>NC_067413.1:36600225-37850225 GCF_009764475.1 Pristis pectinata | reverse complement strand
AGAGATTAGGATCAAACTTGGATCATTGGAGCTGTGAGATGACAGTACTACCTGGTGTGCCACTGTGGATGCATCCACACAGAAAAAAATTCATCCCCATTCAGTTACAGCAGGGCATTTACAGCATAAAGTCAATGGATCTGAATTTTGGGAAGGAGTCACAGAGTCAGAGTGTAATACAGCACAGAAAGAGGCCTTTCGGCCCAGCTCGTCCATGCCGACCAAGGTCCCCACTTAAACTAGTCCCACTTGTCCACGTTTGACTCATATCCCTCTAAACTTTCCCAATCCATATAGTTATCCAAATGTCTTTTAAATGTCCCTATTGTACCTGCCTCAACCACTTTCTCTGGCAGCTTGTTCCTATGCCCCTATGGAACCTATGCCCTCTAGTTTTTGATTCCCTTTCTCTGGGAAAAAGGAGTACAGGTCCTCCCCAAGTCATGGTAGGGTTCTGTTCCTGTGAGCTGTTCGTAATCTGAACAATTCGCAAGTCAGAAATGTGGCCACGAACTGAGTTCCCACGCCACAGGAGATGCCTGCAGCCCTGTAGCAGCCGGCAAATCCATCCCGCCAATCTCCCAAACACTCATTTGTATGTGCGAGATGTACATAAGCCAAGAGTTTGTAAGCTGGAGAGGACCTGTATAACATATTGCCTCTATTTTATTATGCGGTTAGCTCTACCAACTGGGATACATTTCTCACCACATATCTCCAGAGTAGAATTTACCCTCTGTTTGGAAGCATGGAATTTAAACTACTGCAGATCATTTAGCCTATCTGGTCTGTGCCGAGGCTTATGGTTCACTCGAGCTTTCTCCCATCTCCTTCAAGTGGCAGTCTTTTCTGCACCTTCTCCCCTCTGTTTTTATCCAGCTTCCCCTGAAATGTCTGTGCCATTCCACTCAACTGCTCCCCACCGGAACAAGGGTCACACTCCAACCACTCTTTGAGTAAAGACAAATTAAAGCAGATGCTGGAAATCTGTAATAGAATCCTGGAAATACTCGACAGATCAGGCAGCTTCTGTGGGGAGAGAAACCAAGTTAACCTTTCAGGATAATGACATTAGCTCTGTCTGTCTGTCTCTTTCTCCAAAGATCCCACCTTGTCCTTTTGACAAGGGAAAAGAAGTTTACCTCGAATTAACATTATGACTAGAATTTAGTTGTACTCCATGACCATCTTATGGCCACATACTTTTGTGTCCTTACAGTGACGTAGTGTTTATTTATAGTTTTCTCATAATACTTGCTGTGAATCTTGATCATAAAACATTCAGTTTTGACCATCACTGCTAATGTAGGTCTTCAAAAGATAGTAGTAAACTTATTGTTTCTGAAGACATTGCTGTCCTTGTCTACAAAGTAACAGTGACTAAACTTCAAAATTAATTAATTGAGTGTAAAGTGCACTGGGACCTCCTAAGGGCATGAATAAGGTTATTTACATTCAAGTCTTCCTTCAACTGCAATTTGCAGCATCAATTTAACTTAGTCAGTGACATTCTCGCAACTTTGAGTCAGAAAGGTTTGCAGGCAAATCTCATTTTAGTGTCGGAATGTATCATCTCAGCTGAGACCAGGGAGGCTGCACCATTGGAGGAAAAGTTTGAGAGGACATAGTGTGAAATCAAGCCCTGTTTACTTTAATAGATGTAAAAGGTCCTATGACACTATTTTGAACAGGCCAGAGTTCTCCCAGTGTGCTGACCAATAACTCTTCCCTATCTGGATCCAGGAAAAGCAGGGAATGAAAATCAGAAAAATTGCAAATGCTGCAGATCTGAAATAAAAACAGAAAATGCTGGAAACACTCAGCAGGTCAGGCAGCATCCATGGAAGGAGAAACTGTTAACCTTTCAGGTCCAAGATACTTCATCAAAACTGAGAAAGAAAGAAACAAACCAGTATATATTTTTTTACAACCAAAAGTAGATCACCTTGGCTTTTAGTCATTCACTGTCCCAAGAACTTTGCTGTGTGTTAACAGCTGCTAGGTTTCCCCACAGAACAAAAGTGGGCAAGAAGTTTGTCCTCTGTTGTCCTCTACTTAAATTAAATGGAATCGAATTTCAGAAATGGAGATCACTGCACACCTGCAACTATATTGTGCTTAGAGTCATAGAGTCATAGATTCATAAAGCATGGAAACAAGCCCTTCGGCCCAACTCATCCATGCCACCAAGGTGCTGACCTAAGCACATCCCATTTACTCACATTTGGCCCACATCCCTCTAAACCTTTCCTATATATTTACCTGTCCAAATGTCTTTTAAATGTTGTTATTGTACCTGCCTCAACCACTTCTTCTGGCAGCTCATTCCACATATGCACCACCCTCTGCATGAAGAAGTTGCCCCTCAAGTCCCTTTTAAGTTTTGCCCTCTCACCTTAAAACTATGCCTTCCGACTTTTGGTTCCCTTTCCCTCGGAAGAAGACTGTGTGCATTTACCCTAACTATTCCGCTCCTGATTTCATACACCTCAAAAAGGTCACCCCTCAGTCTCCAACACTCCAAGGAATAAAGTCCTAGCCTGCTCAACCTCTCCCTAAAACTCAGTCCCTCGAGTCCTGGCAACATTCTTGTAAATCTTCTATGCCCTCTTGCTTGTGACCTAGGAGAGAGTTTTACCACAGTGACACCATTTCCATAGTGTGTCATTGGTAATGTGGCACTTTGGGACATGACAAGACATCAGGGACAGCTATGCACCCTCCTTCCACCATACAAGTTGAAAGTTCACAGGACAGGCTGGTCATCAAGCATCTCTCCATGGTGGTAATCTTGACTTTTCTTATGCAAACCTGGTGACATTTAGATCAACCACCCATTGTACATCTGCTCATTTTAATTTCTTTTGGAAAGTCAAAGGGATGACCTGTTTGCCAAATCTTTGTCATAGAGTCATAGAGCAATACAACAAGGATACAGGCCCTTCAGCCCATCCAGACTATGCCGACCATAATGCCCACCTAGCTAGTTCCAAGTTCCACCATCCTCTGCATGAAAGAGTTGCCCCTTTTAAATCTTTCCCCTCTCACTCTAAACCTATCCCCTTAGTTTTGGACTCCCCTACACTGGGGAAAAGTCTGTTACCATCCATCTTATCTGTGCCTTTCATAATTTTGAACACTTCTTTAAGGTCACCCCTCATTCTCCTATGTTCCAAGGAATAAAGACCTCACCTGGCCAACCTCTCCCTATAACTCAAGGCCTCTAGTCCTGGCAACATCCTCGTAAATCTTCTCTGCACTCTTTCCAGTTTAACCACGTCTTTCCTATAACAGGGTGACCAAAACTGTGCACAGTACTCCAAGTGCGGCCTCACCAATGACTTATACAACTGCGGCATCATGTCCCAACTCCTATACTTAATGCCCTGATTGATGAAGGCTAGTGTACTAAACACCTTCTTCATCACCCCATCTACTTGTGATGTTACTTTCAATGAACCATGCACTTGCACTCCTAGATCCCTCTGTTCCATTATACTTCCTAATGTCCTACCATTCATAGTATAAGCCCTACGCTGGTTTGACTTTCCAAAATGCATCACCTCACACTTATCTGTATTGAAATCCATTTGCCACTCCTCGGCCCACTTCCCTAACTGATCAAGATCCCTCTGTAATCTACAATGACCTTCTTCACATCAACAACACGTCTTAATTTAAATCCTAATGTCCTCTAAAACCAGTAGGCTGAACTCTCAACTTGTATGGTGGGAGGAGAGTGATTGGTCAACTGTTTTTTTTTCCCTTCTGCTGAGGTCAATCATGCAGGATAAGTGAGAAACAGCCAAGCAGCCGTCATCGACATTACGGACCGCATACAAGTCGGAGGTTCTACCCTGGATGCCATTTGTACAGTGCGGCCATCATCGTAATTGAAAAAGTCTGCTTCAGTCGAAACTCAGCACCACACCAATTACTTCCACATGGGGGAAAGAAACTGCATCACCAGCTGGACCTTTTAGCTGTCGGTAATTACTGGCTCAATTAATATTTTCACATCCTGTTAATTCTGATCAACAGATGAGAGGCTGTGAAATCCAGAGGGTGTTTATAACATGGCAAAGGTTACTCAGAATATCAAAAAGGGGTCAAGTGGTTTAGCTTTCATTTCTGAGCAGACTCGTTCTCTAATGGAGGTTTTAACCAGGGACAGGGATGGAGAGGGGGCTGGGTGAAAGTTTGTACTGTAGCTTGCAGGTTATGTTAGTTATCCAGAGACCTGGACTGGTGATCCAAAGACAGGAGTCCCCACAGTTACAGCTGGGGAATTTAAATTCAGTTAATTAAATGAATCAGCACTGAAAATGCTAGTGGCAGTAATAATGACCGTGACACTCCTGGGTGGTTATAAAAAAGGCATCGGGTGATGTAATTTGGAGAAGAAAATCCTGTCAGTCATTATGCAATCTGGTCTACATGTGACTTCAGACCACCCACCCCTGTTTCCCCTCCCTCCCCCACCACCTACACTAAATATGGTTGACTTGCAGTGGTACAGTGATTCAGCATGACCCTGTTGACCCTCACCAATCTTTATAGATGCACCATAGAAAGCATTCTATCTGGACGCATCACTGCTTGATATGGCAATTGCTTTGTCTGAGACCGCAAGAAACTGCAGTGAGTTGTGGACACAGCTCAGCACATCACGGAAACCAGCCTCCCCTCCATGGACTCTGCACTTCTCACTTCCTCGGTAAAGCAGCCAACATAATCAAAGACCCCACCCACCCCAAACATTCTATCTTCTCCCCCCTCCCATGAGGTAGAACATGCAAAAGCCTGAAAGCACATACTAACAGGCTCAAGGACAGCTTCTATGCCACTGTCATAAGATTGTTTAATGGATCTCTTGTATAATAAGATGAACTCTTGACCTCACAATCTACCTCATTGCGGCCTTGCACCTTATTGTCTGCCTGCACTGCACTTTCTCTGTAACTGTAACACCATATTCTGCATTTTATTATTGCTTTTCCCTTTTACTACCTCGATGTACTGATGTGATGAGATGATCCTTATGGATGGCATGCAAAGCTGAGCTTTTCACTGTACCTTGGTACATGTGACAATAATAATAATAATCCAGTAAACCAGCTGGTAGAGCTGTTGCGTGGGTTCAATCCTGACCTCCAGAGTCTGTACGTTCTCCCTGTAACCATGTCCTCCAGTTACTCTGGTTCCCTCCCACATCCAAAGATGTGTGGGTTGGCGGGTTAATTGGGCACTGTAACTTGACTCTAGTGTGCAGATGAGTGGTAGAATCTAGGGGGAGTTGATGGGAATGTGGAGAGAAGAAGTTACAAGGAAGATTAATGGGGAAGAGGATTGCTCTCTGAGCTGGCATAGACTCAATGGACTGAAATTAAATTAAATTAATTTAATTTAATTTGTTTATTATTGTCACATGTACTGAGGCACAGTGAAAAACTTTGTTTTGCATGCCATCCATACAGATCATTTCATTACAACAGTGCATTGAGGTAGTACAAGGGAAACCAATAACAGAATGCAGAATATAGCGTTGCAGTTACAGAGAAAGTGCAGTGCAGGTAGGCAATAATGTGCAAGGTCGAATGAGGTAGATTGTGAGGTCAAGAGTCCATCTTATCATACAAGGGGACCGTTCAATAGTCTTACAACAGCAAGATAGAAGCTGTCCTTGAGCCTGGTGGTACGTGCTTTCAGGCTTTGTATCTTCTGCCTAATGGGAGGGGGGGAGAAGAAAGAACGTCTGGGGTGGGAGGGGTCTTTGATTATATTTGCTGCTTTACTGAGGCAGTGAAAAATATTGACAGGGTCCATGGAGCGGAGGCTGGTTTCCATGATGTGCTGAGCTGTGTCCACAACTCTCTATAATTTCTTGCGGTCTGACCTCCTTCCATATCATAAGGAAATATGGAATAGGAAACAAGCCAGCTGATCATCCGGTTCAGGGGATCAGTAGGAAATGGGAATAGGCATTGCCTGTGCAGGCAGCATCCACATTTTCTGAATGAATAAATGAAAAAAAGCATCAGTGACATGCTCTCTGAAAATGAACCTGTCTGTGTGTTTGCCAAGACCAGCTGCCTCACTGAATGGCTGTGAACGAAATGGATCATTAATCCCCATGTCCGTGGACCCTCTGAGAACAGGGAGAGTGTTTTTAGATCAGTGCTAATAAACATTTTGTCTTCTCTCTTTAAACCACCTGCCTTTTTGCAAGCACTTAAGACCATAAGATATAGGAGCACAATTAGGCCATTCAGCCCATCGAGTCTGATCTGCCATTCAAGCATGGCTGATTTTTTTCAACCACATTCTCCAGCCTTCTCCCCATAACCCTTAACCTCCTTACCAATCAAGAACCCATCAATCTCTGCCTTAAATATACCCAATGACTTGGCCTCCACAGCCCTCTGTGCCAACAAATTCCAGAGATTCACCACCCTCCGGCTAAAGAAATTCCTCCTCATCTCAGTTCTAAAGGGATGTTCCTTTATTCTGAGGCTGCGCCCTCAGATCCTAGATTCTCCTATGAATGGAAACATCCTCTCCACATCCACTCTATCCAGACCTTTCAGTATCTAGTAGGTTTCAATGAGATCCCCCCTCATCCTTCTGACCTCCACTGAGTACAGGCCCAGAGATATCAAACGATCCTTATATGTTAAGCCTTTCTTTCCTGGGATCATTCTTGTGAACCTCCTCTGGACCCCCTCCAGGACCGACACATCTTTTCTTACCTATGGAGCCCAAAATTGCTTACAATATTCCAAATGTGGTCTGACCAACGCTTTATAAAGCCTCAGCAACACCATGAAGTCAGATACACTGGGGACTGCCTCAGTCATAGAGTCATAGAGTCATACAGCATGGAAACAGGCCCTTCAGCCTAACTCATCCACGCAACTGTGTTGACCAGCAAGCTAGTCCCATCTGCCCGTATTTGGTCCATAGCCCTCTAAACCTCTCCTATCCATGTACTTATCTCGATGGCTTTTAAATGTTGCTAATGTGCCTCCTCAACTACTATTTCTGGCAGCTCATTCCAAATAGGCACCACTGGTTGCATGAAAAAGCTGCCCAATGTCCCTTTTAAATCTCTCGTCTCTGATCTTAAACCTATGTCCTCTTGTTTTTAGCACGGCCTCCCTAGGAAAAAGACCATGTGCTTTCCCCCTGTCTATGCCTGTCATGATCTTGTGTACCTCTATCAGGTCACCCCTCAATCTCCTACATTCCAGGGAATAAAATCCTAGTCTTGCAACCTCTCCTTGTAACTCAGGCCCCCAAGTCTAAGCAACATCCTGGTAAAACACGATGATGTTGGAGGAACTCAGCAGGCCAGGCAGCATCCGTGATGAAAAGTAGGCGGTCAACATTTCGGGTCAGGACCCTTCTTCAGGACCGAAGATAGAAAAAGAGGAAGCCCAATATATAGGAGAAGCAGAGTGATAGGAAGACAAATGATGGGAGGCGGGGTGGACACAAGGTGGTGATAGGTAAATGCAGGTAAGAGATAGTGATAGGCAGGTGCGGGGGGAGGAGGGGAGAACAGATCCACCGGGAATGGGTCAAAGGTAAGGAGAGAAAAAAAGGGGTAGAAAAAAGAGATAGAGGCTAGGAAAGGGAAGAAAAGAAGAAGCATAGTTGGGGTGGGGGGAGTTGTGGGGAAGGGGTCTGGGGATTACTTAAATTGGGAGAATTCAATGTTCATGCATTTAAGCTGCAAGTTTCCAAGATGGAAAATGAGGTGCTGTTCCTCCAGTTTGCGCTTGGAATTTTCCTGGCAGTGGAAGAGGCCGAGGACTGACATATCAGTGATAGTGTGGGAGGGGGAGTTGAAGTGACTGGCAACGGGGAGATGCAGATAGTGGTTATGGACAGAGCGTAGGTGTTCTGAAAAACGCAGATTAGGTGACCGTTTCTCAGACCACCTGCACTCTGTCCATAACCACAATCTGTATCTCCCTATTGCCAGTCACTTCAACACCCCCCCCCCCCCCCCACTGTCACTGATTTGTCAGTCCTCGGCCTCCTCCACTGCCAGTAGAATTCCAAGAGCAAACTGGAGGAGCAGCACCTCATTTTCCATCTTGGAATCTTGTAGCCTAACAGCATGAACATTGAATTCTCCCACTTTAAGTAATCCCCACACCCATTCCCCACACACCTCCACCCCCTCCCCAATCATTCTTCTTCTTTTCTTCCCTTTCCAAGCCTCTCTCTCTTTTTTCCAGCCCCCTTTTTTTCTCTCCTTATCTTTGACCCATCCCCCAGTAGATCTGCTCTCCCCATTTCCCTGCACCTGCCTATCACTATCTCTTACCTGCATCTACCCATCACCACCTTGTGCCCACCCCACCTCCCCTCTTTTGTCCACCTATCACTGCTCTGCTTCTCCTATATATTCGGCTTCCTCCTTTCCTATCTTCAGTCCCAAAGAAGGGTCCTGACCTGAAATGTTGACCGCCTGCTTTTCTCCATGGATTCTGCCTGGCCTGCTGAGTTCCTCCAGCATCATAGTGTTTTTCATCTAGATTCCATCATCTGCAGACCTTTGTTTCTCCAACATCCTGGTAAATCTTTTCTGTATTCTTTCTAGTTTAATAACATCTTTCCTACAATAGGGTGACAAAAGCTGTACACAATACTCCGAGCGCTGCCTCACCAATGTATTTTATAACTGCAACATAACTTCCCAACTCCTATACCCAGTGCCCTGACTGATGAAGGCCAATGTGACAAATGCCTTCTTCATCACCCTATCTACCTGTGACACTGCTTTCAGCGAACTATGCACTTGCACTCTTACGTCCCTCTATTATACAACACTCCCCAGGGCCCGACCATTCACTGTATAAGTCCTACCCTGGTTTGATCTTCCAAAATGCAATACCTCACGTCCTTAAGGACAGCTTTCAGAAAGCAAGGAGTCAGAGCCACATGTGATTCACTAGTTATATGAAGCATCACATTTTATCGGGTGAAAATATAACCAACTGAAGGAAGTGGTTGGGGTAGGGGAAAGAGAGGGGAGGCTCCTTCTTATAGAGTGCATGTATGGTTTGTTTTTTTTTCCCTGCATTGGATGCTTGTTGTGTGTCTTATTGAATGCAGTTTGGCTAGGGACACGTCATCAGCCTTTGCACATTCCCCCGCCATTCTGATGCCATATGTAACGGCAGAATGTGAGGCCAGGCTCACAGGAACTGGAGGAGACTTGCTTTGGAGGGATGCAGTCCAGGGCTTGCTGAGATCAGTGACTTGGGAGAGCAGAACCCTGCAAAAGACAGCTATAAACCTGCGGGAGGTTTTCAGAGAGTCAGGCAGGCTGGGATGGAAGTGATTAGGTCACAGACATCGGCAAGATAGAGGACATTCTGGAATAATATGAATAGGAAAAGTAAATGGGCTATCAAACACACCCCCATCTGACCTCCTTGTAGTTTATCTGGCCGCGATGAAAGATCAGGCCACTTTCTCCCTCTAATGATTTCCTCAGTAATCAAGCAACGGAAGTAGTTGAGTGCAGCATGATTAGTTGTGAGGGACTTGCTGATCATTTGGCTCTCATGCTCGGAGCTGACAAATTTGTCTGTAACTCAGTGGCAGCTGGTACCCAGCTCCATTCAGTAGCTCCGGCAAGCATGCTGCAAGACAGACATTAGTTCCTGGGTAGGTGCTGATAGGCTACTCCTCAAACCCGAAGTTTTTCATTTTGCTTCAAGAAGCGTGAGTCAGGAAGGGACTTATTCTGCAGTTTGTGTTACACTGTCCTTCCTTCTCTGAAGGAGAGAAGCTGACCTATGAGGAATGGCATTCTATTGCAACCTTTGAAGGGAGAAGGCTGGTGCTTTTAAGGGGCTCAGTGGTTGGGCAGTGTTGGTGAAGCAGTGGGTGGGGGAAGAGAAAGGCCCGAAGTGTCGGCTGGTCGGGATCTAACAACATCAGTACACATGGAATCAAAAATATATTAAAAAGCAGCATTATAGAACATACAACAGTACAGCACAGGAACAGGCCCTTTGGCCCACGATGTTGTGCCAAACTAATTAAACTAGTAATTAAACGCCTGACTAAACTTATCCCTTCTGCCTACACATGGGCGACCCTTTATACTGAAACAAGCCCCCCTTGTTCCGGACTGCCCTGCAGTGGGAAATGTTCTGTCGAGCCTCCTGAGAATCTCACATGTTTTAATAAGATGATGCTCCTGCGAAGCTTCTTGAGACACAGTGTTACATTAATTGTGCGCGATAAATGAAAGTTATTGTTGTAGCTCCAATATAATTTGCTTCATGCATCAAAGATCGATAACAAAGGTGTATGATTATTACAGCATTTATATGTTTATCATAGAACAGTACAGCACAGGAACAGGCCCTTCAGCCCACAATGTCTGTGCTGAACATGATACTAAATTAAACTAAATCTCTTCTGTCTGCACATGATCTATATCCCTAAATTTCCTGCATATTCATGTGTCTATCTAACAGCCTCTTAAATGCCACTAATGTAGCTACTTCCACCACTACCCCTGGCAGTCCGTTCCAGGCACTTAGCATTCTCTGTGTAAAACACTTGCCCCATACATCTCCGTTAAACTTTTCCCCCCCTCACCTTAAATATATGTCCTCTAGTACTTGACATTTCCACCCTGGGAAAACGATTCTGACTGTCTATCCTATCCATACCTTTCATAATTTTATAAACTTCTGTCAGGTCTCCCCTCAGCCTCCGATGCTCCAGAGAAAACAACCCAAGTTTGTCCAACCTCTCCCAAGAGCTCACACCCTCTAAACCACTTCTGTACTCTTTCCAAAGCCTCCACATCCAATGGGATAACCAGAACTGCACACAATACTCTAGATGTAACCTAACGTATTATATTATCATGTTTAAGGTTTCCTGTTTACCCTGAGATAGCTGCCTGTTACACCAAGTAACCTATTGCAACATTTGGCCTCTCAAAATTAAATGTGATGATTAAACATAAAAAGCAGATTGAAGAACATTGTTTCAGAGCAATATTGATTTGCTTTGGGTGGTATTGGAATGCAAGGGTTCTGCACGGACAGAATTGGCACTTGGAACTATGTATTTCAACATCGTTCATTCTGCTGACTGAAATCCTGCACAAGATGTTTTATAAAGTAACAAGGAACTACTAAACATCACATTCAGCTTCAACAGAATTTTTTTTTAAAAACTGCCAATGCTGGAAATCTAAAATAAAAACCGAAAATTCTGGAAACACTTCTGGAAAGATTGACAGAGTTAATGCTTCAGGTCGAAGATCCTTTGTTCTCTCTTTCCCAGTACTGATGGAGCATCTTCAATCTGAAATGTTAACTCTGCTTCTCCTTCCACAGATGCTGCCTGACTTTCGGAGTGTATCCAGCAGTTTCCGTCTTGGCCTTGCACCTTATTGTCTGCCTGCACTGCACTTTCTCTGTAATTGTAACACTTTATTCTGCATTCTGTTATTGCTTTTCCCTTGTACTACCTCGATGTACTGGTGTGATGAAATGATCTGTATGGATGGCATGCAAAACTAAGCTTTTCACTGCAGCTTGATATATGTGACAATAATAAACCAATTTCCCAATTTATCAACTTACCAATTCACCTCTGCTTGAAAACCGTGCATGGTTAAGGGTAAGGCCCATGATAGGAAAATTACCAGGGATACCAGTAGTCAGGAATAAGACCCAGAATTACAGGTATTCACACAGCGGGAAAGGCAGAGTCTGCATGGACAGGGGAACAGGAAGACCAAAAGTCTTAACCTGACCCTGAAAATGAAGAACTGATGGGATTGGCTGCTGTGCTTGTTTTGTTAACTCTCACTGAATTCAACAACATTTCTTTTATCACCATTCTGCACTTGACACTTCCCTCATACCCTATCATCCCTTTTTATCCAGACCATAAGCTTGCTTTAAAAACTCCTCAAATTAGGAGGGGCCTAATTTGCCCCTCCCATCCAGATAAACATTATTATTAAATCTCTAAATTTATGTTAACTCTGCCTCCCTCGACACAGGTGCTGCTTGATCTGCTGACTATCTTTTTTCTGCTCTTAATTTAATGCTTTCTGAGATACAACAAGCCAAACACTTCTCTTTCTTTCTCTCTCTCTCGCTCTCTCATTCTCATTCTCTCTTTCTCTTGCACTCCCTCTCTCTCTCTGTCACTTTCTGTCTCTGCCTCTTCCTTTCTCCCTGTCTCGACCTCTTCTCTCTCTTTCCCTCTGTTGTTCTCTCCCTGCTTCTCTATTTCTCTGTCTCTTATCTTTGTCTGTCTGTCTCTCACACCAAAGTATAAGTGTTTGCATCTAAGTATTGTAGATCTGTACAAGCCAAACCAAAATGGTTTCTTTCCATTTAGTGCCTGCTTCTGAGCACGTTATGGGGTATATTAGTGTAATGGTTAAATTACTAGAGGTCTAGACCATTGAACCAGAGTGAGTTTAAATCCCAGCACAGCAGTTGGATAATTTAAATTGAAGTAATTAAAGAAGAATGTGGAAATAGAGATAAAAGAGCAAGTCACAGTGATGTTAGCAATGAACTTATTAGATTGTCATAAAAACCTATCTGGTTCAAGTGGGATCATTGAGATTTATGGCACAGTTAGCGGTCTTGAGGCCTATAGCATCCATGTCAGTTAGATCAGGGAAGATGGGACTATTCCCACCATCCAGCTGCAGCCAGCACATCTGGTCAAATGGTATTAGTGTCTGGATTCGTCTAATAGCTTTGGATTTGGTCATGTGGAGCTGTAAAATGCTTGCTCTGGTCTCATTGATACAAAGTGTGGGCTGCATGTGGTTGCTACAGCTCAAGAACAAATGTGCCCCCTGTATCAAGCCTGAAGCAATATCTAATTTCAGCCAGTGGGCTGTAGACAGTGCATAGCTCACAAGTGGTGACTCACAGCTCAGTAGAGGTGATGTGATCAGAGTGATCAAGAAACAAAGGTTTAGGATGAGAATCAGAGGTGGCCTATCTGAACTCATGATCGATGCAGCGATATGTTGGTTTTGAAGCATCATTTGGATGAAGAGTTCTGGACCTCCCTGATCCAGACTGATAGAGTCATAGAACGTAGAACAGTACAGCACGGGACAGGCCCTTCGGCCCACAATGTTGTGCCAAACTAATTAAACCAATGATTCCTAATTAAACTAATCCCTCTCCCCCGCACATTGAACATGCCCCTCCCTTCTCTGCATATTCATGTGTCTATCATAGAACCATAGAACACTACAGCACAGAAAACAGGCCATTTGGCCCTTCTAGTCTGTGCCGAAATGGTATTCCGCTAGTCCTATTTACCTGCACCTCGTCCATAACCCTCCACACCTCTCCCATCCATGTACCTATCCAATTTATTCTTAAAACTCAAGAGTGAGCCCGCATTTACTACATCAGATGGCAGCCCATTCCATACTACCACCACTCTTTGAGTGAATAAGTTCCCCCTAATATTCCCCCTAAACTTTTCCGCTTTCACCCTAAAGCCTGTCCTCTCGTACTTATCTCTCTTAATCTAGGTGGAAAGAGCCTACTCGCATTAGCTCTGTCTATACCCCTCATAATTTTGTAAACCTCTATCAAATCTCCCCTCATTCTTCTGTGCTCCAAGGAATAAAGTCCTAACCTGTTCAATCTTTCCCTGTAACTCAACACCTGAAGACCCGGCAACATTCTAGTAAATCTCTGCTCTCTTTCAATCTTACAAATATCCTTCCTATAGTTAGGTGACCAGAACTGCACACAATACTCCAAGTTTGGCCTCACTAATGTCTCATACAACCTCACCATAACATCCCAACTCCTATACTCAATACTTTGATTTAAGAATGCCAGGATGCCAAAAGCCTTCTTTACAACCCTGTCTACCTGCGACGCCACTTTCAGGGAATTATGGATCTGGATTCCCAGATCCCTTTGTTCCTCTGCACTCCTCAGTGCCCTACCGTTTACTGTGTATGTCCTACCTTGATTTGTCCTTCCAAAATGCAACACCTCACACTTGTCTGCATTAAATTCCATCTGCCATTTTCTGGTCCATTCTTCTAGTTGGTTCAGATCCCTCTGCAAGCTTTGAAAGCCTTCCTCGCTGTCCACTACATCTCCAATCTTAGTATCATCAGTAAACTTGCTGATCCAATTTACCACATTATCATCTAGATCATTGATATAGACAACAAACAACAATGGCCCCAGCATAGATCCCTGAGGCACACCACTAGTCACAGGCCTCCAGTCTGAGAAACAATCATCCACTACCACTCTCTGTCTTCTCCCACACAGCCAATTTCGAATCCAGTTTACAACCTTTCCATGGATACCTAGTGTCTGAACCTTCTGCACTAACCTCCCATGTGGGACCTTGTCAAAGGCCTTACTAAAGTCCATGTAGACAACATTCACAGCCTTTCCTTCATCTACTTTCTTGGTAGCCTCCTCGAAAAACTCTACAAGATTCATTAAACACGATCTACCACGCACAAAGCCATGCTGACCATCCTTAATCAGCCCTTGGCTATCCAAATACTTGTATATCCGATCTCTCAGAACACCTTCCAATAATTTACCCACTACTGATGTCAGTCTCACTGGCCTGTAATTACCTGGTTTACTTTTAGATCCTTTTTTAAACAACGGAACAACATGAGCTACCCTCCAGTCCTCCGGCACCGCACCCATGGCTAAGGACATTTTAAGTATATCTGGCAGGGCCCCTGCAATTTCTACACTCATCTCTCTCAATGTCCGAGGAAATATCTTATCAGGCCCAGGGGATTTATCTACCTTTATTCGCTGTAAAGCAGCAAGCACCTCCTCCTCTTTAATCTCTATATGTTCCATGACACTATTGCCTGTTTCCCTTCCTTCCATATCCACTATGCCAGTTTCCTAAGTAAATACTGATGCAAAAAAACTGTTTAAGATCTCCCCCATCTCTTGAGGCTCCACACATAGACGACCACTCTGATCTCCTAGGGGACCAATTTTGTCCCTTACTATCCTCTTACTCTTAAATGACCACTTCGATCGAAGAGTCTCTTAAGTGCTCCCATGCTATCTGCCTCTACCACTACCCCTGGCAGTGCAGTCCAGGCCCCCACCACTCTGTGTGAAAAACTTGCCTCCCACAGAGTCACAGAGTAATACAGCATGGAAACAGGCCCTTTGGCCCAACTTGTCCATGCTGACCAAGGTGCCCACCTAAACTAGTCCCATTTGCCCATGTTTGGCCCATATCCCTCTAAACCTTTCCTATTTGTGTAGTTATCCAAATGTCTTTTAAATGTTGTTATTGTACCTGCCTCAACTACTTTCTCTGGCAGCTCATTCCAAATACCCATCACCCTCTGCTTGATGAAGTTGCCCTTCAGGTCCCTTTTAAATCTTTCACCTCTCACCTTAGACCGACGCCCTCGAATTTTTAGTTCTCTTTCCCTGGGGAAAAAAGGGTTGACTTTTTAACCACCGGAGGTGCCCTGCAGGAGTCTCTTGAAGCACCACTGGTTGGTCTGCATGTGGAACAGCCCTGAGGGCTTTTAACAGGGTGATGTGGAGACGTTGCTTCCTCTTGTGTGGGAATCCAGAACTAGTGGTCAATATTCAAAAACAAGGAGGTGGGTATTTAAGACAGAGATGAGACATTTTATTTCCTTTCAGAGAGTCTTGAGTCTTTGGAACTCTTTCAAAAGGTGGGAGAAGCAGAACCTTTGAACATGTTTAAGGCAGAGGTAAATAGATGCTTGAGAAGGAAGAGAGCGAACAGAGTCACCAGGAGTAGGTGGAAATGTGAAGATGAGGTTACAATCAGATCAGCCATGATCATACTGAATGGAAGAACAGGCTCAAAGGCTGAGCGTCCTACTTCTGCTCTGTTTTTGCATGCTTGTATGTATTTTCCTGAACATACACAGCTTACTTTCAACTAAAAGTTGAAAGTCAAAAGTCGAGTTTATTGCCATATGCACAAGTACATGTACGCACAGATGCAATGGAAAACTTACTTGCAGCAGCATCACAGGCACATAGCATCATAACAGCAGCATTCACAAGAAAAACATAAATTAAACATAAATCATACACAACTTTTACAAGAAAGAACACGATTAGAACAAAAATGTCCGTTGCAGTGCTAAGTGGTCATAGTGTTGTTAGGTAGTGATTAGGATTGCGCAGGTTGGTTCAAGAATCGAATGGTTGGAGCTGTTCTTGAATCTGGTGGTGTGGGATTTCAGGCTTCTGTACCTCCTGCCCGATGGTAGCTGCAAGAAGATTGCATGGCCTGAATGGTGGGGATCTTTGATGATAGATGTTGCCTTCTTGAGGCAGAGCCTCATGTAGATACTATTGATGGTGGGGCAAATGATCCAACTTACCACACTGGAATGACTCTAACAGCCACTTCAAACCCAGCCTCTGAAACCCTTTCTTCCTTGCCCATACCAGGATGGTGTCAGTGAAAAGGTTCAGATTTCGTAAGTAAAACAAGAAAGAGCTGGGAATACTCAGCAGGTCAAGTAGCATTCAGTGGGGAAAGAAACAGGGTTAGCATTAGTAGACAAACAAAGGACTGCAGATGCTGGAATCTGGAGCAACAAACAATCCACCGGAGGAACCCAGCAGGTCGAGCAGCATCTGTGGGAGGAAAGGAATTGTCGACGTTTTGGGTTGTTTGTTGATTCACAATGCTTAACTCCTGTTTCCACATCAGTGAAAGGGTTAAGGCTTCAAATCTGTTTCAGCATCATTATGAGAAGACCCTTTATATTTCCTTAAGATGTACTTCAGCAACAATACAACTAAAGCCTGACTGAAGACTCCTTTGAAACTTGCCGGTACTTTTAAAGATTTTCTACAGTTTCAGCAGATTTTTCTTCTCGATTCTGCCCACCAAGGTTTCAGAAAATCTTGATGGTCTGCTCCGGAGCGCATGTGCTCCTGAATTATTTAAACATCAGAATTCAGCTTCACCTTTGAAACTAGATAAAAGAAAGCAGCTCAGTACTGGGAGAATATCTGTGGAGATGTTGTTTTTAAAGCAGGGGGAAGCAGAGAGCTGAAGAGTTGTTTCAGTTTTAATTAACCCTGCCACATTAGCTGACGCTGCTACGTTCCTCTTTTAACTAATGTGTCATATGTTGAACTATCTAGATTTTCATCATCACATTCTCTTGACCTTTCGTAAGGCAATGAAGTAGCAGACTGAGCTGCACTTTTCTCTCTCTCCTTCTCCTTTTTCTTTTGTGTTCAGTCTCCTGGAACTCAAGACTTCTTCCAATAACCTGTATGTGTGAAGTTCTGCCCAACATTCTGTTGCCATCAGTAGACTGGGGGCAGTCTAAGTCCTTCTTGCATGGAGCTCCTGACAAAGTGCAGCATTGCCTTAGGCTCATCTTCGGGTTCAGTTCGCAAGCTGAACTGTGATGAACTCTGGGGCTACAAACAAGATGCTGGAGGAGCTCAGCGGGTCAGGCAGGAAAGGGACAGCTGACTTTTTGGGTTGACACCCTTTATCTGGACTGAAAGACAGAGGGGAGACAGCCAGTATAAAGAGGTGAGGCGAAGGTGTAGAGCAAGAGCTGGCAAGTGATAAGTGGATCCAGTTGGAGGAGGGAAGAGTGGAAATAATACCAGAGGTTGGGAGGTGATAGCCGGAGGCAACAAAGGGCTACAGATGAAAGAACTTGATAGGAAAGGAAGGTGGAGCATGGAAATAAATATGGGAGGTGGAGTGGGCAGATGGCAACAGTAGAGGGAGAGGAGCCAGTGAGAGGACTGTGTGTATGATGAAGTCTGGATAGGTCCTGGTACCAAACTAAATAATCTTCTTAGACAAAGAAAGGAGAATTCCTTGTGTAAATGCTCCAGAATTCATCATATCTAAACATGTCAAAAAGTAATTGAGCTGCAAACCATCCCAGGGTAACGTATGGGTTCCATTGTTACGGACAGCCATTGTTACAGACAAGTCTGTCCATATCAGATAATACACAAAAACCTGTCAATATGGTGAAAGCACATCCACAGTATTGTAATGAATTGCATCAAATACACATAAGACTGATAAGAAAGAACAATTACTAAAAGTGGAGAGAGAGAGAGAGAGAGAGAGAGAGAGAGAAAACTAGGTCTACCATCTGTAGGAATGTATGTACGTTGGAATTTAATAATATTATGAAAGCTCATTCGTATGTACATGTGTCCATAAGTCAGGTGTTCGTAACCCAGACACAGCCAATATTTAAAACTTCAAAAGCCCTGGCTGGGGTAAGTATTTACTATTACTTCAGTTTTCAGTTTCAACCTTCTACCCTTACATCTTCATTTTCAAAGTTTTAAGTTTTGATTTTGAGTTTCATCATTTTAAGTTTTGATTTCACTTTCATATTATGATTGAGAATCTTTCTTAAATTTTGTAGAATTTGTTACAAAGACAAAGGACTTACAGGAATTATCAAACCATTTCTACTTTGGCTAATTTGCAGTATATAGGTTTCAATTTGCTTACTATTAATTTGCAACAGGTGAATTTCACAAAGTCAAAATAAAATTGACACCAGTCTTTGCAAAGTCAGGCTGTTGAAAAGACTTTTTACCTGTATTGCCTTGCACCTGATGCTAACATGGTGGACAGATGTTATCAAGTGCACGCTTCCTCATATATCTTCATACCTCCTTATAAAATAGAGGTCATTCAGCCTATTAAAACTCTGCTGTCTCTCAGACTATCCCTATCAGTCCCATTCCCCCTGTTATTTCCCTGTAACCAAATTTGTCTCACAAGCCCTTCAACTTCTCCCCACTCCCCCAGATTCTACCACTGATCTACACCAAGGGTACATTACTGTGGCCAATTAACCTATCAACCAGCACATTTTAGGATGTACAAGGAAACCAGAGCACCAAGAGGAAACCCACAGTCAGGAGTTGGATGTGCAAACTCCACATAGGCAAAACCCAAGGTCAGGATTAGAGTCATAGAGCCATAGAGCAATACAGCACGAACACAGGCTCTTCGGCCCAACCAGTCCATGCCAACCATGTTGTCCACCCGGCTACGTCCCAATTTCCTGCGTTCGGCCCATATCCCTCCAAGCCCCGCCCTTCCATGTACCTATCCAAGTGCTTCTTAAATGATACTATTGTACCTGCCTCAACCACTTCCTCTGGCAGCTTATTCCATATACAGCCAGAAGCTGCCGCACCACCTTCTGCGTGAAAAAGTTGCCCCTCAGGTCCCTTTTAAATCTCTCACACTAAACCCGTGCCCCCTAGTTTTGAACTCCCCTACCCTGGGGAAGAGACTGTTACTATCTGCCTTATCTGTGCCTCTCATAATTTTAAACACTTCTATAAGGTTGCCCCTCATTCTCCTACGTTCTCCTCCTATGATTGAACCTGAGTCGCTGGTGCAGTGGAGGTGCTTCTGTTCAATGTTCCCGACCTTTTTACGTGTCATGGAGTAATTGCCACTGGACCTGCCTTTGGAGGACATGCGTAGTAGACATGCAATGTAAATCAGAGAGCTGAGTAAAGCAGCATCACACTCAACATCACAGGCTCTTTTGTCTCCTCGATGCCTGGGGTAAATTATCACTTTTGACATTGATACATGGAGCTGTTAATACTGTTCTATCAACAACTAATGGGAGCTTCGAAACCACTTGTGCGCCATAATACTTTTATTTTTCCCAGTCCTCCCCACTCATAGGATGGTAGGGGAAAGGAAAGATCGGGACCTGTTTTTAATCAAAAGTTCATTGCTTTTTGCTGTACTATTGCAAACATTATTACAATTGAGTTCCCATTCATGTACTAGAGGATCAACTGTCCAAACTTATTACTAAAATAATCATACTTTTTTCTTTCTACCTGGTTTCCACAGTTATGTTCTCTTATCCACCCTTTTTTAAAGACATGTAACTTGCAAATTTATCTGTGTTTGTAGGTTTGGCCTTGCAGGTGAATGACGAAGAACTTGTGTATGTTCATAATCATTTGTTCAAATCATAAAATGTGACAGTTCGGATGGAATCATTTGGCCCACAGTTCTTGTGCCCACTTCTCTATTGTGCTTTCATTCATGTTTGTCATGTCTGGAAGTAGACCATTCAGCCCAGTGAGATCTATGCCAGCTACCAGAGCATTCTTATCAATCCCATTCTCCCAGTTATTTCCCTCTAACCTATTCTTTCTCAGGTGCCTAAGGTCATATGTCAGTCAATGTCAGATCTCAGAGCAAACTCACCAACCTCGCCCACTTCCATGTAACCCATTCCCTCAGTTCATCAGCCCCTTCCTGATTTTCCCACCACTCACCCACACCAAAAGTAATCAATTAACCCATCATTCAGCACATCCTTGGGATGTGAGATGGAAACACAGTACACAGGGAAAACCCCTGTGGCCACAGAAAGAACATGCAAACTCCATATAGACAACACTGGAGGTCAGGATTGAACCCTGGCTGCTGGGACATTCAAAAAGTCCCACTGCCCTGGCTCTTTCCCATTGCACTGCCATTCCTGCTACTCACTCAGCTGGTAGTTCTCCTGCCTCTGAGTTGGCAGATTGTGGCTCAGTCCCATTCCAGAGAATCATGAATTAGGAACAAGAGTCGGCCACTCAGCCCTTCAGACCTGAATGGAAAAACTTAGAAACACCAGGGCAGTCCTGAAAGTAGGGTCAGTGACAGAAGTACCATTCTTCAGATGAGATGTTAAATTGAAGCCATGTATATTCACTCCCAAGGGACTATTTTGAATTATCTGGTATCCTGGCCGATATTTATCAATCGATCAACATCTCTAATATTGATTATCTGCTCACTTTCACAAAAAACTTGCTGTTCCCAAATTGGCTGCAACATTTCCTGTATTAAACCATTAACTATGCTCCCAGAGTATTTCATTGGCTGTACATTGCTTTGGTGCCTTGTAAGATCATGAAAGATGGTATAGAAATGTATGCCTTTCTTCATGTGTTTTGTGCTTGAAGGTGCAAGTGTTATTCGTGTGGTGTGCAAATATAGTTATTGTTTATATTTTTTGTGTATGTGTGTGCACATGTGTAATTGTGTGCTCTGTCAGAAAGTACACTGGAAGAGAGAAGGAGAGCCAGATGTTAATATTTTAAACAGATGTACAGTATGTTGTTCTGAAGGCGTCTGAAAATTGTTCAGAAGCAATGAAGCAAAATGTACTCTTCCCTGGGTCACTTCAGTTTGGTGATATATTGGTATTATTGTAGAGCAACTGATGTTAGTAGAGTCATGAAATCATGGTGTTGGAGACATACAAAAATCAGCGCTGGAGTCAGACTGTTAACTGCAAGGTGGCTTTATTTCAGAGCTCAACCTCACTGGTGCATCAGGAGAATGACCCAGAATTTTTTCTTGCCCATTCTATCCGATTTACAGAGTAGTGGCAAAATTTATAAAATTGTGAGAGGCATAGACAGCCGGTATCTTTTTCTCAGGGTCGAAAAGTCTAATACAGGAGGGCATGCATCTAAGGTGAGAGGGGGTAAGCTCAAAGGAGATGTGCAGGGCAAGTTTTTCCCACAGAGAGTGGTGGATGCCTGGAATGTGGTGTCAGGGGTGGTAGTGGAGGCAGATATGATAGAGGCGTTTAAGAGGCTTTTAGATAGGCATATAAATATGCAGAGAATGGATATGGACCATGTGCAGACAGAAAGGATTAGTTTAATTGGGTGTTATTTTCTTAATTAGTTCCACTGAGCAGCGTGGGCCGAAGGGCCTGTTCCTGTACTGTACTGTTCCATGTTCTATGTAGAGCTCAGCATATGTGATTGATGTTCCACAATATTATCAGGAGCTGCTGCATCCTATTTGTTCAGCATTTGGTATCCACAAGATCACTACAATATATTTCATTGCAAAGAAAGAAGATCACGTTGTCCTTACTTGTGAAGAGAAACCAGTTAAGTCTGAGGCTGGGTCATTGACATGAAACATTGACTCATTCCTGTTGGTCACATTGCAGCTATATAAAACCTTCGTTATGCCACATTTGGAGTATTGTGTGCAATTCCGGTTGCCCCAGAACAGGAAGGATGTGGAGGCTTTGGAAAGGGTACAGAAGATGTTCACCAAGATGTTGCCTGGATTAGAGAGCTTGAGCTATGAAGAGAGGTTGGACAAACTTGAGTTGCTTTCTCTGAAGACATGATGGAAGTTTATAAGATTATGAGAGGTACAGATAGAGTAGACAGTCAGAATCTTTTTCCCAGGGTTGAAATGTCAAATAGTAGAGGACATGCACTTAAGATGAGGGGGGGAAAGTTTAAAGGAGATGTGCGGGGCAAGTCTTTTGCATAGTGAATGATCGGTGCTTGGAATGGGCTGCCAGGGGTGGTGATGAAGGCAGATAAAATAGTGGCATTTTAGAGGCTTTCAGAATATGCAGGAAATGCAGGGATATGGATCATGTGCAGACAGAAGGTATTTAGTTTAATTTGGCATCATGGGCCGAGGGGCCTGTTCCTGTTGTGTACTGTTCTATGTTCCATGGCGGAGTTGTTTCAGCATTTCTGTTTTTGTTGATTTTTATACATGGAGAGGGTTACTGCCTTCACCACCATTTCAGGCAGTGAGTTCCAGACTCCATCTCTTCATTTCCTCACTTCCCTTCCAATCCTTCAATCCATCTACCTACTTTCTACCTACTTTCAATTGTTTATTTGACTCCCTGTGAAGAGGAATAGATTTCTCCTACCCAGTCTAGGTCCTTAATATTTTTATACACCTCAATTAATTCTCCCTTCAGCCTCACAAGTTCTGAAGTGCAACAACAACCTCTTACTCAACGTCAGTAAAACTAAAGAACGGATTGTTGACTTCAGGAAGGGCAAGGAGGTGAACATGTACCAGTTTACATTGGTGGATTGGTGGTGGAGAAGGTCAGCAGTTTTAAATTCCTGGGCATTAACATATCAAATGACTTGTCCTGTGCCTAGGACATAGAAGCAGTCACAAAGCTTGTCACCAAACATGGTAACAAACTTCTACAGATGTCCTGTTGAAAGTATCCTGACTGGTTGCATCATGGTCTGCTACGGCAATTCTAATTCACAGGAATGTAAGAAGCTGCAGAGAGTAGTGGACTCAGCCCAATACATCAAGGGCACAACCCTCCTCACCATCAGTAGAATCTATGTGAGGCACTGCCTCAAGAAGGCAACATCTAAGATCCTCACCATTTGAGCCATGCCATCTTCTCACAGCTACCATCGGGCAGGAGGTACAGAAGTCTGATGTCCCACATCACCAGGTTCAAGAACAGCTATTTCCCTTCAACCATTCAGTCCTTCAACAAAACTGCACAACCCTAATCACTACCTCAGTATAGCAACATTATGACCACTTTTGACCACTTTGCACTACAATGGACTTTGTTTTTTTTGTTTTAATTGTGTTCTTTCTTGTATATTTTATGCTCAATTTATTTTTCTTGTGAATGTTGTGTATCTGATGCTATGTGTCTGTGATGCGCTGCAAAAAGTTTTTAATTGCACCTGTGCATACATGTACTTGTGCATATGACAAGAAACTCAACTTTGACTCTGACTTTGCAAACAACTCCAGCCTTTCTAATCTTCCCACAGAGCTGCAATTTTCCAATCCAGGTAACATCCTCATAAAAGAATATGAACTCAAGCCCTACGCCAGACAATGGGGCAGAAATATCTGGGCCAACACTACAATGCAGAAGTGAAGGATTGTTGCACTGGTAGAGGTGCTATGTTTTGGATAAAACATTAGGGTCTCATCTGCTCTCTCATGTAACAGAACCCTTGGCTCTATTATAAAGAGCTGAGGGAACTCTGCTCAGGGTCCCCATCAATATCTGTCCCTCAACCAAAGCATTACATCATCAGGTCATTACCATATGGTGCTTGCTGTGCACAAATTGGCTGCCGCATTTCCATTACAGTGACTTCACTTCAAGAGTACTTTGTCAGTTGAGAAAGGCATGGAAATTGAAGGTTTACCCCCACCCCCCCAACTTTTAAATAATAACATGAGTCTATTGCACCTGCTTTGTATCCACATTGTCAATTTGATCAGCTGTCAGAGGGAAGTGGAGCAAAAAATGCAAATAAGTGTCTGTATTAAGATTGGCAGGCTCTCCATTTCCCCACCTATTTAGAACTCCGTGGCTGATTTTGGTCCCATCTCATTCTCTTTCCCGCTTCCTTGCAACAATAGCTACAGTGCAAACAAAAAAGTGGAACTGTATGATAAATTGTGCAGAGTAAGCAGTGGTGACCATTGGCACAAAATGCAAATGACCACTTGGCAAAATAAGAGCTTTCTTGACGTTGGATGTCTTTATCAAGGAGATATCAATTCATTGACATCTTGAACCAAATTTTTACCTTTAAGGAAGGCTGTGCTACCTTCAATTAGCCAACAATTAGGAGTGAACAGTATAATAGTTGAAAAAAATGAGTTTGTTTCTTCTTCATTATCCCAGAGATGACTCAAATTGGTTTACCTAAGGTAAGGTTTTAACCAGTTTTACCTATTCTAAATAAGGGTGATGTGTTAGTCAAGGTTCTCAGGGTAAAGAGTATTTAGAAAATAGCATCCTTTGTTTAATTTGCTAATTACTTTTTATTTTAAGTTTAGATACTCCCTGCTTCCTCCCTGTTCAGGTAATGAACATCTGCATTCTCTTTAGATGCTCGCTATTCCATTCTACCTTATGTTTTGTTGTAAACCCAATACCAACGATCTATAATTCCAGGTCAAAAATGCAAAGGAGGTTATTATTTTATCAATAAATTCCATGACTAAAATTTTCCATTAAACTATGGACATCTTTGCAGAAATTACAGTCAGACAGTCTCCATGCTTTTGCTCTATCTGTGAGTGTGATATCTGGGGATTTCATTGTGTTGCTGCAAACATGGATGATTAGATAGAAGTAGAACGTGCTTAATTGAAGGCACTTACTATCAAATGAACAGTAGTGTCTGGGGAAACAAGGTATCATGGTCATACCACATGGTACAATGTTTTTAAAGGTATCCTCACACTTAATATCCTCACAGCTTAATACACTGCACTGTTTCACCTTAAAATCCATGCAAACCAACTTACACATATGGACTTTTTCTGCAATCGGTTAAATATTTACATATACACTCATTCAACCAATTATGATTTCAATTGATCTGCTTGTCTTCTTGATCTCAACTGCAAAGCTGTATTCGCCATCTCTGGTGTCCACTCCAAGTGGCCCTAATTTTGATGGATTACCTCTTTCTGATGGACTTGTTTTCAGGTGTCCTGTGCCTCCAGACCTATATCTTACCCAGCGATGGACAATAGCATTGGTCAGTCATAGAGTCCTACAGCACAGAAATGGGTCACTCAGCCCACCACGTCCATGCCAACCTTTTTGCCAATCTACATTAATCCCATTGGCCCGCAACAGAACTGACAAATGGAGTTTAGTGCGGGGAAGTGTGAGGTCATGCACTTTGGTAAGAGAAACCTGAAGGCAAATTATTTTCTGAATGGAGAGAGACTGCAAGTGAGTGAGATTCAGAGGAATAGAGGTGTTTGAGTGCATGAATCCAAAAAGCTAGGAGGCAGTCCAACAAGTATTTAAGAAGGCAAATGGCACTTTGACCTTCGTGGTGAAGGGAATGGAGTTTAGGAATAGGGAGGTTTTGTTGCAATTGTCCAGGATGTTGGTAAGGCCGCACCTGGAACAGGTTTGGTCCCTTTATCTGAAAAAAAATGCAGTAACATTGGAGGCAGTCCAAAGAAGTTCACCAGGCTAATTCCTGGGATGAGAGGATCGTCCTACCAAGAAAGACTAAATAATTTGGGTCTGTATTTCTTGGAGTTTAGAAAAATGATGCTTGACCTTATTTGAACATATAAAATCATAAGAAGGCTAGACAGAGTAGATACTGAGATGTTTTTACTAGTGGAGGAATCATGAACAAGGGGACATAATTACAAGATAAGGGGCTGGTCATTTAATACAGAGGTATGTAGAAATTTCTTCTCACAGAGGGTGGTGAACCTCTGGAATTCTCTGTCCTGCCGGCTGGTGGAAGCTGAATCATCAGAAGTATTTAAAGTGGAGGTGGATAAATATTTGATAGATCAAGGAATAGAGGAGTATGGAGAAATGGCACAGAAGAGGAGTTGAGGCCAGCATAGATCAGCCATGATCATATTAAATGGTGGGGCAGGCTTGAAGGGCATGATGGGCTAATCCTTTCCTTTTGTCCAAGTTCGAGTGTGTATGCTTCTTTATCTGTGTTAAGTGGTGCTAATGGCAAGGCTGTGGGACAGGCCCAGAAGGTCAGACAATATTAATAGACAGAGAAAAACTGAGCCAAAAGGATGACAAGCAGAAATAGCCAGTTCTAAAACAGAGAGAAACACTGAGTTACCTAAAGTCTGAGAATTCAGTATTGAGTCTGGAAGGTTGCAACATGCCCAGGCAGAGGATGAAGTGTTGTTCATTAAGCTTATGTTGGGCCTTGTTGCAACAGTGCAGAAGGTCACAGACAGGTCAAAGTGGGAGTGGGATGGGGAATTAAAGTGGCAGGCAAGCAGAAGCTCAGGAACACTCCTCCTTGAATCTGGAACCATTCAATAAACTAGTCCATGCTTTAACAAGAGGTCAACAGAAGCTATGCGTCCTGCCATACCTGAGTTTAACTTTTGTTTGAGGTGCCAATATACAAATACTTACACTATTACACTAGTACAAAAAATAAACTGCTGGAAGAACTCAGTGGGTCAAGCAGCATCTGGCAGGCAAAGGGACGGTCAAAGTTTCAGGTCGAGACTTGTACAATGTCGGCGACCACACTCCAGGGGTGAGGAGCACATTATTTGAACCAGCTGCCTTAAGAAGAAAGGAGCATTTTTTTCTACATTGAAACTGCTCTTCCTCTCACTGTTTCAAGATCGTTTTGTGTCTGTAATAAAGTGTGACACTTTGAAATGCAATGCCTGGAGAGTGATAAATATGAGTTACTTGCAAGACATATTTTGTACATATACCATATTAATGACTTTTAATCCACCTATAATTTTGCTTTCGGTCCAATGAATAATTCTCTTTTTATACCTTACTGTCACTGCTATAGTCCACAGTGGTCTCCCAACAATAATGTTTCAGATCTACTTCTAACTGTCATTAGCACTGTTTTCATTTTCCTGCAACTGCACTATATATAACTGTAATAGATGAATAGATGGTAAGGAGTAAGTATAGGGCCACAATTCAATCTCAAGAGTTCAAATGACGTCTATAAACCATAAAAACGAAGTTCAAGTGATTTATGGATGTAATCTGAATCGCTGGAATAAATTACAGCTGCATCACTCATTCCCAGTCATCCAGAATTCTATATGTCCCCATACTGTCCTGTTATATGTTTAACGCATTAGGTCAAACTACTTTGAATTCCATTTGCTTCTTTACCAATTGCCAACATTATTAACTCAATTATGCCACACTTTTGGAACTAGAACAATGTGAAAATCAATCACTATTTGGTCCCCAGTAGTCACTATATATTTGTCACAACCCAGATTAAAGACAGAAGGAAAGAAGTGAGCAAGCCAGGTGGGCATGTGCCCTGGTTTCACCAGATGTAGATTTTGGCCTACACTTATTTCTCCCATATGGGCTGTACACAACTCCGTCAAATTCCTGTATTCTAGAGCAATCTGCACACATTTTCATAGGGAAATATTTTTTAGTGCATGAGAAAATGTAAGGAGTGCATGAGAAAATGTGATTGCCTGCGCTTAAAATGGGCGAGAACATCAGTCCCCATTTGTGCTCAGTTCACCCGGCTGTGGTGAGCACAGACAGTGGCTGGTGGTCTCATAAACCTTGAGTGGATACGTTTCTCCTGTGACCAGACTGATTGAAAATCTTCTCCTATGCTACCCATTCAAGTCAGAATTGAACCAAGACAGGCCAGGTTTTTATCATTATGGAATCAGACAAGGGTACAACTCAGAACAAGACCGTTTTGACAAATGTACATGTGCTTAATCATTGAAGACCCAATCCAATGAGTGCCACCCCAACAATCCCTCCACTCTTCCCATCCGACTCTTTTCCCAATTCCTTGCATTTATGTTCCTTTTTAAGTACAGATCTGCTGAGAGCAGCTTGCAAAGAGAAATTTGGCAAGCCCCCCATGATTCTCACCAATTTTTACGGATGCACTGTAGAAATCATCCTATCTAGATGCATCACTGCTCTGCCCAAGACCACAAGAAATTGCAGAGAGCTCTGAACACAGCCCAGTCCATCATGCAAACCAGCCTCCTCTCCCTTGACTCTGTCTACACTTCCCACTGCCTCTGGAAAGCAGCCAACATAATAAGGGACCCCTCCCACCCCAGGCATTCTCTCTTCTCCCCCCTTCCATTGGGCAGAAGATACAAAAGCTTGAGAACATATACCACCAGGCTCAAGGACAGCTTCTATCCCACTGTTAGAAGACTCTTGAACAGACCTCTTGTACGATAAAGACGAATTCTTGATCTCTCACTTTTCCTTGTCATGGCCCTTGCACCTTATTTGCCTACCTGCACTGCACTTTCTCTGGAACAGTAACACTATATTCTGCATTCTGTTATTGTTTTTCCTTTTGTATTACCTCGATGTACTTAAGTATGAAATGATCTGTCTGGATGGCATGCAAAACAAAGTTTTTCACTGTATCTCGGTACAGGTGGCAATAATAAACCAATCACCAATTACCAAGTATTCATCCTTTTGAAAGTACATACTGAATCAGCTCCCATCACCCTTTCAGACAGCGCTTTCTACATCAGAACATCTTGCTGAGTTTGGCTGGTGCAGTAGCACAGCAGGTAGTGCTGCTGCCTCACTCTTCCAATGACCTGGGTTTGATCCTGACCTCAAGTGCTGTCTTTGCAGAGTTTGAAAGCTCCATCTACGATTGGGTGGGTTTCCATCAGTGCTTTGTCTTCCTCCCAGAGATGTGTGGTAACTCAATTGGCTGTTATAAATTACCCTTTGGTTTGAGTTAGTAGCAAAAGGGATCAAATGGGAGTAAGTGTAAGAGAGTTGCAGGGGTACAGGACAATCAGCTGATCGGTTTGAATAGGACTACTCCTCTTGAGCTAGCATGGACCCTGTTATGTTTGTTCTTCATCAAGAGACAAACTTTGCATGGGTTTAACATCTGAACATTTTTATTAACCAACAACAGACAGGCTTGCTTTTCCTCTCTTTTTACAGCCAATTCCTGTTCCTCCATGTGACCCCTTGCATTGCCTACTGGGAATTGTAGTTCTTTATTATAACTACATAATAACACATCTTCCCCCTTTAAAGAAAAACAAACACAAATACTTTGTCCTTATAAACCTGCCAAGAACCCTTGTCCACTCAGCAACTTTCAATCAGTCTCTGAGGTAGTTTAATGGTTCTTTTGTTGTCTGGTACTTGTTTTTGCAGGTGTAAGTGGTTCTGCTTGCTGCTTTGGTCTATAGGTAAGGCATATTTCACATGAAGCAGTGGTCTGGCTGATGTCTTGGTTCATTCTTGGCCAGTACATCACTTCACGTGCTCTACGTTTACATTTTTCCTCCACAAGATGCCCTTCGGGTATCTTCTGGATCATCTCCTTGCATAGTGACAGTGGAATCACAAACCAGTTCCCTTTGAAGACCATATCTTTCACTACTGACTGTTCAGCTCTGGATGCCCAATAATCCAGAATGCACATTGGACAGTCATCTTTTGCTGCTGGCCATCCTTTCCGTATTGTATCCTTGAGTACTTTCATTGTTTCATCTGCCTCTGCTGCTTTCCTAATCTGTTCTGTACTATCCGGAGATACTGGAAGAGAGGTGACAATCATGTCAACATAGGCCTGTATATCTCCATTAACCTGTTGGTCACTCTTTTCTGTCTTGTCGACTGCTCGAGACAGCGCATCAGCACCAAACATATATTTTCCTGGTGTGTAGATCATCTTAACATCATAATTCTGCAGCCTTATCAGCATGTGTCGTATCCTCATGGGACAGTCATTCAGTGGTTTGGACATAATTGAGACCAATGGTTTATGGTCTGTCTCCACTTCGATAGCTTGCTCATAGATGTACTGATGGAACCTTTCATATGCATATGCACTGGTGAGAAGCTCTTTCTCTATCTGTGCATAGTTGGCTTCCGCACTTGTTAAAGCCCTTGATGCATAGGCCACAGGTTACAATGTGCCATCATGCAGCTGCAGTAGTACTGATCCAAGGCCGTGCCAGGGTGCATCAGCTGATATCCTGATACACCTTTCTGGATCATAAAACTTCAGCACGGGCTCTTCAGTTAGGACCCTTTTCAATGTCTGGAAACACTCTTCTTGCTCATGAGACCAAATCCATTCATTTTGTTGCTCAAGGAGTGACCTAAGTGGTGCTGACACTGTTGACAGTCGAGGGATGAACTTAGCCAGGTAAGTCACCATCCCTAAGAAACGTCTCACCTCCTCTTCATTTTGGGGCCTCTCCATGTTTTTAATGGCTGACATCTTTCTTAGGTCAGGCTTCACTCCCTCTTCAGATATGACATCTCCTATGAAGATCAGTGTCTTAACACCAAACTCACATTTCTCTTTATTTAATTTCAAATTGACATTCCTTGTCACATCAAGCACTTGTCTCAGTCGAGTATAATGTTACTCCTTGGTGGACCCCCAGATGATGGTGTCATCCATCATGGTCTCAACACCAGGTATGCCCTCAAAAATCATGTAGATGGTTTTATGGTAGATTTCTGGAGCGGACAGGATCCGATATGGCAGCCGAAGATAGCGATATCTTCCCTGTGGTGTGTTAAAAGTACACAAGTCTCGAACTTGCCTCATCAAGTTTCATCTGCCAAAACCCAGACGATGCGTCGAGCTTTCTAAACCATTTGGCACCTGAAAACCGGGACATGATCTCCTCCCATGTTGGCAATTTAAAATGCTCTCTCTTGATGACTTTATTGAGATCGCCTGGGTCCAGACATATCCACAATGCTCCATTTTCCTTTTGCACAATGACCAGTGAACTCACCCAATCTGCTGTTTCTTCAATTTTCTGTATGATATTCATCCATTCCGTGCATGCTAGTTCTTATTTAAGTTTATCTCTAAGTTGAAATGGATCTTTCCTGCATGCATGGACAACATGAGCCACCGCCTCATCTATGTAAATTTTGTGTACACCAGGTAGCATCCGAGCCCCTCAAAGACATCTGCATACTCTTTCATGAGTGTTGTGTGGTCATCTTTGGTGTGTGAAGCTACTATGAAAACTCTTTTCACTAGGTTAAGCTTTTTACATGCACTCAGACCTAATATTGGCTGTACTCTCTTTCCTACAAACAGTAGCTATGATTTTAAGTGCTGCCCCTTGTGCTTAAGGGTCACCATACAGCCCCCTTTTACTGGAACTTTCTCTCCAGTATAGCCTGTCACTTTTAACTTCACAGGGTAAATCTTACTCTTTACTGTGAGAGACTTATAATCATCCATGGATAACAGATTCACCTGAACTCCAGTGTCAAGCTTGAATGGAATTACTGTCTCATTCACAGTTACTGGAACAATCCATTATGTTTTACCAGCAGTCACAGTCTGTACAGAATCCACAAAGAATTCCTCCATTTCCTCATCAACTGTGTGCACCTTTCACTTGTTAGCCCCAGCTTTGCAGCACCTTGCAAAGTGATTCTTCTTCCCACTGCTATTGCAGGACTTCCCGTAAGCAGGACACATCTTTGGAATGTGTCTACCTCCACATCTGCTACATTTGCTGTTTGAGCCTTTCTCTTTGATTTGCTGTGGCTTTTGGAAATGCCTTGTGTGCTGCTTCTCTGTTTTCACAGCATGTACTGTTGTGTCTGCCCTGTGCAGCTCCTTAGCTTGTGCTCATGTGGTTTCTGCTGACCTACACATATTCACTGCCTTTTCCGGGGTCTAATCTTTTTCACGCAACAGTCTTTCTGTGAGTCTATTATCTGGAATTCCACAAACTATTGTGGCGGCAAGGTAGTGTAGCGATTAGCACGACGCTATTACAGCATCAGCGATCGGGGTTCGATTCCCGTTGCTATCTGTAAGGAGGTTGTACGTTCTCCCATGTCTGTGTGGGTTTCCTCCAGGTACTCCGGTTTCGTCCCACATTGCAAAGACGTACGGGTAGGTTAATTTGGGTTTAAAATGGGCAGCGTGAACTTGTTGGGCCAAAAGGGCCTGTTACCATGCTGTAAATAAAATTTAAAAATTTAAAGAATTTATTGGTATTGGTATTGGTTTATTATTGTCACTTGTACCGAGGTACAGTGAAAAACTTGTCTCACAAACCGATCTTACAGGTCAATTCATTACACAGTGCAGTTACATCAAGTTAGTACAGAGTACATTGATGTAGTACAGGTAAAAAAAAACAGTACAGAGTAAAGTGTCACAGCTACAGAGAAAGTACAGTGCAATAAGGTGCAAGGTCACAACAAGGTAGATCATGAGGTCATGAGGTCATAGGTCATAGTCCATCTCATTGTATAAGGGAACTGTTCAATAGTTGTATCACAGTGGGGTAGAAGCTGTCCTTAAGTCTGGTAGTACCCCCTCAGGCTCCTGTATCTTCTACCCGATGGAAGAGGAGAGAAGAGAGAATGTCCTAGGTGGATGGGGTCTTTGATTATGCTGGCTGCTACACCAAGACATCGAGCGGTAAAGACAGAGTCCAAGGAGGGGAGGCTGGTGTCTGTGATGTGCTGGGCTATGTCCACAACTCTCTGCAGCTTCTTGCGATCTTGGGCAGAGCAGTTCCATACCAAGCCGTGATACATCCTGATAGGATGCTTTCTATGGTGCATCGGTAAAGGTTGGTGAGAGTCAAAGGGGACAAATCAAATTTCTTTAGCCTCCTGAGGAAGTAGAGGCGCTGGTGAGCTTTCTTGGCCATGGCATCCACATGGTTTGTCCAAGACAGGTTGTTGGTGATGTTCACTCCCAGGAACTTGAAGCTGTCAACCCTCTGGACCTCACCACCATTGACGTAGACAGGTGTATGTACACCGCCCCCTTTCCTGAAGTCAATGACCAGCTCTTTAGTTTTGTTGACATTGAGGGGAAGGTTGTTGTCATGACACCATTCCACTAAGCTCTCTATCTCCTTCCTGTGCTCTGATTCATCACTGTTTGAGATACGGCCTACAACAGTAGTATCATCTGCAAACTTGTAGATGGAGTTAGAGCAGAATCTGGCCACACAGTCATGAGTGTATAGGGAGTAGAGTAGAGGGCTGAGGACGCAGCCTTGAGGTGCATCAGTGTTGAGAATAATCGTGCTGGAGGAATTGCTGCCTATCCTCACTGATTGCGGTCTGTTTGTTAGAAAGTCAAGGATCCAGTTACAGAGGGAGGTATTGAGTCCTAGGTCTCGGAGTTTGGTGACAAGCTTGCTTGGTATTATTGTATTGAAGGCAGAGCTGTAGTCAATAAACAATAGTCTAACGTAAGTGTCCTTACTGTCCAGGTGCTCCAGAGCTGAGTGAAGGGCCAGGGAACTGTTTAACATGTTGAACTAGTGAGTTTCTCAAATCTCCAAATTCACAGGACTTACTCAGTGTGTGAAGCTCAGCTAAGTATTGGTCGAAGCTAACACCTTGTTTCTGGTCACAGGAAAAAAAAATTATATGTCTCAAATGTGATGTTTTTACTTGGGATAAAATACTCCTCAAATTTTTTCATCAAAGTACCTGACTCAAAAGTTGTCTTATTAATTTGAATGCTGTTATAGATGTCCAATTCATCTTCGCCAATCACGTGCAGAAAAATAGACGCTTTCAATTTTTCATCGTTCCCTCCCGCTCCACTAGCATCTAAATATATGTCGAATCGCTGTTTGAAGCATTTCCAATTATCTGTTAGATTGCCAGTAAACTGCATAGGCTTGGGAGGACTTAGCTTATCCATAACAGGAACTCTCGGCCTCTCACCTGAATCTCTCTTGGCAAATCTGGTGACTGCTAAACTTCAGGAGCAATGTGCTCTCTCGCCATGCCGGCCAGCTTTTTCTCCGTCTTATTACAGCTTTTCTTTCGTACTCACTAAGTCTCTTTCTCAATTGCACACAGTATTCATCTACTCTCCCTATTCAGACCTCACTCCAACTTCTGACACCATGTTATGTTTGTTCTTCATCAAGAGACAGACTTCGCGTGGGTTTAACATCTGAACATTTTTATTAACCAACAACAGACAGGCTTGCTTTCCCTCTCTTTTCACAGCCACTTCCTGTTCCTCCATGTGACCCCTTGCATTGCCTACTGGGAATTGTAGTTCTTTATTATAACTACATATTAACACATAATAACACAGACCCAAAGTGCCAAATGGCTCTTTCTGCGTCATTACAAGGAATCCACTCATCTCCCCACTTTCCTTTGACCAGTGGCATTAAATCTATAATCTATAGTAACTGATTTCCCTGCCTCACTGATAATTTTGATCACCTGTATTAAATCTCCCGCTCACTCTCCAAGGAGAGCATTCATATGGTGTGCTATTGCACAGAGGAGTTGACTGCAACGGACAGACCTCTAAACCATGCCAAGCACTGATTGAAAGGGAAACAGACTGCTGGAGGAATTCAGCGGGTCGAGCAGCATCTGTGGAGACAAAAGGGATTGGTCAACGTTTTCGGTCGAGACCCTGCATCAGTACCAATTGCTAAATTAGAACAGGGGTGGTGAACAACACGGCCCCTCCTTGAGTTAATCGTTGCCAGCTATTTCTTAGCTGTTTGAAAGCACCGAGAGTTAGGACATAGTTTGCACTGCGCAATGTTCTTGTGCAAAATACGTCAAATTTTGTGCATTCCCACTAGTCCAGTTCTGGTCCTCCATGCCTGCCAGGCCACAGTGAGATCAAGCTATCCTTGACACATCTTTTGCATAATTCACTTATAGAAACCAGTGGGTACATTTAGGTACTGTTAACCACATCATCTGCTTCATTGTTAATGAGCCTGAGGTATTGATTTTCTGGAAGGTAGGTCCCCTTTAAGTATTTTGCTCCCACCTTGCCATGGCTGGTGATGTCTTTAGAGCCCTCTATTACATTTCAGGCCCAGCCTCCTTGACCCAGCATCCCAGTTGTATCTGAGCCCTCTTCTCCTGCTGTTGATGTAATCCTTCCCCTGATCACCTCCCCCAGACTCCAGCCCTGCATCCAATCCACCTAGGTCCTCTCTCAACCTCCTGTGATCCACAGCCTCCCTGATTATCTCTGCAATGCAAAGACTTTTTGTGCACCTACACATATTTGTCCTGTTCTGAAATACACAACACATTGGGTCTTGTGTACAACAGAGTATTGCTTGCCAAGAACCATGACATTATTGTTTTAGGGTAACCTTGAGGCTCATAAGAAATTCTTGGCCACAACTCCTTATGTGCCAGAGACACAAGGGACTGCAGATGCTGGAATCTGGAGCAACAATCTGCAGGAGGAACTCAGCAGGTCAGGCAGCATCTCTGGAAGGAAATAGACAGTCAGCATTTTGGGTCAAGACTCTCCATTCAGTCCAGATGAAGGACCTTGGGCCAAAATGTCGACTGTCCATTTCCCTCCTTAGATGCTGACTGACCCATTGAGTTCCTCCTGCATTTTGTTTGTTGCTCCTTAATGTGCCATTGGCTAACTAGATTTCTCTAAAAATTCAAAGTTAAATCTTCTACATTCATTTTCTGATGACTAAAATTGGTACAAAAAGTCAATAAAGACATCAGTGATCTGGACAGTGAACTGGACATCAGTTCTTTAAGGATTTCACATTGTCAGCTACAATGCATCAGAAATAAGAGGGCAACATGCTTAATCCATAAATGGTATTGAATAACTAGAATGTTAGAGAGGTTTCTCTCCTTATTCACATTACAAAGAATTGTTCAAGCCTTTCTGGATTCCTGATGTCATCTGAACATCTTACTTTCTTGCAAGTTTGTTCCCAAGCCACAAGAGGAGTTATCGGGATGAATAACCAAAATCTTGGTCAAGGAGATAAGCTTGAAGGAGCAACTTAAAGGAGGAAAAAACAGTATGAAGATTTACAGAGGGAACTGCAGAGCTTCAGAGCACCTGAAGTCATGGTCACCAGTAGTGAACCAATGAAAATGAAGAATGCACACAAGACCAGAATGCTGTGCATTTGCGTATGTAGCTTTGTTTGATGAAACTCAGTAAATACTATTGACAATATATTGTAAGTAATATGTAAGTGAGAACACGAGGTAGGCATGGTCGTGACCAGGAGAGGGCAGGCAAGAGAGACGGTGCATTTTGGGAACTTAAGGTGTGTTTTCTCTCCCTGTAATAGTCATCATGCCACAGGGTTGTTTACCTAGAAGACTTCAACTATTGACTTACAAACCTGCTTTATACTTCAGGTATTACTTCTGGTGTTTTAATTATATTTTGCTTGGAAGATCTCCACATGCTATGATATACATTTGAGAAAATCATTTATTATCATTGTGCAACATATTTGAATATTGCTGCCCAGATTTTTCCATGTAATTGATGACAGAGTTACAAATGCTCAGTAACATTATTCCATGAAACCAATGGCAAATTTGGGATTTTTTGCATACCCATAGTTTCATTCAGAAATCCAGATGTTGCAGTGGTGATTCAGAGTTCTCCATATCTGGCACTGTTTTCCAGCTTTCTCCAGTGCAATCAAGGAAAATTACTTGAATTAATGTGAATTTAAACTATGAACTAATCTCACTTTAAATTAATTTAAACTATGAACCTTGAACACCTTTCACATTGTTGCATGAGATATAGATGAACTTTACTAACATTCTATGTGGTGATAGAAATGGATAATTTTGGGAAGGCATATTTAAATTCTCACAGGTATTTTGTTTTTAGTATAAGGGACATTGAAGTGTATTTTTTATTTTTATGGAGTTTATTTCTGATATTTCAGCTTCTGTCTCAATCACATATTAATGATCCCAACATGTATTAAGTGCTTGGAATTTCCAGGATCACGAGTCAACTGCATTCACTACACACCCATCCTTTGGCTCCACCACTACCTTGCACTGATCTTCAAGCAGCAAGCTCATCCTAGAAGCCAGCTCTAAGATGGTCACCAAAAGCCTGAGCCAAATAGGGCCCTGCACAAAGATTTACTTTGACAGCGAGTTAAGCCATGCCCCTGGGTTAATCAGCTGTCAAGGTGGAGAGACAAGAGACTGCAGATGCTCAAATCTGGAGCAACACACAGAGGTGCTGAAGGAGCTCAGCAAGTCAGGCAGAATCTATGGAGGGAAATGAACAGTTGAAACCCTTCATCTGGACCCAAAATATCAACTGTCCATTTCCCTTCATAGATATTGCCTGACCTGTTGAGTTCTTCCAGCACTTAGTGTGTTGAATCAGCTGTCAAAACTGCTTGTGAATGTCTCTGAAAAGTATTCTTATAAATACTAGAAAATTGCTTAAAAGCATTTAAGTTTTGACTCACAAAGGAAGATGGTAGTGGCTGTTTAAATTTTCCCAATCTCAGACATCACTGCAAGAGTTCGTCAGGCTAACCATCTTCTTCATTGACCTTGCTTCCATCATAAGGTGAAAAGTGGGGAAGTTCGCTGATGACTGCACATTGTTCAATTCCTTTAACAGCTCCTCAGCAAATGAAGCATGCAGTAAGATCCAGGCATGGTTGATAAATGCCAAGAAATATTCATGTCACATAAGTGCCAGGCAATGACCATCTCCAACAAGAGAAAGCCCAACCACATACCCTTGACATTCAATGCCATTGCTATCACCAAGTCCACCACCACCAATTTCCTGGGGATCATCGTTGACCAGAAACTCAAGTGGAAGAGCTACATAAATACAGAGGCTATAAGGGCAGGTCAGAGTTTGGATATCTTTTACTGAGTGGTTCACCTCCTGATATTTCATGGCCTTTCCACTGTGTACAAGGCTCAAGTCAGGAGTGTGATGAAATTCCCTCCACTTTCCTGGATGGGTGTAGCACCAACAATTTTCAAGAAACTTCATACAATCCAAGACAAAGCCACCCATTTGTTTGACTCCCCCATCCATCACCCTAAACATTCATTCCCTTCACCACCAGCACACAGTGGCTGCAGTGTGTGCCATCTACAAAATGTCTCATGATTACTCACCCAGTCTACACTTATAGCACTTCCCAAACTCACAGCCTCTGCAACAAAGGATGACAAGGACACCAAGTGCATGGAAACACCACCACCTGCAGGTTCCTTCCAACTCACATGCCATCCTGATCTGGAAATATATCTCTGTTCCTTCATCATCACGGGTTCTAACTCGTGGAACCCACTACCCAATAGCAGTGTCGGAGTGCCTTCACCACGAGCAGCTCAAGAAGGTAGACTCATCATCAGCTGCTCAAGTGCATTTGGGGGTGGGCAATAAATTCTGGCCTTGCCAGTGATGTCCAGATCCTGAAAATGAACTTAAAGAAAAATATTTTTAAAAATGCAAGTTAATTAAAACTTTGCTCTCTCTTTTAGTATGAATGAGGTCACTCGTCTAACCTGCTGCATGTTCAGTGGGCAGGTTACCAATGGAGTTCGAAAGGAATCTGTGGCTTTACATGAGCAAGGAACTTCATTGCACCCTGCTGTGTATGACAATAGACTAATCTGAATCTGAATCTGAAGTCACTCTACCACTGGATCCACGATAAGATAAAATAAGATATCTTTATTAGTCACATGTACATCGAAACACACAGTGAAGTACATCTTTTGCGTAGAGTGTCCTGGGGGCAGCCCACAAGTGTTGCCATGCTTCCAGCACCAACATAGCATGCCCAAACTTCCTAACCCCTACGTCTTTGGAATGTGGGAGGAAACCGGAGCACCTGGAGGAAACCCACGCAGACACGGGGAGAACGTACAAACTCTTTACAGACAGCAGCCGCGAGGGTGCTGATGTTAGTGCACTGTCACGGATTTGCCAACAGTTCTCAAGAAAAATCCATGCCAAATGAATTAAAAATTGTGTTTTTCACTTCCCGATTTGCTGACTGTGAATATTCTTTAATGTGATTGGCTGTCTGGCCAGTTTGACATCGCAGCTGCTGGACACCAGGGATGTCTTGGAACTGATGCCTGAGAGTGACAATCAGCAGGACAAGAAAAGTCCTTTTGGAGATCATGGAGGGTTAATTTAGAGCTTTCTCTGAGGCCGGCAGATTGCCATTGCTCTGCAAATTCCATGCAAATATCCTCCATGACCAACAGGACATTCATTTAATTCTCCATCCAAAAAACAAGCCGAAGTTTACAGTAGTCATGAAGGATAAAAGCAAGTTGTCCCCGACTACATTGGGCCAAACTTTCCCTCAGGAAAACAAGACTGGATGTGATCAGTATTCTCACGTGACCACATCATGCCTTCCTTTGTGTGATTATGACTTTCCACAAAGTTGTAAGCGCCCCTCTAAAAGATAATTGATTTAGAACAAAATTGTTTTATATTTGCAATAATAGGACATTTTAAGATAAGGTAGAGGTATCAAAGAACAGGGTCTGATCGTGAGTTATGAGATGTTAAACTGACCCATTTAGAAGAACAATTAACAGATGAGCATTTGTAGCAATGAAAATAGGACCAATTAATCTACAGTACCATGTGTCTATGCAGTGCAAATTATCCTTAATATTATACATGTGATGGAACAGGTTTCCACAATGATTGAAAGGGAAATTGTGCTTCCGAGAACCTTTACACGCCAGCCTGCTTAATTCACAGATAAGTATGTGCTTAAAGAGAGATTCACACCATCAGCTGCATTAAGAAACAGATCATAATTAATGTCAGTATGCTTCTTAATCCTTTGCTTCCCTTTGAATAGAAGAATAAACAAATAATCTTGGAAGTGGATTGGCGGTCACCTGGTTAATAAAGAGAAAGGTTAACATAGCTAAACTCTTCAACAGATCTGTGGTATTCAAGGTGCAGAATTTTTCATTTAAGACTAACCAAAATAAAGAGGGAGTGAAGGTATCTGCTCATCCAAAACACATTCGGGGATTGATGGGGTTAATGACCTCTGCACTATCAGGATTATTTGAATCGGTTATTTGAAGAACAATTCAAATAATGAAAAATTACCATATTTATTAAACAGCCCTCACAATCTCCAGATTTCCTGAGACACTTTCCAGTAACGTAAGAAACAGCACAGCCAATTTGTACGCAACTAGGTCTCGTGATCAACAACACAATAATGACAGATAATTTCCTTCTCAACAATCTTGAGTGAGGGATGATATTGGCCAGTATACCTGGGGTGAGTATTACTTCCAGATCCTTTATTTCCATCTAGGAGAACAAATGGGGACCTCAGATAGATGCTACATCTGAAAGGTTCCTTCTATTATGCACTAGTGTTGTGCTCCATGAGGATTGGGCAGGGGGGAGTGAGGAACAAGATTTTACCAACAAGACCAGACTGTCACAAACAAACTGGACAATGCTTCTAAATGAAGGGAAATCAGGTGAATGAAGGAATGGGACTGTCTAAACTGTGAGTTATTCCTGGAACTGAATTGGAGGAATTACTCAACCCAATGGTTGCCTTCCGTCACTACCAAAGGAATGGTGAGTCAGTGGTATTTGTTGATATATGGATTGGTTGAAGAGAATAGCATAGGTTTATTGATGTGGAAGCTGCATAAGTACATGAAAGGAATAGAAAGCTATGTTGATAACATAACACGGTGAGATGGGAGGTCCCTCTGTTCATAAAAGATGGCTTATTCATCTTACATGTTTTGACTCAGTTTATGTGTGTGTGTTTCCGCATGCTTGTGTGTGCGAGTTTGTATGTTTATGCACATTTGTGTGTATTTGTGAGTATGTGTGTTTGTGAATGTTTATGTGCTTGTGTAAGCTTGTGTGCATACATGCTTGTGCATGTGTGTGTGCGCATTCATATGTAGGTTTGTGTGTGTGTTGGCTTGTGAGTGTAGATGCTTGAATGCATGCATGTGTGAATTCACTTCCATTGCAATGTATTAGTTTCACCTGGCTAATAGCTAAAATATTGGGTATGATCTCCCCATTACAACTGCTCTGAGGAAATACTTAATGTGCTTAGCTTCAGTTCCTGTTTTATTTAAAGCCCTCCTGCATTCAACATTCCATTATATCTTCATGGAGATAAAATGTCATCTTCCAGAAGAATATCTTGTTTCTCGAACAATTAAATAACCATTAATAAAACACTTTCCTTGGAATGATTTGATTCCTAACCACACATTACGTAACTTCATTAGTGTGCCATTAATTACAGAGCAACACCACACATTTTGGTTCATTTAGCTGAGAGAACCTTTAATCCTGAGTGATCTGGTGCATGTTATCAGAAGAAACCACTTTTGAAAGATTTCCAGATCCAGGTACTCCCACTATTAGTTTCAAAATTACTTTGACAGAAATAAGGCAGTTCAGTTAGATACATCATTTAAAAAAATAATCAAAACGTACATTTCTCTAGCACCTTTAACACAGCAAAACCCTCCCAAACCAAATAAGGGAATGTTAAGGCACGTGACTATAGATTTGGGCAAGCAGGTAACAAGAGGCAACTCATGGGAGCAAAAGGAGATAATGAGGAAGAGGATTAAGGAGGGAACTCCAGACCTCAGGGCCCTAACAAGTGAAGGAATGGCTGTCAATGTGTGAGCAATTTCTTTCAAGGTGAGCAAGGAAATGGAATTAGAGGGGATACCTTGGTAGGATTATAGGACTGGAGGTGGATAGGAAGGGATGCCATGGAGAGATTGGATGAGAATTTTAAAATCAGGGCAATTCTCATTTTGAATTGAGTCACTTTAGGCCTTTGTTGAATCATTTTTCCCTGATTATTTAATTCATGGTCAAATTAACATCTGTCTAGATTTCAACATTGACACACCAAAGCAGTAAGAGTGACCACTTCAACGAAACTGTAATCGCAGAATAATTCTGAATTATGGTTTATAATCACAACTGTGCTGATTTTGGAATGTCTTTCTCCCATAGTAAATGTTTCTTAATTGTCTAGGAGTATTTTGTAAAGCTTAATTCATGTTGCAGTATTGTTCTTTGAAATACTGTGCCCCCTTGATATAATTAAGTTACTGGGGACAATTTTAACACTCGCCTTATAAACTACCCTTGTTCTAAGTGAAACTAACATTTACCTAACTTTAAAAGCCTTCTTTCTTCAAAGGTCTGCACCTCAGTTCCATTTTCTCAATATTGCTCCACATCCCAATGCCCTCACTCAACAGAAAACCACTTCATCAATGTGCAAGTACTTACACACAAATACATGTGAGTATAGGAAAGCATGCGCACACACACATAAACACACACACACACACACACACACACACACACACACACACACACACACACACACACACACACACACACACACACACACACACACACTGTCCAGCCCCCTCTTCTCCACTCAATCTCCATTGATGTATCCCATGGCTACATGTGTAGAACAGGTCCCCAGTGTTGGATTGCCAAACTTTTGCCAGCTACTCCTCAGCACTGTCGTTTTCACAAGCAAAGATCTGTTACTTTGTGCTGGGAATACTCCTGCCTCCCCGTGACTCTGGAATAAATGAGGGGAAACTGAGCATGAAGTATATGCTGAGAACATTGGAGCCATAAAATCCCATGTTCATAGCAGAAAGCAAATGCACATTCACTGATCTTCACTGGGGATGGGTCCCATACACATCAACTCTGACTGGGGTATGTGTCTCACGGACACCGATTCTCATCACTCCGCACTTGCCTATGTTAGAATCTATTTGCCTCAACTCTGACAGTCATTTAATCCAGTAATTTCTCTTTGTAAATCCGGTACAATCTAATTAAGTAAATAAAGCTAGAGACCCAATGATGTAATGTGCCCACATGTAACAAAATTCAAATTTGACTGTCCATTTTGCAATGAAATAAAACATTGCTAAAAGTTCCCAGTGGATATCTCCAAACCAGCTGTGTGTGGGTGTTATCAAAGACAGACCAATCTGGTCAATAAATTTCAATTCCATTGTTAGCAATGGATACATTGGCTCCACCCAATAAAACAGCAATACCTTTCAGAATCTTGTTAAAAGTATGACTAACTGAGGTGAGATCAGTCAAAGGAATTTTTACAGATTGTATCAGTTTATCTTGGCTGAATATATCAAATTTATCCATCTCTGGAAGGTTGAATGTCATACAATAATCCAGCTTTTGTAAACTATCATTTTATTTGATCTAAATGTTGTTTGTGTAATTTTCTGAGAATTACTTAGGTGAAAAAACCTGTCCAGATTTGTGCCTGCTCAACAGTAAAATGATTACTTCTAATTGTAATGATATTCAATTAGATATTATTCACTTGAATATTAAAACTATTGGAATACTGAGGGTTTGCTGCACTATTGAAGGTGCTATCTTTAATGAGAGATGTGAAATCAAGGATCTCTCAGGTAGAGATATAAAATCCCAGGGCAAGTGAAATATTCCCAGTGCCTTGATTAATATTAATTAACATTTCAAAAAAAAAGAGATTTTATGATCTCATCACATTGTTGTTTGTGGGAGTTTGCTGTGTGCAAATGAGACTTCTTACATTACAACATTGACTAAACGTTGGAAGTTCTTCTTTGGCTGTAAGATACTTTGAGATGTTCTGCATGTCCTTGTAAGTCTGTCTTTCTTTCTTAATTTCAGGCACAAGTAACAGATTGAATATTAATTCATTTTTTGGAGCCAACTTGGAACTATCTGTATTTTCCCAGTTCCAGCACCTTTGAGAATGAAGGCCAAACTTCCTACCTAACCAACAGACTAACCCACCAGAGAAGGCCTATACTCACAGGAAACACTATTTCTTTTCTGTTCCTAGGTTGCTAAACTCCATAGAATCTCTTTCCCTTAGACTGTCCCTCATGATTGAAGATGACTTGCTTCCACTCTGGTCCTGTCAGATCTGAGGGGACTGATGAGGCCAAAGTGGGAATTGCTGACTCTTCCACAGATGGATCAGGAGGTAGTGGATGGGGTTGAGTGACTGGGTAGTTTGCGCTTCTTCCACTATTTATGCTGGGCTTTTGTGTGCTCACAACGCAAGGATTTGAGGTTCTCAATACCATCCCGAACACTCATTTCCCAGTTTGAGCGGTCAAGGGCCAAGTATTCCGAGGAGTCCTTGGAGACATTGCATTTTGCAAAGAGAATTTGAGAACAATCTGATGTTTTAAATGCAGAAAGTGTTATATATTCCTTTTCACAACCTCTGGATATCCCAACACAACCTATCACCAGTTAAATACTTCTGAAGCCTAATCACCAACGTAGTATAGGAAAAGTGTTCTCTGCTTCTGAGACCTACAGCAGGCACCTCAAGGCATTGGAAAGGTACCACCAAGGCTGTTTTGACAAATTCCTCCAAATTTACTGGAAGGATAAGCAAACTATAGTATAATGTGCTCATCCAGGCCAAATCCCCAGTGTTGAGGCTCTAGTTATACTCAGTTGACTACATTGAGCAGACCATGTTGCTGGCATGCCAGGCATTTTGTCATTACCAGGTAGGTTAGAGGAAAAGATTCAAGATATGTTCAAAGTCTTGAGCCAAAGGTGCTTTTGGGATGGTTTTGAAAAGCTCAAGGCCATGTATTGAGAGCTTACGGAAGCCCTGTATTAGCAGTAGAAGGAGCAGACCACCTCACAAACTAGCCACCTGACCACCCTTCCAGACACTTCCCGCCCTACCAGACACTTCCCGCCCTACCTGTAGAACAGTGTATGGTTCCAACACTGGCCTCGTCAACCACCTCAGAACCTACATAACTGGAGTGAAAGTAAGTCACCTTCAGTACTTGAGGGATTGCCTTAGAAGAAGAAAAGTTATTGGCCAAATGCAAGCAAATGGGATTAACTCAGGAAGACATCTTGGTCAGCACGGATAAGTTGATCTCTCTATGTGTTTTAAAAAAGGTTCATAGGATGTTTTACGTCTACCAGATAGGACAGAAAGGCTACTGGAGCAAAAAAAACTGCAGATATGGGAAATCCGAAACAAATTGCTGGAAGCACCTGGTGGATCAGACTTTTCCAATTCTGACGCAGGTTTCTTGACTTGAAGTATTGATGCTGTTTCTCTCACCACAGATATATCTGACCTCCTGAGTTCTTCCCTCATTTTCTGTTTTTGTGCTGGTCAGAAGGGTATTTAGTTTAACATCACATCCAAATGCATCTTGCCACAAATAAAATACATTTTGAAGTGTAGACAAATATGGCAGTCCATTTACTAACAATTGCTACCTCAAGTGGTTCTGCTTTTTCAAATGTTTTCTCCTCCTTCAAATGAGGTAACAACCAAATTACCAGTTTGAAAGACATTTGTTAAGTGATTGCATTGCCAGGAGATGTTGTATAATAGACCACCAGCTCCAAACGTGTGAAACACACTTAACTGCAGAGTTGGCTTAGATTTTTGTTCTTTAGTCTTGGGAGTGGGATTTGAACCCAAAGCCTTGTGATTTAGTAAGTGCTTTCAATAAAGTAGATAAGACACTTAACTTCTCTATTTGTAAAAATATGTTTTCCATCAAGAAATTTTAAACACTAAAGCCTTGCCTCCAGTGCTGGGCAGCTTACTCAAGAAGTGTACCAATGTCTTATTGACCAAGGTTTTATTGAACTGATCCCAAGGATGAAGGATTTGAATTACATGGAGGAACTGGGATTCTTGCCTTCAAAACAGAGATAGTTGAAGGGGGATTTAATGGTGGTGTTCAAATTCATGAAAGAGTTTGACAGAATAAAGAAGGGGAACCAGTTTCTGTCGGAGATGGGGTGGGAATCAGATGGGCCTGATTTGATGTTGGAAGGAGGTTCAAAGACAACTTTTAGAAGTTGATGAATCTGCAATGAGAAAATCACTGAGTTCAGGAGTAGGAGTGGGAGTAATGGGCTGCTCTTGCAACGAACTAATACTAATGCAGTGGACCAAATAGCCTCTTTATCCATTGTAGGATCCTAAGAAAAACAAAAACACAATAAATAATCTTAATCCTTAAAATACTGATTAACACATTTATCAGTTTACCTACAGAAAGCCTCTTACTAGTTCAACAGGAGAAGGATTAATGCTAACCACTCCAGTTATATTGGGTTCAAACCTTCTGGGCCTTGCTGTTTCTCAGATGTTACTTTCAATTTTACAAAGAATTAATTGAATAAAAGACTATTCCATCCAACTAGTCCAAAACAGTGCTTATACTCCATTACACAGAGAGTGATACATATATGGAATGAGCTATCAGAGGAAGTGGTTGAGGCAGGTACAATAACAACTTTTAAAAGTCAGTTGGACAGGTACATGGAGAGGAAAGATTTAGAATGATATGGGCCAAACCTAGGCAAATGGGGCTAGCTTGGATGGACATTAAAGTCGGCATGGACCAGTTGGGCTGAAGGACCTTTTTCAGTGCGGTATGACTCTACGCCTTCTCCACCACTCCCCCCCCCCCCAACATTTCACTCCATATCTTTCTCCCACATGTTGCCTTAAATGCACCCATTATTCAGTGCAACCACTCCTTATGCAACCACTTGCTGGACTAATAATTTTCCCTGAATTTCCTTATTGCTGTTATTCCTTCATTGACAGATTTTCAGTGTTAAGCCATTGACTCTGAGGGTACGTGCCTTTGATTTACAATCCCTTTTTCACTGTAATGAAAAGCCTGTCATGGGACCACACTGTACAAAATATCCGATGTTGCATTTTGCCCAGCCTTGCTGATTTACCAAATTCACTGAATTAAACTTTTCCAAGGAACCCATCTTTTTCATAAATAGAGGAAAAGCTGTATATGTATTGGTGACTGTATAAACAGGAGATCCTTGCCAGGGACCAAACTGGTTCCACCTTTTAGCCTACATCAGCAGAAAGCAATGCAGCTCACCCAGGGAAAGTGCTTGCATTTATTAGGACAGTAGCCACTTTATTAAATATCGATTTGAATCACAGCCTTTAATCAAATCTAAGAAGAGCTTTCTCTCTCTCTCTCTCTCTCTCTCGCTCTCTCTCTCCTGCAGGCCCCATAATCGCTTTCATCAGCTGATGAGAGAGAGGACCAGGAATGAACAGTTTAGCAAGCATTCTTTTCAACAGTAATGAGGCTTTTGTGATAATCGAGTGATGAAATTTGAATGGGCAGTAATGATCCCGATTACATCCACCGGGGAACCATCAAAGCAATCTCTCTCCACACAGATACATGGGCACGTCGGATAGGATTGTTCCTGCTGTCGGTAGTCATCATTGCTCTTCTCTGAAGACAGTGGGGATAGTGGGAAGGAATTATTTTATTTTAAAACAGCAGAATATACAAAAGAACAAGGTTGCTGACAGTGGCTAGTGAAAGGTGGATGACTGTAATCCACCTCAGATTGTTATCCCAATTTCTGAGATTGATTTGATCTGCCCTGATGTTTGAATATTGCCTCATCATGATAACAAGATTAAGTAAAGCTTCTGTCAGCTAGGTTACACGGGAAATTTGCTGGGTGGCCAGCATTAGTTGGAGTCAAGAGAATGGGCCAGTTGCCAGGTAACAGTCAGAGCTCTTGCTCACTCTGACTATGTAAGCATGCACTACAGCAAGACTCAACCAGAGAGTTCCATTACCCAAGGCTCTTCTGGAGTTTCTTTCACTCTGACCCAAAAGGAATATTCAGCTACTAGCAGAGACTATTGCAAGTGTTAGAGGGACATATTCAATCTGAATGTGCCTGAGCTGGTGATTAGTGAAAGCAGCCATTGTTCAGTAAATCATGATAAATTAAACATTAATTGTGGTCAGATTGCAAAATGTGCTGATGGCCTCTGTCACACTCAGAGTAATTGTTATGCTCTGATCTGAGATCTGTAACACTTAACTCTGGGTAATCTATCATCAAAGATCCTCACCATCTGGACCATGCCATCTTCTCACAGCTACCACTGGGCAGGAGGTACAGAAGCCTGAAGTCCTCCACCACCAGGTTGAAGGACAGCTACTTCCCTTCAACCATTTGCTTCTTGAACCAACCTGTACAACCCTAATCACTGCCTCAGTAAAGCAACACTATAACCACTTTGATCACTTTGCACTACAATAGACTTTGATTTTTTTTGTTCTAATTGTGTTCTTGTAAAAATTATGTATAATTTATGTTTTTTTTCTAGCTTATCTGATGCTATGTGCCTATACTACTGTTTTAAGTAAGTTTTTCATTGAACCTGTGCATAAACTCGACTTTGACTTTGACTTTGCAAGTCCAATTCTCCAGATATGACAGGCAGGGAACAGTGGAGAACCATCAATACAATGCCTACCTGGTGTCTACTGTTGCCTGCAGATGTGTAGACCACTGGGAGGGTAAGGTTCCATTTCTGATGATTCTTTCCATTTGCATTTGCTGTGGCACTTGTGAGAGGCATAGATAAGGTAGATAGTAAGAAATTTTTCCACATGCCAGAGGGCATAGGCTTACAGTGAGAAGTAAGAGATTTAGAGGGAATCTGAGAAAGAATTTATTCACCCAGAAGGTGGTTGGAATCTGGAACGCACTGCCTGAGAAGGTGTTGGAGGCAGGTACTCTGTAACAAGCATCTGGATGAGGACTTGAATCACCAAGGCTATGGACTTAGTCCCAGTAAATTGGATTAATGTAATATGTACTTCATTTTCCCACTGAGGGGATCAAAAGGGCATTCATCAGCACACTACTGATGTAAGGTACTAGCTATCTAACCAAAACATATGGGCGGCACAGTGGTGCAGCAGGTGGTGCTGCTTCCTCATAGCTCCAGCAACCCAGGTTCGATCCTGACGTCCGGTGCTGTCAGTGTAGAGTTTGCCAATTTTCCCTGTGACCGTGTGGGTCTCCTCTGGATGTCACAGAGTCGTACACCACAGAAACAGACCCTTTGGCCCACCAAGTCCATGCTGAACATTGTACTTATCTATACTAATCCCATTTGCATGCATTTGCTCCAGTTTCCTCCTACATCTAAAAAACTTGCATATTGATAGGTTAATTGACCACTGGAAGTTCCTGCTAGTGTGTAGGTGAATGATAGGATCTGGGGGGAGGTGATGGGAATGAAGGAGAATGGGTTACAAGGAAACTTACTGGAGGAGTGGGATTACTGTGTGAGTGCGTAGTCTCGATTGGCCAGAATGGCATCCTTCTATGTCATAAGGAAATATGGAAAACATTAATGTGTGAAAGCTTTTACTAGGCTTGTGACAGAAAAGGTAGAGATCGCAGTGAAAGTGATGGCAAGGACTGGATCTTGCTGTTAATTTGCCTTTTACCTTGAGAGCCATGCATGAATTCATTCCTCGCTGTCAAAATTTACCTTTCGCCTTAGGAGTACAAAATAAAGTGATCGCGGGTAGTTCAGTGCAGCTTTTAGCACGGGCAGTCCCAAATCAGAAAACTGCCTGTAATTTGCTCTAATTGTAATTGACAACCCCACTTAGCAAAGCTACAAGGCTAGCTGCTGTGGGAAAGTCACAATGGGGTCACAGAGTATGGACTTCTGCTGTTAGGATAAAGGCACATTGTGCATTCAAAGAAGCAATTTAACTTTTTCTCTGAACCATGTTATACCTGACCTGGGAACGCTTAATGTTGACCCTGGACACTTAGAGCGGAAAGGTATCCTATTGGTGCCAGAGATTGCTTTAGTTTAATGAACATTAAAACAAATGGTGGAAGAAGTAAGTAATGTGTCTTGTTTTGAAAACTTGACCCTTAGATCGGGTGGAAGTGATGGAGGGACTGTGATAACAACTTGGCCTAAATTATTGCTCACACCTCTTACCGTTGACTAAGTGTTCAATGCCAGACTGCCAGTTGGTAGCAGGACACTCCTTCCACTGATTCCTCTCCCTTACTGTTCCCATCTGCTCTCCCCCACCTGCCTCACTCGACTCCATGCTCCACCTTCCTCTCCTATCAGATTCCACCCCCTTCAGCCCTTTGTCGCCTCCACCTATCACCTCCACTATTTACACTTCCCTCCCCCATCTGCCTATCACCCCCCCTCACCTGGATCCACCTATCACCTGCCAGATCTTGCTCCACCCCTCCCCTCCCCTCCACCTTTTTATACTGGCTATCTCCCTTCTATCCTTCAGTCCAGATGAAGGGTCTTGATCTGAAACATTGACTGAAAGGTAGAAGGGAGATAGCTGCCTGACTCGCTGAATTCCTCCATCTTGTCTGTTGCTCCAGATTCCAGCACCTGTGGTCTCTTGTAGCTCCAGGAGGACCACTTTACCTTGGCTACCATTTCCTAATGCCTCCAGTCAAAATAAGGACATCAATTATACAACAGCCCTTGGTTTATGAAATAGTGAAAGGTCTGGGTTCTCTACGTATAAGTAAAAGATTTCCAGTGTGTATGTTAGGGAGCATATGAGCCAATTCTTACAAATTCATGGACTTAGAGACATCTCCAGGCCTATAACCTCCTGAGGTCCAAGCACTCCCCTCAATCTGTCCTCTTGAGCATCCCAAATTTAATTGTTTGACCATTAATGGTCAATCCTCCTGTTGATTTAACTCTGGGCACTTAACTTCTCTACTTCTCTCTTCTTTAAGGAGCTCCCTAAAACTTAACTCTTTGCCCAAGCTTTTGGTTACTTGTCCTAGATCTTCCAACTTGGCTCAGTGTTGATTTTGTTAGTGGTCTTGGGACATGTTTGCTACATCAAAGGTGGCACATGAATGGGTGTTATTTTTGATGCTAATGTTGTTGTTGTAGCAAGGACAGGAGAAGGCGAGATGTCAGGTGGCTTGGCTTTGTACAGAGGACCTGTAGAACATAAGATAAGACAAGATTTCTTTATTAGTCACATGTACATTGAAACACACAGTGAACTGAATCTTTTGCGTAGAGTATTCTGGGGGCAGCCCGCAAGTGTTGCCACACTTCCGTCGCCATCATAGCATACCCACAGCTCCTAACCCATATGTCTTTGGAATGTGGGAGGAAACAGGAGCACCCGGAGGAAACCCACGCCGAGACGGGGGGGAATGTACAAACTCCTTACAGACAGTGGAGGGAATTGAACCTGGGTCGCCGGCGCTGTAATAGCGTTACGAAGTGGTTGCACAAGAGATTCTGCAGATGCTGGAATCTGGAGCAACACCCACAAAATGCTGGAGGAACTCAAAACAGGTCAGGCAGTATCTATGGAGGGAAATAAATAGTTCCCTCATCAGGACTGGAAAGGACGAGGGCAGAAGCTAGAATAAGAAGGTCGGGGGGGGGGGGGGAGCACAGGCTGGCAGGTGATAGGTGATTCCAGGTGAGAGGGGGAAGGTAGGTCGGTGGGGGAGGTGAGTGGCCCCCTCACCCCTTCTCTTTCCCCTCCCCCACTCTCATAGCCTGCCCACCTATACCCCACCTCCTTCCTTTTATTCCATGGTCTACTGCCCTCTACTACCGGATTCTTTCTTCTTCAGCCTCTTCTACCTATCACCTCTCAGCTTCTTACATCACTCCCTTTCATCCCCCCTCCCCCACCCACCTACCTGGCAGGTGTAAGAATGCAAGCATTCAGTAGTAGGGAGGAGTGAAAGACCAGTTGGTCTATTGAGCCTGCATCATACTTCTCAATGGCCTGAGCTCAACACTAAACACCGCTCATATTCTCCATCCCAACAGCCGTGTAGGCCCCTGAGAAAGGCAATAAATATATCAAAACACACACAGAGGCCAGCAAGGGAAATAGTAAGGGGGTGAGAGTGGGTTCCTCAAGTCATTGCGCATTGGAATCTTCATGTTTGTGTCGACCTGCCTGAGGAGCAAAGCAACAGACTGCTCTGAGTGCTCCTGTTACGTGTTGGTCACTTTGTGCTCCAACATATTAATATTTTCAACAGTCCACTGTACAGGGTATGGTGGAAATTCTGGAAAATTCACCTCCAGCCTTCTAAGCCATTTGAACAAGAGGTTACATAAGATGGTAAGCTATGAACTGCATTAGTTGACTACTTGTGTTAATATCAGATAGCTTGGTGAAGGACAGAATCAAATCATCATTTGCCTATATTCACAGACACATATTCCCTACTGCACACCCACCAGGAACCTCAGCTCTTCTTCACAATGGAATTCCATTGAATTGGATACAAGTGAGTTCTCAACTGACTCACATTATCTGAATAGAATTAACACTAATTTATATAACATACATGGATATAATTAAGAATCTGGTGACTGTTTTATTTTAAACATACTGTATCTCTACATTATTCCTGTTGAAAATAATATAGCAAACAACAGGGCATTTCGCTGTCTTGAGGGAATTGTTTCCAATCATTTCTGCTTTATTATTAATGAACATAAGCACACAGTTTAACAAAACTTTGATACTAATGTTTATATATTTTACAAATAGCATAAAGACTAAGATCGGAGTCCATTATCATTTCCTCCAGTTACTTTATAGAGGTTTATAAAATCACGAGGGGCATAGATAAGGTGGATGGTCAGTCTTTTTCCTAGGATTGGGGAGTCTAAAACTAGAGAACTTGGGTTTAAGGTGAGAGGGGAAAGATTTAAAGGGGACCCGAGGGGAAAGTTTTTCCACGGTGAGTATACGGAACAAGCTGCCAGAGGAAGTGGTAGAGGCGGGTACAGTTACAACATTTAAAAGACATTTGGACAGGTACATCGATAGGCAAGGTTTAGAGGGTTATGGGCCAAATGCAGGCAAATGGGACTAGCTCAGAAAAGCACCTTGGTCAGCATGGACGAGTTGGGCTGAAGAGCCTGTTTCTGTGCTGTATAACTTAATGACTCTATAATGTTAAAGTAAATGGTAGAATTATTGGTGCAAAATACATAGGTTAAAAGAATATCAAACTTGTGAAATTAATTTAAATACTAAAGTGCTGCTCACTGCTCTACTCTCTCTACACTCATGACTGTGTGGCTAGGCACAGCTCAAATACCGTCTATAAATTTGCCAATGACACCACTGTTGTTGGCAGAATCTCAGATGGCGACGAGGAAGTGTACGGGAGTGAGATAGATCAGTTGGTTGAGTGGTGTCACAACAACAACCTCGCACTCAACATCAGCAAGACCAAGGAATTGATTGTGGACTTCTGCAAGGGGAAGTCGAGAGACACACACTTGTCTTCATTGAGGGTTCAGCGGTGGAAAGGGTGAGCAACTTCAAGTTCCTGGGCATCAACATCTCAGAGGATCTATCTTGGACCCAACGCATTGATGCGATCCTGAAGAAGGCATGCCAGTGGCTCTACTTCATTAGGAATTTGAGGAGATTTGTTATGTCACCAAAGATTCTTGCAAATTTGTACTGATGTACAGTGAAGAGTATTCTGACTGGTTGTATCACCACCTGGTATGGAGGTGCCAATGTGCAGGATCGAAAGAGGCAGCAGAGGGTTGTAGACTCAGCCAGCTCCATCATGGACACGGCCCTCCCCGCCATCGAAGACATCTTCAAGAGGCGGTGCCTCAAGAAGGTGGCATCCATCATTAAGGTCCCTCACCACCCGGGACATGCCCTCTTCACAGTACTACCATCAGGGAGGAGGTACATGAGCCTGAAGACCCACATTCAATGTTTCAGGAACAGCTTCTTCCCCTCCACCATCAGATTTCTGAACGGTCCATGAACCCATGAACATACCTCATTATTCCTCTTTTGCACTATTTATTTATCTTTGTAACTTACAGTAATTTTAATGTCTTTATGTCTTGTACTGTACTGCTGCCACAAAACAACAAATTTCACTACATATGTCAGTGATAATAAACCTGATTCTGATTCTGATTCTGTTTTTTTTTACAGATTACCACTATCAGTTTAATGAAAAATAACCTGGCAAACACTTCCTTACTGGAGACTGCAGATGCTGGAATCTGGAGCAACAGACAACCTACTGGAGCAACTGAGAGGATTGAGCAGCATCTGTGGGAGGAAAGGAATTGTCGATGTTTTGGGTCAAAACCCTGCATCAGGACTGAGAGTGGAGAGGCGAGATGGCCGGTATAGAGAGGGGGAGGGGAGTTGTGAGATAGGAGTCTGAGGTGATTGGTGGACTGAGGAGGGGTGTAAGATGACAGGCAGGTTGTGTCAGGTAGGGGAAGGGAGCAGGGATGGAGCTGGGAGGTAGTTCTTTACTGTTGAGGTGTTAAGGTTTTCAGTGTTAAGATTGAGGTTCTGTGATCAGGAAAAGGGTAACTGCAGTTTTTATAAGAACGGGGAATAGACACAGGGTAGAAATCTGTCCTCAGTCACTTTGCTAAACATGCATTATGGTGGTGGCTGTATCTTGTATTGAGTTTCTAAATTAATTTCCATTGAAATCAATGACACTGACTGTTGGAAGCCACTACCCTATTGTGCATTTAGAATGTACAACAATTTCCCCATCATTCAAGCTATTTTGACAACGTTGATTCAGTACTAGCTTCTTGACTTCTGCAAGTAGCCAGAAAGAGCCTTCAGATTAATTTCTGACAAAGTGAGATCTAGTCTTTGTAGCTTTGAATGAATCGAGAAAATATTACTCTACAGTTCCAATGTGTGGGTGATGACTTTTTCTAATGAATGAATATTGTTTCAAAGAAGTTCCAGTTTCTAGCATTTTCCTATTTCACGTCAATACCTGACTCAGGAATCTTAGCTAAGGATTTTATTGGTGACTGAATTACTGCAATAAGCAGTATTTCCAATAGATAGATCGCTTAAAATTGCGCATATGTGGATGTTTTCAAGATGTGGACAGACACGTGAACACAAGACTTTGCAAACAGATTATTCCACTCACAGCCCATGTATTTCCCCTGCAGATGCTGTCTGTGGGTCATAACTATGCCTTGCAGGTGCAAGCAAGCATTAATTAAAACCATCTCTGACATTGGGGAATATGCTAAATAATATAGGTCAAGCTTAAGAATGCAGAAAAATAGATCGGCTACAGACGATGGACATGAAGTGTGCACTGGTATTGCCTGCGCTGTTTTGAATCAAGTGTTAGGCACATCCCCAGCATTGCAGATAAGTGGACTTGGTGCATAGCAATTGTGTTTATGGATGTTATGAGGACACCACTACAAGTATCACACTTCAGGCAAGACATTAGTGTCGGAAAATCTAGTGACTTAATCGATCATAAAGAATTCAGAGAAAATCAGCAGTTGCGGCAGAGAATGAACAGCAATGTGTAATTTCCAAGGATGGCTGCATCCAAGCTGCAGATGAAGAAAGCTTTACAAAGTTGCTTTCTTTGTCATTGAGCTAGTCAAAGATCAGAGATCTCCTTATGTCATTCTGCCCCTTGGCTATATTGTTGCATTACGTTAGAAATTATAGGTGGATTAATGGAGTCATAGAGTAATACAGCCCTTCGGTCCAACTGGTCCACGCCAACCTAAGCTAGTCCCATTTGCCCATGTTTGGCCCATATCCCTCTAAACTTTTCCTATCCATGTACTTATCCAAATGTCTTTAAAATGTTGTTAATTAGGAGAAAGAGAGCCAGACAGATGGATGATCACAGGGAGAAATTTTCTAGGAAAGTACTTTCAATTTTGGCAGCTTGAAATTTACACTGAACTCTGACCTTACTTTTGTGTAAGGAATTCTTTTCCAACAAAGACCACAACAATCAAACTGCAAACTAATTTCAGCTGGGATCTCGTGCTTTTACAGCAATCTGCACATCCCCTTACAGGAGGTCCCGAAGTGATCGACAACCAGTGAAATTCACTGGTGGTGTAGTCATTGTTGCAATAGGAGAAACACAGTAGCGAATTAATGCACAGAAAGATTCCACAAAAATAGCCCAGGTAATCTGTTTACTCATCAGTGTTAAGTGCTCTTCTTCAAAATAAAGCGATGGGGTCTTATAAAGCTGTCTCAGAAAGCAGAGAGGGTTTTTGTAAAACATCTCATCCAACTTGCAGCTGCATTCTGACAGTGCAGGATTCCAATAGTGCAGCACTCCCTCGGTAATGCAGTGCCAGCATGTTCATGTGATGTGATGATATTGAGTATACACATTCATTCTAGAGTCCTAAATTTAAGCCAAGACCTTAAGTCTTATGGGTGTCTATCAGTACCCTCACTTTAAGGAGATTATACTACATCAACCTAGAATGCAAAGACTAATTTACTTAACTACCTTAGTCTCTCTTCTGAAGGGCTTTAGCTGTCAATAATCACTATTTTGAGTAGTGTGTCCTCCCTCCCAATCAAGGAGGATATACTTCCAGCTAACAAAGCAGATTAAACACAGTTATTTTATTTTAAATGGAGCACATTTATTTTGTGGAGTAATTCTACGAGAAATTATAACTCTACAATGAATTTCCAAACACAAGTACAATTCTTACAAACTAGAAAACCGTATCAATGAACTGCAGATGAACAAGTCGTCCGTTGCAGAAGGAAAGTCTGGAAGGAGATCCTTCTCGGGTCGAGGCTGAGCAGTGGGCTCTATGTCTTTATCTCTATAACTCCTCTCCACCCTTTCTGCCTTCTAATATTAATATCTTTTCTTTGCCAGTCGTCCAGTGATGACCTCATCTGCATGTGATACTTTCACAACTGCATTGATCAGGTCAGATGGCAGAAGCCTTAGGTTAAGATAGACAATGTTGTTTCTTCTGATTAGGTTGCAGACTCAGTTAAGTTAACAATTAGCTTCCTGAGCCTGGACGGTATTGTTTCTCAAGAGGATGGGTAAATAGTACTAGTTAAAGATTAACAATAAACATCTTGAACCTTAGGCAGTTACTTCTGCTGTGCTAAAATGTCTCCTGACCCTGGATAGTGAATATCCATCACAGCGGCTCAAGTCTCTGGTCTGACCCACAGCAGCACTATCCGCACAGTCACACTTAATGGAACGTCGTGTACCTGTAAATCAAATGATTACAATACTGCTTTCAAACACCCAGCTTTCCAGTGGATGTTTCAAGGAATGCTTTTGATTGAATTTTCCACCACTGGCTGTGAAGAATGGGACGTTACACCAGTGGATATCACAGATATAATTCATGTAATTAAACAACAGTAATAATTACCTCATAAAACTTAAGCTCTGTTTCAATTAAAAAGACAGTGTCGATAAGATTAAATTTGAATAAAATTTATGGAATGTGTGTCAGTGATACCAGCATGCAGCGAATTCATTGCCACACTAGGAATTACTGTGTAAGTACATCTGTGACGTTCAGCCATAAACAGCCCAGGAACTTATATGCACTTAACTGTCAACCAACCCACAGGTTGCAAAGAACAAGAGTGAGACAATAACTATTAACAATTGTAATAGCTCAGTTACATGTGACACTGTCAAAATGATCGCAAGGCAAGGAAAGGATTGAAAAATCACTGAACCAGACTTCTGTTTAATCCTGAATAATGCTTAATTGAAAAAAAAGCGTAGAAAAGTGTGGCTTAATCCAGATTTAGGAATTCAAACAATCGTAAAAATATTTGCTAACAGAACAAATTCAGCATTCTTAGTTCATTTGCCTCCCGTGTCCCTGTTCTTGTAGTCTATTGGCCAAGCACCATTAATTGTTAAGGATGAGTTGATTCAGTTAATAGGGTTTTGTTAACCTCTGTTATTGGAACTCCAATATTAGCGGCAGGATACAGTTTACACAAATTGGACATTGTCTGACATGGAACCTTCTTGTAACCAGTTAGCTACAAACTATAAATTGGTAAAACTCATCTGACTGAATGAGTAAAGCAGACTTGGTTCTGAGGTAGCCACAGGAGACATATTCTTGATGAAAGACAAGCAGCTTTAGGAGTTATGAAGGAATAGGAAATACTCCACCTGTTAATGTTATGGTGTTGTTTAGGTAACTGGGTTTCTAGAAATGTGGAAATTATCCCTAAACAGTTAATAGGGCATAACTTGACCCAGTTAAAGAAAATGCCATGGTTTTCTAATACATTGTAATAGTGTGTTCTAACAGTAGCAGACTGCTTTAGGGTTATTCTCCATTCTCCCAGTTTGAAGGGATAACCAACAAGCCCCAGTAGGAGTTAAGATCTTCTGAGGGACTGTTTCTGGATCTCAGCTTACAGGTTAAAACCGAATATCGTTAATTTCCAATTCCAAGCACATAGTGGATGATGAAACCACAAGCCACATTAAAATATCCTGGAAGTGAGCAGTCTCTTGATAGAACCTCAGATAAGGCAAATTCTTCTTTTGGGAGCTGGTTGATTTTGAGGAATATTTATGGTCTTCAAATTGCTAAAAGGATTCAGTGATGCATGCTCTTATAATTAGGAGCTTTGATTTGAAGTGAAAAAGGAAGAAAGGTAGGTTTCTTGCCTAACTTATAATAGCATAGAACTGAGCTTCCTTACACTCAAAGGATCCAATGTATTCTGAGTTAGCAAAAGAGTACCAAATGCATCAAATTGCACAATGGTCAACTTCATGTGGACTGCATGCACTCCAAGTTCACACTTAGGTAACCAGAGTACTTTGGCCAGAAACATTTCCCACATATCTTATGTACAGCCCCCTGGTCCCAACAGGTACCAGCCACTTGCCTTCCCCCCACCTCACCCTCCCAATGCATTTTAGAAAGTGACACCCACTCTCTATGGTAGTTAGAAGATAGCACACTCCCTTTGTTAGCTGAAAATAGATGCAGCCCTCCAATGCAGCAGAGTAAAGTCTTCCTAGCAATGTAATAGGTCTACATAACATCCAAGAGACACATCCTTGAAACTAAAGTTAACCAAGGTTAGTTCTGGATGTCCAATTTGCCCTGCCCATATCTGCCACTGAAACCATCCAGTGACAGGGTAGACTGACCAGTGTACGAACAAAGGAGAATATTAAACACAATTCACCATCTGAACTCGGCAAGAATGATTGCCAACAACCAAAAAGACAATGCAAGTAAAATGTATTAGCCTTACCTGTTGAATCCAATAACTCATATTTTATTATGTTAAAGGCTTTGGCCTGAAATTTGCAGGTCAATGTCAGGATTTAATTTTATTCAACCCCGGTGAGAGTGCACTATGAATATTATGCAAAGTTCTGATCACCCTACCTAAAAAAAAAATATATTTGTGATTGAGGAACTGCAGCAAAGGTTCATTAGATTGATTGCTGGGATGGTGGGTTTGCACTCAGGTGAGAGATTGAGCAGACAGGATCTATGATCTCTCGACTTTTGGACAATGAAAAGTGATCTCATTGAAACATTGAAATTTCTCAAGGATCTTCACAGGCTAAATGCACCCACCTGCCTTGGGTGTCCAGAACCAGGGAACACTGCCTCAAAATAGGCCACACTTGTTCAAGACAACATTCTTCACTCAGGTGACAGTGAATCTTTGGAATTCTGTACCCAATGGGACTGTGGAGGTGCAGTCACTGAGTATAGTTAACACAGGGATTAATAGATTTTTAGATACTATGGGAATCAAGAGATATACAGGAAAGTAACACTGAAGTGTAAGATATGTCATCATCTTATTGCATGGCAGACCATGAATGAATGGCCTGGTCATACTTCTGTTTCTTATGTTCCATTGTTCTTGTGTTTCCTATACATTGTTGTGGTCAACAAATTGTGCCGTTGATCACACAACTTATTGAGTTGTGTGAACGCAGCAACTTTCTGCCTTTACACATTGGAGTAAACTGAGAAAGCAGCAATTCTGTCTCAATATACTCCAGTGCTGGAATCTCAGGAACATTGTGTGCTAGACTGAACCTCACGCAGGGAAGTATTGGTGAATTTAAAGTTGTTTATATCGAGTTTACGTAAGTGTTTAAGTGTTTTTAGGTATTTCAGGTTTGTTTTTATATGTTATTTTGTTTTAATTTTGATAGTTTTAATAGATTTTGATAATTTTGAATATTCTTGAATATCTTTGAATGTCAGAAATACAATACAGGTGTGTGACTAAGTCGGCTATCAATGTTATTTTCAATTTTGTTGGTAGGGTGCCTTCTGATTTCCTTTGCTTCCCCTCCTCCCCCGCCAAACCCAAGATGCTTCAGAGTATCCCATGGCACAGCAGGTATTGCTGCTGCCTCACAGATCCAGTGACCCAGCTTCAAAGATCACCCACCCCACAGAACTTAAAGATAAATGTGCATTAAGTTCATAAAACACTTCTTTAGAAATGAACAATTTCCTGGTTAAATTTGGGCTGGAATTTCATTCACCCAGGTTCATTCTGGACCTCCAGTGCAGTCTGTTTAGAGTTTGCATATCCTCCCTCGAAATGTATGTATTTCCCCTGGTGCTCCGGTTTCCACTCACATCCCAAAGACCTGCAGGTTGATAAGTCAATTGGTTTCTGTAAATAGTCCCCCTTGCAAGTAGATGGCAGGGGATTCAGAGGATGTTGATGGTCATGTGAGAGAGAATAGGTTACAGGGAAAAAAGTGGGGTAATGGGATTGATGAGATTACTCTAAGAGCTGCCATAAACTCAGTGGGCTGAATGGCCTCCTCCTTTGTCATAAGGAAATATGAGCATATAATAAATGTGAGAATTAGCCCTTTACATTGCAGAAAAACCTGTGCTAAGGATCCAGTTCCAGAAAGCAAACATAGGCTGAGGGAAACCAGCCTAGTTAAGTCTGAACTTCTTTGTTGGCTAGCATCAAGTGTGGGTGGCTCATTGCTAACTGCAAGTTTGGGCCATTATCTAAATACATTGTAATGTACCAATGTCATTTACTGCAAGCCCTAGGAAAACTCTTTAATAACTTCAGAAATGTATATGGTAATCTTTGAACATATAATCTGAAAACATTTCTCCTCTCAGAAAATTGAAGATTGGACAAACAATTGAACAATCAAAATGTTCTTGAAAAATGGACAAGAAATCATGTAATCTTTTTCAGGCATCAGTTATCTTCCCGATTCATTTACATCAAGTTCATATATCCTTTTGGTTTTCTGAATGTATTAACTCGGATGAAAAGATCAGAGACAAGAGTGGCTTGTGACATAAGGATAAAATTCCTTTGATTCTGTCTATCACAGAGTTTTCCTATTCAGTAGTGGGATGTGGATATGATTGGCAAGGCCATCATCTATTACCCTTTCCTAATGGACCTAGAACTGGATAGATTGTATTACAAAGGGCAATTAAGAACTAACCACATTGCTATGGCTTTCGAAGTCACAATTGGGCCAGGTTAAAATCAGTAAAAACGCATGATGAACTGCATGTTATACATTATTTTGTACTGATGATTAAACCACTAAGCGGATGTTACTTTCAGTCCATTTTTAATTCAATCCATGAAGTTCTTTATGTTGTCAATATGGACACCTCGTGGAGCTTCAATTTAGATTGCAGATATTTGTACCACCTAATTCATAGAAGCCTAAAATTAATTTTGCTGCTGTCTGCTGTAAAAAATGTTACATACAAATATTTTAGCATTTTATTGTGCAGTATTTGAAATAATAATTCATGAGGAAAGTCTAGGTCCGCACTTGCAGTGCAAACATTGTAATTTATTCTTTTAATGTTGTTTAACAATGAGCCAAGAATTAAGGGCATTCTTCCAAAATCAAACCAGCAAGTTGTTCACACAGACCATCTTGCCTGTGATAACATCAAAGAAATGCTCTTGAATTTGGCGATTTGGGCTCAAGGGTCATGCAGGAATTATTATCCTTTTAAAGTGTTTACTAGCTCATTTTATTGTTTATTATTAGTGTTTTGTGCAAGGTATTTAAGGGTATGTCATAGCAAAATAACCTGCCTGGCAGAGAAGCTGACGTTCATGTGTTTATGGAAGATTAAATACACAGCACAGATGATATGCGGACAGATGGATGAAGATCTGCATTAACACCAGACAAGAACTGGCTGCATGAATATCATGACCTAAATAGAAATCTTTGGATAAACAGTGAAACAACATAGTATAATCAACAGAGAATAAAATACTGTAAGCGTCTGACTCAGTTTTGTGAATCTTCTATAATGAACTGTAAATGAGAAGTACAATGGATATTTTAGATTCCCAGAAATATGCTTCACCCTTTTGTTTAATTTATCCACATGATTCTAGCCTTATTATTGATGCACATCTGATGTGCCTGGTGCTTCAACTGGGTTTCAAGCTGATCGTGATTTACAGTGGATAACAGGAAAATAGGGCTTATGAGGGTAATGATATTGGATCAACTTAAGATGTGAAGCCCTATATCTTGCTGCTGAGAATGGAATAGGAGATGAAAGTATAGGTAGGCTGGAAATATTGAAACAACAGTTGGATAGACATCTGACCTGCCAATGGCTTGCAGTGTTTTTTATGCAGTAATTTTTCCAGATCCGTACCTCACTTGAAAGGCCACCATTTACTCTCTATCCCAAAATAACCTTGAGAAGGTTGCGGTGAGACACTTTCTTGACCAATCAGTCCTACTTGTGCAGGTGCTCCCACAGTGCTATTGGGGAGGGAGTTCCAAGATTCCAACCCACTACAGTGAAGGATCTGTTTCCAAGTCAGGATGTGAGGGGAAACCTGCAGGTCAGGGGGTTTCCCCACATTTCTGCCCTTTTCCTTCCTTGCAAGGTTTGTGAGGTGATGTTGGAATAGCTGATGTAGCTGCATGTATTTTATAAAGGAAACACACTGCAGTTACAGTGGAGGAAATAAATGATTAGGATGGTGAAAAAGATGCCAGTCAAATGGGCTGCTTCATCGTGGATGATGTCGAACTTTGAGTGTGGTTGGCATTGCACTCGTACAGACAAGTGGGGAATTTTCCCTTACATGTCTGACGTGCCATGGCAGAAAGAGTTCGGGGCATCCAGAGGTGAATCACTTGCCATGCTTTGACCTGCCCTTGTAGCCACAGTTTTTATGTGGCTGATCCAGTTGAGGTTCTCTTCAATAGTGACAACCAGAATATTGATGGTGGGGTATGCAATGTCATTGAATGTCAAAAAATTATGGGTAGACTCCCTTGTTGGAGATAATTATTGCCTGGTGCAAAAGTTACTTGTCAGTTCAGCCATATCTGAATCTTTCTGGCTATATACTTTGATATGATTTAATATCTTCTTCGCATTAACTGCATATACAGTGTAACCTTAATATATTGGTATTAGGGACAAACTTAGCATCCACATTATAAAATACCTGCATAAAAACTAACATTTACCTAGTTTTGGAACCATGACTTTTTAAGATATAGTACAATGCACGCACACAGTTTGAATAGATTCCTCTCCACTCAATCTCCATTGTTGTATCCCACAGCTACAATGTGTAGAACAGTTCCCCAGTGTTGGATTGGCAATCCTTTTCCAGATTCTATTACTCCTTCCGGATGTGGGAAACAGGAATGCCAACACAGGCACAGTGGTTAGAAGTGCTCATTTTTTGAATGCTGCATTGTCAGAGGGACTCTCACAAATCAAGGTCTGGTACAGTCCGTTGGGAATATTATTGCTTCCCTGTGACTCTGCAATGAAAGTTCATACTGGGATACAACTATACCCATGGTACATCATAAACTATAATACAATGTATGAATTGCATAAGATGTTGGTGAGATTACACTTGGAGTATTGTTTACAGTTTTGGTCACCCTGTTGTAGGAAAGACATCATTAAACTGGAAAGAGTGCAGGGAAGATTTATGAGCACGCTGCCAGGATTCAAGGGCCTGGGTTATAGACAGAGGTTGGGCAGGCTAGGACTTTATTGCTTGGAATGCAGGAGATTGAGGGGTGACATTCTAGAGGTGTATAAAATCATTAGGGGTGTAGATAGGGTGAGTGCACATACTTTTTCCCAGGGAAGGGGAACTAAAAACTAGAGCGCATAGGTTTAAAGTGAGAGGGGAAAGATTTAAAGGTGACCTGAGAGACAACTTCTTCACCCAGAGGGTGGTCAGTAGATGGAACAAGCTGCCAGAGGAAGTGGTTGAAGCAGGTACAATAACAACATTTAAAAGACATTTGGATAAGTACATGGAAAGGAGGGGCATAGAGGGATACAGACCAAATGTGGGCAAATGGAACTAGCTTGGTGGGCACCGTGGTTGGCATGAACGAGATGGGTCAAGAGGCTGTAGGAGTTTATGACTCTACGACAATAAGGAGCATCGTATCAAGGTTGCACTTTATACAGAGTGCACATACCATCTACACTTGTAACCAGATTCCATTATAGAGTGAGGGGAAATGGAAACTGAGAGAAGGATGAGGTATCTTCCATTATCTCTGTGACACCACTTCCGATATGGACAGTATGTTTTCCTCCAAAGGGAGTTAAATACCAAATGCCATGTCACCCACATCCCCAGCTGTTCCCCACTAAAGGCACCAGCTGTGTGCCAGCTGCTCTCGCAAGAGGTTATGGAATCTGTCAGTGAATGTCATGAAATATAATGCATGATGTGCCTAGTATGGTTGAATGACTGACAATGTGTGTAGTGTTTGAGGTCTGTGGGCAATGTTTAAAGTGTGGAAAAATATGGTGGGACATATTAAAGTCAGTCCTAAGTCCTGATTGATAGAGGTTGTTGACAGTGGTTGAATTGCATGGAGAAATGTTGGTAGGGAATGGGATTGCATTTGGTGGGATATGGGATATAAAGTTACTGTACATGTGTTGAAAGTGACCACATATGTGCCATCAATGAATGCTCATGGGTGTTGCGTCCACAGGCTTGTGGCTTGACTCCCCATATTAAATGTCACAGTCCTCTCCTCTCACTTTACCTAGAGGTCCTCCTGACCCCTTGGCAGGCACAGTAGTATAGCGGTTAGCGTATTACAGTGCCAGTGACCTTGGTTCAATTCCGGCCACTGTCTGTAAGGAGTTTTTACGTTCTCCCCGTGTCTGCATCGGTTTCCTCCGGGTGCTCCGCTTTCCTCCCACATTCCAAAAAGCCGTATGGGTTAAGAAGTTGTGAGCATGCTATGTTGGCATCAAAAGCATGGCGACACTTGCGGGCTGCCCCCAGAACACTCTACGCAAAAGATGCATTTCACTGTGCATTCCGATGTACATGTGACTAATAAAGATATCTTATCTGATCTTATCTTGAAGGACTTCTCTTTTTCTCTCCCCTTTGTCTGTCTAGGCTTCAGGGTCATGTGGAAGACTCTGGGACCCTTCTCTCAGCTGTGGCTCCCAATGAGCTTGAGAGACTAATGGAGTAACTTCCACCCATTCTCAGCCATGGAGCCTTTCTTCCCTTTGCAGCTGCTGGCTTGACAGTAACCAGCACACCTACTAATATATACAGATACAGAAGAGATTGGTATGGCTCCTGTACATTGATGACACTCAGATTCATGAAGTATTAAAGCAGCTATCTCTAACCAATGTACCATAGTCGCCTTCCTATTTCCTACATCCTCTTTGAGTAAGCCAGTTTCATCAGTGGCAAGCAACAAGATGGATTGGAAGATCTCTCTTCCCCACAGAAAGTAAAGATAAATGCAATAAAATCCATAAACCACTCTTTCAGAACTGAACAATTTCCTGATTTAATTTGAGCCAGAAGTTCATTCACAAAATTCCAAAGAATACAGAATAGTGCTGTTGAAAATCAGGTTAGCCAGATTAGAGCAATTTTTCACATGTTTTTGAATGTCCTTACACTGTTGTGAAATTTATTTCATCATTTTTTTTAGCAAGAGTACATTTTTTCCAGCCAAAATGTCCTCAAATGACACTAACAGGAGTGCAACACACAGAATTCATCCACAGAGAGAGTTTTAACCTCACTGGTTTGAGAACCGATGGTTCTTATTCACTCACAGACATTTTTTTTAGAGTACAGAAACAGGCCCTTCAGTCCAACTGGTCCATGCCAACCAAGACACCCATCTAAGCTAGTCCTACTTGCCCGCATTTGGCCCATATCCCTCTAAACTTCTCCTGTTCATATACCTGTCCAAGTGTCTTTTAAATGTTGTTAATGTACCTTCCTCAATCACTTCCTCTGGCTGGTTCATTCTGCATATGGACCATCAATTTACTAATGTTATTTCCTCCAAAACTGACCTATTTAAAGAGTCAATATTTAAACTGCATTTGTTTGTCCTCAATGAGATCTGCGACCTCCTATGACATCAAATACAACCTCCTCTGTATCTTTAGTGCCTTGTCCCTGGAAGTTTGGGTCATGATCACTCTCATCTTCATAACCTCGTGGTCATTCCTAGCTGCTGCTACTGTTCTTTGCCACATCTCACAGCCTGCAGTTCATTGCCACTTTCAGGAAGTTACCCAAACTCCATCCTGAACTCACCAACCTTTCCTTCAGCTCACAGGAGTAGCTGGAGACAGCTAGGGCATTTGACTTTATTGAGGGCTTTCTTCAGGTTCAGGTGTTCATAAATATACACTCATGTCCTTCTTGGCAACTTCCTGCCTGGAGCACATCTAAGCCTCACCTGTTGAGCATTTTCAACACTGCATGTTTTCATCCAGGAGTCCTGGATGGTGTCTATAGCCAAACACCCCCTCCATTCCCACCTCTACCCTCCCCACACCAGCCTGTCCAGAACCCTAAGGACACATAGAAGCACTCTCCCTGTACATTTCCATCATTGCAGCATCCATTAATTCAGCAGCAACTCTCCCCTGTAGCTGGAAGAATGCTGCTTGTAAAGTGATGTGTCTTTTTAAGAGCTGACCAGAAAGATCATACCTGTTGTGCTACGTTGTGACAATTGTGAGAACTTACCTCACGCCAGTAGAGAAATTGTGCTCAACCCAACAATGTCAATCTCATCATGGTGTTACACAGGGAAACCAGGAAACCTAACTGTGAACCCCACAATTAAAGTTCTCACTATCTGTGCAAAGCATTTTCTAGGCCTCTGCATTTTAGTCTGATATTTTGTGATATGGTACCCTGAGTTTAAATTGGAACAGTAAACTATTCTCTTATATAGTTCTATAACTCTTAGCCTCCCTAATTATTTTGCAATTGTTAGTTGTGCTCATCAATTGATCATTTTGCTGCACATTTTAAATAAATTCAGTCATTTAAACTTTGCATGGGGTATCATTGGCAAAGGCAGCTGCTAATATTTATCGCTCATCTCACATTCACCTGAACTGAATGTCCTACGAGTCCAATTCAGAGAGCTGTTAAGAGTCAACCACTTTGCTGTGTGTTCTGTCACATATAGAACAGGACAGGGAATGATTGGCAGATTTGCTTCTCTGAACAACAAAACCTAAACTAGATAGGTTTATATAGCAAACAGTTTCAAGACCACAATTACTTTTAAGTCCAATTCACAATTTCAACTGTTCCAAATGCCTCAGCAGGAATTGAAATCAGGATCTTTGGGCAACAGTCCAGTCATTCAACCATTACCTTACCCTGTCTAAGGGCAAACATTTTTTTCTGCTCCAGTTTGGAGTGTCATGCACAATTTGGCAATTGGTAATTGTTTATTATTGTCACAGGTACCAGGGTACAGTGAAAAACTTTGTTTTGCATGCTATCCATACAGAGCATTTGACCATATCAGTACATCATGGTAGTACAAGGGAAAAACAATAACAGAATGCAGAATAAAGTGTTACAGTGAAAGAGAAGGTGAAGTGTGGGCAGACAATAAGGTGCAAGGCCATGACAAGGTAGGTTGTGAGGTCAAGAGTTCATCTTATTGTACAAGAGGTCTGTTCAGTAGTCTAATAAAAGCAGGATAGAAGCTGTCCTTGAATCTGGTTGTATGTGATTTCTGGCTTTTGTACCTATTGTCCAATGCGGGGGGTGGGGGGGGGAAGCGGGGTGGAGGAGAAGAGAGAATGTCAGGGGTGGGAGGGGTATTTGATTATGTTGGCTGATTTTCTGAGACAACGAGAAATATAGACAGAGTCCATAGAGGAGAGGCTGGTTTTCGTGATGTGCTGAGCTATGACCACAACCCTCAGCAGTTTCTTGTGGTCTCAGGCAGAGCATTTACCATACCAAGCCATGATGCATCGGATAGGATGCTTTTTATGGTGGATCTATAAAAATTGGTGAGGGTCAAAGAGGACATGCAGAATTTCCTTTGCCTCCTGAGGAAGTAGAGGCATTGGTGCACTTTCTTGGCCATGGCATCTACATGGTTAGATCAGGACAATCTATAGGCTCTCCAGCATACTGCCTGGTTTGTGTAGCTCTATTTCTCTCCCCACAGATGTGACCTGAGCTTTTGAGTATTTCCAGCATGTTCCGTTTTTAATCTAGCTTGTGTAAAACCAATTCTGGATCCATCAGTAAAATTCTGATGTTCCCCTTCCAATTTGAGTCTCATCTTGAAGCTTCAGTTCCATTTTGGACTAAGTCAGGCATCAACATTTGGGCCAAGAAATAAGTTATCTTGTGAAAGCTTTACAAATAGTGAGAATTTTAATTGTGAGGTTCACAAGAGTGGTTGGTTTCCTTGTATAGCACCAGGTTGAAACTGACATTGTCAATTTCAGCGCAACATTCTCTACTGATGTGTGGTCAGTTGATCAGGACTCTGAAGACAATGTCCTTAAGGAAGTTCGTTGGAAGAATCGGAGTCTAGAGTATGGGTGTGCATTTCTCCAGATCCCCAACTATTCCTTCCTCTTCAGGTACCTGAAATACAAATTTACATTTCAGATTTTTACAGACCACAGATAATTTTTGTGCAAAGCCTACACCATAATTGATCTGCCAAAATCTCTCTGTTTAGGGTATTCATCTTTCACAAGATTGCTGTGCTGATTTTTTGCTACAAGTCAAATTGCCTTAATGAAAGCTCCCAAATTACATTTAATGCCGCTGCTAAGTTTTGAAATATAATCAGTTTTACAAATTTTATCAGATTTACTAATGAAGCTTGCCCTGAGCAATTGTTCTGTGTGTTCTTTGGAGAACAGTGCGTGTCATAACTATGGAGATTAATCTTGATTACTCTAGTCTGGGATAAGTAGCTCCGAAAGTCCTATTTGCACAAGAAATTGTACTAATGCATGTAGATGATGCAATTTTGGGCTCCGTTCCCTGCTTCATTGGCTGTGATAATTAAAAAAATACAGAGGTAAGCTGCAATAACTGACAGTATGAATAAGGCAATAATATCCAAAAGCATTAAGGGCTTGTGGAAATAACATGGAACTAAAGTAGATATCTGTCATATGGGAAGACTACGCTTACATCATCTCCAAGGCTGTTGTCATTTTGCATTTTATGTCCTTCATTCTTGGTACTTTATATGCTTGTCACATCCTCTTAACTGTGAGAGGCATAGTATCCAAGACCACTAGCATACTGTGTATTAATAGAATAATGATAGCAACAGAATCATTTGGGGATTTATCATTTAGTAAATCCTCAGACGTTCTCAATCATCCACTTCAGTTTTACAGAATAGTTTAATTAGTAGTTTTATAACCTCACCCTCTCTTTAAATTAATTAATAATTAAGTTAAATATAGGCATGTTTAATGTGGTAATTATTTATCAGTTTTATGGCCATTAGACTTCAGGTCTTTTACATTTTCTTATGAGCCAATAAAGTGCGTGCCACATTAAGAAGCAGAGATGACACAACCACACGTGGCACGTCGTTTGGTAATCTGTTTTTTAAAGGGCATTTGAGTCAGGAAGAACATTAGGCTTTGCAGGGGGGGAATATGCTGTTTATCATTAATCTTATATCAGTCATTTGGAGACAAGTAACAGATAACAATGACTTCTGATTAATATGAATCTACTGTCTGTAAGAAGACAGCAATGATATTGGAGTAATGAAAGCTGGACCGCTTGACGTCAGTGTGTAGGGCTACTCTCCCATCTTTTATTGTCAAAAATCTGGGAGGAAAAGGTACGATAAACTATTCCCAATGGTATTGTTAAAAAAAAGTACATCTTTGAGGCTAAAGTGATATTAAATCGGAAAACCTTAATGTAGTCATAAGTAAGACACTTCTTTATCTATTATCCATCATCAACCTAGTTAAAATAAACAGGCCAGTGTCCACAGAAAATTAGTAAGGTGAAGAGTTTCTCAAGAGTGCATCAGGAGATCGTGTGCTAATATAACCTTGTAGCATGTGAAAGGGGCTGTGAGCAGTAAATCAGAAAGTTAACTGTAGCAGGCTCCCAAGTGTCAATGTTCTGGTGGATTAGATTGAGTCAGGAGCACTACTGATGATTTTTATTGTATCACCAAACATCAACTGCAGAGATAAAACAGGGAAAAAAACAAGGTCAATTTAGTAGCTGCAAAGTAAATAATTTAAGAGGCCATGCAATCTCTTTGCTTCAATTAATGTTAAATGGCACCTATTGGGATTAATAACAATGCTTTGCATCTCATTAATATGTGGTATTGAATACAGAACTGCTGTATCCCAGTACAATGCACATTGCTCTCCCCTTTACTCTCCCCATTATTTGCCTTACTTGAACACTGGGACATAATTGCTTCCATATTTAACATGCATACACACCTCCCGACATTGGAACTATCTGCAACTATTTTCAATAATTGATTCCCAGCTTTAATTGAACAGCAGGACTGACTGACATAGCTCATTACTTTACTCGTTAGTTAATTATCGAAGAAGTGGGACAAGTCAATAAAACTGAAGGCAGTAAATTCAAATACTAATTAGGACAGTTTCCTCAGAGACACATTCAAAGGCAGATTGGTTACCTGAATGTCCTGAGACCTTGCGAATGGAGGCACTGGCTAGATTACAAAGAGTGTAACCATAAGCAGATGTGCTCAGTAAATCAGAAATTTACATATACGTCCTGGCCAATGTTACTAGGTTAGGTGAATATTTTATGTGCCATCAAAGCATTGTTTAGTAATTACCATTTTGATTCTACTTTATCCTTGTTAACTTTGCTGTTATACTAAGGGTATTTGCTCTTAATTAACTTTTGCATTGGTGAGGAATCCATGCGACAATTGCAGGGTGTTTAGGAATGCAGGGTCTGTGTCTGAATAGGTATTGGCTGAACTCACTTCCAATTATCAAGTGCTCTCCAAACCCTGCACTTAAAAAAAATATAAACAGTCAATGCTGGAAATGCTCAGCAAGTTGAGGGAAACAGAGCTCAGGCCAATGATTTTTGATGGCATTTCATCCGAGTGTTTTTGTTCAAACTTCATTGGCTGAAACATGATGTTAATAGGTGACCTTGCAGAATCAACAGGGGCCATGCTTCTTCACTGTGTGTACACCTGCACTGTGGAAAGAGGGAAACCTTCCTCTGTCCTACAGCAGCTATGTATGTCTACAAGCAAGGCACAGTGCTGTAGGCTGCTTTAAGCATGAAAACAAGCAGATTTTAGCCTGCTTCTGAACAAGTTATCATTCCCAAAGGGGCTAGGGAGGCATTTAGAGTCATAGAGTCATACAGCACAGAAACAGCCCAACTGATCCATGCCAACCAAGATTCCCATCTAATCTAGTCTCATTTGCCCTCATTTGGCCCATATCCCTCTAAACCTTTCCCATCCATGTACCTGTCCAAGTGTCTTTTAAATATGGTTAATGTACCTGCCCCAATCACTTCCTCTGGCAGCTCATTCCATATACTGACCACCCTCTGAGTGAAAAAGTTGCCCCTCAGGCTCCTATTAAATCTCTCCCCTCTCACCTTAAACCTATGCCCTCTAGTTCTTGATTCCTCAACCCTGGGAAAAAGATTGTGTGCATTGACCCTACCTGTGCCCCCTCATGATGTTATACACCTCTATAAGATCACCCCTTATTCTCCTACACTCCAGTTAAAAAGTCCCAACCTGCTCAACCTCTCTCCATAACTCAGTCCCTCAACTCCTGGAAACATCCTTATAAATCTCCTTTGTAGTCTTTCCAGTTTAATGGCATCTTTCCAATAGCAGGGCAACCAAAACTGAACACAATATTCCAGATATGGCTTCATCAACGTCTTGTACAACTTCAACATAGCGTCCCAATCTCTATGCTTAATGCCCTCATTTCCCAGATTTTTATTTTCCCCAAATTGATCTGGTTGCTCTAATTAGATTTCTCTGTCTCTGTTGTGGCTTTGGGTGGAAGGGGATTGCAGAAGATTTCACCATATGTGACAAAAGGCTAAATGAATCAGTTTGTTGAATCTAACTGTCCACTCTGTCCTGCATTACAACAGTGATGTTACTACAACTATCCAGTCTGTCCTATATTGTTAAATTGTTTTATTAGTGTCACATGTACCAAAGTACAGTGAAAAACTTGTCTTGCATACCATTCATACAGATCAATTCATTACAACAGTGCTTTGAGGTAATTCAAGGTAAAACAATAACAGAATGCAGAATAAACTGTTGCAGTTACAGAGAAAGTGCGGTGCAGGTAGGCAATAAGGTACAAAGTCACAATGAGGTAGGTTGTGAGGTTAAGAGTCCATCTTCCTATACTAGGGGACTGTTCAACAGTCTTATAACAGTGGGATAGAAGCTGTCCTTGAGCCTGGTGGTAAGTGCTTTCAGGCTTTTGTATCTCCTGCCCAATGGGAAGGGGGAGAAGAGAGAACGTCCGGTGTGAGTGGGGTCTTTGATTATGTTTGCTGCTTTACCGAGGCAGGTAGAAGTGTAAACAGAGTCCATGGAGGGGAGGCTGGTTTCCGTGATGTGCTGAGCTGTGTCCACAACTCTCTGCAGTCTCCTGTGTTCACGGGCAGAGCAGTTGCCATACCAAGCCGTGATGCATCTGGATAATGCATACATTACAGAAGTGTCCACACTTCGGAGGTATGATCAAAACTTCAATCTTCCTATCTTTTGGAGGAATTCACCTATGTGTCCTTAATATCATGAAGCAAACATTGATAATTAATTGGTAATTAGTTTATTATTGTCACATGTACCGAGATACAGTGAAAAGCTTTTGTTTGTATGCCATGTGTATTCACCTCCATGGCCCCACAGAATATATATTTATTTGGGACTATTGTTGGAAGCATCTGCGACCCTCCTCCAACCTCCCACACATCCCTGACTTCAGTAGAAGTCGTTATTTCTCTTTGAAGTCAGCTTTCAGTACAGTATTAGATTGGTCACACATCTCTAAATTGCAAGCATTCAACAAATATTAGTTCGTCCTATCAATTTGCAGCATCTGCAGCCCTTTGTTTCCTCCACCTATCACCTCCCAGCCTCTATCGCTATTTCCACTCTCCCCTCCTCCATCTGCATATCGCCTCTCCTCACCTGGATCCACCTATCACCTGCCAGCTCTTGCTCCACCCCTTCCCTTCCATCTTTTTAAACTGGTTATCTGCCCTCTATCTTTCAGTCCAGATGAAGGGTCTCGACCTGAAACGTTGACTGTCCATTTCCCTCCACAGATGCTGCCTGACCCACTGAGTTCCTCCAGCATCTTGCTCCAGATTCCAGCATCTGCAGTCTCTTGTGTCTCCAGGTATTCGTTTATCAATGATAAAGCATAAGTTACAAAGGTATAAGGACCTTTTTTTCATTGGGTAAACCAGAATGCAAATGGAATCAGATGCTGTTGCGGAAAATTATCACACAGACTCGGCAGGCATCTGCTTCAGAAACCTTTATTGTAGCATGATATCATGGAGAGCTCAGACTCCTAAAAGCGGAGCTCCACAGATCTACCCAACCAAGAGATTACAACCTTTATTTATATTACAAGAGTACGTGACTACAAGCATCCAAGCACAAATAGCAGAAATGAATAGCAGAAGTGAACAACCATGGCTTCAGCCTTAGTCTAGCATTTTTAAGGAACAAAGTATAATTAGATTGCCACATCCTGCATGGTGGACAAGACACAAAACATCACCATACATAGAGATCTGCTTGGCTATAGGCAGAGCAAAAGTCAACCCTCTAGTTCCCCTTTACAGAAATTCGAGAACATTCTCAATTGTCCTTCACATTTCTCCCACAGATGCATTCAGGTTACACTTGCATTAAGACTTCACATACATGAATTTGTTCACCAAAGCTGACAAACAGAACAGGGCAGATCATTCATTGATCCCGGAGTCATTCACTGCCTGCACTTGAGGCAAGTTCTTTCTTCCAGTGTGATTCCAGCTCCCAACACATCCTTCTCCACCAGCACTGTGAACTGTAGGGCCTGTCCCAGCACAAGACGTTGGCTGCTCTCTTAGAAAGGCTTTGACCGCTGGTGAGGCCTCACCTCCAACTTCACCAGCTGTCAAGGCTATCACCAAAACTGAATGCAATAAGCATTCAAAAGCACCTGGCAATTTAAAAAAAATTAGAAAATTACATTTTAAAATTTCAGAAAATGAAAGCACTAAAAAACATTTAAAGGTAATCGTGGCTGTTTATACAAATCAAAGAGATCAACTCACCATTCTGCTGGCAACTGTTTCTTCCCATCGATGTCACGGAGACTGCTGAACTTGTGGTAGGTTTAAGCAGAGGGCAGATTGCCCAGTAGGAGAGCTGGAAACTCTGTGGAAATCTATGCTTCCTCATTGTACTCCAGGGCAGAAGAAGCCACTGCTGGTTTCAAACCACACCAGCACAGGACAAAGGAATAAAAAAAACAGAACACTGGAAAAACTCTGTGGGTCAAGCAGCATCTGTGGAGGCAAAAGGTGTAAGTTGACTTTTCCAGTGGAGTCCCTGTAACCCACACCCCCAGTGTTTTCCTTCCACACACACTCACATGTCCACCTAGTTTTTTCTCTCCCTTTATTCACCTTTCCACCTACCTGGTTCCATCTGCCCATCATTCCCTCCCCATCTGGTTCATCCTATCGCCTACCAGCCCTTTTCCCATTCCCTACTTCTTCATACTGCTATACACTGGCAATCTTCCCTCTACACTCTCCGTCCTGATGTGGGGTCTCAACCTGAGTTATCAACTTACACCTTTTGCCTCCACAGATATTGCTTGACCCGTTGAGTTCTTCCAGATTCCAGCATCTGTAGTCTCTTTTGTCTTCAGTGCTGGACTAAGTGCTTGCAGCAAAACTTGGGGACAAGTCTGACAGAAAAACTGGTGCCTGGGCAGAAGATCCAACACTCCATTTTATATCTGTACAAAACAAGGACCAGGAGCATCCAACATTACAGTTAATCCATCACTATCATTCCTCGACTAGTTTTAACTCTGGCATGCCAGGGAAAAGGAAGGGTTTTAAGTGGGAAGAGAAAAATATTTGCAAGGACGTAGCTTATGATCCCTCGAGTTTATGTTGCAGTCACTTTTCCTTTCCAGTCAATTTGCTTCCACAGGCAAAGTTACCAAACAAAATGTTCCCGAGGCCCCAGGGAGGAAGTGACAGAAGGTTTGCTTTATTTACCTTAGCAGCCATATCGTGTCATCTGCTTAATCATGTGGCTAATCGACATCATCATGTATCCTCTCATACTGTGCTCAACAATAAATACTCATTCATATTTAATACAATGGAAGTGTTTAAGCCTTTCCTTGCTGCTTTTGATAAGATATTACCTTCCATTGTGTCGAGAGGCTGGGACAAACCTCTCCAGAGACTGTGAGAGGGCATATGTTCCGATTATGCCAGTTGAGAGCAGGTTGTTGTGCAGCTGCTGTGGGTCACTTGGGAGGGAGGGAGGGAAGGGGAAGGGAAAAAGCAAAGCACAGCATTGCAATTGAAAATTTGCAATGTCAGCTGTGCCTCAGTGAGTAACACTCTTGCTTCTAAGTCAGAAGGCTGTGAGTTCAAGTGCCAGGCTAGGGGGCCCAGGCACAGCGGTCCAATGAGATGCTCTACTGCAGCTCTGAGGGTGTGCTGCATTGTCAGAGGGCGATGCCTTCGGATGTGATACTAAACCGAGGACTTTAGTTGCGTGTGAAACATCCAAGGGCAGTACATTGAAGAAGAGCAGGGGAGTTATTCCTCAGCATTGCAAAGAAACAGGTTATATGCTTATTATTGCTTCTTGTGGGAGCTGATCGTGCACATATTGATTAATGTTAAACCAGTGGCCATACACCAAAAGTACTTCATTGGCTGTAAGGTGATTCCAGCTGCTGTGAAAGGTGTTATTGAAATGCAAGATTTTTTCTTACATAAAATCATAACTTTATCACATTTCAGTATAAGGTTGAAAATGTCCATTCTGAATTACAAATGAAAATGAAACAAAAATACTGCAGATACTAGAAATCTGAAACTAAAACAGAAAATGCTAGAATTACTCAGTAGGCCAGGCAGCATTTGTGGAAAGAGAAACAGAGTTAATATTTAAGGTTGAAGACCCTTTGTCAAACTGGGAAAGAGAGAAAAAAAGTTGGTTTTAAATTGAAAAGAAGGTGGGAGAGGGAAAGGGGCTATTTGTGATAGGGTGAATACAAGTCAAATGGTTAATTGGGGCAGTTAGAGGGTGATTATACATCTTTGGCTGTGTTATACGTTGCTAATAGCAGGGCTGTGGGATATGGCCAGCAGGTCAAGCTGTACTACTGGAGAGAGCAAACCTTTGTCCAATATCACAGATAGCTGACTTACCTCAGAAGTGACCAGTTGCTAGGCATGTCTGGACATTAGCAACACATAATGTAGCCTAATCATCCTCCAACTGCCCCATTAACCATTTGACCTGGTCGCACCCTATCAGAGATATTCCCTTTGTCTTATCCATATTGATGAAGGGATGAATATTAGCTGGGATAATTCCCAGTCCGGTGTCACAGGATGTTTTACATCCTGCCTCAGAACCGTTAAAATGAACGTAAAGCTGGGCGTAGCCAGATTTCTGACTGACCTGTCCATACTTGGCCTCCTCCACCACCAGGGTGAGGCCCAGCACAAACTAGAGGAACAACGCTCCATATTCTGCCTGGGTAGTCAACAACCCAATGGTACGAACATTGAATTTTCCAGTTTCAGGTAACCCTTACCTCCGGTTTTCCCCCTTCTTTAAATCCACCTCCAGTCCTCCCACTTTCATCACCTTTCGCATAACCCACCGGCCCTCCCGTCAGCTATTTTCATCCCCCTCCACTTCCCCCTCCTGATTCCATTCACCTATTACCCACATATTTTACCCACCAGATTTTCCCCCAACCTCCCACCTGGTTCCTTCTGCCCTGCACTTCTCCCCTAATAGTTACCAGTATCACCTTCATTAATTATCAGATTCCATGTCAGGTAAGCTTTTGTGTTCCTGCTTATCACCTTCAAAGCTACCTCTACCTTCACCCTCCCCTGCTCCACCTGGTTCCATCTGCCTTTTTTTTTGCTTGCTTCACTTATCATTCACCTGCCTCTGTCTCCCAATTCCACCCCTCCCCCTCCTATAACCTGGCTTCATCTGCCCGTCATCCTTCACCCCTCCTTAGTCCTCCAATCACTGACTGGCCCCTGTCTCACCACTTCACCTCCCCTCCTTATACTGGCCGTCTTCCCCCTCCACACTTAGTCCTGATGCAGGGTTTTGATATGAAACATTGACAATCCCTTTTCTCCCCACAGTTGCTGCTTCACCCACTGAGTTCCTCCAGCAGTTTGTTTATTGCTCCAGATTCCAGCATCTGCAGTCTCTTGTGGCTCCAGATTTTTGAGTTGTGCTGCCTACAAACGGACCCTAGGGGTTACATCTCAAAAGCATAGGTCAGGGAGATCTTGTACCCAACAAAATAGATGGGCTTCGGATTAACAACTTATTGAAAGACAACATCACCAGCTGTCCAGTACTCATTCAATGCTGAACTGTAGTATCAGGTTGGACCTTAAGGTCAAATCACTGTAATGTCTCTCCTCCTCTTCCTAGAGGCAGAGAGACCCACTGCCTTGGGAAAAAGGCCAACATTATGAAGGACCCCTCCCACCCCAGTCATTCTCTCTTTTCCCCTCTCCCTTCGGACAGAAGATACAAAAGCATGAGAACACATGCCATCAGGCTCACGTACAGTTTCTATCCTGCTGTTATAAGACTCTTGAACAGACCTCTTACACAATAAAGATGAACTCTTGATCTCTCTATCTACCTTGTCATGGCCCTTGTACTTTCTCTGTAATTGTAATACTATATTCTGTTATTGTTTTCCTTTTGTACTACCTCTATGAACTTTTGTATGAAATGATTAGTATGGATGGCATGCAAACAAATGCATTTCACTGTATCTCAGTACATGTGACAATGATAAACCAATTACCAATACACCATGGAAACAGGCCTTTTGGCCCATCAAGCCCATGCCAACTAACAACAACTACCCATTTACACTAATCCCATCTTATTCACCCCTCATTCCCCTTGGCTAATACTACTCACCTACATACTGGGCGCAATTTACCATCACATACTAACCCACACATTTTTGGGATGTGGGAGGAAACTGGAACACTGGAGGAAACCCACGTGGTCACAGGGAGAGCGTGCAAACTTCACATGGACAGCACCAGAGATCAGGATCTAACCTGGGATGTCATTGCTATGAGGCGGTGGCTCTACTGGCTGCACTAATGTCAATGGTGATCTTTTCATCGCTGCTTTTACTCCCCCTACTCCTATTCTCCCTCTTTTTCAGCCTCTTCTCCCTCTCCCGACTTTCGTTCTTCCTTGGACCACAGTTACACAGCCATTTGTAACTTTGTCTGTACCCTTCCAAGTTCTGGGCATGTCTACAACTCTGTAACCACCCACACAGCCAATGAAGTTCTATTACATTTATGCTCCTGGAGAAGTACAAGTTGAGAGTCACTGGTATCGTGGTGACCTTCTCTTATAACATGGATCTTTCAGCCCATTTGAGTCAATGCCGGCTCTCAGAGAAATCCCATCTATCCCATTTTCCCTCTTATTTCCCTTTAACATGTCCATCATCTCCCCCCTCTCCCCCCCCACACCCCGGGGTTCTCCTACCACGTGCCTGCACCAGAGGTAATTTACAACAACCAATTAACTTACCAGCATGTCTTTGTGATGTGGGAGGAAACCAGAGCATCCAGGGGAAGCGTACACAGACACAGGAAGAACGTGCAAACTCCACACCCTCAGCACAAACCTGGGCCACTGGACCCGTAAGAGCACCACTACCTTTCTCGATCTCTTTCCTGTGATGTGACCTTGCGGAGACATCATTGGGGAATAATAGTGTTGTATAAATTGCCACCAGTGTAAAATTGTGACATTTTGAACACAATGCAGTTGAGAGAATGTTTGTAATCGCGCAAAGCCATTTAAGCCAGCCAATTGGCTACGTAACGCAGTGAAATTGACAGCAAAATGGGTAATCATTGTGTCCAGGTGCAGGGAGCATTTTGTCTGAAAGGAATCCACCCACGCCTGCCAGATTTCGCAACGTGAAAGAGGATTTGACTCCCACTGTCCTCCTACAAACAAGCCCTGTTCAGCATGTCGTGCGCAGTTCTTTCATTCCTGTCATCTCCGATGGGAAGCAGAGCTTGCTTCAGATGTAACAGCACCCAGTCCTTGTTTGCACCTCATAAAGCTAAGACTTGTTTGGTGTAAAAGAAATTCCCCACAAAACAAATTATTTCCAGTGTTCCCATCCATCCCAGGAATCCTGCATAGATGCAAGTTTTCACATCATAACAATAACTTCAATTGATATAACACCTGTAACAAAATTGAAATGTTCCGTGAGAGATGAAAAACACAATGATGTTGGAGGAACTCAGCGGGCCAGGTGGTATCCGTGGAGAAATGTCCTGACCCAAAATGTTGACCACCTGTTTTTCTCCACGGATGCTGCCTGGCCTGCTGAGTTCCTCCAGCATCATCGTGTTTTTCATCTAGATTCCAGCATCTGCAGTCCTCTGTTTCTCTGTTCTGTGAGAGTGTCTTTAAGTCAAAATTTGAGACAATAATTCTAGTTAGAGGGGTATCAGTATTGGTATTGGCTTACTATTGTCACATGTACTGAGATACAGTGAAAAACTTGTTTTGCATGCCATCCAGACAGATCATTCCTTGCATAATTACACTGAGGTAATAAAAAGAAAACAGAATGCAGAATATAGTGTTATGGTTATTGAGAAAGTGCCGTGCAGAGAGACAAATGAAGTGCGAGGGCTATGAAGAGGTTCATTGGGAGATCAAGAATTCATCTTCTGGCATATGAGAGGTCCATTCAAGGGTCTGGTAACAGGGAGCTATCCTTGAGTCTGGTGGTATGTGCTCTCATGCTTTTGTATTTTCTGCTTGACGGGAGAGGGGAGAAGAGAGAATGACTGGGGGTGGAAGGGGTCCTTAATTATATTATCTGTTTTCCTGTGACGAGAAGTGTAAACAGAGTCCACCGGAGGGGAGGCTGGTTTTCATGATGGAAAAAGCTGCGTTTACAACTCTCTGCAATTTCTTGTGGTCTGGAGTGCCCTGAAGAGATGGAGAAATTTAGGGATTGAATCCCAGAGTTAGGGTCTTGGAAGCCCAAAACCTGGTTGCCCATGGTGTGACCATTAAATTTAGCAATTCACAAAAAATATACTTTATTCATAAAACTTGTAATTATACAATACAGGACATTCATCAATGCACCTTGCACCAAGTTGATGATCATCCAGTCGATGTTTACATCAGCGTGTATCATGATTATGTTTGTTTACAATATTTATAATATCTCCATAGGCCATCAATTCCTAATTCCATCAGCGATAAGTTTGTAAGGTTATCACAGGGGATTCTTGTCCTCAGGGTCCAATGGTTGGACAGCCCTGTTCTGTGGCCTTTGTGCTGGTTACACTAAGTTTCAGTACATCCTTCAGCATGTATTCCTGCATCTTGGAAAGTCTAAGAGGACAGTTTTCGATTGTTGATGGCTCCTTGCACTGGAGGACCAGCAAGGTCCAAGTAAACCAAAGTGTACATTTCACCGAAGTGATGATGTTCCAGCTGTCTGTCTCGGTCTGCATCCCTGGGAACAACCCACAGAACACAGGGTACCTTATAATGCAGCTGGTTGAGATAAACCTCAACAAATACTGTTGCATCCCTTCCCAGACCTGCCTGGCAAACACACATTCCATCCCAAGAGCTGTGTGCAATGAGATTGATTCTCCAGCTGTACACAAGGGCCTTTATCAGCACCAGCCAAGCGAGGTTTTGGTGTTTGTTTGAAAATTTTATTTGTGAGACATTCTGCTAAATGACTTTGATAGTCTGCTTGGGGAACAGGATCCACACCAACGCCTCCACTTCCTCAGAAGGCTAAGGAAATTCAGCATGTCACCATCGACCCTCATCAATTTTTGCAGATGCACCATTAAAAGCATCCTATCCAGATGCACCTTGGCTTGGTATGGCAACTGCTCTGCCCAAGACCACAAGAAATTGCGGAGTTGTGGACACAGCTCAGTCCATCATGAAAGCCAGCCTCCCCTCCATGGACTCTGTCTCCACTTCTCGCTGCCTCGGAAAAGCAGCCAACATAATCAAAGATCACAACCACCCCAGACATTCTTTCTTCTCCCCCTTTCCACTGGGCAGAAGATACATAACCTTGAAAACATGCTCCACCAGCTTTAAGAATAGCTTCTATCTTGCTGTTTTCAGACTCTTGAGTGGACCTATTGTATGTTGAAGATGAACTCTTGACCTCACCATCTACCTCGCCATAGCCCTTGCACCTATTGTCTACCTACACTGTACTTTCTCCGTAACTGTAACACTATATTCAGCATTCTGTTATTGCTTTATCCTTCTACTACCTCGATGTACTTATGTTTTGATACAATCTGTATGGGTGGCATGCAAAACTAAGTTTTCACTGTCTCTCAGTACATGTGACAATAATAAACCAATTCCAATTCCAATTCCAATTCCATCCTCTCCTTTTCCTGCAGGATTGATAGACATGTGGTCAAAAGTGCTTCTCATTCTCATATTGCCTTGTGTCAGAGAGGGAGTCATTGAGCCCATTGAATTAATGTCAGCTCTCTGAACAATCCCATCAATCCTACTTATTCCCAGTATCCCATTTTCTCTCACATGCTCACCATTTGAAGTTCCTTAGCACAAAACTTTTTTATGAAGGACTGGTGGTGTGGCATGGTCCAACTAAGTGGAACGTTCTGGGACGACTTGGCCAGACTTATCCTTCCTAACGCTGGGGACAGGTAGAACCTCCGCACCTAGTGACACCTGGTGTTTGCATACACAAGCTCTATGCACAGTGTGATGAATCCACACTTACACACGGGATGAGGGCAACAGTTTTCCCTCTTTCTCTATAGATTTCTACATCATATCACAGTGAATGCAGTCTATTTGGAGATCGAGATGAAATGGAAGAAGGCTTGGGTGACTGCCAAGGCACAGGAGTGTTTATGGGCCACACCAGTGCCATGTACAACGGCACCAAAGGAACACAGTTCCCATATTCCCAGTTTCTGTTTCAGCTTGGCAATCCACTCCACTTGATCCTTACTGCACGCCTTCCTCCTCCAAACCAGATTCCCGGCACCTTCCAGGGAATTGGAATTGATAGTGAAGAAAACAGAGAGTTGGTCAGACCAGTTACAAAAGAACATGACATTACTTTTGCTGTGATTGACTCTGGCCCCCAAGGCCAGTTCAAACCAGGCACAGATACCGATCAATCTGCGGACCAACCATCGATCCGAGCAGAAGATGATGGCATCGTCCATGTACAGGGTGATCTTGATCTGAGTGCCTCAATTGCTTGGAATTGTCACCCCTCTTTTGTCTATGTCCCTCCTGATGATTTGGCAAAGGACTCCATACAACACGCAAACAAGACAGAGGAGAAAAGGACCCTGTTGACTGACTCCAGATTTGACAGGGATGCTTTCTATTTCCCATCCATTGAATCAGACTGTGCCACTGATATCTGTGTGGAGCAGTTGTATCCAATTATAAATCCCTTCCCCAAACCCCATTTTGGAGAGGAGGTTCATTGTGTACATGTGCAATGTTCATCAAAGGTCATGTCCTGGTCCAAGATGACCAGGTAAGTCTCTACCTCCCTGGTCTACGGTCATAGGCTGTCAGAGGTATTTCTCTTAAGTATGGCACACTTCTGGTCTCCTTGATAATTTGCCCCAGAGCAAACTTGACTCAATTGGCAATGGCTTTGGACACAATCTTGTAATCCACATTTAACAGTGAGATGTGTCACCAATTTCTAGTCTCCTCTCTCTTCCCCTTCTCCTTGTAGGTGAGGGTGATGATGCTCTTCCTCATGTCGTGGGTTCTGACATGCTGCCAGCTAGAAGCCTAATGCTGTACACTTTCCAGAAGATATGAGTCGATTACATTCAGGGATAAGGAACTGACCAGAATACAGAAATATTGCTGGATTATAAAGTTGGAGATTATAGAGACAGGGAAGAGTGAGGCCCCATGTCTCGTTGAGTGAGGAAGTTTCACTCCCTCATCCTACCTTCATTGATTTTGACTGGAACAACTGAGGTTCAAACCTTAATTCAGGGGAAATTCTTCCCATATTGGTTCCAACAATTGCCAGCAAAAATTTTGTCCAAGGTTCCAATTTCAATTCACACACCACCACAACGGTCAATGCTAGGACATCAGATCTGAGGTTGTACCCTGCTTGTCATTTAATGAACATCAAAAATCAAAGTCTGTTGGCAGTTCCAAGGAGGTTGTTCAACAACCAAGAGTTGTATTTACAATTGTCCTTTCCCAGCATCCCAATGTGCACCTTGCAGTTAATGATGTGTGGTTAATTAACACAACACAGAAAAGGGCATCTCAGCTCCATACCGGCATCTATCAGTCCCATTACCATGTCCTTACTTCACTGTAATACTTCAACTTATTCACTCTCATATGCCCATCAACTCCTTTTCGAATCTTTTGCCTTTTACCTACACTCAGGGATAACTTACAGTAGCCAATTAACCTGGGATGTGGGTAGAAACCAGAGCACCCAGAGGAAACTCACGCAGTCACAGGGAGAACATGAAAACTCCACACAGACTGCACCCGAGGTCATGATTGAACCCACGTGTCTGGAGCTTCAAGGCACCTGCTTTACTCACTGTGTCATTGTGCCATCCTATAACAAGCATGGCATTCAAGTACGTCTGACAGGAATGTAATAGTGATCAGTTTTCACAGTGTTGATTGGGGAATAATATTAGCAAGGACCAAGGGGAAGAACTCAAAGTGGAGCCATGGGATCTTTTATCCTCCCCTTGATTTAACACCCCATCTGAAAGAGATAAGCTCTATATTATGCTGGGAGACTCAGCCTGAACCTGTGTGTTGATGCTCATGGAATTTCAACCCTTGCCCACAGTCCACAAGTTGAGCCACAGCTGACATAAGGTTGAGGAGGACAGGGACAGATCATTCTGCCATCTGAAACAGTGCCAGTCTCCCGAGCAGAGGCAAGAGAAAAAAACAGACTACGCACAACATACTGAACAGGGTTTCTTGTAGGAGAGCAGTGGGAGTCAAATCCTCTTTCACGTCACATTATCTGGCAGATGTAGGCAGATCCCTGTCAGACAAAAAGCTTCCTGCACCTGGATACAATGAGCAGCCATTTTGCTGTCGGTTTCACAGTGTTGTGAAGCCAACTGGCCAGCTTAAATGGCATTGCGTGATTACAAAATATTCTCTTGAATGCTCACAAAAAAAAAGTCAGCTGCAACACCAACGCTGGTGTTTGCAAGGCAGAAATTGCATAACGTCACCAGTGGCAAAGATAACACAATGACAATGGCATTATAATTGTCAGATCAAAGCAAAGTATGTCAACCAGGTAAAAGGCTTACTTTCCCAATTAATGTTCCAACTCTCTTGCATCAAAGCACTGAATAGTCAAGAAGGATAGCTCTCCTGTAAATAATTATTTCAATAGCAGTCCCCTCAGACACCCACAGACCGCCGATTTCACTGAAGCAAGACTACCGACAGCGTCTTTCTAACATCTTGCTCCCTTGAAGTATTATTATGGTGAAAATATTTTATCATTAAATCATGGAATAATAGAAATTTGTGGCAGGGAATTATGGCCATTTGGCCCATTGTGTGCCTGCCAGCCAAGAATGGGCTGTCCACACTTCATAGCTCCTGTTCCCTAGCCATACAGGTTATGTGTCACATGCTGAGATACAATGAAAAGCCTTATTTGCATGCCATTCAGACAGATCATTCCATACATAAGTACATCGAGGTAGCACAAAAGTAAAAACAGTAACAGAATGCTGTAAGTTCACAGACGGTACAAAGATTAATGGTGTTGTGGTAAGTGTAGAAGATTGCCAAAGGATACAGTGGGATATAGATCAGTTGCAGATATGGGCGAAGAAATGGCATATGGAGTTTAATCCCATGAGGTGTTGCACTTTGAGAGATCAAACATAAAGGGACAGTACACAGTTAATGGCAGGAGCCTTAGCAGTGGGATCTTGGGATCCAAGTACGTAGCTCCCTGAAAGTGGCTGCACAGGTTGATAGGGTTGTAAAAAAGGCATATGGCATGCTTGCCTTTATTAGTCAAGGCACTGAGCTCAAAAGTCATAAAGTTATGTTGCAGCTTTATAAAACTCTGGTTAGGCCACATCTGGAGTATTGCATTCAATTCTGGTCTCCCACTGTAGGAAGGATGTGGAGCGTATGGAGACGGTGCAGATGAGGTTTACCAGGATGCTGCCTGGATTAGAGGGCATGTGCCATAAGGAGAGGCTGGACAAATTTGGGTTGTTTTCTCTGGAGCAGTGGAAGCTGAAGGGAGACCTGATCGAAGTTTATAAGATTATGATAGGCACAGATGGAGTAGACGGCCAGTATCTTTTTCCCAGGATAGGGAATTCCAGGATTGAGACCCAGTGATGATGAAGGAACTGGCATATATTTCCAACTCAGGATAGTGTGCAACATGGAGGGGAACCTTCAGGTGGTAGTGGTCCCATGCGCCTACCGCCCTTGTCATTTTCAGCAGGAGAGTTGGAGGATTTGGGAGGTTCTGTTGGAGTAGCCTGGGTAAGTAACTGCTTTGCATTTTGTGGGTGACACACATTGCAGCCACTGTGGCTCTGTGATGGATGGATTGGATGTCAAATCGGCTGCTTTGTCCAGGAAGGCAAAGAAGATCTTGAGTGCTGTAGGAGCTGCACCCATCCAGGCAAGTGAAGAGTATTGCATCATGCTTTTGAGTTGTGCCTTGTGGAAGATGGACAAGGTTTGAAGTGAGTTACTCACCACAGGATATCCAACCTCTGACCTACTCATGTAGCCATGGAATTGATGTGGTTAGTCCAATTGAGTTTCTGGTCAATGGTGACCCTCCCCAGGATATTGATGGTGGGGTAACTCAGTGATAGTAGTGCCCTATTTAATTTGACACACAACATGAGTGTTGTCACCAGGTGGTTAGAATAGGTGGTTAGAGTAGTAGCAATCTTGCCTCTCTGTCAGAAAAGTGAGGGTTCAGTCTGACACTTGTGTTCAACAGTTCGTGTTATAAATGAGTATCAAAGCTGCACCACACTTTTGGAGGTGGTGTTATTCACATCAAACATTAAACTGACACCCTACTCTCTTAGGTGGAAACAAACATCATGGTACAGGCCTCCCTGAGTAACAAACGGGTTGAATTTAATATGTCGATTTTGTCCGTAAGTTGGAAAATGTACAAAAATCACTCGATATGGTAACCATACCTCCACAGTACCATAATGGATGGCATCAAAAGACTGATAAGAAAGAACAATTACCAAAAGTGGGGAGGGAAAGAGAACAGTTCTGCAATTCATAGGATTGAACTTGTGCATAGTGGACTTTTGAATTTATTAATATTATGGGATCTTGCCCATATGGAGGGGTGTCCATAAGTTGAGCGTTCTTAACCCAGGAATGGCCTGTACGTTATTGGAAGAAGAGCAGGAGAGTGACCTCTAGTGTGTTGTCCCAGCCAGTATCTATTGCTCAACCAACAATGCAAAAGCAAATTACTTGGTATAACCATAATGCTAGGTGCGGGAGCTTGCTGTGCACAATTGGCACCTGTGTTACAACAATGACTGCACTTCAAAAGTACTCCATTGATTGTAGGGTGCTTTGGGATATAGTAAGATTGTGAAAATTGCTGGGAAATCACTTCTTTCTTTGACAGGGTGAAAGTACAAATTGATCAATACAGTAAACTTGACTGGACATTGCATTGAGGAGCCTCTGTACACCCTTACAGAGCAGGGTTTTCTGTTTGCTTCATTTTCCAATTTCCTCCATGATTATCAGATATTTTCTAGGTTGACTTAAACACTAGAATCTCTTATCAGTTTACAAGCCGAGCGTATCTGTTCCTGAAACTGCATTCTTTCCTATCAGCTTCTGATGTTTTATAGTTACGGAGGTGCTATACAGTGATGCTGACACATAAGAACGTTATGAGATTACCTCTCATTCTTCTCCACACCAAGAATAGACAAATATCTGGTCCTTTCTCCAAACATCCTGCGTGATAAGTAAAGCTCATCATGCGTCCCGATCTTGCCCGAGTTAATCATTCTGTATCTTTTTAGCCAGAAATGGTTTCCAATTTGTTAGAAACTACTGCAAAAGGCCCACAATCATTCAGTTGTCCACAGGTACACTGATGATTTACTCTGTATATGTGAACATGACAACCTGAAGTGACCCTAAAGCATTAAACTTGAGTGTGACGTGATTTATATAGCTGTTGCCAGATCCATGTCCCCAATGAAATTTGACTGAGGGTCTACATCCAGCAACCATGGCAGTTTTAGAGTCATAGAACTCTATAAGCGCAGAAGGGGGCCCTTTGGCCCACCACGTCCATGCTGACCTTTTTGCCCATCTACACACAGCCTAACACACAACCTCACATGCACTCCAACATGCATTTGTGGGCATACAATCTCAGCCACACATTTTTACTGCCTCTATCAAATACATACTCACCCACACTTTCTCACTCACTCTCCCATGCACTCATACACACTCACACACAAACACACACACATAATCAGCCACACATAACTCTAAAATATGCTCATACTTGTACTCTAATACACAATCTCTCCCACACTCTCTTTCACTCACGCACTATCTCTCACACACTCATTCATGTGCACTCTCACAATCACACATTTTAACACACACTCGCACATGTACTGTAACTGGAAATCTCGCACACACACACACACACACACACACACACACACACACACACACACACACACACACACATTTCCATAAACATAAACATGATCTCATGCATTATCCCACACAAACATTCTCACACACTCATACACTCAAATGCACACACTCTCTTACTTTTACAAAGACTTTCACACTCAGGCACACACTAATGAACATCAGCCACTCTGTTGTCTCCATCAACTCAGCCCCAAATCAATGGCAGTGACAGAAATGGGGCCTCAAGAAAATTAAGTTCAGAGGTCTCAAGGATGCCATAAAGATAGCTACCCTCAGAACCACCTCATAGACAATCTGAAATCCTCCAACCAACACGAGCTACTGGATGCCCACTGTGTCTGAACTGCTCTGAAGTCCATAATTAAGTACTTGCAAGAAGACTTTTCCACCCAACAATACCGGGACTGGTTTGATGAGAATGAGCAGGAGATCCACAAGATAATTAACTACAAAAGTTAGGTATTCTTGGATTGACAACTCCACCAAACCCCAACAGAAGCAACTAAACAAACATCTGAAGGGCAAGATCCAATAGAGAACTCACGAGCCAGAGAACAGATGACAGGTAGAAGAAACACAGGAGTACTGCAACTCACTGATAAACACAAGGTGCGAGCATTCTTCAGTGCTATCAAGACCACTTCTGGCCCAAACATCCTCGAGCCGACTCCATTGAGAGCCAAGAGTGGAGGTAAAATTATCAATGGCAGAGAGACACTGCTGGAAAGAACACTTTGAAGAAGTCCTCACCGTGGCTCTCTTGCCATGAGGGCTTTGACTCCACTCCAGAGCAAACTATCCAGTCCAGCCTTGCCCCTGACTCACAAATGGTTGAAAAGCCCATACGCCAACCAATAAACAACAAGGCCTTGGAGCAGGTCCCTGCTGAAACTCTAAAATTTGGCAGGGAGGAACTTCAGTCACACCCTCAGCTCTCACACTCATACCACACTAATATCTCACCCACACTCTCTCACACTCACATTAAATCAAACATTCAGTTCCTCCTTGTTCCTTTGCTTGCATTTCTCCATTGCCTGAGCCAACTTGAAGTGATTGCTTCCAGCAGGGTCACAGAGCCAGCAATGGGAGACTTTAGATCTCCTTGCACAGAAGCTACTTTTCAAATTAGGTCGTAAAGAGTCGGAATAGGCTATTAGGCCCTTCAAGCCTGCTCTGCAATTCAGAAAGATCATGTCCTTGACTCCACTTTTCCTCCTGCCCCGCTTAAGCCCTGAATCACTTATAGTCCACTGGGTTCCACTCACTCAGCACAAAAGAGGGAGCAAGCCAAATATCTTCTCACCTCTGTATCTTTAATGCTGCAAAAATGGAAGCTTTAACCCACAGCCTTCAGTTAAACTAACATAATTCTAATGACTTTACAGAAACTGTGTTATTTTTCCAACATCAGATTAAAAACAAATGAACCTTGGTTGTAGCCACAGGCAGCACTGGCGATACTTTGTGTGTGCAACGGTTTTCATCAATTACATGTTATTTACATTTTAACATAATCTAAATTGGCAATTATCATTTGCTGAATTGAGTAGAATAATAATTCTGTACTTTCACTGTGTTCTAAGTGACTTCAATAATCACAAATAACATTTAAAAACACAAAGTTTTTCCTTTTAGTTGGCTCTGTTCTGAAGGTATTACAAGCCTGGTTGAGCTCTTTAAGTGTTAAATAAATAACTGAAAATTAGACCATTGGAAATTCTGGAACCTTACTACAAAAGCAGACTGCATGTATATAGCACTGTTGACACAGCAAAACAGTTGAAGACAGGCCATGTGAATGCTATCAGGAAAAATATAACCACTATGACACATAGAGGATGTTAGGGCCAAAAGATTGGACAAAGAGCGAGTTTTTTTAAGGAATCCTGTAAAATAGGGAAAGGTAGAGAATGGGGGAATTTCAGAGATCAGGACTAAGATAGCGGAAGGATGTCAAAGGTGGAATGATGTAAATTGGGAATTTATAAGTGGAGGAGTGCAGGGAGCTCGAAGGCTGGTAGAAATGGAGAAATTGGGAAGGGCAAGGCTAGAGGGATTTGAAACAAGGATAGTACTCCTTAAATAGAAGCAGTGTCAGACTGGGATCCAATGTAGGTCAGCAAGCACAGGAGCAATAGGTGAAGGGGACTTCCTCACCTATTAGTATTCTGTGATCCTGAAGAAATCAAACTTCTCTTATAAATATTTGCCCCCCTAGTTTAGAACTGCCTTTACTCCACTGCGAATTCTTGTGATTGATTATGCAGGAAGGTACTTGGGATCTGCATTCAACACAAGGCTAAACAGCTGTGAATGTTGTTAAATTGACGATGTGAAATATTTGCCCTGTAAAATCAAAGGGGCACTCCACTAAATGGAGCCCCCAGTTTCAATTCCAGAGGTCAGCACTAACTGAGCTTGTATACAATACTATCTCCTCCAAACCCTCAAAGTTGTTTGAATAAAAGAAATTAAAGTGAGTCTTTGTATTACCATTTTACACTGTGGAGATCTCAGTCTTAGGCCAAGTCAAGAGGCTGTGATAATTTGGTAATGATCTCGTGGCACAAAGAGCCCATTTGTTCATGTCTTAAATAGGGCCCCCTTTTATTTTTGCACTCCTAGTATAGGAAAGGTCAGCATCTGGCATGTTATCGTGAGAACTTAATGAAAGTTTTATAACTCTTGAAATGTTTATGACCCTCGCACTTAGTGGCTTGTCTGTCCAATTAATGGCTTATTATGAACTAGCTTATGAGAGGCTGCAGCAGAGGGCTGGACTTCAGCCAGCTGCATAGCTTAGATGTAAATAATCTGTTGCTCCTGTTTGCCTGGTTCTTCTTTTTAGGGTCACAGATCAATAGAACAATATGATTCGGAAACCCTGAGCTGGGAAGTAATTTGTCTCCTGGGATTAGTGGTAAACTGAGCAATGCTTGAAACTTTGCTGTGAGTTAGCAGTGATTAATTTTGGCATTGGATGTTATCAGACATAGGATGCTTCAAGTTCCTAGGTGTAAATATCACCAACGATCTGTCCTGGTCCAGCCACGTGGACGTTATGGCCAAGAAAACTCACCAGCACCTCTAATTCCTCAGAAGGCTAAGGAAATTTGGCATGTCCCTGATGACCCTCACCAATTTTTACAGATGCACCATAGAAAGCTTCCTATCTGGATGCATCACAGTTTGGTATGGCAACTGCTCCGCCCAAGACCGCAAGAAATTGCAGAGAGTTGTGAACGCTGCCCAGTCCATCACACAAACTAGCCTCCCCTCCACTGACTCCACCTACACTACCCTGCGCCTCAGGGAAGCAGCTAATGTAATCCAGGACCCCTCCCACCTTGGTCATTCTCACTTCTCCTCCTCCCATCGGGCAGGAGATACAAAAGCATGGGAACATGTCCCACCAGGATCAAGGACAACTTCTATCTCACTGTTATCAGACTCTTGAACGGACCTCTTACATGCTAAAGGTGAACTCTTGATCTCCTAATTTACCTCTTCATGGCCCTTGCACTTTATTTGTCTACCTGTACCACATGTTCTCTGTAACTGTAACATATTCTGCATTCTGTTTTTGTTTTCCTTTTGTACTACCGCAATGTACTGATGTATGGAATGATCTGTATGGATGACAGGCAAACAAAAGCTTTTCACTGTCTCTCGGTACATGTGACAATGATAAACCAATTACCATTTACTACACAGAAGGAGTCCATATACCCATTGTGTCTATGTCAGGACTTTGAAAGCAATGTCCAATTGGTTTGAGTCCCTTGCTCTTTCCCTAGAGTCCTGTAGATCTCTACCTTATCCAATTCCCAATTGAATCTACATCCACCACGCATTTGAGTGCTGTATTAGAGAGCATGACAACAAAAGGTAATGGAAATGTTTCTTACCTCTGATTCTGTGCTCATTACCTTAAATCTGTGTCCATTGGTCACGGAACTCAACACGTCCTTCCCAGTGGCCAGTTTACCCTCAAGATGATTTCTGTAGCAGCCAGAAACATGTCTGAGTCTTGTCTGAAGCAGTTCAGAGAATGGGTGTCCTCTGCTGAAGTCTGGAAAGGCAGGTGCGATGAATTTAAATTTGCCAGGTTGCAGAGTGTCCTTAATGTTACGGAGATGCATATATCTGTAAGGTCAGTTTATCCATTTTGTTTTTGGATGCCCATGCCTCTGTTTGCCCCACCCTGCGTTTTATTACGGGGTTCAGATGTCATTGGTGATACTGGCATTTATTGTCCATCCCTGATCGCCCCCTGACCTTTCATTGGCACTGGGTCATAATCTTGGCACTCTCTAACTATGCTGAGAGAATGAGGAAGTTCCTTCACCATGTGGACTGCCACCAGGCAGCTCGTCACCACCTTCTCATGGGGCTGGACAATAAATGATGCCAAACAATGACTCTGAATATCCAAATTCTGAACCTTCAAAGCTCAGTTACAGCCTTGATGAAGAAAGATTAAAGCACTAAATTTAATTTTTTTTGTAGTAACATCAAACCACGTGAGTGATAATATGTAGTTTAATCAAAATTGAAAGAGAAGAATGGACTTACATTTCAAAATATCCTCACATCATATAGGCTACTCATAACATTGAAGGATGAGGTAGAGCAATGTTTCACTATTCTGCTTTTTTCTCTCTGCTATCTATCTAATCTGCTTCTTTCTGGCTTCACAATTGATGCAGAATTCTCTTTTGGTTGTAGTTTCAAATAAGTCCCAACCATAAGGAATGTAGGCCTTGAATCACATACATACCCACCATATATAACACAAAATATTGGGCTGGATTGTACTAAACAATTCACATGGACTTCATTTGGACTTGCCATCTGCAGTCCCCAGCCAGGCTGCATAGTGGTGCAGCTGGTAGAGCTGCTGCCTCACATCTCCAGAGACCAGGGTTCAATCCTAATCTCCAGAGTATCCGTGTGGATTTTGCACGTTCTCCCTGTTACCACAAGGGTATCCTCTGGGTACTCCAGTTTTCTTCCAGATCCCAAAGAAGTGCAGGTTGGTAGGTTAATTGTCCCTTGTAGGTTGCCTCTAGTGTGTAAGTGAGTGGTAGAGTCTGGGAGGAGTTGATGGGAATGTGGGGAGAATAAAATGGGATTAGTGTAAATGGGTGCTTGATGGTCAGTGCAGACTCGGTGGGCCGAAAGGTCTGTTTCTAACTCCACAACCTCCACTTACAACAGCAGGATTTGGAGCCATGATCTCCCTGTTCCTCTGCACCTGGAAGTTGGGTAGTGGGGCATAATGAGATCTCAGTGGTGTGTGGGCCTCAGGTAGCCTCAGATGAAGCCCCACCTGACACCTTTTGACAGGAGTCAAATCTGGGGAAGGGCTTTGCCTCCTGTCAAAGCCTATGCGGCTTTTTAACAGTTTTCAGAGGCATGGGAAACTTATAAAATAATTTTTAAAAATTTAAAAAGAATATAAACAAAGGAACTCATAAATTGATAGAATATTAAAGCAAAATAATTTAAGAAAGGACCTCTTCCCCATTCTGGAGTCTAACCTACAAGATGAATGGATTCTCTGACCCTACACCAAGCCTGTTGACATGGGATTGAAGCACTGTATTCCCAGTATAAAGCCGGGGAATCCTGGCAACGAAGGGCTCCATGTGGAGTCCACTGATGGAGCAGAGTGACAGATGCAGCAACATCTGTCACTCAGCTTGTCCCGGACTTACAGTGGGTCTTGTGTGGGAACTCCTGGTCACAGCCAGCATGATTCAGCTCACTTATGCTTTTCCAAGGTATGGTTTAATGTGTTAAAATGTCAAAATGCTGTGTGCTGCTCATGAAGAAGTGGCTAAGATATCGACTTGCATAGGCAATCCATCTCTCCTCAGTTGATTTATATATATTCACTTTGTATCAAAGCAGGCAGTGTAGCATAATAGGAAAGAATGTAATGTTTTCGCTGTGTGCACTGACATAACTATTTTATATTTCACTGAAAGCAAATCACTACTTGCAGTGTAATAGTCAACACCATTTATTCAAACAGCCACTGATGTAAACTAACTTTACTGAAGGATGATGCTAGCTGGATGCCACTTCTTTGCTCTGTAACTTTGTGGGCTGCTGTACAACTAGATTAAAAGCTGATAAATCCCATGTCAGGTGGTGGAGAGCTTTCAAAGAGGTGCAAGATGAATATCGGGTTCATTGGTTTAGATCTTCCAGAATTCCCTGGATTCCAAAGAGATCCCCATGGATGAGATGATAGTAGGAGAGTGAAAACAGAGGCAGTTAGTCTGTCATTATTAATCAGCAATATCGCAGTATCTATCTATTAGGAATTGACAACAGGTCACTTGGGAAATCTCATTGCCTGGGATTTTGTGGGGAATGGCAACAAAGTTCAGGATTCACTGAAAGGAGTTTAATTTGGATAAGTGTGAGGTCTTGCATTTTGGGAAGATAAAAATGAGGGCAGGACTTTCACTGTGAACAATAGGGCCCTGGGGAGTGTAATAGAACAGAGGGACCGAGGAATACAAGTACATGGTTCCCTGAAAGTGGTGCTACTGGTAGACAGGGTGGTGAAGAAGGCTTTTGGCATGCTGGCTTTCATCAGTCAGGGCACAAGATGTTGCAGTTGTACAAGACGTTGGTGAGGCTACATTTGGAATATTGTGTTCAGTTTTGGTCACCCTGCTATAGTAAAGATGCCATTAAGCTACAAAGAGTGCAGAGGAGATTTACGAGGATGTTGCTGGGACTCAAGGGACTGAGTTATGGAAGGAGGTTGAGCAGGTTCGGATTTTTTTCATTGGAGTGCAAGAGAACGAGGGGTGATCTTTGGAGGTGTGTAAAATCATGAGGGGCATAGATAGGGTCAATGCACACAGTCTTTTTCATAGGGTTGGGGAATCAAGAACTAGAGGGCATAGGTTTAAACTGAGAGGGGAGAGATTTAATCGGAACCTGAGGGGCAACTTTTTCACCCAGAAGGCAGCCAGTATATGGAATGAGCTGCCAGAGGAAATGGCTGAGGCAGGTACATTAACAACATTTAAAAGGTAGTTGGACAGGTACATGCATAGGAAAGGTTTAGAGGGATATGGGTCAAATGCAGGCAAATGGGACTAGCTTAGGTGGGCATCTTGGTCGGTATGGACCAGTTGGGCTGAAGGGCCTGTTTCCGTGCTGTATGACTCTATGACTCTATTCCCATATATTCCCAAACTATTGGGCATTCTTCCTGGTGACATCCTGACCTTTCGATAATGGACTCTAATGGAGTGGGAAGTTAATATAAGTCCTCAATGATTACACAAGGGAATCTGCCCATTAAAGCTGTGTCAGGTTTGACCTAGCTTGGGAACAGCAATTTCATTATTCGTTCACAGATTTTTTAATTCATTGAGTTTAGGTAAGTATTTTAAAATTATTTTTGATTTTAAGTATCAGGTTCTGCTTTTTAAAAAATTAATATGTTTAATAAATGTTTAACTGCTTTTTCAAAATCAAATAGCTTCTTTCAGTTTGTATCAAACTTTCTGAAACATTCAATATTTTGAACAGGTTTGACAGCTGGCTAAGCCTGGGGGCATGACTTAGACAGCCACCAATGTTTTTTTCAGCTATTTCATGGGCAAGGATTGGTTCAAGGTGCCCCATTTGATGTCTCAGTTCTGTTGTTGGACCCCTTGTTGCTTAGGACTCGGCTGTTTGCAATTTGATGCCTTTGTCCAGCAAGCTTATGTTGTCACTGCACAGTGAGTTAGTGTGAATTTAGTATGTCGATCAATAGCAAGCACAGGTGGCTTGCTACTGACCAGAAAATCAATGCAGGGCCCACAAGGATTGAAAGAAAATTCTTGCCTGACAAGTCTGTCAAATCTTAATGGTATAAATGACAGGGTACATAAGGAGGCAAAAGGAGCTTTGTTTTTCATTCTTTAATGAGATATGGGGTTACAGGCAAAGCAAACATATATCGTTCTTGCCCCTGAGAAAGTTACATTGGGCCAACTTCTTGAACTGCTGCAGTCCTTCTGGTGAAGAACCATTGGGTACATAGGACAGGATGTTTTATCCAGGAAAAATGAAGGGTCAGCATTGTACTTCCATGTCAGGATGTCATCTGCTTTGAAGGGGAAATTGTGCATGGTTGTGTTCCTGTGCACCTCCTGCCCTATTAGGAGGTAGAGTTTGTAGCTTTGTATGGTGCCATCAAAGAAGTCTTGGTGAACTGCTACAACGTAGATTGCAGCCATGGTGTGGCACTGGTGGAAGGAATAAATACTTCTGGTAATGGATAGGGAGACAATCAAGTGGGCTGCTTCGGCCTAGAGAGGGTTGAATACCTTGAGTATTGTCACTTATTCATCCAGGCAATTCATCCTGACTTGTGCCTTGCAAATAATGGACAGTCTTTGGGATGGCAGAAGGTCAGACACTCACTAAAACAAAATACTCATATGGATTGGTCAGTATAGGTGTTTGGTCCATCATTTCTGATCAATGGTGACTTCTAGGATGTTGATGATAGGATCTCAGAGATGGTTGGGCCATTGAATATCAAAGGCAGGTGGTTGAACTCTCTTTTGGAGCCTACCATTTATATGCCATGAATGTTGCTTGTCATATATACCTGTGACTGAATATCCTCTAGTTCTTGACACATGCAGGCATTCACTACTTCATTAACTAAGGAGTTGGAAATGGAATTGAATATTGTGCAATCATCAACAAGCAACCTCACTCCTAATGATATGATGGAAAGCAGGCCAGCAGTGAAGTAGTGGAAGATATTTAGACCCAGGACACCATCCTGACGAAGTTCTACAGCAATGTTCTGAGACTGAGGCCCACCCACAACCATCTTCCTTTGTGTAAGGTACAATCCTAGCCATTGGATAGTTTTTTCTTGATCCCAGTTTTATCAAGATTTCTTGATATTACACCTAGTTAATTATTGCCTTGATGGCAATGCCAGACATCATGACCTTGCCTCTGGAATTCAATTCTTTGGTCCATGTTTGATCCAAAGCTGTAATGAGGCCTGGAGCCAAACAGCCTCAAACTGAGCATTCACGCACAAAAGATACTGTTGTCGATGATAGTTGCTGATGGTTAGTGCAAACTGACAGGTGGTAATTGACTGGATTTGTTCAGATTTCTATAGACATGACATAACTGAGTAATTTTTCTTATTGCTGGGTGGGTGACAGTATTGAACCTGTACAGAAATAGCGTGGTTAGATCTGGAGATAGTTCTGTAACACTGCTCTTCACCGTCTCTTGATTACATGTGGAATGAATTGAATTGGGTGATGACTGGCTTCCTGTTTGGTGGGGAAGTCAAAGGGAGGCTGAGATGGATCCTGCATTTGGCCCTGCTGGCTTAAGGTGGTTGGAGGTGATTCGGCATTGTCTTTTCACTCAGATGCTAGACACACCCCTCCCACAGATATTAAGGGTGGGGATATTGATGAAGCCTCCTCCTCACATTGGCTCTTTGGAATGACTGCAAAGCTTTGATTCATCAGCTTAGGGATCACTTAAGTCTCTGGATTTCTTTCTGCATTCCCATTTTAATTGGCATGTAATCCTTTGCTGTATCTTCACCAATTTTCAGCATACCCCTGTTACTTACTACCCGCATGTCTGTTTTTCCGGACTCTGCATTGAACCAGCATCATTTCTAGCTTGATAGTAATATTGGAGTAACAGATATTGGGTTAGAGATGGTGGTGGAATATAATTCCACTGCTGATGGTCTCAGCACCTCATGATATTCTGTTCTAAACTGCTGTATTCGTTCTTTGTCTTTCCCATTTAGCATGGTGGTATTGCCACACAGCACAACATCTGGTGGGCTGAAGGGCCTGTTTCCATGCTGTACTCCATCATCTACCATCCTCTGTCAGCTGACAATGGAGACTGCTTTGTGATATGTTGACAGGGCTTTATCTCCACAAGGACTGCATGGAGATCACTTCTAACAGTACTGCAATGGCCAATTACATCTGCCACGGATAGATTGATGAAGGTAAGGTCAAGTAAATTTATCCCTTTTGTCTGTGCACTTACAACCTGTCATAGGCCCAATCAGGCAGCTATATCCTTCAGAGCTAGGCCAGCTCAGTGGTGGTGCTACCAAACCACATTTAGTGATGGGTATTGATATCCCCACCCAAAGTACATTCTGTACAATTGTTGCTTTTCAGTGCTTCTTCCAAGCAGTGTTCAACATGGAGGAGAACACATTCATCAGCTGAGGGAAGATGGTTAATGCTAATCAGAAGGAGACTTCCTTGCATGCTTTTAACCTAATGCTGTGGGACTTGACGTTGAATACATACAGAGTTGGATGGTTACAGATCTAGATATCATGCTGTTTTTTACTAAATATGTAACAACATATTCAAAACAAAATAAAAACAGAATACACTAAAAATACCATAGAACCATAGAACAGTACAGCACAATACAGGCCCTTTGGCCCACCATGTTGTGCCGACCTTTAAACTACATCTAAGACTATCTAACCCCTTCCTCCCACATATCCCCCTATTTCAAATTCCTCCATGTGCTTATCTAGCAATCTCTTGAATTTGACCAACGTACCTGCCTCCACCACCACCCCAATACTCAGCAGGTCAAGCAGCATCTGTGGAGAGAAAAATAAAGCTAACATAACAAGTCAACGAGCTTCCATCCAACTTAGAAAAAGTAAGAAATAAAAGGTGTTTTGAGTTGCAAAGAAGGGTGAAGCTCTGTTAAAGCATCATTGATTCTAACTTTTTTTCCATTTCTGATGGAAGATCCATGTTTTTCTCTCCACAGATGCTGCCTGATATGCTAAGTTTTTCCACTATTTTCAATTTTTACCAGATTTACAGCATCAGCAACTTTTGCTTTTCGATATTCAAAGTAATGATAGTTCTAGGTCTGAAGGGGACCATGTGAGCTGTTATCGCTGATGTAGGTCCACAAATCCATTCAGTGAACTTGCCGAACTCTAAGGAAGTATAAGTCATTTGTATAGAAATCATCAGTATTGGGTATCACCACAGTTATACAAAACATCCTTCAATTGTATCCATTATTAAACAATCGATGTTGATGTGTTAATATGAACTGCATAGAACCAAGGAAAATAGTAAGGAATAATAAGATAATTATATTGTACTATGAGAGTAATAAAGAGAATAACAGACGTAGATTAAGAATCCAAAGGTAAACTGTGATATTCTGGTCTAAACTTCATTCTTTAAATTAACTATATATAAATAGTTGGATGATATTGTAAATTTGTGCAATATTTCCACATTGTGTCACTGACTCATAACATAAGTAAGGGTCACAGCAAGCAGTTGTAGTTTACAGCTTAATTATTATCTTGGCAAGTTAATTAATTCTTGCAATATGAATGTGGAATATAAATCAGTATTTATTCATTTTGCATGAAAATTGTGGGATGATTAAAAACAGACAAACTTGCCTTGGATGTTCCATGTAATGACTCCATTAATGGGAATCATAGCAGAATAAAATATATTGGGGGTTTATTCAAATGAGCCTTCAATAGCATTCACTATTCATATAGTTCGACCTCCTAAGACATTATTTTGTGACTGAACATTAGGCATAAAATACTCGATCCACCAGCCCTTATTTTTTTTGTGCTTGTCTGAAAATGTATTGGAAAAGAGGTTTCCTTTTTTCTCCTTTTGATTCCGAGGTAATTTTTCAGGTCCCAGAGGGAAAAGATGGCCGGCAACATTTCAGTAATAATTGATGGTGCCATCACCTTTTGAAGATTAAATGCATATAAACTGTGGAGGAAATTGTAAGAAAATCCTGAGGTATATGAAAGGAAGGATAGTGTATATTTCATTTCTTGATAGGTTCAACGCAGTCGGATACACAGGCAAGCTGCCTTGCGTTCATTTAGAGCCAGCATTTCCCTTTCTTTCTTAAAAGAAAGAAAATATGCAGAATAGGCTGTGGATTAGAAGGTTCAATCTGTCCCACCGATCGGTCCTTGCAGTCTGCTGTTCCCCTCTATTCATTGCTTACAACAAAGGCAAACAGGTTGACCCCCCCCTCCCCCTTTTCCATTCTTGCTTCGGATGGAACTGAAAGGCACCCCCAGAGTTTATACAAACCTTGTTCAATTGGCACAAAAGGAACTCAATTTGCTGAGCACCATACCCAAAAGGCTCCACATTGATTTTAAAGAAAGATCATAGTAATTATACCATTTACTCCATTTCATTCAATATCCACATTGAACCAGTGGGAGCTCAAGGGTTCATCAAACAACAATCACTTCACCTGAACCTTGTATTAATGAGGCTCACAGTCTCTGACTGGATGCTTCCATTTACTTATATCCTTTCCAGAGAGTTCCAACAACTAGATTTGTCTTTTAAAAGCATTTTTTTCTCTCTGCCTGTAGTAACCTTCAACCTCCTGGGTCAAGGTGCTATTAGTCATCATTTGCACACTTTATTTCTTGCCTGCTGTACTTGTGCATTCAGTGCTGGTATGGCAGATTAATGACAGTTAATAATATCTGATGTATCTGGACATCACCATATAATGAGCTGTAGTCCCACTGTGCCTCAACGTGTCACCACTAACAAATTCACTGGAGCCACATGTAATTAGCATGTAAACGGAGTGATCACGCAGTAAATCAATAGAGAGGAGATGGATTGCACCAGTAAAGTGGGGGAAAAAATTCACCTAGTTTCCTCTCTCAAATGTGTTTCATTGTGTGGTTCTGTTTTCCTGATAATAAACTGGGCACAGTTTATATTTGGCAGGATTATTTCTCTTATAGCAGCCTATCTTTACAGGAACAGAGATTCGGAGGCCTTTCAACAGCTCCAGTCACCAGTAAGGCTTAAGCACAATAAGATTCGAAAATGGTAATACGCAGTGTGTACTGGTTTGTGGTACAAATGGATTTCCTTAACTTGCCCCTCGCTCATTTGCGCCCTTCTGTTGCATAACCAAAGCCTGGATTCAGAAACGATTTTTCAACTTGCAATATTACATTATAAGGCAATTTCCAACTGTTTTCACTTTTCCATACACAGTGTTATTATGTACACATATTTATATGTTTATATACAATACATATAATAGTTTGTAATATATAAGGAATTCCTAAATTCATGCATCATTCTAAAATGAATAACTTAATCTCTACCACAACAAGAACAACAAAGGGAGTAAGACGTGATTTTATTTTGCAGTGATCTATCTGCTGGGGCCTTTTGCTGGGAGTTTTCTTTAATTTGAGAAAAAGAGGTTGTCAGGTTTAAGGAAAATACCCAAGTACAGATTAATTTTACTATCTGAAATATAATTCACAACAGAATCCAGACCCTGAATTACAACACGCCTTGAATTTTCAAATTGGAATCCTTTATTGAATTGCTGCTGTTTCCACTTTTTGCACTCTGATTTGAAGCATAATTAAAACTGAAATTTGGATGCTGATCTGGGTATTAATTCAGTTTATAATTTGGAAAATGATGTCAATTAAATTCAGATTATTAACAGCATTCAGGTGTGCATGATCATTCATATCATAATTTGGATTTAGATATGCGTAATAAATCAGATTCCATCTTGAATTTAGATTTGCATTTTAATTCAGACTGTAAATTGGCTTCTGAGATCTATAATGTCTCAGATTGCAAATGGATTTTGATGTAGACTATGCCTTAAACAGCAATTTGGTTCCGTATGTGGATTAAAATTCAAGATATAGTTGGGATTACTTTGTCAAACATATTTCAGATTTTAATTTGTGGATGTAGATTTGAATTTATTTAATAATTTGATTTGTATCCACATTTTAAAATTGGGCGTAATTTGGATTCTAATCTGGATTATAAATCAGTTTGTAATTTTGATTCTAATGTGATTCTAATTCAGACTGATAATTAGATCTTGTTGTGGATTATAATTTGGCTAATTCAGATTGTACTTTAAATTCAAATATGGATTATAAATCAAATTGTAATTTGGATTCTGAAGTGTCTTATACTTAAGGGTGATATTTTCATTCTGATCTGGATCATAATTTAGAACATAACTTGGAACTTGTGTAATATTGCAATTGTAATTTGGATTTTATCGGGGATTACTATGTAGATTTGTGTTTTGATGTGGATTGTAATTGGGATTGTAATTTGCATTATGTTGAAATGTGTTAACCAGACTATCTAAAATCATATCTCACTTTAAGGAGCTTAAATGTAATGGAGATAATTTTGTATTTCCTTTGTACAAAGTATTTTCCTAATTTCCTTTGAACGACACATTGGAAAACTCAGCCAATAATATTTAATTGACCAGTTTTGCAGGCTGAAGTAAGAAACATAATGCTGCCTGGGAATGTTGCCATTTCTAATTCTCAATATAAATTATCCAATATCTAATTATTTTAGGTTACTACCAGTCCATACTAGTGAATCATTACTGATACCTTTTGATTCTCTCTTATCTATAGCAGCTATGACAAAACATCTAGGTGTTACCATTCATAACTTTCACATGATTACCAATGCTTCACTGCAGTTGCTCAACATTGCTCATGTAAGTGACCACAGCTTTATGATCTCCACATGCAATTTGACACAGCTAAACTCAGTCTGATGCCAATGATATACTCCACCTCCATAGACTGAACTGTTTGCAGAATCAAGGGGCAGAGGATACACTGATGTGAATGTTATGCTACTTACAAAGTAGTCTCACTGTAAAGTACTCTGAAAAGTTTATGCCACATTTTATGGGGATTAAACAAGTTTCCAATGGTGAAGTATAAGAATCAGAATCAGAATCCATAAGTCATAGTTATAGTTTAGAAAACTTTCCAGCCTCTAAAGTGTCAAAATTAATGTTTGTATGTTGAAATTGCCTCAAAAAAATAATTCAATATACGTTTTTCTAACCTTTTTCCTTCTTGCTTCCAGGTTTGATGTTTGTGAGAATGTGATTGGTTGCTCAACCAGCTAGAACACATCAAAGCTGTTGGACACCAACGATCCCTTTGAACTGACACCTTGACAGAGATTGTTGGATCTTTGTGGGGAGTTTTCTTTGAGGTCAGGCAAAATAAACAGTTTTGTTTCAGCACTGGCCACAAATTCCAAGTCAAACAGTCAAAATCTCACCTGACATTCTGGTGCAATACCAGAGGAGTGTAATTCATAAACACTTTATTATTTCACAAACGGGTTTTGTAAACTCAACCAATTGATGTACAACTTTACAATATTAGTTTTTTTTGCAATCCCACAGGTTTTGAATCAGTTGGCTTAATTCAATGACTCTCCTATTTACTTGGTGATACAGAGGGAAAAATCAGTTTAGTATGTCAGTGTTAGACTTTATTGGTAGCACCTTTGCCTCTGAGTCCCATTCCAGAGACTTGACCTTCAACCAGATTAACATTCCAGTACAATACAGAGGGAGTGCTATAAAATCAGAGGGCAATCAGTTGAAATGTTCAACTGGCATCCTGCCTACTCCCTCAGGTGGGTTTTAAAACTCTCAAGGGCTAATTACAAAGAAAATTAGAGATGTTTAATGGGGCAACGCCCAACCAACATCATGGGAAAAGAACATAATAGCTGTTCATTGTCACCTTGCCTCTTCTGTGGCCTTGCTGTCTTTTAATTGACTGCTATCTTTCCTGTGTTACAACTGTAACTGTACTCCAATATAATTTCCTTAGTTGCAATGTGCTGGGATATTCTGAGATTATGAAAGGCACTATATAAAGGCAAGTATTTCATTCCATGTGGAAGATGTGTGGAAGATCAACAATGGAGCATTCCAGTGTCTGAGGTCATATATCACTTAAAGGAAAACATTTGCGGTTGTTGGAGGTCAATCACCCCAATCCCAATACAATCCAACAGCAGTTCCTCAAGGCAGTGTCCCTGATCCAGTCATCAATGATCTCTTTTCCATCATAAGGTCAAAAGTGGGGATCTTCACTAATGATTGCACAATATTCAATTCCACTCACAACTCCTCAGCAAATGAAGCAGCCCAAGCCTGTGGGCAGCAAGACCCAGAAGGCGTTCAGGCATTGACTGAGATGTGGCATGTAACATTTTGTGCCACAGAAGTACCAGACAATGACCGTCTTCAACAAGAGAGAGTCTACCCAGCTACCCTTGACATTTAATGGTATCACCATCATTAAATTCCCTACCATCAACATCCGGGGGGAGGGGGGGGGGATGTCACCAGTGACCAGAAACTCAACTGGACCAGTCACATAAATATTGTGGACAATGCAGCAGGTCAGAGACTGGGTATCCTGTGGTGATTTACTCAGTCCTGACACACCAATACCTCTCCACCATTCATTAGGCACAAGTCAGGAATGTGATGAAATATTCTCCACTTGCTTAGATGATTGCAGTTCCAATAACGCTCAAGGTGATCAACACCATGCAGAGCAGAGCAACCCGTTTGATTGGTACCCCATCTCCCACCCTAAATATTTATTCCCTTCATCACCAGTGCACAGAGGCTGCACTATGTAACACTTACAAAATATATTGAATTTAATTGCTTTGTCTACTCCAACAGTACGTCCCAAACCTGAACCTCTACCACCAAGAAGGATAGGCTTGAAGCACGCTGGAACATCATCACCCACAGGTTCCCCTCCAAGTCAGACACCATCCTAACTCAGAAAGATATCATCATTCCTTCATTGTTGCTGGTCCTAATTCCTGGAAGAATCTCCTCAATTGCCTTGTGAGAGTACCTTCAACAGAAAGAGTACAGCAACAGAAGATGGCGTCTCATCATCCACTTCTCTTGGGCAATCAAGGATTGGCATTACATACTGCCCTTCTTGGTGATACTCAGATAAAAAAATAAGTTTAAAAAGTTTAAAAATGGTTATGTGGGAAATATTAAGGCTAGTTTATGCACAACAAGTTCCCACAAACAGCAACCAGATATTTGCTTTATCAGATTAATCAATAAGTATTGGCCAGGACAGCTCTCCTTCAAAATGGTACCATAACATCCTTTACATGAGAGGGAAAAAGATCTTTCTTTTAACATCTTACCCAAAAGGCAACACCTCAGAGAGCACATCCCCCTCGGTAGCACACTGAAGATCAGTTGTATTAGTTTGTGCTCAAATCTCCAGAGTGGGATTTGAACACACAGCTTTCTAACTCTGAGACACTGAGACACTGCTGACAGTATTTTAAGCAAGCCATCTATGTGACGAAATATATAAATATCAGTATTAGAAGAAAGAAAAGTAAATGCTTTGAAGTGCAAATAATATTAATGTATTTGGTAGTGTTCACATCAGAGAATTTTAAACTTCGTTTTGACACAGATTCCGTGAGTGAAACATAAAGTGGGGTTGGAACGAGTGCTATCCTATCCTCCCCTACAGCCCAGTTGGCAAGTACTCTGGGCTAGACTGCACAGAAATCCCATCCTTCTGCACTTGTCCTATTCCTTTCTCCTTTACTAACTGATCTGGCTTTTCTTCAAGGCTGCATGTCATAATAAAGCCACAGTAGGCAGGGTGGTGATGATTGGGTAGTTCCTCTCTCAATCACATTTGGTGAGCAAATGAGATTAATTTTATACACATAATTTATCAGACCACTTATTGCATTTTTCTGGGGAAATGGCCCTGCTTTTATTGGGAGTGGTTGCTGTAATTTATGCTTCCTCTGCCCTTTAAGTAGACTTTGTTTTCTGAATAAATTGACTTTGCTGTGTAATTGGCTATTTGCTATCCCACCCAACTCATTGGGTCATGGAGTGTTGTCAATAAATAAATGTATCTATTCTGTGCAAGCCAATCAAACTCTGTGGCAGTGAGTTCCATACAAATCACTCACCAAGTTGTTCTTCCTGAAATTCCCTATTTTATTTTTAAAAATTTTTTTACCTTTAAGGTCTTTTTCCCAGGGTAGAAATATCAAATACTAGAGGGTGTAGATATAAGGTGAGAGGGGGAAAGTTTAAAGGGAATTTTCAGGGCAAGTTTTTTACACAGAGAGTGGTAGATGCCTGGAACACACTGCCGGGGGTGGTATTGGAGGCAGATACAATAGTGGTGTTCAAAAGGCTTTTAGATAGGCACATGAATATGCAGTGAATGAGGGATATGGATCATGTGCAGGCAGAAGGGATATGTTTAATTTGGCATCATGATCGGCACAGACACCATGGGCCGAATGGCCTGTTTCTGTGCTGTACTGTCCTATCTTCTATGAATTATGAACTCTCCACCTTTCTGTTTCACCCCCCCCCCCCCCCGGTAAAATGCCTTACATGAGAACCAAATATTCAGTAATTTTTTTTTAAATAAACTGCAAATGCTGAACATTTGAAATAAAAACAGAAAATGCTGGAAACACTCGGCAGGTCAGGCAGCATCTGTGCAGAAACACTTAATATTTCAGATATGGGACCCTTCAACAGAACTAGATAAAAGAGAAACAAGTTAGTATTGAGTCATAGAGTCATACAGCATGGAAACAGGCCCTTCACCCCAACTCATCCATACCGACCAAGATGCCCAACTAAGCAAGTCCCATTTGCCCGCGTTTAGCAATATCTCACTAAACCTTTCCTGTCCATGTACCTGTCCAAAAGTCTTCTAAATGTTGTTATTGTATGTACCTCAACCACTTCCTCTGGCAAACAAGTAGGTGCTGGTTAGGTATAGGTAGGTTCTGCCTGACTTGTTGAGTTTTTTTAAGATTTCAAAATTCAGTGAAGCTTTTTTTTACCAATTAAGCATAAACCTACACTGATCTGTTCTTACATGGCAATAAATACAGCACTTCGAAAAGTGCAACTTAGAGATCACACAGTCTGCAGTCCTGGTGGTGGAGGAAGTGAATCTTTAAGCTGGGTATGGTGCCAATCAAGTGGGCTGTGTTGTTCATTTTAGTCCTGAGTTGTAAAAGGTGCTATTTAAGTACAAGTCTCTTTTTACTGAAACCAGCATACTGTGCCATAACACTAAATAAAATCCCAATGGGGTTTTTAAGTTGTGAGTATTAAGAAGTGAATTAACAGCACATGCATTGAATGGTTGAAAATAACTTCAACGCCCCACTAAATTTCACAATCTGATCCCTATTTTAAAATGTCTTGCATTTGTGTGGTACCTTTCAAACCCCTTTTCAGGATCTCTTAAAGTGATTTGCCACCAATTAAATATTTCATTGAAGTATAGTCATTTGATTGATATGAAAAATGTATGAGCCAATTAGTGCTCAGCAAGATCCCACAAACAGCAACGCCTTAAGACAAGAGAATCTATTTTTAATAATCTTCATTCAGGGATAAAATTTGGGCAATGCACTGTGTTAACTTACCTGGTCTTCCTTGAAACTGTGCCATGGGATAATTTTATATCTATCAGAGAGAGAGCCTTGTTTTGCTGAGCCAGACTTTGGTGCAAGTAGTGAGCCACTCACTGCTGACCTACATAGTAAGAGGACACTTGCTGATAATGGATCCCTTATTGTCAATTTACGACCAAATGCTGCTCGAGTCCCCAGTGCTGAGGTCCCACATGGCTCGAGGGATGATTGACACAGGATGGTGGTGGAGGAACGTATGCGAAAGAAGGCCCATCCCTCAAATATTTGAATGCACTTTGATACCTAGTTAAGCCATACCTCTTGGCTTAGCAAACTGCCCAAGTCTTTGAGTGTTTCTGAATCTCAGTGAAATTCTAAGTCAGTTTATTGTCATATGCATAGCTGCAATGAAAAACTTACTTGCAGCAGCATCACAGGCACATAGCATCATATAAGCAGCATTCACAAGAAAAACATAAATTATACATAAATTATACGCAACTTTTACATGAAAGAACACAATTAGAACAAAAAAAACAGTCCATTTTAGTGCAAGGTGATCAAAGTGGTCATAGTGTTGCTAAACTGTAGTGATTAGGGTTTTGCTGATTGGTTCAGGAACTGAATGGTTGAAGAGAGGTAGCTGTCCTTGAACCTTGTGGTTTGGAACTTCAAGCTTCTGTACCTCCTGCCCAATGGTAGCTGCGAGAGGATGGCATGGCCTGGATGGTGGGGAACTTTGATGATGGATGTTGCCTGCTTGAGCCAGCGCCTCCTGTAGATACTACCGATGGTGGGGAGGGATGTGTTCATGATGCATTGGGTTGAGTTCACTACTCTCTGTAACTTCTTACACTCCTGCACATTCAAATTGCCATATCAGACCATGACGTAACCAGTCAGGATACTTTCAATAGTACACCTGTAGAAGTTTGTTAGAGTGTTCAGTAACAAGCCAAACCTCATTAACCTCCTAAGAAAGTAAAGATGCTGTCGCGCTTCCCTTGTGATCGCATCTATGTGTTGGGCCCAAGACAGGTCATCCAATATGTTAACGGCCAGAAACATAAATTCAAAATCCATCTAAATTCAACAAAATAATTTAACAATGTTAAGAACAATTAAAAACATCAATAGATTTTTATAAACCTGAAACACTGTTAAACATTCACAAGAAAGTAAATCAGTTGGTTCAAAGAGATGTAAATTACCTATCATTTACCCTTGTAGTTCGTACTGAAATGACTTGCTGTGTCTGCACCTGGTCTAACCTGTTCTTACTTGATGCACGTTCAGTGGGGCAGGTTCCGCAGAGTAAGTGCTGAACAATTACTGTACGTCCATGCTCAGTCACTGAATTCCAGAAGGAGTCCAACATTGGAGGGTAGTTTGGAAATTGACAGAGGAGAGCAAATTCAGGACTTCTGCTTGAAACTGCCAACAAGGGTGGCACAGTGGCACAGCTGATGGAGCTGCTCCCTCACAGCTCCCATCACCTGACCTCTGGTGCTGTCGGTGTTGAGTTTGCCTTCTCTCTCTGTGACCACATAGGTTTCATCTGGACACTCCAGTTTCCTTGCACATCCCAAAAGTGTGTGGGTTGGTAGGTTAATTGGCCACTGTAAATTGCCCCTAGTCTGTAGGTGGGTGGTAAAATCTTGGAGGTAGTTGATGGGAATGTAGGGAGAATAAAGTTGGTTACAGTTAGTGTAAAAATAGCTGCTTGTCGATTGGCATGGACTTGATAGGCTGAAGGGCTAGTTTCTATGTTGTATCTCTCAATGAGTCTTTGACTCTCTAAGTTCTGGCCCATCATTTCATCCAAAGCACAGCACCCATCTCAGTGTAATACTCCTTCAGTGCTCCTTAGGGAAAAAGGATGATTTACTTCCATTCCAGTTTCATGGGTTCTGAAGTAGCCAAGAGGACAGTATGGGACCCACAGACTCTGCCACAGATGGGTCAAGTGGTGGCCAATGAGGCATGTGGGTGGGTGTTTTATGAGGTGATGCAGTCTTTCCACCACCTACTCAGGGCTCTGTACAAAAACTTAGACTGGGGCAGCAGCCAAGAGTCTGGTGCTTAGGTCTATACAGCAAATTTCGAACACTCCAATCAGAGGCAAAAGTGCTATGCGCTGAATAAACAGAATGCCATTTTTCTGTCTATAATGATTCCTGAAAAGTAGTATAGAAGCCTAACCAGCCTAAATGGGTTTTACACCACCCTGTCTTTCCACTTTTACCGTTAAAAATGCAAACAATTGAACAGTCTGTCTCTGGGAACCTAACATTTTACTCAATAATAAACACATGGCCAACTGTCAAGGCCATTTTTTTATTGTTTCTCTTTACATGATGACAAGTTTAAAGGAAGTTGATTATCAATGTTGATGCAAATCAATACCAGGTAACTACATCTAGATTAGTTAGAACTTTTGCATCTAAACATACCACAACTTAAATCTTTGTGCCCATAATTATTGATAGAGTTATTAGGATTGTGTGAGAACCTATATTTCGCTTGATCTAAGGCCTTACCCTTTGCAAATATAGTGTGAAATAATCCTTAACATCAAACACCTTTGATGTACAAACTTGCACAACAACAAATAGATGCAAGAAAAATTGTTGGAAATTAAGTTATTGATGTGTCTGATGTGGCTGGGGAGAAATCTGCATGTTGATGTATTATAATAACAAATTTACAATTATGCAATATTAAAAAAACAGCTGCAATTAAATTATCATGTTGGAATAATCATAACATTATTTGAAATCCAATTATTGTGCTGGCCTTTCTCATGAAATTAGCAGACAATGGCAAAGAGAAGTTCCCACTGAATTCATCAAAACTTATGATTGGAATATTACATCTTTGCTTTGATTCCACACAATGATAAACATCTTCTCACACTGGTGTATATACTCAATGCATTTATATTATTCATGAACAACTCTTGTGATCTATTATACATACGAAAGTGATTCCACACTGGTTGCTGCAGGCTAGAAAGCAGACACTCAGAATTAATTTTATTATATACATACACACACACATACACACACATACACAATAACTGTGTGGGCCTTGGTTTCAAAATACCAAACTTGTTTCACTTATAGCCTTGGAGAACCACCCAAATATGTTACTGTGCTGGGTTAACAAAAGTTGACTGATATCCATAAAACAGGGCACTACCCCTGGTGATTAGACAGATTGCATAGAGATGATTCCTGCTGTCACTAACACGTCTCAATTGTTCTTTGCACAGCCTGCCAGCTATTATTTTATCAGCTAAAACTACATCAAGGCTTCCCAGAAGTGTGGAGCTGATATTTTTGTTAGATTGCACTAAATGACGCAGTAAGGGGAGCAGAAGAAGTAAATATTATAAACAAGTGGCATATCATGTCCAGTAGTGGGTGGTATTCTTTCGGATGTTAAGGCTTTGGATGGGGCACAGAGGGATTAACCAGGATAGTTCCAGGGAAGAAGGATGAACACTACAATGAATAGACTGGAGAAAATAAGGTTGCCTTGAAGCAGAGAAGGTTGAGTGGTGAGTTTATGAATGTGCTTAATATCATGAATAGTTATGATAGGAAAAACAAAGATAAGCTATTTCTAAGGACTGCTAACCAAAAGGCACAGACTGCAAATAAACTAGAAGCACCATGTGTATGGCTCCAGTGACTAGGACTTGGAATGCACTGTCAGATAGGCTGATAACTTTCAAAATAGAATTGAGTGTTTACCAAAGGAGAAAGATTTGGAGGCAAATGTGAAAAGTGGTAGGGAATTAGGAATTACTGGACTGCGGCTTGAATAGAACAAAAACATAGAACAGTACAGCACAGGAACTGGCCCTTTGGCCCATGATGTTGTGCTGAACTAATAAAACTAATAACACCTAATTAAACTAATCCCTTCTGCCTACACAATGTCCATATTCCTCCATTCTCTGCATGTTCATGTCCTCATCTAAGAGCCTCTTAAATGCCTCTATAGTATCTGCCTCCATCACCACCCCTAGCAGCGTGTTCCAGGCACCCACCACTCTCTGTGTAAAAAAAACTTGCCCTGCACATCTCCTTTGAACTTTCTTCCTCTCACCTTAAATGCATGCCCTCTAGTATTAGACATCTTGAAAAAGACACCAGCCATCTACTCTATCCATGCCTCTCATAATTTTATAAACTTCTATCAGGTCTCCCCTCAGCCTCTGCTACTCCAGAGAAAACAACCCAAGTTTGGCCAACCTCTCCTTATAGCTCATGCCCCCTAATCCAGGCAGCATCCTGGTGAACCTCTTCTGCACCCTCTCCAAAAACTCCACATCCTTCCTATAATCGATGACCAGAATTGAATGCTATACTCCAGATGCAGCCTAACCAGAGTTTTATAAAGCTGCAACATAACTTCATGACTCTTGAACTCAATGCCTCGACTAATAAAGGCAAGCATGCCATATGCCTTCTTTGCCACTCAGCTTGAATGGCCTTAAACTTTATTGTTCTATGACTCCACAATTCCATAGATTGCTAAGAGTCATCACCAAGCAACATGATACCAGAGTCAATATTGCTGAACCAGGAGTCAATATATAAAGTGATCAGAGAGGCAAACAGGACTTGGATACTTTGAGATTTAGACATCAGAATTTTGATTGACCACAACTTCATGTAGTGTGCAAAATGAGTGGCCAGCAAAGGGACATTACGAAAGTATGGATGAGCTGAAATGGGGTGGAGTTGCACAATGGTGCAAAAATGGAGACTCTTGATGATTTTTTAAAATTCATTTTTTTAGGCTTGCCCTTGTGAAGTTGGCAGTGAGCTGCCTTTTTGAAACGCTGCATTCCTTCTGGTGAAGGTGATCTCACAGTGGTGATGAGGAGGCTGTTCCAGGATTTAGACCCCTTGACGATGAAGGAATAATAAAATATTTCCAAGACAGGATGGTCAGGATAATGTACAAATTTGAAAGTAATCTGCATAAAGTGGTGTTCCCATGCAGCTGAAGCCCTTGTCCTCCATAGTGGTAGAGGCCACAGGTTTGGGAGCTGCTGTCGGCATGGTCTGTGTGGGAGTACATGTAGGGACTGAAACTCCAGTCAGACTCATTTCTGTGGAAAAGATAGCTCCATATTTAAGGGTGAAAACACATTCAGAGATTTTTGGAAAGAAAAGGGACACATGGGACAATCAGAATGAAAGGACCAAAGTAGTTCCTCCCTTTCTGTATCAATCTCCGTGCTTTTTCTCACACACTCTAGCTCCCAGTTGTCTTCTATCTTTCTTGCTTGTCTCCCAGCTTTCCTTTCCCTGTCTCTCTCTCTTCCCCTGTTACCATCTATAAAAGCAACTGAAAGAGGAAATCTTCCCACACTGACTATTTGGGGTTTAGTTATTCTTCACTTCACTTACAAGAATTTAACAACTTAAAAACTAATTTAAATTGGCATCCAGGGTTGGGAGCTGATGATAGAATTTAGCCAGCTCCTGGGAGAGTACCTTTCATTCATGACATTTAGACTAAATGAAATTTACTGGGCTGTCGATGTATTTTATTGAAAAAAATGCCTATAATGTCTATAAAAAATGTGCTTTCTTAAAAGCAAAATCCTTTTCAATTAATGGTCAGATTCAATTTATTTTCTTTATTATGTCTTCATTTTTTGGTATAAAGCTTCAGTTTGCTGACAAATGTGACGATCATTGCAAATAATAGAAGGAGCAGAACACGCGCTGGCTTGTAAAGGTCAGCTGAGTCCATCCGCAGAACGGCCTGGTAAGGCAATTTCAACGCACAGGAACGCAAGAGGCCGCAGAGAATAGTGGACACAGTCCAGTCTATCATGGGCACAGCCCTCCCCATCATTGACAGCATTTACATGAGGCGTTGCCTCAAGAAGGTGGCATCTCTCATCAAGGATCCCCACCCTCCAGGTCTTGCCAGCTACTCACTGCTACCATCGAACAGGAGGTACAGAAACCTAAGTCCCACACCCTCAGGTTTGGGAACAGTACTTGCCTACAACCATCAGATTCTTGAACTGACCTTCACAACCCTAATCATAACTCAGCAATGGAATGCTACAGACCACCTCTTGTACTACCATGGACTTGTCTCTGATTGTGTTTTTGTTTGCACTAATATCTTGTTACGCACAGTCTTCTTTTCTTCACTGTCTTGGATAGTTTACATATAATTTATGTTCTGTGTGGTGTTGTCTGAATCAAAGTGCTTGTGAGCAAGTTTTTCATTGCACCTGTACCTCACCATACTTGTGCATATGACAATAAACTCAACTTTACTTGACTTGAGAACTCCTGAACCCCCTCATTATGACATGGTTGGTAACCCATTTTCTGTTAGAAGAACAACATTTTATTCATTGTATCAATATGAATTGGAATTAGAATTGATTTATTATTGTCAAATGTACCGAGGTACAGTGAAAAACTTGTCTTGCATACCATTCACACAGAACAATTCATTACAACAGTGCATTGAGGTAGTAGAAGGTAAAACAATAACAGAATGCAGAATAAAGTGTAACAGCTACAGAGTAAGTGCAGTTCAGGCAGACAATAAGGTGCAAGGTCATAAGAGGTAGATTATCAGGTCAGGAGTCCATCTTATCGTACTAGGGAACCATTGAATAGTCTTATAACAGCAGGATAGAAGCTGTCCTTGAGCCTGGTTGTACATGCCCCTTAGGCCCCTGTATCTCTGCCCGATGGGAGAGGGGAGAAGAAGGAACATCCGGGGTGGGAGGGGTCTTTGATTATGTTGGCTGCTTTACTGAGGCAGCGAGAAGTATAGACAGAGTCTATGAAGGGCAGGCTGGTTTCCATGATATGCTGAGCTGTGTCCACAACTCTCTGAAGTTTCTTGCAGTCCCGGGCAGAGCAGTTGCCATACCAAACTGTGATGCATCCAGACAGGATGCTTTCTGTGGTGCACCAATAACAATTGGTAAGGGTCGATGGGGACCTGCCAATTTTCTTTAGCCTCCTGAAGAAGTAGAGGCACTGGTGAGCTTTCTTGGCTGTGGCATCTATATGGTTGGACTAGGACAGGCTATTGGTGATGTTAACTCCTAGGAACTTGAAGCTGTCAACCCTCACGACCTCAACACTGTTGATGTAGGCAGGAGCATGTGCACAACCCCACTTCCTGAAGTCAATGACCAGCTCTTTCGTTTTGCTGACATTGATTGAAAGGTCATTGTCATGGCACAATGTTACTAAACTCTCTACCTCCTTCTTGTACTCTTACTCATTGTTACTTGAGATATGGCCCACTACAGTGGTATCATCTGAAAACTTGTAGATGGCATTAGAGCAGAATCTGGCCAAGCAGTCATGAGAGTAAGGCACGTTACCTTGTTTTTTTTAGGTACCAGGATGTTAGTGGCCTTCTTAAATCAGGTGGGAACCTCAGACTGAAGCAGGGAGAGGTTAAAAATGTCTGTAAATACCCCCACCAGCTGATCTACACAGGATCTGAAGACACGGCCAGGGACACCATCTGGGCCAGATGCTTTCCGCGGGTTCATTCTCCGGAAGACTGATCTTATGTCCACAATGGTAACCATGGGTTCAGGTGCATTGGAGGCTGTCGGGGTGGGTAGTGACATAACAATCCCCTTCTGTTCTGATCTCTTCTTTCACACAAATGGGCGAAAATAAAGAAAAAAATTTGATTGCCATTTGATTGCCTTGATTTCTGAAACTGTCTTTTCTCCCCTCCCACATCCTGTATCACATTCTCTCAATTCCTCTCTTACCCTTTTGTCTCCACAACTCTCACATTCTTTCTCTGTTGTCCCTGTGGCTACATGGTTCTCTATTCCAAATATTTTTCCTCTGTGAAAGACTTGGCAGATAAGATGTCCCTCATTTTACGTAAAATATGGACACACAAGATGCTGCAGATACTGGAATCTGGAGCAAAACACAAACTGCTGGACGAACTCAGCATCTAGATGAAGGGTCTTGACCCGAAATGTCGACTGTCCATTTCCCTCCACAGATGCTGCCTGTTCCATTGTGTTCCTCCAGCAGTTTGTTTTTTGCTTAAGTGAAATGTGTTTTGTGTGTGTGTGTGTGTGTGTGTGTGTGTTTGTTTTTAAGTACTGTAAATGTAAAAATAATAGATTTATCTTTTTAACATTTTTTTCAGCAGGTACCAAGTGCTTTCAAATACTTGTGAATGTCAACACCTCAATAACAGTGGCAGCGCTAATGGCTGGTAAAGAGAGGCGGGTCTTCGCCAACTCTCAAGTCCTCCTGTGAGAGCAGCCAACTATCTGCGCTGGGGCAGCCCCTGTGCTGAGCTGGGTTGTGGCAAAACACTGGGTGCAGATCTCCCTGTGAGAGGCTGTGCTGGGGAACACATATGTGGCTCAGGGTCAGGCAGAGAGTTCTATTAGAGCATGGGATGGTCTACCCTAAAAACACAGACTCCTGAAGGACAAACTGGCTCATTCAAAAGCAATACTTGATGTGACAAACATATCCCTTTTTTAAAACAACAATGATTACACATGGACACATTAAAGGCTTCTAATGAGGTTAATAACTCCAAAGCAATGACTAAGCATTTTATTGACACCATCTCAATCACAATTTATGCTTCAATTTTGAAGTAAACTTTTCGATCGGTGCTAGTCTGTCAGTTTGTGTCGAAGTACAATGATTTATTATTTTCAAAGCGCAAAGCAACAGATGATAGGCTCCCTCTTCGGAAATGACAAGCAGTAAATTGGGAATTTATTTTCTGACTGACACAATGGATTATCACAATATCCATATTATTGACAAGTTAAAATAAAGCAAATTTATTGAAACATTTTCTTGAGGATTCAAAACCTTGATTATGAACGGCATTGACAAAGGATGGGTTTTCTCACTGTAGTAATCTGTTTTCTGTTGTTAAATATTCCACTCAAATTCACGACTCTCTAGCTTTTAAACAAGAAGATTAGTTCAGCTTCAACAACTTATTGATGTACATTTTCCAAGTTTGCGCACATCATATTAGTGATCCTCTTTGTTTGAAATTAGCTATATATTCTGCCCTCACAATTTGTGTGCAAAACCAAGTAATACCCTAATAACAGCAGGTGTTTGTGAGTGAAAACTGGATGCACTGAACAAAAATACTTCCAAATCTGAGAGAGTTGCTTCTAATGAGCACATGCACCATTTGACACCACTTTACACTGAGACTGTGCTACCATGCAGCTCTTGCCAAATCAAACATCTAATTTCAACATTAGTCTTGGCATATTTTCAGTCGAACCAACTGTGCTGCATTGTATTACGTTACATCGAGCTTTGCTCTGCTTGATTTTTCCGAGGTAGTCCATGTTTGTTTTTAAGCTATCTGATTCCCTCAGAAATGCAATTAGTAAATAAGTTGCAGTGCAGAGTACTGCTCATCCAGGTAACGGCGACCATGCCATCTCTCTCTGCATTTGCTCTCCAGTGCCACCCACCCCCAGCAGCCAATGATGTGAAGCGTTCAGATGAAGGGTCTCAACCCAAAACATTGACTGTCCATTTCCCTCTACAGATTCTGCTTAACCGGCTGAGTTCCTCCAGCAGTATGTTCTGCTTCAGATTCCAGCTTCTGAGATCTCTTTTGCCTCCCTGTGAAGCTGCAGTCTGCAAATTTGTATTCTCTGTTACGTCCCCAAACTTCAGCCCTTCTGTTCCTTCAAGCTTCACTGAGGAAAACTTTGATGGTCAGATCTGGGGGCTTGGAAGGATGGCATGTCCATTGGGTTTGGTGTCAGGTTAAGATGGCATCAATGTTCTACTTGCATAAGGCCCTCAACTGGCAGGGGGACTGTGGCTTTATGGTAGTATCACTGGACCAGTGACTGAATGAACTGGACAAGTAATCTGGAGATTCAATTTCAAATCCTAGCTAGGCAGCCGGAGGACTTAGTCAACTATAACTGGAATGAAAAGCTAGCCTTGGTAATGGTGACTCCTGGATTGTCATTAAATGCCTGATGTCCTTTAGGGAAGAAATATGCTAACCTTACTTGCTCTGGTCTTTATGTGACTCCTGACCCTCAGTAACATGATTGACTGTTAATTGCCTTCTGAAATAGACCAGTAAGCCACTTCACTCGAAGGAAATTAGAGACGAACAATAAACACTGGCATTTCCCCTCCCACCCCCTACATCCTCTCTTCTCCCCACTCCCATTGAGCAGGAGATGCAAAAGCCTGAAAGCACATACCACTGGGCTCAAGGGCAGCTTCTATCCTGCTGTTATAAGACTCTAGGAATGAGCTCTTGTACAATAAGATGGACTCTTGACCTCACAAACTACCTTACACTTCATTGTCTGCCTGCGCTGCACTTTCTCTGTAACTGTAACACTTTATACTGCATTCTGTTATTGCTTTTCCCTTGTGCTACTTCAATGCACTGATGTGATGAAATGATCTGTATGGATGGTATGCAAAAGAAAGTTTTTCAATGTATCTCGGTACATGTGACAATAATGAACCAATTACCAATTTCCAGCAATATCAAAATCCTGTAAGTGAATTATAAATAAAAAGAGGTGCTACAGCATTTCTTATGATAAAGTAATTAAGTATTTTAATTTCACAATGGATCAGGAAATGAGAAGATCACTCAATCCCTCCATTCAAACTCTCCATTGGAGAAGTGGGAGATGTTAAATGTCAAAGAGTCATGGGGTAATACAAGCATGGAAACAGGTCCTTCAGCCTAGAGAAGTTCTAAATTTATGAGAAGCATAGATAGGGTAGACAGTCAGAATCTTTTTGCCAGGGTACTGGAGGACATGCATTTAAGGTGAGAGCAAAATATTAAAGGAGATATGCAGGGCAAGTTTTTTTACACAGAGAGTGGTAGGTTTCTGGAACAGGCTGCCAGGGGTAGTGGTAGAAACAGATACAATAGTGGCATTTAAGAGGCTTTTAGATAGATGTATGAATATGTAGGGAATGGAAAGATGTGGATCATGTGCAGGCAGAAGAGATTTAGCTTAATTTGGCATTGTGTTCGGCACAGAGATGGTGGGCCGAAGGGTCTGGTCCTGTGCTGTATTGTTCTATGTTCTATGAGTCTGCACTGACCATTAATGATCCATTTACACTAATCCTACACTAATCCCATTTTATTCACCAGACATTCCCATAAACCTCCCCCTCCCCCCCAGATTTTACCACATCATCACACCAGGGGCAATGTGCAATGGCCAATTAACCCACCAACCTTCACATCTTTGGGTGGTGGGAGGAATCTTGAGCTCCCAGAGGAAACTCACAGGGTCACAGGGAGAATGTGCAAACTCCACACAGAAATTCCGGAGGTCAGGATTGAAACCAGGTCACTGGAGCTGTGAGGCAGTAGTTCTACTAGCTGTGCCACTGAGCTGCTCTCACTGTGAGGGAGCTTTTCCTTGGGGTGGTTGGACCCACTTAAGAAGAAGCAGCTGACTAACTGAGGCACAATCGATTTGATACCCTTGGAGATTACTGCTGCTCACTTGGCAGCTCTTCCACCTCCTGAGTCAGAAGTTGAAGTCTCACTTTACAGAATTAAGCACAAAAATCCAAGCTCAAACCTCAATGCAATACCACGGGTGTATTCAAATATTAGTGCCATATTTCAGAAGTGATGTTAATCTAATGTTCTCAGATGGACCAACAAGATGGGAGAGGTCTATCTCCCAATCAGCAGCAATAAAACAGGTTATCAAGTGAAAACCAAAAAAACTGCAGATGCTGGAAATCCACAATAAAAACAGAAAATGGTGAAAACACTCAGCAGGTCAGGCAGCACCTGTGGAAAGAGAAACAGAGTTAATGTCACAGAATGACGACCCTTTATCAGGACTGGGGTCTTTGATGTGAAATGTTAACTGTGTTTCTTTTTCCAAAGATGCTGCTGAGTGTTTCCAGAACTTTCTGGTTTTATTACAGGTTTTTATTTTATTTTAAGTGAGGGGTGAGAACTGCCATGTTTCCTATATTATCACAGTGACTACACTTTCGAGTGCTTCATTGACTGCAAGGTGCTTTGGTAATTGGTTTATTATTGTCACGTGTACCAAGCTTTTGTCTGCATGCCATCCAGATGGATTATTCCATACATAAGTATATCAAAGCAGTACAAATGGAAACCAAAACAGAATGCAGAATATAGTGTTGCAGTTACAGAGAAAGTGCAGTGCAGGTTGACAAATAAAGTGCAAGGGTCATGATGAAGTACAGTGAGAGATCAAGAACTCATCCTTACTGCATAAGAGGTCCGTTCAAAAAGTCTTATCAAGTGGGGTAGGAGGTTTCCGGAGCTTGGTGGTACATGTTCTCAAGCTTTTGTATTTCTGTCCAATGGAAGGGGGGAGAAGAGACTATGACCGGGATGATTATGTTGACTGCTTTCCCGAGGCAGCGGGAAATATAGTCAGAGTCAATGGAGGGGAGGCTGGTGGAATGTCTTGAAGCCATGAAGTGTGCCATATTGATGCAGGTCCTTTAGCTGTTGCCAAAATATGGAAGACAAGTGGATGCAGTGGATAAAGTAAGTAATCAAGTTAAGTTCATCTCTTCAAAATGAGTGATCAATGAACATATGGTGGTTGACTTGATTACAGGTAGAGGCAGTGCATACGACCGAGAGGTAGCTTGGTTTGAATGGCAATTGTTCAAATCAGGCCTTTTATTACTACGGCAAACACATGATATCAAGAATCTGAACACATGGTGTGACAAGACCCAATTTGTTAATTCACACCACTGGTAGAATGTGTACAGAGTATTCGTGGTGGAAGTCTTGGATCCAAAGTTGCCTGGAGCTTTGAGCTGGGGATCTAATATAAAACAGGGTTCCGGAAATTCAGTGTTTCTCTTGCCTGGATAATATGTGCTAGGTTTTTCTTGGTGTTGAGATGTGGAGGAAAATACAGGGAGGAAGAAGGACTGTCCTCCCTTCATATGCCATGGGGAAAAATTAAATCCAACCAATTATCCAGGAAGATTTGAGATTGGTGGATCACTGTTTTTGCACAGTAACCAATATTATTCTTTTGTGTCAATGTTGAGAGGATGTTTTCCCTCCTGGGGCAATATAGAAAGGGACACAGATTCAGAATAAGAGGAAATTGAGAGGAATTTCTCCTCTTAGAGGATCAGGAATCTTTGGAATTCTCTGCCCTGAGGAGCAGTGGTGCCTGAGTAATTGAGTAGACATATTCAATGGACAGATTTTTGGACTACAGGGTTAAGGGGAGCAGGTGGGAAAGAGGACCTGAGGCAAGATCAGATCGAATATAATCTTAATGAAAGGCAGAACAACTTGGAGGGGTGGAATAGTCCCCAGTCCTTTTACCACATCCTTTTCATGATCTAAATGGGTTGTAAAAGGAGTGTTTCCATTGATCCGATCAGTTTTCTGGCAGAGAGCTGAGACTGATAGGTTCTTGATTGGTAAAGGGGTTAAGGGTTACAGGGAGGAGGTGGGAGGATGGGGTTGAGAAAAGAAAAAGAAAATCAACCATGATTGAATGGTGGAGCAAACCCAGTGGGCCGAATGGCCTAATTCTGCTCCTATATCTTAGAGTCTTATCACAATTCCCTCCTATCATTTCAATTTCAACACTCCTGCAGGACCATCGATAAGTGGAATGCCCCAGCAGAAACCAATGCCTGATCCTGCAGTAACAGCACTGGACAAAGCCCAAACAAAGCCCAGCCACAGAGAAACAAGAAGGCATAAATCTCATTCTATTTTACCAGCCCATCTGATGTTAAACTCTGTGGCACCCTCCCCCACCCAGCTCTCTCATTGCCGTTCTCCATATCCGAGCTCACTGAACTACTTTCACAAGTCAGTCTAATTCATTCACTCTGCCAATTGGAAGAGTACGAAGGCAAAATGTGGCGTCTGTCAGACAGAAGGTGTACTGATGTGTTTTAATAGCTCTTTCTTAGCACCCACTGCAATGTGATAATAGTTCTGGAGCTGTGCCTGATGTCCTTGTACATTTCTGACTGAGTACAGCAGCATCAACCCCCAATACATTCTGATCTGGGTCTGAAATTGCTCTTTCAAGCCCATTTTTTTTTCTTTGCCACGGCTGCGAGAAAGATCTCAGCTTCCTGATGGAGAGACAGTCCATCAACACCCTCCACCACATCCACCTGCACCTCTCTCACAGGCACCCTGGCAGAGTCACTCCACACCAATCTGTCATCACACGGACATTTCAGCACAAGAGCACTGCTTCCTAACGCTTCTTGCTAAGCCGCGGCTGCTCTTGAAATCAGCTCTCCAGATTTTCCACAGTGGCACAGCTGCGTTCTCAGTATCCAACATCCTCAGAAGATGTGGAAGATAACATCCCACGCATTTTCCCAGGAAATAAATTTGCTCCAACCGTGTTTGCAGGAGCATCTTCTTTCTCACTATGCAGTGACAAATCATCACAATCATAAATTAAAATCAATTTGCCTCCTTCCCTCTTCCCCAAATTGTTCAGTTCTTCAGTGCCAATTTGTGATGTTGCTGAGTGAATCTATTGAATTTTCTGATGTTCTGCCACCCTTTATTGTTCATGGACCCCATCCGGAATCTTTGCTGGCATTGACAAGGCCAATATAGACCACGCAATCTGTGTTATTTTGACATCTTTTCTGCAAGCAGAGGGACAATTTTTTAAGGCACTGTTATCGTCCTTGATGGAAAGAGCCATACAAGTTGTTTGCCATTTCATTTGCTCTCCATCACAACAGAAAGAATTCACATTTCCACATAGAAGTTGCCATTACCTAATCCTGAATTAACAAATGTACTTAAATGAAAACTGCATGGCCTCCATGTTTCTTTTTTAGTAATCTTTGAAGATAATCCAAAAATATGTTTTATTCTTTTGCCTGGAAGTTCCGTTAACTAAAAAGCAAATGAGATTTTCATCCAGGATGATGTGTTTTGCTAAATAAGTCACTGAGGCTTTGCATTGAAAATTATTTAAACTCTGCATTCAAAATTATTTAGGCTTTGACACACACATGCATTGTGAGCAAAGGCACAAAAACTTAAATATCTTCTCTTTGAAATCACAAGAGAACTGAGATCTACTGTTGCAATTTACAAAAGTCGTCAACAAATATTGCAATTTGCTTAATCAATCCAATTAAAAATAGTTGGCCTGTAAACTGACTCCAGCTATACTCTGTACTGATTTGACAGGAGTTTCCATTCCAATTTATGATTGCAGCTCCTTGTGCTACTTTGGTTATGTCTGTGAATTGCACAAACATGCTGGAAGCAAGCAGTTGGCAGTGTCAATATCAATCTTTCTGTAACAAAGGTTTCATGGCAGGCCTGGGCTGTGTGTAGGGACCTAACGCACTGGGTGAATCATGCATGGACAACTGAGTCCGAACACACAATCACCTACACGGATCATTAATTAGATGCAGATTTATTGAGGACAGAGCTGGTGGAGAACCCTGGTTATAGAGTCATAGAGTCATACTGGAGATAGCTTAAAGGAAGCATTGCATAATCAGACCCGCTTAGTCCTTTATTCAGGACTGTGACTGAAAAGTGTATCATGATGAACAGGTACTGATTCCTGTGAATCTTTGTCAACAGACAGGAACTTTTCCATTTGAAATGGTTTTGTGTGACCTTATTCTACTGGGCAGTATGATTAGTTTTAGATTTCTCTGAAAAAGAACCGGGAAAAATAACAACATTTTTATCTTAAATTTCTGTAGTCTTAGAGTCATAGATTTATAGAGTAATACAGCATGGAAACAGGCCCAACTGGTCCATGCCGACCAAGATGCCCATCTAAGCTAGTCCCATTTGGCCGCATTTGGCTCATATCCCTCTAAACCTTTCCTAGCCATGTTCCTATCCATGTGCCTTTTAAAAGTGGTTAATGTATCTGCCTCAACCACTTCCTCTGGCAGCTCATTCCATATACTGACCACCCTCTGAGTGAAAAAGTTGCTGCTCAGGTTCCTATTTAATCTTTCCCCCTCACCTTAAGCCTGTGCCCTCTAGTTCTTGATTCCCCAACCCTGGGAAAAAGACTGTGTGCATTCACCCTACCTATGCCCCTCATGATTTTATACACCTCTACAAGATCACCCCTCAGTCTCCTACGTTCCAATGAATAAAGTCCTCGCCTGTTCAACCTCTGTCTATAACTCAGTCCCTCAAGTCCTCACAACATCCTCATAAACTGGTGTTCAACTGGACTGTGCGATTAGTGTCAACGGCTGAAAGCACATGTTGCGTCTATTTACCCAAATACACGGAGCCTCAGTTGTAACCCGACTGAGGCTGCACCATGACCAAGAACAGGAGAAGATCCAAAGATAGACTACCTTGCCTGAGCTGAAGAAGAAGATAAACAAATAGACATTCAAATTGGGAGCAAGAGTTGCTCACTCAGCTCCTTGAGCCTGCTCCACCATTTAATAAAGATCATGGCTGATCCTGTTCTAACCTCAACTCTATTTCCCTGATGATCTTTCAACCCATATAGTTCCAGCAAGAAGGGCCTATCTTCCAAAAGTCGTCTGGAAGCAACGCTCTCAACTTCACCTGACAGTAACTAAAGGAAGTAGGCAGTAGGGGTCACAGCGGTGCTGAAATCTGGGTCTCTAAGTTGGTGTTAGCTGATGTATGCCAGACACCTCAGTGTTACTGCCCACTGCTGCAGCCAAGACTTCACAGAGTCTCTCTGTTTAAGGAGAATGATCTCTCTTTGAGTCGAAAGAAAGACTTGTGTTTATACACTGCCTTTTACAGCTCTTCTAGAACATCTCAAAACCACTAAAGTATGTTTGGAAATAAGTTACTGATTACAGTTAGGGAATTGCATCGCCAATTTACCCATAGCAAGTTCCCAAAGCAGAATGGAGACCATGTTTTGTATTTGGAATATTCTATGTAGGATAAATATTGGTCAGGACTCTGGGACCACATTCTGGAATAATGCGCAGGATCTTCTACAAAATCTGACAAAGTAGACAGGGTCTTAGTTTAAAATCTTTTTCGAAAGACCCTCTGATATTGAATCATTCTTATAGTACTGCAGTGAACTGTCAGCCTAGTTTTTGGTGCTCAATTTCTGGAGGAAATGGTAGTTGGTTTATTACTGTTATATGCACTGAGATACAGTGAAAAGCTTTTGTTTGCATGCCATCCAGACAGATCATTCCATGCATAAGTACATCAAGGTAGTAAAAAGGAAAACAGAATGGACTTAAATGGGCTGAATACCCATTTAATATAGTATTACAGTTACAGACAAAGTGCAGTGCAGGTAGACAAATAAAGTGCAAGGGCCATTACGAGGTAGTTTGAGAGATCAGAAGTTCATCTTTATCATTAAAGAGGTCCGTTCAAGAGTCTTATAACTGGGATAGAAGCTGTCCTTGAGCCTGGTGGTATATGTACTCAAGCTTCTTTATCTTCTGTCCAATGAGAGGGGGGAGAAGAGAGAATGACCAGGGTGAAAAGGGTCCTTGATTATGTTGGCTGCTTTCCTGAGGCAGCGAGAAGTATAGACAGAGTCAATGGAGGGGATGCTGGTTTGTGTGATAGACTGGGCCGTGTTCACAACTCTCTGCAATTTCTCACAGTCTTGGGCAGAACAGTCACCCGTATCAAGCAGTGATGTATTCTATGGTGCATCAATAAAAATTAGTGAGGGTCACTGTTGACATGCTGAATTTCCTTAGCCTTCTGATGGTGTAGAGGTGCTGGTGTACTTTCTTGGCCATAGCATCCAGCTGGACCAGGACAAATTGTTGGTGATATTTACACCTGTTGTCCCGAAATCAATTTCCCTTCCATCCGCTGTAAATAACACAGTGCCACGAGGTCAATTCGAACAAATACCTTTATTAGCAGTGCACTGCTAGGAGAATTCTCTTCAGCACTCACTAAGAGTCGCTTCCTGAGTTCTCTCTGAACAAAGGGCAGACAGACATTTATACAGGAATTGTCACGCACATCCCATGCAAACGGCGCCGCGAGTTTCGGTCAAGCTATAGAGATCCCAAGACAGCTATCACACCTTTTGTCTTAGTATAATTGAGTTATAATCAAGGCTTTCAAAGGCAGGTATCACCCTTCATTGTTCAGACCAAGTCTTCACTTCGATGTTAATTACACTCAGTATCGCCACCGTCTGACATATCGGAATGGTTCGTTACCCGAAACAAAGGCAGTTAACATACTTAACATTCCAACCTAACTAGTGGGTCAGCAGCTTGCTAGTCCTTGCTAAAGAAATATAAATGCATATATATATATTTTGTTTGCCAGTTATAGGTATGGTTGCAATTCTTAACCCTTCACTTCCTCACACCTAGGAACTTGAAGCTCTCAACCATCTCCGCCTAGTCCAGGGGACTTTTGACTCTCATATTTCACTTAGAAGAAGGGTATTCAGCCCATTAAAGCCCACAACAGTCGTCAGAGCAATCCCATTCCTGAATAAAGAAGGGCGGAGCAAGATAGGAAGAGGAGGAGTAAAGGATTAAAGGGAGGAGGAGTCATCAGAGAAGGAAGGGACGGGGAGGAGAAGGAGGAAAGAAGGGGAAACGGGAGGAGGAGGGCTGGTGGGAAAGAAAAGGTGGAGGAAAGGAAGATGAGGAGGAGGAGGAGGGAAAGGGAAAGGTGGAGGTTGATGGAAAACGAGAGGAAGAGCAGTGGAGGGGTCTGGCAGTGGAAGAAGGGAGGGGAAGAGGAAGAGGAAGGAGAGAAAATAGACAGGTTGGAGGGAATAGAGGAGGAGCAAGGAGATAAAGGAGAAAAGTGAGGAGCAGGAAGAAATGAAGAGCTGAGGAAGAAGAAGGTGAATGAGGAAATAGAAAGGAAGGAATACTGGAAGAGGAAGCAGAACGTAGCAGAAGTGATGACAAGGCACCCTGCAGGATGTTGTGTCAAGGTGCAGCAACAGGGGAAAGGCTGTAAAATGTTTTCCTTCTTTCTGAATGATTGCAACATTCCCTGCTCAGCAGTTTCCCTGGTCATCTGCCATCTTAGCTCACCTCAAAGTGGGCACAGGAAGACCACCAGCCAATGACAGCTGGGGACCTACTTCACACTCAGATGAGAGCCTGATGATGTCATCAGCGTTACAAGGTTATTTTTACTGAAAGGATTGGGTGTCAGCTTTCCATGGGCCCAGACCAGTCAGCAGTTCCTGGGACCCCTCAGCAGGGAGCACCATCAAGATACTTTGGCCAGGAAACATGGATGCGTTCCCTTGAACACACCAAAGAGTTTTTAAGGTCACCACCCATCCATTCCCCCAGCCCCAGCTGTGCCTTGACCGATGTGACTTTCAATCACTTCACAATTAGTAGATGTCCTTCATCTACAGAATCTGAGCTCTGGATCTCTCTCCCGAAACCTCTCTGCCACTTTTCCCTCCTTTATGATGCTCCTTAATGATTACCTCTTTGGCCAAGCAATTAGTCTCGTCAAAAAATCTCCTTATTTGAATCAATACCAAATTTTGCCTGATAATGCTTCAGTGAAACATTTTGGAGTGTGTGACTATGTTGATGTTGGGTAAATACAAGTTGCCGTTGTTGTTTGCTTTTCCTGTTGCTTCAGACGCAATACATCTGTATAATTTTTCAGGTAAATTTATCCTTTTAGCCAGTTATAGGATCTCAGGATTCTTCCCGCAGCAAGATGTGAATGAGGAGAAAGAGGAGGAGAGGCTTCGGGACGGAATTCCAGAATTTGGGTGCTGGGTACTTGGGGGCATGATCACCAATGGTGAAGCAATTCAAAGTCAAAGTCAAAGTCAAAGTCGAGTTTACCACCATATGCACAAGTGCATCTATGCACAGATGCAATGAAAAACTTCCTTGCGGCAGCATCACAGGCACATAGCATCAGATGCACAACATTCTCAAGAAAACCCAAGAAAAACATAAATTATACAAAATTATACAAGAAAGGACACAATTAGAACAAAAATAAGCAAAGTCCATTGTAGTGCAAAGTGGTCAAAGTGTTGCTATATAGAGGTAGTGATTAGGGTTGCGCCGGTTGGTTCAAGAACCGAATGGTTGAAGAGAGGTAGCTGTTCTTGAAGCCGGTGGTGCGGGACTTCAGGCTTCTGTACCTCCTGCCCAATGGTAGCTGTGAGAAGATGGGATGGCCCGGATGGTGGGGGTCTTTGATGATAGATTTTGTCATTGGAACCAGCAATACTCAAAGTACGCCAGGAATGGAGGGGTGGAGGGCTAGGCTGCAGGAGGAGTCTCTAAATTGCTTTCTGGTGTCCAAGGGAGCACATTTGCTCTGAAATGCCTTCTGTTTACTCTGCTCCCTCTTCCACAAGTGAAAGCCATTTTTTTGGGACAAGCAAAAATGATTGGGAGTGCATAAACACAATAAATATTTTTGGGTTATGCGTGTAATTAGCCGTAAAAATAATGTTGCAAATGATGATCATCTGCCAGATCTTTAGCAGATGAATCAATTTTACTGGCTGCTTGTCACTCAAATGTGGTCTCAAGGTTCCCAACCATATCCAAACAGGCAGCTCTAACCCACTCTCTGAAAACATAAGTATAGGTTCATCTTCTGATCTCCCAAATTACCAGACCCAAACATTGGCAGACTCTAATCTCAACCCTATATTTAAGCATAATCCTGGTCATCATTCATGCAGCTGAGTTCATCTCCCACACAAAAAACCTGCTATTAGAGCCTCTGTTGTCACAAGCAGAGCAATAGGGGCTGGCCACTGCTTTTTAAATGCAGCATAATGCAATTCCTTGCAGCTAATGCGACCCCCCACTGACTCCTCTCAATAAATTACACATTGGATAATGGATAGCTTGTGGGGCCTTTGCAAGGCTCTAATTCAATCAATGGGTTCTGATCAGATCATAAACCACCAGGGCAAAGCTCAAACAGGTTAGAAACATCAGCTGATCGACCCATGATTGAATTGCAGCTTCGCACTCAGCACCAACTACTTGCCACTGTATATAATGTATACTGAGCAGGTTGGCCTTCTGCCCTGCAGCATGCAGATGCACAATGAAGACTATGATTTGTAACGTGATTGTGACAATCGAGTGTAACAGACGGTGCTGGAGAATCTTCTCCGTAAATTGCATGACGACTTAAATTGTTCAGTCTACTATCACTATCAACAGTGCATAGTCAAAACCAACCTGCACTGAACCCTAATCACTACCTCAGCATAGCAACATTATTACCACTTTGCACTGCGATAGACCTTTTTTTTGTTCTATTTGTGTTCTTTCTTGTATAATTTTGTATGATGCATGTTTAATTTATGTTTTTTTTTTCCTGTGAATGTTGTGTATCTGATGCTATGTGCCTGTGATGCTGCTGCAAGTAAGCTTTTCATTGCACCTGTGTGTACTTGTGTATATGACAATAAACTTGATTTTAGATTTTAAACTTTAAAACCAGCAAAGACAAACAGCATCCCCATCGCAATTAACTGATTGGTGTATCATGCACAGACTCCCTCTGCTGAATCAACAGTCTACGATGCTACATAGTTATTGATATCAATGAATAAATACTAACATCCAGACCTCAAATTTAACCAAATTTTCCAAGACTGGGTTGGCTCAGAGTATGTTGCAGATGGTGTGTTAGATCATGTAAGAGCGAGTTTATTAAAACAAGTAAAGCCAAAATGGTAGAACAGGCTCGAGGGTCTGAAGAGCCTTCTCCTGTTCCTGCACTCTTATGTTCCAAGCAGATTCAGGGTTTCATGGTACAGCATAACCTAGAGAGTTAAATAATCTGTTGGGGGAAAGGAATTGTCAATGCTTTGGGTCGAAGAGTCCTGTTGCAGCGTTTCAATGTGAAATGTTGACAATTCCATTCTCCCAACAGATGCTACTCGACCTGCTGAGTTCCTCCAGCATATTGTTTTTTGTTCCAGATTCCAACATCTACATCTCTTGTGTCTCCAGAAAGGTAAATTACTGACATGCATAAAAAAGAGCTGGACTCACAATTTCAATGCTTTGTTTTTTTTTAATCTTTAAGTTTGGTTAAGTGATTGTAAGAAGGGCTTAGTAAAGCATGTCTCTGTAAAAAACTGTGCTAAGGTACCTTCTGTTTGTTCTGCCTGTGACACCCCAGCCCCCAATGAGCCTTCACCACTATAACACAACAAACCCTTTCCGGCTACTGTATAAGTGCATGTGGTTGTTGCAGCAAGTTTGCATGAAAGGTTTGCATTCATTTCGTGTCTCCAACAACCCCTTAGTGCCTGACAGCCAAAGGTGGCACAGTGTTGGAAACATGGGAGCTAATTTGTGCACAGCAAGCTCCCACAAATAACAACATAATCTGTTTTATGATGTTAAGTGAGAGATAAACATTGCCAAGAATACCAGGAATAACTTCAAAAAGGTCCCATGGATTATACTGTGCTCTGGGACAGGAAACCAAGCACGGCTAGCTCTGCATCACTCATTTGACAGGGAAAGGGTTATTATGATTATTGGCGATCCTGCAATGTTAGTGAACCTGAAAATTAGCGCTGGTCTTTAGACATATGTTTCTTATTGCAGGGTTGTGGGGAAGGGTGGGTGTTGAAGGACAAGGGAAGGTGTGCACATGCCACGTTATTTAAAGAAAGCAGAGATTGTTCTGTTGAAAAGGTGCCCAAGGATCTCTGTTGCAAAATCTCCCGTATCTCCAGCAATCTCTGCTGTCAGAATTATATCCTTTAACGTGCTCCTTATCCAGTGCCTATCAGAGAGGAACTGCAGGCATTCTTCTAGAAGTGCCTGGTGTTCAGGATTCCCATAAAAGTGCATGCAAAGGCAGAATTCCTAAACTCCCTGCCAACTGTCCACTGACAATTTCATCACAAGGTCACTGGAGTAACAGAGAGTTACGACAAATCTCCAGCTCTTACACTGACTGGTTAAATTTAGCACAGAATGTTGGGGAGGTAGTGCAAAGGAGCAGAGACGGATGGTTGGAGCGATGGGTAGTGCAAAGGGTGAGAGGGGGCGTTGGAGAGGGATGGGTGGGGGAGGTGGAAAGGGATAGGTGGACGTTGGTGGAGATGGATGGGTGGAAGTGGAGAGGTTTGGGTGGGGGAGGTGAGCAACAGCATGAACAATTAAGGCAACATGCAATTACTTTGGGATTTTATTTTTTTTCTAGAGTTTAATATTTGTAATTTTTTTTTAACTTTTAACAATTTTACAAAATGTTGTAAGAGTCTGATTCACTTTGAAGAAAAAAAAGACTCGAGTGTTTCGAATATCAGAAACACTCAGAAATATTCAAAGTCCTTTGAAAGATTTGGCAGCTGGCTAAGCTGGCTGTCAACATTATTCAGCAGTTTCACTGGTGAACCATACCCCCTCTCCTTCCTCTACCACTAGCAGGATTTATGCACATACGTATAGCAGAACAGTTACTCATTGCTGAAGTCAGAGTCAGTGTTCTCCAGCAAGTGGGGTGGCGCTGCTGGTAGAGCCGCTGCCTCACAGCATCAGAGACCCGAGACCCCGGTTCAATCCTGAGAGTTGCTGCCTGTGTGGAGTTTGCATGTTCTCCCTGTGACTGCATGGGTCTTCTCCAACATTTCAAAGACATGCGGATTGTTAGGTTAATTGGCTGCTGTAAACTGCCTGTAGTGTGGAGGTGAGCGATAGAATTTGGGGGAATTAATGTGGGCTTAGTATAAATGGGTCTTTGATGGTCGGTATGGACTGAAGGGCCTATTTCTGTGCTGTATCTCTCTATGACTCTAGGTTCTCTCAATGGGAAATGAGCAAGAGTTATGCTAGGATGAATTGAGGGAATCATGGTCAGCACAGGTGATCCAGTACTTATCATGAAATCCAAGTCAATGTCCTTATGAGAACCAAGCTAGACCAAGTAAGTTTGGTATGTTAAAATGGTTAAATGTTAAAATCACAGTTGTGATCCAAAGTTATCAGGTTGTGACATTAACAGGTGCAAGAAAATTAACCTCAAAATATTTGGAATCCGAGTTCTTTAAAAACCTAAAGCACAGCCTGGATATGGATCTGACTTACAGAGAACAAAAATAGATTTAAAGGGATTTTGGAAGTCAAAATGGTTCAATTTGTCAGTGGTTATGTTAAGCCAGAGAAGCCATTTACAGGTATTAGTAGGTTTCGCTATTTGAATGCATTTCGGTTAAGCAGCGGTTGAAGAGAAATAAATAAATTGTGGAAGCAGAGAATTCAGGGAATAAATTAAGTCACTGCAGATTTAATATGTCCTGGCTGGAAGAATAATAGGAACTAGTTTGCTACATTTTATCAACAGAGATGGAGGATTAACCTAGGGAATGAGATCAATGTTGACTGATACTTTGAGGTCCATTCATTTTCTCCCATCTGGAGCCAACATTTTCCCTCAGTCCACCCAATTTTTTCACAACTTATAATTAATGACAGCAGCCAATCTGTGAAATGGGGATTTTTTAAAGTAAATTATTGAATTTTATCTGAATTCCATATACATTGTTGTTCACATGATGGAGGAGATACATAACATGTGATTGGTACAGTGGGATGAGTATAGAGTTATGCAAAGAGTATTCGCAGAAGGGAAAACCATAACTAAGTTTTCCCATGTTTTATAAAACATAAAGGTATTATCTATTATGTGAGAGCCAGGTCTTAATATAAATATTAGTCTTAGGTACAGATTGTGGGGAGCTGGCATGTTGGTGGGTGTTTGATGATAGACAAAGAGATGTTAATGCAGGAGCTCAGGGATTGCTCTCAAAAAGTATCCCACCAATAACACACTCACCCTTAATTTGTAGCTAGAATAAATTTTGCTCTATATACAGTATTGCTAGTGGCATCTGGTGAACAAAATGACCAAGGTCAATCTCCTTAACCACTGGGATTAAGCGAAGGAGGCCAATTGGCTCCTCACACCTAGTCTGCCATTCAATGAGATTGTGGTTGATCTTCTGCCTCAGCACTACTGTCCTGCACAAATGCTATATCCCTTGATCTGCTCAATATGCAAACAATTATCATCTTTTATCCTGACTGTAGCCAGAGACTGACCTGGGTAAAGAATTCCAAAGATCAGTAACCCTTTGGGGTGAAGAAATTTCTTCTCATCACAGTCTGAATGGCCAACACCTCATTTTGAGGCTGCGATGCTTGTTTCTGCAGACCCAAGTCCGGGAAAACGTCTTCCCTGCACCTACCTTGTCAAACTTCTGAAAATTCCATATGTTCCAATGGAAGGTTGAATGATTGAAAAAAAAAGGAGAAACAGGAAAGGGTGTCGGGTGAATTAGTGGCAAATCTGGGATGGAAAGGAAAATAAAAAGATTGAATTGAGACAGAAAGAAAAAGATACCTAAATATAAGATTTTAAAGAATACAGGAGCAGTTTACTACCTGCTGGAATGAAATTTTAAATTTCTGGAATGAGGAGGATGAATGACACTGGAAAAACTGCTCCTTCCCTCATGTTTCTCTATCTCCCCTGCTCTTACAGTCCCAGAATCATAGAGAGATACAGCATGGAAACATGCCCTTCAGCCAACAAATCAACCAATTGCACGAATCCTATATTCATCCTATTTTTTTTATTCTCCAAGATGGGGTGCTTGAACTCAGAACCTTCCAACTGAGATGCTAGACTGCTACCCACTGAGTCAGGATGGATACTAATGGGAAAGATATGGGCCAGAGTCCACACTTAACAATCCACGCAACAATACATTCGGAGAGCAATGCTTCATTCCAGCAGCATCCGTAAAACATCTCTAGTATTTCAAATATACAGGAAATAAATCTTGATACAGAAAGATACAAACCGATCGAAGGATATAGCTACAACTTATCCAGGTCCAACAGGAATAGCTACACCTCTAAACCTTTTGCGTCATTTGATTAAGTTAAATATCAGATTTAAGTAAAAAAAAGGTTTTGTTCAACCTGACATTTCTAGTATCTCACACCTCCCCCCATCCCGACATTTATTCACATGTCAGGGCTTGACACTATCTAACATATACCCTATTATTTCCCTTTAAATGAGCTGAAGACATTAATGAGATTAATACATTTTGGCACATTTGCAGCATTTAGCAACATAATTGGAGAATAATGCATTAAAGGTCAGATAGACATGTAAAACGACAGCTAATGTATTTCTGTGTTCAAAGCTGTGAAGCCTGGATAATTTCATCAGCTGAACTTGGCACTGTCAGTACAATATTTTTTTAAATACTATCATTATCAAAATCAGTTTGGCCTTCATAGCCACCAACCTACCCTGCACTCACTCATTTATAGAATGAAGCTGTATTGTTGGACCTACAATGTTATAAAACTACTGATTTTTTAATTGGCATTTAGGGGCATGCTTTGAATAGGAATTGGGAATTAAATTGTTACTGTGTGATAGATAAATAAAGGAAAGTACTTTCTTTTTGATAATGCTTTATCCAATTTCAGATATCCCAACATTCCTCCAAGAAGGTGCTTTGAAGTCTTTTTGCCATAGTAAATTGGGGAAAAAGCCATTTGTCTGCAGCAAGTTTACCGACACAGAAATGGGACAATGAATTGTTCAACTCTTTCAGTGATGTTGTTTGATTGATGGACAGATATTAACGAAGTCACAAGGGAGAATTGGTCTTTTTTCAAAATAGCATGCCAGAGTGGTGAAAGGTTTAAAAAAGATGATACCAAAACTGAGAGGTGTTAGGAAAATCTGCACAGGTTGAGGCTATTGTGTCTAGGAAACAACAGACTGAGAGGTGACCTCAAAGAGGTCTTTAACACGACAGAAGGATCTGGTAGGGTAAATGAAGAGAAGACGTTTAAAACGAGGGGGAGTTAAACTAAGAGCCACATATCCAACAAGGAATTCAAAAGAATATTCTTTATCCAGAATGTGATTTGAATGTAGAACTCAGTGAGGTGATGGGCAGAGATGTGTTTAAGTGGTAGCTGGATATGGGGGCAAAAGGAATAGAGGGGTTTGTTGATGGGACTGCATGAAGAAGAATGGGAAGAGCCTCAAATGACCAATGAGTGCTGGCATGAACCAAACACCTTGAATAGTCTGGTTCTGTGCAATGAATGCTCTGTAATATGTATGCAACCCACATTCATATCATTTTAAACAAGGGTCAGCTTACAGTGTTGTCCTCTCAGGAGCTGAAAGGGCTACAAGTTTTGGATATCAAAGTGCCAGTGTTACCTCCTGCTGGGAGGCATGGGTAAGCTTTTCAGATAGTTTCCTATCTCGGTTATGCTACCTTGACATACAGGCGTCCAGCATTGCCTGACACGGGCAACACAACCTCATTCACTCAGTTACGATTGCCAACCCTAAGTAAAGAAGACCAAGGAATTGGCTAATCTATTTTTCTTTATTTGACCTTATCTTAATTAATTCTCCAATTTTAAGGTTGTTTAATTAAAATTATTACTTTACTAAATAGCTGTTAATATTTTTTGATTATTTAAGCCTCTTTGAATTGAGTATATGTCCTAATCATGCACTACACGATCCCACCACAGTCCCTTCCAACTCCAGGTCCAACCCCCTGCACCTCCCCAGTTCTATCAACCACTCCCTCACTCCCACCTACCTGATTTCCCACACTATCTCTGCATTGATGCTGAGGCATGTTGAGGCCATTCTCTTTTGAATAGACTCTAAGTTCAGACATTCTTTGGCCTGTTCAGGGTTGGAAAAGAGCAGAGATTTTTTTCCAAAGTCATGACTAACAATCACTGCTTGACCAATGTCACTACAACAGATTAACCAAAGTCAAAGTCAAGTTTATAGTCATGTGCACAAGCACATGTATCTACAGGTGCGAGGGAAAACTTACTTTCAGCAGCATCACAGGCACATAGTATCAGATAAGCAGCATTCATAAGAAAAAATAAATTAAACATAAATTATACACAATTTTTACAAGAAAGAACACAATTAGAACAAAAGAAAAGTCTATTGTAGTGCAAAGTGATCAAAGTGGTCATAATGTTGCTAATCTGAGGGTTGTGCAGGTTTGTTCAAGAACCGAATGGTTGAAGGGAAGTAACTGTTCTTGAACGTGGTGGTGTGGGACTTCAGGCCTCTGTACCTTCTGCCCAAAGGTAGCTGAGAGAATGGCATTAACCTTGATGTCTGCGTGTCCTTGCTGTGTGTTTATGTTGGCTGTGTTTGTTTGCAGAAAGACAACGGGATTCACAAGGTGAAATAATGTTTTGAAATTAAATAGAGTCACAGAAGTCCATTGAGTCCACACCTATTTACTGTAATCCTTCACTAATCCCATTTTAATCTCTTCCCATTCCCATTAGCTCGCCCAAATTCTACCATTCACCTGCACTCTAGGAACAATTTACAGGAGCTACTACTATGAGCCCATACTTCTTTTTTGCAAAAAATAAACTGTAGGAGGAACTCATTGGGTCAGGCAGCATCCGCGGAGGGAAAGGGATAGTTGACGTTTCAGGTCGAGATTATGCAGTTAACCCCAGCTCCAACCCCTCAGCGGGGGCATCACCTTCGTACCTTTGCATCCGCACCTCAACGGGTTCCAGGCCCGTCATGATGTCGAGCTCTTCTTCGCCTCCGCACCTACTTCCTTGGCCCCACTGATGATCCTTTATCCCATCTCCAACACTCCTCTTCCTCTTGGACACCCCCTTCCAGCCTTTTGTCCCTTCTTGACCTTTAATCCTGATGCAGAGTTCCTCCAGCAGCTTGTTTTTTGCTCCAGATCCCAGCATTGGCAATCTCTTGTGTTTCCACACTTTTTTGGATGTGGGAGGAAATTGGAGCACCCAGAGGAAACCCACGTGATCACAGAGCAAACACGCAGGTACAGAAGGCACTGGTGGTCAGGATCAAACCCAGGTCACTGGAACTGTGGGACTGTGCCACTGTGCTATCACAATATACTGAGATGTGAGAACATTGCTCCCTCCTGTCACTATCCCCTTTCAGGAGAGTTTTGTGTCGATCAGAAAGCAATTTACAAATAGAAAAACCCAGGGCAGGCTCTAATGACATCTGGACAGTTGTACAGATTAGTGTGTCAGTTCACCTGAGAGTGGTGCTTATTCATAACGTCTCAGCTGTGGCTGGTCTTGTGGAACTCTCTCTCTTTGAAGTCATACAGATTCAAAGCTTACAGCATAGAAACCCAGACTGGAGCACTAGTGCTGTGCTGCACTGTTAGAAGTGCCACTTTGTGGATAAAGTGTTAAACCCAGATCACCTCAGGTAACCCACTCCTTCCACCCACCCATTTTCCTCTCCTTCTGGTCTACCCAGGTACTCCTACACAGCTCACCCGCTTCCCCATCACCCAGTTTCTTTCCCCTCCTCCACCCACTCTGTCTGCCCATCACCACACACTCCTCCCACTAGGATCCCTCCCCTACTGTTCCCATCTGCCCTCCCCACCTCCCTTATTTGGTTCCATGCTCCACCTTCCTCTTCTATCAGATTCCATCATCTGAAGCCCTTTGTTGCCTCCACCTCCCAGCTTTTGTCACTGTTTCCACTCTTCCCTCCCCCACCTGGCTCCATCTGCCAATCACCCCTCCTCACCAGTATCCACCTATCACTTCCCAGCTCTTGCCCTACCCCTCCCACTCACCTCTTTATACAGCTATCTCCCTTTACTCTTTCAGTCCAGGTGAAGGGTCTCGACCCGAAACATTGACTGTCCATTTCCTCCCACAGATGCTGCCTGACCTGCTGAGTTCCTCCAGCAGTTTGTTTTTTGCCCCTTCAGTTCTGGTGGACAGTTCTGGTGGCTCAATCTGGGAGCAGGGGAGTTAACAGCATGTTAAAAAAAATGCTGGAAATACACGGCAGGTCAGGCAGCAGCTGTGAAGAGGGAAACAGAGTTAATGTTTCAGATCAGAAGTCCACAGATGCTGTCTGATTTGTAGAACATTTCCAGCACTTCTGTTTTTAATTCAGATTTCCAGCATCTGCAGTATTTTTGTTTGGAATTATTGCCAATGTCCTGACCAATATTCACCCCGAACATAAAATCACCAGGTCACCTGGTCTCTATCATATCGTTGGATTCTGCACTTCCTGAGTTACAACTCTGGCCACATGACTAAAGAACCTAAATGGCCATAAAGCACCTTGGAATATTCTGCAAGGATGTGAAGGCTGCTATTTAAATGCAAGTCTTTCATCTTTCAGTTGAGAAGTCTAAATCTCCTTATCTCACCCTTGGCTACTCCCTGGTATTTACCTTACCTGCAGGTACAGCAGCTAAACGTCACAACACCAACACTTCCTGCATCAACGCACTGGGATGTCCTACGATTCAGCTGCTTGCCTTGAATGTAGGCAGTTCCAGAAAACACAATATCCTCCATCTCTTAAACCCAGCTGCTCAAATAAGGAATGAAGGGCAACTCCCACTAACAGTTATGATTGTTCCACTGTAAAAAACAGCTCCGGCAGTCTCAATTTCAGTCAGTCTAATAGTTCCAGCGAGCCACCTTCTAGACCAGAGTCCAGCTCTTTATTTGACAAAATTCCCACTTAGAGAGGATCTGGATTTAATAAATGGAGGACTCACAGCAGCAGATGTTACTCATTTAATGACTGAGGCTGCATTCAGGAGGGAACTGGGCCAACTATTGTCACTGACCTAATAATGCTTAGTGCTGATTTGAAGTACAGAGGAGCAATAAAAGCCACAAATGTGCACATAAATAAAATAAAACTGAGCAGGAAAACACAGTGTCGGCTCTGAAGCAGGAAATATAGTTCAAAGGGGTGTGTAGGGTTATTCGTCTGATTAATTGTAGCTTCAGTGCATTATAGTCAAGAAATGTTCATGCAACAGTAGAAATCAAACACAACGTGAAAATCAATGCTGAAGCCAACATTTCTCTATGCAAATTCACAGTATTAAATGCAAAATTTCTCATAGGGTAAATTAATAGAATTACAAAAATTTAATGATAGCAATTAAAGACAAAAAATGCAAATTTTATAGTCAAGGACAATTACTCCATTTATAGTGTATTGGAGTGGTGCCAGATTAGGGTAATTTAGATCCAACTAGCTCTCGGTTATACCATGATGAATGTTTGTGCTTCTTCGCTGAAATGCAAATAGGTAAGAGGTTCAGGAAAAAAAAGCTGAAATTAGAACCACCATGAACAGTACTTCATTAAAATGACGGGTGCTATCCACAGGCAGAATAAAATAAGGCTGCTTCCTTTTTGATGTTGTAGAAGACCGTATCTACTGGTGATCAGGACTACGTGTTATGACTGCAGATATTGTATTTAATTACAAAAGCCCATTAAAGAGTTTAACATTGTGGATCGGACATTGTGAATCGCACCCTGCAAAACCAAAGGTTTATTCTGTCCCATATGATAACGTTTAACATGAATGAAATCTGATCAATGGGCAAGCTATAAAGAACACTGCTTAAAAATAAGGGATCACCCACTTACGACAGAGGTGAGCGAAAATGTATTCTCTCAGAGGGTTGTGGAATTCACTTTCTCAAAGGCTGGTGGAAGCAGTCTTTGAATAACTTTGAGGAGAGGTACGTTTTGAGTCATAGAGCAATACAGCATGGAAACAGGCCCTTTGGCCCAACTCCTCCATGCCGACCATGGGGACAGCCAAGCTAGTCCCATTTGCCCACGTTGGTCCATATCCCTCTGAACCCCTCCTATCCATGTACTTATCAAAATGTCTGTTAAATGTTGTTATGTTGTTATATATTCTTCCCAAGCAAGGAAGGATAGGTGGGAGTGCAGAGTTGCGTGCACAATCAGATCAGTCACGGGTTTATTAAATGGCAGAAGAGACTCATGGGCCTAAAAGCCAACTCCCACTTCTATTTCACATGTTTGCGTGTTTGTGAGATATTAAAACCACTTCAAAAGGCTGTGCAGAGATGCAGCAGATATCTGGGATACCTTTGATTTTATGGACTTGCTTTTGCATTCTCAGTTTAAAGTTTTCATTGACTTCTGTGACAATCAATCAAAAAATACAAACCAACAGGTAACTTCATTCTTCACAAGCTATTGTCTACAGTTCTCTTTGTCTCTGCCATTCTGCCTGGCTATCTAATCAATCTATCTATCTGTCGGTTTATCTTATGTTTTCAACCACTGACTGATGTGACAGGCTCCCAAAATGAACAGCTTAATTGCTTTATACGTGCTTATATTAAGTAGGTATGTTGGAGCTGAAATATCTCAGGAATTTCACTTGTCATTCCTTGCAAACAACTGAAGCATCACCTACAGCTGTCTCTCTCTGCTGTTACAGGCAGCCTCCTTGTAGGATCCAGAATAGAAGGAAGCCATTTGGCCCATTCTCCCCATGCCATCCCTTTGAAAGACTCTCCCAGTAGTCATGCTCCCCAACCTTTTCTTGTGCAAATTCTTACCTTTCAGAGGTTATTATTTAACCTGCATCCACTTTACCAGGCCAGTGTGTATCAGGTTGTAACTACAAGACAAAAAAAAATGAGAAGTTGAAATTAACTGCTGGTTGGTGTGAAAATGTTCAACCCAGATAATGGGGTGACAGAATGGAAAGAGGTGCCTACAGGGAAGGTCTGCAGTGTAAAGTGACAGTGATACTTCATGGGCATTGATATTCTTTTGGAGGTGGTCTACCTGCCTTTACTGCCGGAGTTGGGGTGGGGCTGGAAAACAAATAAAACTTCAGATGCTGGAATCTGTTGCAGAAACAGAAAATATTGCGAGGACTCAGCCAGTCAAGCAGAATCTGTGGGAAGAGAAACCAGTTGACATTTTGGGTCAGGAACTCTGAGTTCTGAGCAAGTATCCCGGACTGGAAGCGTTAATTGGTGCATTCTGAGTAGGGGTGGGGTTGTCGGGTTGACGTCATCTGTCCTGTTCAACCACCACTCCCCTTAACCTGCCCATCCTTTCTTTCCCCATCCAGCTATTTCCATATGGTGCTCTCCAAAGGCAGTGCCACAAACTGGGGCAACCATGAAGCAGGTTTTGCTGGGCCTGGACTAGACTTGCTGCCCACTGTCCCCACTCACCCTCACTTACCCAGACCAGATGCAAGAACCAATCAGTGTGGCCCTCTGTGCTTGGCAGTTGGGCAAAAATCAAAGCCAGGCCACAGTATCAAACAGCTCTCAGGCAACGTAGAGCTGAGGCACCCGCCCCCAGAGCACGATGTCCACCTTTGACAGGACACAAGGCTGTGGGCGGGGCCTCATCTCCAGTTAAAGTCCATCCAATGATGTCACATGTCTCAGGTCATAGAGTCATTGTGTGGAAACAGGCCCTTCGGCCCAACTCGTCCATGCTGAACAAGGCGTCTATCTGACCTAATCCCATTTGTCTGCATTTGGCCCATATCCCTCTAAACCTTTCCTATCCATGTACTTATCCAAATGACTTTTAAACATTGTAATTGTACCCGCCTCTGCCACCTCTTTTGGCAGCTTGTCCCACACACCCACCACAGAGGGTAAAGTTACCCCTCAGGTCCCTTTTAAATGTTTTCCCTCTCAACTAAAATCTACGGCCTCTAGTTTTAGACTCCCCTACCCTGGGAAAAAGACTGTAAACTTGAGAAAAAATGAACGATTACGTTAATACTCCTTAAAAATTTAGAAAATAAAGATTAAAAATACATTGAAGCACAATAAAGGCACTAAGCCAAAGTAAATTATTTTTTTCAATAATGCACGATTTGCCTTTCTCAAGGCTGGAAACCCCCATTGAAGATAATGGGATTCCAACTTTCCAAACTTTTTCCCACAACAGAAGTGTCTAAAGCTAGAGGGCATAGGTTTAGGCTGAGGGGTAATAGGTTTAGTGGGTATCTGAGAAAGAACCTTTTCACCCTGAGGGTGGTTGGAATCTGGAACACACTGTTTGAGTGGCTGGTGGAGGCAGGTACTCTCACAATATTTAAGAAGTACCCAGACGAGCAATTGAATCACAAAGGCATAGAAGGCTACTGAACAAGTGCTGGTAAATGTGATTGGTATTGTTGGATACTTGATTGTCGCATGGATATGGTAAGATAAGATATATTATTAGTCACATCTACATCAAAACACACAGTGAAATGCATCTTTTGCGTAAAGTGTTCTGCAGGCAGCCCACAAGTGTCGCCACGCTTCCGGTACCAACATAGCATGCCCACAACTTCGTAACCCATACGTCTTTGGAATGTGGGAGGAAACTGGAGCACCCGGAGGAAACCCACGGGGAGAATGTACGAACTTCTTACAGACAGCGGCAGGAATTGAACCCGGGTCGCTGGCGCTGTAATAGTGTTATGCTAACCGGTGGGCCTAAGGGCCTGCTTCTGTGCTGGATGAATTGATGAAATAGCACAACTGATATATGGCACTTGCAAGTCAATTGGGTTCCTTTTATGAATATCTCTTTATTCATTCATGGGGTGTGAATGTGACTGGCAAGTTTAACATTAATTCTCTATTTCTCTATTGGCCTCATAGATCAACTAAGCTACCATGGTCAGAAGCCCACGTAAGATTCCCATTCCCGAAGAATGGTAGTGAGCCAGGTGGGTTTATGACATTTTTGTTGATTCATGACTGATGTGAGCTTTTTATTACAGGTTGATTTAATTCCTTGCATTGAAATTCATATCCCTTGATCATTAACCCAGGTTTTTGGAAACTAGTTCAATAACTTAACCACTATGCTATCATCATCCTGAAGATTGCAAACATTTCAAACAGAAGGCATTTCCAATTATGGCTCTTTATCCACTTTAATTGTATGCTCTCTGTTTCTCTCTTGTCCTCCATTACATCACTCCATCACCTCTTTAATCTTCCTCTTTTCTCCACTCCCTGAGGGTACCATTTTGGTAGCCTTTTCTCCCCCGGGTTTCTTCCAGTCCCCTTTGAGCATGCCGTACTGTGTCAGTCTTGCCTCTTGTGATCTCGTTGATGTTTCTGTCATTGTATCTAGTGCATGAATGGTCAGGTTTTATTTTGGAGTGGATCTATTCTGTTCTGTCATTTATAGAAGATAAGGATAATTTTGACCTTACAAGATATTCTAAAATGGATGATATTGGAGAAGCCACTCATCACACCTCATTATCACTCTTATTGACTTCAAAATGGAAAAGGATGTGAAACAGAAAGGCAATCTGATATCACCAGCTTTAGATAAAAGTCAACCCCACCTTGGTTCTTCATGGTAGTATTAGTGTCTTTCAATCTTGTGTTCAAGTTCAAGTTTATTATGCGCATGCACACGCAGGGTATAAATGCCATGAAAATGAGCTTTTTGCAGCAGCAGCATGGTATATAACAGTCATGACCAACATAAGTTAACGTAAACTTAAATTAACATAAATTATACATAATTTACACAACAAAATAAACATAATGACACTAGTGTAAATTGAGAGAGAGAGGAATAAATATAATCCGAGGAAGTGTTAGGGTATTTCAGGATGGTTCGAGAACCTGATGGCAGTGGGGAAGAAGCTGTTGTTGAACCTTGAGGTGTGGGTCTTCAGGCTCCGGTATCTGTGCAATTTAAACTGTGCATTGTGTACATTAAAGCAAAGAAAAACTTTCCTGTCACTCTGCTCTGTCAGAACCATCTTTGAAATTTTCCAGGAACTCCAAAACGTGATGACTGAAGTATATATAAAACTAAGAACTGAGTGTACCATGTGCCATGATTTTGGATACATTGTTGTACTAGGCACTACCAGTGGTTGAGAGTTAGCCATCAGTAAAGGATGTTCTATCGGTATTTCTCTCTATTTACTGAAACCCACGTTCAGACTTTGCTACCCAACCATCTTTATACATAAATGCCAGGGCATTGACTGCACAGTGTTGGTCAAATTTAATTTGCGGAAGATCTTTCACTAAGATCTGACTAGAGTTGCCTGCAGGTAAGCCCATAATTGACCCGCTGAGTTCCTCCAGCGTTTTCTGTGTTGCTCCGTAATAACTGCTGGCTTGTCTTCAGTAAAAGAGTGCATGCAAACTAGACATTGCTAATTAAAAGGGTGTCAGGTCTAAACATTGAGGTAGACCCTCTACTGGTCCTAAGTTTGCAAGTGTAAGCCATCAAACAGCCTATAGATGCAGGCCCTGGGACACTGATGTAGTGTCAGCTTCCCTGGCATTGCCATCTATCAGGCAGGTAGGTTGCATACTGATGAGTCAAATCTGGGCTAGTATAGAAATGAAATTAAAATCAATGGGAGACATTGGCTGCTGGAGGAAGAGCAATTAGAGTTCTCCTTTTGATTTGGTTAGGTTAGCTTAAATGTTTTCAATTGTCCTTACATGCGCATGTGTGTTCTTCAATATTTCAATTTCATTTAAATAATTTTAATCCTGAAGAAGTTCCCAGTGAGTTTGAATGCTTGTGAACATCAAGGTCCTTCACTACCATTGAATCTTAGTGATAGCTTTGACAGCTGGCGAGTCTGGGGGCTGGGACCTCAGTGGCTGTCAAAGTCTTTCTGTCACCGCAGCTGGGCAGTTTACACTATATGAGGCTCTGAGTCGCATGAAGTGTCTGAGAGACAGCCTGTCAGTGGAAGACTTTACCCCAGTCATGCTGGAAGGAACAACATGGCCCATGGATTCATGACATGCAAACTGAGGACCAGTAGAGGGTCTACCTCAGTGTTTAGACCTGACACCCTGTTAATTAGCAATGTCTATTTTGCATGTACTCTTTTACTGAAGACAAGCCAGCAGTTATTACAGAGCAACACAGAAAAAGCTGGAGGAACTCAGCGGGTCAGGCGGTATCCGTGGAGGGAAATGGACAGCCAATGCTTTGGGTCGAGATCCTCCATCAGTCCAGACCCGAAACGTGGACTGTCCATTTCCCTCCACAGATGCTGCCTGACGCGTTGAGTTCCTCCAGCTTTTTGTGTCTTTCTCCATGATTCCAGCAACTGCAGTCTTTTGTGCCAGCATTTATTATGTATCCCTAAATACCCTTGAACTGAATGGCAATTAAGTGTCAGCCACTTAGCCAGAGATCAGATGGCAGATTCTCATTCCTTAAGAACATTGGTGAACTTTAGGTGCCTTTACAATTAGCTGCTGGCTAAGTGTCAGATTTAATTAATTAATTAAATTCTCCAGCTGCTGTAATAGGACTTGAACTCGCATCTCCAGGCCTCTGTAGTACCAGTCCAACAACATATCCATTATGCTACCTTGACATATACATCCATTTTGCATTTCAACTCCATGTATGCATCCTAATTGCCTCCCACGCAACCCCCTATTGTCGATACAATAGTAATTACGGAGGAAGATTTGGTTTATGTGCTGTGTGTTAATGATACCGTAACACAGCAGGAATGCTCCCCCTGCTCGGGAATTCCAGTAAAATTGTAAAGCCTGTTTCTCAGGAAAATTTTAAATGATTTTGCCCTGCACAGTAATTAGACAAAAGCTTCATCATTCAGAGAAATTATTAGGACACTAGGAGAAAGGAATTTTGCATCACTAGTTTCCAGAGTAAAGTATGTACCTTTTTTACAGGAAATATTACAGCTTCCTACCATCAGAAATTTAATTTCAAAAGTAAACTTTATTTGTAAAATATATATACAAAAGAAAACAGTGCAAAATTCTTTGCATTCTTGGTGTGATTTGGTCAGTACATTCAGTAGTGTTAACACTTTCTTATACAGCACCATTTCCACTCACGTGGTCCCCTGGGGCGATAACCCTTCCATTGCTTCACCACCAGACTCAGCCCCTCTATGTCCAGTAGCAGAAGGGCCCTAGACTGTGGTCCTTCCCCACAGAGCCTTTGCATTGGCTGACCTAAGCTTCAGTGCATCCCTCAGCATGTACTCCTGCAGTACTGGAATGTGACAGTCAGCAGCATTCCCCTAGAGAGGTAAACCAAGACATCAGTGGGTCAAGCAATATCTATGGGAGGAAAGGAATTGTCAACGTCACAGGTCAAAACCATGCATCAGGATGACGTCTCCTTCCCTTAGAGGCATCTTGCAGCTATGGAGAGAAGAACACAGAGAGTACCTTTCTATTATACTGGCTCCCTACTTAAAAGTCCTGCAGACTTGATCCCCCTTTAAGAGATAGTGACTTGTGATTTTGATTTGATGCATTAAGAAGTGATAAATTGTTGCCTTCCTTTTCCAAACAGTTGCCCATAATGATAGCACTGTGTAAATACAATTGGGAATTACGTGAATTGAAATATGACACGCCATGTCACACCACCGTACAGATTACAATTTCGTGCAGAAAGCATATGTGCTTTATAGCCGCAATTAAATGTTTTTCTTCCAAAAAACTCCAGTGAGAACATTTGAGAAAATGACTTTTTAATCATCTACATAGCTGTGAAAACTACTGCCTCATGATAGCTCCGAATGTCTGCACACTTAAAATTAATTGTAATCCATAGCTTTAGAAAATAAAAAGCTCTCTAGTTCCCAGATCAGTATTTAATTCGAATGTATTTTTTTAATCATGCAGCTGTTTCCACTGCCTGAACCCTTCCACACAGAGGCATCTATCTCTTGAACACCAATCTGTCTCTTGGTTTTTTGTTGCTGCCCATTTACAGAGGCCAAGCTTCAACTCATCACCAGTGTATGAGAAAACACTGGCAAAAATAGAAACTAACCAGGCTCTAATACACAACATCACCCCTGACATAAACTTCTGCAATGAGACCCTGGGAAAAGTGGACCACTTCTGATATTTCGGGTGCCACCTCTCAGTGAAATTAGACCGATGATGAAATTCACTCTGTATTTGGTCCTACGAGGAAAAGTGCTCAAAGGTGCGGACAAATGGGATTAGTGTAGACAGGCAAAAGGGTCGGCATGGATGTGGTGGGCTGAAGGGCCTGGTTCTATGCTGTATGATGCTGTACGTTTCAGCTCAATGATCTTTCATCAGCTTAGAGGCCCTAACTGCACTTAGTCAGCTCTGGTGAGTTGGCCATGTCGTCCACATGGCTTGGCACCAGACTCCCAAAGCTGGCAGTCTGTCATGGCAAAATGTTACCAAGTGAACTGAGAAAACAATCTAAGAAGGTTCTCAAAGCATCAAGATGCAACATCTCCACTAGTTCCTGGGAATTCTTGGCCCATGACTGCTTAAAATGGTGAAGGGGTGCTTGAATGATACTGAAAACATTAAATCTCTTTGTTGCGAGCACACAGAAGCACAGAGAAAATGGAAGAAGGAACACACAACCTCCTAAATCGCCCTCCAACCTACGCTGTCAAGAACCTTCTGCCCTACCCAAGCTAGGCTTTGCTGTGCCACATTGGTCTCAGCTACCTCAGAACCCACTGAACAGGAGTGAAATCACATCATTCTTGACCTTCAGGGAAAGAAAAAGTTAGAAGGAAAAGGGAAGACAAGGAGGGAAGAAGATTTGTGAATAAAGCCTCTACCACATTGACAGCACTAGTGCAGCTGAACTCTGGAAATGGAAAGGGTTTACCTCCACTGAACTTACACAAAATCAAATGTACATTATAATATAGTAATTCCGTAAAGTGTGTGAGCTATGCAAATGGAAGGAAATAAATACTAGTGCAGAATTTATTTAAAAACAGAAAGATACCACGTGCAGTCCTGATAACTCAACAATCAAGAGAGGGATCTCCTTTGTTAATTGAATCAGAATTTTCTGTCAGCGATGAGCCAGCTACACTCACCGTTGACCTTTGAGAGAAGCCTTATGTGATGAAATGGTTGCTTGACCTCATAATCTACCTTGTTTGACCTTGCACCTTATTGTCTACCTGCAATGCACTTCCCTGTATCTGTGACACTTTACTCTGTATTCTGGTCTTGTTTTTATCCTGTACTACCTCAATGTATCTGCACTGTGTAATGAATTGATCTGTATGAGCGGTATCCAAGACAAGTTTTTCACTGTACCTCAGTACAATTGACAATAATAAACCAATACCAATACCAAAGTCCATTTACTTTTTGCACATCTAGTGTCAACCTACTGCTGTGTGCCAGACCCATCAGCAAGGACAACATCCTCATATTGTCACAAGATGGAGGAAGGGGAGATCTGGAGGGGTATGCAGAAAAATCCCTGTCCATGAAAGAGCTGAACAAAACTTTGACAGTTGGCTAAGTCAAGCTCCTTAGCTTGGCTTGCTGTTGTACGTGGAAATCATTGATGAATGAGTATGGTCCAAGTGTATATGTACACAGGCACTGGATAAATAATTGGTCAAATAAAACAGTTGCACAAGTTCCAGCAGCTCTCTGTGCTTCTCTATACAGTATGTTCTGCCTTCATTGGGTTAAAGGTAATGAACAAGTCCATACATTACACTGTCAAAACTTTGAATGTTTCTAAATCCTCTAATGTTTAGAAACATTCAAAAATTATTAAACATCATTCAGAATACACAGAAAAGGTTTTTAAATTGCTAACAGTGAGCAAACAGAAAAATACTTAAATACACAAAAAAAAGTTTAAAGCATTGAAGTAACCTTGATTAACCCAAGAATGTAAATGTTTCATTGCTTACCTTGATCCCTTGCAGTTGTGCCACTCCACTGAGGTGGGGTCAATGTTTCAGCTCCACTCCTAACCTGGCCCATGTTTTACAGGTGGCTCCCCATCCTAAAAGCTGGGAAGTTGCTGTAACTTGGCACTCTGTTGCCAGACCACATGAGGATTCCAACATCAGAGTGCAGTCAGGAAATGGCTGGGGAAGAACCACCAAATTTGGTGCTTCCACCTTCGAATGGGAACCCAAACTTGGTGGCACTGAATGTGGTGAAATGCAGAGGACTTGGACCGAACTGGCACATTTCCCCAAAAAAAAACAATTCATTAATTCCTGATCATCTCACGTGATGTTCTTGCACTTTCTGAGTGAAGTATATCTGTGAGTAAAATACTTACATTGTAACACAGCAAACATGCTTTTCTTTTGTAATTAACAAATGCCTGTCTGAGCACTTATATTTGTCCATAAATTAGCAGGAATCATGCAAATCAATCAATGCCTTGCCCTATAAAACAGACAAGTTGTTGAAAGATTGTTAACCAGTTTGAACGATTATGTTCAAGAATTTGCAGCAAAATAAATCAGGTTCTATTTTTTCTGTACGAATGTGGTATTAGTGCTAACTTAATAGTTCATTGTAGCAGACGTGACTGTCAACATTTCTGTCATTGTGCTTCATGTCAGTTCCTTGTGTTTGGTTAAAGTACAAGAGCTGGTGAAAGGTAAGACACAGCAATGTAATTTACAGCCTGTTTATACTGCATTACATTAGATGTGGAAGTTTTAGAACAGTAAATGGGTGCCTTCCTGTAAGAGTTTTTCAAAATAAAATGACAGGAATGTGTCCAGTTGACTATGGCTGAAATTTCTACTGAGTGGCTGCTGTGTGGCGCCTGTGGTAGCACAGAATTGAGACTTCTTTTTAAGTGTGCAGATTGATACAACTGAGTAGATTGTGGGGTTTAGAGGACATTTAGGAGTCACCAAAGGAGTGAGGTGTTGGAGTCACATACATGTCAACGTGCGCACAGAGCCAGCCTTCCTTCTCTTAAAGCACCAGAGCAGTTGTATTGGATTTAAACAACCGTGCCATCACTCCTGCTGATAGCAGCTTCTTGCACCTTTTTAAACACTGAATTCTCATGTTGCTATGGTCCAACTTAAAAACATATTTGCTAGATTAAAGATCGATGAATTACATTATGAGTATTGTGACATTCTGGGACACAAAAGGTCCTTTATAAAAGCAAGTATTTATTTCTGTTTGTTCAGGTCTTTGGGGGAAAATGTTGGTTATTGCTGTACTACACAGCAGGTACTTCAAGCAGGTGAGTGTTCTGCACATTATACTGCTCTGCTCACTGGTTCCCAAGCAAGTGTGTGAGACCAACTCAAGAGGCAGCAGTTGGGAGGCATCCAGAAGATTACAGGGGATTCATGAGATTCTAATGATATTGAACTAACTTTGATAGAAAGTTCACAAAGATAGTCAAAGTAAATTAAAAAATGTGCTCAGCATGCTGAGTGCCCTTGATAGTTAACTAAAACTATTGTGATTTTGGTTTAAAAATGTTATTTGAGAAATATATTTCCAAGTGGAAAGGAAATCTTGCTAGCCCACTAAAGGTGTCTCCAAAATATTATCTTGGTGGGATATCCTGATGTGTTCTGGCTCTGAAATTTGTTCCGTTAAAGTTGACCACTATAAGCAGGTAGGCAGCAGAGTTTACTTTAGAGGGTGCAATACTAACTGCACCAATCTTTCCTGCGAATATAATCTGGCATCTACACTGTCTATTGATTTCAGTCCAAAGTATTAATGGACAGTGGGGAAGGGGAAACGGGGGCTAGTTCAATATGGATAGATGCTTCTCCAAGCTGGCTTTTCACCTCTGCCTGAAAGTGATAGCTGTTACTGTGGTGTTTAACACTTAGACCCAACAGGGAGGGTAGGATGCTGATGGAGTGGTAGGATTTTTACCTCAGTGTGGGTTGGATTTAAACCCAAGAGATCATCCTTTCTGTAAGAACCTTCAAAACATTCCTAGGAATCATTTATACAAGTGAACACTGTATAAAAGGACCTATAGCAAGTCAGTATCCCTCATTATGATCCTCAGAGTTTTTATTTACGTATAAATCCATGAAAGAACTATCAGGACACATATGATATGGACTGCTGCTTCAATGTCCCTGTTTAATGCCATTTTCAAAGATGATCATAACATAATAATGAGCAACATTTGACCAATAAGGACCATTGAACTCTGGAAGACAGATAGTCACGACTTGAACAGCATGATTTATTGTGTGACATATTGGTTCTGCACAACCCTTTGTTAATCAACATGGTCCCACCAGCACGACTCTGTTCCATTTCAAAGAGATAAGCAACATAGGGAAAAAACACTCCTACTAAATGACAGCTTCTTCAGAGGAACGATTTAACAGGCAAGGCTACCTGTAAAACTTCTACAATCTCGCTTTGTTCACCAAGATAAGCCTTAAAGATTACATTTTCAATGTTCACGCCAAATCACGTGTTAATAAGAGCACAACTTTTAATTAAGCAATACGAATAAGCAGATTCTCATTAAACCTCGATTTGATGTTTCATTGGATTGCACTCTAGTGCATGATATCAATCAAGCAGTCACTCCAGTGCTAAGGTTGTCAGTATCTCTTCACTTCAACAACTGGTGGCTTTGGAAGCCTCTTCTCCTGTCATCTAGGAAAGAGGAGGAGGCCTTTCATGCCTACTCCGCCATTCATCAAGATAATGGCTGATCTACTTTGGTATAATTTTCCAGCATTATCCCCGCATCCACTGATTCCCTTAATATCAGGAACCTATTTACGAATATGACTGAGCTTCCATGGCTCCCAAGGGTATAGAGTTCCAAGGTTCACCATGCTCTGAGTGAAGAAATTCCTCCTCATTTCATTTGGAAACAACCGACCCCTTATTTTCAAACTGTGCCCATTGGTCCTATATTCCTCATTCAAGGGCAATATCCTGTCTGCATCAAGCATGTTACACTCTTTCAGAATTTGTTTAATATTTCAATGAAGCTACTTGTCATGAAATGATTGATTTGGTTCTCCACCCATGGACTCAAAGGATCAGTGCTAATCTACTGACCTCTTCTTAGTCTGTAATAATGAGGGCTTAATAATATCCGTACTTTAATATCAAGAAATAACAGTGCAATTCTAACTGTAGATTAAAAAGGATGCCTTGCATTTCTGAAGCATCGTTCATAACCTTAGGTTGTCCCAAAACACTTGACACCCAATGAAGCATATTGAAGTGTAATGTAAGAAATTATTGAAAGTGCTGTGATTATTTCCTGACTTGAGTTTTCAAAATTAAATCAGGCTTCATGACATACATACAATTAACTCTTCATTAATTAATTGCATTATGCTTTATTAGTCAAATGCTGAATTTGTTTCACATAAATATATTTCAGCTGTAAGAGTTTCATGAAATCTTCAACCAAGAAAGAAACGTTGGATTTAATTGTGCAATGTTACCATACCAAATCTTGGGCAAATTGAAGAAATTTGCCTCCTGCAACCTGGACCCCACCTTCTTTAGTTTAGACCAGCAGTCACAATCCAATTGCTAACGTTTCTCCCTCAATGAAGCCAAAATCATCAAAGACAGACCACTTGGTCATTACATTTGCAGCTGTTTGTGGGACCTTGGTCTTCACACAATAGCCGCAAACCTTCTTAAATTAAGTGTGCATGAAAGGTATTTCATTTTAGGCAAGACATTCTGAACATTTCTCAGAAATGTGATCAAATGCTACAAAAACAAGTCCTGCTTATTCAGACCACATCCGGTGGTGAGATTAGGCCTTCTCAAGGCTCTCACACCATCAATGAAATCTGACATGCAGCAAGTATCAGGAAAACAACTGAGCACTCTCTGCAATTTTCCATTGACTTCAAAGGCCAGAAAATTATAACAGACATAATTAACCCCTTTCAACAGGAGAAGCCCTATTAGATTCATGTTGCATCTTCCAATATTTCACCTTTTGTATTCATGATAATTTTCCACACTGAGGTTTATTAGTTGACACTGTGTGACCTCAGTTAACCCAAGACCAAAATTATCCTAACAGCTAAAAATTAATTTTAAATTATTCACAACAATAAATTACCTCTCTCTAAACATTGCACAAATTATTAGACAAACTATCGGGGAGGTGACTTGGAAAATAAGCCAGCTCCAGAACATGACTAATTTCTGGCAATTGATCCTTCAGGCTCCAGAAGTTGTTTAATTGCAGGATTAAAACCTCTTTTTTTTCTGTAAGGTCTTATTTGTATATCTGCAAAATTTTAAATATAGAGCCATAGTGGAAGAAATAAAGGAGCACAATGAAAAAGTTATTTATAGCACTAGTATGGCAACATTGACCTAACATTAAGGCAATATTAATGACCTTGGATCATCGCAAAGTTTTATGTTTTCTGAATTCCAAACTCTGTATTTTTTTAATATACTTAAACAATGAAGAATGATGGTTAGTCAAACTGAATAAACAACTAAACTCCCTCTCTTCTGTTTGTTTCTCTCATTCTCTTTCAACTGTGCTGTACTTGGTTGAACATAGTTTTAAGCACGCTGTAAAACCTTATACTTCATATTCAGATTTTTCACCAAGTCAGGGATCAAAGAAGCAATTTGCATTTATATAGCAATAGTTAAAACCTGTACATGTCTATAAGTGTTTTACTGTTAATGCAGTGTTCTAATTTCAGAAAAATGGCAATTTGTGCATCGTAAGCTCACATAAGCGACACTTAGATATTGACCAGGTGATGAGTTTGCTATGATGTTGATTTTGGGAGAAATATTGGCCCCAGGAAAGCTAAAAAGTCTTCAATGGCCTATCTTGAGAAATGTAATGAGATCACCCAGATCCACCCAGGAGGCTGGACAAAATCTCAGTTCATCACTTTATCTGACACTCTAACAAACTTCTACAGATGTACTGTTGAAAGTATCCTGACATTCAGCATCAAGGTCTGGTACAGCGATTCAAATGCGCAGGAATGTAAGAAGCTGCAGAGAATAGTGGACTCAGCCCAATGCACCACGGGCAAATCCCTCCCCACTACTGAAAGTATCTACACGAGATGCTGCCTCAAAAAGGCAACATCTGTCATCAAAGATCCTCACCATCGGATCATGCCATCTTCTCACAGCTACTATCAGGCAGGAGGTACAGAAGCCTTAATACCCACACCACCAGGTTCAAGAATAGCTATTTCCCTTCAACCATTCGGCTTTTGAACCAACCAGAACAATCCTAATCACTACCTCAGTATAGCAACACTATAATGACTTCAACCACTCTGCACTACAATGGACTTTTTTTTGTTCTAATTGTATTCTTTCTTGTAAAAATTGTGTATGATATATGTTTAATTTATGTTTTTCTTGTGAATGTTGTGCATCTGATGCTATGTGCCTGTGATGCTGCTGCAAGTAAGTTTTTCATTGCACCTGTGCATACATGTACTTGTGCATGTGACAATAAACTGCATTTTGACAGACTTCAGTTTCAAGAAATGACCCATCTGTCTTTTGAATACAGCACTGAGGCAGTGTTGAACTGATCTTCCAATTCAGAGGTTAAGATAGGCATAGTACTGTACAGAAACAGGCCCTTCAGCCCATTGAGTCCATGATGACCATTAAGCATTGATATACATCAATCCTACACTAATCTCATTTTATTCTTCCCACATTCCCATCAACTTCCCACTGATTCTACCACTCATGTACACACCAGAGAAAATTTGCAGTAGCCAGCTTACCAACCCATATGTCCCTGGGCTGTGGGAAGAAACCGGAGCACCCGAAAGAAGTCACAGGCAAAAGGTGCAAAATCCACACATCAGCACTGGAGGTTGGCATCGAAATTGGGCACTAGAGCAGTGAGGCAGCTCTCTACTAGATGTGCCACATTAATTAGCCCGACTTCAATTTCCTGCCACGGCTAAATGGAAATAAAGCCAAACTGGTGACTTCTATTCCTTTGAAATAAAATTTCTCTATAAGTTTCTCTACAAGTTGCACACGGTCTTAACTTGAAAATGCACTGCCTTTCTTCATCGTGGGACCTAAATCCAGGAACTCCCTGCCTAACAGCATCTTCATCAGAAGGTTCAAGAAATTGGCTCATCACCACCTTCGATGGGTGGACAATAATTACTGGCCTTACCAGCAATGCCACTTTTTATAAAGAGTAAATGTTGGTGGATGACTCTTGTGGTCAGATTTGCAGCATAAACATGGATTTTATTTCACTTTGGGTTAGTTCCTTGTTAACGACGGTAGTAATTATATATTCTGCCTGCATGAGACTGGTAACACTTTGAGCACATCACCCGACAAATTACATTGGTTGAGAATGATCCAATTTTGATGCATTCTAAACAGAATGGTAAAAAATTAGTTTCCCAGTACACTTGCTTCTTATACATCAACCTGCATGTTCCAAATTCTCTAGGGTTTTGGGGTAGAAGTTCTTTGGTTGGTGATTTCCTGATGCCACTGAAGGTAATAGTATTGACTATTAGTATATGGACAGAAGATAACATTGCACTCATTTAGCATTAGGGACCATGTTCTCTGTTGAGACAGGCTTGATGTTAGTTCTAGTTGCAATTATCATGAGCAAATGCATTTATCAAAACAATTTGCAGCTTGATATAATATTTCAAGTAAAGTACAGAGGTGTCCAAAACGTTTTATAAACTAAATCCAGATGATGCAAAGAATTTTCAGTCTTATTCCTTTGGGCTTCAAGATCCCATGGCATCAAATCTGAAAAATATAAAAGACATTGACAACTCAGGAACAATGACACATTTCCCTGTCCAATACGTAAACAGTGGAGTTACATTATCAATGTTAATGCCATCTAACTTCCGCCTTCTGCCCTCTTCCTTTCCAGTCCTGATGATGGGTCTCGACACAAAACGTTGACTGTTTATTTGTCTCCATAGATGCTGCCTGACCTGCTGAGTTCCTCCAGCATTTTGTGTGTGTTGCTCCAGATTCCATCATCTGCAGAATCTCTTATGTCTCTGTAACTACCTATTCTACCAGCCATAGTTGTGCAAAACTGGTTGGGTAGGCTCATTGATATCAAATGCTTTGATCTGAATTCCCACCTCAACTGTCTCTGAGTTTTCCAATGGATGTTGTAGAGAATTGGGTGAACGTTTGTTGATATTTGACTGCTTTGGGGCATTCAGCCCATGGTACAGTGCTCACCCTGGGCTTCTGTAAGGGAATACTGTATTCCCTCCCTGAATCTCTCCACCTCTTTACCCTCCTTTTGTCCTTTATGAAGCTCCTATAGCTAAGCTTGTGACCACCCAGCCAGATACAGTATATGGCTCAGTGTTAATTTTAATTTTGGAAATATTGTGAGGAGTGCCTTTGGATGTTTTTCTTAATACTAAGCAAGCTATATAAATGGATGTTTTTGTCAATGTACTATTCGATGTGCATGGAAACACTTATAGAGTCATATTCTATAAACAGGCCTTTCGGCCCACTAACTTCATACGGATCATCAAGCATCCATTCATATTCATCCATTTTATTCTCTCCACATTCCCATCAACTTGCTCCAGGTTCTGTAATTCATCCACATGCTTGGGGAAATTCTACAGCGGCCAATTAATCTACCAACCTGAACATCTTTAGGATGTGAGAGAAAATCTGGGAAACCTATGTCATCACAAGGAGGACATGCAAACTCCATACAAACAGCACTGGAGATCAGGATTGAACTTGTGTTGCTGGAACTGTGTGGCAGCAGCTCTACCAACTGTGCCACTGTGCTGTCTTAATTTACATTTCAAAACAATAAAAAGAGAAGCATGAACAGTTACTTAAAAATGATCTTTGATAATAAGCTGGCTATGATACATACTTATGTAGCTGACATGTTAACTATGAATTTGCCATACCTTGAATATATTCTCACTGCGTGCCAATGGAACCCCTCCTGGTTATAAATGAACAACACCATCAATTGCATTTCATTAACCATTAATACACTTTGTGAGTTTTTCTTGTATTGGAATCCAACAATTTATTACCCAAAAGCAAGGATAAAACCAGTGGATGTAATTGAATTAAGCTGCGCTCAGCATTTAAAACTGATTTGTTGGCAAATTAAAGTATCATTGCTAAATTATAAGTAAATAATTTAACTTCCTGAAGGTGGTTTAAATTTGTTCAGTTCTCTCTGTGATGGAGTACGTGACATGTTCTAATCTCTTTTGGTTACAGAAATCCATTTGTATAGCTTATGCTTGGGCTATTTTGTTTCTCTGTGAGGACGGGAGCTTTTGGCCGTCAGGTAGTATTAATTAACCTGCACAGGAGCAGCAAGGGGTGTGCATATCATCAAATGGCTTGTCCCAGATCTCTCAGCTTACAGAATAAACAGTGCAAATCACCACTTTCACTTACCAACAGAATGAAGGCAACATGAACAGCTTGCTATAGAAACATAAAAAGTAAGAGCAGTAGATCCTTTGACGCAAAAAATTCTGCACATGCTGGAATCTGGAGCAATACACAAAAAGTGCTGGAGGAACTCAGCAGGTCAGGCAATATCCATGGAGGGAAATAAACAGTCGACATTTCGGGCCGAGACCCTTCATCAGGACGAGAAAGGAAGAGGGCAGAAGCCAGAAAAAGGTGAAGGGAGGGGGAGGAGTAAAATAGGCAGGGGATAGGTGAGTTCAGGTGATAGACAAATCCAGGTGAGAGGGGGAAGGTAAATGGGTGGGGAAGGGGGAGAAGATGTAATAAGCTGAGAGATGATGGGTAGAAGAGGCAAAGGGTTGAAGAAGAAGGAATCCAGTAGGAGAGGGCAGTGGACCATGGAATAAAGGATAGGGGAGGGGAGGAGAGGAGATGGACAGGTCATCAAGGCAGGGGAAGGGAGCCACAGAAATAAGGGAAGACAAAGGAGTGTGGGGAGGGAAGAAGTTAAGGAAATCGATGTTGAGTATACTTCTTGAATATAGTTATACTTCAGGAAGGGGAAGGAGAGTGAACATGCACCAATCTGCATTGGGGGATTGGTGCTGGAGAGAGTCAACAGCTTTAAATTCCTGGGCATTAACACATCAGATGACCTGTCCTGGGCCCAGCACATAGATGCATAGATGCAATCATAAGGAAGGCACACCAGCATCTTTATGTTCTTTGGAGATTAAGGAAGTTTGTCTTGTCACCAAACACTCTAACAGACTTCTACAGATGTACTGTTGAAAATATCCTAACTGGTTCCATCATGGTCTGGTACGGCAATTCGAATGCGCAGGAATGTAAGAAGCTGCAGAGAATAGTGGACTCTGTCAAACACATCACGGGCATATCCCTCACCACCATCAGTAGTATCTACAGGAGACAGTGCCTCAAGAAGGCAACATCTGTCATCAAAGATCCCCACCATCCGGACCATGCCATCTTCTCGCAGCTACCATTGGGCAGGAAGTACAGAAGCCTTAAGTCCCACACCACCGGTTCAGAAACAGCTACTTCCCTTCAACCATTCAGTTATTGAACCAACCGACATAACCCTAATCACTACAGTTAAGCAACACTTTGATCACTTTGCACTAAAATGGATTTTCTTTTTGTTCTAATTGTGTTCTTTCTTGTATAATTCTGTATAATTTATGTTTAATTTATGCTTTTCTTGTGAATGCTGTTGATATGCTTTTATGTGCCTGTGATGCAGCTGCAAGTAAGTTTTTCATTGCACCTGTGCACACATGTACTTGTGCATATGGCAATAAACTCGACTTTGATTTTTGACTTTATTGATTTACCTTGAATTGTTTTTGTGGTAGAGAATTCTATAAAATTAACAACTCTCTGGGAGAAAAGAATGGTGAGAACTCTGAATCATCAGGTACAGAAGGCTACATGCCAAGTGCTGGAAGATGGGATTAATACAGATGGATGCCCACTGGTCAGGGTGGACACAGTGAGCTGAATGGCCTGTTTCCATGCTGTATGACTCTATGACTGTGAGAAATTTTTTTCTCATCTTCATCCCAAATGGCATTCCTTATCTGTAGATACTGATATAATAAGCAGGAATGGGCCGTTTGGCCCCTCTAGTCTGTTCAGATCCTGACAAATGCTGACCCTCAGCCAGATGTCACTGCATCCTCAATGACCTAATTACACTGTGGTTCCCAATTAACTGACTTTAATATACATTGGTAAACTGACTGTTCCCACATTCCCATTAGGAAGCCTTGCTGGATTAGGGAATGGATTACAATTTGCAAAGTTTAAGAGTGCTTTATGAATATAAACATTAAAATATTTAATACAGTACAACTCCAGTAATCTGCTATCAAACCATTCAGAAATCTCAATGGTTCAGCATCCAGATCACCAGATAATGTTTGCGGCATACCCTTCTAACTCACAGGGGCCCTGGTTCCCAAGTGTCATTCCACTCACTAGGACCATGGTTCCCACATTCTCCCTGAAATGACCAGGAACCTATTTCCTGCACTCCCTTTAAACTTACTGGGTTCACTGTGAAAATTAATTTCATACAGTGCAACATCTAAAATAAAGTGATTTAAAAATGTGTTGGAGTATTAATGGAAATAACATCCAATAGTCTGGAATACCTACTGGTCTGGCACCATTAAAGTCCTGCACATGCTGGATTATTGCAGTTATACTGTACAATAGTTCTTTCTGCAGACCTGTTGTCTAATAACCAGTAAATAAATAAAGCAATGAAGCTATCCTGTCCATTTCTTATTGACTTTGGACATAAATCCAAATAAATAAAACAATAATAAAGTACATTGATATACCACCCTTTATGAAGCAAAACACCCCGGACATTGCCCTACAACATTAAGTTGACATCCAGCCACATAAGGAGGTAGCAGTAGAGGAGAGCAAAGTTTGGATGGAGTGGTAAGTTTCAAGATACTTGAAGGAAATGAGGTTTGGAGAGGAAGTTCTAGAATTCAGGACCTTAAGGATGTGCAGGATTAAAAGAATGGTACAGTTCTTGGGGGAAATAGAAAAGGAAATTACAATTCAAGTCACAATTCATTGTTCTTTAGGAAAGATATCCAACTCTTTGTGTGGAAAATTGTCATCTGGCAAGGATGGAGAATTTAATACACATTGTGAAGGGAAATTGAAAGTAAAAGAACAGAGGCTGCTTCAGAAAAAAAATCCCCTCTTCCTCATCTGTTTTTAATCTGTGAAAAAGCAGTAGGTTCTTCGATAGACACTGGCCCTGGCTTCGTGTGTGTCGAATTATGGCAGAGCCCAACAACACGGCACAGCTTGAACTGTCCTGATCAGATCCAGCTCTGTGTTACACCTGCCCTGTGTTACAGGCAAGCACCATTAACATGCAAATCAACACATTCGGGCTGCACTTTCCTTCACACGAGTTGCAGAGTCTGGTGAAAAAGGGGAAAGCAAGTTGGCTGCAAACCGGAGGTTGTTACTAACTCTGAGAAGCAGATGCTATTGCTTTGCTTGCATTCAGAAGATGGCAGTGCCAGGCTCCCACATTCACGACTCCTTCACAGCCTCCTCTCAACTTTGCAGTCTGACCTTTATTCCAACAAGATCACGTGAGGAAATAACAAGGCACAAATGGTGTTTGGAGTTTATCGGCAGCTGAAGGAGGATATTTCAGGATGCAGATCATATTTTGAAGAGAATATTAGTATTGCTATTGGTTTATTATTGTCACATGTACTGAGATACAGTGAGAAGATGCTGCTTGCATGCCATCCTGCCAGATCATGCCATACATAAGTACATCGAAGTAGTAAGAAGAGAAACAGAATGCAGAATACAGTGTTACAGTTACAGAGAAAGTGCAGTGCAGGTAGACAAATAAAGTGCAAGGGCCGTGACAAGGTCGATTCGGAGATCAAGAGTTCAAGGGTTCATCATTTAGCGTATGAGAAGTCCATTCAAGAGTCTGATAACAGTGGGATAGAAGCCATCCTTGAGTCTGGTGGTACGTGGTCTCAAGCTTTTGTATCTTCTGCTTAATGGGAGAGAGGAGAAGAGAGAATGAACGGGGTGAGAGGGGTCTTTGATTATTTTGGCTGCTTTCCCGAGGCAGCAGGAAGTGTAGACAGAGTCAATGGAGGGGAGGCTGGTTTGCACGATAGACTGGGCTGTGTTCACAACTCTCCGCAATTTCTTGCAGTCTTGGGCGGTGTAGTTGCCATTCCACGCTGTGATGCTTTTGGATAAGATGGCAGGAAATCTGAGCCACCGAATAGAAAAGTGTACCATGTCAAACACTGAACATTTAGCAAGCATTATGTGTGGCAATTCAGTATCAGTACAGTTGTTTGCACACTTGACGCCAGACTGCTAAAGCTGACATTCTATTCGGAGTTCTGTCACAGAGAGAGGTTACCCAGTGGACAGAGGAAAAGATTCAGGGATGTGCTCCTTGAAGAAATGCACCATCCCCACTGACTCCTTGGAATCCGCCCCATGACCATCCAAAGTGGAGAAGAAGCATTTGGGATGGTATAATGAATCTTCAGAACATGCATCAGGTGCAGAATGAGGCACTGAGGATGTGGCAAAAGGGCTGCACCACCTGACAAACTACCCACCCCCTTCTGTCTAACCTATACAAGAGTTATCGCATTGACCTCATCAGCCACCTGAGAGCCTTGGAGTGGAAGCAAGTCATCCTTGAACCTAAGGAACGGCCTGAGAAGGAGTAGAAATTATGTACTGGGCTGACAGAATGAACTAAAAGGAACAATTCTAAAGGGATGTAAGAACAAAGAGATCTAGGAGCATATGCGCGTAGTTTGTTGAAAGAGACAGAGTCAGCTGAGAAAGTGGCTTTAAAAAAAAGCATTGAGGGATTCTGTCTTCTATAAATAGAAGCATGAAGTACCTGAACAAGGAAGTCATGATGAACTTTATAAAAGGCTGTTTCTGTCACAAGTGGGACATCATGTTCACTTCTGGGCACCACACTTTGGGAAAGATGCTTCCTGAAGTGTGTGACACTTTAGAAAAGGTGCTGAAGAGAAGTATTAAAATAGTTCCAGGCATGAGGGACCTTAGAGTCATAGATTTCAGATTCATTGAGTTCTACAGCACAAAAATAGGGTCTTGCACCCACCATGTCTCTGCCAACCCTTTTTTGCCCATCTGCATTAATCCCATGCCCGCATTAGGATGGCATCCTTCTATGCCGTGCCTATTTAAGTGCATGCCTAAGTGCCTCTTAAGCATAGTGATTGTATCTGATTCCAACACCTCCTCTGACAGCACATTCCAGATATCAACCATTCTCTGTGTAAAAAAAAACTTTCCCCTCAGATCTCTTTTAAGACTCCTTCCCCTCACCTTAAACCTGTGTCCTCCGATTGTTGATACCCCTACCACAGGTAGAAGATTTGGACTATCTACCCCATCTATGCCTCTCAGCCTTATATACTTCCATCAGGTCTCTCCTCAATCTCCTCCACTCCAGGGAAAACTAAGCCCCCTTATCTGGTTCCACTCATCATGTTTCTTTCTTGTCAGATTCAATAAATTGTAGCCCTTTGTTGTCTCCACATATCACCTGCCAGCCTCTGTCGCTGTCTTCACCTCTCCCCTTCCCACCTGACTCCATCTGCCGAACATCCCTCTTCACCTGAATCCACCTATCGCCAGCTCGTGCCTCACCCCTCCTCATCACCTCTTCATACTGGCTACCTCCCCTTTACACTCTCAAGCCTGATGCAGGGTCTTGACCTGAAACCAACTACCCCTTTGGCTCCACAGATACTGCCTGACCTGCTGAGTTCCTTCAGCAGCTTGGGTTTTTCTTGCCCCAGTTATATGGATAGGTCAGGGAAGCTGGAATTGATCTCTGCTTGGATTGAGAGAGGTTGTGAAGGGTTCGAAGAGAGCTCTTTAAAATCAGGTGGAGTCTAGACATGGAAGTAAATGGTTTCTGTTGGTGGAAGGGACAAGAAAGATGTAGAATAAAGCTGATTGATAAAAGAACCCAAAGTGACCTGAGAGGAAACTTTTTTCACACAGTGAGTGGTTAGGATCTGGAATACATGGCCAGGAATAGTGCTGGAGGCAGATTCAACAGTAATATTCAAAAGGGAGCTGGATAAGCATCTGAAAGGAAAGAATTCATCAGGCTGTGGGGAGTGGGACAAGCTGGATGGCTCTTACATAGATAGGTTGATAGGCCTCCTTCTGTGCTGTAACAATGATTCAGAGATATTAACACACCTTTTTAATATATGCGTAGCCATTCTATTCTCCACGAACCAGAAATCATCTAACACTCAGCTGCCTATGTCCTTACTTGTGCCAAGTCTATCTTAATCCCTCTCCATGCTTTCAAACCCATAGTGGTTCCCCGTTAAGCTTAATTTTATAATTATCCTCCTTAATTTCAAATCCTCTGTATGTCTTGCTTTTCCCTATCTCCATCAGCTCCTCCAGCCTCATAACCTGTGCTCCTCCAATTTTAGTCTTTTGATCATCCATGAATTTAGTGGCTCGACCACTGGCAATTTTCTCCCTACATCTAAGAATTCTCTCCCCAGTCTATCTCTCCCACCAAAACCCCATTCCCCTGCTACTTGTCTTTCTTCCTTTAAGACATTCCTCAAAGTCTACATCTTCAACGAAACCATTTTTTTGGCAATGTTCCTGTTTTTTTCCTTATGCTAAAGGCACCATATAAATAGAAGTTGTTGTTGTTGGCACTGACAAATATCTTCATGTCACTTCATATATCAACAGCTTTCTCAAAATGGCTTTGAGCTTTAGTTAATTGTTTGCTTTTTATTTTTAAAATGTCTTTACAGAACACCACCACGTGGAATTTACCCACCCAGCCGCGCACCATCCTGACTTGGAAATATATCGCTGTTCCTTCGCTGTCCCTGGGTCAAGATCCTGGAACTCCTTCCCTAACAGCATTGTGAGTATACCCACACCTCAAGGACTGCAGCAGTTCAAGAAGGCAGCTCACCACCACCTTCTCGAGGGCAACTAGGGATGGGCAATTAAATGCTGCCTCAGCCTCAGAAGCCAACATCCCTTGAATAAATATAAAAGAAAATCACAGAGTTCCTTTTTTAATAATTTTTGTTGCTTGACTTGAATCTATTAGGCCATCTAGAATATGCCCATCACCCAACAGATTATATCAAGCAACACTGGGATCTTCCTACACATCCTGGCTTTAACTTTACAGGACAAAGAAATGCTATTGGATATTTTCAATAGATCTTTTTATGCTTGGCAACCAAATTGCATTTCTCAGATCCATAAATTCTCTTCTCATCACTGGACTATTCATTTATTTTTTTTCCTCTTCAAGAATATATTCCCATTGGCCACATGGCAACTTTCCATGTCCAGTACTGAACCAATCACATGACAGAAAATGTGGTGATTAACCTATCCCTTCCTCAGTAGGTTGTCCAAAACCTTCCCCCTTCCAGCTCCTCCCCCTTGAGAAAACCAGCCACACCCCACCTGAAATCAGTCCCTCCCTTTTCGAGATATCAAGCCTTCCCAAACTGAAATCAATCCTCCCGCTTTCCAGATTCAGATTCTACCTCTCTCTTCTGGAATTACTACTTCTCTTCCCGCAATCATCCACTCCACTCAGAAATCAGGCCCTCCCCATCAAAAAACAACCCCTCCTCCAAGGAGCAAATAACTCCTCCCCTCCTGAAATTAGCTGTACCCTCTTAATGGAAGTAAGCTTCTCTCTCTCGTGAAATCAGCACCCCATATCCTTGAGAAAATTAGTTCTTACTTTTCCTGTGAAAATCAATCCTTAAAATCAGCCCTCCCCCTCTTAAAATCAGCTCCTGTGCTGACTGAAATCAGCTCTTCCCCTCCAGAACATAGCCCCTATCCTTCCTGAAATCAGTCCACCCCTCTGAAATCAACCCCCCTTTCCTGAAATCAGCCCTACCCCTCCTGAAATCAGCACCTCCCCTTCCTGAAATCAGCTCTCTCTCTCCTGAAATCAGCTCTCCCCCTCCTGAAATCCGTCTTCCCTTCCTGAATTCGCCCTTCTCACTCTTGAAATCAACTCCTCACCTCCGGAGGAAAGCAGCCACTCCACCTCCCAAAATCAGCCATTCCCTCTCATGAGGAGATCAGCCTCCTCACTGCTGAAAACACCCCACCCTTTCCTGAAACCACTCCTGATATCAGCCTGCCCCTCCTGAAATCAGTCCCTCTCCCAAGAGAAATTAGCATCTCCTCATCTGCTCCTGCCCCCCACACCACCCCCCACCTAACCAAATCAGCCCTCCACCTCCTGAAAACATTGCCCTTCAGTCATCTTCCTGACCTCTTGACCCTTGGATGATCTCTGTTACTGCAATACCACTGCAGTATGCGGTCTAGCTATCCCATTTTTGCCTGCTTTCAATGTGTGTAAAAACTCCCCTCAGCAGTTTTACAGAGAACATGGTACAGCACAGGAGCAGGCCCTTTGGTCCAAAATGTCTGTGCTGACCATGATGCCAATTTAAAGTGCACATCTGCCTGCACATGATCTGTATCCCTCCATTCCCTGCCTGTTTATGTGTCTGTCTAAATGCCTCTTGAACATTGCTGTCGTATCTGCTTCCACCGCCTCTCCTGGCAGTGCTTTGCAGGCACCTATTATTCTGTGTAAAAAATTTGTCATCTTCTCCTTTTCAGTATATAACAATGTAATCAAGAACTGAGTAGCAAGGTCATGGGCCATTAGTCACAGAAGAGCAGCAGAGAGTTTTTGTCCTTTTGCTTCTCGTCCAGTGAAGGAGAAATGACTGAGGTGGTTTAGTTTGTGGTCCAGAGTGTGGTCGGCATGGCCACTATAGTGGTTTGTCTTTCATTTTCCACTGACAGAGGACATGCACCCATCGACCTGTTGATACTATGATGCAACAAGGGCACATTGGTGTCTCAGAGGAATGTTAAAACCCGTGGGGGAAATGTTTCGATTGGACATTTTGGACATCTGCATTGTTCCACTCTGTTCTGTTCCAGAGTTTGATGAGATTCTAGTTCATTCCCAGAGTGGGGATGGAGACTCGATTATTTCTAATTATAGAACCTGATTAGCTTAAAAGCTTGAAAGATCAGTCTTCTTACATACACTGTCTTTAAATGCAAGAACACATTATAGCGGATCAAGCATTAAATGCCTTTGCATTCAGATTGCTGTATAGATCATTCCTAATGGCCTGTTTGGTATCCCTAGCCAGTTAGTACTAGGGCCTAAGGGACCCAACCATAATTATCCTTCAGAATAACCGTCGTGTTTTTTGCTACGTTTGAGAGCATGTTCTCTGGCTTGAAGCAGAGGAACAGAGGCTTGAAGTTTCATCATTTAGTTAATGAAAGAGAAAAGGACGAGATAATTTTTTTTCATACTTCACGCTCCAAGTCAACTATAATTCATGCCATTGAAATTTTAATCAAGAAATATTTGGTTACAAGTAAGCCTGCTCCCTTGTCTGGCCTCATACAATCCAAAGGGAAAGAATTCAGCACATTTTCAGTGCCTTAGATTCATGAAAAAAGAAAAGCTTTTTGAAAGAAGAATAACAGGAGCAAAGAGGCAATGCAAAGGATTCCATGCTGTCTGACATTGCTGCATTTATCAACAATACAGTGAATTAAGCTCATACTTTTACAGAGCCCTGCCACATCAGTGTATGAATTGCCCTGGTCTCTAAGTCACCACTTCTTTTGGGGTGCTTTAATTTTACGAAAAAGGCTTTCTTGGTTTAAAATATATCCAGCTTTTCCTCCAAAACTGTGTTATATTTTACATTTTCATTACTTAAAGTAATATTTAGTAAAATGTGAAAAGCATGAAAATACAGGCAACAGCAAGTAAATAAACATAACATTTTACTGTCTAGCTTTATTAAATGGATATTCTGATGTATAAGTGCCACTGGTAGACTTATATGTCAATTTTTACAATAACTGTAAGAAAGTCAGATTTGAGGTAATTTTTGATTGCAGTGATTTTCGTTATTGAGACAACAGACTAGTTGGCATTCAGAATGGGAAGTGGTTAATGCTATGATGCTGTGATCCCACTAACAGGACACAATGAGGGTAATGTGAACCACAGTGTCCCCTTAAAAGCAGAAGGTGGAGAATAGAACATGTATCTCCACACGACATTGGGAAATAATACAATCCCTTGTGTGGCCTTACTCAATCCCAAAGCATGCCAAAGGAGAAAAGACAGACTCCACAGTAAAGGCTATGGATTATCAATCCCACTTTCTCTCACCTGGAGAATTCAATTTCAGGTCCCTCTCTGTACCTTTCTCTCTCCTTATGATCTACTCAGGTCCTCTCATACACACACTTCCTCCCAAAACACCCCAATTCCCCATCACCTTGTTTCTTTTCCTTCCTCCACCCACGCTGCCAATCACCCACTGGGTCCGTTCCCTGCCTCCCTTTATTTGGTTCCATGCTCCAACATCCTCTTCTATCAGATTCCATCATCTGAAGCCCTTTGTTGCCTCCACTTTTCACCTCCAGTCTCTGTCACTATTTCTACCCTTTCCTCCTCCACCCGACTCCATCTGCCAATCAACCCCTCCACACTTGGATCCACCTATCGCTTTCCAGCTCTTACCTTGCCCCTCACCTCTGTATACTGGTTATCTCCCCTCTACCCTTTCAGTCCAGATGAATTGTCTCGAACAGAAGTGCAAGACTTTGTTTCGCAAAAGGGAGACTAACATCCATTTTAGGTGACCACAACAGATATCTGAATAATGGCTAACCTAGTATCAGTCTTTGGGACATGAAATTTGATCAACATTGCATTCATTGAACATATAGAACAGTACAGCAGAGGAACAGGCCCTTCGGCTCACAATGTTTGCACTGAACACAACGCCAAGTTAAACTAATTCTCTTCTGCATGTACCTGATCCGTATCCTTCCATTTCTTGCATATTCATGTGTCCATCCAACAGCCTCCTAAATGCCACCATTGTAGCTGCGTCCATCACTCCCCCCAGCACCCCATTCCAGGCACCTACCACTCTCTGTGTAAAAATCTTGCCTTGCACATCTCCTTTAAACTTTCCCTCTTTCTCCTTAAATGCATGTCCCCCAGTACTCGACATTTTTACCCTGGGAAAAAGATTGACTGTCCAGCCTACCTATGCCTCTCATAATCTTATAACTTCTACCAGATTTCTCCTTAGCCTCTGACACTCCAGAGAAAACAATTTGTCCAACGTCTCCTTATAGCTCATATTCTGGGTGACCAGAATTCCAAACAATACTTGAAGTGCGGCCTAACCAAGGTTTTAATATAGTTGCCACATGACTTAATGACTCTTATACTCAATGCCCTGGCCGATGAAAGCAAGCATGCCATATGCCTTCTTTACTACCCTATCTACTTGCGTGGCCACTTTCAGTGAGTTATGGACTTAGACCCCAAGATCCCTCGGTACCTCAAATGTGCATTTGTTTTGTGCTGATAAAATACACGCAACCACATTCAGTTTCTCCCTCGACATGATGCATACAAAAGTCCTCAGAGACTTGACAAGGTAGTTATGGGGATGATGCTTCCACTGGATGTGGTATCTGGAACTAGGGATAAGAGCCTTAGAATAAAGGCCATCATTCAGAATGCAAATGAGAGGAAGTTCCTTCACTCAGAGGTTAGTGAATCTTTTGGCACTCTCCATGAATGCTATGAAGATCCAGACATTGAGTATATTCAAGATAGAGATAAATAGATTTTTAGAGAATAAGGGAATTAGAGTCATAGAATCATATAGCACATGAACAGGCCCTTCAGCCCAACTGGTCCATGCCGACCAAGATTCCCATCTAAGTTAGTCCCAATTGCCCGCGTTTGGCCCATATCCCTTTAAACCCTTCCTATCCATGTACCTGTCCAATGAAATCAAATTCCCCAAGGAATATGGGATTCATACATGAAAGTGGTGCTGAGGTAAAGAGTCAGCCACATCCTATTGGATGGGCTGAATGGCCTGCTGCTGCTTCTATCTCTTTATGTTCTTGTATTCCTATGTTAGCACCACTCTCACACAATATAAAACTACCATTCACCATTTACAGATTGTCCACAGTCAACGAGAATGCTATAGGCTTTTACGGATACGATAATCTTTAGAATCTAATTACTCCTTCTTGCTATGCTTTCATTTACGCATTTACCTTGGCTAATAACATAATTTTACAAGGAATCAAATAAAATTAGAGAGTCATTGACATTCCTAGCGGCAGTAATGTAAAATGGAAGCCAGCAGTTGGAATTGCCATAGGCTTTCTTTACCCTCAAAGATGCTACAAACAGGGTAGTGTTGACATTTATGAAAACTAAGGTTGTTCAGAAAAAAAGCATACAACCAAAGTAAAATATTCCATGACTCAAAAAGCTAAAAATATTTGTGACAAAACATATATTTAAGTTAATCTGTCATTTCAACACATTTGCATTTGTTATTTAAGAGCCAAAGAAATGTTAGCAAGAATAGGCCATATGGCCCCTCAAGGATGCTCTACCATTCATTAAGGTCATGGCTGATCTAATTATGGCCTCAGCACCACGTGATTGCTCCACACACTCCTTGGCTCCTTTACAGTCCAAAAATCTACATTGGACTTGAATAGCTTCAATGTTTTGGCTTCTGCTGCTCCCTGGGTAGAGAATTCCACAAATTCATCACCCTCTGAAAAAAAAATCTCATTTCCATCTTCCTTTCCCCTGAAATTATGCCCCCTGGAGTTAGAATTCTGCCCATACGGGAAACATCACTGGCTCTCAATCAGTAAAACCACTGTTCGTCCACACTTGCCATTGGTTACAAGCTCCTCCATGGCACGCTTGGACGTTTTCCCTCTTTGTGCGCTCCGGTTTCCTTCCACTTCCCAAAGGCATGAGGATTGGTAGGTTAATTATTTATTGTACATTGCCCCTAGAATGTAGGTGAGTGGCAGAATGTGTGGGGAGTTGATGAGAATGTGGGGAGAATAAAATGTAGGATTAGTGTTTTTCTTTCTATCCATTCAAGGGATGTGGCCTTCTCAGGCTGAGCCAGCAATTAATTGCCCATCCTTAGTTGCTCTTGATGGGTGCTTGATGCTTGGCATAGACTGAGTGGGCTGAAGAGCCCATTTTCGTGCTGTATGTTTCTATGATGTCATATACATCCGTCATGTCCTCTATTTTCACTGCTCCACCACTGTGCCATGCTTTCAGTTGCCCAAGTTTGGAATTCCCTCCCTAAACTTCTTGACCTCTACCTCTCTATCCTCCTTTAAAATGACTGTAAGACCCATTATCTGACCAAGACTTTGGTCACCTGTCCTCATAACTTCAAAGAGACCTTGTAAATACAAATTTTTATTGTCATGTAATGACTTGTTTGGCAGTGTTCTTATCTCGTTCAACCGTGAGCAAAACCATTACAACATCCTTTTCTAAGAATAACTACCGTCTAACTTCGTGCAATTCTACTAAGACACTTGGTTTGAAGTTTCATTGCTTTGTTCTGCTGTTAAAACCCTTTGTCCCGGTGAGCTTCCTGCATTTAGTGAAACCATTAAGTAATGCAAAAAACAAATCAGAGGATGAATTTAATCACACTGCTGTTAAATTTGTAAACTTACTGCAGAGAACCATGCTGACAGTGGCTGGTGGTTCTGAAGAGAGTCACTGGCATTCAGCCATTTGAATTGATAAATCTTGATCTTACAAGGACACACAGTAATGGTGCATTCAGACAAGTCTTGCCCCTACATTAACCTGGTACAAAGGTAAACTTTATTTTAATTATTTTAATTTAATCTAATATTTTTTGATAATTTCTTTGAGCTTTTATATGCTATTAATTAAAGAAGTAACTTTTTTATGTCTATTTATTTACTTCAGTTTCAGTATTTCTTGCCTAAATGTCGAACACATTCAAAGCCTGTTAACCTCATTGTCAGCTTTGACAGCTGGCAAAGCCCCAACCCTACCCTGCCCTTGCCTGCAGTCAAATGTCCAGTGGGGGTTTTGGGGTAGGGCCACTGCATAGTGCTGCCTGAAGCCCAGTGGTTGGTCGAACCTTGTCACCTGACATCTGGGCAGGAACAGGCAGTGAGTCTGGCCCGGATGAGTAGGAAAAATGTGGGGACCTTGGAGAGCGGGTCCAGTTCAGCTTGATTCCATGTAACATAGGAGGAGGCCTTTTGACCCATTAAATCAGTGCCTGCACCTAGAGAAATCCCATTTCCTGACTAGTTTTTCCCTGCTGCCTATTCTCCTTACAGTCCCATCAACCCTTGCTAGATTCTACCACTTACCAGTGCATGAAGGGAAAATTACAGTGGCCTATTAACCCACCAACCCGCATGTTTTAGAACATGCATGGGAGGGAAACGGAGCACCTGAAGGAAGCCCACAAAGTCACAGGGAGAACATGCAAACTCCACACAGGCAGCACTAAAGGTCAGGACTGAACTCGGAGTGTTGGTGCTGCAAGGCAGCAGCGTTACTAGCAGCACCATTTTGTCATCATTCTATTCATTTCTTATTTTGTTTAGTTTCTTATTTTGTTAGTTGTAGAGTCATGCTGCACAGAAACAGGCCCTTCGGCCCACCGTGTCTATATTCACCATCAGGTACCTATCAACAGTCAGAGACTTTTTCCCCAGTGTGACAATGGCTAACACAAGGGGACATAATTTTAAGGTGATTGAAGGAAGGTATAAGGGGGATGCCAGGGGTAAGTTTTTTACACAGAGAGTTGTGGGTGCGTGGAACGCACTGCCTGCAGAGGTTGTGGAGGCAGATAAATTAGGGACATTTAAGAGACTCTTAGACACATGAATGATAGAAAAATAGGGGGCTATGTGGGAGGGAAGGGTTAGATAGATCTTAGAGCAGGATAAAATGTTGGCACAACATTGTGGGCCGAAGGGCCTGTACTGTGCTGTAGTGTTCTATGTTCTATGATACTAATCCATGGTGTAATGACAATAGCTTCCATGAAATGTATTGGAACAGTTCACTGTGTTCTGAGATGCTACATATGCACTGCATGATGATACTCACATCTTCCTCTGCCTCTCTCGGAGCTCTGGGGGCGTGGAGGATTGCTTTCCAGTGTCTAGCCCGCTCACTCGCTTCTGCGCGAAATGTGCACTGTTTTCAGCACCGAACACCTGAGAAGAAGGAGAACATCATTTAACTTCTGGAAAGTTAAGCCTGACTTTAATATCTCTACCAGCCCCTCACAACTGCATAACTGTAACCCACCACAGTTGGCATAAACCGGAGGATGAAAGGGAGGAAGAGGTAGTGAAGGAGAAGAAGGAGGTGGAGGAGAATGGAATCATAGAGACATGCGGCACAGAAGCAGGCCCTTCACCCCACCACGTCCACGCTACCCGTTGTACCTAACTACACCTGCATTAGGTCTGTAGTCCGATAACTTGAAAGATCAGGTGTCCGTTAGTCACTATGGATGACTCTTTTTTCCTCACTTATTCACACTGTTCCCTGCTCCCTGCAGGCAAACTGAATAAAATGCCTGGTAAATCTGATAGGAGTCTGATCCTGGACTGAAAGAAGCACGGTTGTCACGTGTAAAATTATTTGCCTGGTTACATCAGCAGTGGTGTTCCTTAGGGTTGAGCCTCACGTTAAAGCTTTGAGGTCTCTTTGAACCAGCTCCCCTGTGCTGTTACCTGCATATTCACACCTTCCTCACCCCATTCACATCATTAACTGAAATCTTTGTTCATTTATGGGAGCTTGGCATAGCTATCAAGGTCATCATTTATTGCCCATCCTGAATTGCCCTTAAGAAGGTGATGCCGAGCACTTTCCTGAACCTCTGTTGGCCCTCTGGTGAATGTGCTCCTACAGTACAGTTGAGGAGGGAATTACAGGGTGTAGATCCAGCAATGATGAAGGATGTCCTCTTGTACGATAAAATGGACTCTTGACCTCACAATCTACCTTGTCATGGCCTTGCACCTTATGGTCTGCCTGCACCGCACTTTCTCTGTAACTGTAATACTATATTCTGCATTATGTTATTGCTTTTCCCTTGTACTACCTCAATGTACTGATGTGATGAAATGATCCGTATGGATGGCATGCAAAACAAAGCTTTTCACAGTACATGTGAGAATAGTAAACCAATTACCAATTATCAATATTTCCAAGTCAGGATGGTGTACAACTTGGAGGGTAACCTGCAAGTGGTGGTATTCCTATGCATCCACTGCCCTTGTCCTTATTGGTGATAGAGTTCATGGGTTTGAGTGGTTACGTCAGAGAAGTCTGGGCAAGTAATTGCAGTGCATTTTGTAGATGGTGCACACTGCAGCCACACTGTACCAGTGGTGGAGGGAACGAATGTTTACAATGGAGATGGGCAGTCAATCAAGGGGGCTGCTTTGTCCTGGATGATGTCAAGCTTCAGTCAGGGCTGCACTCCTCCAGGCAAGGATGGTGGAGAGGCTGGGGGGGTGTCAGGAGGTGGGTGACACATTGCACGACACCCAGCCTCTGACCTACTGTTCTGGCTGCAAGTACGTTTTTTATTGCACCTGTGCATACATGTAGTTGTGGATAAGGCAATAAACTCAACTTTGACTTCGACTTACTGTTCTGGCCAGAGTACTTATGCGGCTGGTCCAGTGGGATAACTGTGGCATTATATTTAAACAAGGCTCTAATATTTAAGATGGACAGAGCATTCACATCCCACTCTCAGGTACTCCCCTTTAATACTGATATTGACTGGTAGACTACGCATTCATGCACAGGAGAAATGATCTGAGCATGTCTCAATGGCAGAGACATTATTAGATGGGCCACACAAATGGAACTGACAGCTAGCTCCACAACACTGAAGGCAATATTAGGCAATATTTATGTTATGTAAGTATGAATGAAGTCCACGATGAAGAAGAAAAATGCTAAAATATTTCTTGGGTATCAACTCTGATTACAATGTGTGGAGAATAGAATTGTCACACGCTTCAATGCATAGTACTCCTTTGAAGTTGGAACTTAGATTGTGATTCTGCTGAGGCATTTTAGAAAAAAAATTTTCAACCTGCTTCCGCCACCCTTTCTGGAGCTTGCCGCATGAACAATTCTCCTAGTGTCTTCTGTCGTTTACCTTAAATCTTTTTCCACTGGTTACTGACTCTCCTGCCACTGGAAACAGCTGTTTTTATTTTTTTTCTTTGGAAACTGCTTCAACCTCTAACAAATGGGTGTCTCAGTAGCACAGCTAATAGAGCCATTGCCTCACAGTGCTAGAGACCTGGCTTCAAGCCTGACCTGGGGTGCTGTGTGCGCGGAGTTTGCATGTTCTCCTTATGACCGTGGGGGTTTCCTCCAGGTGCTCCAGTTTCATCCCACATCCCAAAGACATGGGTGTTGGTTAGTTAATTGGCCATTGTAAATTGTCCCTAGTGTGCAGATGCGTGGTGGAACCTGGGGGAAGTTGATGAGAATGTGGGGAGAACAAAGAAAAGTGGGATCGACATAAGATTAGAGTGGTTGATGGTCCGAAGGGCCTGTTTCCATGCTCTATGATGCTATGACTCTAAACCTTCAGTTAACCTTCTCTTGCTATGGAGAACAAGCCCAGCTCTTTCACCTTTCCACAGAAGTTTTGCCCCTTGTTGGACATATTAGTTTATCAACAGCTATTGATAAGCTGCAATATACTTGTAGAAACAGGAGAGCTGCCATCAAATTGGCTGAAGGATTCTCACAGATGGCAACTGTTAACATCTTACAGACTGTGAGGTAAAGACCAAAACACTCACGTTAAGATTAAGACAGAAGCTTAAACACCACAAACTTTTTTAAAACAATTACTTTAAAATATGTTATTTTTTTAAAAATATATTTATCTATGGGAATTACGATCAAGAAATATAGCTTTGTTTAAGAGTCAGAGAACTTGCTGAATAATAATTACTGTTCAGTAAGCTATTAAATATGAGATTTTCAGGGTATTTTGAGCAAGGCAAGTTCATTAATACCTGAAATTCATTTTACTTTAACTGACTTACTTGCAGTGGCAAAGGTTGCACAGATTGTGCAGGAGTGTCACACCACTAACACAGCGCCTCTGGGAGATTTGTGTCAAACTACGCATGTGCAGAAGTCCTGAAGTTGCTGCAGGTTTCACAGTGTTGATGGTGGATCTGCCAGCTTCACTAAGTTACAGATACAGAATCCAGGCCTAAGACATCTGAACAACATCAACACAGCTTCTTCCCCACAGCCACCAGGTTCTTGAACTGACCTGAAAAACCTTAATTCTTCCTCGGACTATATTTCCCCCAACTTGCACTAAGGTTGTTATGTTATTTTTGTTTGTTTTGTTGTGTAAGTTATGTAGAATTTATGTTAATTTTAGCTTATTTATGTTTGTCACTTTTGTAATGTACTGTGCTGGTACTACAAAAAGCTATTTTTCATGGCATTTATACCCTGGGTGTGTATGCCCATGACAATAGACTTGAACTTGAAATGCTCATCTGAACGTTCTGCTGAGCAACAACAGCCACCCATACTTTTTGCTGACTTGCCTCTTCCTAGCCTGGAGTGAGTTTTCTGGAATTAATTCCCACAAGAAGGCTGGCTCCCACCTGAGTTACAAGATCGATCCGGGCATATGGCCTTTCAAGTGTAAATATTAGGCACTACCAATGGAAATGCATTGACAGCTGGTTAAGCGCACTCCTCCAGTCTTACCAGCTGTCAAAGAGAATGGGTGTCTGTGAATATCTCGGAAGAGCATACAAAAACTAAATTTAGTATACTTTAAACTCTTTTAATTCTGCTAAAAAGTTTTAAAAGATTAAGTATTTAAGTACACTAAAAAACAATTAAATAGAAAAATTCTATCTTATTACAAAGAAAAATTCTGTCTTACGGTTATCCTTCTCCCTGCAAAGTCAGAGTGTGATTGGGAAAAATCCCACAAAATGCATGAATTCCAAACATCCATGCAGCTCCAGAGGTAAATACCAGTAGTTCTACATGGAACGGTCAGGAATTCTGCAGGGATTTGGTCCTTAGGATAGATTTTGATGTTATATTGATGTTGGCACATGAATTCATATAAAATAGAAACATAACAGTTGGTTTCTCTCATAAAGCTGGTTTCCCAAATGTTAGACTATTATCAGATATTGATTGTTAAATATATTGTAAAACATTACAAAAATCTTTTTGCATGAGCCAATATTATTAGCTGCCTTGTTTGGCTCCATTGATTTATCTGGCAAAGAACCACACCGAACACAGATTTAACATTTAGTAAATTTTAACTATGCAATTCCCTAAATTTATCATTAATAAACCATTGATTAGTGAATGTCACTTTCAATAATCCTCCCCTTTCACTGAATAACATTTAGTTCAGTGAGGTGAGGAAGTGACCCAAAACTGGTGTTACATATTGATCAGAATGCTTCTTTTTTTTTACTTTAGCTAATGACACACAAGTGTTCATCAGTTTTTCGCACTAAAGTTATAATTTGTTGCAAGATTAAAATGTCCTGAGCAGGAAGCATTGCTCTGGTGTGCCAGCATTGTAAAAGGTTACCCCAGGCAATTCTCCTCCTGAGCTTTTTAAAGGTATTGACTCTGCTGTTGTGCTAATGAGAAAGACTTACATTTCTGTAGTGCCTACCATATTCCTTTCAGAATGCCCCAAAATAACTTACTTTTGAACTATTGTAAATGAAGAAATGTAGCGGTCAACTTGTGCACAGCAAGCTTCCACCAAAAGTAATGCAGTAATAAACAGATAATCTGCTTTAGGAACATTGATACGAGCATCAGGAATTAACTAGGACATGGGTATAACTTCCCAGTCCTTCTTTGACAAAATTGCTGGGATACTTTTATACAGCCTGAGAGGGTAAGAGGGCCTTTATTTATTGTCTCATTCGAAAGTCTGATATGAAGGAAGGTAGGAAATCAAAATACTGCAGATGCTGAAATCCTGAAATTAAAACAGAAAATAATAGTAGTGTCTGTGCAGAAAGAAACAGGGTTACGTTTCAAGCAGATCGACTCACATCAGAACTGGAAGAGTGTGAAACCAAGTGTGATTTAAGTTGCAGAGAGGTTGGGGTGAAGAGAACAGGGGGAATGTCTATGATATGGTGGAGACCAAGATTGTCAAGGAGATACAACTGCTCTAGGGGCCATCTAAGAGAGGGCGATGAATGCTTGTTAACCAGGGGTCCGTCTGGAGGAGTGTATCTTGAGAGAGGTGAATGAGGACAGTAGAAAGAAAAAATGTAATCCTGGAAGTGTTAGTCGTAGAACACAGCAGTCCGTGGAAATTTGAAGTAAAAGGGAATAATGAAAATACTCAGCAAATCCGGTAGTGTCTGTGGAGAGGGGAAAAAGAGTGTTAAGGCCAGAGATTGTCATCCGGTTATAACATTAACTCAGTTTTTCTCTCTCCACAGATGCTGCCTGATTTACTCAGTATTTAAGATAGATATCTTTATTACATGCACATCGAAACACACAGTGAAATGCATCTTTGCATAGAAGGTTCTGGGGGCAGCCCGCAAGTGTCGCCACGCTTCCGGTGCCAATATAGCACGCCCACAGCTCCTAACCCGTACGCCTTTGGAATGTGGGAGGAAACTGGAGCAACCGGAGGAAACCCACGCATTCATGGGGAGAACATACAAACTCCCTACAGACAGTGGCGGGAATTGAACCCGGGTCACTTGCACTGTAATACACTAACCGCTACATTACTGTGCCGCCCTATTTTCAGCGTTTTCTGTTTATGTGAAGGAAATGGAAGGAAGCAGATTTCCTTTTGATCACAATGGGCTTTGGGCCTTAATTCACCTGAAATTGGTATAAAAAAATTTAGAAGCCAAAGTAAATCTCGCACACATCTAGTTTTCACAATCTCTTGCTCAAATTGAAAAAAAAGATCAATCAAGAAGTGGGTCAGAATGAGCATGGAGCGAATTGGGCAGGACAGGGTAGATGCAGAGACAAGGTTTCCTCTGACTGGGTGTTCTGTAACCAGGAAGGATCACTAACTCAAAATAGGACTGAGATGAGGAGTAATTTCTTCACCCAGACAATTGGCAATGCATGGAATTCTCTACCCAAAAGGGCAGTGGAGGCACAGTCACTGAGTTTATTCAAGACCCCTTTGACTTGTGACTTGTGATGTGGTGGACAATGAAGAAGGTTGTCTAAGGTTACAACAGGACGTAGAGCAACTGGGAAAGTGGGCCAAGAAATGGCAGATGGAATTTAACTCAGACAAGTGTGAAGTCATGCATTTTGGGAAGATAAACCAGGGAAGGATATACACAGTAAATGACAGGGCCCTGGGGAGTGTCGTAAAACTTAGAGATTGAGGGATACAATTACATAGTTCCCTGAAAGTGACGGGACAGGTAGACAGAGTGATGAAGAAGGTGTATGACATGCTTGCCCTCATCAGACAGGGCACTGAATGCAAAAATTGGGATATCATGTTACAGCTGTCCAAGAGATTGATGAGACTGCACTTAGAGTAGTGTGTGTGGTTCTGGTCACCACGCTATAGGAAGGATATGATTGAGCTAGAGAAGGTTCAGAAAAGGTTCACAAAGATGTTGTTGGGTTATAAAGAGAGACTGGATAGACGAGGACTGTTTTCCCTGCAGTGATGGAGGCTGAGGGAGTGACCTTATAGAGGTTTATTAAATCATGAGGGGTATAGGATAAGGTCTTTTTCCCAGGGTAGGAGAGATTAAAACTTGAAGGCATGGGTTTAAGATGCGAGGGGAATGATTTAAAGGGGACCTGAGGGGCAAGTTTTTTCACAGAGGGTGGTGGATATATGGAACGAGCTGCCAGAGGAAGTGGTAGAGGCGGGTACAATTACAACTTTTAAAAGACATTTGGACAGGTACATCAATAGTTAAGTTTTAGAGGGATATGGGCCAAATGTAGGCAAATGAGACTAGCTCAGGAAGGCACCTTGGTCGGCCTGGACTAGTTGAGCCGAAGGGCCTGATTCCATGCTGTATAACTCTATGACTCTATGACCCTTGCTTTCGTTTCTAACGTTTTAACGCTATTGGAAGTTTATACTATTGTGCTGATTTGTATGTTTTGCAAATACTGGTTCATTGGATGGAAAAACATGTTTTAAAGTTTTGAATGCATTTTTTCCAACGCAATAACAAAACTGATTACAGATACCCCAACGTGACTCCCAATTAATGAATAATTTAGAACCAATTTGCTTTCTGGTGATGTATATAAGACAACAAGTATAGCACCAACATAAAACCAGAAAATGCCGGAAGAACTCAGTGAGTGAGGTAGCATCTGTGCAGAAAGAAAAACAGAGCTCGTCAGAACTGGGAAAAGTTAAGGGATAAAGAAGTTTTTAAGTTGCAGATAAAGGTGGGGGAGAGGCAGAGAGAACTAAAGGGAAGGTCTGTGATAGGACAGAGACCAGGGGAAGCGGAATGGCATATGGCCTTGTTGGCTGATAGAAAGTAGTAGAGGTTGCCTAACAACAAAAGGTACAGGCATTCCTGCAGTGAGGCCTAGCCTAAATACTAAAAGTGTCTCCAAACTGAGGTAGGTACCCATAGCCTTCTGACCCAGAGAAACAAGAGGGTTATCTACTGAGCTGGAACAGCCAGCTCTGAAGGAAATAATTTGCCAGGAAATCTCATGAGACAGTGGGTCCTGCTCTTGTTGGATCAAACATAAAAGGAAAGTACAGAACTTCCCCAAATGGGCTGTTGAATGTGGAAATCTCAGACTTACAGAGAGAACCAGGGTCCTGTCTTGCTGAGATTCCCCATCATTCCACCTATCTAATCACTGTGATTATAAATACTGTTTTTGCAATAGACCCATTTTCAATTGCACTGTTCAAATTGCATCAAATCCCCTCTCTTGAATATGTCCAGGGCTACCTTTTAAATCAATTATCTTTCTTCAAATGAAAGCTGAAATGCTCTCTGATTATACTGAGTGCTGGCAAATTGTGCACTTTATGAAATGTGAATAAGTTTTGAGCAGGAACTCAAAAGAGAAAACTGCTTCCCCAAAACTGGGTGCAATGTTGGGTACCATTATCAGCTGTGTCACCTCAGGGAACCGAAGCAGGAACATCACCCAGTACTTCTAACCTTGATATATAAGCAAGCTTTCTATACTTGGGTGACATTGCAAACTCGATGAAACAAAAGCGATCCATTTGATTCTTCTGATTAACTTCCATTCAAAGATTCTGACATGCTGATTTAATAAATCAAATAAATTAAACAATATTGATGAAATAGTGTTCACCTTACACCTCTTCCCCACAAAGTGGGCAGCAACCAGTAAGTAATTTAGTAATTCAACATGATCAATTGTATTTAATAAAACATGCTCACAAGTTCTCCAAAGTACAGTGTGATATGGATTTTCTGCACAGCATAATTTTCTAATGACCTTACAGTTAATGAAATATATATTGAGGTTTTCTTTCCATGTCATTGATGTGTATAATTAAAGGGTAAATAATATAGCCACAAATAATTTATACATATTCTGCCAATCACTGTAGCTTCCAGCAATTTTGTATCTTATTTAAAAAGGTTATTTGTATTCAAATATTAATATGTTCAATACTCTGAAGCAGGTTTGGGCTCACAGATTTTAAACTGCGTGCAGATGACTGGAAGACACCAGCCTCGCCGGTGTTTTGTGCAAAATAGGAAAATTTAAGACTGTTAATCGTCTCATGCCATATTGAAATGGGGCCAAACTTCCCCATATCCAAAGCGCTTTCCAGCCAATAATGGTCAGTTTTAAAGCATAGTCACTGTCATAATGCACATAACAACGAGAGTAAACTGTGCACAGCAACCTCCCAGAAACAGTGTTGTGAAAATGATCAGATGAGTAACACTGAGTGAGGAATGAGTCTCCTGCTTTTCTTCCAAACAGTGGGTATATGGAACGAGCTGCCAGAGAAGGTGGTAGTGGCAGGTACAATTACAATGTTTAAAAGACATTTGGACAGGTTCGTGGATAGGAAAGGTTTGGAGGGATATGGGTTCTTGTTTCTCAGCAGGCTGGGCCCCTCGATATATAAATCATAGATGGTCTTGACAGCACTGAGAAGCCCACACATGTCATGGTTATCTTTAAGTTGTGGACTTCTTGCATTCCTTCTACCCATCATCTGTTCTTAGGGCCATGGGTTTTCTATTGGCCTTGGCCTTGAGCTGCCCAGGGAGCTGGTTCTCGAGACATGATGGACCTTCAATCCAAGAATGTTTTGTATTTCTGGCTAATCAGCTCCAGGTCATTCTCATTGCACCAATCCTAGTATATTCTGGGAGTGAAGCAAAGAGTTTCTTTGCAGTTGTTAATTACAGTTGATGTCAGGGCAGTTCAGAGGCAGTTGACACTCTGCAGCTTTGATAGGTTGGGAGTCTTCGAGCTGTCTGTGAGGCATTGTCTGAGAAGAGGTTTCTCTGCAGAGTCTATGGGGCCTTCAACACTGATTTCCTTCTGGTCGTATTTCTGTTGTTGTTGTGCTGGGGCAGGCTGATGGAGATACAGGATGCAGGGTTTCAAAGCGAAAAGTCAACAGTTCCTTTCCCCCCACAAATGCTGCTCGACCCACTTAGTTCCTCCAGCAAATTGTTTGTTAATGGAGATACAGAACTGTTAGGCAGTGGCCATTCCAACTGATATTGCAACTTAATATGGCGTGGGTGATGTGGATTGGAAATGTCCCTATCACATCATATGCTTGGCTCTCTCATGAAACAGGATGTTAGTTATTTACAACTGGATCCTCGACTTCCTCATTAGCAGACCTCAATCAGTGAGGATTGGCAACAACATCTCCTCGCTGACTATCAACACAGGTGCACCTCAAGGCTGTGAGTTTTGCCCCCTGCTGTACTCCCTGTACCCACATGACTGTGTGGCTAAGCACAGCTCCAAAGCCACATACAAATTCAGTGACAACACCTCTGTTGTTGGATGAATCACAGGTGGTGATGAATCAGTGTACCGGAATGACATAGGACACCTGGTTGAGTGGCGCCGCAACGACAACCCTTCGCTCAATGTCGGCAAAACTAAAGAGCTGATCGTTGACTTCAAGAAAGGGAAGGAGGGCGAACATGCGCCAGTCCACATCAGCGGATTGGCGGTGGAGAGGGTCAGCAGCTTTAAATTCCTGGGTGTTAACACAGCAAATAACCTGTCCTGGGTCCAGCACATAGATGCAATCACAAGGAAGGCACTCCAGCATCTCTACTTCCTTAGAAGGTTAAGGAGGTTCAGCATGTCAACTTCTAGAGGTGTACTGTTGAAAGTATTCTGAGTGGTTGCATCATGGTTTGGTACGGCAATTTGAATGCTCAAGAATGTAAGAAGCTGTACAGGGTAGTGGACTCAGCCCATTACGTCACCGGCACATTCCACCCCACGATCAGCAGTATCTACATGTGGTGCTGCCTCAAGAAGGCAACATCTATCATCAAAGACTCCCATCCACCCTCTGGGCCATGCCATCTTCCTGCAGCTACCATCAGGCAGGAGGTACAGAAGCCTGAAATCCCACACCACCAGGTTCAAAAACGGCTACTTCCCTTCAACCATCTGGTCCTTGAACCAACCTTCACAACCCTAATCACTTCCTCAGTATAGCAACACCATGACCACTCTGTACCACAGTGGACTTTGCTTTTTTTTGTTCTAATTGTGTTCTTTCTTGTATAATTTTATATAATTTATGTTTTTCTTGTGAATGTTGTGGATCAGATGTTATGCCCTTGTGATGCTGCTGCAAGTTTGTCATTGCACCTGTGCACATGTGTGCTTGTGCACCTGTGCACATGTGTGCTTGTACATATGACAATAAACTCAACTTTGACAAGATCATGTTACAAGCATTTTGTAAGGAGGAGGACTCCTTTGGAATGAGGTTCCCTCCTCCGTCCTTGCTAATCGTGTTCTCCTAGAGGATTAAGAGAGGCAATGGAAAATCCTTCTTAAATTTGGCTGCCCTCAAAAATCTCCCTCCATCTTCCACCTGCTATATGATGGCATGCGTGACATGGTCTTTAACCAATGAGTCCACACCAGGTCCAATTTAACTGCAAAGTGTTGCCAAGCAAGGCTGCATCATCATCCCAACTTCAGTCGAACTTTCTTGCATGTCACCTCCCAACGTGCTTCCCTCTGGAGTGGAGTTAATCAACAAAATGGGAAACTGCTCAACCACTGTTGCCTCTGACGTCACTCTAAATTCAGTCACCAAGCCGCAGTGTGCAGACAGCGCCTGTGGGGGTGCATATCCCAAACTCCAAATCATCATCAACTTGTCCAGTGAAGCCTTCAAGAGAATGAGCCTTTTATTTAGCAAAGTAACAGTCCTCTATCAAAGGTTCAAGCTGTGCAACATTGCTCTCTGACAATAAAATGGGTTAATTGGCCACTGTAAGTTGCCCCTAGTGTGTAGGTGAGTGGTAGAATCTGGGGGAGTTGATAGGAATGTGGGAGAACAGAAAAATGGGATTAATGTAGGATTGGTGTAAATGGTTGGTGGATGGTCAGTGCGGACTCGGTGGGTCAAAGGGCCTGTTTCCATGCTGTATGTTTCTATGACTCTATGACAAGATTCTATAAAACATGGACCAGTCCCCGTATCTTGGGAACCACCCCTCAGCAAAGGCCAACACTGATGATGAAATTCGGGTGTCAGTGCTTCATTTGAGAGACAGAATCATAGAGTTGTACAGGTCAGAAATAGTCCCTTGGGCCCACCGTGTCAATGGCAACCATCACGCCTATCTATGCCTTGCTCATTCAAGAACCCATCCAGATGCTTCTTAAATGTTGCTACTGTTCCTCACTACCTGAGGAAAAGAGTGTTTGAAGATTCAAGAATTTGAAATGGCTTCAAAGCTCAAGCCCCTCCTGTGATTCCAAGACATGGTCTACCTATAGTGGGCACCTCAACACTATCCCTTCAAAAGTCTCCAAATCCATCAGCAGGATAAGTTCACCCTCTTCTAGACCAACAAACCCAACATGGAGGCTCTGATCGTGCTCAACCAGCTCTCGTTCACATGGTTAAGACCAGACTCCCAAAACAGGCACTCTATTCCAACTTTTGTCAGGCAGGAAATTAGCAAGCAGACAGAAGAAACGATAAGGTTGTTCTCAAAGCCTCCTTGAATACATGGAACATCCCCACCTATTCATGGGAATCCCTGGCCCATCACTGCTCAAGATAGGGAAGGGACATTCAGGATGGCATTGAGAACTTCAAGCCACTTTGTTAGGTACTCACAGAAGTCCAATGTAAATGGTGGTACCTTCCAAATTACCCACCTGCCTGTCCCATCAAGCACCTCATACACCACCTGTGGTAGACTCTGCAGATCCCATAATGGCCTCATCACCCACCTTAGAATGCACAGAGTGGAAGCAAGTCATCCTTAAACCAAAAGACTGCCCAAGACAGGAAGAACACCAATTAAAAAAAAAATCCACATTTGCAAAGACCAGAAAATGTGGACCATAGAATTAAGACAAAATAAAACTGGATGTACAGAAGCTACCATGTTATTCCTGCGAATGATTTGCAGATTTTAAAGATTTAAAACACAAATAGAAAATAGCCATTCACAGGAATAACATGCCTTCAACCATTGTCATCTCATCTAATGTTGCTGTTAAATCTTTCTGGCTAGATTTCAATTGACGAAAAGCATGTTCAGGCAAGCAATGCTATTTCTCAGTCTGCCAAACTGTATTTTGGAGAAAGACGTGAGAAAAATAGGTTGGTAGAAACAGGTGTTGCTTTGAGATGCGATGCAGTAGAAAGTTAAAACATGCTTGAATTACTCTTCGAACAAAATACATCAATTTCTTTTCAAAGTGTTTTCAAATAGGTGTGTGGGCAAAGTCATTTATTGTATTTCAGTTGTGTTAGAATAGTAGTTAGTGGTCTGTTTAAGTTTATGTTATAACATCTTCAGATTACCAGCTCAACATTCTCCTGTCTGTTTACACATCTTGTTGCCTCGGTAAAGCAGCCAACATAATCAAAGACCCCATCTACCCCGACATTCTTTTGTCTCCCTCTCCCATCGGGCAGAAGATACAAAAGCCTGAAAGTATGTACCACCATGCTCAAGGACAGTTTCTATCCCGCTGTTATAAGACTACTGAACTGTCCCATTGTACGATAAGATGGTCTCTTGACCTCACAATCTACCTTGTTATGGCCTTGCACCTTATTGTCTGCCTGCACTGCACTTTCTCTGTAACGGTAACACTATATTCTGCATTCTGTTATTGCTTTTCCCTTGTACTACCTCAATGTATTGATGTGATGAAATGATCCGTATGGATGGCATGCAAAACTAAGTTTTTCACTGTATCTCAGTATATGTGACAATAATAAACCAATTTACCAACATAACATTGGACGCCCGTACTTTACATTGGTGATTTGGTTTCAAGTTCACATCTTGAGAGCAGGTAGGAGCAAATGATAGTATTTTGTGTCAGATATGGTATATTGGAAATTCATGGCCATCAGAGTTATATCATGTACATTAATGCAGAAGCTTGATTATATGTCCCTATAAGAAATGTTTATTGGTTATGGTGGTGAAGTAGTTAAATTTCAGGACCCAAAGGCTGTGTCTAATGATTTGAAAATATGGATTCAAAACTATCACGACAAGTGGAGAACTTAAATTTAATTAATTAGAAAAATAAAACCTGCAATAAAAAGCCAGTATCAGCAATAGTGACCGTGAAACTATTGGATTGTCATAAAAACAAATATCCTTATTTTAGGTTATACATGGCCCCTGACCATATTAATGTGCTTGATAGTTAACTGCCCTCTGAAATGGCCAAGCAAGTCATTCAGTTCAAGCACAGTTATAGCTTGGGCAATTAACCCACATCCTGTTAATTAAATAAATATTATGGGTAGTTATTTACAAATGATGTTGTAAATGAAGATAAGGGTATGTTGAATAATTATTTTGGGTCAGTTTTGATCATGGATGAAAATGGTGAACCTCCCACAGAAATGTTAAATTAGGGTTGGGACCCTCTAAGGTTAATGCAAGCAAAGTAACATCCATGTCAGCAAACGTGTCAGCTATCCAGGCTGTGGGCAGGAATTTCTTCACTTGGGTTGTTGGGATGGGTTGCAAGTTTATCCCATGGAACTGTGGATATATCCAAGACTGAGAGATTAAAAAAAGAGACACACAAGAGACTGCAGATGCTGGAATCCAGAGCAACAAACAATCTGCTAGAAGAACTCAGTGGGTCAAGCAGCATCTGTGGGAGGAAAGGATCTGATAGAGGAATGGTCCTCATGCAGGGTTTTGACCCAAAATGTCAACAATTCCTTTCCTCCCACAGATGCTGCTCAACCTGCTGAGTTTTACTTACAGATTGTGAGATCAAGAAAAAGTTGGATTCAAGGGAAACCAAGTGATATGGAAATCAGCAGGAAAATGGACAAGGGAGAAAATCAGCCATGGTGTTATGAATGACTCAGCAGGCTGAAGGTGCATTTATTGCCTTTTCCTGCTTCTGTTTCTGAGGAACTTACGTTCTATAATGGAATGCCATGGATGCTACGTATATGGACTTCTAGACATTCAATGAAGCTCTTCATAAAAGGCTGTTAACTAAGGTGAAAGGAGCTGAAGAGAAATTATTGGTATGGTTCAGAAATTAATTCAATAGCAGCAGTCAGAGGAGGGATAATGGGTCGGCAGTCAAAAACAATATCCCAATTCGGAAATGGAATTGGACTGAATATATTTTTCTGGAGGGAGCTAGAATAGACGTGATCAACTGAATGGAGTCGGTTGGTACCATAATGAATCTAAGTTTGTTTGAGCTGTCATTCAGTCTTCTCTGTTGAGCTAAGTTACACAACTAGCCTTTATAATGAAGCCACTTTAGATCTTGTATCATTTTTGCAATATGCGTTGCCTAACTAAGCCCCTTTGCTGACATTGGTGAACTCTGTGCACAGTTGACACTCTCCTGTTTACATCTTCCTGCGACATTGACAGCTATTATTCCAGACAATAAAAATCACACAATGGTGTCATCCTATCAGGCATTAATGGATTGCAAACATTCCCGTGGCCAAGCATGAAGGGCCCATATACAGCAACCCTTTTCGTAAAATAAAGCAATTGGTTTCCACTTGACTAGAATCATGATAACAAATCCCATGTCCCATCGAAATATGATTTTCATGGAATAGTTATTTCATCTACTTTCAACTTCTGGGTTAATGAATTTTCAAGAATTCCGGCTGATATTCCCAGTTTATTTCTGGGAGGTGTGATCTTTTGTGGAGCCCCCACCTGCTCTTCAGGTGGTCAGGAGAGACCCCAGACGCTGTTCTGAAGGAGAGCTGGTGGAATAGTTACCCTTTGATTAATAACACTAAAAACAAATTACTGGATCATTTTCACAGTGCCATGTGTGGGATCTTGCTGTGTACAAGAAGATGGCCATGTTGCCCACATTATAACAGTGACCACATTCCCCTGATTGTAAAACCTAGCATCACATCCTGAGGTCATGAAAGCCACTCATCCTTCTCTTTCCTCTGCACATCAACGAGGGGACTGATCTTTACACAAAACAAGGGTTAATTCATTTCAAAACTGGGGTTGAAAACAGCAGACAAGTATTACCCCTGGAGCAAATAAAGATCTGTCACCTTGCCATAAAATTTTGGCTGTTTGTGAGCTGGGAGGAGAAAGAAAAGTGAGTCATACAGAAGAATAATGAAGTTGGGGTCACAGAAATATTGAAAATGGGAGCAGGAGTCTGTATGAGGTTTGTACATACTCCCTGTGACCTCTGGTTTCCTCCCACATCCAAAAGATGTGTGGGTTGGTAGGTTAATTAGTTACTGTAAATTGCCCTTTATGTGTAGGTGAGGGGGGAGTTGATGGGAATATGGGAAGAATTGGTTGCAGGAACAATTAGTGGGGGAATGGGGATTGCTTCTGAGAGCTGGCATGGACTCAATCGGCAAAATGTTCTCTTTCTTTAGCCATAGCCATAGCCATAGAGTCATACAGCACAGATACAGGCCATTCAGCCCACCATGTCCATTCTATTACCCATCCACACTCATCCCATTTCCCACTTGGTCTGTAGCCTTCTATGCCTTGGTAATTCAGGTCCTTGTCTGGATAAGTCCTGAATGTTATGAGAGTACCCACCACCACTGCAGTCCTTCTGGGATACATAATTCCAAAGATTCACCTCATTTCGGGTGATGAAGTTTCTCCTCATTTCATTTTGAGACTGTGACCTTTAGATCTGGACTCCTAAGTCAGAGGAAACATCCTGCCTGCATCTACTCTGCTAAATCCTCGAAGAATTTTCAATGGTTCAAAAATTCTTGTATCTCTGTTGTAAAGAAATAGGTAAATATGAAATGTTATATACTCTTTGCAATATGTCATTTTATACTTATGCTTAAACAATTCCCAAATGGGAAATAGAGAGTTTGGATCCTGGACTTTACTAGATACAGAATAATTGCTGTTTGCCATTTATATCAGGAGAACATGAGATTCAAGGATATGTGGACAGCCTGCTCAGCAAGGCAGCAGATTACTGGTATATAGAAGCAGAATCACCATTTACGGTTGTACTTAGGATCATTGCGCTGAATATGTGGTGCTTAGCGAAATAGTGAGGGGATTGGAGGAAAACAGGCTCAGAGATGGCAGAAAGAGAAAGAAAAAGAAAAAGAGAGATATGAAGGGGGAGGAGAGAGTGAGAGAAAGAGAGAGAGAGAGGTTGAAAAGTGTTTGTGGTGTGTGTGAGTGAAAGGGAGAGGGAGAGAGAAAGAAAGAGAAAGGTTGAAAAGGAAAGGTTCAGTGTTAACAAGGAGAGATAATGAATAAGATGCCCGAAAAGGGAATGCAGAGAGGAAGTGAGGGTGGGGGAGGGGGGGGAATGTTTCATTAATAGATTAATAAAGAGAGAAAGAGGAAGAGAGAGAGACGAAGGGAGGGCATGTCTAAGACAAAGGGTAAATGAAGAAAGAAGGATTAATTTGAAGTGAGGGAGGGGCTATTATGTTCCTGTGATTAAATATTTGGACTCTCCCCTTGATACATTTGGGAATATAACCTTCTTGGTTCTGGACACCCATATAGCTTAAACCGCCAGCATGCCACACAGAGATCTTTTCTCAATTAGGGAGATAAAATCTGTCGCAATTTATTATTTATCTTTAAACTTCCTTCCAACAGTAATTATCCATTATTACTGGGGAGGGATCTTTTAGCATAACAAACAATGCCATGTCTCATAACTTTAATTAGAAATAAGCTCTTCAGTATACACCACAGGACTTGAACTTGATTTTCAGTGCATTTGATGTTCCAATCATTGCTTTAAAAGAAAATTCTAAAACTTCTTTTGCCTAACAGCAACACGGAATCAGAGAAACAAGTTTTAGTTCATTTTACTTAAAGCACATTCCCGAATAACAGAGAAAGGTTTCAAACCATTATTGTCGACAAGATTTTTCCAATCTACTGTCTTTTGATGTGTTTTCTTCCAAATAGAAGATTATTAAATGTATGGAAAGAGTTCTGTTTTATTTTCAGTTTGATTTTCAGCTGAGACTTTTTAATTCATTTTGAAAACACTTTGAGAGACAGGAACATTTATCTCCTTCCCACTTAGTTGGGTCATAGACTTAAGGGGCTAGTTCTTCCTGGATCCTACTGCTGTCCAGATTCCCCATCCACAGTTCCTTCATGTAAAGCCACATGGATATTTTCCAGATGCAGAAGGCTGGACGAGCTGACTGTCTGTACCCAAGGGACACCCTGCAAGGTGGAGTGGGCTTAGGGTGGCAAGTAGACTTCAGACCTGGGGCCCCACCCAGAATTGGCTTAAAGCCTTTGACAACTCTCCGTGCTCTTAGGGTTTTTACAAAGGCTTTTCGAGTGGCTTGATGGAGTTATGTCTAAACTATTCAAATAGATTTAAATAAAGTTTTAAAATAAGATAAAGTATTTATAAAATAAGATTTGGGCAGCACGGTAGCGCAGCGGCTAGCGCGATGCTATTACAGCGCCAGCGATTCCCATCGCTGTCTGTAAGGAGTTTGTATGTTCTCCCGTGTCTACGTGGGTTTCCTCCGGGTGCTCCGGTTTCCTCCCACATTCCAAAGATGCACGGGTAGGTTAATATGGGTTTAAGATGGGTGGCGCGGACTCGTTGGGCCGGAAGGGCCTGTTACCATGCTGCAAGTAAAAAATTTAAAATTAAAAAAATTAATTAGAACATAGGACAGTACAGCACAGGAATAGGCCCTTCGGCTCTTGAAGTCTAAGCTGAACATGATGCCAAATTAAACCAAGTCACTTCTGCCTACACATGATCCATATCCCTCCATCCCCTGCATATTCATGCATCTGTCTAAGTCTCTTAAATGCCACTATCATATCTCATTCCACCACTACCCCTGGCAGCCTGTTCCAGGCACCCACCACTCTTTGTATAAAAAACTTGCCCCGCACATCTCCTTTAAACTTTTCCCCTCTCACCTTAAGTGCATGTCTTCTAGTATTTGACATCTCTGCCCTGGGAAAAAGATTCTGACCGTCTACCCTATCCATGCCTCTCATAATTTTATAAAGTTCTATCAGGTCTCCCCTCAGCCTCCAACACTCCAGAGAAAACAACCTAAGTTTGTCAACCTCTCCTTATGGCTCATACCCTCTAATCCATTAAAAATGCATTATAAGATTAATAATTAAAATAAAGTAAAGTAAGTCAGGCACTTCCTTCTGCCCTCCTGTCAGCTGAAGATCAAGCTGAAAGTAGAATGGAACTTTTCCACATTTTTAAATAGAAAATATCTCAAATAACCAGACAGAGGATCAAAACGATCTTACGACAATAACGGTTTGAAACCATTATTAATCGCTGTGGAATTGCTTTGAATAATATTAAATGAACGGGGCCACCATTCCTGCCCTAGCCCTCCCTGCCCTAAGCTAAGGCCCTGATGTGAAGTTGAACTTGATCCCCTCTCTTCAAGTCAAGTCAAGTTTATTGTCATATGCATCTTTCATTGTTCACTTGCAGGGCTCAGTTTTGAGTCCAATGGTGGAATGGACAGCCAGACGCATTGGTATCTGAACTCCAGCTTCCTTCAGAGTTCCACCTTTCATTGTGTTCGTGATAAAATCCAAGGTGCGGTGATACACCCGTGACTTATAGCTAATGGTTCCCTTTGGAACCACCAGCAATTTGTCAACAGTGTTTAGGTGAATATATCACATCCTATCACAAGCTTCCTGCCAGGTGGTTTCATAGGTGTTGAGAGGGTTTTTGTCTAATTAAGCAGGGATAACGAAAGGCCATTCCTTTCAGCCTGTTCCATTATTAAACTAATTACAGTTGACCTGTAGCAGCACTCCCTTTACAAAATGTGCTCCCTGCGCCCTTTAATATCCTTGCCTAACAATAGCTTATCAATTCCAGTTCTGACACTTTTAATTACCCCAAATTTCAACAGTGTTTTGTGAGAGGGTGCTCCAGATCTCCACCACTCCAATTTCATTTTCTGTGGCCTTTTGGGAAGAATCGAGCTGTCCAATTACTCACTAGCCTTAAACTACATCAGAACTCCTGCTGCCAATATAAATACTGTGGTTATGAGGACAAGTCTGGGGGGGGGGGGGGGGGGCAGGGGTGGTATCCTGTGGTGAGTGCCCATCAAAGGCTTTCTACCATCTACAAAGCAGAGTCAGGAGAGTGGCAGAACACTCTCCACTTACCTGGGTGAGTGCAGCTCCAGTAACAATCAAGAAATGTGACCATCCAGGACAAAGGTAGCCCATTGATTTTATCCATCCATTGCTCCCAACACTCACACATTCCACCACCAGTGCAGTGGGGCTGTAGAGTGCACCATCTATAAAATGCACTGCATTTACTCAGCCGAGGAATTTTGACAACACCTCTCAAACCTGTGACTTCCACAACTAGCAAGTGTGTGCGACTGTCACCATCCATAAGATCCCCTTCAAGTCACATACATACTGATTTGGAAATATATCACCATTCTTCTACTGTTGGATCTATATCCTGGAACCTTCTACCCATTGGCTTTATGGGAACACCCTCACCAGAGGGGCTGCTATAAAACAGTTCTTTTGGCCATTGAGTCCATGTCAACCATTAAGCATTCACTTACACCAATCCTACATTAATCCCATTTTATTCTCCCCACATTCCCTACAACTCCCCACAGATTCTACCACAACACCTACACACAAGGGACAATTTATAGCAGCAACTAACCTACCAACCCACATGTCTTTGAGATGTGGGAGGAAACCGGAGCACCCGGGGGGGGAAACCACAGTCACAGGGGAGAACGTGCAAACTCCACACAGACGACACCGGAGGTCAGGATTAGAACCCAGATCACTGTAGCTCTTGCAGCAACTCCACTGGTTGTGACATTGTGCCTGTGTCCTCTGTCTCGGTGAAATTATTTTGCTTGTTTACTTTTTACAGTGAAAATGCACTATTTGAATGGAAGTTGTTCTTGTTAATATAGTCAACTGCAGTGTGTAAGTCTCTTCGTTGGAAACAGGCACAAGATAGGGATCCAGACATGCCCCTTACTGATATTGTGAGGCTACAAAACTGAACAGTCTGTAATATTTATCACAACATGAGTAATTCATTGCTCAGTCCTTATGGTCTGCTGTGTGATAAACTTCTGGGAAGTGTGTCTTTGTTTATGTTGCTTCTGAGGTGATAAATCAGAATAGGCAGCACCCCCTGTTGCCTGCCTTTTAGTTTTGTTTCAATTTGAATCTAATGCTGCAAATGGCATACTTCACTCACATGAAGTCCAGGGCTCACAGACCTTCTGCTGAAATGTGTGGAACACCGAAAACCATCAGTCCATGCCAATTTAAACTTAAAATCAGTCCTTGCGTTGGCAATGGATTACCACCTGAGCTGCTTATTGACTGTTTACCGTGAGCTTGCACTGCTCTTGGAAATAAACCAGGACGAATTTATGCTCTGGCACAGATTTGCAAAATCTATCCTGTTGAACTGTAGCTGGTTTGGTGCACAGAAAGATCCAGCAAAGGAGACAAATTAAGCAATAATGTGTTCTTAGAGGTGTTTAGTGAGGTGCGGAATGCTGGAGGTATATTCATCACATGGTGATAGAGGTATTATCACAATCATTCAAAAGTATTATTGAATATCCACCCGAATACAACAAAATAGGAGGAGTAGACCACTTGGCCTGTCAAGCCTGCCCTGCAATTCATGTTCATGGTTGATCTGCCCCAGGCCTCATCTCCTCCCCTGTGGCTAGTTCTTCATCGTCCTCATTTCCCTGATCTTTCAAAATATATCTACTTTCTCTACCCCCAATGATCCAGGCTCCACTACCCTCAGGGGTACAGAATTCTACAGATTAACCTTCCCTGCAAGAAGTTCCTATGCACCTCAGTTTTTAAGTGACCCCCTCCCCCAATCTTGTCACTATGTGCCCTCATTAGAGATTCTCCCACTAGTGAAACATCTCGACATCTACCCTGTCCGCATTCCCGTCAGGATCTTATACACTTCAATAAGCTCACCTTTCATTTTCCTAAATACCAAAGAATATAGAAGTAATTTCTTCAGCTGCTTATGATAAGACAACCCTCTCATCCCAGGAATTAGCCTGATGAATCTTTTCTGGGTTGCCTCCGATGTCACTAAATCCTTTCTTAAATTAGGGATCAAAATCGAACGGACATGTGGTTTATTACTATTGATTATTATTGGCTTATTATTGTCACTTGTAACGAGATACAGTGAAAAATTATGTCTGTGTGACATCCGGCAGATTATGCCACACATAAGTACATCAAGGTAGTAAAAAAAGAGAATGCAGAATATGGTGCAGCATCTACAGAGAAAGTGCAGTGCAGGTAAACAAATAAGTGCAAGGGGCCGTGATGAGGTAGATTAGGAGATCAAGAGTCCATCTCCAGTGTATGAGAGGTCCATTCAAGACTCTGATAACATTGGGATAGTCCAACGAACAACACCACCATGACTGCAGAACTGCCTCCAAAAGTATCTTGGACTCTCAGTCTAGATTACCAGTGACAATTGGCTGGATGTTTTTTTATTGGAGGACATTAGTGAATCAGATGGGTTTTTACGAGTACCTGGCAAGTATACCAGCAACTGAAGTCTGTTGGCTCTCGAGTTCTGTAGGCTGAAGTGAGGAGAACAGATTTTTGCAATGGAAGCAGGAAAGCATAGACACAAACTGGGAGATGGGTGTGTAACTGAACATTGTAGTAGGGGAGGATTAAACACGTGAATAATTCTGGAAGGAACAAGACTGGCACTGGCTTCAAGTGTGAAGAAAAGACAAAGGAACTGGAAAATTAAAAATAGTTGCTGGAGATCTGTCTGAAATAAAATAGAAAATGCTGGAGACACTCAGAAGTTCAGACAGCATCTGGGGAAAGAGAAAACAGAGTCCTGATGAAGGGTCTTGCACCTGAAACGTTAACTCAGTTTCTCTTGCCACAGACATAGAGTCATGGAATTGGATAGCATGGAAACGGGCCATTCGGCCCAACTCACTCACAGCGACCAGTGGGCATCCTCCTGTATTAATCCCATCTCCCAGTACTTGGTCCATAGCCCTCTCGGCCTAAGCAACTCAAGTGCTCATCTGGACACTTCTTTATGCTGTCAGTGACCCAGCTTCAACTTCTCTCTCTGGCAGTGCTTTCCAGGTACTTACCACTCTCTGGGTGAAGAAGGACCCCCTCTTATCCCCTCTAAACCTTTTCTCCCTTTACACCATATCTTTGTCCTCTAGTTTGATCTCCCTCTGACATGGGGAAAAGTTTCCTGCAGTCTACCCTATCTATACCCCTCATAATTAAATAATTACGAAAATTAACACCCAGCCCCTTGGGCATGTCTACTGTTGAATGGGATAATGACCAATTTACTCACTATTTCTCATGTCCCTGAACACTTTTGGCTAACAAAAACCCATCCGTCACAAATGGAAAATTAGCAATTGCGCTAACATCGACTGCTATTTGTGGAAGCAGACTTTTTACAACTTCAATGGCCTTCTGTGGGTAGAATTGGTTCCCAACTTCACTCCTTTAGGCAGGAAGGAGGCATAGGTAACATAAAAAGAATTTAGCAAACTATGTACAAAGAAGAGTGAGTAAGAGGGGCTGGTTTAAGTAGCTAAGGTTATTCAGAATACTTACCACGTGCAAAGCTGTTGAACAAGGGTCAATCCGTCCTAAGAGATGGGGTGAAAGGACAGGCTGTAGCCTCTGCTACCCTTAGCCGATTGAAAGGGAGATGGCTTCAGGTCACCAGTCAATGACTGAGAGGTGCTTCAATCTGACCAGGTGACAAGAGCACACCCAAAGGCATCAACACCATGCTGCAATATTCCTTCAGAAGCCTGGATGGGTAGCACCAGGGATTCTTTTGCCAGGATTACTGAGCAAGGAAATGTAGGAGGGTCCCATTGGATAAAAGCAAACTTTTCTCATGGGGCTTGAAGGAAATACAGATTCCACACTCCCTATTACCTCCCCACATGGTTTCAACTTGGGCCTTTGGCTGGCAAATTTGCTGCTCCCTCCTCTCCTCTCCTCTCCCCAGTGTCGCCATAGGCATGGCTGGTACTTGTTGCTCAAAATGTCAAGCTTAGACCAACCCAGAAGGACCATGTCTATCCCGTGTCTACGGATTTCTCGGGGCGGTTTTCTGATGACCTCACAGTTCTTTCACTAAGTTTCACACATGCCCACAACTTCACTGGGTAGAGAGCCAAGCTGCATGCATAATTGAAATGCCTGCCACAGTCCCATGGGGTGCAGGCAGGGAACCCCAGTGGGGACTGGTCACCTCCTGCATGTTGGAAGCTCTGGTGGCATCAGCTGCCAATGTCACGGCATACAGTCCCAGGGTGAAAGTGTCAAATACTAGAGGGCATAAGTTTAAGGTGAGAGGGGGAAAGTTTAAAGGCGATTTAAGAGGCAAGTTTTTTTTACACACGGAATGGTAGGTGCCTGGAACGCACTGCCAAGGGAGGTAGTGGAAGCAGATACAAGAGCAACATTTAAGAAGCATTTACACAGATACATGACAGGCAGGGAATAAAGGGATGTGGACCAATGAAGTGGAAGAGGCTGTACAAATAAAAAATTTAAAAGACATTTAGACAGGTTCTTGGATAGGAAAGGTTTAGAGGGAGATGGGACAAATGCAGGAAAGTGTGGACTAGCTCAGGAAAGGACCTTGGTCAGCATGGACAAGTTGGGCTGAAGGGCCTGTTCCTGTGCTGTATGACTCCATGTGTAGGCAGATGGGATTAGTCAGATTGGCATCACGGCCGGTGCAGACATGGTGGGCCGAAGGGCATGAACCTGTGCTGTACTGTTCGATGTTCATGTTGACCGTCACACCTTCTTCATCCATGATGCTGTTCTACCATCTGGCTTTGAGCCATGACAGTCTCACGTGATCTTCACAAAACAACACTCTTCCAAGCTGTGAATGGGGAGCTCTCTGCTGCTGAGCTGAGGGAGAAGGCCCACAAGTCATAGAGACAGAGTCGTACAGCACAGAAACAGGCCTTTTGGCCCATCATGTTCATGCCAACCATTGTACTTATCCATGTCAGTCGCATTTACCTGCATTTGGTCCACAGCCCACTATGCCTTGGCAATTAAAGTGCTTGTGTAGATGCTTCTTAAAGTAGAGTACCTGCCTTTACCACCCCCTTAAGCAGCACATTCTAGATTCCAACCACCCTGTGGCAAAAACTCTCCCCTCAGACCCCTTCTAAACCTCCCACCTTACACCTATCCCCTCTTGTTTTGGAAGCCCACACCACGGGGAAAAGATTCTTACTATCTGCCCTATCTATCTCCCACATAAGTTTGTATACCATGAGCCTCTGTGTCTGGGTCTGCATTATGTTCTGGGTACTGATATTTTTCCTGGAATATAACTCCTATTGCATCAATTCTGAATGAGATTGTTTTTTTATGCACCTTAATGTATCTTACAGTGGGAAAAATTGCTACTAATTTCATTAAAAATGCTTAATAGAAAAAAATCAAAAATAAGAATTGATTCTATAAAAAATACAATTGTAGTAGAAACAACACAGAAATATTCCACAAAACAGTTACAAGGGTTCCTTTGTTTGAGCATCTTCCCCTACTGTCACCCAAAAGAGAGGAGCATCATGGTAATTTTGTTACTGGGCTTAGGACTCAATCTAGAAAAGTGAATTCAAATCCCACCATGGAATCTTTAAATTTTAATCGAATGAAGCTGAAATAAGCAACTAGTCTCAACAATGGTGACCCTGACACCACCTGTTTGTTGTAAAAATCCAGCTGGAGCTCATGTCCCCAAAGACCCTCGCCAATTTTTACAGATCCACCATAGAAACCATCCTACCTGGATGCATCACAGCTTGGTATGGCAACTGCTCTGACCAAGACCGCAAGAAATTGCAGAGAGTTGTGAACGCTGCCCAGTCCATCACGCAAACCAACCTCCCCTCCACTGACTCTGTCTACACTTCCCGCCGCCTTGGGAAAGCAGCCAACATAATCAAAGACCCCTCCCAGCCCGGCCATTCTCTCTTCTCCCCCCTTCCATTGGGCAAAAGATACAAAAGTTTGAGAACCTGGACCACCAGGCTCAAAGTCAGCTTCTATCCCGCTGTTATAAGACTCTTGAACGGACTTCTTATAAGATAGGGTGGCACGGTAGCATAGCGGTTAGCGCGACGCTATTACAGCGCCAGCGATCGGGGTTCGATTCCCGTCGCTGTCTGTAAGGGTTTCCTGTTCTCCCGTGTCTGCATGGGTTTCCTCTGGGTGCTCCGGTTTTCTCCCACATTCCAAAGATGTACGGGTAGGTTAATTTGGGTTTAAAAATGGGCGGCGCGGACTCGTTGGGCTGGAAGGGCCTGTTACCATGCTGTAAATAAAATTTAAAACAAAGATAAAGATGAACCCCTGACTTCTCAATCTACTTCATCTTGGCCCTTGCACCTTATCTGTCTACCTGCACTGCACTTTCACTGTAACTGTAACTCTATATTCTGCATCCTGTTATTGTTTTATTGTTTTCCTTTTGTACTGCGTACCTTGATGTACTTACGTATGGAATGATGTCTGGATGGCATGCAAACAAAAACTTTTCACTGTATCTCATTAAATGTGATAATAATAAAACAATTACCAATTGCCTGCAGGGAAGTAAGTCTACTCAACATGCAACTTATACATTGACCACTCCAGCAAGCCATTCATTTCAAGAAAAACAAGCCCTGGTGCAAGTATGATGAAGGAATAAAAAGTTCCAAACAGATGCACAAAAGGATAGTACAAATGCACTTCAATATATATATATACAATAGGAGATAGATGCAAGCAGATTAGCTGGCCAGAAATTAACTGGGACTTTGCCTGTTTGTCCACCCAAGTGATCTCCTTCCACCAGCTCCACTTACTTCATGGAACAGAATTACAGATAGAGTCCATTGAGCCTATTATGTCAAGACACTGTCAGACCAACTTCAGCTAATTTGCTCTTCCTTTTTGTTTGTACCTGGACTGGCCATTCTTTCTTTCATTTGTATACTCTGGTCTGCTTAGCACATCACAGTAGGCTAGACTAAATAATATCAATCAGATTTCAATACACTAGCAACACATTACACACACATCCATTCACTGGCTATATCATTTCACCCTATTACATACATTCCCTTTGTTCCATTGATTGCCCTCCCTTACCCTCTCTGCTACATAGACCAACTTACTTCTTCTCTTTGCGACACACAAAAAGCTGGAGGAACTCAGTGGGTTAGACAGCATTTGTGGAGAGAAATAGACAGTTGACGGTTTGGGTCAAGACCCTTCATCTGGACTGATGTCTTTGAGTCCAGATGAAGGGTCTTGACATGAAATGTCAACTGTCCATTTCTCTCCACTGATGCTGTCTGACTGCTGAGCTCCTCCAGCTTTTTGTATGTTGCTGCAGATTCCAGCATCTCCAGACTCGTGTCTCTATTTCACTTCTCTTTCCTGGTTCCAGTGAAACACCTTTGACCTGAAACATTAACTGGTTTTTCTTTCCATGGATGCCGTTTGACTGGCTGAGTTCTTCCAGCATTTATTTCGGTTTTTGTTCAGCACTGCCAATTTAATCCTAGTACACGCTAAAATGAACTCTTAATCTCACAATCTGTCTACCTGCACTGCACTTTCTCTGCAGCTACAACATTATATTCCGCATTCTGTTTTTCTTTTTACTGCCTCTATGTGCTTGTGTATGGCATAATCTGCTTGGATGGCACACACACAAAAGCTTTTCACTGTATCTTGGTACATGCAACAATAATAAACCAATACCAATACTCTATATATGTGATACTGTTAACTCTCAAATTGGGGCAACCACTTTGTTGCCTTTATCTTCTTTTGACCCCCCAACTCCCATTCATAAAGTTTATAATTTACCTTCCTCTCGCACCTCTTAACAATCATCTTAATTTCTTTGCAGCTCAGTGCCAGTGGCAATGGGAAAATGAGATAACTACACCACACACAAACTGCCTCCTAGCCCTTGGTTTTCCGTCTGAAGCTGAGAGAACTAAAAGGAACTGGGGATGACACAAACATGTTTGTGTTTGTCGACATCAGATTCTTATTTCCTTTTCCTTCTCCAAACACATCTGTTTTACAGCATTCAGTAATCAAAGCAATACAGCGCAGTCCTGGTTTAATTTTGCACACCCTTCGAAAAAGGCTCTGAAAAATCGCAAGATCTGCCTTTCAAAAGAAAACCATCTGCTTCTTGCTTCTTGCTCCTTGCTTGCTGACCAATGCTTTTTCTTCTACTTCCTCTCTGCCACCACCTGTATCACTGGAGAACAGCAGAACTGGTGGGACGAATTATTGGTATGTGCATCAATGCAGAAGAATTGCTCTCTCTACATTTGGGCTAGTTATTAATCAGGAATGCATGTTCCCCTGATAATGCAGCTGACATCAGGTTTGGGAGTTTCCCTCAGGACACAGTCAACGATCCAAGAGTAAATTACCCACAAAGTTCTACTAGTTCCCTAAAAGAAATCTTTAGCTCAATTTCTAGCAAGCTAATTTACATAAACATCAAATACAAAATCTTCCATAAGCCACCACAATCAGTCAGCGTTTTAGAACATAGTTATTTCTGGCACTGAAAAAAAATCTCTGGTATACTTAAGAGTGGCAAGCTGGCACAGTTAGATTTATGTAAATTAAAATGGGTTTATCAAGAATATTTGCCTTTTTACTCAAAGGATCACCAGTGAATAATTGAAATTTTATTTTTAAAAAGTGAAACTGAAAATATATAAAAAAATTAGTAGTTTCATTGGAGTACAGTTTGTTAGAAAATTAACCATGTTTAATATTTAAAAGAATTTATATAGTGTCTATTAGCTAAACTTTTAGGGTGTGTGCCAATGTTTTGTGTGTGGCTATCTCCCAGTGTGATTGTCCTGTCTTCTTGTTCCCTGAGCTGTTTCTAAAACAGATCTGCGGATTGGATTGTGTTTATTTCCAGACTCCTGGTCATGTGCTGGCAAGAAGCAGAACATGTGATTTCTACATAGAATGCAGTCAGTGATGCGTTACAATAATTACAGATAGCATACTTGAGCTAACACCAACATAGATCCACATTCATTCAACAGGAACTCTTTTTAAAACCAGCACCGAAACTGGATTAACACTTGCTAATTCCACTGATTTGGCCGATTTTGAAGAAATGTAGAAGAAACATCAACACAATCTCTTTGCTGCATTTAGTTCATTGGTGGTGAGGTACGCAGTAAACATAGTAACGTCACAAGTGAATTCAATACCCTCACTCTCCTATGAAGGAATTGGAATTGGATTTGGTTTATTATTGTCACTTTTATCGAGGTACAGTGAAAAACTTGTCTTGCATACCGTTCATACAGATCAATTCATTACACAGTGCATTGAGGTAGTACAAAGTAAAACAATACAGAATAATGCAGAGTAAAGTGTCACAGCTATAGAGAAAATGCAGTGCAGGTAGACAATAAGGTGCAAGGTTATAACGAGGTAGATTGTGAGGTCAAGAGTCCATCTTGTACTAGGGAACCATTCAATAGACTTATAACAGCCGGATAGAAGCTATCCTTGAGCCTGATGGTACATGCTTTCAGGCATGTGTATCTTCTGCCTGACAGGATAGGGAAGAAGAGAGAATGTCCTGGTTGGGTGGGGTCTTTGATTACGCTGGCTGCTTTACCAAGGCAGCGAGAAGTATAGACAGAGTCCATGGAGGGGAGGCTGGTTTCCGTGATGTGCTGGACTGTGTCCACAACTCTCTGCAGTTTCTTGTGGTCCCGTGCAGAGCAGTTGCCATACTAAGCCGTGATGCATCCAGGTAGGATTTCTATGGTGCATCAATAAAAGTTGGTGAGTGTCAAGGAAGACATGCCAAACTTCTATAGCCTACTGAGTAAGTAGAGGAGCTGGTGAGCTTTCTTGGCCATGGCATCTACGTGGTTGGACCAGGACAGGCTGTTGGTGATGTTCACTCCTTGGAACTTGGAGCTCTCAACTCTCTCGACCATAGCACCGTTGATGTAGACAGGTGTATGTGCACCGCCCCCCTCCCTGAAGTCAATGACCAGCTCTTTTGTTTTGCTAACATGAAGGAAAGGTTGTTGTCAATGACACCATGTCACTAAGCTCTTTATCTCCTTCCTGTACTCTGACATCATTATTTGAGATATGGCCCACTACGGTGGTATAATCTGCAAACTTGTAGATGGCATTAGAGCAGAATCTGGCCACGTAGTCATGAGTGCATTGGAAATAGAACAGGGGACTGAGGACACAGCCTCGTGGGGCACTGATGTTGAGAATAATTGTGCTGGATGTGTTGCTGCCTATCCTTACTGATTGGGGTCTGTTGGTCAGAAAGTCAAGAATCCTGTTGCAGAGGAAGGTGTTGAGTCCCAGGTCTCGGAGTTTGGTGATGAGTTTGCTTGGAATTATAGTAATGAAGGCGGAGCTGTAGTCAATAAACAATAGTGTAATGTAGGTGTCTTTACTGTCCGGGTGTTCCAGAGATGAGTGTAGGGCCAGGGAGATGGCGTCCGCCGTAGGCCTGTTTTGACGGTAGGCAAATTGCAGTGGATTAAGGTTTACTGGGAAGGTGGAGTTAATGCGTGCCATGACCAGCCTCTCAAAGCACTTCATGATGGTGGATGTCAGAGCCACCTGGCGGTCATCATTAAGGCAGGGTACCTTGTTTTTCTGAGGTACCGGATGATAGTGGTCTTCTTAAAGCAGGTGGGAACCTCAGATTGAAGCAGGAAGAGGTTAAAAATGTCTGTAAATACCTCTGCCAGCTGATCTGCACAGGATCTGAGGACACGGCCAGGGACACCATCCGGGCCAGAAGTTTTCCACAGGTTCACTCTCTGGAAGACTGATCTTATGTCCTCAACAGTGACCGTGGGTTCAGGTGTATTAGAGGCTATCAGGGTGGGTGGTGACATACTAATCCCCTTCTGTTAAAAACATGCATGTAATGCGTTAAGCTCATCAGGAAGGGATGCGCTATTGTCGGCGATGCTGCCCGACTTTGCTTTGTAGCCCGTTATAGCGTGAAAACCCTGCCACAACTGACGATTTTGGACTGAAATTGTCTCCTGGCATCTCTGATAGCTTTACGGAGGTTGTATCTCGATTTCTTGTAAAGGTCAGGGTCACCTGATTTGAACACTGCAGTCCTGGACTTTAGTAGGGAGTGGATCTCCCGTTTCATCCGTGGTTTCCAGTTTGGGAACACCTGGATAGTCATCTTTGGTACACAGTCCTCAACACACTTGCTGATAAAGCCTGTGATGGTGGTGACATCCTCATCCAGGGTGGCAGCTGAGTCGCGTTGGTCATATGAGATTGACGCAACTCATTGGTTATTGATTATTGGGGAATGGTTGGGAACCAGGGAAGTGGCTCTACATTGCCCCAACTTGTTCTGGTCTTGTTTTCTTTAAAGGATAGTTAGATAAGGTGCTCCTAAGCAATTTTCTGAATAACCTGATGTGGGTTTAATTGCATGTGTGTCAAATTCCATCCAGCAGCAGCAGATGCAGTCGAGTCCGATACAAACAGAGGACAGTAACAGTGGCCAGAAAGGTTTGGTCAATGGCAGAATGACAGCCCTTGCATCTGACCTCAGTGTGACTTGCCCGTGAGGGTTAAGCAATCAATGTGAGCTGCCCTACTGCACTGAAACAGCTGTTGAAAGGGATGCCTGGCACCCAGCAGCCACAGGCAGCAAACCAGGAAGGAAAGAGCACAATTTTTAGCTACTAATTGAAATATTTTACCAAGTGCAAAATTGAGATTCGTGTATACATTTGACTAACCTGGAAGCTGAAATATGGAAGAGCTGGATCATGTTTTTTGAGTATAAAGGTATTTAAATATAAATCCAAAGGCACTCCTGAAGGCCTACTCACAATAGAGAGCCCACTGTATCTCACAGGATGCCTGTCTGGCACAGAGGGTTTGCTCATTCAGACTTCTGTAACTGGAATAAGTCAATGCAGGCAGCTGGACAGCTGAATGGGTCCAGATCTGTGGTGTATTGGACGATAAGAGCGTCAATGGTTATGGGAAACAGGCAGGAAAATGGAATAAAGACAAGATTAGATCAGCCATGATCATATTGAATGGCAGAGCAGGCTTGATTGACTGTAAGACCTACCCTGCTCTTACTTCTTGTGTTCTTGAATAGTATTTAAATTTAAATTTTTTTTTAAATTTTATTTACAGCGTGGTAACAGGCCCTTCCGGCCCAACGAGTCCACGCCGCCCATTTTAAACCCAAATTAACCTACCCGTACATCTTTGCAATGTGGGAGGAAACCGGAGCACCCGGAGGAAACGCACGCAGACACGGGAGAACGTACAAACTCCTTACAGACAGTGACGGGAATCGAACCCCGATCGCTGGCGCTGTAATAGCGTCGCGCTAACCGCTACGCTACCGTGCTGCCCCTATTAAGTATTTAAGTATTGTGAGGTGGTGCTGGTATCACAGCAGCAGAACGAGTCAGAACTCCTATAAATAACTCCAGAAGACAGAGAGCTCTTCAGAACATGTGCTAATGCCATTGGTGCCATCTAACTATTAACATATGTGCTTACATCATATGTAGAATTATGTCTTTATGTAATGCATATGTGCTTCATTTACATATGTACACATAAATATGCCACACAGCTTTCTTTCCTTGAGATGTGCTTTTCCTCATATGTACACGACGACAGTCTATTAACTGACTTTCCTTAAACATTGAGATTTGTGGTTGGGTCCCTGGCCTGTGGTTGGGTTCCAATCTGAAGACCATGAGACATCTCAGCTCAACTCACTCTTGATTTCTCAGTGGCCACTTCCAATTTGGAATATATTCTTTATCACCCAATTCTCCACCATCTCCTGGTACCTCTCTCACTGCATTCATTTGGTTGACAGAGAGATTACTGATCTTTCCTTTAGTTGGTACCAAATATGTTTTTGCACTGCAGGTTGTAATATTTCACCAATACCCAACTCCATTGAGTCTCACTGGTTTGCTGGCACCAGTTCCCTCGTCGTGTACTGTAACTTGAAGTGTTTCTCCTTCCCTCTTGCCAAAGAGTTATTATTATTCCAAGCTTGCTTTTATTTTGACTGCTGTCCCTCCACTCTCTCTCCTCCAGGCTAGGCTGCATTAAATTCTAACGTTCAAAATCTGCGACGCATTAACAGCTTGGCTGGGGCAAATCCTGCGGTGTTGTCTGATACATAAACAGAAAGTTAGCCAGATATTGATTCATAGCTAAACTGGAACAACCTTGGTAAACTTGTCCCTTCGAGGCTTCTTGCAGAATACAGCCAGAACTTTTGGCTCCACCACAGGCCAGCTGGAATGGGGAAGGAAGGTGTCTTTAATAGCATTCATCCTCAGGAGGAATTCAAAAGAATATGATGTTACCAGAGATCTGTCGTCTGACACCAATTCAACAAGTATGCCACGAGATCCAAAAACTGGTCTCAACTCCTCAAGTGAACGTTCCATTGTAATGCGAGATCCTTCAAGTTCAATCCGCTATGAATGTGCAATGATAGTGAGTAGAAATCTATCACTACTTCTGATAAAGACTTTGTGGACTCTCTGAGATGGCCATGTCGTGGAGGTTGTCCTAGCCGGTTTAGTCCGGCATTGTTATCTGATTGTTTATATGGACACATGATCTTCTGTATCTTTATCAATCCGTTTCCAATAGACAAAGCTTCTGACAACAGGTTTCATAGATACAATGTGAGCATGTTCAAAGTCTAAGATGCATCTCCTCAGGATTGGTTTTCTAAGTCTGCTCTTAAATTATCCTCAAACAGTTGGCAATATGCATCTTCTGTTGCATATCCATATTTGGACATTTATATGAATTAGTGCAATCTTTAGGAGTCTGTTTGTAACCTGCTTTCAGCGGTTCATCTTTCTGGGTTTTCTCTGTAGCTGTGATTAGAAAGTCACCATTCACAAGTAGTACATTAAAATATGGATCTCTCTGCTTTCTTCAGTGTTTACAGCTTGCTTGGAAGAGCGATGTTCAAAGATCTGGTCATATTGGGACAGCAAAATTACCCATCTCACCATTCTGGAAGCTGCCAGGTTGCAAACACCAAAGTTGGACCCAGAATAACTTATAGTGGTTTGTGATATTGACCAGAAAGAAAAATATTCCTAATAAAACTTAGTAAAACTTCTCCACTCCATGTGATACCTCGTGCTTCCTTCTCAATCTGCATTTAATTCCATTCATTCTTTTATGAAGTGCAAGGGGAAAATCATCTTGTGTACAAGATGATAAGAGGCATAGATCGAGTGGACAGTCAGAGACTTTGTCCCAGTGTGACAATGGCTAACACGAGGGGACATAATTTTAAGGTGATTGGAGGAAGGTATAAGGAGGATGTCAGGGGTAAGTTTTTTTTACACAGAGTGGTGGGTGCGTGGAACACACTGCCTGCAGAGGTTGTGGGGGCAGATACATTAGGGACATTTAAGAGACTCTTACATAGACACATGAATGATAGAAAGATAAGGGGCTATGTGGGAGGGAAGGGTTAGATAGATCTTAGAGTAGGATAAAATGTCGACACAACACTGTGTGCGGAAGGGCCTGTGCTGTGTTGTGCTGCAGTGTTTTATGTTCTATTTTCCAAAATTCTGTTGGCTTCTTCTGGAGATCATCCATGGTGTGACTGAAAACAGAACCCACTCTATAGTTGTGGCTTCACCATCTTTGTTGTGTCATATTATACAAGTAAGGACCCTTACAGTCTGTTTACATAAGTCATTTACTGTCTGCTGAAGCTCCTGAGCAGCTGGTAACATCGTGTGAACACCAATGCTAAATCAGGTAAGGACCTCAAGTAATATTAAACCATGTCCATAAAAGATCCGAGCTCTGCCATATTTTCAGGCCTCTTCACCTTTACAATGGCTTTGACTTGGCCATGATTGTCATTTCACCACCATCATGTTGTCAAGCTCCTTTAATACCCCACTCAGCAACCAGCTGGGAATACCTTCACCCCACAGAACACTCCGTTCACAATGGTATCTTGAGGGGGGGGAGGGGAGTTCCTTTGTCTCCATTTGTGTGATAAAATGGCAACAAATGAAATGTAGCCCTCATCCACCCAACAGGTTGTTCCTTCTTCACTGGGAATGTAAGTCATCATGTGGTCACCTCATCATTAACATGAGAAACTTGGAGTTCTGTTGTGCCAAGGAGAATATGCAAGTTGCCTTCCAAGCAGCATTTGTTAATTCTGATGGCAAACCCATCTTCTGTATACTTTCTAAAGATCTATTCCACTGAAAAGATTGTCAGTTCCTTTTGGTTTGACAAATCTTTATAGATAAAACAAGGACATTTTTTTCTGTGAAACTGTGTTAAATATGTAAAGAAAAGAAAGCCTCTTCTCATAACACCAAAACATTGGATGTTCCTCAGTAATAATAAAACAGATATGTCAGGTTCACTTCCGAGAATGGGTTGGAGCTGCTGTTTTATTCCCTTAAGTGTCACTCAACATATTGCTTCCTATTTCATATCCTGGATAAGCTTGCATGCATCTTCATATTTTGTGGGGATATTTTTGTTTAATATATTACAGCAAAGCTACTAAGCCTGTCTGGAGCACGAATCCATAAATAATTAGCATTAATCAATTTAGTGATTATCTAACGCATTATGGGAACCGTTACTCAAAATGTGCACATGCACTAATCTGCCGATGTGAACACTGTTTAGCTGTGTTAAATTTTCCCAATTGTCTGAGGCTTTCTACCAATTTTGCATGGCATTCAAATCCTGGATGATTGAGTTGTACAAAAATTTGATCTGGCTTCATAATTTAATCACTGATAGTACACTGGGAAAAAAAATCTTGTGTCACAAGCACCCTAAAATCCCAACAAGGCCGAGGTTCAATTCTGACCTTGGGTGCTGTCTCTGTGGAGTTTGCATGTTCTCATTAAGTTTTCCTTGGGTGATCTGGTTTCCTTCCACATCCGAATGACATGCTGGTTGGTCGGTGGATGATAGGAGAGTCAGGGTGGAGTTGACGAGCATGTGAGAAAGAACGGGTGACTGGGAAATAAGTGAGAGAATGGGATTGATGAAATTTCTCTCAGAGCTGGCATGGACTTAATGGGCCAACTGGCCTTCTTCTATGTTGTAAGGAAAAATGATAGCTATGACAGACCCTTGCCTTGAAATTACTCATCACCATTTCGCTAATATTGGTGCTAAGTTTTACTGGTTTCCAATATACATTACTAATGAGAACTACACTATAAGATCACATGAGGTTAAAATATCCAGGTCATCATGGATACATACATTATTATATTTTAATTTCCTGAGCCAGGATTTTCATTTCAAATCAGGAAATGGAGAGAAATGTTTAAGTGGACTATTAGTGTAATTGCATTTCACATTCTATTTTCGGTATTATTGAAGTGTGCTGTTTAGACTCAACAAATGTGTAATTTTAGGTGGAAGTTGTTTTCAGTTAAGTGTTTGTAACTTTTAATCGTCTTGATGCAATTAACTGCCAGCAATATTGCTGAACGTATCATGTTTTTTGAGCTGTGGCTTGAATTTGTGGATGTTTGCATCTTTTAACTGGCCTTGAAGCAATTGGCAGTGAGCCTTATTTTGCCCTCCACACAAGCTATCCTACTTAAAATGAGACATTTGGTCACACCACAGCATGCAACCTGTCACAACTACTCAGAGAGAATACTCACAACAGAAAAAAAAATGCCAAGTTACCTTTATACCTGCAAGAGGTTATTCAAATTAAGTGTACAATTTAATTGTGGGATGTCAGAGTATCAGTAACATTTCAAATGTCTCATGAATATTGGTTATTACAAACATTAATTATTTTTAAAAGCAATTATTTGGTACAATGTTTCAAGCACTAATGGTATAATGCTAGTCTGTAACTCCTTGTCAATCACTATTCTTGGGTCAATTTCAACAAATTGGTTCCATCCTTAACAGATTCTTCTATTTTTAAGCAAATTTAGGGCATATTGTAAGCTTATATGGTTTAATCACCATGTGGTTTAACCTGCAGTTCATTGTAATGTTGCAATTACCTGATATAATTTATCACAGATAATTTTGGTTCATTTATGCAGTTAATATCTTCCTGTTTTTTTCAAATTCATTCTCTGTGGGTCACTTTTAATCAACTTTTAAATCCATATAAGTGCATTATCTGATCTAGGTATAGAATTTCAATGTTTGAAACTGCCTCTTATTTAAGCCTACTGTACAGATTGTTAACACCCTTGTTACCACTTACTGCCTGATACATTGCCAATTCACTGGCACTAGCTAAACTGTGTACACCAAAAAAATTGCATACTGCTAGAATGTACCTAAGGAGTGTTTGATTGCCCGTTCTTGATGGTCCATCTCATTGGTTCACATCAATTAGCAGTTGCTTACTGCCATAACATCAGAATTGGATACCTGGATCAGCTTCATATCTCGCATCTGGAACGAGCCTGTATCCTCCCTCACAGCAAGTCCCAGTCACTCTTTCCCCTCTGACTTACATTAGTCTGCTGCAGCCTCAGTACCTGACCCAACTCGAGAGTCAGATCTGAGTCAGGAGCAGGTGCTCATGAACTATTCGTGGCTATGATGTGCAAGAAGAAAATAAGAGACACAGACAGAGAAGGAGAAAGAAAGGTTGGCAGACAGAGAGGGGCAGGCTGTGTGTGTGTGTATGTATGCATATATGTGTGTGCATGCATTTGTGTGTGTGCCTGTGCACATATGCATCTATGTGTGTGTGTGTGTGCACGCACATCCACGGGTGGGTGTGTGTGTGCCTGTGTGCGCATGCTCGCAGGTGTGTGCATGCATGCATATGTGTGTGTGTGTGTGTGTGCTCATGGGATATTTGACTGCACCAAAGTTGCTACATAAATGCAGGTTGTTATTGCTTTTTAGAGGGGATGTGGAGCCTGATTCACTCCCTCTTGTACTTCATATTCACCTCTCAGTACTGCTGCTGGTCACACAATATAGGCTCAGATAAGTGATAGCACCCAGATTCAAAGTGAATGTGCTCCACAACGTGGACTGCACACCAAACCTATTCTGTTCTATACTAATACTTGAAACAAAAATACAGGCAACAAAGAAGATTCCAGATGCAAAATGCCCTCCGTAGTCTCCTGCTTGTGGCCAAACCCCTGTTCAATTTCACTAACATACATGAATGAGATCACGCTGCACAAAATAATTCATAATGACACTCCAAATAAGCATGCTGCAATCCTACTCCCACAGTCCAGTATAAACCTCCAGAGGAATGCAGCCAATTCCCTAATTTGGTTCGGCCCCAAGTTTAGCATGGAACGTCTAATGAAATACTTACCTCCCCCTAAGTTTACCTCTGCAGAGGCTCTAGTACAGACGGATGAGATTGTGAGAGTGAAGACTGAAGAATCATTTAGTTAATCTACCTTTCCTGCATTCTATAATATCTACATGCACCACATCAAAATGATAGTTTAGCTTCTTTGTAGCATAGGAAGCAAAGGCAGTCATGACAGTAAAGGGCTTGTCCAACATGCCCCCATCCCCCACTCTCACAGCAATCGTTGAGTGCAACGTGACCACAGGGCAGTACATCAACCTTCTTCTCATCAGCCAACAATGGTCCTTGGATTCTGCCAGCAAATCAATATTCCTGCTTTCTCGGGAAAACAGCTAACATAATCAAGGTCCCCTCCCACCCTGGTCATTTGCTCTTCTCCCCCCCTCCCATCGGGTAGAAGATACAAAAGCCTGAGAGCACAAATCACCGGACTCAAGGACAGCTTCTATACCACTGTTATCAGATTCTTGAAAGGACCTCTCATACAATGAGTAATGAACTCTTGATCTCCCAATCTACCTCGTCATGGCCCTTGCACTGTTTGTTTACCTGCACCGCACTTTCTCTGCAATACTATGGTCTGCATTCTGTTTTCCTTTTCACTACCTCGATGTAATTATGCATGGCATAATCTGTCTGGGTGGCACGCAAAATAAAATCTTTTCACTGTATCTTAGTACATGTGACAATAATAAACCAATACTCAGCACTCATTTCTTTACTACAGAATGTCCATTCACAGGGCTCATGGCATGTATGGCCTTATTGTGAATAATTTTGGCTTTAACTGGGCTGTGAATAATGGGATGTAGCCTGATGCTGAGGCCTCCTTCCCAGAACTATACTTCCCATCGCCTGCCCTAGCCAAACAGGCACTATGGTGATGTGTATTTACTCACCCAATCATCACATGGCCTTTCCCATGACAGGAATGTCTAAAATTAGAGGGCATAGGGCATAGAACATAGAACACTACAGCACAGTACAGGCCCTTTGGCCCACAATATTGTGCCGGCATTTTATCCTGTTCTAAGATCTATCTAACCCTTCCCTCCCACATAGCTCCCCATTTCTCTGTCATTCATGTGCCTATCGAAGAGCTTCTTAAATGTCCCTAATTTATCTGCCCCTACAACCTCTGCCGGCAGTGCATTCCACGCACCCACCACTCTCTGTGTAAAAAAACTTACCGCTGACATCCCCCTTATACCTTCCTCCAATCACAAAATTGTCGTCCTGGGAAAAAGTCTGAGGTTTGTGAGCGGGAGGAGGTTTATGGGGAAAATGAGGGGTAAATTTTTCACACAAAGCAGTACTCTCTACCTGCCTGCATGAGTGCAGCTTCAACAACACTCAAGAAGGTCAACACCATACAAGACAAAACAGCTCCCTTGATAGGCACCCTATCCATAACCATTCACTCACTCCACTACTGATGCACAGTCACAGCAGTTTGCACCTTCTACAGGATGTACTGCAACAACTCACCAAGACTCCTTAGACAACACTTTCCAAACCCACGACCTTGAGCAGCTTAAAGCACAAGGGCAGCAAAAACATGGGAACACACCACCTGGAAGTTGCCCTCCAAGCCACACTTGGAAATATATCATCGTTCCTTCACCCGTTGTTGGGTCAACATCCTGGAACTCCCTCTTTTATCAGCACTGTGGGTATACCGACACCTCAAGGACTGAAACGGCTCAAGAAGGCAGCTCACCACCACCTTTTCAAGGGCAACAAGGGATGGGCAATTAATGCTGGCTCAGCCTGCGAAGTCCACATCCCTTGAATGGATAAAAAAATAAGTTGGCATCTGGAATGACCTGCCGGAGGAGGTGATGGAGGCAGGAACAGCAACAACATTTAAGAGGCATCTGGACGGGTACTTGAATGAGCAGGGCAGAGAGGGCTATGGAACTAATGCAGGCAAGTGGGATTAGTTAGATAGGCATGATCTTAGGCATAGACATGGTGGGCTGAGGGGCCTGCTTCTATGCTGTACAACTCTATGAGTTATAGCCTTTGCTCAGCAGGTACCATAGGCCCCTTCAAGGACGACTGGTTGTGCTGGTTAATGCTTGCTCCAAAGAGGAGGTGGAGGAGGGAAGGGGAGGAATGACCACTCTCTCTATTTAGACCTAGAAATCCACATCAACGTCAGAGTCTGCCCAACATACTCAAGCCCTTGCTGCCAATTCAGGGGGAAATGGTCTTTGGTCCTTCACAAACAACAGCTGCACTGTGTGGTCTTAAGGGGCCCTCTCCCCTGATGAATGGGAAGGCTGCATTTTAAAATCATTCCCCCAACCCTACCCAACAGAGCTGGAAGTGGAGGGAGATTTCTGCCTCTGCGTGTTGAACCACTTAAAGAAAGTTCTAAAGATGGATCCACAGGGAGGAACTGCAATATCTAACCATGACGAGGGAGTGAATTAGGATCAGTACAAAGCCATTCATCCCGACTAAGCTTGGGCACGCGTGTCATTTTGAATGCCTCTGGTAATTTGGCTGACTCCCTCATCTTGTCAGCTTCTCTGAAGCTAATTATTTCCAAGCTTGATTATTGATAACCTCTCGAGAATTGGTATGTCTATTTTTGGAGGAACAGAGCAAACAAAACTGGAAAATCAGTGTGTTTCCCATTGACATCTGTTCCCTGGAGGTCCAATGGCTCAGTGGATTTTTAGCATGAAACAATAGAGGTTTTACTCCAAATACAGGTGGAGTAAATGCTTCTTTAACAGAACCGCCCACAGACAGCATTCGATCTGGATGCATCACAGCTTGGGATGGCAACTGCTCTGCCCAAGACCATCCCAAGTTGTGATGCATCCAGACAGGATGCTCTCTATGGGAGGTTCTGTTAAAGAAGACCACAAGAAACTGCAGAGAGTTGTGAATACGCCCAGTCCATCACGCAAACCAACCTCCCCTCCATCAACTCCGTCTACACCCCGCTGCCTCGGGAAAGCAGCCAACATAATCAAGGACCCCTCCCGCTCTGGTCATTCTCTCTTCTCCGCCCCTTCCATCAGACAGAAGATACAAAAGCTTGAAAACACGTACCACCAGGCTCAAGGACAGCTTCTACTCTTGAACGGACCTCTTCTATGATAAAGGTGAACTCTTGATCTCTCAACCCACTTCGTTTTGGCCCCTGCACCTTGTTTGTCTGCAGGCACTGCACTTTCTACAAAAGGAAAATAAAACAGAATGTACCATATTCTGCATTCTGTTTTTTTTTTCCTTTTGTACTACCTCTATGAAATGTTTGGAATGATCTGTCTGAATGACAGGCAAACAAAAGCTTTTCACTGTATCTCGGTACATGTGACAATAATAAACTAATTACCAATGATATGCCATCTCTCCCAACTGAAAGGAAAAGGGATGCAGGTGCATGGTGACACCCCTCCCAGAACATAAGTACAGGACTGCCTTCAGCTGGAGGACTTCATGAAGGTGACCCACCATCCCAAGCACAATCAGAGATGGACATAATTTTGCTTTCTCTCTGTGAATTCTCCAGAAGTTTTCATCAATGCACTTACAATAAGCCAAATCTTGTAAAGAAATGGAGACACAAGAGACTGCCGATGCTAGAATCTGGAGTGAAAAACAAACTGCTGGAAGAATTCAGTGGGTCGAGCAGAAACTGTGGAGGGAAATGGACAAATCAGTCCAAACAAGTCCAGATGAAGGGTCTCAGCTTGAAACATTGACTGTCCATTTCCCTCCACAGATGCTGCCTGACCCACTGAGCTCCTCCAGTGGTTTGTTGCTTACAAGGAAGTGCTGGGCAGATTTAGGGCTTTTGTAATCATGCTAAAGTTCAGAGTTGGTGGCACCTGTGTGTGGAAATGCATTCCAATAATTTGAATCTGAGATTGAGAGCTTTATCTTAGTCAAAGGTATTAAGCGATATGAAGCCAATGTGAATGGATGGAGACACAAGAGACTGCAGATGCTGGAATCTGGAGCACCAAACAATCTGCTGGAAGAACTCAACAGGTTGAACAGCATCTGTGGAAGAAAAGAAATTGTTGACGCTTTGGGTTGGAGGGAGGATACAGATCAGCCACTATCTTACAGGAAGTCTCCAGGTTACAACAGGGCTCCGTTCCTGTAAACTGTTTGTAAACTGAAGTGTCCGTAAGTCGGAAATGAACAGAAACAGCCGTGACGGGAGAGCGAGCGGGCGCAGGATAAGCAGCCATCAGCCGCTCTCACTGACTCAGTGAGTGATTGAGTCTGCGCAGTGCTCCCAGCTCTGCTTGGCTCAACCCAGCTCCAGATTATTGCGGCTCGGAGGTGGGGGTTGTGTGAAGAGAAGGCACACAAAAATGTCCCGCTCCCGTTCCCACCCGGCAGAAGATGCCTGCAGCCCCGCAGCGGCCGGCAAATCCCCATCCATCCTGCCGGTCTCCCAAATGCTCGCTCCTATGTACTGGGTGTCCATACCAACAGCAAGACAGGATTGAGGAAACATAGTCTTCTCCACTGTGCCTATTTAGCAGGATAAAGTGACTATTTTTTTGAGTTGGCCCAGCTTGTAACATTATATTGTACAACACTTTCAGGAACAGACCACCATTGGTTTTATATTCCAAGGAGATCAGGGGAGCAACAGATTAATTGTTGATGGTTCCAGAAGACTGTGTACCACAGTGCGAACCTCATATAAAATGCAGGGAATAATGTGCATTTGTCCTGTAATTTGTTGTTATATCAGGTGCACTCTGACTTATTGATGCTATAACTCTTGGGGTTTCAGATTTCATCAACATTTCTGCTAACTTTTAAAGCTAACTTTAAGGTAACCTTATCCTCTGCAATTTGATAGAACTTTTAAAAAATAAAACAGCCAGATGCAGCCAATTTTCACAGAAATCCAATGCCTCCTACACCCCACCCATCTCCTGGGAGTTGCACAGGTTTTCACCCTTAGTTTGGCGATGCCAGTTAGGAAGTCACTCATTCATGCGGATGGAAGTAAATCGCCTGGACACTGCAACTGCAACAATGGTGAAACCGCCAGCCTTTGCTATCGTTACTAGGCAGAACTCGCAGCGACTGCTGCATTTCGGAACACGGATGGTCCACTGCAGTGTAATTGCCAGTAATGTGATGCAATTCTGCAGGCTTTGAAGTTGAAATCAATGAGAACTTGCCTAATGATTTTGCACCTGTTGTAACTGCACAAAAAGAGCCTGTCACATCCTGGAAGGATATTTAAATGGAATAGAACGGCTGACGGAAGTGTTTAAAAATGCTTCAACATTTTTGAAAGTTTTTAAATGTTTTAAGTAAGTTTAAACATAGTTTGCTTTCCTGTGCCATTCATGCCAAGTCTACATGTGTCCTGGACTATTGTCTGATTGAGTCAGGCTCAACCGTGTGATGTCACGTTTAAAGTCATGAAAACAAGCCCTTTAGCCGACTATCAAGCACCCACTTACACTGATCCCATTTTATTCTCCGCACACTCCATCAACTATCTCCCAGGTTCTACCACTCTCCTACACACCAGGGGCAATCTACAGTGGACAATTAATCTACTAAGGTGCATGTCGTTGGGATACAGGAGAAAACCAGAGCACCCAGGGGGGAAACACACACGGTCGCAGGGTGAATGTGCAAACTAAACACTGACCGGCCCATGGTCAGGATCAAACCTGGGTCACTGGAGATGTGAGGCAGAGCTCTACTAACTACACCACCATCTGGGTGGCCTACAACCCGATGGCATGAACAGTTAATTCTCCATTTTCAGGTAAACTGCTCCCCCCTCAGTCCCCTTTGTCTCTTCTCCTGATCTACCCACTTCCTTCTACACCCACCCAGCCCCCCCCCCCCATCATCCTGTTTCTTTCCCCTCCTCCGTCCACTCCATCTTCCTACCACACACACACTCCTCTCACTGGATCCCTTCCTCTCATTTTTCCCATCTGCCCTCCCCACCTCCCTTATTTGACTCCATGCTCCACATTCCTTTCCTATCAGATTCCATCATCTGCAGCCCTTTGTTGCCTCCACCCATCACCTCCCAGTCACTATTTCCAATCTCCCCTCCTCCTTCTGCCTATCACCCTTCCTCACCTGGATCCACCTATCACCTGTCAGCTCTCATTCCACCCCTTCCCCTCACCTCTTTAGACTTGCTATCTCCCCTCTGTCTTTCAGTCCAAATAAAGGGTCTTGACTGTTCATTTCCCTCCGCAGATGCTGCCTGACCCACTGAGTTCTTCCAGCTTCTTGTTTGTTGCTCCAGATTCCAGCATCTGCAGTCTCCTGTGTCTTTAACTACACCACCATACCGCATTTGGAGTGGGTGCGGAAAAAGTCTTCCAGTGCTTTGTCCAATAGTTCAAGCTGTGAAGATTGCTGAAGGTAAAATGTGCAGCTTTTATCGAGGTGAATAAAGAATGCTGCTGAGTCATCACTAACCACAAAACCCAGGCTGCTGTGCTGCATCAGTTTGAATTAGCATTACCCATGGTTGTAGACACTGTGATTTTACTCTTCCATGTTATCATTAAGATGCTTTTCTGGTCTACAGTGGGTTACTAAACCCAATCTACTTTTCCTTGGCAAATCCTTGTCATTTTGTAGATCAGCTGCTGCTTAGTGGTTAGCACTCTTGCCTCTAAGTAAGAGGTTTGTGGGTCCAAGTCTCACACCAGGAAACTTAGGCTTCAAAACTTACCACGCAACCCAGGATGAGAGAGTGCTGAACTATCATCATTCAGGTGAGAAGCTGAACTGAGGCTCCACCTACTTTTTTTAAGTGAATGTAAAAAAAATCCTATGGCACTATTTCAAAGGGAACTTATCCTTTTTGCCTTGGCTATTATTGAACTCTCAATCAACATTAGTAAAATTTACAGATAACACAAAACCTAGAATTGTTGTAAAGAGTGAGGGACAGAGCAATGGACTTCAAGAGGACATAAGGGAGGAATGGAAGGATGAAGTTCCACACAGAGAAGTGTAAGGCAGGGAAAATGAGGAGAGATGATGGAAGTTAACTGCCGGAATTTTTTAAGGAGATGGAAATTGAGATGTGTTTGTGCACAAACCTTGCAGGATAACAGTGGACTGTTCAACATTGTATGACTCTGAAGCATTATACTCAGATACTGCTTGTCACTTGCTCCATTAAAGCATGTCCTGTTTGCAGCTCTATCGCTAAAGGAAACTCACAAGGTGCAACAGCTAACAAGGAGTTAATAAACTCCTGGGATCCAGAGTGATATAAATCAAAGCACCATACAAAAGCCAGGAAATTATACCAAACCAGAAGGCCCTATTCTATGAATACGTGGGATCTTGCTGTGCATATTTTTCACCATTACAGCAGGGACTACGCTCCTCTGGTTATTGGGACAGGCTGCGGCCAGGGAACGCACCACTAAGTTGCTTTGGTTCTTTAAGCAGGCCTCGGGTGGGGAGGCTCCCTGCACTCAGACAGAAACTAAACCACTCCCTTTTAATTTCTGTGTCTCACAAAGCTACAGCGCTTCCTGAAGTGCCCAGGTTCTCTCTTCTGTGACTGAGCAATTATAAAGAAATATTTGGAGGTATGGAAATTCATGACATGAAATCTGTGTGGCAGATTACTTGCTATTTACTGCCGCTGACAAGCATTGTTCTGTAACTTGATGGGTGGAGTGCTGTCATAGCATTTCAACAGTGGTGAAAGAAAAGCAAAAAACCTATAATAATTTGCAGGAGAGAATCATTATAAACTCACTACTGTTCATAAAGAGAGTGGAGATATATTGGTGAGGAATATTCTTTTGAGCACTAAAAGACAGAGTTACTTGTGTCACTTGACAACCAAACCATTTTCATGCAAATTGTGCTTTTACCAAGATACTGAGTGTAAGGGGATAGAAAATAAGGGTTAAAACTGTATGTTGAAATGCAGGCAACACGTTCGAAGCTTAACCATTTATGCTTCAATTTCAAACGGCCTTTAAATAAGATTATAAAACATATTCTCTTTAAATACCTCAACAATGGCACCACTAGGCAGCCGAAGGAAATGCCTGTACAGCTCTTGTACGCCGCTGAGGTGTACGGTGTAGATGGACACATGAGTGGTGATATCTTCCTGGCGAGGCTCCGATCCAGGGGTTTGATTCTGTTCTTGGGGTCCACAGCCATGGGACAGACGTTCGGTGAGCTCATCATTACAGATGTAGTCATACACTGCCACCTAGTGAGATAAAGAAGACCCCCCCCCAACACCCACCACCCCCCCCACACCCATATGTATTTGATTAGTCACTGTTCATAGGCACTTTGAAGCTCATTGCAAATTCTGGTAAGTTTGCAGCATGTACCTGCATCAAATTATTGTCATTTACTATTTTACATCAGGCAAGACAGCTTAAAGCACTTGGCATGCATTCCATGTAGTTATGTAAAATAAGGAAGTGGGGAGATGGTGAGTTCAATGGCTTTTCTAATGAGTGTTGCATGTCAGCGATTCCCAGGTTCAGTGGAAATGCAGTGCTTGACATAGTTTTAAAGCAACAGCGTAAATGGTGAGCCTCAATTAATAGATGTGGTCAAAGACCTTCTTCTGAGAATGTGTCATTCACATGGTCAGGATACATCATCACTGTTAGTGAGAAACTACAAATCATCCTTCCCCTGCAAATAAATATAAAAAATCTGACAATGAAGGCAAGTAATGACAAGTTAGTATTTGGCAAGCTTGTTTGATGTAGTCTTGGCTTCCAAAATTTCAAGTAAGTTTTCTTTGAATATACTGCAATTCTATAAACATATTCAATGATTAGTGCTGAAGGGTGCTAGTTGTCTGGGCTCTCCTTTCAAATGTGATGTGTTTGCAGGAGTCTATTGGCTTTTTACAAGGGGCTATTGAGGCGCCTGATAGTACACTTTCTGTACAAGTGCAGGAAGTGCCTGTGTCCTTCCTAATGGAATGAGTTCAGGGAAGATTTACGAGAATCTTGCCAGAGTTATAGGGAGAGGTTGGGCAGGCTAGGACTTTATTCTTTGGAACGTAGGAGACTGAGGGGTGACCTTATAGAGGTGTATAAAATCATGACTGGCATAGATAAGGTGAAAGCACAGTCTTTTTCCCAGGGAATCAAAATCTGGAAAGCATAGGTTGGAGGGGAAAGATTTCAAAGGGACCTGAGGGGCAACTTCTTCACGCAAAGGGTGGTGCAGATATGGAACAAGCTGCCAGAGGAAGTGGTTGAAGCACGTACAATAACAACATCTAAAAGACAATTGAACAGGTTCATGGATAGGAGAGGTTTAGATGGATATGGGCCAAACAGGGGCAAATGGGATTAGCTTAGATGGGCATCTTGGCTAGCATGGATGAGTTGGGCCAAAAGGTCTGTTTCCATGCTGTATTATTGTATGACTACTAATGAGAACACTGAGAAATAGCAGTGAATAAATGAAAAGTAGGATCAATGAAATTGATTTCACCAACAACAAAAGTGCTTAAATAAATAAAATGCTGAAAACAGGCTATACTTTGATTTGAATCCTTGTCTTTGTAAAGACTACTGTTTCAAAATAACACTCTGTACACCGTGTACATAAATTTCTGACAGAATTTCTTGCTCATGTTTTAATAATGTGTTTGCTACCTTCCCTGGATAGTTAGCCCATGTGGTTGAACAGAGGTACGAAAAGGCCACAGTAACTTTGGGTCAGATTTCACTGGCTAATTCCAAACAGAACAGACAGCATTTAACCATTTAAATCATAGGGTCACACAGCATGGAAACAGGCCATTCGGCCTACCATATCCATTCTGACCAGTGGGCACCCATCCATAACAATCCCAATCTCCAGCACTCGGCCTGCAGCCTTCTATACCTTGGTGAATCAAGTGCTCATCTAGATACGTTTTAAATGCCGTCAGCGACTCTGCTTCCACCACTCTCTCAGGCAGTGCCTTCCAGGTACACACCACTGTCTGGGTAAAAACAAGGTCCCCCTCAGATTACCTCTAAATCTCTCACACTTTATCCTAAATCTCTGACCTCTATTTTTATCTACCTCTGATATGGGGTAAAGTTTCCTGCAGTCTATCCTATCTATCCCTCATTAGCTTTCTATACCTCAATCATGTCCCCTCTTAACCTCCTCCATGCCAGGGAAAACAGACCTAGCCTCTCCAGTCTCTCCTCAAAACCAGAACAGTCCATCCCAGGCGATGTTCTGATGAATCTTCTCTGCACCCTCTCCTGCACAATCACATCCTTCCTCTAGAGTGGTGACCAGAACTGCATACAGTACTCCAGCTGAGGCTGACCAATATTCTATAAAGTTGGAGAACACCTCCTTGTTCTTGTATTGACAAATGACAGTCAGTCAACAGCAGTTTGTCCTGGCTTCCATCAAACATGCAAGTTCCAGACATTGACTGGTTTGAAGCAGAGAGTATGTCAGTCGGCTCTACTGACCAGTCCCGCTGAGACACCAACCTTTCCACTGTAGAATCAAATCTTGGATACTGTGCCAGTCATATCTAGTTCACAATGCGAGACTTCACTATTTTCAGTGGAGATCACAGGCCAAAGGATAAGGTAACAAGGGGAAGGTAAGTATTAAAAAACACTCATAGTTTTTGCAGCTGGGAAAGCTGGATGTGCGACTTTACCAGTTGTCTAAGGCTGTTAGAGATGTTTTGCGAGTGTGACCTTGTGACTGCACTGCCAGTGGATGCTGGTATGTTTTGGGCCAGCAAGATTTGTCCTTAGCATCCATGTCACAGACAAGGTGTTGGGGAGGGAGCAGGCAGCAATTCAGGGTCTGCATGATCTGGTCCATTGTGGTAACCCAGCACAAAGCTATGGAGACAGCTGATGGTGGAACAAGACCTGGGAGTCCTTGGACAACAGTCACTGAAAGCAAGCATTCAGCTGTATATTGACCTTCTTTGCAAGAAGATTTGAGTATGGAAGCAAGGATATCTTGCAGCAGCTGTATAAGACCTTGGTGAAATCATAACTGGAATAATAATTCCTGGAAGACTGCAACATCTGCAGTTTTTATTTCCAACCACACCTGGGGTTTTGCATGCAGTTTTGGTCTGCTTATCTGAGGAAAGATGTTGTCTCAGAGCTGCCATAACAAGTGTTTACTAAACAGACTCTTGGGGTGAAAGGACTGAAGAAAAATAGGGTTGGTTAGACCGACATTCACCAGAGTATAGAAGAACAAGAGTGGTGTCAGAGAAATCTATAAAGTTCTAACAGGATGGACAGAGCAAAGGCAGGGAGAATATTTCCAATGGCTGGAAGTCCAGGGATCACATCCTCGAGATCAAGTGAAGTTCCTTCACCCAGGCTGGGGAATCTGTGGAATTCTCTGCCAAAGAAGGCAGTGGAAGCCAAGTCATTAAATACATTCTAAAAGGAGGTAGATATATTTCTTAATGACAAAAGGTCCAAAGGATATGGGGAGAAGGTGGAAACAAGGTATTGAGGTGGATGATCAGCCATGATGGTGTTGGATGGTGCAGCGGGCTCAAAGGGCTGAATGGCCTACTCCTGCCCTCATTTTCTGTGCTTCTCTGTTTCTATACTTCTGCAATGTCAGCGTCTAGAACCTAACATGTCCATTTGTACTCAACAACCAAAAAACTTAGTTGTTTTTAAGCAAGTTCTGTGGAATTTATAATTCTTTTCCATGATGGTTGAAACTTCACTTAATTAGTGGGTAATTAGTTTATTTTTGCCACATGTACTGAGATCCAGTGAAAAGCATTTGTTTGTATACCATCCAGACAGATCATTCCATACATAGGTTCATTGAGGTAGTAAAAAGGAAAAGCAATAACAGAATGCATAATATAGTGCTAGAGTTACAGAGAAAGTGCAGAGCAGGTAGGCAAATGAAGTGCAAGGACCATGATGAGGTAGATTGAGAGATCAGAAGTTCATCTTTATTAGACAAGAGGTCTCTTCAAGAGTCTTATAACAGCTGGATAGAAGCTGTCCATGAGCCTGGCAGTACGTGTTCTCAATCTTTGTATCTTCTGCCTGACGTAAGGTGCGAAAAGAGAGAATGACTGGAATGGGAGGGGTCTTTGATTATGTTGGCTGCTTTCCCGAGGCAGTGGGAGGTGTAGACAATGTCAATGGAGGGGAGGCTGTTTTGCATGATAGACTGGGCTGTGTTCACAACTCTCTGCAATTTCTTGCGGTCTTGGGCAGAGCAGTTGCCATACCAAGCTGTGATGCATCTGGATAGGATGCTTTCTACGGTGCATCTGTAAAAATTGGTGATTGTCATACGGGACATCCTGAATTTTCCTTGTCACAGCATTACATGTCCTATTTATGTACAGTGTATCCTGACCTGTAATGCACTACCTGAAAGGGTGGTAGAAGCAGATTCAATATGAACTTTCAAAAGCATACTGGATCTCAGTTTAAGAAAGATGAGCAGCACAGAATAACATAGAACATTACAGCACAGTACAGGCCCTTTGGCCCACGATGTTGTGCCGACATTTTATCCTGCTCTGAGATCCATCTAACCCTTCCCTCCCACATAGCCCTCCATTTTCCTTTCATTCATGAAGCTATTTAAAAGTCTCTTAAATATCCCTAATGTATCTGCCCCACAACCTCTGCCAGCAGTGTGTTCCATGCACCCACCACTATCATGTAAAAAAACTTACTTCTGACATCCCCCTATTCCTTCCTCCAATCACCTTAAAATGATGCCCCCTCGAATTAGCCATTTTCGCCCAGGGAAAAAGTCTCCGACTGTCCACGCAATCTATTCCTTTTATCATCTTGTACACCTCTATCAAATCACCTCTCATCTTCCTTCGCTACAAAGAGAAAAGCCCTAGCTCGCTCAACCTATCCTCATAAGGCATGCTCTCCAACCCAGGCAGCTTCCTGGTAAATCTCCTCTGGACGCTCTCTAAAGCTTCAATATTCTTCCTATAATGAGGCGACCAGAACTGCACACAATACTCCAAGTGTGGTCTAACCAGAGTTTTATAGGGCTGCAACATTACCTGGCAGCTCTTGAACTCAATACCCCGACAAATGAAGGTCAACACACCATACACCTTCTTAACAACCCTATCAACCTGCGCGCAACCTTTGAGGGATCTATGGACGTGGACCTCAAGATCCCTCTGTTCCTCCATACTGCTAAGAGTCCTGCCATTAACCTTGTATTTTGCCTTCAAATTCGGTCTTCCAAAGTGTATCACTTCACACTTTTCCGGATTGACCTTCATCTGCTACTTCTCAGCCCAACTCTGCATCCTATCAATGTCCTGTTGTAACCTACAGCGACCTTCTACACTATCCACAACACAACCAACCTTCGTGTCATCTGCAAACTTACTAACCCACCCTTACACATCCTCATCCAAGTCATTTAAAAAAATCACGAAGAGCAGTGGTCCCAGGACAGATCCCTGTGGAACACCACTGATAGAACATAGATGAGTTCAAGGTTATTGAGAACAACCAGGGGAGTATAGTTGGACAATCTCCTTTGATCAAACGACCTCTTCTCTGCTCCATATGATTCTACACATCAACAAATAAATGTAGTTGGAAATAATCCACTAGGAAGCTGTGATGATATAACAATGTATGCAGGTGAACACCCACTGCATAGGTTTCACTGCATTAGCATGACAAGCTTCAACAGGCAAAAGATCAAAGCTAAGTTGAATAGTTCTGCGTACCAGCACCTTCTTAGCTCGTTGACTGCACAACATTAAAACCCTCACAACTGAAACTTCCCAACATTTCCATCATTAAAAACAAATTGTCAGAATTGCTCTGTTATGTATTCCTTTAATTCACTCGCACAGTTCAAGTCACTTCCCAGGAACCAGCAGGCCGTTGCCTTCAGACATGTGCAGAATTTCTCTTAGTCTGATGTTATGCGTGCACGCCACCCTCCCCCCAACAACTCCACCAGCCTCAGTTCTGTCTAAAGTTTGTCTCCAACTCCTAGAAACCAGGAAGAGAAATGAGCAGAGTGCTTTGGATTTCAACAGGAAGCAGGAAAAACTAGTTAGAATACAATGATTTACCAAGCAATAAAGTAAAGCACAAACTTATATCTATTAATATGGGGAAGAGAATGAGTGTACAGGAGGTAAAATCGTCTTTCTTACAACATTGTTCTATAATTCCTTTTAAAAGTGTTTTCATTATGTAGCATATAACAGTACAAAGTCATCATTTGTGTTCATTGGAGAAGTTACAGCATTGCAGAACCCATTACTGCAGGTTATTAAGCATAGATGAATTTCCTCCCCTTCAACTACATCTCCAGTCAATAAGGTAAAAGGTTTTTTTTTCCCTAGGTTTCCGTTAACCCGGTTCTGTCCCTGTTTTTTTTAAATTTTTTAAAAAATTTTATTTACAGCGTGGTAACAGGCCCTTCCAGCCCAACAAGTCCACGCCGCCCATTTTAAACCCAAGTTAACCTACCTGTACATCTTTGGAACGTGGGAGGAAACCGGAGTGCCCAGAGGAAACCCATGCAGACACAGGAGAACATACAAACTCCTTACAGACAGCGATGGGAATCGAACCCCGATCGCTGGTGCTGTAATAGCGTTGCACTAACCTCTACGCTACCATGCAGTTGTTCAAACCTGAATGAGAACTATGAGAAGTACAGACCTCTTCACTTTGCCTTTCCTCCCCCTTCAGGAAAATATCCTTTTACAACTGTCTGTCAGTTTATCTATCATCTATCTATCTATCCATCCATCTACCTACAGATATTTATGAGGTAGATCGATGACGTCAACCAACAGATGCTTGGGCCCGAGGCCATGGAATTCTCCCACTCTCTCTACCTCCTTAAGCTGCTCCTTCTAAACTACCTCGTTGACCAAGCTTTAGGTCACCTCTCCTCACATCTTACGTGGCGAGGCTTCAAATGTTTGCTTAAGTGTCATTCGAGTCACAGCACAGAAACAAGCCCTTCAGCCCACTGAGTCCCACCCATTTACACTAACCCTGCACTAATCCCATTTTATTCTCCCTACATTCCCATCAGATTCTACCTCTTACCTACACACTAGGGGCAATTTACAGTGCAATTAATCCACCACTCAGCATGTCTTTGAGTTGTGGGGGGAAACTAGAGCACACAGAGGAAACCTACACAGTCACAGGGAGAACGGGCAAACTCCACACAGACAGCAGGGGAGGTCAGAATTGAACTTGGGTCGCTGGAACTGTGAAGTAGCAACTCTACCTGCTGCCCCACCGTGCTGCCCATTTATGCCATATTAAAGAGCCTTCAAGCTAACTAAATGAACACGAATATTGCCTGCGTGGGCATTACCTCAATGACCCTCTCTTATCGCATTATCAGGGGTTTTACTGTCATTTACACCAAGAGGCTTTGATGTCTCCCTTATGACAGCAGTTGGTCTGAGTAAGGTCCTTAAGGATTGACTTCTCTCCCCCCCCCCCACCCCCGCCACCCCCCAGCACTGTACTGACAAATAGGGCAAAGATTTTCTTTTCACACTTGATAATGTGGGGAAAATTAGATTTATGGGGCTTTCCTGCAGCTTACAAAGCAAAGTGGAAAATTTCAGATAATGAGAAAATCCTTCTCTCAAAGGTGAGAAAGAAATGGCCATTTATAAGTGAACTAAATATTATAACTCAGGTCTTCAATTTAGCATACTTTTGCTAAAAGTTATTTGAGCTGACATTTTTTTGTTTGCCTTGCACTATATGTCATTTCCAATTCACAGATAGCCTATGGGGTCTCTTCTACAATCACTAATCCTACTCTAGTTAATTAATTGGCCGCAACTATCTTGTGAAGCTGAGTTCCAAACCATTACTGATTCCTTCACTGTAGCATATTAAAGGATGGGTGTTACACTACACACCATTGTCCTCCCTCCACCATATTCACCACCCTCTGACAATGAGACCTTGAACAATGCAAATCACCACTCATATTTCAGAAGCCACTTCTTAGTGATGACAGAATTGGTTACAAAATTCATCATTGCCTCAGTCGGTCATCGCAGCCTCTGGCCATCTGAGATAAAAGGTGTTTAAAGCTCAAGACCTTAAACAAGTTCCCAAGCTCATGGTCTACAGGGCACCAGTGATCCCACCTTCCTACCTGCTTCTGAGGCATGGACTAACTACAGCCACCATCTCAAAGCACTGGAGAGATATCACCAATGTTGTCTCCATAAGTTCCTCCAAATCCATCGGCCGAGGAGGTGAACCAAGATCAGTGTCCTCTCCTGAGCCACCACCCCCAACATCAAGACCCCGAGCAGAGTTCTTCCAGCTCTGGTGGGCTGGCCACATTGTTCACAGGTCCAACACCAGATTCCCAAAATAGGCACTCTACTCCCAAGTTCTGTAAAGGCAGGAGATTTACAAGCAACAGAGAAAACAATTCAAAGATGTCCTCATAACCTCCATGATGAAATGTAAAATCTAACATGTCCAATGACACATTGGAAGTTTGTCCCAAGATGCTCAAACTAGGGAGAACTTATGCTCAGATATTCAGGAGTATCTGAGCACTTCGAGGCTCCATAATGGGAGCCTGTTAAGGCCAAGAACAAACAACAGGAACAACCCAAGCAACCCGTCTGTCCCATGAAGCATCACCCATCCCTTCTGTGGTAGTGCCTGAGGATTCATCATAGGGCTCATTGGTAGAACTGTTGTGGTAGTAAGTTATCCTCAACCCCATGGGACTGCCTAAGAAATATCTCAACAGGAGTATTCCACACTGTGCCACATAAGGAGGTATTAGATGGATGACTAAAAGCTTGCCCAAAGACATGGGCTTTCAGGAGCATCTTGGAGACATGAAAGGCAAAGAGGGAGGGAACTCCAGAGTCTTGGGTCCAAGGCAGCTGCAGCCCTACCTTCCTAACGTAATGGGTAGAAATTTGTGAGTGACTGATACAGTGGAGTATGCATATTGCATTGTACATTTAAAATTGGTTTCACTGGCTTCAGTGGAACCTGAGGTTAAGTTTGGGAAGCAACAGAGCCTTGCATCTGTGGAGGAGATTGGCTGGAACTGGCAGTGAGAGGCTGGCACACTGCAACAGAGGGTATGGGGTTGGAGGAGGGATTTAGTTACCATTGAGGACATCTTCAAGAGGTGGTGCCTCAAGAAGGTGGCATCCATCATTAAGGACCCTCACCATCCAGGACATGCCCTCTTCTCATTACTATCATCGGAGAGGAGTTAAAGGAGCCTGAAGACCCACAGTCAATGATTCAGGAAAAGCTTCTTTCTCTCCACCATCAGATTTCTGAACAGTCCATGAACACTACCTTGTTATACCTTTTTCGCACTTCTTATTTATTTTTGTAATTTATAGTAATTTTATGTCTTTACACTGTACTGCTGTCACAAGTCAACAAATTTCACATTATATAAGTCAGTGATAATAAATCTGATTCCGATTCTGATTCTGACCTAGGATCAGGAGTATAATGCACACACACTACCATATTGCACATTTAGTACTTGTAAAGATTGACGAATTTCTACCCAACACCTGTCGACTGATTGACAGACAGAAGAATGTTTAAGGCTGCTTTAAAGAGAATATTTATCTTCAGTTACAACATACTTGCAGAAGACATCTGGGCAAATATTTTCATCTCTACGAAGTTAGAAATTTATTTTCTCCCATTACTCTATTGGGTGAAATATAAGAGTCAGAGTTAAAAGAGCTTTTGAAATCTCAATCGTCCCATAAATAAAGCTTTGGGAATGGCTTATGGAGCCCATTTTATAACTGGTTACCAGAACTGTAGTAACGTAAGCCGTGCATCAACTGATCCTTGGGAATGAATGAGCAGGTTGGAATTTAAACTTGCCAACTCTTGAAGAGCCACTAATATGCATCCTTGATGTTACAGGGTAAATGTGCACACACATCACATACTTTTCAGGTTGTTATTATGGGTGCCCATGTCCTTGCATGCCCTTGGCAGTGTAACAAGGATAAACTACATGCAACAATATTCTAATTAAACCCCAATCATGACTTACTTCATGGTGGCAGACTACAACAGAGAATTAAAAACATAAAAACACTCATACTAATAACAGGAAGTTGGAAATTTCAAAGATCATCTGTGCATCACCATGATCTTAGTGAAATTACGGAAGGATATTAACCAAAACCAAATCACCTTTATATTTATTGAGTAAGCTCATTAATTAAGCTTTATTACAAATCAATGGAAAAAAATCAGTAATTGTTACTTAAAAATCAAATGAAAATTGTAATCAAAATCAAAATGAAATCTTTGATCTGAAACGTTAATACTGTTCCTGTTCCCACAGATGCTGCCTGACCTGCTGAGTATTTTCAACATTTTCTGCTTTTATTTTAAGAAGTGTTACATCTTCTACATCATCAACAGCCATCAGTAACAAATTGTGAAAACTGGGATTACAATTTCATAATTGCAAGTGATAAAATTTATGATGATTTCAGGGGTTAGTCATGCCAATATTGTAAATTTAGTTTGAATTAAAGAATGATTATGTAATTTTGATAGCTAATGGGAAATACCTGATAATTTTCATAGTTGAAAATCTGGATCTGATATTAAATTCAAAAACTTTTCATGTACGGCATTGTGAAATGGAAGGTATTTACTTGTGCTGAATGAGATTAATAAAACAAAACAAGAACACAAGAAAATAGGAGCAGGAGTAGGACACCAGGCCCCTCAAGCCTGCCCTGCCATTCAATGTGATCTATACTGGCCTAAATGCCTCTCTGTACCAGTTTTCATTACCCTCAGTTCCTCGATCATTCAAATACTTATCTATCTCCACTTTAAATATATCAAATGATCTGGCCTCCACCTACCATGAGGGGCAGAGAATTCCAGAGATTCACTACCCTCAGAGAGAAGAAATTTCCATTAAAACCTTGGTTTTAAATTACTGGCCCCTTATTTGGCAGCTATGTCCCCTTGCAACAATATCATTGAAGGACTATAACTATACTCCAGTGCAGTACTGAGCGAGTTCTGTATAGTTAAAGGTGCATGAGATGTTAAACTGAAGACCCATCTATTCTCTCAGGTGAATGTAAGACATTCCTGCAACACTCCTTGTAAAGCAGAGCAGGGGCTTAGCACCAATGTTCGGGCCAATATTTGTCTCTCAGCCAACATCACTGAAAATAGACTATCTGGTGTTTACCATTGTGGGAGCTTGCTGTGCACAAAAATAGCTGGCACTTTTCCTAAATTTCAACAGTGATGACCCTTCCTTGATCGTGAAGTGCTCTGGAACATTTTGCGGTCAAGAAACACATTAAATGAATGCAAATCTTACTTTCTTTTACAGGCAATCCTTTATCTTGTAGTTAGAATAGATAGTGAACAAAATGATTGAACACAGAGTTTTGGTTCAATGGAGACACAAGTGACTGCAGATGCTTAAATCTGGAGCAACAAACAATCTGCTGGAGGGACTCGGCAGGTCGAGCAGCATCTGTGGAAGGAAAGGAATTGTCGACGCTTTGGGTTGAAACCTTGCACCAGGACTGATTTGGTTCAACTTGACACAAAGCCACATCAGAAAGGAGTGGTGCAGCAGGTCCAGCTGCTGCCTCGTATCTCCAGTGACCCAGGTTCAATCCTGACTTCTGGCACTGCCTGGGTTTAGTTTGCACATTCTCCTTGTAACTGTATGGATTTCCCCTGAGTGCTCCAGTTTCCTCCCACATCCCAAATACATGGTAGCTGATGGGTTAATTAGCTATTGTAAATTAGCTCAAGTGTAGGTGGGTGGGAAGTTGAGAAGCATGTAAGAGAAAGTAGGTTATGGAGAAATAAATTGGGGAACGAGATTAATGGGATTGCTCTGAGAGATGTCATAGACATAGTGGGCCGAATGGTTCCTTCTATGACATATTGAAAGAAGAAATGGAAGCCTTGCATTCAAGTTCACTTCCACCAGTAAAATACATGAATATCCTAACATTCACATTCTTGGTTAAGATTTGCTTGTAAAAAACATCTATTATTTTACAACAGGTAACATGAAGCCAAAGGAAAACAAAAAGTCACTCTAAATGAATGGTTTTGCTCCCAAACCAAGGGCTTGGGTGTCAGTTGGTTTAGCCATTTTTCTCAAGTGGATCACTCAGCTTAAATGTTTCAGATAATTAATATATCTACCACAGGAGGATTAACCTCCACATTGAACAAAACCACTACCTTCCTAATGTTTCAGTGAGTGAATACATTATAAATATGTAATGTGTATCCATAGAACCATAGAACCATACAGCACAAAACAGGCCTTTCGGCCCACCGTGTCGTGCCGTCCATCAGACCACCCTCACACTACCTAACCCCTTCCTCCCGCATATCCCTCTATCTCACGTTCCTCCATATGCCTATCCAACAAACTCTTGAACCTGTTCAATGTATCTGCCTCCACCACCACCCCAGGCAGTGCATTCCATGCACCAACCACTCTGGGTGAAAAACCTCCCTCTGACATCTCCCCTGAACCTCCCACCCATAACCTTAAAGCCATGACCTCTTGTCTTGAGCATTGGTGCCCTGGGAAGGAGGCGCTGACTGTCTACTCTATCTATTCCTCTCAATATTTTATATACCTCTATCATGTCTCCTCTCATCCTCCTCCTTTCCAGTGAATAAAGCCCTAGCACCTTAAGCCTCTCCTCATATTCAATACTCTCCAATCCAGACAGCATCCTGGTAAATCTCCTCTGCACCCTCTCCAATGCCTCCACATCCAGTGGCTAAATCACCAGTGTAGAAGTTGGAGAGCCTGCACCAACAATGTAGAGACCTGTATTCACATCCCATCACAGAAGCTGTGGAATTTAAATTCAGTTAATAATCTAGAATTTGGAACCAAAAGGAAAACACCAGAATCAGAAGAATCAGAATCAGATTGGCAGACACGGTAGTGTAGGGGCAGGACCGGTAGTGTAGCGGTTAGCGTAACGTCTTTATAGCACCAGCAACCCGGGTTCAATTCCAGCCACTCTCTGTAAGGAGTTTGTACATTCACCCCGTCTACGTGGGTTTCCTCCAGGTGCTCTGGTTTCCTCCCACATTCCAAAGACGTACAGGTTAGGAAGTTGTGGGCATGCTATGTTGGCGCCGGAAGCGTGACGACACTTGCGGGTTGCGCCCAGAACACTCTACGCAAAAAGATGTATTTCACTGTGTGTTTCGATGTACATGTGACTAATATGATGTGAAATTTGATGTTTTGTGGCAGTAGTACAGTACAAAGACATAAAAATCTATAAATTATAAAAATAAATAATTAGTGCAAAAGGGTGCATGGAAAAGGAAACAGTGCAAAATAAAGAAATAATGAGGTATTGTTCATGGGTTCATGGATCGTTCAGAAATGTGATGGTGGAGGGGAAGAAGCTGTTCCTGAATCGTTGAGTGTGGGTCTTCAGGCTCCTGTACCTAATCCCTAATGGTAGTAATGAGAAGAGAGCATGTCCTGGATGGTGAGGGTCCTTAGTGATGGATGCCGTCCTCTTGAAGCAATTCCTTTTGAAGACGTCCTCGATGGTGGGAAGGGTTGTGCCCGGGATGGAGCTGGCTGAGTCTATAACCCTCTTGCAATCCTGTGCATTGGAGGCTCCATACCAGGCTGTGATGCAACCAGTCAGGATGCTCTCCACTGTACATCTATAGAAATTTGTAAGAGTCTTTGTTGACATTGCAAATCTCCTCAAACTCCTAACAAAGGAGAGGCATTGGCACACCTTCTTCATGATTGCATTAACGTGTTGGGCCCAGGATAGATCTTCTGATGCTGACGCCCAGGAAATTGAAGCTGCTCACCCTTACCACCACTGACCCCTCAATGAGGACTGGTGTGTGTCTCCCGACATCCCCTTCCTGAAGTCCACAATCATTTCCTTGGTCTTGCTGACATTGAGTGTGAGGTTATTGTTGCGACACCACTCAACCAGCCGATCTATCTCACTCCTGTAAGCTTCCTCATCACCAACTGAGGTTCTACCAACAACAGTGGCGTCATCGGTGAATTTATGGATGGCATTTGAGCTATGCTTACCCATACAGTCATGAGTGTAGAGAGAGTAGAGCAGTGGGCTAAGCACACATCCTTGAGGTGCGCCTGTGTTGATTGTCAGTGAGGAGGCGATGTTATTACCGATCTGCACTGACTGTGGTCTCCTAATAAGGAAGTCGAGGATCCAGTTGCAGAGGGAGGTACAGAGGCCCAGGTGTTGAAGCATGTTTGTTAGTACAGAGGGAATGATGGTGTTGAATGCCGAGCTGTAATTGATAAACAGCAGCCTGACGTATGTCTTGTGGTTATCTAGGTGCTCCAGAGTGGAGAGCCAGTGAGATTGTGTCTGCTGTAGATCTGCTGTGGCGGTCAGTGAATTGCAGCAGTTCCAGGTCCTTGCTTAGGCAGGAGTTAATTCTAGCCATAAGCACCCTCTCAAGGCTCTTCATTACAGTAGATGTGAGTGCTACCGGGTGATAGTCATTGAGGCAGCTCACCCTGCTCTTCTTGGGCACTGGAATGAGTGCTGCCCTTTTGAAGCGAGTGGGAACCTCCCACCACAGCAGTGAGAGGTTGACAATGTCCTTGAACACTCCAGCCAGTTGGTCGGCACAGGTTTTCACCATCCGGCCAGGTACACCATCGGGGCCTGCTGCCTTGTGAGGGTTCACCTTCTTGAAGGATGTTCTGACATCGGCCTCCAAGACAGAGATCACAGAGTCGCCAGATGCTGTGGGGATTTGCACAGGTGTAGTGTTATTCTCCCTTTCAGAGTGTGCATAAAAGGCATTGAGCTCATCGGGGAACGAAGCATCACTGCCATTTATGCTGTCAGGTTTTGTCTTGTAGGAAGTAATGGCATGCAAACCCTGCCACAGCTGTCGTGCATCCGATTGTGTCTCTAGCTTCACTCGGAATTGTCCTTTCACTTTCACAATAGCCTTCCGTAGGTTGTACCTGGACTTCTTGTAGGATTCTGGATCACTGGTCTTGAATGCCACAGATCTAGCCCTCAGCAGACTGTGAATCTCCTGGTTCATTCAGGGCTTCTAGTTTGGGAAGACTCAGTTTGTCCTCAAAAGGCACACACTCATCCATGCAGGTCTTGATGAAGTCAGTGATGGCCGTGGTATATTCATTCAGATCTGAAGATGAATCCCTGAATATGGTCCAGTCTGCCGATTCAAAGCAGTCCTGTAAATGCTCCTCTGCCTCCCTTGACCAGACCTTCGCAGTCCACACCACTGGTAGTGCGGTCCTCAGCCTCTGCCTATATGCTGGGAATAGAAGTACAGCCAGGTGATCGGGCTTGCCAAAGTGCAGGCGTGGGATGGCACGGTAAGCGTTCTTGATGGTGTAACAGTGATCGAGTGTGCTGGCTCCTCTGGTTCCGCAGGTGACGTGTTGGTGGTAGTTTGTCAGAGACTTCTTCAAGCTGGCCTGGTTGAAGTCCCCTGTGATGATTGGGAAGGCATCAGGCTGCGCTGTCTCGTGACTGTTCATCATGGTGCTCAGATCCTCCAGTGCCAGCCTGACGTCTGCCAGGGGTGTTTCAACTAGCATTAAAAATGATGACCATGAAACTATTGTTTTGTTGTAAAATCCTCCTGGTGCCATTGAGAAGAGGAAATCTTCTGCCCTTGCCTGGTCTGATCTCCACACCCAACCTTTAAATGTCTCAGCAGCATCCAAACAAGCCGCTCAGTTGTAACTGAAGAGATGGGCAAGTAAATGTTGGATTTGCTAAGGATGCCCAGATCCCAAGAATGAGTTTAACAAAGAAAGGAAACAGAGTAATCCCCGATCTGGAATACCAGTGCAGGAACAGACATAGGCCATAAAGCCCCTTACACTTGTGGTATCACTCAATGACATTGCCGTGAAAAGCAGCGAGATTTAGGAGCCCATATACAGGAATGAATAAAAGCTGGTGGACATGAGGAAAAGTTCATCAACAAGGTGAATGGAATTTAACTTGAGGAAGCTGAGACACAAAAGGGAGGAAGTCACTGCTCTAGAGTGCCGGATCCCATCTGGGGTATTGCATTTTGATGTAATAGCCTTGGAAAGGGTTGGGCAAAATTTCACAGTGATGTCAGTATACATAAAGGGTTAATGTAGTAGGACACATCACCAAAACCTAACTTGTATTCCCATGAGTTTCAAACCAAATCAAAATGTTTCAAGTTGGTAGAAGTATATAAAATTAGGAGAGGCATGACAGGGTAGATAGAGTCTTTGTCCCCAGAGTAGAAATGTCAAATACTAGAGGGCATAGCTTTAAGGTGAGAAGGGGAAAGTTCAAAGATGTGCAAGGCAAGTTTTTGTTTTACACAGAGAGGGGTAGGTTTCTGGAATGCGCTGCCAGGAGCTGGTGGAAGCAGATATGATAGCAATGTTTAAGAGGCATTTAGACAGACATATGAGCAAGCAGGGATCAGAGGAATATAGACCATGTACAGGCAGATGGGATTAGTCAGATTGGCATCATAGCCAGTGCAGACATGGTGGGCCGAAGGACTGTTCCTGTGTCCTAAATTCTAATGTTCTAAAATAATTAAGGAATTTGACAAATACAGACTATTGGCTTCGGTGGTGAATCAAGAACAAAGCAACAGTAACATCCACTTTTACAATCTCTTTGACACAATAAGGCAGTACATGAGAAGCAAAATCTGGTCATATCATGTCACACACCAGATCATGAACTTTGAGACCTACATCGCAAAGAAGTTTTTCACAAGGAGAATGGTGGGAATCTGGAAGATGCTAAGGCAAAAGGTTCTGAGACTGACTTAGGAAAAAGACATTAGTCAAGAACATTTTCATTGGAAGGTAGCTGTGGCCTGGAGTTTACTGTCCGTAGGGATAGTGGAAAGAGAGTCAAGGAACATAGAACAGTACAGCACAGGAACAGGCCCTTTGGCCCACAATGTTGTGCCGAACTAATCAAGCTAATGACACTTAATTAAACTAATCCCTCCTGCCTGCACATGGTCCATATCCCTCCATTCTCTGCATATTCGTGTGCCTACCTAATAGCCTCTTAAATGCAGAGCTTTCAAAAGGGATTAGGATGAGCACTTGAGAGAGAATAATTAGCAGAACCACGGAGAAAGGGCCTGACAGGATTGCTCTACCTGGACCTTCAGCTCAATGGGTTGAAGGGCCTCCTACTGTGATATTGATTTCTGCTAAGGGTGCTAATGAGTGTGGAATTAGGGCAGATAAATAGTGTGAGATAAAGATCCACCAATACCTATTGGACAAGCTCAGAGGCTGAACAGATTTCTCCCGGTCCTACGTTCAAACCTTAGGAAGAAAAGGCACTTGGTCATTCATAGGCCCACTGTTCCATGCTGCTTGTTCTCCAACCACATCTGCGCATGCACCTTCCATCGCTACACTCTATCTTTCCATCTGTTTTCACCTTTGTGATTCAGAAATGTTCAAGTGTCTATCAATCCCCTAAGCTTCCACAACCAAGCTGCCCTGCAGGAATTAGACCTGACTGCCTAAACTAACTGGCCTGTTTGGGCCCATCTCCACTTCAGCAGAATAACACACTATTATTTTCCTGTCTTCCGAAGTGAAACTTTCATCCAATTTGCCATGAGCAGTCCCATGGGAGATCCACTGTTAGAAAACTGCAGCAGGAGTTATCCTGCAACAGTGCTGCTCACTGACTGCGCAAATCTTCCAAAACTCAATACTGATACCTCTTGCCATTCTCCAGAGAGTAACCACAAAGAGGAAGAATTACAGGAAGATAATGAACTCAGCCTGGTTTTGTTTCCCGGGCCCGAACTAGACATATAAATGTCTTTATGGATGAGGAGCAGCACCCAATCCGAGACCTAGGTCGAGTGTGAATTCCCCTCACACTGCCCCTCCCCTGTTCGATCCTCCATGTAGCAGATGATGGATGAGGGCAGGAAGTTACAAAAGACAGCTGAATTTGATTGAAAGACACAGGGGGAAGAAATTAATAGATTCTGATACTTTGGGAGAGAAATCCTCTCTTGTCGTTGAGGGTTAATCACCATTTGTAAGATGAGAGTAAAAATCAGGATGCAAACGCACACACATAATATATATATATTTAAAAATATATCACGCTTTCAAAAGTTTCTAAGTGCATATCTCATGCATATATAAATGTATTATATGTGCGTATAAATGTATGTGCATGTAAGTTTATGCAGATATTTTTCAATATTCATCTATGACATACAAAGGCACAACACAGTCTCTTTCCTTTAACCTTTCCCTTTGTAGTCAATGAACTAAGTGCTGCATATTAAGAAAGTAATGAGTGTGCAGTGTAAACATACGTCTCATTAAAACGTACAAGAAAAATATATTCATCACCATTTATGATGACACTCACAGGCTTTCTTTTTTGCACTTCAGTCACACCCGGCATTAATTTCTGAGGGAAGAAAAAATAATTAGGATCTCACTTTTCAGAAGACTAGAGTGAAAATGTAAACAATGCTTCCCTCTGGGCGAGTGCTTTATCAATTTGACAGGTGCATTTGAATTTCCATGGGTGGGGGACATAATAGGTTATTTATGTGTCATTCTTATAGAGTGGCCTGGCCTTCAAGATGGACAGCAGGCTTCACCCACATTAAATTCTGCAACTAATCCTCCGGTTTTGACCCCTGTCAGCCTGCTCAAATGCACTTTGCAACAAAAAAAAGAACAGACCAGCTACAAACAACACTGGGGCTCTCACTATTCCCCCTGCCGGCTTCTGTCTTGACTTCGAGTGCAAGAGAGCATAGCCAGGTTGGAGCTGTTGCTGCAACAAAAAATAGCCAGAGAATCGGCCACATCTGAGAAATGTTTCCAGCTTGGATGCCCGCCCCATTTAAATTTAAATGCCGCCCTGCATGCCTGGGACTGGGAAGGAAAATATTTTTTGAAGAGCTCTTAAAATAAAGCACAGTCAAACATACCTAATCATTTAGATGCTGAAAGGAAAGCAGTGCAGCAACACTTAGGAGACTCTGCCTTGATTTTATATGAATGACAATTCCATTCCAAAGTAACCAGCAGATATTTAGACAGGCATCACTAGCCACCAATATTGTATATTTCAATTTAACACATTCGGATGCCTGTTCAGCTGCTGGTTCTCATGGTTCATTATTTCCTGCTAAAAATAAGCATTTGCTTGAAGCCTGTTGATCGAGAAACGAGTTTCAGGAATGCAGAGAGGGAAGAATCATTTCAGTACACTGGCTCTCGAGGTAATGTGGCCAGAAAACAAAATGCATTTGTACGGCATTTTATAACGTAATGGGGCTGCAACACTGAAACAAAAATGGTAGTGGAAATTCAAGATGAAAAAGTGAAAAAAAGAGTTTTACACACAAAATCAGATTTAGCAACAAGTCAAAATGTAGCATTTATTCTTCAGCCAGCCCAGTTTACAGCAAAGATTAAACTTCACTATTGGGTACAGACCTGTCTTGAAGGGACAACCTGGTCAGTAACAACAACAAAGGATTTGTTGCCCTGTTCCTGTGTTACGACAGACACTTAAAGTCATTCCCAACAACATGTTTCACTGCATCATGTTGAAGTGGAAATAGTTCATATGGAAGGAACAACTTGTAAGTCAGGGTACATTTTTAATTCTTTTTATTTTATTTAGTTAGCTGTGTTACATTTCTAGAGGATAGCCTGGTCCCTCATTATCACACTGTTTGATAAGCCATTCTCTCATCTCAATCAGTCTTCATTGAAAATTATAGCTACATTTGCAAAAGGAAATTGAATCTATTTGCTTTGCTCTCCTTTCCCCTGCAATTTTAGCAACATGAGGGGGAAAAAAAATTAAATCGGTAAACAAAGCAAGGTTACTCAGAAACTCATTCCGGGATAGAGCTGCTAAATGCATTACAAATTAATGTCAGCACACTGTACTCTGCCTTCAAAATTCTGTTCCACTTAAGTCAATGTAATGAATTTTAAAGGCACAGTATTGACGACGATGCTTTATTTCCATAGATGTACCTTCTATAACCACGATGGCTTGTTTACTAAACAGTGAAGAATCACTCACATACAAGATATTGGCAATTCAAAATGAAACTCATCTAGAGAAAAAAAGCAATGTAAACATTACTTTTGTTTGAGGTAAGTCTACCGGAAAAACTACATATAAACTATATACTAATATTACACTCCATACCTGTGGGATCATTATTTTAATTAATTGCTGACTTTCAATAAAATTGCAAATGCAACCTGGTCATGGAGTTTGTTGACCAGCCCTGTATTATGACTGACATTTAAAAACATTCCCAACAAAATTTTTCATTGCATCATTTTGAACTAAAAGTAGTTGTTATGGAAGGAACAATTTGGCAGTCATTGTATATTCTTGTTAAAACAGGCAACCCACTTGAAGTAGTGAGCTTAATGACTGTTGGGTGTAACATCAGGAAAAGCACAGTGACTCAATTATCAAATGCTTGTTTCTTCCCAAAATCATCACAATCTCTGTGGATGGAATATTCAAGGGAAAGATTCTGCTGGGAGATAGATTACATGAGATAGGATAGATATGAAGATAATACCAGCTTTACATCATGGTAAAAGAATTACTTGCATACAAATGGCAAGAAGCAGGAATGCTTACTCTTCATTAGGAAGCCAATCTGTGCCCATCTAACTGATGATAGATTTGTCCAAAAGAATAGTCACAATCCACCTTAGGTTTCAAATGTTTGCCTGTGGTCACACATTATCTGGATGTGAGGAAAAACTATTTGGCTGAGGAAACTTTGATGTGGCACTTACAGATTTCTGTTGTGAAAACATCTTGAGGGCAATCAACTACTATTAACACATGTCAGGAAAGCTTCATATAAATTGCAACAGAAATTACAGATAGCCTTTCCCTCACTGTCAACGAAGTCTACAAAACAGTTTGTAAATCTACACAAGCATTACTGAAATTTGCAATCCTCTCCCCCCAACAATCTTACTCCTCTCCTCAATAAAGCCAGAACAATAATCACAAGGGTGACATGAGACAATTAATTAGATCCCTCTGCTTGGCTGCTTGTAAATAATTAATGTGTTCATTATGAACTTGAATTGATTGGTATTCTTTACCTGAAACAAAATATTCACGACTACACCTGTATTGTACGGGGGCCACTACCTCTGGCTGCAAGTGAAACAACAGTCTTGGCATTAATCAAGGAGCAAAGTGTGAATCACATTTGCTCCTTTATTTTAATTGCAAGGACATATTATGAATACAGAGCCTGAAATGTATTTTTAATGAAAAATACTACATCCTGACCTAATCATATCAACCTTATTCTACCTAATTAAGGATGCAAAAATCATTACAGTTGCAAAATATTAGTTCCCGCTCCATCAAGCTGCTGGCTTCTCCTTCATGAATATAAATTTTTTTTATTCCATGATAAATAGTTAATGAGGTAAAAATGACAAAATTTGCATGTAGGCAAATTAGTTTAATAGGAAGATGACTTGTTTGACTGAAGAAAGTGACCTTATTCTGGGCAAAGGAAAAAAAATTATAAACAGAAGGCAGATGTCTCGAACAATATCACACCTCAACCTAGTGTAAGAGAAGACTGAAGTGAAACAAATAAGCATTTTCATCATGATGCCAAAAGTATTTAAATTCTAATATGTTTTAGTAGGCTGCTGGAAGCAAACTAATGCTAAAATACAACATGCTATGACAATGCACCATTCACATCGCCCTAGATAGGGTAAGCAGAGATTTTACAAGTAGCTATAGGAATTATTGCAATGGTTTTGCATTAATTGCCCAATCAGTATCCCTCTAATACTAAAATTCTGAATGGCTTTAAGAAATCCACTGCCAAAAATATCTGACTTCATAATTTATACTCTTCAAGTTGAATCAAGCAGAAGAGAGCATTTAAAAGTCCGAGGAAATTATATTTTGTTCTTTGTGCAATGCGCCGTCGGAAACCTGCATGCATTATAAGTAGAATCGGATTCTGCTTTTGCAAAGGATATACCATCAGCCCCAGGGGTCTTGGCAAAGTAAAAGACCATGGTTTGGCTTTAATGCATTTCATTTTGTTTCCTAAAATAAATGCTGTGTGCTTTAAAGCCACTCCTTCTCTAATGCAACTTTAATTTGAATGTCGGTTTGCAGCTCTTCATAAAATTAAAATGGGGGCAATTCTTAAACGGCACTGTGTAACCATAAATTCATTATTAAACATGTTCAGCTGAATGAAGCACTCCACTAATTGTTGGACATCTTTCTTCCTTTTCTGACACAAGAGACAGAGCAAAATACTTTGCTTTCTTCTTTACTCTTCCATGTTATGGCACTCAGGAAAGCTCCCGTAGCTAAACCAGCCCTCTCATTCAGGAGTGAGGGTGACATTACAGCCTGTGCACTACTCTGAATTTGCATTTGAGGTTTTTTTCCTCAGCAATCGGCTCTTAAAATGATGCATTCCTCATATAACATTGAGGCATTCTATCCAACAATTCAGTTGGGAGCTGGAAAAAATATGCTCCCAGGCCCTTTACCACCTGGGCACACTGAGAGTACTCCTCTTTTACTTGATGTATGGGCACAAAAGAACACAGAAAGCAACTTTAAAGTCACAAAAAGGTTGCATCTCCCTTGCATCAAAGTGCATTTTGAAAGCGTCTCTGTGCTCTGATATTTTCCACATGAACATCTGCAATTTATTAGCTGTTTTATTGTCAGAGTGACAGGAAATCTTAATATTCTCAAAGTTAAAAAGCACTGCAGCTAAAGAAATAATGTAGCAAATCATCCAAATACTATCAAGCCACTTGAATCACTTTTTGCTTAACTTATTTTAGTGTAAGTGCAGCCATTAATAGCTTCTAAATAACATCTAACACATCCATTTGAAAATATGCATTTTACTGTTTTTACTTTGAATTCCAATCTTGCTTTTAACATTTTCCAGCGCATTTCCTTCCATTTGATTCCATCCACCTTCAAGGAGAGATATTTTCCCTGCTAAATCAGCACATGTCATATCAAATGATGAGATCAGATTTGTAAAGGCTCCCCCTTGAAATCTGCCAGTTACAGAGGCACCTTGTTGTATTCACAGCTCACTGTTACTGAAAGTAAAACACACAGAAGTCACTGGCAGATGGGAAGAATAGTGGTATTGTGCAATGAGGCAGCAGAAAGCAGTAACACACCGCCTTCAAGGAGGTATCACATTACAGTTTGATAGGCCAGAGTGGTAATAAGGGAACACTTAGTTGAGGAAGGGCAATGATGATTAAAAAAAGCAAATCACTTCCACAACTGGGAAGAGTTATTAATGCAGGTCCAAGATTATTGACCAAACTATCATAATTACTAAACCTGAAACATTGGATCATATTTTTGATACATATTTTAACATGGATTATGCTGCAAACTTTATCTGGCAGATATTAAATTGAGCAAAATCTGACTTATTTTCCCAATTTTGTTACTTTTCATAATTAAAATTAATGTTGTCTAAGCTCAACTATTGCAACCCAACATACTTTAAATGTTTTTTTTTAAAACTTTATTTATACAGCACGGTAACAGGCTCTTCCGGCCCATCGAGCCCGCGCCACCCAATTACACCCATGTTAACCTACTAACCCTTACGTCTTTGGAATGTGGGAGGAAACTGGAGCACACGGAGGAAACCCATGCAGACACGGGGTGAACATACAAACTCCTTACAGACAGCGGCAGGAATTGAACCCCAATCGCTGGCACTGTAATTGCGTTATGCTAACCGCTACGCTACTGTGTCACCCAAATTAATGACTTTTTGCACAAGTCATTAATTTCATGTGATAAAATATGCCCATCTCTGCTTAAGGAAACTCACACTCAGAATACACTTATCTAAGACAGTCCGGTAAACCACAGGTAAAAGCTCGCAGAATCCAAACTACAAGGAAACATTAGATAAACACAACAGCTATCAGATTTCCAGAACTCCCTGTGAAGTCCAAATTGTTACCAAACTTTAATTTGTTCTAATAATACATAAAACTGCCTGTAAGTGAGTTGTTTTCTCTGTGTTGGGCTGTTCAGGTTTGATGTGAAAGTTTAATTGGGTGCCATGTTTTATCTCACCACACAATTTAAGCAATGCCACACTGAACTTTGGAGAGGATAAATCCACATATGCCTCAAAGAACAAAAATGAAAGAACATTACTACACTACATAACTAAGTCCAAGTATGTCTTTATTACATGGGTAAATAGTAAAAGAAAAGGATATATGTTCTCAACTCTGAAGCTAAACTACCGTGAACTGAATTTTCTCCTCTCTGCTGAGTTCCATGACTGCATAGTCATTACAAGGAGAAAATATTCAATTCTTATTTTTAAACATGCTTCACATTATTAGAACCAAACAGCAAGAAAGCTTTCTGTCTTATTTTAACAAATGCACCAGATTGTTTATTTTCCAAAAAGACCTGCATTTCTGTTGCAACTTTTACATCCCCCTTGACAACATTCCAAAGCACTTTACAACCACTGAAATATAGATATTTTCGTAACTTAGGAAATATTAAATGGCTTTTAAACTTTGGTCAAAACAGCAGCCAAAGCATGATCAAAAAGGAATTTTAAATGGACATACTTTACCTGCTGTTCCGCCACCATCATCTACCACCACTATGCATCTTCTTACTATGGGGGAAAGTTTCCCTCAATAATGGTGAATTTCACAAGTCAAGGAAGGCCCGTGAATTTCAGCCCTACCATCAATTCTGTTCATCTCATCGCATTTCAAATGACTTTCTCTCATCGACTGGTCCATGAGTTGATATCATGGCTCAAGCCTACCTCTGCCCCCAAGACCACAAATGGTAATTGATTTATTATTGCCACATGTACCGAGATAGAGTGAAAAGCTTCTATTTGCATGTCATCCAGACAGATCATTCCATACATAAGTACATGGAGGTAGTTAAAAGGAGAACAGAATGCAAAATATAGTGTTACAGTTACAGAGAAAGTGCAATGTAGGTAGACAAGGGCCATGACAAGGCAGGCTGAGAGATCAAGAGTTCATTTTTATCGTACAAGAGCCTGTTCAAGAGTCTGATAACAGCAGGACGGAAGCTGTCCTTGAGCCTGGTGGTACGTGCTTTCAGGCTTTTGTATCTTCTGCCTGATTGGAGGGGGGAGAAGAGAGAATGACCAGGGTGGGAGGGGTCCTTGCTTATGCTGGCTGCTTGCCCAAGGCAGCGGGAAGTGATGTCAGAGTCAATGGAGGGGAGGCTGGTTTGCATGATGGATTGAGCTGCATTCATAACTCTCTGCAATTTCTATGTGGCTCTGTTAACTTAATACTCTGCAACAAGCCTGGCTGCCAAAGTGGTCTGTTGAACTAGTGAGTTCAGCCTGCTTTGAATGTAATGTTGGCTCAAGCAATGCATCTTCTATTGCACATGCCTTGCTTGGGAAGCTGGCAGCACTGGAGACTATCAATGGGATGGGCAAGTGGGTAGGTGGGTGAATGCAAAGCATCTCTAAAGATCACCTTGCAGCTGAAGTTTCAATAGGCCAAACTCTGAGTGCGGATGAGGCAGAGATGCTCAGAAGAGGCAGATCACCTGGGTGACCACTTATAAGACTACAGGAAATAAGAACAGGAGGAGGTCTTACAGCCCAACGAGTATGCTCTACCATTCAATATGATCATGGCCTATCTGATCTTGGCCTCAACTCCCTCTTGCCTGTTTCCCATAACCATTCTCTCATAGTCCAAAAATCTGTTTATCTCGATCTCCAATATATTCAGCGACCCAATCTCCACAGCTACCTTGGGTTGAGAATTCCGAACATTCACAATCCACTAAAAGAAGAAATTCCTCATCTTAATGGTTGCCGCCTAGTTCTATATGGTCTCCATGAGGGGAATTATCATCTCGCCTTATCGAGCCGTCTCAGGATCTTTTACACTTCAGTAAGATCACTTCTCATTCTTCTCCAAAGAATACAGGTGTAACCTATTCAATGGTTCCTCAAGAACTTTTGCTGAATTGCCTTCAATGAAAATAGATCCCTCCTTAAAAAAGTCCAAATCTCCAGGTGTGGTCTCAACAACATAGACAGTTGTGGCAAGACTTCCCTTCCTTTGTACTCTATATCCATCATAATAAAGGCCAACATTCCATTTGCCTTTCTAATTAATTGGTGTGGCTGAATGCTAAATTAATTCCAATAATGGTTTGTGATAGTCATGAAGTCATAGAGAAATACAGCACGGAAGCAGACCCTTTGACCCACCCATTTACACTAATCATACATTAATCCCAACTTTTCATTCCTCCCACATTCTCATCAACTCTGCCCAGATTCGAACACTCACCAGGGGTAATTTATAGTGGCCAATTATAGGGGCCATTTTTGGGCTGTGGGAGGAAACCGGAGCACCCTGAGCAAACCCGCATGATCGAATCAAGATCGAACCCGGGTCTCTGGCACAGTGAGGCAGTGGCTCTACTAGATGAGCCACTGTGCTGACCAATGTAATCTTGAGCAGAAGACAGAGATGGGCACATGTGCTGTTTTAATTGTCGGCCAAACTTTGGTTGTTCACAAATGGGAGAAAGGGGATGGAGGTATATATCCTCCTCCAATGGAGGGTATGCTGAAATGTTAGGCTTTGTTATCCACACCAATGCATTCGGCAGCGCTGCTGTGTGTTCACTCACCTTCCTTCTCTCACCGTTGATACCCCTCCATTGCTCTGCTCTTTTCACTATGTAGCTCAGCTCCTGATTGGACAGCTCCAGGTCCAGAGGAACAAAGAACCTCTCCTCAGTGGTATGCAGTCGGTAGAAGACATCCATCAGCTGCCCCATTGTCTGCAGGCTTAAAGAGGTAGGAATGCGTTAAAACTCATTCTGAAACTTATTTCAGACTTCTAACATCTACAGAACTTTGCTTTTGGATTAAAACTGATTCTTCCGACTTTCTTGAGTTCACTAATATGCACATTAATGAACCGAGTGCATTTCTATCCTCCAGTCTTCTAATCCTCAGGACAACTGCCTGTCAATGTAAACCAATAGCTGGGTCACATCACCTTCTCAAGGACAATTAAGGATGGGAGGTAAATGCTAGTCTTGATACTGACACCCACATCTCAAAAAGAATAAAGATTACAAAATATAAGCAAGAAATTCCAGTCACCCTGAATTACTAAGGTAGCAATTTTTCCTCAGATGTATGTGCCAGATGCACAATATATTAATGAGTGTCCACTGAACCACAGTTGTGAAATTTGTTTCCACTGACTTCAGTGGAGCTGATTTTCAGAGGAGGCTGTGTGTGTGTGTGTGTGTGTGTGTGTGTGTGTGTGTGTGTGTGTGTGTGTGTGGGCGGGGGGGGGGTGGGGGAGATGGTCAGAACATAGGTTACCATAATGCATATTTGACACTTGTGAATGGACAACATTCCAGTATTCCAGTCTACCACCTTTCACTGTATTCTACCAATAGCCAAGGTACACCACCACTTTCTCCTAAAAATGCGATATGAAACCAGTGCAATGTTTCAAGAAAACACTGTACCTCTTTAATATGTAATTAAAACCAGGATAACAGCACAGCCCATCTTTGTATACTGCCCGAGGCCTTTCTCTTTTAGAAATAGGTCATACGCTATGTCACAAGTTCTGCTATCAGCCAATAGGAAGCTGCAGCTCCTCAAGTCAAGACACATCAGTGGCCTACATTTGCAACAATTCACTGCACCGTGAGTGGCAAAAGCCATTATTTTTGTCTTGCGTTTTAACACTGGTCACTTAGTTAAAGCTGACATTAGGCAGTGAACATGTGCTACTGATATTAATGGGAAAATGGTTCAGCTTTGATGCCTGAGACTGATATTGAAGAAATGAGAAAGAGTATATTCAAAGACAGAAGCCCAGAGGTACGCTAAAGCTATTCTGGATGCCTGAAAGCTCGTTTTATTTTTTTAATTTTGTGTGTGTGTGTGTGTGTGTGTGTGTGTGTGTGTGTGTGTGTGTGTGTGTGTGTGTGTTTAGTTTATTAACCCTCTCTGTTTGGCAGTCCACCTCTCCTGCTTGCAGAGGACAAAAAAAGAGTTAAAGGACTTTTATTCTGCTTCTCAATATTACTTAATAGTTATTGACAAGTAAGCTCGTGATTTAAAATGGCCATCCTTTAGCCTTTCCGTAGCTTTTAAGTTTTTGATCATAAGTGATCACACACCAAATAAGAGTCCAGAAATGCTTACTTAAATACCACACACTCCACTTGTGCATCAAACATCGACTTCTCACAATCTTCACAGCATGGACACAGCCTGTAACCCTTTAATTGCTGTATCTGGTTGAGTGGGGCAACAACAAGAAGAAATATGATCCAAAAGAAGGATATTAAATCCTGAAATTAAATAGTATTCCAAGCAAAATCTGCAGATTGTAATATTTAAGTTGATGGTATTTGGCTATGATTGTAACAAGTATAATACTTTGATATTTTAAGCTGTTTAACTAACAACCAAATCATGTGGAGTTGAAATTTAACATCTGCAGCTGTAGAATTAGTGCTAAAATCTTGAAAGGGGAATTGCGGACACCTTCAACGCAGACAATAAATGGGATAAGCAGGGATGACTTTGTTATCTCCTTTTCATTTGTGTAGGAGCAGCTAGTTGAATTCCCACTGGAAAACCGACAGCTTGTCCACTGGAGTGAGGGATTACTGGCAAACCCGACACCACATGTCACAGCCTGCGCCTCTAAAGAGGGAGGTCGGCCTAAGATGAAGCTACCATCTGTGCTGGAAGGAATGGTGAAGGATTTTCAGACTTATGTCACTTGCAGGGGAGTTGGTTGGTAGTGATGCTTCCTATCTGCTGCCCTTGTCCTTCCAGAACCTCAGAACTGTCTGGTGAGGAAGTGTCCAGATCCACCTGGGGGCTTCAGAGAAGGAATAGTTTTTGTGGTAGGTGGGAGAAGAGTGTGCCTCCACACTACCTGGATAAACCAGCTCCTAGTACCAGGGAGAGAGAGTTATGCCATCCTTTCACTTGCTCTTATTTGCTGAGGAGGTCATTGTGGGCAGCTTTAGAGGGGGACGCCAGAGTCACAGTAGTGAAACCGGAGTCGTTCAACAGGGTTTTTGGCCAAATAACAATTTATTTCTCTACTCATTTGTCCTTGTCCACATTTGACTACATCTCTGCTTCATGCAGCAAGTACTCTATGTTTAGTGCTAGGCTGGTGCTTCCACCAACCAACCACTTTCCCATTCCATCCAGGTTCTGATGAAGTTGCATTGGAGGAAGAGGGAGAATCGTCTGCTTCTGGTGTTGTGTCACCACTCCTTCTGATCCTAACAATCGCCAGCCTGTGGCTTAGGGGGTAAGCAAGTGGGCTAGAAAGGAGGGTGGCTTTGGAGAAGGCACACACCTTCTAGCCCCCCTGTAGCAGGCAGAAATCATGACTTCTAATGGTGGGTGTGCACACCATGGGATTGTCACTTGCAGTGGAGTGCTTGCCATGGGACTATGTAACCTGGTGGAGGGTGTGAAGGGAGTCAGTAACCAACTGGTGTGTGACGCCCATTAGCACAGTCTGCTATGCAGTCTATGGCAACCTTCATTCAGACTGCATGTAGCACAGGATTTCAGTTACACCAACCCCTCTTCAGTGGCTCCATCTCTAGGAGGTGCACACATTGGTGTTGGGCTCCACCACTTCCTGCAGGTTACCGAAGCCTTCCAAGATGTAAATGTATCCTGTTATCACTTCTCTTGCAGATCAGCTGGAGGAGGCACTATCCCATACCACTGACAGTGGCACCACGGAAGGCGGGTATGCTGCCTTCCCTTAGCGCACAACATCTGCTCACCCACCAGTCCTTCATCCACTGCCAGTCCTGATGCCACAATGTTACCGAGCCAGACTGCCATGACAACAGCCAAGACTTTATGGTTGGCAACTGAGTCTTCCTAATCCCAAACTTCTTGGTTGCAGGCAGCACACTCTCATCTCTAACCAGACCTCATTCTGCTAAGCTTCTAAGAACAGCCAGGATCAAACATTTATTGACTGGTGTCAACAGGCAAGGTGGTTCTGAGGAAGGGTCGCTAACCTGAACCATTGACTATTGTTTCTTTCCACCAATGCTACTTGACTGGTTGAGTTCTTCCAGCATTCCTGTTTGTTTTAGGCAGGACCATTGTGTGTCATCTACAGAGTGCAGTGCAGAAACTTGCCTGGTTTCTTTGACAACTCTTCACAAACTCATAACACCCACCACCTAGAAGGACAAGGGCAGCAGGCACAAGAAAACACTCCTCTCAATTCCATCCTGGCTTGGAAATACATCTCCATTCCCTCATTACCACCAGGTCAAGATCCTGGCAATCCCTACCCAGAAACACTATGGTAATATCTTCACCAAAACTATTGCAGCAGTTTACCATTCTCTTTGCATGGCTAATTAAGGATTGGCATTAAATGTTAGCATTGCCACCGATTCCCACATAAAAAGTAACAAGGAAAAAACAGATAGATTACACTCTAATAGTCACATTCACCACTTAGAGATTGGAACTTTGATTAAACCTTAAGCGAAGCCTGTTTCGGAGATAAAAGTGGCATGTATCACAATAGACAATCACTTTCACAATGACAACTACTGCAGAGAAGGACATGGAATTTTCTCTGCTTCTAAGAACTAAAGTTTAGTAGCTCAATACATATTTTGGTAACCCACAGACCATTATGGATTTTAACCTACTGCTTGTAAGTTGAATACAGTGTCACTTTTGTACTTTTCAAATGCCCTGGGACATGTATTAAGGTCACAAGATCACAAGACAAGGGAGCAGAAGTAGGCCATTCGGCCCATTGAGTCTGCTCCAAGAAAAAGGGAAAAAAGAAAAAGAAATGAGAAATTTGGGGGGGGGGGGGCGCAAAAAAAACACACTATTCTAACCCCAATTTCCGGCCTTATTCCCATATCCTTTGATACCCCGACTATTTAGATATCTATCTATCTCTTCCTTAAATGTCTCCAATGATCTGGCCTCCACTGCTGTACGTGGCAAGGAATTCCACAAATTCACCACCCTCTGGCTAAAGAAATTTCTCCTTATCTCTGTTTTAAACCTGTACCCTCTAATTCTAAGATTGTGCCCTCTTGGCCCTGGACTCACCCACCAAGGGAAACAGCTTGACCACATCTACTCTGTCTAGTCTTTTCAACATTTTAAATGTCTCTATGAGGTCCCCTCTCATTCTTCTGTACTCCAGTGAGTACAGTCCAAGAGCCGACAAACGCTCATCATACGTAAGCCCTTTCATTCTGGGAATCATCCTCGTAGATCTCCTCTGAACCCTCTCCAACATCAGCACATCTTTCCTAAGATATGGGGCCCAAAACTGTGCACAGTATTCCAAATGAGGCCTCGCTAGTGCCCCGCAGAGCCTTATCAACACTTCCTTACTTTTATACACTATACCTCTCGAAATGAATGCCAACAGAGCATTCACTTTCTTTACCAACGATCCGACCTGGTGGTTAACCTTTAAGGTATCCTGCACGAGTACCCCCAAGTCCCTTTGTACTTATGTACTTTGAATTTTCTCTCCTTCTAGATAATAATCTGCCCGTTTATTTCTGTTTCTAAAGTGTACAACTGCACATTTCTCAACATTGAATCTCATCTGCCATTTCCTTGCTCATTCTCCTAAACTATCTAGGTCTCTCTGCAACCTTCCTGTCTCCTCAATACTCTCTACTCCTCCACCTATCTTGGTGTCATCCGCAAACTTAGCCACAAAACCATTTACTCCATCATCCAAATCGTTAATGTACAAAGTCATTTATGACTGGCATCAAGACTCATAAGCCTTTCATGACAATAAAAAGGCAAGGCTATAACCAGTAGGGTACAACAGGGATCAGTGTTGGGTCGTCCTGCTTACAAGCTAAATCAATAATCCGGATGAAAGTACTAAGTATAATGTCTTCAAGTTCTCTAATGATGTGGAGTTGGATGGTGGACAATCCGGTAATGTTTCAAGGGGATATAGACAAGTGAATAGGCGAGGAAAGGGAATAATGTGAAATCATTCACATTGGTAGAAAAAGGCTTCCATAATATGCCCCCATCAAAGCCACGCTTTCTTACTGTATACTTTCCAACAGCTACCATTTCTCAGTAGAATTGTAGGCACATGTCAAAACTCAAAACAATGTTTAGTAATACTTAAATAAAAAGGTTTAAAATCAAATTGGGCATCTAGTACTTTCTGCCCACAACTGAACAGATTTTGATGCTGCAGCCAAGTGGTTATCTTGCTAGAGAAACAAAGGACTGCAGATGCTGGAATCTAGATGAAAAACACGATGATGCTGGAGGAACTCAGCAGGCCAGGCAGCATCCGTGGAGAAAAGTAGGTGGTCAATATTTCGGGTCAGGACCCTTCTTCAGGACTGAAGATAGGAAAAGGGGAAGCCCAATATATAGGAGGGAAGAGCAGAGCAGTGATAAGTAGACAAAAGAGGGGAGGCGGTGGGCACAAGCAGGTGATAGGTACCTGCAGGTAAGAAATAGTGATAGGCAGGTGCGAGGGAGGGGAGAGCAGATCCACTGGGGAATGGGTAAAAGGTAAGGAGAGAGAGAAAAAAAGGAGGCCAGGAAAGGGAAGAAGAGAAGAAACATGGGGGGGGATTATCTAAAGTGGGAGAATTGAATATTCATATCGTTAGGCTGCAAGGTTCCAAGACGGAAAATGAGGTCCTGTTCCTCCAGTTTGCACTTGGAATTCTCCTGGCTGTGGAGGAGGCTGAGGACTGACATATCAGTGAATGTGTGGGAGGGGGAGTTGAAGTGACTGGCAACGGGAAGATGCAGACCGCAGTTACGGACAGAGCATAGGTGTTCTGCAAAACAGTTATCTAGTCTGCGTTTGGTCTCAACAATGCAGAGGAGGCCACACTTGGAGCACCGAATGCAGTAGATGATATTAAGAGAGGTACAGGTGAATCTCCGTCTCACCTGAAAGGACTGTTTGGGTCTGTTGTGTGAAGAGGTTCTTTTGGAATCCTAAAGATCGAGGGCTCTGGACACAGGCTTTGGATTTTAAAAATAGTTTAATCACAAAGGCAAACGTGGGAACAGAATGAATGGGACCAGATGCAAACTCGCACACACACACGCAGGAGACCGCAAACGTGAGGGGGAATCACAACGAGGATGAGATACACACACACACACACACACACACACACACAAAATAAACAAGGTACAGCTTATCAAGGGATAAACACTTCAATGCCTGAATACCTTGCCCCAAACAAGCATTGGCCCTAACACTCCCTGGAATCTGACTAAGACCACATGGTAGTGCACACTCTTACCAGTGGTCTCTGCAGCATTGTCTCACTATTCCTGGGGAAGTCGAAAGAGAGAGACCAAGGGATTGCAACACTTTATAGTGCTGGGAGGCTGGGTAGAGCCTGGCCAGGTGATTTGGACAGGCCAATGGTTTGGAGGTCAAGGACAAAAGTGCCTGCCAGAGCCAGTGGTCAGGCAGGTTCAGGGACAAAGGTGCGTCTCCAAAGCCAATCCCTATGCCCACACCTGATGGGTGGGGTGGAGCCACACCTTGATTGACAGTGGTGTCACTTCCAATCCGAGGAGCAACGCTGTCCTCCGACCAGCGGGGTCAGTGTTGTTACTGTCACATGACAGCCATGTGCTGTCCTACTACAGGGCCCCTGGATGGAGGTGGCATAGGGGCAGGTGTTACACCTATGATGGGTGCAGTGGAAAGTTCCCGGAGCGCGAGCAGTTTGGGTGGGAACTAGGGAGTCTCAGAGAGCATGGTCCCTGGGAAAGGCAGAAAGGGGTGGGGAAAGGAAGGTATGTTTGGTGGTGGGGTCCCGTTGGAGATGGTGGAAGTGGCGGAGAATAATATGTTGGATACGTAGGTTGGTAGGATGAAACGTGAGCAGAAGGGGGCCCCTATCCCTGTTGGGTCTGGGAGAGGTGGGGATGAGAGCAGAGGCGTTGGAAATGGCAGAGATGTGGGTGAGAGCTCTCCCGGCCACAGTCGGAGGGAAGCCCCGGTTGGAAAAGAAGTTGGACATCTTGATTCCTGGAGTGGAAAGCCTCATCATGGGAGCGGATGCAGTGGAGACAGAGGCGGAGAAATTGAGATAGCATCCTTGCAAGAGACAGGGTGGGAGGAGCTGTAATTGAGGTAGCTGTGGGGTTTGTAGAAGATGTCAGTGGATAAGGAATCTTCTGAGATGGCGACGGAAAGATCGAGGAAGGAGAAAAAAGTGTCAGAGATAGTCCAAGTGAATTGGAGAGCTGGATGAAAATTAGTGCGAAATTTATGAAACTGTCAAGTTCCGCACGGGTACAAGAGGTGGCACCAATACAGTCATCGATACAGCGGAGAAGAGCTGAGGAATGGGGCCAGACCCAGTCCTTTCAGGTGAGACAGAGGTTCACCTGCACCTCCCTTAATATCATCTACTGCATTCGGTGCTCCAAGTGTGGCCTCCTCTACATAGGCAAATTTTTTCATCCATGAAGATTCCAAGACAATCCGGAAGACACAAGAGACTGCAGATGCTGGAATCTGGAGCAACACGAAAAGTGCTGGAGGAACTCAACGGGTCAGGTAGTCGAGTCCAGCTAAAATGGTCTCGACCAGAAACGTCGACTGTCCATTTCCCTCTGTAGATGCTGCCTGACCCGCTGAGTTCCTCCAGTGCTTTGTGCGTTGCTCCAAGACCATCCACAAAGATTGGCAAACACAGTTGTGTTGGCACCAGGCTGAGGGTGCCTTTACTCTCGGTATGGATGTGGTGGACTGACTACTTGGCATGAAATATATCAAAGGAACTGGGCTGCCAATGTGAGTCAAGTTATCAGACAATGGCACACACACTTTATTCAAATTGCCCTGGTCAACAAAGAGCAAAACCAAAGAAACAATGGGGTGTAAATGATGAAGGTTGACGTAGAGAAAGTCCTTCCACTTAGATAGAAACAAAGACAAAAAAAATGCAAGTTATTAGGCTCTTCAAGCCTTATCTGCCTTCAGTATGATTATGTCTGGTCACTTATGTCAATACTATACCCTCACTCTCTCCCCTTGATGCAATTTGGGTCCAGAAATCTTTCCACCTCCTTCTTAAATATATTCATTGACTTGGCCTCCACAGACTTCTGTAGTAGAGAATTCTGCAGCTGAAGAAGCTGCTCCTCATCTCTGTCCTAAATGTCATATATCATTTCTTGAGACTTGAACCTTGATTCCAGGCTCCTCCGCAAGGGGAAGCATCCTCCTTGCATTCAACCTGTTAGGAGGAAGACCAGAATAAGGGGCAATAAAATTGAAGACACAAGAGACTGCAGATGCTGGAATCTGGAGCAATAAGCAATCTGCTGGAGGAACTCAGCAGGTCGAGTAGCATCTGTGGGAGGAAAGGAATTATCAACATTTCGGATTGAAACCCTGTGTCAGGACTGAGAGTGGAAAGGAGAGATGACCAATATAAAGGGGGGGGGAGGGGAATGGTGAGACAGGAGCCCGAGGTGATTGGCGGACACAGGAAGGTTGAGAGATGATGGGCAGTTCACACCAGGTAGGGGAGGGGAGCGGGGAAGGGTGGAGTCGGAAGACAGTGGAAGGTGGATGATAAATGGAAGGAGACAAAGGGGAAAAAAAAATGAAAGGCGGCAACCCTGCTGGAACCTGATAAGTCAAAGAGGTGAGAATGGGAACCAATAGGGTAGAGATGAATAGCAGATGGGACAAGATTGGGGGTGGGGGTAGCCCGTGGGTGAACAATGTATGTCGTGGAATGTGTGGATGGAACCAGGATGGAGGGGAACAAAGATGGGGGAAGTGGGGGGGGGGGGGCTGGAGGGGTGGGAAAGTGAAACTGTAAATAAAAATGAAATTATCATTAATAAATCCCACAGAGAATCCAGCAGAAATCTCTTCACCCAAAACAATCATTAGAACATAGAACCAGCTACCGGTTGGAGTTTTATTCTAATATGTTTGCTGGCATGTAAGCATTATTGGCAAAGCCAGAATTTAGTGCCAATCCCCATATTCCCTTGAGAAGGCAGTGGTGAGCCACCCTCTCTACATCAACTCAGTTAAACCCTTTCATTCCATCAAGCCACCCTTTCGCCCTTTGTCTTTCCAGGGATACAGCCCGTCTTCAGTCCTTTCCAACTGTTCGTGCCTCTCATTTCTGCTTCCTCTTTCCCCATTTTCCGACTTTCTTACAGAACCCTTTCTCTGATTTGTTCGTCACTGCAGCCCACCTGTTGCAGGTGCTTCCCACAACATTGTTGGGTAAGGAGTGGCAGGATTTAGATCCAGCTGAGGTGAACAGCAGTGATGCATTTTAAAAAGGTAAGTAGAGGAGGGAGAGGTAAAATCATTAAGCCTCAAAATTCACCCCAATGTCAAATGCACCACATGGTGGTAGCCGATTGTTTTACTCACTGAAGTCAATAAAACAAAGTTTCAGAAGCAATGTAGAACACACAAGTGCAAATACTAATTAATAATTCCAACCAGATACGAAATTCTGGGCAATCAAACTAATATAGTGATATAAGGTTGGGCAGGGAAAGTCTTCCAATAGAGCACGGAGCCCCAGAACAAACTAGTATAAATTCAACATAATTCGATCTAACGAGAACAAGACTGCAGCAAGATACAAAAGAAACAGTGAAGGAATAATATAAAACAGAAGCCACAAAGTACCAGCTTGATCGGCCAGACAGCTTTTCGGCTCAAAGCAGTGCAAAGCACTTTGACAGACTTCTTCCCCTTCACATGCAAACCCAACCTTCTGTTGAAGTGCAGATTGTAGAATTATCAGCGTATGTTGCTGTATTTGTACACATCCCTCCAAGAAGGGTTTTAAACATACGTTGACAGATATTAATGTTTGTGCTAAGTCAAACACACTGCTATTCTGTAAATCAATGATTCCCAGCCTTCTTGAATGAAAGCCCTGCTTGTTCACACTCAGTAAATTACACACCCCTCCCATAAACACCTGATTAAGCCACAGACTGGTTCTTTTTGGAAGTTCTGGGGGAATTGGTCATACCTCCATGGCCAGGTAACCAGTGTACAGCTCTATTTATCTTTACCTTTTTTTGTGAAGTTCCCAACTGAAATACCTCAATGCCATTAAAATTTCACAGACACCTGAAAGTTGTGGTGATCCCTCCCCGAGTAAAGTCACTCACTCCAGGACAGGAACCACTGCTGTAAATCACAATAAATCAAAGTTGCCCTGGAGCCTAGATTCCCATCTATCCCTAATACTTTCATTGACCGTCTTCCCCGATCTGTCGAGTGAAGGGAGAGGAAATTAAACACAATTGCACACCTCCTCCTAAAGATCATTAGATTTTAAACGAAACACTCTTACCTTAATAAATGCAAATACAGTATTGTGAGGGAGCAAAGGAAGATCACAATGTACAAGATGACTGTAATCAGTATGCCAGGGATGCCAGAATGTTGTGTTCTGTAAAACAGCCAATAGAGCTTGGCTGCATCGCCTATTGGATGGGCTGTGCTGTAAGTCAGGCGCTGAAAAGAAAGATACGCCAATCAGTGTTCCACACAATGACTTCTCTCTGTTCCTCAGTTCACAGTGAGCCCCAGACATATCCACAACAGTGCTGGGGCAGTGGGTAATACTCATGTAGTTATTTCTCCTTCTTTGTGGTGTTGCTAACACACAATTCTGCAGCATTATCCAGCAAACAAATTTTGTTTTGGCAGCATCTGTATTTCTGCCCCATTTTTGTGTTTGTTATGTTATATACAAGTTATTCTATTGGGTCACATAACCCTGCTGATGTCTGAAATTTACTCAAAGTGTGAGGGGAAACTGGTTTAGGCTCTTTTTAGGCAGCAGGGTGATAGGCAATTGCACTTGATCACATGGGTACAAGTAAAATCCTGATTGGTCTGTGTGGTTTAAATGAATGGACTGGGTGGAGTAAAGGCATATTCATGCTGTTGATTGGCTGTTTGCCTGATTGGAGTGGAAGAACTTTCTTGTATAATTTTGTATAATTTATGTTTTTCTTGTGAATGCTGTGTATCTGATGCTATGTGCCTGTGATGCTGCTGCTGCAAGTAAGTTTTCCATTGCACTTGTGCGTACATGTACATGTACTTGTGCATATGACAATAAATTCAACTTTGACTTTGACTTTGAACAGCATGAAAACTAGGCACTAGAAATATTATTTAAAGACACCTTGTTTCTCTTAATTAAAAAAATTATCATTAGTAACGATGAACAAAAGCCACAGTATTGTTGTAAAAACCCATGTGATTCACAAGAGGCCTACAGAGAATAAAATCTGCCTGCTTTACCCTAAAGGGCCCATATGTGACTCCAGACCCATTGTGGTTGGTCCTTAAACACCCTCTGAAATGGTGCAGCAAGCTTCTCCATTGTACAATTACTGTTATACTGAGACAGAGAAAGAATAAGACTGGCCAGTCTACCAGTCATCAACCTATGGTATGGCAAAGTTACTCCCAGCCCAATTAACCTTGCAAAGCTCTCACTAAAATCTGGGGACTGCTATCTAAATTTTAGCCCACAGATGAGTCAGTCAAAAGCCAGTGGCAAAGCAAAAATCAAACAGCTGCAGATGCCATTTATCTGAAATAAAAACTGAAAATATTGGGAATACTCAGGAGGACAGGAGGCATCTGTGGAGAGAGCAAAAGGGTTAATGTCTCAAGGCAATGACCAATGAAAGGTAATCTATCTGAAACATTTTCTTCTCCCTGTCCATAGATGCTGTCTGACCTCATGAGTATTTCCAGCATTTTCTGTTTTTATAACAGTCTAATACGGTCATCCTTACAGAAAACTGGTAATTTCTAATTGGTTTATTATTGTCACATGTACCAAGGTACAGTGAAGAGCTTTTGTTTGCATGCCATCCAGACAGATAATTCCAAACATAAGTACATCAAGTAATACAAAAGGAAAACCAATAACAGAATTCAGAATATGGTGTTACAGCTACAGAGAAAGTGCAGTGCAGGTAGACAAACAAGGTGCAAGGGCCATGACGAGGTAGATTGAGAGATTAAGAATTCATATGACATCTCTTCCATCACAAGCCCTGGCTATGTCCATTCCCATAGGCAAGCTGACCCACCAGAAGGGGCAGTACAGTAGTATACAGGAATAGCTTTGGGAGTCATCAACATTGACTCCAGATCCCATGAAGTCTCATGGCATCAGCTCAAACTTGGGTGTAGAAACTTCCTCCTGATTACCACCTACGATCTTCCTTCAGATGACCAATCAGGATTTATGGAAAAACACTTGTGAGAAGTGAAGAGGAGGATGTGCGCAGAATGTACTCCGAGTGAGGGACTTCAATGTCCATCACCAAGTGTGGTTTGGTAGCGCTACCACTGACCGAGTTGGTTAAGTCCTAAGATTGGATCTGTGGCAGGTAGTGAGTGAACCAATATAAAGGATGAACATAATTGATTCCATCCTCACCAATCTACCAATCAGATGCTTCTATTTATGATGATTTTGGCAGAAGTGACCACTACATGGTCCTTGTGGAGACAAGGTCCCATCTTCACTGCAAAGACACCGTCCATCATGATAGACTTAGTAGCTCAAAACTAGGCATCTGTGAACTGCTGTAGATTACAAGCAACGGAAGTAATATACAAACCACAATCTGTAACCTTATGGTCAGGCATATCCCTCACACTATCATTACATCAGCCAAGGGATCAACCTGAATCAAAGAGGAGTGCAGAAGTGGAACAACACCAGTCATGCCTAAAAAAAGTGCCATACTGGTGAAGCTACAATACAGGGATATTTGTATGCTAAACAGCAATACAGCATGCAATGGACAGAGTTAAGCAACTCCACAACTAATGGATCAGATCGAAATTCTGCGCATCTAGCTGTGAACAGTGATGGACAATTCACCAGCCAACGACAGGAGGCTCCAAGAACTCATTCTCAACAACTTCAGTGCCCAGCAAGTGAGTGCTTCAGACAAAACTGAAGCATTCAGCCAGGAATACCAAGTGGATGATCCATTTGTGTTTTCTGAGATCCCCATTAACGCAGAAGCCAGTCTTCAGCCCATATTATATAATGAAGTGGCTTAGAGTGCTGCATACAGCAAAGACTATGCAAGCAGACCACATCCTGACTGCATCACTTTAGACCTGTAGTCTAGAACTAGCCATGCTTCTAGCTAAGCTGTTCCAGTACAGTTAGAACATGGACATCTTCTAGACACTGTAGAAAATTGCTTAGGTATGTCCACTTCACAAAAAGCAGGACCATCCAATCCAATCTAACTAATTACCATCTGATGGGTCAATCAGCAGTGTGATGGAAGTCATCATCGACTGTGCTATCAAGTAGCACTTACTCACCAATAACTTGCTCAGTTAGGACTTCACCAGACACTACAGATCTTATCACAGCCTGCTCCAAACATGAACCAAAGACATAAGTTCCAGACATGCAGTGAGAGTGACAACCACTGATATCCAAGCAGCACTTAACCAAATATGGCATCAAGGAACCTTGGCAGAACTGAAGTCAATGGAAATCAAGTGAAAAACAAGACCTAGACAACATTCAGGCATGGGCTGATCAGCAGTAAGTAATACTCATACCATAGAAGTGCCAACCAGTAACCACCTCCAACAAAAGAGAGTCTAACCATCTACCCTTGACTTTCAAAGGCATTACCATTGCCAAGTAACTCACCGTCATCATCCTGGGGTCTCACCATTAAGCAGAAACTCAATTGAAACAGCTACATAAATATTCTGGCCACTGAAGCAGGTCAAAAGCTGGGTATCACTGTGCGAACCACTATTGACTAGACTTTTTCACCATCCACAAGGCACAAGACAGCAGTGTGATGCAATACTCACTGCTTGCCTGGATGAATGCAGCTCCAACAACACTCAAGAAGCTCAGTACTATTCAGCACAAAGCAGCCTGTTGGATTAGCATCCCAATGACCATCCTAGACATTCATTCTCTCCATCATCAGCCTGCCTTGGTTGCTGTCTGTGCCATCGACAAAATGCTTTGCAGTTACTTGCCCAGCCTACTCCAACAGCATCTCCCAAGCCCATGACCTTCACAAAGAGTGACAAAGCAGTAGGTGCATGGAAGCACCATCTGCAGGTTACCCTCCAAGTCACATTACATACTAACTGGGAACTATATCACCATTCCTTCATTATTACTGGAGCCAAATCCTGGAACACCTTATGTAATAGCATTATGGGAGTATGTTCACTAGAAGGACAGCACCAGTTCAAGAAAGTGGCTCACCACCATCTTCTAAAGGATATCTTGGGATAAGCAATGCACACTGGCCTTTCCAATGACACTTGGATCCTGGAAAATGATCAAATAAGAACAAAGGAGAAGTGCCTTTTGACAACTATAAATCAAGCTTGTGGCATAGAAGTTGAGGGGTCCCCACAGACTTTGAACAATATCTCAGGCACTATATACATGAAGCTTATGTTGAAGATATTTATGAAGGATAGAAAAGGGGATCTTCTTGCCAACCAGTATGAGTAAGTTGTCTAGCATCAGCAGATACAGGTGGTGGGTTGCATGATCTATGGAAACACTGAATTAAGGACCTGGCTTAAATCCATTCAAAGTTTAATGAGATGGGAAGACTTCCAAATGTAATTGGCAACTCCAAAGCTTATCTTGTGGAGGATGCAGAGGTTTTGATTCTTTTCCTGGGCTGCATTCAAAGACAGCTCCAATGTCATCAAAGTGTGCAGAATCTTTGCTTTAATGCATCGATTACCCACTTTATTGGATCTCTGGTCTTTCAAGGCACTTGCTGTTTTGATGCTCCTTCTTTATGTTCAGGTTCCTCATAGCAACCAGAAGGCGAGGGGAAAGCTCTTGTCCTTTGGCAACTGTCATCAATGTCCAACACAAAATGGTAACAAATATCCTTCTGCAGCCCTGGACTGACAATGGGTGAAATGTAGTCCAGTGTCTGTCTCACCAATGCAAATTCACTGGCAGATACTTGATGTTGTTCCTGATCCATTTTGCAATTTTAATTTTGTTTTGCCAAAATAAGGTACCAGTTCACCAACCTAATGGCAACATGATTCAACTGAAAGTAATGGGCTGGCATGAAAATTCCTTGGCACCACCAAAGGATTCTGTATTCCTTGAGACAAGTAATCACTGGAAGTAACTACTCAGTATATATTGTATCATAGTCTTGACAGAAAGTTCAATATAAATTCAATATCATTTGAAAGTAACCTAGTTATCCATAGAGCACTTAGAATCTGGCACTAGTACAACTGGCTCACTGAATTAGAGGTTGAATAGGAAGGAAGCCATTGGCCAATTGAATCCATGCCAGCTCCCTGCAAGGGCAATCCAGCTTCCTTTGGGGGGTAAGTTAGAGAAGTATATGAGGGAGAAAGGAATAGAAAGAGTAAGCTGATAGATGAGGGGAGGCTCATGCAGAGAAATGAGATGGAGAGAGTGACTGTGTCCCATATAATTGTTTGTCCTAAGTTTATAATATTAGGTAATGGTAAAGTTAAAGGAATAACTTCTGATTAATAATGAATGCACTTTGCTTTGCTTTGTATTTAATACTGAAACTGCCACCATACAGGCAGCATGTATCCTGGTGCTGATAATTTATTACGGAATTATGCTAAAATATTGATCTGTGGTTTTGTGGAAATCTGGATCACTCTCTGTCTCAAAATATGTTAGGAGTGAAGATCAAGTTCAGGTTACAGAACTGAGATTGGTGGATTTTCATGAGGCAAGCATACATTACTGAACCAGGGTGGGTAACATGAGTTAAGCCGTAAATCTGGCAAAATCTAATTGAATGGTAGAAAAGATTTTAGTAGCTGAATGCACTATACTATTCCATTGTTGAGTGAATGCTGACACAGGTCGGATATATTTCTGAAGAGCTGATCATGTGACTTGACACAATCATGTGATATTTCAAAAAGCTCCCATGTACAACAATAGTTTCCAAACTCTGCTTACTTTTTCCAACAAGTGTTCTCAATGTAAAGAGTGCAACAGCGCACATTTACCACCATACTCCTACCTCAGTGGTTAGGCATGAGTTGGAAAGAGTTGAAATTTGCTTATAGCAATTTATAAGTTAAGATATGTTTATTAATCAGATGTACACGAAACACACAGTGAAATACATCATTTGCGTAGAGTGTTCTGGGGGCAGCCCGCAAGTGTCGCCACGCTTCCGGCGCCAACATAGCATGCCCACAGCTTCCTAACCCATATGTCCTTGGAATGTGGGAGGAAACCGAAGCACCCGGAGGAAACCCACGCAGACACTGGGGAGAACGTATAAACTTCTTACTGACAGCAGAGGGAATTGAACCCATGTCACTGACTCTGTAATAATGTTACGCTAATTGTTACAATTTGCAATTATCCAGTGACATTGTTGAAGTTTTGGATAAGGTTTGTATGCTACCAGGGCTGAAAAGCATTTATAGCTTTAAACAAGTGTTTTTATTCAACCTTTTCTCCTTTGTATTTAAACTATTCTTTTTCATGGCCAACATGCAACAGGGGACATTAGTTTGCATACATTCAATGACTGGTTCCAAGTCTGTGAGAAATAAAAACAAAAGTGCTTGAAGTACTAAACAAGCCAAGAAGTTTCAGAGGAGAAGGAAACTGGGTTCATGTCTCAGATCCATAATCTTTCATGAAAGGGCATTGACAAAAGACGTTAACACTCTTTGTCTCCCCACAGATGCTGCCTGTCCTGCTGAGCACATTCAGCACTTTCCGTTTTTTATTTCAGGTCCTTAGTATCCACAGTTTCTGCTTTTGTATTTGTGCTGAATCTCCTGCTCTTGCCCAGAATGGTCCCTAGTTTTGCAGAGTCATGTTCAACTCTTGAGTGGGAAAGGAAGCTGTGGTTCTTTCACGGAATGCATGGTATGAATGAGTGCGGGCTTGATTGCGATGTTTTCCATGACAGTAGTGCTCTAAAATTCACTCTTAAGGCTCACTGAACCATGCAACATAGTCGTGGCTACATATTATCCTCCAGTCCTGAAATTCAATTCCATTAAAGTTGATGAAAGAAAATTTTGGAAGCAAGGGACAATGTGCAACCACAGATATATTGTACGCTTGATCCCTAAATGGAATATCCCACCATCACGTCAAACAATATCTGCAGATTAATTTTTAACTACCAGTTACCATGAAATTATTTCATAGTTCTAATCTAATTCTGGTACATTAGGATGAACTTCACTCCAGTAGGTAGGTTGGTAGCACTCTTTGAGTCGGATCTGAAATCCCACATGAGCACAAAATCCAGACTGTCATTCTGGAGGGGCTGCATCACCAGAAGTAGTGTCTTTGGGACACTGAATACGTTGCTTTCTAAAGTGAACCAAAGGATTATTCCAAAGACCAGCATTGGGGTTCTACCTACTTTTCTGCACATCAGTGAGGTATAACACCAATAAAACATAATTACTAGATATAAGCAAATCATCCAATAGGATTAAAAAGTAGGGAAGATAAGCTAACCTTATGCAAAACCACACTTCTAGTACTGTATAGATTTTGAAGCAACAAACAAGGTGCTGGAGCAGCTCAGTGAGTCAGGTAGCATCTGTGGAGGGAAATGGACAGCCAACATTTGGGGTGAAGACCCTTCAGTGTTTGTTGCTCCAGATTCCAGCATCTGCAGTCTGTTGTGTCTCTCTCTGGTGTTCTGGTTGCCACATAAAAAGAATATGGTGGCACTGGAGAGAAGGTTTACAAGAGTAATACCAGAAATGCAAAGGTACACATCTTCAGGAAAGGATAGACATATAGCGTGGAAAGAGAAACAGTTAACATCTCGGGTCCAGGACCCTTTGTCTGATAAATAGATTCAGAGAGAATGTGTCCACGTGTGGAAAAAAGCACAGTGGATATCGATATAATAGGGAATTGAGAAGAAACCTATTTACCTAAAGAGGGGTGGGAATATAGAACCCACTACAACAGAGAATGGTTAAAGCCAATGATAGAAACACATTTACTGAGAGGCAAGATGAGTGTATGAGGGAGAGGGTGACACTGAAAGATGTGAATGAGAAATAACAGGAGCAGCTTGAGGGTGGATAAATAAGAGCATGGACCGGTCAGGCTATGAAGTCCGTTTCTGTGCTGTATCCACCTAATCCTATCTTATCCCATTTCAGTCTGTGGTTGTTTTCTGTCCATGAATGGCTGTTGCATTTCCTGCATTACCAGGGTGATGGTATGTAATTGACTGTAATGCAGTCTGGCACACTGTATGATCACAGAGATCCTATAAAAGTGTATGTGTTTTCTCCCTTGCTCTTATGATACTATCTGAAGCTTCAAATTAGAGTACAGACTTGTGTTCACTTCCAAGTTTTAAAATGCATACCATTTAAAAACTGCTAAAGCAGGTTGACTTGCTGAGGTTGGTGGTGCTTGTATAAAAATAGTATTAGTTTTGCATTTGTTCTTTTTGTATCAAAAAGAAATGCATTCGTATACTAAAATCGTTCAGACAATCCATGAAGCAAAATGCAGAAGTCAGTATGTATCATTTTGTTGGCTTTTATTTGAGAAATCACCCATAATCACTTAGTATTAAAAGGTATGTTGAATTGGCCAACATACAACTTTAATTTTTATTCACTTGTGCCGCATTACATGATTATATTGCCAGCTATTTGGGGTTATATATTGGTTTTCCTCGTGCTGTAACTCCTTTTAGTCTAAAATGCCCTACAGCATTTTCGTTTTGAATCACAGCAAACCATGCAGTAGGCAAGTATTGTTATCTGAATTAAAAACCTTAAGGAGCAAGTGGAGGAACAAGCAGAGTAACTGACCGTCAATTCTAATGAAGCCTTCTTGCAAATCCAGTGCCAGTCGTCTACCTACCAGAAGTATATAGACTGAAGGAAGATGTGCAAAGCGACAAGTGTAATAAATCTCACAGGGGATGGAGAATGGGAAATTGGGAGGTTGTTGAATGCAGAGCATGAATGCTCACACTTCCAAAGCTGGACTTCTACAAACTAAAGGTAATGTGGGCTTAGTGGAGCAGGAGCTACATTACTAAAGCAGTAATCCAAAGTAACCTGGATGAATGATCCAGAGACATAAATTCAAATCTTACCAGGGCAGCTGAGTGATTTAAGAGTCATAGAGAGATACTTCACAGAAACAGACACTTCGGCCCACCGAGTCTGTGCTGACCAACAACCACCCATTTAACATTAATCCAACATTAATTCTGACTCTGCCCAATACATCATGGGCACATCCCTCCCCACCACTGGTAGTATCTACAGGAGGTGCTCCCTCAAGAAGGCAACATCCATCGTCAAAGATCCCCACCATCCAGGCTATGCTATCTTTTTGCAGCTATCATCGGGCAGGAGGTACAAAAGCCTGAAGTCCCACACCAGCTACTTCCCTTCAACCACTCATTTCTTGAATCAACCAGCAAAACCCTAATCCCAACAGTTTAGCAACACTATGACCACTTTGATCACTTTGCACTAAAATGGACTTTGTCAATTTGTTCAAGTTGTGTTCTTTCTTGTAAAGATTGTGTATAATTTATATTTTATTCATTTTTCTTGTGAATGCTGCTTATCTGATGCCATGTGCCTGTGATGCTGCTGCAAGTACTTTTTACATTGCACCTGTGCATACATGTACTTGTGCACATGACAATGAACTCGACTTTGACTTAATCCCATTCCACCTTCTCACCAACTCCCCTGAGATCCCACCACTCACCTACACACTAGAGGCAAATTAGAGTCACAATTTAACCTACCAACCCACACGTCTTTGGATTGTGGATAAAAAACTAGAGCACTCAGAGGAAACCCACATGATCGCAGGGAAAATGTGCAAACTCCACACCGACAGCACCTGAGGTCAGGATTGAAGGCAGCCATTCTACTAACTGCACCACTGTGCTGCCCTGAATTCAGTTAATTAGTACATCTGGAATAACCAATTTTTTTTCAGAAGTGGTGACCAGGAAACTACCAAACTGTCAAAACAAAAAAATTAATTCTTTTTGGGGCAAATAAGTGGGTCTTCATATAATCTAGCTGTGCATCCCTCTCAGTACAATTAGGGATGGACAATAAATGCTGACCTTATTGATGATCACACATCCTACAAATAAAGCTAAAAAAAAGGAGCGTAACTTAACTTTTGCCAACTTAAACAAATGTCCCATAATTTAGTCTCTGGTGACCTTACAGCACCTGGTACCAGATTTGCATTTGTGCCTTGGTAACCAAGCATGTGTTTGATACCCAGTGATGGGTCTGCAGGTATAGTTCAGTGAGACCCTGGATGGATTTACTATCTGATTCAACCCCTCATATGCCATTGGTCTTGTCTGAGACTCCTAGCCTGCTTTGTGATGGGGAGGAAGGGCAGATGGTGGCATGCCTCCAATTCTACTATTCTGGTCCAGAAGATGTGGCGCATCCTTCAGGAGTTTGTTAGAATTGAGCTTGGACTGAAGGAATGCTCATGTCATTGTCATTTGCATTTTGGCTGACCAGTCAAAAAACAGAAACTTATTTCAATCACAAGCAGCCTGATGGAATAATAAGTCATGCTCTCCATGAACACTTGGCTGGAGAAGATTTTATCAGAGGCCCTCAAGAAGTATACACAAATAGTGTTGTTATGATGTTACCAGTTTGAGAGAGGAAGGCAGTGCAAAAATAGATCTAGTTCATGATAGAATCTGTAGAAGTTGTAAGAGTGGATTAAGAATGTGGGAAGGGAGTGATGATTAAGGGAATTACTTCTGGACCAGTTATGGTGTTGTTCTGAGGAGGTAACTGCTGGGATTTTTGCTTTCATCATCTTCATTAACGTAGTGAGAATGGGACGATCGACAGGTTTGTGGCTGATGCAAAGATTCGCTTGTAACAGCTTGTAGCAGATCTCAGTGAAATGGGATAAGGACTTCCATTTGGATTTTGGACAAATATCATGTATTGTGCCTGGGTAGAATCTGGGTAGAATATTGTGTACAGGCTGACAACGATTCAGAAAGATGTTACAGTAAGCAATTTCTTAATTTGCAAAATTCTCTTCAGATGCATGACCAGAGTAATCAATCAATAGCTGGAGGGTAATAGAAGGCACATCGTGAGGAGGATTGAATACAAAGCAAAACATACTGTGTTGACCTTGTATAAAACTTTTGCTTCAGGTCTCACTGGGAATACTATGTTGCACACATTACATGGTATAAGAGCTTTATATAGAGATTATAGGAGCACCACAGAATGTTACCGATCTCAAATCATCTTGGCTTCAAACATGCACAATCCTGTGATCTGTTTCAGAGGTTGTTTTAGGTCTGGGACAATGTCAAATGAGAGAAAAGACTCACAAAGTAATTCTAACAAATGCATTAAAAGAAAAGCATTTAGCAAAACATTTAGCAAAATGTAAAGAAACGGGTCTCATGTCATCGGGGACTCCACTTAAACGATGATTGATCTGGAGTATTCAATGATCCTGGCAACGTCCATGATCCCAGTCCGAGGAGGAGTCCCTGACGGGCAGAAGTGAAGAGGCTCATTGCTTTACCCTTTGTCAAACGTTTCACTAAATCCCCCACCTGCAAAAGTTGTGAACATGAAACAATACCGATTCCCTGGCTGTCACAGGGAAATCGGAGAAATAATTGATTGACTATAGAAAGGCGGGTAGTTTGACATCCAGTACCTGAATACAATAGCCTTGTCTGGCTAGTGAAGAAATCAGATGGTAGTTGATGAATGACTGCAGATCTAAAACAACCACTGAATCAGAACATCCCGTCAATTCACCCAAGGTTCTTCCACATCTGTGGCAATTTACCATGGCCATTTAACCCATGAACCTGTACAACTTTGGGATCTGGAAAGAAACTGGAACACCCAAGGAAACCCACACAGTCAAGAGGAGAACGTGCAAACTCCACACAGACAGCTCCAGACATCAGTATCGAACCGGGTTTGCTGGAGCTGTGAGTCGGCAGCTCTACTAGTTGCATCACTGTGGCATCCCATTGTGTTCCTACTGTCAGATTATTCAGTTAAGAGTTTTGGAATAACAAAAGAGTTATGTCACTAAGATATGTGAAGGCAAATCCAGGTCAGATGTGAGGAGGTGGTTCTTTCCTTAATGGACACCAGGGCTATGAATGAAGTTACTGGCTCTTCACTAAATATTGAAATACTGAAAATTTAACAAGTTATCTGGAACACTTCCCAGCTGGGGCAGAGATCGTGACATGCAAAGGTAGATGGAATAATAAATAAAATAAATCATTGCCAATGCCTTTGCTGGATGGCCAAGGATGGCCAAGAGGAATATTTCAGAACCTCTCATTCTAAATTGGCCCTGGGTTTCTTTCCTTAATCTGTTTTATTGTTGTTCTTGAGAGATTGCAAGGTTGTTGGTGTGTCAGAGGACAAGGGATGTGGTGGTGTGCGTCACAACACTCCAGGCTCAGTCTTCTGCATGCCAACAGCATCTTGGATCAACAGACTGCTTCAGTGAAACACAGAACTGCTTCAGCGAAACACACAAATAATACAATGGCTCAGAATTTGTCAAGTTTGACAGTAGGTCCATACTTAAGCATCCTGCAAGTTTTGGGACTCTTGCACAAAAATGGAGAGGTTGCTACCTTGCCAACTAATCTTCGCTGACCGCTTCCTGGTCAGCCACCACCACCAGATTCCGCACGGACTCCACTGGTGGAGAAACTCCCCAGCTATCCTGGGATCCTGTGAGGACTTAACATACACCAGCCCTTTCAGTTGAATGGTCACTGTATGACTGCAAGAAATAGAACATAGAACAACACAGCACAGGAACAGACCTTTGGCCCACGATGTTGTGCTAATGGCACCTAATCCCTTCTGTCTGCAGGTGGTCCATATCCCTCCATTCTCTGCACATTCATGTGCCTATCTAAGAGCCTCTTAAATACCTCTATTGTTTCTGCCTCCACCACCACCCATGGCAGTGCATTCCAGGTACCCACCACTCTCTGTGTGAAATACTTGCTCTGCATACCTCCTTTGAACTCTCCCCCTCTCACCTTTAATGCACATCCTCTGGATTTAGACATTTCGACCATGGGAAAAAGGTACCAGCTGTCTACACTATCTATGCCTCTCATAATTTTAAGATAAGATATCTTTATTAGTCACATGTACATCGAAACATGCAGTGAAATGCACCTTTTGCGTAGAGTGTTCTGGGGGCAGCCCGCAAGTGTCGCCACGCTTCCAGCACTAACATAGCATGCCCACAACTTCCTAACCCATATGTCTTTGGAACGTGGGAGGAAACTGGAGCACCCGGAGGAAACCCACGCAGACACAGGGAGAACGTACAAACTCCTTACAGACAGTGGCCGGAATTGAACCTGGGTCGCTGGTGCTGTAATAGTGTTACGCTAACCGCTACACTACAGTGCCTGCCTGATAAACTTCTATCAGGTCTCCCTCAGCCTCCATCACTCCAGAGTAAACAACCCAAGTTTGCCCAACCTATCCTTATAACACACGCCCTCTAATCCAAGCAGCATCCTGGTAAACCTCTTCTGCACCCTCTCCAAAGCCTCCACATCCTTCCTATAATGGAGTGAACAAAACTGCATGCAATACTCTAGATGCAGCCTAACCAGAGCTGCAACATAACTTCCTGACTCTTGAACTCAATGCCTCAACTAACAAAGGCAAGCATGCCATTCACCTTCTTTATCACCCTATCGGCTTGTGTGGCCACTTTCAGGGAGCTCTGGACTTGGACCCCAAGATCCCTCTGTACGTCAATGCTATTAAGGGTCCTGCCATTAACCGTCTATTTGCCCTTCACATTCAATCTCCCAAAGTGCAACACCTCACACTTGACCAGGTTAAACTCCATCTGCCATTTCTCCACCCATATCTGCAACTGATCTATATCCTGCTGTGTCTTTTGGCGATCTTCTACACTATCCATGACACCACCAATCGTTGTGTCATCAGCAAACTTAGTGACCCACCCATCCACATTTTCATCCAAGTCATAGAGTCATAGAGCAATACAGCACGGATACAGTCCCTTCAGCCCAACCAGTCCATGCTGACCACAGTGCCCACCCAGCTAGTCCCAATTTCCTGCATTCGGCCCATATCCCTGTGAGCTCTGCCCCTCAGTGTACCCATCCAGCTGCCTCAACCACTTCCTCTGGCAGCTCATTCCATATACTCACCACCCTCTGCATGAAAAGGTTGTCCCTCAGGTCCCTTTTAAATCTTTCCCCTCGTATAAAGTCGTTGATATATATCACAAACAGGAGAGGTCCCAGTACGGATTCCTGTGGAACACCACTTGTCTTGGACCTCCAGCCAGAATAAGACCTATCAACTACTACTCTCTGTCTTCTATTCTGAATCCAAATGGCCAAGTCACCATGGATCCCATGCATCTTAATCTTATGGATGAGCCTACCATGAGGGACCTTACTAAAATCCATGTAGACAACATCCAGTACTATACCCTCATCGATCACCTTAGTCACCTCCTTGAAAAACTCAATCAAGTTGGTAAGACATGACTTGCCCACAAAAAAAAAGAAGGCAATTTACAATTTCTTACCATCTGTGTTTACTTTAATGTGTTTAAGTATTTATAATTATTTGTTTTTATAATAATTTTAGTGGTTCTAATTGTGTATTTAATTTTTAATGGTTTTTGAATGTTTCTAAATGTCAGGGGAATTAGGAGCATTGAACAAACTTGGCAGCTTCAGAGGTAAGTGTGTGGAGTGTAGTTTTGCCATCTGTCAGAGCACTCGGGAGTAGTTTAATGGGTGTGGCTCGTTCCAGTCCACCCACACTAGCCGATAACATCACTCAAGGCCCTTGTGTCGATTATGGCCTCAATAGATGGCTTCAGGGCAGTTTCAGCCAGAATCCAAATCAGGGAAGGTTGGGGGTGATGGGGACAGGGTTCAGTAAGTGTGGATGTAACAGTGAAATCTGGGTCAGTGCTTCCAGCCCTGACTATGTTTCGAGACCTTGATCTTCCATCTATTGACAAAATGTTAATAATCTCTGCAATCATTTCCTCACAGCACAACCGGTGTTCAATTTTTCTTTCAAGATACACAGGGATCTATTTAAAGTCAAAACGTAGGAGTTATTTTAACTGACTTACCCCTAGGATACCATCCACAATAAATATTGCCAGGGGGTCAAGCACGGTCCAAAATCCCATTGCCGTGATAAACCTTGACAAGAAGGATGGGAATGAGCCAAATTGTAGATGACAGACCCATCTGATCATAGCCATAATAAGCAACGCAGCATTCAAGGACAGGGGTCCTAGGGCTACAATGGTCAATTCCTCACGCATCTCCAGCAGAAGATTCTGGTAGCTAAGTTCGACTGTGTGTGGATGAAAGTGGAATCTTAAAAAGAAAGCAAACAACCAATATAAATATGATTAGGCCTCTGTGTATATTCTCATTAATCAAGAATTAAAGGTACATCCATAGAGTCATACAGCTAGAAAACAGGCCTTTCAGCCCAACTGATCCATGCTGACAGGATTCTCAACTAAGCTAGTCCCATTTGGCGTTTTCCCCAAATCCCTCTAAACCTTTCCTATCCATGTACCTGTCCAAGTGTCTTTTAAATGTTCTTAATGTACCTGCCTCAACCACTTCCCATGGAAGCTCATTCCTTATATGGACTACCCTCTAGGTGAAAAAGTTGCCCCTCAAGTTCCTATTAAATCTTCCCCATCTCACCCTCTCTGGTTCTTGATTCCCCAACCATCTGAAAAAGACTGTGTGCATTCATCCTATCTATTCATATAGCAATCTTTATGATCTCTTTAAATGTTTCAGTGGTTAATTATAGAGTCCTCGCAAATAGCAAAATGGCTGATTTGCTAAGGTAAGCTCACAGCCATGATATCCCCATAGGAACAGTTGGCTGTATCATCAAGAGAACAACATTTTTCCACATGAAGGAAGATTTTAATGGGTGGGTGGAGTCACCTTAGCCCACCTGACATTTCCAAGAAGACAGATACATCGTATCATTATTAGCGGTTTGGTAGCAGATGGTCTTCCAGTGAGAGCACAGTTTCAGAAACCCAGGGGAAGGGAGGCATGAGGGAATAGTTATAGGAAAATCAGGCACAAATATAAATTAAAATGATCAATTTATACTGAAGATTATTGGGTTTAGGTATTATATTTCTGACATATCTCTTGGTCAGCTGCTTGCAACATATACAATGCAAGATCTCCATTGAAATATTTAAAGTATGGATGTAATCGGATTACAGATACTGATCTGTGTCAATCTTTAGCTGAAGTGTTTCTGTATAAGCAGTGTAAATTTTATATGGTATTTATTTGTAATACTGTGCTGTTAACTCTATAAATGTCCAAAAAACACTTACTTATTGTATTTATGAAATGAGATTCAGCAAGACAGCGCTTGGAAAACCAAGCAATGACCTTTGGAAAGCCATGATCCTTTTCAGGAATCCTGAAAGTGCGAGCATTCAGATTTTGGATGTGTTTGACCTATTGATATTCAGACTGGAGATCTTTAACTGCTTATATATAAAAGTTTAACACAAGTAAAGTCATTAGAAAAACAACCACTATACATTTATTTTCTATGACCTCGCCAGAAACAATGTTCCTCTACAGTGCAAGCTGTAGAGAAGACATATTGTGTACCATATGTAATAAATGTTGCCAGCTTCAGAGTTGAAATGTTTTATTTCCTTTTTATTCCAAACATTGGATACATTGTGATTAGAAAAGATTTGGAACTATCCAGAAATTTTCATTTCTATTTTGGATGATTACATTTACACATAAGTGTTAGGAATAGTACTAGAGCAGTAATTAATTCAAAAGCAGTAATTAAAAAAAGGCGCCAGAAAGTGGGACATTTTGTGTGCAACTCCTCTTAAAACAGCCTCCTGCACTACTATCTTTGCATCATTCTATTGTTTTGCACTCGTCGCTGTACTTATAGTTGTATTTATTATTTATTGTTTTCTCTGTGAGCTTCATGCAAGCAAGGAACTTCTTTGCACCCTGGTGTATATGACAATAAACTAAACTAACTAACTAACCAGCTAGATTAACAATCAGGAGATATCTCATCATAGCAATAGAGGAATTTAAATTCAGTTAATTAAATATCTTGTAATAAATACCAAGGTTGAAAACGAGCAATCCATTGGGTTCACTAATATCCTTTAGTGAAGGAAATGTGCCATCTTTATCCAGTCTGACTTCAGAGTCGAAACAATATGGTTGGCTCTCAATGCACCTGAAGTGGTCTGACAGTGCACAGATGTACCAATCTCCACATCAAAAGAAATTAAACACCATTGAGGCTTCACTGGTTCAAGAAGGTGGTTCATCACCACATTCTCAAGGGTAAGTAGGGATAGGCAATAAATCTCAGCTGTTCCACATCCTATAAAGTCAAATTGAACCTGTAAACTATCAGGGCTTAAAATTACCTTGTGAAAGATTTGCCATAGGCTCCTTTATCTGCTCTATCCCAATGAAGGCATTATCTTATTTAATTTAAACAGATTACTGGCTCTGGTCAAACAGTGGATATGCGAACGTGTGAGGCATTCCTACAATAGCACACCACAGTATAATTTAAGCTTGTTTATATATATTGTTTTTTTCATTGGAGGAGAAATCGTTGTGTGGCAGTATGTTTCAGAAATGGAGACAGACAGAGTGGGGTGAGAGAAAGAGAGAGAGAGAGAGAGATAGGGAAAAGAGAGAGGGAGAGAGGAGGCAGAATGAGCTGTGCATGATTTGTGTTCCAATCTCACGTGCCAGCTACGGGATGTAGCATTTCAATGGGATTGATGCCATTGGTTTGAAAAGAAATGAAGACACTTTTTCATGAAGACAGTTCCCTTTTACAGTGACTATTCTAAGTCTTGAATGCTAAATTCTGCAACGGCAGAAAGGGGATGTAAGGTGCACAGTTGATGGATGAAAATCATGTTTTCAAGCAATTTTAAACAAAAGCAAAATGATGCACACCATCTGGGATTGATGGTATGACATTAATTAGGTGGCATTATCACGTGATGTCAAGTCACTGTCGTCTTTAAAATTCTACTAATGCTCTGCAGTTACTTTGCAAACTTTATCCTACAACTGCCACACAGCGGGTTATAAACAATGTTTCAAAAATAAATAAGAATTCTCAGTATAAACTGTTCCAGAGGTCAATGTGGTATAATAAATATATAAAATTGATATCCCGTGTCTTTTTTCTACACAAATACATTCGTCATGTCATTTTGATTCCTCTGATAAAGAGCAATAAACTAGTTACTGAGGCTGCAAAAGTTTGCTTTAAGCAGATTCCTGGCATCTTATACATAAACATCAACATCAGGACCCACTTGTTGACGGTGACACCGATCGCCTGGAGGTAGATCCACTGGCTGCAGTAATGCAGGTAAAGCCGCACAAACCAGATCAAGGCCACGAGCAGCATAAATAGCCATGTCTTTGACGAGCACCAGTGTGAAGCTCTGAGCTGATCCAGGAATATCTGGCTCACAAATCGAGCATGCCAGGCAAGAGTTTCCATGGTCTTGTCAAGGGAAGAATCTGACCTGGAAAATTGTGAAGACATTGTATTCCAACATAGCAAAATAAGAACAACAAACTTATGCCTAGAAATTCATACCATTTGATACTACTGAGTGTGCTATTTAGTAATTGGACCTCTTGATACAACTGACAGTACTTGGTAACTGCCTTTAGTGCAAAGAAATAGGTATGCATTTCAGGCCATTGAAGACAGAAGTCATGATTCCAGATTTTAATTAGGCTAATTTTATGGCTAACATGAGGGGACAAAATTTTAAGGTGACTGAAGGAGGGTACAAAGGGGATGTCGGGTAAGTTTTTTACACAGAGAGTGGTGGGTGTGTGGAACCTGCAGAGGTTGTGGGGGCAAGTACATTAGGGACATTTAAGAGACGCTTAGATAGACACATGAATGACAGAAAATTAGGGGGCTATGTGGGAGGGAAGGGTTAGATAGATCTTAGAGCAGGATATAATGTTGGCACAACATTGTGGGCCGAAGGGCCTGTACTGTGCTGTAGTGTTCTATGTTCTATCCCTCTTTCTATAAATATGATGCTCTGAAATGACACATGAGCATATCCTGCACTGGTGGAATAAAATGGGCAAAGTTATGGGGCCCAATGTAAGAGATAAAACTTAGTAAAGTTTACATATGTTAAAGTTTCCCCCTGATTCTCCCTCAAAAGGTACTCACTTAAGCACAGTGGCACAGTTAAGTAGAGCTCCTGCCTCGTGGTGGGGGAGACCTGGGTTCAAACCTGACCTCGGCCGTTGTCTGCGTGGAGCTTGCCTATTCTCCCTGTGACATGTGAGATTTTCCTGGGTGCTCCTTTTTCCTCTCATATCCCAAAGACGTGCGGGTTGGTAGGTTAATTGGCCACTGTAAATTTGGCCCTAGTGTGTAGCTGAGTGGTAGAATCTCAGGGGAGTTGATGAGAATGTGGGGAGAATAAAAACTGGGGTTAATGTAGGATTAGTGTAAATGGGATGTTGATGGTTGGCGTAGACTTGATGGGCCAAAGGGCCTGTTTCCATCCTATTTCTCTCTATGACTCTAAATCTCTGCCAGTGGGGGAATAAACTGGGGTAGAAATTGGATAATTTGAGGGCATAAAACAGGAGCAATTTGTGGTACCTGTGCTGGAAGGGTGCTTGAAAGCAATTGGATATTGGTTTGAGCTATTCGTTTGTTAATGAGGGGCACTAAAAATCTGACTCCTGCCTCCTCCTCTTAAGCCGATGATGCAGCGCAGAACAGGAGCCACGCCAGTTCCACTGAACCAGTTGCTTGACCATCACCAAAATCTGTTCCCATAAAGTGAACAGGAATGCTGCTTCCAGCACTGAATTCACCCTTACCCTGAAGGGCTGGACCTCCCCTGAAGGAAGATACTTATATCGCAACAGTATATCACAAAAACCAGCCTCCTCGCCATTGACTCTGTCTATACATCCTAGTGCCTCGGGAAAGCAGCCAACATCATCAGAGACCCCTCCCACCTTGGTCATCTTCTCTTCTCCCCTCTCCCATCAGGCAGAAGGTGCAAAAGCTTGAGAACACACAGCACCAGGTTCAAGGACAGCTTCTATACCACGGTTATCAGATATTTGAACTGACCTCTTAAAAGATAAAGATGAACTCCTGATCTCTCAATATCATCATGGCCCTTGCACTTTAGTTGTCTACCAGTACTGCACTTTCTCAGTAACTGTAATACTACATTCTCCATTCTGTTATTGCTTTTCCTTTTGTACTACGTTAACATACTAATGTATGGAATGATCTGCCTGGATGGCATGCAAACAAAGCTTTTCACTGTATCTCAGTGTATGTGACAATAATAAACAAATAAACAACCTCTGCTAAATCTCATTGGGGAAACCACCTAGGGAAATTCCAAGCACTGTAGTCTGTCACTGAAAGGGTATAAACACTAAACACCATTTCACAATGAACTGATATTTCTTCTTATTTGTAAAATTTCCAATATACTAATGCTAATACTTAACAAAAGAAAGGTGGATGAAGATAAAAACAACTGCAGATGCTGGCAATCTAGAAACAGAAAATGCTGGAAACACTCAGCAGGTCAGACAACATCTGTGGAAAGAGTGTTGACTTTTCAATTTGAAGACTCTTCATTGGATAGGTGGTTTCTTTGTGCAGCTACAGTCCTGCAGAACAGATTTCTGATCTTGCAACAAATTCCTAGTCATGTGAACTCCTCCTGGTGGTTTTGCAAAAAGAACCAGAAGAAGCCACCCCTTAGTCAATCAGTGAAGGCCACAAAATACCTTCAAGCTCAAAATTACTGTAAGCCAGCACACTTTTTCTAACAGGCAATGCACTGCCTGACAGTAAGGGCTGTCATTCAAAGATGATCATGCATTGTGATTGGCAATTTTCAAGTGTAGCCACGAGGAAGTTGTCATTTGGGAGTGATGAGGGAAGAAATCCCTCAGAAACCTATTCCTCAGGATTGGGTTTTGATTTTTTTTTAAGAATGAAGGAAATTCTGTGTAAAATGTTTGCTACAAATCTGAAGAAAGGTGTCCTTATTTGCAAACAATAGAGAGCGCATTGGTGACTGGTTTTCCTCACCTCTCCATGTCTGGCTCTATTGACAATGTTGGGTCCAGATGTGTGGACATGATTATGTCTGGTGGCCAATAAGCTAACACACATTCAATGCTGGTAACAAAACAGAAGTCTTTCCCCTTGTCTGAATAGCACACTGGTTCCGAATAAGCAAACATGTTGCTTTTAACTGTAATAAACTGTTCCATTAAATCAAAGAATTAAGCAACACAATGCAATACATACATGTGTCTGGTAATCATGTCAATGATAAGTATGCAAATCTAGTACAATGGTAAAACACCAGTGTGACAGTAAAAGTTATCGATGCATTTGGCTATGTTTAAGTCAATGGAACCAAAGTGCCATGGTGAGCCATGTTACAACACTTAATCCTGGTGACCCCAGGCAATCATCTCTTCTTGTGACCAAAACCCATAAACATGGGAGAAAAGAATAATTGGCAACAATAATCAATAGCTGCATTGGTCTGTTTTCTCCTTACACTTAACTGATAAATTTATCGTGTACACATTCCACTCAGCAAACTAATTGTCAATCTCTGACCGACTTGCGACAGAAGTTTGCCAACTCTCCAGGACTGCCCTGGAGTCACCAGGATCTAACATCAGCTGAAACATAGAAAGAGGAACCAGGAGTAAGCCATTTGGCCCTTCGAGCCTGCACTACCATTCAACATGATCACGGCTGATCATCCAAATTCTGTATGCTGTTCATGCTTGCTCCCCATATCCTTTGATCCCTCTAGCCCTAAGAAAAATATCTGACTCTGTCCTGAATATATTTAATAATCTACTGTAGCTCCAATTGCTTTCCATAGTAAAGAATTCCACAGGTTCACCACTCTCTGAGAGAAGACATTACTCCTCATCTCAGACTTAGATGGCCCTTATCCTTGGACCGTGACCTCTGATCCTGGACGTTTTGGCCATCGGGGACATCTTCCTGCATTTAATATATCCAGTCCTGTTATAATTCTGTATTTTTCAATGAGATCCCCTCTAGCTATTCTAAAGTCTGGTGAATATTGGCCTCAACTACCCAATCTCACTTTGTACGTCAGTCTTGCCAGCCCAAGGATCAGTCTGAGAACTCTGCGGAGCAAAAACTTTCGGGGCATGAAAGGAGTGGCGTTTTTTTCTCATTTTAGAACACTTTTACTGACCAGTTATAAAAATATTGGAAATGGGAAAAGAAGACTGTTTGACTGGGAGAGGTGATGTGAAACTAGGGGTCAAGATACCTCTTGGAATATATCCAACAAAAGTTGGCAAGCAAAACTCCAGCCTATTACTGCATCACCTTTACGGCAAAATTGATTTATTTCCCTGCCTTTGAGTATAATCACCTTGAATTAAGCAGGAAATATTTTGGGCAAGGTCTTGCTCATACCTAATTTTTAATCCGACGATAAGCTCCTCGAAGGTTGGCGGGTACATTGGTTCATAAAGACAGGAGCATTATACCTAACAGCTCTCAATGTAGTCATTCTACAGCTAAATGGAAGCTGTGTACAACTTGCTCTGTCCCTGTGAGCCAGCAAGGTGTAATTGCTGTTCCGTGTTCAGGTTAATTAGCAGCTAATTAGTCATAGCAGATGCTCAGGTCAATGTTGCACTCAGAGTTACTTTCCTTTTAGCACTGATCAAGGTGAGGGCATCAGTGATGAAGAGCGAAATACTTTCCATTTTCAGTGTCTGTTATGAGGACTGTCATTCAGGCTAAATGCACTGTAACATATTAGCAGTGGTTACTCCACAAGACAAGGGATTACGACATTGAATTACCATGGGTAGATGATTGGTTAACCAAAAACTATAGAGTCAGGACAACACTTTTCCAGTTAGTTAGTTATATTCATGTCCAGGTACAGCAAGTAATTCAGAAGGCAAATGTAATGAAAAATCAAAAATAAAACTGCAGATGCTAGAAACCTGAAATAAAAATAGAAAATGCTGGAAATACTCACCAGGTCAAGCAGCATCAGTGAAAAAAGGAACAATTAATATTTCAGATCCAGTACCCTTAGCCAGTGCTGGGGAAGTTCTAAAACTGACTTGTTTCTCTCTTTTCCAGTTCTGACAAAGCGTCCCTGACCTGAACCATTAACGGTTTCTCTTTCCATAGACACTGCCTGACCTGCTGAGTGTTTCCAACATTTTCTGACTTAATGAGAAGCAAGAAAAACAGCCTTTACTGTAAGAGGGGTAGAGTCCAAAATTTGAAGTCTTGCTTCACCTGTGCTGGTCAGACCACACCTGGAACACTGCATACAATTTTGGTCTCATTTTTAAGGGATAAACTTGCCTCAGAAGTAATAGAGAAGGTACGCTAGGAAATCTAGGTTTTATACCTTATGCAAGTTGGGTCTATATTTACTGACATTTAGAAAAATAAGCAGTGGCCTTATTGAAACATAAAGGATTCTGCAGAGGCATGTCAGGGTAGATGCTCGGGGATGTCCTCCTCAAGTTAATGGTAGGACCCTTAACAGCACTGATGTGCAGATGGATCTTGGGGTCCAAGTCCATAGCTCCCTGAATGTTGCCACGCAAGTAGATGGACTGGTAAAGAAGGCATATGGCATGCTTACCTTCATTGGTAGGGACATTGAGTATCAGAGTTAGGAAGTCATGTTGCAGCTATATAAAACTTTAGTTAGGCTACATTTGGAGAATTGTCTGCAATTCTGGTCGCCCTGTTGCAGGAAGGATGTGGAGGCTTTGGAAAGGGTGCAGAACAGGTTTAGTAGGATGCTGCCTGGATTAGAGGGTATGAGCTATAAGCAGAGGTTGGACAAACTTGGTTTGTTTGCCCTCGAGCATCAGAGGCTGAGGGGAGACCTGATAGAAATTTATAAAATGAGAAGCATAAATAATGCAGACAGAATCTTTTTCCCAGGGTAGAAATGTCAAGTAATAGAGAACATGCATTTAAGGTGAGAGAGGGAAAGTTTAAAGGAGATATGCAGGGCAAGTATTTTTACACAGAGAGTGAAGGTGCCTGGAACAGGCTGCCAAGGGTAGTTGTGGAAGCAGATATAATAGTGGTGTTAAGAGGCTGCCAGATAGACACATGACTATGCAGAGAATGGAGGGATATAGATCATGTGCAGGCAGAAATAATTTAGTTTAATTCAGCATTGTATCTGACACAGACATCACGGGCCGAAGGGTTGTTCCTATGCTGTACTGTGCTATGTTCGATGTAAGAAGGAACCCAGATATGGGGCATTTTCTCAGGATAGAGGGTTGCCCGCATAAGAGTGACATGAGGAGGAATATCTTTTTTTTCAAAACAGAAGACTGTAATTCTTTGGAATTCTCTTCCCCAGAGTGCTGTGGAACAGTCAATGAGTATGTCATTGTGTACGTCCATAGCTGAGATCGATTTGGACTGTAAGTGTTATGGAGATCTGGCAAGAATGTGGAGTTGAGATCAAAAATCAAAACAGCCATGAACTGACTGAATGATGGCGCAGATTCAAGTGGCCTACTTCTACTTCTTTACATTCTGATGGTCTCCATTCAGCCCCACCCACGGGACAACACCCACTGTTTTCCCCTCTTACAATGATCTTACATCCGTATATTTGGACATTTAGGGAACGTGGGAACAGAACAGAAAAGTTGAGTTGAGGCAGAGTTGGTCATTAACTCATGATATAATTAGGTTACTGATTGTAAAGGCTAGCTTGAAGAACCTTAGACTGTTCCAGATAGACTCACCATGCCTGAGTTTGCTGATGTTGGTCCCTGGTTAAGCAATGACTCAACTTTGAAGTTCCCATCAAATCCCACCATGGCCTTGTCCCCTCCCTATTATCACCTGTTCCAGCTCCACACCCCTCCAACATCTGTGCACTTCTCCAATCCCTGAATTAAATTATTCCACTATGGGCGGCCAAGGGTTGGCAAATCCCTAAACTCTGAAATTGTTTTCCTGAACCTATTTGCATCTCTTTCCTCTCTAAAAGGGCTCTTTAGAACTTAACTCTCCAGGAAAGATATCTGCCACCTCTCTGAAAATCTCCCTTTATGACCTAATGTCATACTTTGACTCATAAAGCTCCTGCAAAATGCCAGGGGCTGTTTCACTACACTTCACTCCCATTATCCTTCTTGTTACCAACACTTTATACATTCCTACATTTTCCTAACACTTACTGTGCAAACGCGTCTGGAGTATTGCATTCAATTCTGGTTGCCCCATTATAGGAAGGATGTAGAGGCTTTGGAGAGTGTGCAGAAGAGGTTTATCAGGTTGCTGCCTGGATTAGAGGGCATGTGTTATGAGGAGAGGTTGGACAAACTTGGGTTGTTTTCTTTAGAGTGGCGGAGGCTGAGGGGACACCTGATGGAAGTTGATAACATTATGAGAGGCAAGGACAGCCAGTTTCTTTTTCCCAGGGTAGAAATATCTAATACAAGAGGTGTGAGGGGGTAAATTCAATATCGAATACATTTAAGGTGTGAGGGGGTAAGTTCAAAGGAGATGTGCAGGGCAAGTTTTTTACACAGAGAGTGGTGGGTGCCTGGAATACGCTGCCAGGGGTGGTATGGAGACACAATAGAGGTGTTTTGGAGGCTCTTGGATAGGCACATGAATGGAGGGATATGGACATTGTGTAGGCAGAATGGATTAGTTTAGTTAGGCATTTAATTACTAGTTTAATTGGTTTGGCACAACATCGTGGGCTGAAGGGCCTGTTCCTCTGCTATACTGTTTTATTTTCCACGTTCAAACTTCAGAGTGCGTCGCACTCAACTCTGCAACTCCCAACCAAATTGACATGTTGTGGGGTATTTTGCACTGTTAGTGGTACTTTACAAATGCAAGCAGTTGCTACAGAATAAATGTTACACAGTTTTAACTGAAACTTGTTTCTACCAAATTATTATAGTGTGTTGATGCAAAATGGTTTTGATTTCACATCAGTACATGCTGTATGGTTTAACTCAGAAATGATTCAGTTCATACCTCCTTAAGATATAGGAGAGCAATTGTTCCATCAAGTAATGCTAGCTTTCAAAGAAATCCCAGCAATTTCATTGCCTCACTTATTTCAGAATCAGATTTATTATCACTGTCTTATGATGTGAAATTTGCTGTTTTGCAGAAACAGTACAGTGTAAAGACATAAAAATCTATAAATTACAAAAATAAATAAATAGTGCCAAAACAAAGGAATAATGAGGTAGAAATCTGATTATGGAGGGAAAGATACTGCTCCAGAATCATTGAGTGTGGGTCTTCAGGCTCCTGTACCTCCTCCCTGATGGTAGTAACGAGAAGAGGGCATGTCCCGGATGGTGAGGGTGCTTAATGATGGATGCTGCCTTCTTGAGGCACCGTCTCTTGAAGGTGTCCTCGATGGTCGGGAGGGTTGTGCCCGTGATGGAGCTGGCTGAGCCTATAACCCTCTCCAGCCTCTTGTGATCCTGTGCATTGGAACCTCCATACCAGGCTATGATGCAACCAGTCAGAATGCGCTCCACCGTGCATCTATAGAAATTTGTAAGAATCTTCGGTGACATACTGCTGGCGTGCCTTCTTCGTGATTGTATCAATGTGTTGGGCCCAGGATAGATCCTCTGAGATGTTGACACTCAGGACTTGAAGCTGCTTACTCTTTCCACCGCTGACCCCTCAATGAGGACTGGTGTGTGTTCTCCCAACTTCCCCTTCCTGAAGTCCACTATCAGTTTCTTGGTCTCGCTGACATCGTGTGCGAGGTTGTTGTTGCGACACCACTCAACCAGCCAATCTGTCTCACTCCTGTCAACCTCCTCATCACCATTCTCTGTAACCTATTCTTGCCTTTCCCAATCTCATACCACACACCTACACTAGGGGAAATTTACAGTAGCTTATTAACCTGACAACCAGCATGACTTCCGGATGAGAAAAATTAGACCATCAGGAGGAAACCCATGTAGTCACAAAAATAACATGCAAGCTCTGCAGGGATGGCACAGAGGGTCAAAAGTGAACCCAGTTCACTGTAGCTGTGACAGCAGCACTAACTGTAGTGTCCCCCTCCACTCAATCTGCCTACTAGCATCTATTCCCTTGCATGCTTTCAGTTTTTGCATTTATGTCTGCCTCTAGTCAATTTTCCTAATGTGGTTCCAAGTATAATTTCCTTCAATAACCTCAAAAAGTATTTTTTTCTGATTTGAATTTTAAACTATTTAATGTTAGTCAAATGTCAATCATCTCTTTGCTAACTGCAAAAAACATAAATGTAATTTAGATATGGATGACTGGAAATTAATACATTTTATATAGATATATATATATAAAAAACCAGACAGCTATATTGAACTAACACCAGAACTTTGAAGTGACAACTTTGCATTATTCTGAAGAAGCAGCATTTCAAACATTCGACTGGTCTGGGCCAAATGTTACAAATACAATGTTATAAATGTATTTATTTGGGCCTATTGTGGCTAGCATTGCAATTACCTTAGATGGAGGAATAGTCTGATGCATGCACTCCTGCCATGCTGAAATCTTGATTTGGATGTGCTAGTCCATTGTAACTTTCAATTTTAGTGCAAGGCCATCAGATCCTTCATTACTTTATTAATTAAATCAATCCGAATTAGAGCTTTTAACAGCTAAAATGTTTGTCCTTTGCAAAGACACAATGCTGCGATTGGCAAGAATAATTATGAAGCAGCATGGATACCAGATACAACTCCTGAAATGGCAATAACATAAAAAAACACACAAGACTGCACAGCGGTGAATAATGTTATATGAATTGCTGTGCCTTTTGCCATCACAGGAGAATTGAGTACTCTGTGAAATTCTGACACTGATTGAACAGAGCAAACCTGGAAATACGCTTTTTACTTAAGCAGTTGTCAGATTAATAAACCACATTGTAATCTTCCTCTCAGTACAAACACCACTGATTTCTTTCTCAAAGTCCACTTTCACCTTCCACCCTCACCCTTGACAGGAAGGAAGATTCACAGTTGTGTAAAGGGGATACACTGATTCAAAGGCAATTCAGGTTTTTATGCTGTTGAGAGTTTTCCCTTGCAAATCTTAAGCAATGCAAGGAATGTAGATTAAGCCAATGAATGTGTATTATTCATCTGTTTGCATTATAAAAAGAATTACCTGCATTTATACACTCCCTTTAATAACCTTCCCAAATCACTTTACAGTGAAGTAAAGATCAATAATCATGACAATTTAAGAAACACAAAAGCCAATATGCATTCAGCAGAAACCCACACACACAACAATGGGATAGATCAAGGGTCATCTGCTGTTCGTGATGTAAATTCAGGGAAAAGTTTTGGTCAAAAGACCAAAATGTACCATGGAACCTTGAGAGAGTATATGGGACATTAGTCTATTGTTTCATCCAAAATATAGCACTCACTCAGCTCTTCACTGTAACACAAATCTAGATTCTCTGTCCAAGTTTCTATCGCAGGACACCTGAAAACTCCGTCTTACAGTACAAACAGAAGGGCAACATTTGTACACAAACATGAAATGGTAGCTCACAGAGATTGCAATAGTTCCGAGCTTATATATGTGCCAAGTCTGATGAACCCCATAAAATATCTGTGCAAAAGGAGAGATCTTCTCTTAATAGCAACAAACTTCTTCCTGGAATCTGAAAAATTAAAATAAATTCCATTTCAAACTCATTAAAAGTAGTTTCAATCGTCATTCACAAATAAGTCCACTTCTTTCTGTGTGCCATCACCAGCTCAAAGTAGAATTGCCAACACGTTGCCAATATGGAAAGTTAACTCACTCTAATATTGCCCCTGAACATCAGCCCTTTTAATTACTATGCCCCTCTAACCACAGCTGCATCAGGAGTGCCTTCTGCCTTACACAATTCAACCTCACACTGATCCAGGTCGAATTATTGCCTGAAAAGCTTTGATGCAAAAATGGCCAATTTGTAACTAGGTGGAGAGTCTATGAATGCCATCTACATCAGAACGTCTTGTTAATCTGCATCAGGGGACAACACCCCATCGAGCCCTTTTCAGTATTGGATGAAAAATAAATCCTCATTGAAATCTATCTTCTGACCACTGAAACTGTTACCAGCTTTTATTATATATACATATATGGGCATCATTAACAACAATAGCATATATTGCCCAACCCTCATAGCCCATGAGGAGATAGTGGTGAGCCACCTCCTTGAATCACCTTCTGGTGAAGGTGCTCAGTGCTATTGAAGAGGGGATCCCAGAATTTAAAGCCAGTGAAGGAAGATATTTCCAAGATAGAATACTGTGAGTGGAGGGCAAGGGAAAATTTTCATTTAATTCTGATGAGCACAACAAATAATTCGAAGTTTAATATCAACTGTAAAGAACTGTCAAAATAATAGTAAAAATTCCAAAGTGTACACACCCTTGCATCCAAGAGCTGCCGTTATTTTCTCTCTCACAATGAGATGTTTATTTAGTTCTTTCGAAATTTGCCAATAGTAATGGAGAACTACATGTACAAGCAACCTTGCCAAACTGAAGTGTAACTCAGCTCATTAAATTCACCAGTCAGGTTTGCTTTAGTAATAAATCATATTCCAGAACTATTCCAGTTGTCAAAAAAAAATTACAACTTCAACAACAAAGAATGCAATTAGATGATAATAGTTTCAAGATTGCTTTCAATTGATAATATTTTTACTTGAAATGGCAAGCTCCAATTTGCAAAAGTTTCATAGCATTTTAGTCTTTACCGCATCCACTGTGCGTCACTGGCAATAAGATCACACAAAACCCCATGAACAGCATAACCAAGTATTCAGTCTTGCACCAAACTCATCAGACTTGCTTCCTCAAAGCTGTTATGCTCAAGCAGAAATGAACAAGTTTTGGGTACGTGGGCCAAGAAATTCTATCATGTGGTGCAAAGTTTAAAGGTGCTACATGATATAATTTTGATGAGAAAAGTTACTGGCAAAGAGTATTAGGAACTCACTGTGGATCAAGATTTTCCTTCTTGTCTTCTATCTGTCTAATGTGCAAAGACAGAGGCACCCAGCATCATATAATGCATACCTGGATCCCAATCGCACTCTCTCTTCAGTCTCCTACATCGCTCCAACAATATATGACAGAAGCTTGAGGAACAGCACTTCACCTTTGGTCTGGGCATGTTAGAGTCATCGGTACATAATACAGAATTTAATCATTTCTGGTAACCACTGCCTCTTATCCTCTCTCCCGACAGATGTGGTTCCATCTGCATGTTTCAATTTGTTTCTTTTTGTTATTTTTTTGTCTCCAACCGGCCATTATTTTAACTGTTACCTTGACAACTTTGGTCTGTATCCTATCACGGATATTCCTTCTGCTTTCTCCATACCACCCCTGCACTGCCTACCTATCTGCAACTTTCTCCCTTTTCCAGTTATGGTCCTTGCTGTGAAATGTTGATTCTGTTTCTCTCCCCGTGGATGCTGACTGACCTGCTGAGTGTTTTCAGCAGTCTCTGCTTTTGTGAAGGGAGGGAATAGGGTACAGGTCCTCCCCCGCTTACGAACACCCCATTTATGTACAGCCCATACTACGATCAAGTGTTTGGGTGACCGGTAGGATGGATTTGCCGGCTGCCGTGTGGGAACTCGGTTCGCAGCCGCAATTCCAACTTGCAAACTGTTCGTGTTACGAACAGTTCACAGGAAGGTAACCCTGGCATAACCTGGGGAGGACCTGACGGTGGAATTGATCAAAGAGGGCAGTAATCTGTCTGCAAAACCTGAGGATACTTGGTGAGAGCTTGCAATAGTCAACACCGAGCCACAGCACATGGCTGGCTGCCTGAATTAATGTTAGTATTCAAAGGTCCCCAGCTATAACAGGAACTAGGAGCCCAAACGTAGTTCTAATATTCTATACCATATTCGAGTGCCTTGACGTGATTGTCACCTGGTTATGGGCCTGCAGGAATTCTCCAATGGGGACAACTTAACAACTTTAGCTTCAGCTTATGAATGTAAAAATAGTTCATGACTGCAGGTAAATTGGCTCAGTGACCACTCTGAATTGCACAACCGATCCGTTTCTTGAAATGCACCTTTCTTGAGTTATTGCCTAAGCTGTCAATGCTGACAGAAAATTAATTTCTGCTGTCACATTCATAATTTACCACTTTAAGTACTTCTAACATTTGCATTCTGCATAAAATAAAAAAAATAAATACAGGAAATAGTCAGCAGGTCAGGCAGTTATCTGTGGACGAAGAAACAGAGTTAATGATTCAGCTCGATCACCTCTAGTCTCCAGAATATTTCCTCAGATTCTTTATGGTCATCAAATTACAAATTACCTTGTTATTATGCAGATCAAGCTGCAAACAATTTCTACAAAGTAAGTTCTTACAAACAGCAATGCAATAATGACTAAGTAACCAGTTGATGTGATGTTTATTGAGGGATAAATACTTTCTTCCCCACTGCAGCCGTCCCAAAGACAGCATACATTGGGGGTGATAAGTCATCTGCAGAGGAAAGCTCTGACTCGGAGGGCACCTCTCACCCTCAGCCAAGTGAGGTCTTTTTGCTTGTTGGTCAGATCTGGCAATGAGGCGTTCTGCGATATGGTTTGAACTGTTTGCTCCGGGAACAAACCCACGGAATCCATAGTGTCCCTGTCCTGCAGTGTCTGAAGTACATTCTGTGATGACCACTGTCTGATGGACTTGTGGTCAAATAACTCTTCCACAAAGGACAGATGGTGTGGCAACGTCCAGCTGATTGCAGCATTAGATAGGCCAGGCCTATTTTCACCAGCACCAGGGAAAAGTAGAACCTCAGCACGTGGTGACACTTGGTGCCCACATACTTGGGGTCCACACACCAACTGATACAACCACACATGAAGGTGGTTATCAGGATGAGGGCAACATTGGGTACACTTTTGCCCCCATTCTGAAGGGACTTGTCCAGCATGACCCGTCAGACTCGCTCCATCTTGGACCCCCAGATAAATTGGAAGACATCTAGGGTGATTGTCAATGCAGAGGAGCGAGGAACAGGCCACACCTGCACCAAGTACAGCAGCCCTAAGAGCACATCACACCTGATGACCAAGTTCTTCCCAGTTATCGACAGAGAACGCAATTTCCACAAACCCAATTTTTGTTTTACCTTCCCAATCTCTCCAGCTAATTCTTGTTACATGCCTCAGCACCTCCGAACCAGACCCCCAGCACCTTCAGGTAGTCAGACCTGACGATGAAGGGGATATTGGATCGGTCAGGCCAGTCCCAAAGGGCATGGCCTCGCTCTTCCTGCGGTTGACTCTAGCCCCCGATGCCAACTCGGACTGGTCATAGATGTTGATTAATCTGCGAGCTGACTGTGGATCCGAGCAGAAGACGGTGACATTGTCCATGAACGGACCTTTTATAAGCTAGAGATGAACTCTTTATCTCCCAGTCTACTTCGTTGTGGCCCTTGCACTTCATTTGTTTACCTGTGCTACACTTTCTCTGTAGCTACGACATGATGTTCTGCATTCTGTTTTTCTTTTTACTGTCTTGATGTACTCGCATGATGTGAATGGCACACAAACAAAAACTCACTGTATCTTGATACATGTGGCAATAATAAAGCTAATACCAATGATTACTATCTGCTAAATGTGGCTGCAAATCCACAAGTAGCAGTTGTGCAATGGCCAACTAGTGTCAGTATTAGAGGGAAGGGTATAAGTAAGTAATGTTTAATCTTTTCTAATCTAAAACAGTCGAGGACTCCAATGCTCTAAAGCTCAGATTCCTAACCATTGATTTCCTTTCCTCTCCTGCACACCTTAGTGTTTCTACCCAAGCATTTAAATGCAGTCCATTGTTTCACAGTTCTGCTGATTACATCTGTAGCCTGCCAAGTGAACTAACCTGTATGCGTTCCATTTATTCCCCACAAGAATTAATTTTAATGATTGTTTCTGCACGCTAAGCAGAGAGGCAAAGTATAGCAGATGGTCAAGTGCGAATTACAGATGTGTGGTGTACCTGGTTGGTTTGGGGGGGCCAATGAATTATCAAGCTACAAAACCATAAGTGTTCAGGCAACTCCAAGAACCACAGGGGACCTGACACACATCTGAAATTTGTCCCATGACCAGCTGCTGTGCTGTGCCAAGTACACAAGCATTTCTTTCTGCATGTGACAAAAAAAAAATGGCCAGTGTCTGGTCAGGCTGAGGGAGCTGCACAGGTGAAGAGGCTGTTGGAAATAAAAGGGGGCTGGGCGGGACGATGTGTGCTACACAATCAGCAAAGTTAGTCATGAAGAAAATAAACATTAATCATAAAAGGCAGTTTACAAATAAATTACTTTAAAGGACATATCACCATTAAACAGCATGAAAGGTTAAAGGGTGACTGAAGAAAGGTCTTTAAAATTATGAAGGGGCTTGATAGGTAGACATGTATTGACCTGAAAGGAATGTAAATCTACGGGTCAGAAATATTAAATAGACATTAATAATTTCAACAAGGAACAACAACAGAAATGTTGGAATAATTTAACCAATCAAACAGCATCTGTGGAAAGAGAAAGCAGTTAATGTTTTCAGTCAATGACCCATCCACAGAACTGGGGGAGGAGTGGAGGGTTTACCAACTAACCCGAAATGTTGACTGGTTTCTCTTTCCACAGATGCTGCTTGACTGGCTGAGTTCTTCCAGCATCTGTTTTTGTTTCAAGTTCCAGGATCTATGGTGTTATTTGTTATCCAATAAGGAACTCAGGATAAATTTCTTCAATTGGGGAATGGTAAGAATGTGGAACTCATTACCACAAAGGGTAAAAAGTATGGTAGCTAGGGAAAGAGTAGGTCCCTACAGGAACCCAAAGGGAAATCTATGTGAGGAGCCCGGGGAAATGAGAGGGATCCTAAATGAGTACTTCTCATTGGTATTCACCGGGGAGAAAAATGTGGAGGATGGAGAGTTAGTGCGTTGATATTCTGGAACATATCTGCGCCAGGAAGGAGGAAGTATTAGGGATACTGGCACACATTAAGGTGGATAAACCCCAGGGCCTGATGATATCTATCCCAGGATGCTATGGGAAGCAAGGGAGGAGATTTTTGGGGCTCTAACGGAGATTTTTGTATCTTTGTTAGCCACAGGTGAGGTACCAGAGGACTGGCAAATAGCTAATGTTGTTCCCTTATTCAAAAAAGGTGGTAGGGATAAGACAGGAAACTACTGGCCAGTGAGCCTTACATCAATAGTAGGGAAATGATTAGAAAAAATTCTAAGGGAAAGGACTTATGTTCACTTGGAAAGGTAGGGACTGATTAGGAGGAGTCTAAAGCTAGAGGACACAGATTTAAGGTAAGAGGAGAAAGATTTAAAGGGGATCTGAGGGGTATGTTTTTCACACAGAGGGTGATGGTTATATAGAACAAGGTGCCAGAGGAAGTGGTGGAGACAGATATAATTGCAATGTTTAAAAGCCACTTGACAGGTTCTTGGGTAGAGAAAGAGTAGAGGGATATGGGCCAAATGTGGGCAAATGGGATTAGTGTGGTTAGTTATCACAGTTGGCATGGAGCAGCTGGGCTGAAGGTCCCATTTCTGTACTGTACAACTCTTTCACTCTACTTAAGGGGAAGCTACATGAGCTTATGAGAGAGAAAGGAATAAAATGATATGTTGATAGTCTGAGATAAAGTGGGGTGGGAGGAGTTTTTTTGGAACTTGAACTCAGCTGTAGACCAATTGGGCTGATTGGGCTGTCTGTACGTTATAAGTTCAATGTAAACAAGATTTTACATCCAACAGACTTGTTGAGATTGAAGTTATTACTGAGTCGTCAAAGCTAAGAAGTTCAAACCATGCCAACTATAAGTGATGCTGTAACAAAGGGTGTGATCATTGCACAATTATTGCACTGTAGCTGGTCAGCTGGTAGCAAGTTCACGTCCCACTTCCAAATCTTAAGAACAAAGAATGAGGCTGATACTGAGGGAGTGCTGCATCATAGAATCTGACACCTTCCAGATGTGATGCTTACTGAAGCCCTTACTGCACTTAAAGGGTGACGCAATTAACCTTGTCGGTTTTTGAAGAAGTGCAGGAGAATTACTCCCCTTATATCCCTTACATATCACCAAAAACAAACCAGTTGACCATGCTCACATCAGCGCTGCTGGGAACTTGCTGTGTGCAAATTGATTGCTACATTTCCCATGTATGATAAATGCACACGATAAATGCAAGGCTTTCTTTATCTTTACAGAGCGTGCCAGCTAAGGTAATGACTTAAGTGGACTTCTGCCACCCCTATGCAACAGACTAGTCATTTATAATATAATAAACAAATTTGAAAATTTTGAGAGTCAAGTTCTGTAAAGGGTGCACACCTGTGTGGATTAGCTGCATGCCCCAAGGTACTGTAATGAATACCAATAAGTGAGTAAGAGACATTGTACGACTTTCTTGACAGGCGGAAAAAATTAATTATGCCAACAATACTTTACCCATTTTCTTATATTTTCTTTGCACATAAGATTTATTCATGCATTTGCAAAACACTGCCTGGAAAATAGTGTGTCTCATATTAATCAAACACTGCAGACAAATAACTAATCCCTTCGCCAAAGGGCCTGGCTTCAGTTTTGATATTATTACAATTGCAATGGAATCGAAATACAAGCTAAGCAGCAAAATGGAGATTAGGCAAGATGCAGCCACTACCCACAGATGTTTTTTTTTCCTTTAAAATACATATAAATTGTAACTATCAAGAACTCTCACAAACAATGTGTTAATTTTCCTTCATGAAACTTTTAGCAAGTACATTTAACTCCTGCAATACAGCATTGATGAAGAAAGGAAAAAGGAACCAGAGCCTTTTTGTTCTATCAAACAATGCAGAACAAACTGTATCATAGGGTAAGCCAAAGGCCTGGAAGAGGAGGTTCAATTTGGAGAGCTTGGATAATTAGATTGTTCAGACTTAACCAAATTCTAAAGCTGTTAAGTTCTAGCAAGCACTCTTGTGGATTAAGGGTTCGGCAAATAGTTTATTAACTTCACAAGAAGGTCATTACTTTTAAACCAATGATGAGAAGTGGCAGCTAAACTTTCCAGTGCTGTTTTGTCAAACTGAACACCTGGATGCAGTCTTATACCGATATCTCTGAAATTGTCTGTATGCTAAAAAGGTAAGAATTGGTCACATATTTAGAGTCATTGAGTCATACAGCACAGAAGAGGCACTTCAGCCCAATATTTTAAGAACAAGTCTACGAAGCAGCTGAAATAACATTCATTACACTGTTGTGTATTTTACACCTCTTTTGGAAATGTATTCAAATGCACATGTGCTGAAATAGCATGCTAATCTTGGCCTATGTTACCCCAGAACTAATGCCACTGTATGGGAAATGCTGATGCCATTTATTGGCCCGGATTTCACACTAATGATGAATGTGACATACCAAGTGTTCACCATCATTATGACAAACAAAAAAATCTTCAGAGGTTGGAAATCTGAGATAAAAGCAGAAAATGCTGGAAACAATCAGCAGGTCATATAGCACCTGTAGAAAGAAGAACAGAGTTAATGTTTCAAGTCCAAGACTCTTCACCAGATCTTCATCCTGAAACATTAACTGTCTCTTTAACAGATGCCGTCTAACCTGCTGACTGTTTCTGGTTTTATTTCACGATCTTTAATCCATTAAACGAGCAGCAGTTTCTGTATTTGAACACAAGTGGGATTAACACGGAAATCTGAAAGTTGCTGTCAGTGATTCAGTGTTCTTCTGTAGGTTATACTGTTTGCAGTCTTTCTACAGCACTCAATGAATTAAATTAAACTGATCTAAATTCCAGGTACTTATGAACAAGACACCTCCGTTAAAATATCCTGAAATTCTTCCTTAATGTTAGGTGAGGATCAAGTGTCCTTCTAATAGTATACCAAGTCAGAAACGCTGCCAAACTATCTGGTCCTAAATAACAATTTCAAGTGTCTATTGTAATTCCCTGACGGGTTTTGCAAAATATAAAGGATATTGGTAACTGGCAATTGGTTCGTTATTGTCACATGTACTGAAATACAGTGACAGGCTTTTGTTTGCGTGCTATCCAGACAGATTATTGCAAACATAAGTACATCAAGGTAGTACAAAAGGAACAACAATAACAGAATGCAGAATATAGAGTTAGGTTTACATTTACAGAGAAAGTGCAGCACAGGCAGACAAATAAAGTGCAAGTGCCATGATGAGATCCATTGAGAGATCAAGAGTTCATCTTTATCATACAAGAGGTCCATTAAAGAGTCTTATAACAGTGGGATAGAAGCTGTCCTTGAGCCTGGTGGTGGGTGTTTCAAGCCTTTGTATCTTCTGCACGAGGGAAGGGGGGAGAAGAAAAAATAACTGGGGCAGGTGGAGTCTTTGATTATGTTGACTGCTTTGCCCAGGCAGTGAAAAGTGAAGACAGAGTCAATGGAGGGGAGGCTGGTTTCCAAAACAATATGAAGATATTTTTAGTTTTTTAGGAATTTATTTCCAAGATCTTATCTTAATTGAATTTGGCAATGAGTTAATTAACAATTGTCCTTTTTGCTTCCTGTCTTTATGAGTATAAATATTTTTTTAATGTGGTTGCCAACTTAATGATGTCACAGCTGCAGATCACCAAAGATCCCTTTGACCTGGTGCCTGACAGTAGCAGGTGCCTAAACAGTAGAAGTTCACACTGCAGAGACAATTTTATAGTTGCAAGGGCATGGGGGAGATTTGTTGTTCTGCCACTAAGTTCTGGTCCAAGGTTGATTGACCTGATTTACATCATCTTCTATCTGTAGAGTTTGATTTTTTTTGTTTTGAATGAATAAAAACTGAACAAGGGAGTATCAAAAATTGAACTGAAAATCTTTTTTAATCACCAGTAAGACTTTATGACATCAGTAAAAGTCAACCATGCTGAAATTACATATTCACAGGGCTGGCCACCAGTGGCAGCTCCACAGAGAATTGCCAGTGAGCTACAATGCATGGGTCAGCTTATTCCTGAACTCTGTGCAGTGCAATGTGGAAGTCAAGAACTATCTGGAGGTCAGTTTCTGGAAATCCAATTCTCCTGCTCCAACACTGGAATCCACACTGACTCCAAGTGCAAGTAGGTGTATTTTTATAAATTAGTTAGCATCACAATGATAGAATTAGAGACAGATAGCACTGATAAAGGCCTATCGGCCCATCGAGTCCATGCCGACCATCAACCACCCAGTTACACTAATGCTACATTAATTCCATTTTTTAGTCACTGTATATTCTCATAAACTACCCCCAGATTCTACCACTCACCGGTACTCAAGGGACAATCTGCAGTGATCAATCAACCTAGCAACTTGCATGTCATTGGGATGTGGGAGGAAACAGGAGAACCCAGAGGAAACACACCCGGTTCACTGGGATAACGTGCAAACTCCACACAAATAGCACCCAAGGTCAGGATTGAACCTGCGTCACTGGTGTTCTGAGGCAGCGGCTCTACTAGCTGCTCCAATGTGTTGCCCTTAAACATTCTTAATATTTTAAATTAATTTCTCAGGCTCAAACATGCTTTTAAGTAATTTTTAGAAATTATTTAAATCTGTTTCAACCATTGAAATTGAAATTGGTTTATTGTTGTCACATGTAACAAGATACATTGAAAAACCTTGTTCTGCATGCCACTCGTACAGATAATTTCAAAACATAAGTACATTCAGGTCATGCAAGGGAAAAGCAATAACAGAATGCAGAATATAGCTTTACAGTTACAGAGAAAGTGCAGTGCAGGTGCAAGGTGCAAGGGCCATGACAAGGTAGATTATGAGGTCAAGAGTTCATCTTTAACATACAAGAGGTCTGTTTAAGAGTCTTACAACAGCAGGAGAGAAGCTGTCCTTGAGCCTGGTGGTCGGTGTTTTCAACCTTTGTATCTTCTGCCCAATGGAATGGGGAAGAGAGAATTTCCGAGGCAGTGAAAAGTGTCGACAATGTCAATGGACAGGAGATTGGTTTGCATGATAGACTGAGCTACATTCACAACTCTCTGCAATTTCTTGGGGTCTTGGGCAGAGCAGTTGCCATACCAAGCTGTGATGCATTCCAATAGGATGTTTTCTCTGGTGCCTCTGTAAAAATTGGTGAGGGTCAACTGGGACGTGCCGAATTTCCTATGTTAAATGTCTCATCAGAAACATTTAAAGGCAGGTGAAAAGGACTTTCAGAGAACAAGCCATCAGGGTGGTCTGAGGCTGGAGCCTTAGGATCTGCCACCTGGGGCTCAGTCATTGCTAGTGATTCCCTCAGCTTTGCAGAAGGCCACAACAGCAAGGTCAGAAGGATGCTTGGACCCAAACAGCCACCTGTGCCAAATAGCACAGGCAGCAAGCAGAAGCAGCAGTCCACATCCAGCACGATCAGGCCCAGTCATTTTGCTTTATGAATGTTTTATGCGTCTTTGAAAATGTCTGTACAAACTACCAACCAATAGGTGGTGTAAAAAGCCAGAAGCATTACACTGTAGGTGGAAACAGCGCAAAAAGCAAGAAGTCTTTGCGATTACATGAAAGGAAGACTATGATATCATTAAAAAAATAATTCAGGTAAAGTTCAAACTGGTCTGTAATTGTCAATATTTGAACAGTTTAAATTTTTGTTGAACTTTATGGAGCCTGGATGTTGATCCATTGGAAGTATTTTTGATAACAACAGATTACTTCAATTTTGCCAAACACAAATAGAAAATGACAAAGCATCCCAGAACTGAACAAAAAAATAAAAACTGGAACATTCAAGCCCTGCCTAACTAGAATCAAGACCTGAATTCTGTATCTCTTCAGCCTCATGACAGCAAGGAACTGAGGTCACTTTTATAGAAAGGAGATGAAATACCACTTGCACAGCTGTTCTGGCAACACAATGCCCTGTAACGTTCTGACACCACAGTGATAGACAGCAGACCCTGGTGTTCATTGGTATTACTTAATACATACAAAAACCCGACTATATCAATTAGCAATTAAAATATGTTTGGAATAAAATGGATCAAATTTCTAATGGATTTCTCAGTGAGGTCAGTGACTTCCACACATTTCCATGTGGAGTACACAAAGAATATTGTAACACAACTGCTGTGGATCCTTTCTCTATTGATTTGCTAAAGGCCACATTGTAATACAATAGCAGCACCACAGCATCCAGTTATGCATTAGTTACTCAGTACTCTGACAAGCAGCAGATTCACTGCATGTTTAGAGACAAAGAGTCATAGAATAATACAACACGGAAACAGGCTCTTTGGCCCAACCCGTCCATGCCAACCAAGATGCCCATCTATGCTAGTCCCATTTGCCTGTGTTTGGCCCATATCCTTTCCTATCTTTTTCTGATTTAAACCTTTCCAATCCATGTACCTGTCCAAATGTCTTGTATATGTTGTCATTGTACCTGCCTCAACCATTTCTTCTGGCAGCTCATTCCATATATTTCCCTGGGAAAAAAATTGTGTCCGTTCACCCCATCTGTGCTCCTCATGATTTTAGGTCACCCCCTCAGTCTCCTAGGCTCCAAGGAATAAAGTCCTAACCTACCCAACCTCACCCTATAACACAGTCCCTTGAGTCCTGGCAACATTCTCGTAAATCTTCTTTGCACTCTTTCCAGCTTAATGATGTTTTTCCCATCACTGGTAACCTAAACTATAATACAATACTACGGGAGACACAAGAGACTGCAAATGCTTGAATCTGGAGCAACATACAAAGCGCTGGAGGAACTCAGCAGGTCGGGCAGCATCTAGGTGAAGGGTCTTGACCTGAAATGTTGAATGTCTATTTCCCTCCATAGATGCAGCCTGACCCATTGAGTTCCTCCAGTGCTTTGGGTGTTGCCACAATACTCCAGATGTGGCTTCACCATTGTCTGCGACATAACCCAAGTCCGAAGACACAATGCTCTGACTGATAGAGGCCAGCATGCCAAATGCCTTCTTCACCACCCTGTCTACATGTGACGCCACTTTCAGGGAACTATATACCTATACTCCTAGGTCCCTCGGTTTTACAACACTCTCCGGGGCCCGACCATTCACTGTGCAAGTCCTACTCTGGTTTGACTTCCCAAAATGCAACACTTCATTTCTGGATCCTACAGAAAATGCCTTATGATCAGCCCTATAATGACATCCTTATAAAGGCATCCATGAAGATAATATTTCATTTTGCAGTTTTAACAATGTCACATGATCCTCCATATATTATGGAGACACAAGAGACTGCAGGTGCTGGAATCTGGAGCAACAAATAATCTGCTGGAAGAACTCAGCAGGTCAAGCAGCATCTGTGGGAGAAAAGGAACTGTCGACGTTTTGAGTCAAAACCCTGCATCAGGTCCTGAAAAATGACACAGGAGAAAACCCAGGTAACCTTCTGGTTAAACGGAGACAGAAGACACTGCAGATACTTGAATCTGGAGCAAGAAACAATCTGCTGGAGGCACTCAGCGGGTCGAGCAGCATCTGTGGGAGAAAAGGAATTGTTGACGTTTTAGGTCAAAACACTGTACCAATCCTTTCCCCTCACAGATGTTGCTTGACCCGCTGAGTTCCTCCAGTAAATTGTTTGTTGCAACCTGCTAGTTAATGTTGGGTGTGGGATAAATATGGTATTAGTATTGGTTTATTATTGTCACATGTACTGAATACAGTGAAAAACTTTGTTTTGCAAGCCATCCATATGGATCATTTCAAAACATAATAACATTAAGGTAGTATAAGGGAAAAGCAAAAACAGAATGCAGAATATAGATGAAGTGCAGTGCATGTAGACAATAAGGTGGAAGGGCCATGATGAGGCAGATTGTGAGGTCAAGTGTTCATCTTTAGCATACAAGGAGTCTATTCAAGAATCTTATAACAGCAGGCTAGAAGCTGTCTGTGGTGTGTGTTTTCAAGTTTTTGTATCTTCTGCCTGATGGAGGGGTGGGGGGGAGAAGAAGAGAGAATGTCCAGGGTGGGAGGGATCTTTGGTTATTTTGGCGGCTTTTCCGAGGCAGCGAGAAGTGTAGACAAAGTCCATGGAGGGAGGCTGGTTTGCATGATGGACTAAGCTGTGTCCACAACTCTCTTCAATATCTTGCAGTCTTGGGCAGAGCAGCTGCCATACCAAGCTGTGATGAATCCGGATAGGATGCTTTCAATGATACATCTATAAAAATTAGTGAGGGTCATCCAAAGTACTTCATGGTGGTGGATGTCAGAGCCACTGGATGGAAGTCAGTAAGGCAAGTAACCTTTCATTTCTTTGGTGCTGGGATAATAGTGGTCTTCTGAAAGCAGCTGAGAACCTCCAATTGACCAGGGACTGGGGAGAACACCCTACAGGTTTTCATATACAGTTAAGGGATCTTTCATGAACAAGTCAGTGGGAAGATGGAGCTTCAGTTCAATGTTTCATCTGAAAGACAACTCCTTCTGCATTACCCCACCTCCTCAGTGTTAGCCCAAATGTTATACTCAGCTCTCTGAAATCAGAAATTAATGCACAATCGACAAACTCAAAGTTGAGGATGCTAACACTCACCCATTGTTCTCGCTACATTGGTACAGGTGACTAAAAACCAGGTCAGAGGTCTAGGTTTTTGTGAGCACCCTAAAGGAAAGAAAAATTTATGGATGTGAGGCAATCTATGGCCCCAGGAAAAGGGCTGTATTCCATGGTCAAATTTGTAGCAGCATCGAGACCTCGAAGGATTGTAGACCTGGGTCTGAACAGAGCTGGGGGGCTGAAGGCTCAAATTAGAGAGTCTCTTCTTCATTATTACCCATCTAAAGTCAATAGTCATGCAAGGGTACATCAAGGCACTAAGCAAATGGAAAAATGCAGCTTACGATTTAGTCTGATGAACCTAGGTCAGGGACAAACGTAGGTCCATTCCGCCACACTCTTGCTAAACCTCTGAAGGGAGTCCAGGAGTTAATTTCTATTTCACACACGAGAACCAAAGTGTTGAGCAAAATTATATACTGCACTAAAAGCAGGAAATTCCCGGAATGCTACACTAGCCAGGCAGCAACTGCGGAAAGAGGAAATGTGAAGGGACGTTGGTGCAAGGTGGAGGATAGGTATGGGAGAGGTAAAGAAACAAAATTTAGTCAGGAGAAGCTGTAAATGGGAATAACAGGATCACTTTCTGAAATTGCTAAAGCAATATTGAGTCTGGAAGGCTAACAGTGATGAGATGCTTCAGTTATCTGAACTTGTTTTAAAACTTTTACTTGGTTCAACTTATGGACATACAGTGACAGACATGGTGCACCAGACTGAGGAAGCACAATCATGTCCTCCCAGAAGAACTCCTCATGTTGTAAAGCTGGAGCTTCAGTGACCAGATTACTCTTTCTATCTGAAATACTTACCTCTTGCAGGGGAATGTAGAAGACAGTTCGTGGACTTTTGCATTCCCTGCTTCATGTATCCGTGCTTTCTTTATGCTTACATAATAGACACCCAGTTACTGGGTGTGAGAACCACATGCAACAAACAATATGACTCTGTTGAGCCACTTAATGGCTCTCAGGATCACTAGGACTGCCACACACTCCTTCCAAAACTCAAGCACTGACTGGTAATAAGAACAAAAAATGTTCAAACTGGCAGGCTTCGTTTCCTTGAAGAATGTGGATGGCTTCAATACACAGAATGAGGTCTAGATTCCTCAGCTGTCTAAAAGTCTCTCCCAGGTTCTTCCCCATTTAAACTTTACTAACACTGCATATAACTAACAAGCAAATGCCCAACTACTCAGGCGCTGGAGATTAAAGATGACCTGATATTCATTCTACTTCATTTCATTAAACCCATGTTAATTTAACATGCTCAGATTACAAAGAAATGCTCATAGCTTTTTAATCACAGTGTCTTTAATCTTCTTTGCAATCATCCATGTCACGATTGCGATGTACATTTGTGGTTTGGCAGAATCAGTTTCGAACTGTGCAACTGAAATTTTGCAAATCCTTAATATTAATATTTGCAACTGTGGTACACATTTATGAATATACAGTGCATCCGAACAATCAAACTGCAGCACTAAGATCTCAGTGCAACAGGAGGTAAGAATTCAGGAGAATATTGTATTAGTCAATAATTTGCCCTTACAGCATAGTAATTTTTCAAATTGGTGTGTAAATATCACTTAAATGTTATGAACCAACATAGTTGCCCGAAGGAAACCATTGTCTCATTAATCCAGTGGACCTATCGAAGGAGGGTATAAAATACAGCATGAAAATATAGAATTGTAACCTGCCCTTATTTTTGTGGCGTGCGGGAATGTTTTGTAAAGTGGTTGCTGCCAAGCATCAGAAACTCAATTTGCATTAAAAAAATCTGTACTGCAACAAACCACAGCTAAAGCAGGAGACACTTGCACGCCTAGGTTAAAAGAGAAAGAATGATGAAGAGTAAGAAAAGCCTATATTAACATAGTTCCTTCCTTTTCCCTTTTAGGACATTCCAAAACCCATCACAGTAAATGTAGTGTAGTCACCTCTGTAATGTCAGAAATGCTACTGCCAATTCAAGCATGACATGCTCCCAAAGACAGCAAGGGCATGAGGACTAGATAATCTACTTTTAGGTACAAGTATTGACCAGGACGTAAGGTATAACTTATCTTCTTTTCTTTGAATAAGTGGTATTGCACCTATAAAGTTGACCAGGAAGCCAGAGGAGGCCTTGTTTTATCTTCTCACTGGAAGACAGCAGTACAGCACTCCCTCAGTACTGCCCTAGTCTCAGAAGTGGGACTTGAATCCAAGGCCTCCTTTCTCAGAAATGAGAACACTGCTGGCAAGGACATGACACAGAACTCTTAACTCACATTCTTTTTGCATATCAATCACACTAAAATCCATTCTACTTGGAGGAGGTCACGCCAGCGATCATTTCCAAATGAAATCCAGCATATCGCAAAATTGGACTGGACACTTCAGTGCGTCATTCACATTACCACACCTTATGTTTTTTCAGATACACATATAGTGATGGCACTATTTGTACAATGCTCATATCCACACTTCCCAACATAAATTGGAGTCATAGAGTCATACAGGATGGAAGCAGGCCCTTCGGCCCAACCAGTCCATGCCAACCAATTTGCCCAACTAAGCTAGTCTCATTTGCCGGCATTTGGCCCACATCCCTCTAAACCTTTCCTATCCATGTACCTGTCCAAGTGTCTTTTAAATGTTGTTATTGTACCTGCCTCAATCATTTCCTCCAGCAGCTCTTTCCATATACTGACCACCCTCTGGGTGAAAAAGTTGCCCCTCAGATTCCTATTAAATCTCTTCCCTCTCACCTTAAACCCATGCCCTCTAGTTCTTGATGCCCCAACCCTAGGAAAATGACTATGTGCATTCACCCTATCTATGTCCTTCATGATTTTATACACCTACATATAATTACCCCCTCATTCTCCTATGTTCCAAGGAATAAAGCCCTAGCCTATTCAACCTCTCCTTATAACTCAGTCCCTTGAGTCCTGACAACATCCTCATAAATCTTTTCTGCACTCTTTCCAGCCTAATGGCATCTTCCCATAGCAGGATGTGGCTTCACCATCGTCTTGTACAACTGCAACATAACATCCCAACATCTATACTCAATGCCCTGACTGATGAAGGCCAGCATACCAAAAGTCTTCTTCACCACCCTGTCTACCTGTGGATCTTTAGAAAACAAATTACAGTCACATTAGAACAGTATCAGTACAACTAGGAGTAGAGGGCACTATCTTGTTGCTTTCACTTATCTTGTTTTGTTTTCTTGTTATTTACAGGGATACTTTATTGGCCTGACTGGGCCGTTTTAGAACCCACCAAAAGCCTGCTCGAAGACCTTCCAAACTCCACATAATGTACTGCAACTAACAACGAGTGCTTCAGTTACCATTTAGCTGCTGAGGTACTCAGTCAGTAGGTGGCTCAGTGGGGACAATCTATTAGCAGCTGTCAGCAGCTGCCACACCAGCATCACTTATCTCTGCAAAATGATATTATTTGCCTGAAATGAAAACGCCTTTGAACAATATTTGTGTGTTCAGAATCATTTATAGCAACAAAAAAATCAATTATGATGAAAGTCAAAACTTATAATAGTTGGATCTAAACCTTCACATCCTTGTGCCTTTTACGTGGGTTTTGATGTCTTTGAACGACTGTGTAACTAAAGCTTGGCTACTGGAAGGATGGTCCCATTATCTTTGAGTCCGCATAGACACCTTCAATCACCCATAGAATCACAGAGTCATAGAAAGTTCACAGCACGGGAGGACATTCTGCCCAACAAGTCTGTACTGGCCCTACATAAGAGCAAACCAGCTAATCCACTCCCTCATTATCTTTCCACAGCCCTAAAACCCAATGATGCTGGAGGAACTCGGCAGGCCAGGCAGCATCCATGGACAAAAGCAGGCGGTCAACGTCTCAGGTCAGGACCCTTCTTCAGGACTGAAGATAGGAAAAGGGGAAGCCCAGTATATAGGAGGGAAAAGTAAAGCAGTGATAGGTGGACAGAAGAGGGAAGGCAGGGTGGGCACAAGGTGGTGATAGGTAGTTGCAGGTAAGAGATAGTGATAGGCAGGTGTGGGGGAGGAGGAGAGAGCAGATGAACTGGGGGATGGGTCAAAGGTAAGGAGAGAAAGGGAAAAAAAGATAGAAAAAAAGAGGCTAGGAAAGGGAAGAAGAGAAGAAGCATGGGGGGGGTGGTGGTGTTGTGGGGATGGTAAGGTGGAGATTACCTAAAGTGGCAGAATTCAATGTTCATGCCATTCATGCCGATTCCAGCATCTGCAGTCCTTTGTTTCTCTTTCACTTGTCCGGCTCTCCTGAGTCCAACAACTGAATCTGTTCCCACCACAACCCACAGTGGGGCATTGTAAACCCTCTCTAAGCCACCAGTTATGAGTGGCATCTCTCTGCTCAATGAAGTCATCAAACAGCTCCAGGGTGGCACATCACTATTCCTTTAGGGCTACAATCTGATCCTGTGTGGCAGATACCAGACTCCCCCCCCCCCCCCCCCCCCTTGGATCAGGCAAGACTACACAGAGCAGAAAGATGTGTGGCCTTTCTCTGTGCCTTCACAACAGCTGCCAGCTGAACCTGTAGGCACTGTATGACAGGATTGCCATGACCATTTCCTATCACCTAGTCATAGAGTGATACAGCATGGAAACTGGTCCTTCAACTCACCAAGTCCAAACTGACCATCAGCTATCCACTTACACTGATCCTACTTTTTATTCACCCAACATTTCTATCAACCTCCCCCAGATTTTACCACTCACCTGCACATTTAGGGGCAACTTACAGTGGCCAATTAACTTACCAACCCACAGGTCTTTGTGATACAGGAAGAAACCAGAGCAACTAGATGAAACCCGCACCATGACAAGGAGAATGTGCAAACTCCACACAGACAGCACTCCAGGTCAGGTCTGCACCTGAGTCTCTCACACTGTGAGGCAGCAGCTTTACTAGTTGCCTAGAGTTGATTCCATACATAGTACCAAAAGGAAGTCTTTGCTGGATTTAACACATAGTTTGCTTCTAATCGAATGCTACATATAAAAGTAACTTGATCTAAAGCATATAGTTCCCTGAAAGTGGTGACACAGTTAGACAGATTGGTGAATAAAATGTATGGCATGTTTGCCTTCATCAGTCAGGACACTGAGTACAGGAGTTGGGATGTCATGTGGCAGCTGTAGAAGACATTGGTGAGGCCACACCTGGAATATTGTGTGCAGTTCTGGTCACTGTACTATAGGAAGGCAGTGATTACACTAGCGAGGGTGCAGAAAAGATTCACAAGGATGTTGCTGAGATGGGAGGGCTTTTTATAAGGAGAGACTGGACAGGCTAGGATTGTTTTCCCTGGAGCAAAGAAGGCTGAGGGGTGACCTTATAGTTTTATAAAATCCTGAGAGGCATAGGTAAGGTGGATAGTCACAATCTTTTTTCCAGGGTAGGGGAATCTAAAACTAGAGGGCAATGGTTTAAGGTGAAAGGGAAAGATTTAAAGGTGACCTGAGGGGAAAGTTTTTCACACAGATGGTGGTGGGTACGTGGAGTGAGCTGCCAGAGGAAGTGGTAGAGGCAAGAACAATTACAACATTTATAAGACATTTGGATAGGAAAGGTTTACAGGGATATGGACTAAATGCAGGCAAATGGGACTAGCTCAGGTAGGCACCTTGGTTAACATGGACAAGTTGGGCCAAAGGGCCCGTTTTCCATGCTTTATAACTCTATGACCCTACTTGACTAAAGTCACAGTCAACGAGTAAGAGAACTTGCACAGAGATTCAAGTCTCTGGAATAACTAACTATTGGAAATCATTAAGATGTTGTGGCTTCAAAAAATACAAGACTTAAATTCCGGAAGGGGCCACAAATGCCAATATTGGACAAGAAACCAAAAATTGAAATATATTCACTTGCAGATAAAGAGCTCCACTAAAATGCCACTGCAGGGAGATGCTCTAGTGATCTGCCCAGGCACTGCTAAGGAAAGATTTCCACAGCACACATTGAGTCAGGCTTTTTGTGAGGAAGTAGCGCAACTTCTCCTTGGTTGCACATATTAACTAGGTTTAATTTTCATAGTCACTCGCTCACTGCTGCCAACAAAACTCCACTACTTGGCATATTATCTGGACCTCTTAAAATGGTGACGTCCCAGTATAGCTAGAAGTCTTTTGGTGGCCTGGAGCTGAAAAAAGACAAGAAGCAGGCTCTCCATCCTTCTGGCAATGATTCTTGAAATTGTGATGACATAGCTGTACAACTGGAGAGAGGATCTGCACACTTGGTGACCTGCAGTAATATATAGAGCACCTAAATCAAATAATGGATCCAGATTTACAGCAGAACAGACCCCATCAGTGGCTGCTTCAACCCAACCCCCAACAAAGGTGCAAGTAAGACTGGGTCCCTGGAAGTTTTGAAGGAGCAGAGCCACTTCTGTTAAGGAGACACAAGAGACTGCAGATGCTACAATCTGGAGCAACACACAAACTGCTGGAGGATCTCAATGGGTCAGACAGTATCTATGGAGGAAAGTGGACAGTTGACATGTCGGGTCAAGACCCTGGATCTGGACCCTGATTTTGTCCAGCAGTTTGTGTGACGTCCTCTTCTGTCAAGGTCTGGTACTCTGTTTGTGATCCACATTGTTTCCATTTTGCACATGTGTAGACCAAAGTTGCAGCAGCAGAATGAAATGTGCATTGGATGATGACGAATGTCATCCTTGTGATACATTGTGATACAATACACACAGAACATCACAATCGAATGCTCACATGCAACAGTTATTGATTGGGTTTAGCCATTAATTTTATACTGTTTTATATCAGTATGGATCGGCAGCAACGATTATAACTCCGCCACAGTTATCCTAAACACTGGTGCTCCACAAGTCCTCAGCCCCCTGCTCTACTCCCGATACACCCACGACTGTGTGGCCAGATTCTGCTCTAATTCCATCTACAAGTTTGCAGATGATACCACCGTAGTGGGCCATATCTCAAATAATGATAAATAATGATACAGGAAGGAGAGAGAGAGCCTAGTGACATGGTGTCATGACAATAACCTTTCCCTCAGTGTCAGCAAAACAAAAGTCATTGACTTCAGGAAGGGGGGCAAAACACATATGCCTGTTTACACCAACGGTGCTGAGGTCGAGAGGGCTGAGAGCTTCAAGTTCCCAGGAATGAACTTCACCAATAGCCAGTCCTGGTCCAACCACATAGACTCCATGGCCAAGAAAGCTCACCAGCGCCTCTACTTCCTCAGGAGGCTGAAGAAATTTGGCATGTCCTCTTTGACCTTCACCATTTTTTATCGATGCAACATAGAAAGCATCTTGTCCGGATGTATCATGGCTTGATATGACAACTGCTCTGCCTGAGACCGCAAGAATCTGCAGAGAGTTGTGGACACAGCTCAGAACATCACGGAAACCAGCTTCCCCTCCGTGGATTCTGTCTACACTTCTCAGTGCCTCAGTCAAGCAGCCAACATAATAAAGACCCCACCCACACCGGACATTCTCTCTCCTCCTCCTCCCATCGGGCAGAAGATACTAAAGCCAAAACGCATGTACCACCAGGCTCAAGGACAGCTTCCATCCCGCTGTTATAAGATTATTGAACGGTTCTCTAATACATTAAGATAGACTCTTGACCTCACAATCTACCTTCACAGCACTTTCTCTGTAACTGTAATACTTTATTCTGCATTCTGTTATTATTTCACCTGTACTACTTCAATGCACTGTTGTAATGAATTAATCTGTATGAATGGTATGCAAGACAAGTTTTTCACTGTAACTCAGTACCTACGACAATAATAAACCAATTTACCAATTTACCCCAACTCAATCCCTAAGAGTCTAACAATAAGGCACTATGATCATGATTGCACTAGAGAAGGTGCAGAGGAGATTCACCAGGATGTTGCCTGGGATGGAGTGTTTCAGTTATAAAGAGTGACTGGAGAAGCTGGGTTTGTTTTCCTTGGAGTGAACAAGGCTGAGGGGGACCTGACTGAGGTATACAAAATTACGAGGGTCATAGATAGGATTGATAATAGGAAACTTTAGGGTAAGGTTTAAGAGGTTTAGAGAGGATCTGAGGAAGAATTCTTTCACCCTGAACATGGGTGGAATCTGGAAACACACTGACTGAGTGGGTGGGGAAGGTAGGTACTCCACAACATTTAAGAAGTATCCAGATAAGCACTTGAATGGCCAATGCATTGAAGGCTACAGACTGGTAAATGGGATTAGAAAAGATAAGTACTTGATGGTCAGCATGGACATGGTGGGATGTAGAGACTGTTTTTATGCTGTGTGATTCTATGAGTTCCCTGGTAAGATTAGAATGTATTTTCTTCTGGTTTGTACATGGTTAAACCATGAGCATATACTTTTTCTCACATAATCAGTATTCAAAGGTAGGATTTAGTTTTTTTTTGACAATGGCACTTTAACTTTATTCTTGTACTTAGCTAATGTAATTAACACAATTTTTTTTCACACTGATCTTTTCATAATAGAAAAGTCAGTCAAAGAACAGGTACCATAATCCCCCTGCTTTGAGCTATGCAGCAGATTAAGAAGGGAACCAATTAAACCTGGTTATAGGTGCCAAAAGGATAACCTAGATAAAGGCAATGAAAGCATTTCTGAAGATTGCACTATAAAGCTCTGTCTACATTTCAGAATGGTTAGTTTTAAACCAGCACTCACACAACAGAGAACCGGTATTGGTCCAAGTCTTCCAGGCATGGTGACTCTGGAGGGAATCTGCTTTGTTCAACAGCGCTCTGGCACTTATCCTTCCCATTAAACTCTGCCAGGTTATGACGGCTTCCCTGGAAACAAAAGGCAAAATGAGGAATGTCCAGCTTCTGTAAAGATGCTGCACTACTAACAACAGCAACAAAAACGTCCATTTAGATAGCACCTTCAACACTATCAAACAAAAACTGATGTAAAGCCACCTATGAGGGATGTTTTGGGGAAAAATCAACAACCTGCTCGAAGAGGGATGTTTTAAAGAGCAACTTATGTGAAGGATGTACTTGCCATAGAGAGTGTGCAGCAAGATTCATTAGACTGGTTCCAGGACAGAGAACACCAGAAAATAGGAGCAGAAGGAGACTACAACCTCAACTTAAAATCACAATTAAAATTTGCCTCTCCAAAGTTCTGAAAATGTCCCTTTGCTTCACAGAATTATTTGAAGTAAAACTGAACTATAAATGCCAAATATTAAAGAAAATAACTTTATCTGTCTAGAGTCCAGAACTAGGGGACACAGGTTTAAGGTGAGAGGGGAGAAATTTAAAAGAGATCTGAGGGTTAAGTTTTTCACACAGAGGGTGGTGGTTATTTGGAATGAGCTGCCAAAGGAGGTTGTGGAGGCAGATACAATTACAACACTTAAGAGGCGTTTTTTCAGGTGTTTGGATAGGGAAGGCATAAAGGGATACAGGTCTAATGCGGGCAAATGGGATTAGCATAGAGAGGCATCATGGTTGGCATGGACAAGCTGGGCCAGAAAGGCCCATTTCTGTACTGAATAATTCTATGACCATTGCAATTGACTGTATAGTTGTGTAAAATTTTACATATTAGCCACACAGTAAACACTCAGGCTGCATAATCTAAATTCAACGTAAAAAGGACTGAGCTCTTTACAAAACTACCAAGCCCAAGTCCTTAGGAGAGGCTGAGGTGATCAAGTAAACATTATAAGGAAGGGATCAGAAAATCAAAAGGCAATTCGGTGGATTGATTGGAGTAGAAATCCCTCCTTGGTCACTTAAAGTAAATGTGCTTCAATGATAGCGATGAGGAGGCTTACAGGGGTGAGATAGATCAGCTGGTTGAGTGGTGTCACAACAACAACCTCGCACTCAACATCAGCAAGACCAAGGAACTGATTGTGGACTTCAGGAAGGCAAAGTCAGGAGAACACACACCAGTCCTCATTGAGGGGTCAGCAGTGGAAAGGGTGAGCAGCTTCAAGTCCTGGGAGTCAACATCTCAGAGAATCTATACTGGGCCCAACACATTGATGCAATCACGAAGAAGACACACTAGCAGCTTGATTTTGTTAGGAGTTTGAGGAGATTTGGTATGTCACCAAAGACTCTTACGAAGTTCTATAGATGTACAGTGGAGAGCATAAAAAGGACTGAGTTGGTTGCATCACAGCCTTGTATGGAGGCTCCAATGCACAGGATCACAAGAGGCTACAAAGGGTTATGGCCTCAGCCAGCTCCATCACGGGTACAACCCCCCCCCCCCCACCATCGAGGACATCTTCAAGAGGCGGTGCCACAAGAAGGCATAATGAAGTATGCTCATGGGTTCATGGATCATTCAGAAATCTGATGGCAGAGGAGAAGAAGCTGTTCCTGAATCATTGAGTGTGGGTCTTCAGACTCCTGTACCTCCTCCCTGATGGTAATAATGAGAAGCGGGTATGTCCTGGATGGTGAGGGTCTTTAAAAAATTACTACCATCAGGGAGGAGGTACAGGAGTCTGAAGACCCACACTCAACAATTCAGGAACAGCTTCTTCCCCTCTGCCGTCAAATTTCTGAATGATCCATGAACCCATGAACATATCTAATTATTCCTTTTTTCTCTTGCACTATTTATTTATTTTTGTAATTTATAGATTTTTATGTCTTTGCACTCTACTTCTGCTGCAAAACAACAAAATTCATGTCATATGTCAGTGATAATAAATCTGATTCTGATTCTGATTTTGATTCAAATATAGTTCCACTGGAAACCATGCACAAACAAATAAGATTAAGATGGATGATAAAATATCATGATAAAGCTTTCAAATAAAATAATTATATTTTAAGTATTCATTTGAGTGAATTACAAACAACATACATAAAAAGTAGTTTGCCAAGCTGTAATTATGGCACAGTGCACCATTAAAAACTTCATGTAACAAAGAACACTTCCAGGATATATTACAGCAAGACTCATTTGTAATTACTTGCGATATTTTTACAAATGCATTAATGCTACTATATGTCCTAGGAAAGAGATACTGGTTTTTACACAAGGCCGTAAACTTAAGCTATATGCATAATGAGACTTGAAACTTTGAGGTGTTACAATACAACTCCAATAATCCAGTATGCTCGGGACTTTGGCAGTACTGGATTATCGGATGTTATTTTGTTAATACGCCAATACACTTTTAATTCACCTTTCTAAAAGACATAAAACAGTAACATTTTGATGATCACAGTTAGCTTGAAGGGAGTGTATGAAATAGAACCGGGTAAATCTCAAGCAAGTGTGGCCAACAGAAACAGGTGAGTTTCAAGGGACTGCGGGAACCGGGGCCCCGGTGAGTGGAAATTGCAAACATTACCTGGTGACCCAGATGCAGAACCATCGGGATTTTTAAATTGTTGGATAGTGGATTATTGGAGTTTTACTGTACATTATTACAAAGAAGGTACACAATGTGACTCTTCCATACAACAGGCTCACAGTATGTCTACACACATAGATACACTATAATACCTGTCCAATTAATAGCAATACACAAAAAGTGCTGGAGGTGCTCAGCAGGTCAGGCAGCATCCATGAAGGGAAATAAACAGTCGACGTTTCGGGCCAAGACCTTTCATCAGAACTGGAAAGGAAGAGGGCAGAAGCCAGAAAAAGGTGGGGGGAGGGTGAGGAGTACACACAGGCAGGGGATAGGTGAGATCAGGTGACAGGTGAGGTGGGGAGGTAGTGGGTTGGGGAGGGGGAGAAGATGTAATAAGCTGAGAGGTGATGGGTAGAAGAGACAAAGGGCTGAAGAAGAAGGAATCCAGTAGGAGGGGGGCAGTGGAACATGGAATAAAGGATGGAGGAGGGGAGGAGAGGAGATGGACAGGTCATCAAGGTGGGAGAAGGGAGCCACAGGAATAAGGGAAGACAAAGGAGAGGAGAGGGGAAAGAAACAGAAGGGATGGGGTTACCGGAAGTTAGAGAAATCAATGTTGAGGCCATCAGATTGGAGACTTCCAAGGCAGAATATGAGGTGTTGTTCCTCCAACCTGCGCCTGGTCTCAACGTGGCAGTAGAGGAGGCCATGGATAGACATGTCAGTATGGGAATGGGACGTGAAATTGAAGTGGGTGGCCACCAGGAGGTCCTGGCTGTTGCAACGGATGGAGCAAAGGTGCTCGACGAAGCAGTCACCGAATCTGCGTCAGGTCTCACCGATGCCGCACCGGGAGCACCGGATGCAATAAATGACACCCTCAGACTCAAAGGTGAAGCGTTGCCTCACCTGGAAGGATCATCTGGGACCCTGAATGGTGGTGACGGAGAAGTTGTAGGGACAGGTGTAGCACTTGGTGCAGTTGCAGGCATAAGTTACACAAAAAGTGCGGGAGGAACTTAAGCTGTCCTTGAGTCTGGTGGTGCCTGTTTTCAAGCTCTTCTATCCTCTGCCCGATAAAAGGGGGGAGAAAAGAGAATGTCCAAGGTGGCCTTTGATTATGTTGGCTCCTTTTCCAAGGTAGCAGGAAGTGTAGACAGAGTCCATGGAGGGGAGGTTGGTTTTCGCGATGGATTAAAATATGCATGGAATGGAAATCCAGAAGATACAGTCAGTTTCATGTTGTAACGACAGCAAACTCTGGTAGTTTCACTGCCATTACAACCACAAATTTGCCCATTGTATTCCAATATATAATGCCATGGCAACAAAGGAAATGGTTAAGAGACATAATGAGAGTTTTACAGGATAGCACTGTACCAAAATACAGGGACATAAAGTGAGGAACACAGTGATAGAAACAGTGGAAGTCAGGCAGAGAGTTAACACCAGTATTAGAACAACCACCTGAGAAGCAAATTAAATGTTCATCTGCTAATATTACTAACAGTAATTTCTAGACTATTAAGTTTAAGTGAATGTTCCCATTAATTTGCATACAGCGCAGGCTGCAAATGTCAACAGATTTTGGCGTGCAGAACTAAGATATAGTTACCACTAAGCCCAAAGTTTTATGAGTTGCCCTTTCCAGACCCGAGACACTTAACCTTGCAGGGCAGCACAGAGGTGCAGTTGGTGGTGCCACTGCCTCACGGTTCCAGCGACCTGGGTTCAATCCTGACCCCCGATGTTACCTGTGTGGTGTTTACACGTTCTTCCTGTGACCACATGGGTTTCCCCTGGATGCTCTGGTTTCCCAAAAATGTGTGGGTTGTAAATTTAATTGGCTACTGTGAATTGCCCTTGGTGTGTAAGTGAGGGATAGTATCTAGAGGGCAGTTCATGGGAATGTGAGGAGAATAAAATGGAATTAGGGCAGGATTGATGTAAAAAATGGGTGTTTGATGGTCGACATGGACTAGGTGGGCTGAAAGGCCTGTTTCTGTGCTGTGCCTCTCTATAATTCTAAGACTCAATAGCTACCACTAACAGCACAGATCGGATCCAGTAATACAACACGGAAACAAGCCCTTCAGTCCACTAAGTCTGCGCCAACCATCTAACACCCATTTACACGAATTCCATAATAGTTGGAACTTTTGCACACATTCCCAGGATATATGTCTCGATGCTGAATACATGGAGCTCCAGGATCTAGACCCTGAGACAAGAATATTGTGGAATATTGTGGACTGTGGATTGCAATTTGGAATATTGTATTCATTTGGAATATTGTGGTCCGTTTTGGTCACCCTGCTTTAGGAAAGATGCCATTAAGCTGGAAAGAGTGCAGAGAAGATGTACGAGGATGCTGCCAGGACTCAAAGGAGTGAGTTGGAGAGAGGTTGAGTTGAGCAGTTTGGGACTTTTTTCATTAGACCGTAGGAGAATGAGGGGTGATCTTATAACGGTGTATAAAATAATGAGGGGCATAGATAGGGTGAATGCACACAGTTTTTTTCCCAGGCTTGGTGAATCAAGAACTAGCTTGCATAGGTTTAAGGTGAGAGTGGAGAGACTAAATATGAAACTGAGGGGTAATTTTTTCACCCAGAGAGTGGTCAGAATATGGAATGAGCTGCCAAAGTAAATGATTGAGGCAGGTACATTAAGATAAGATATCTTTATTAGTCACATGTACATTGAAACACACAGTGAAATGCAGCTTTTGTGTAGAATGTTCTGGGGGCAGCCCACAAGTGTCGCCACACTTCTGGCACAAACATAGCATGCCCACAACTTCCTAACCCGTATGTCTTTGGGATGCGGGAGGAAACTGGAGCACCTAGAGGAAACCCACGCAGACATGGGGAGAACGTACAAACTCCTTATAGACAGTGGACGGAATTGAACCCGGGTCGCTGGTGCTGTAAAGAGTTACGCTAACCGCTACACTACCGTTTCTGCTCATCACACAATATTTAAGATACTTGGACAGGTACATGGATAGAAGAGGTTTAGAGGGATATGGGCCAAATGCAGGTAAATGGGACTAGCTTAGATGGGAATCTTGGTCGGCATGGACCAGTTGGGCTGAAGGGCCTGTTTCCATGTTGTATGACTCTATGACTCTAGAAAGGAATAGTAATAAATACCAAAGTCATAACGTTTTGTGCTCTGGAGCAGAGCCTGCCACTGGTGGTGTTCTCATGCACATTCAGCCCTTGTCCTGCAAGTTGGGTGTCTGAGAGCTGCTGTTGCAGAAATGATTGTGGATTGGATCAGTGGAACATATGATGAGCACCCAGAAGGAAGGGCACATCTTAAGTTCAGATCCTTCGGGATCGAGTTGTGGCATTCGCTGAAAAGCAAAGCTTATTTTTGTACTCAGCCAGCCAGAGAGTAATTTCTATTGAGATAAGTAGGGGGGAAAGAGCCATTAAATGTGAAGGGTAGCCTCAACTTTAACTCAGGAGGGAAGGTTGGGGAGCAGTGGTGTAGATGAGCTCACATGCTGAAGAAGTTTATCAACTGAGCATCATTTAGTTTCACAAAATCAGCCTTCTTCCCAAAACTGGCAAGTACTTCTCCATGGATCGTGGGTGGGAGAAGGAGTCCGGGAAATTCCAACAGGAGGAGAAACCGGTAACAGATTCCACCACAATGCAGGACAATCAGAAGGCCCCAGGATGGCCAGCTCTTTGATGACATTCAGTAACAAATGCTCAATGAAGTGGCACGCAGGGAGACTGCATGTAGCTGCTAACAAAGCATACTTAACAAATTGGCAAATCAGTTTATTACTGTCACACGTACCGAGGTGCAATGAAAAACTTTATTTTGCAAGCCATCCATACAGATATCTTTATTAGTCACATGTACATAGAAACACACAGTGAAATGCATCTTTGCCTAGAGTGTTCAACAGTGCATTGAGGTAGTACAAGGGAAAAACAAGAAGAGAATGCAGAATAAAGTGTTACAGTTACAGAGAAAGTGTAGTGCAGGCAGACAATAAGGTGCAAGGCCAGAATGAGGTAGATTGTGAGGTCAAGAGTCCATCTTATCATACTAGGGGAACATTCAATAGTTATATAACAATGGGATAGAAGCTGTCCTTGAGCCAGGTGGTATGTGCTTTCAGGCTTTTGTATCTTCTGCCCGATGGCAGGGGGGAGAAGAGAGGTCAGGGGTGGATGGGGTCTTTGATTATGCTGGCTGCTTTACCAAGGCAGCAAGAAGTGTAGACAGAGTCCATGGAGGGGAGGCTGGTTTCTGTGATGTTCCGGGCTGTGCCCACAACTCTCTGCAGTTTCTTGTGGTCACAGGCAAAGCAGTTGCCATACCAAGCTGTGATGCATCCAGATAGGATGCTTTCCATGATGCATCGATAAAAACTGATGAGGGTCAAAGGGGACATGCCAAATTTCTTTAGCTTCCTGAGGAAGTAGAGGCACTGGTGAGCTTTCTTGGCCATGGCATCTACGTGGTTGGACCAGGACAGGCTATTGGTTATGTTCACTCCTAGGAACTTGAAGCTCTCAACCCTCTCGACCTCAGCATCATTGATGTAAACAGGAGTGTGTGCACTGACCCCTTCCTGAAGTCAATGACCAGATCTTTTGTTTTGCTAACATTGAGGGGAAGGTTGTTGTTATGACACCATGTCACTAGGGTCTCTATCTCCTTCCTGTACTCCAACTCATCGCTATTTGAGATTCAACCCACTACGGTGGTGTCATCTGCAAACTTATAGATGGAGTTAAAGCAGAATCTTGCCACACAGTCCAAAGTGTATAGGGCATAGAGTAGGGGGCTGAAGAAGCAGCCTGTGGGTCACCATTGTTGAGGATAACCGTGACAGAGGTGTTGTTGCCTATCTTTAGTGACTGGGATCTGATGGTCGGGAAGTCAAGAATCCAGTTGCAAAGGGAGGTGTTGAGTCCCAGGTCTAGAAGTTTGGTGATGAGTTTGCTTGGAATTATAGTATTGAAGGTGGAGCTGTAGTCAATAAACAATAGTCTAACGTAGATGTCTTTACTGTCCAGATGCTCCAGAGGTGAGTGTAGGGACAGGGAGATGGCGTCCGCCAGGGACCTGTTTTGGCAGCAGGGGAATTGCAGTGGGTTGAGGTTGTCTGAGAGGTTGGTGTTTATGTGTGTCGTAACCACCCTTTCAAAGCACTTCATGCTTCATGATGGTGGATGTCAGAGCCAGCAAGCCGTAGTCATTAAGGCAGGGTACCTTATTTTTCTTAGGTACCGGGATGATAGTGGTCTTCTTGAAGCAGGTGGGAACCTCAGATTGAAGTAGGGAGAGGTTAAAAATGTCTGTAAATATCCCCACCAGCTGATCTGTGCAGGATCTAAGATCACAACTAGGGACACCATTTGGGGTAGATGCTTTCCGCGGGTTCACTCTCCAGAAGACTGATCTGACGTCTGCAATGGTGACTGTGGGTTCAGGTGCACTGGAGGCTGTCGGGGTGGGTGGTGACATTCTAATCCCCTTCTGTTCAAAACATGCATAGAATGTGTTAAGCTCATCAGGAAGGCATGTGCTGTTGTCAGCCATGCTGCCTGACTTCGTTTATTAGCTCGTTATAGCATGTAAGCCCTGCCACAACTGGCGGCTGGTCTGGGACTTGATTTTGGACTGGCATTGTCTCTTGATATCCCTGATAGCTTTACAGAAGTCATATCTCGATTTCTTAAATAGGTCAGGGTTATGCACATGTTTGATGCTGGAGACTAGAGGTGAATTTCCCCTCCTTGCCAACCAATAAATGGTGGGTGTCAGCTTTTCCATGCACAGCAGGATTTATTATGAGATGCAGGGATCAGCAATTTTTTGCAGGCACCTCCCGTTAATGTGTAGAGAAAAAGCATTTCCAGTGTTTCTGATCTCTGAAAGCCACCAATTGTAAGCTCTTGCTCACAACTTCTATCGATGCACCATAGAAAGCATGCTATCTGGATGCATCACAGCTTGGTACAGCAACTGCTCTGCTCAGGACTGCAAGAAACAGCAGAGAGTTGTGGACACAGCGCAGTGTGTCACGGAAACCAGCCTCCCCTCCATGGACACTGTCTATACCTCTTGCTTCCTTGGTGAAGCAGCCAGCATAATCAAAGACCCCACCCACTCGGGTCATTCTCTCTTCTCCCCTCTCCCATCAGGTAGAAGATACAGGAGCCTTAGGGCACTACCACCAGGCTGAAGGACAGCTTCTATCCCACGGTGATAAGACTATTGAACGGTTCCCTCATACGTTGAGATGGACTCTTGACCTCACAATCTACCTTGTGGTGACCTTGCACCTTACTATCTACCTGCAATGCACTTCTTTTTAGCTGTGACACTTTACTCTGTACTCTGTTATTGTTTTTTTTACCTGTACTACCTCAATGCACTCTGTACTAACTCAATGTATCTGCACTGTATAATGAATTGATCTGTACAAATGATATACAAGACAAGTTTTTCACTGTACCTCGGTACAAGTGACATAATAAACCAATACCAATACCAATAGGCATACCAGGGAAGTAGTTCCCAGATTGGCTCTGAGTTCATAAAGGCACTACATAATTGTAAGCTGTGATTATATTGTTTTTATTAGAATATAGAACATAGAACAGTACATCACAGGAACAGGCCCTTTGGCCCACGATGTTGTGTTGAACTAATTAAGCTAATGACACCTGGTCCCTTCTACCTGCACATGGTCAATATCCCTTCATCCCTGCATATTCGTGTGCTTAGCTAAGAGCTTCTTGAACGCCTCTATCATACCTGAGAGAAACAAAGGACTGCAGATGCTGGAATCTAGATGAAGAACACAATGATGCTGGAGGAACTCAACAGGCCAGGCAGCATCCATGGAGAAAATCAGGTGGTCAACATTTCCGGTCAGGATCCTTCTTCAGGACTGAAGATAGGAAAAGGGGAAGCCCAATATATCGTATCTGCCTCCACCACCACCCCCTGGCACTGCATTCCAGGCACCCACCACTCTCTGTGTAAAAGCTTGCCCCACACATCTCTTTTGAACTTTCCCCCTTTCATCTTAAATGCATGCCATCAAATATTAAACATTTCGACCCTGGGAAAAAGATACCAGCTGCCTCCTCTACCTATACCTCTCAAAATCTTATAAACTTCTATCAGGTCTCCCTCAGCCTCCGCCGCTCCAGAACCCAAGTTTTTCCAACCTCTCCTTATAGTACATGCCCCCTAATCCAGGCAGCATACTGGTAAACCTATTCTGCACTCTCTCCAAAGTCTCTACATCCTTCCTAGAATAGGGCAACCAGAATTGAATGCAATACTCCAGATGTGGCCTAACCAGAGTTTTATAAAGCTGCAACATAACTTGCTGATTCTTGAACTCAGTGCCTTGACCAATAAAGGCAAGCATGCCATACACCTTCTTTATCACCCTATCGGCTTGTGCGGCCACTTTCAGGGAGCTATGGACTTGGACCCCAACATCCTTCTGTTCATCAACACTGTTAAGGGTCCTCCCATTAACTGTGTACTTTCCCTTTACATTTGATTTTATTGTAGCTGACATCTGTGGCATGTAGGGTTTTTGGGTGTAAAAATGGCAGCAGAGTTCTCAGGCATGAAGATCCAGTCTCTATCGAACATGAATGTGGTCCTGAAATATGAGGGACTTTGAGGGTAGTCAACAGCAAACAGCTACAGCCTAAAGGCAGATGGAGAGAAACCCAGCAGATAAAGAAAGGGTGGAAATAAAAAGTATTTGATGAAGCAGCACTGTCATGAAGCAGAACTGTGAGTCACTTAACAATGTACGGTCTTCTCATTTAATACAGTGGGGTTTGCCGAAGTCTAAACCCTTGCACCAGAATTACATTGAGGATATGTAGTAACAACGTAGAATTTTAAAAAAACATGATTAGCACTTCAAAGGCATGAAAGTTAATGACCGACTGATTAATTTCAGCGAAGTCTTCCTGCAGTCCAAGAGTAGGTATGTTCTCAACATGAAAAGATCGGTTGGCATTGTTGACTTCACCAAGTGTCACTCAATGCACCTTGTCAAACACATCAAATGCACCTTTGAAGGCCGCAAACACCGCTGGGTGTGAAATATATTTTGACTAATCTTGAGCTGACAATAGCAGTCATGCATGCAAGTGTACAGACAGGCATTCTCACCTTCAGGAACACTCTGCTCTCGCTACTGACTCTGATTAGCTCATCAAATTTCTTTGCACACTCAGAGTTGCTTCCACAGGTGTTGTGATCTGCAATGCAAAATTAAGCAAAAATGTAATCAAGATAATATTGAGGCAAAAATGCACTTTTTCATTCCTAATGATAAATAGGAGTTAATTGGTAATTGGTTTATTATTGTCACATGTACTGAGATACAGTGGAAAACTTTGTTTTGCATGCCATCCAGACAGATCATTCCAAACATAAATGGAATGAGGTAGGACAAAAGGAAAAATAACAGAATGCAGAATAGAGTGTTAGTTACAGAGAAAGTGCAGTACAAGTAGACAATCAGGGCAAGGGCCATGACAAGGTAGATTGATAGATCAAGAGTTCATCTTTATTCTACAAGAGGTCCATTCAAGAGTCTTATAACAGCGGGACAGAAACTGTCCTTGAGCTTGCTGGTGCATTCTTTCAAGCTTTTGTATCTTCTGCCCAATGGGAGGGAGAGAAGAGAGAATGACTGGGGTGGGAGGGGTCCTTGATTATGTTGGCTGCTTTCCCAAAGCAGCAGGAAGTGTAGATAGAGTCAATGGAGGGGAGGCTGGTTTTCATGATAGACTGGACTATGATCAGAACTCTCTGCAATTCCTCACAATCTTGGGCTGAGAAATTACCAGACCATTGGCCCTATGCTGTTGACCACACCCTTTGCCTTCAAAGGAACTGGTTGCCAGAAGAATACAACTAACCAATTCACCAGCATCCATTCAACAATAGGGCCATAGACCAATTTCTATTCCTTTCCATAAGAGTCTGATAATGGAGAGTTTTCATTTGCAACTGGAATTATTCCAACAAAGTCATTTAGAATAGATTCAGAGAGCTGAATGTATAGTAGAAACATCTCAGGCAAGTTTTCTCAATGGGTACTCAGAGAAATATCTGAGTAAATACCAATCTAAGCAGTGGATGAAATGTCATATTTATAAAACAGTAGGCAAAAGTTGGAGAAGATAGAGGGTACAAAAGACTAGCATGTGACTGGCAAACCAAACCGGTGTTGGATGCTTAAAAAGAAATAAAAACACAACAATGAAGACAAAGGAAAGCAAAGATGAATAAAGTTCCAAAAAGGGTGTAGTAGATCAGCTGGGTGGTGATATTCTAATGTTATATGATTGTCTGCCACTTTTGTTAAATGAGGTTCCAGAGAGAGGGAGCAAAAATTCCTCTGATCACTCTGTCCAGTGCCACTGTGGTCAGAGCTGCAAAGATTTCCCCTGTTTAGTATTCTTACAGAATCACACACTTTTTTTATGTCACTGAACATTGCTTTGGACATGGTGACCAGAAGAAATCTCTCCCCATTACTCTAAAATGGTTGCAAAGTCTTTGAGGTAAGAGTCAAAATTATTTGGGAAGAAGCACCGTGTCAGTAAAGTCCTATACTATTTTCATTGTGTATTTCCAAGAACATTGTAACTCACACACAAACACAATACAAAGCAGCCATGGCATTTATTTGTTTTGTGCTATTTTACAGCATTTGCAAAGATAGAATACTTTGTGTTTTGAAAGTTGGGGAGGAAATGAAATAGCCCGAGATGTACAAGAGAACTCAAAGAAGAAAGCTTTGCATCGTTTATGCTTGACTCTGTAATTAAGAGAAAAATCTGCTCAGTATATAATGGCAGCATCCAAATTAATTCTTTGCAAAGGGCTTATGATTTTGTTAAACCTTTCTTCGTTATGGTCTACTATGCTCCTCTTAGATCAAAAGGATATACTAAAGCTATGAATCAAACAATAATTAGTTATTCACTTACAGTGTTTTAATGTATCTTTTGACCTACAAGCTGACACAAATAGTTAATGGTATTATGGTTTGATAGGAAGAGCACTATAACAAATGTTCGGGGCAACCACACTTGGCTCTCAGGTTACATGTTATTCCTTTTCAAGTGAAATTGTTCCCATCCAGTCCAGGACCTTCCACTAATGAAACTTAAACTGGAGGGTGTCGCATCCTATTTAAAACATTGTAAAGCAAAGCACACTAACAAGCAAAGCAATTACTGCTTTTGTGGGCAGTTTTTCCTCTGTATGCATTGGCTTTACACTGACACAGCATACAGTGATAGAATTTTTTTTTAAATCAAGTAAGTTCAATTTCTTTTTAACAAGGTCGCCATATCTCTTTTCTTCTCCTTTTTGTTTGAGATTCAGTAATATTACCCAATGCTGCAAGACTGGCTGGCTGAATTCATTTCAACTCCTACTCTCCAAATATCTTGTAATAATTTGCTAAATAAAACGCAATAACAATAATTTCTCTCCCGCAACAACAGCAAGGAGCTCCTCAAATTGAAGTTCAATATAATTTGCACTGAGATCTGAATAAAACATATAAGGAAAATCAGTCAAACGCTCGCAATTAGAGAAGATGAAAAATCTAAAAAGAAATTAAATTTAGTTGTAATACAACTTCCATTCTTCTCTTGCTAGAAAATTACTACCAAAGTGTTTTTTCTGTAATTTAAATGTTAAGCCACCAGATGTGTGTCTCATGCTTGAAGAGTTGAAGCTTTGCATTATTTAGCATATTAAGACCCACAGAATGTAAAAAAAGAATTCTTCATTGCCTCGAGGTTCTAATTAAGTAAACCTTTGCTTGATGCATGCAAAAATTGCAATACAAGAAATTTCTTTTTGCAGTCAGTCTCAGCAATATAATAAATATGGAAAATCCTAAACCGATATAATTTTTCTTTTGCTTCAGGATTCAAATATATCTACTATAATCAGCTACTCGGAATAAAGGCAAACAATCAGCAAGAGACCTAAAGCACTTAGGTTAACATCCACATACTTTGTGTAATAGTAAATGAATATCACATTTCACACGCAGTATTCACAAAACATAAGTTTAAACTTAGTTATCTGTGGCATTTTCCAAAGATCTCAACTTTGCATGACAGAGTAACTTTGCTGCACAATCTTTTGCACGGCACAAAGGGCTGTTAAATGCACAACGTGATGAGGCTTCTGCATTGTACTCTATTTCCAAAATTTGGCCACGTTGACTTCAATACAAGCAGTGCACAGGCATGATTAAATTGAGCATTTAACACATGCAACCAATGGAGAATTTCTTTTCCAAATTCCTCAATTAGCAAATTACCAATAAAAAGGCAAGCTTGATGCATGAAATCTAGCAAAAAAAGCAAAAATGCTGCAGAAATTGGAATTGAAAACCTAAAATGTTGAAAATGTTTAAGAAGGTCCAAGTGCAAGATGAGTTTGTGGAGAACTCAAGACAGGGGTAACATTTCAGGACCATGATCCTGAGTATCTAATGCTCTACAAGATTCCAGATTGAACAGTTGCTGCTCTTATTTCCAGAGAAGCCAAGAGGTGACTTAAAAATGTAAAATTATGAAGGTGTTGAACAGCAAAAATATGCAAAGAAAATTAAAGTTTATAAGTCAAAACAGCTGCTGGAAAAGAATTGAACAGAGAAATATTCTTTATTCCAAAAGTAATCAGAATAAAGGATGAGATTGTCACAAGAAATGGTAACAGCAAATATCTTAGATGCTTTTGAAAGGTAATTAGTTGAGTATATGAGTGAAGATGTGAATAAAGAGATGTTGAAAGCCATTTGGATGGAATGGGGGAAACTCATCTGGAGCAGAAATAATAGCATGCACGAGTTGGGCTGAATGGCCTGTTTCTATGCAATTCTATGGAATTATTTACTGAATAGACACCAAACATAGAACAGTACAACACAGGAACAGGCCATCTGGCCCACAATATCTGCACTGAACACGGTGCCAAATTAAACTAAGTCTCTTCTGCCTGTACATGATCCATATCCCTCCATTCCCTGTATATTCATGTGTCTATCTAAAAGCCTCTAAAATGCCACTATCGCATCTGCTTTCACCACTACCCCCAGCAGCCCGTTCCAGGCACCCACCACTTATGTATAAAAAACTTGCCTCACAAATCTCTTTTAAACTTTCCCCCTCTCACCTTAAACACATGTCCTCGAGTATTTGACATTTCTACCCTGGGAAAAAGATTCTGACTGTCAACCCTATCTATGCCTCTATTGCTCTAAAAGAAATCAAAACCTCTCCTATAATGCACATGTTAAATGTAGAGTGTGTATATCTATGAGGTGTACAGACCAGGTTCATCCATGGACTGATCTACTGCCTATGATGAGCCAAGATGTAAAGGCAGAGAACTAACAAGAAGTCCAAGCCATGGTCAGCTTTCATTGACCTCCTCTAAAAAGAGGAAATAGGGATACTTTCAAGGGTGAATAGCATGCTGACATCCACTGCAAAGGCTCACCCCCAAAGAATGGTTAGTTGAGCCAAAGTCAACAAGACTAACAATAACCCATCCTCACCCAGCAGAAGTCAGTTGCTTTCGGAAGGGAAAGTTGTAAAAGCAAACTTAATAACCAATTCATGTTTCAGACAAAGTATCATTCTTGCATGACAAATAAATGCAAACTGGAATAATAAATCTACCACCAACAATTAGCTCTACATAGTTAGCTGAATATTTTAACTGTGCATTATTAAAATGGATTTTCTTCAGCACCTAAATTTAGGGTGGAAAACATTTTATGCTTTGGGACATTGCAGCAGTCAAGAAGTTAAACTTACAAAAAGACACTTAAGTACAGTTATAGAGTAATACAGTACGGAAACAGGCCCTTCAGCCCAACTCGTCCACTCTAACCAAGGCGCCCACCTAAGCTGGTCCCATTTGCCTGCGTTGGCCCATATCCCTCTCAAGCCTCCCTATCAATGTATGGAAATAGGCAAGGTACAGAAGGGTACAGTCATAATGCAGGCAAATGGGATTAGTGTAGGTGAGCAAAAAGGTCAGCGTGGACGCGGTGGCTTAAGGGCCCGTTTCCGTGTTGTACAACTTTATGACTCTGTAACTCGATGGCATGTACAGCTGTCTGTTTACTCTGTGTGTGAGGAACTGATAACTTATGAATAAACTGGCACAATTTTCTTCATCAGTGGAATAAAATGTATTCAACTCCTGATGTGATCTGGAAATGGTAACGTGGCAGTTAAGTTATGTAACCAGAGTTAGTACCACTGATCAGAGATGTGAGTTTGAAACCCATCATCACAACTGGTGAATGGAAATTCAAGTAATTAAATAAATCTTCAATTTAGAAAAAAACTGGTTTCAGTAACAATCATTAAATACTAGATTATTGTAATAACCCATCTGGTTCAATTATGTCCAACCAGGAAGGAAATCCCCTCTCCTTACTCTGTCCGATCCATTGGTGGGCCCAGACTCACCAATATGATTGTCTCTTAACTGCCTTCTAGGTTCTGGGACAATTAGGGATGGACAATAAATGCTGGCATTGCAAGCAACACTCACATACTGTGACAGGTAACAAAGGCGACCTCCACATTACAGGAAGGGCAGGATGCATTCCTAGAAAATGGGTCATATCACAATTTTCCGTAATGCACATGTCAAGAAACACGAGTTGAAAAAATAAATTTTGTGTTGATTTATTTTTTTTCATGTAAGTTCCATGAGAGCGAATTTTATTCCACGTCTCAAAACTTTTGGTATTAATTTGTGAATTCTGTAAGGGTGAACTTCCATAACCCGAAATGCCTTAATGTAGGGGTAGCCTGTGATATTACTAAAGTCAAGACTGGAAAATACTCGGCAGGTCAGGCAGTGTTTGTGGAGAGAGAAACAGAGTTAACATTTCAGGTTAATGTCTTTTCTGGATTGGAAAACTGATTGCTAAAATCACTCTATGATCAAAGCAACCTCACTAACCATAGCTGTTAGTTTATGCAAGAACTGGGGTAATGCACAATAATTTCTCACACAATTTACAATTCCAAAGAAATCAATCAAACCTTTAAATAAGCCATCTGTTACAGGGGGGAAAATAATTGTAAGAAGTATTAAACTGCAATCCCCTTGAATCCCCTTAATGTGAAATAGTGAAATATTTGAGAATGACTGCTCTGTAAAGACCAATGCAATAAGGCAAAATTTTAAATCCCGTTAGCTGAATAAGGCATAGGATTCACACATCAGGAACATTCTCTTGCCAAGAATGACAGTGATGATTAGAGGGAATTTTCTGTCAGATGATTTCTTGGGTAATTTTAATTGCAATGGAAGACTTTTTAAACTGTAAATTGATGCATGCTCTTATAATAATCGGTTTACTGTAACTTTGTTTGCTGCAATAATACTAAATTATGTGTTGCAGAAGGTGATTTGTACGTCAACTGCTAACATCTGGCCAAACACAGACTCTCCCTTAACAGGGATGAAATTATTCATTTAACGCAATTGGCTAAACTGCGGACAGAAAACTGAGTTGGATTTTCAGTTTCTGTAGCTTTAGCTTTACTTGTTTTACCTCTAATATATAAAACAGGTTTAGAATAAAGTTTTCAAGAACTACTGTGTCAGTATAGATTGATTGCACTTGATTGTGCTGGGCTGAAGGGCCTATTTCTGTGCTGTATGTCTTTATGATTACACCCAAGGCCCACCACGCAGTTAGATACACCTTAAAAGTGTAAATTCACATCATATTTCCCAACCATTCCTTGTTGCAAGCTCCTGATAGAATAACAAAAAAAGGAAACAGTGCTAATTTAATCACAATTCATTTGGCGTCCAAAGGAATGTGGTGATACCTACGACATCAAAATAAAATCAGATGTCCAACCTGATGGAAGCACTTTAAGATCTTTTCCTTTTTGCATTTTGCTTTCTCTTTGTGCTTGCTTTGCTTCTCTCTCTCCACAACATGAAAATCTCTTTCCACTTCCTTTACACCAGTGGGAATACTTCCCTTGTGGGTGATAGGATCTCTTTGGGAGGGTCAAAGGTTGCCCTGGAGAGGAAGTGACAAGCTGCGAAATGTAAAAGAACAATTTTTTCCACATGTTCTTGTGCTCTGAAAGCTGTATGGGGTTGTCAGCCAACATCATTTTAAAATGGACCAGGTTACAATATAACATGCCTGTCAAATTCAATTTATAATTAGAGTGGCTGTATTTAGTTATGAAGTTTTACTGTTCCAGTAGGTTAAATCTACATACCACATATATCAGCAAAAGATGCTTGAAGTTAGCTTTGAAAACTTTCAAAGTTGTTTAAACATGAAAATAAATTTCCCTTTTTGCACAAGGATCAGATTTAACTGCAGGATATAAATCAATCCACTTGCTTCCTCTGGGATTGAGAGGAGAATGAAAAAAATAATCTTATTCAGTACCTTGTCGCATACATTTGCATTTTATAGTGGGAGATGTTAAAAAGAGCTCCTTGGAGAAGGACTCCTGGTAGTGCAATGTGCATCTACTCTTAAGAAGGCAACATAACTTACCAGCATCACCCTACAATGTTAGAACTTGCAGATTCTCCAGATGGCCAATTTAAATGCAGCATAAGTAAAACCCATCATAACTCACATATTCATCAAAGCACATTGAGAATTCCCTTATACTTCAGAGAACTTTAAAACTGTTAATCAGTTTGTTTATTCTATTGTACCATTCTTTGACCTTAATACAACTCTAATGTTTAATTCCCTAATTAAACATATCACGATTTGTACCTGTGGCTTTGATAATTTGAGATGGTAATCTTCAGTGTCTTTTTATTGCTGTCAACATCTTACTACAGCACATGGGTTTGATTTCATGTGGCTATGTACACATGTAGGCAGACAAATCTGTCAGAAATGTGCTGGGTGAGCCTTTCAAACTTTTCTCCAGAAACTTTGCAAGATGCTCAGAAGAGACCACAAGATCATTAAAGGAACCCTTCCTGTGGTCGGGTGATGATTCACCTTTAAGTAGGATAATCCAACTCACTTTACACCACCTCCGTCGACAGATAGCTGGCTGATCCACTGTTCCCCAAACATCTCTTTGGGGCATGTGGTAATAAACGTAAACTACTAGCTTTCACATTATAAGAGCAAAATTAAACATAGGAGTTGAGTTCCATAAAGCAGATTGTTGTAGAACCAACTTCAAAGTGCCTTTGTGTAAAAATTCAAATTTACCAGTAGTAACTCCAAACTCATGGATTAAGCATAACATAGTAACTCCAGATCCTAACTGTGAGCATTTGAAGAAAAAATGACTCATTTGGTTGAATAAGTTTGCTTAATTATTTTCTATGCTAGCACTTTACATAAGCCTCATATAGAGAGGTATCTGGACAGAATTAGATATAAACTATTTAGTGTTGTTATTTATCAAGTAATATATACTTAAAAGAAAAAAATTGTAGGGGTGTAATGAAAAGGCAAGAGAATTAGACTATATTTGATAGCCCTCTAACGGCAGGCACAGGGATGATGGGCTGAATGTCCTCCTTCTGATTTATGGTTCTGCAGGTGACTATCTCCTCTAGAGAACACGCAACCAACCAGCTAAGAAGAAGGAAGGCAAATGTTTGATCTGCTTTCCCACAGATAACCTAGTGTCCAAGAAAACAGTACTGGGTAGCAAACATATGAATATTATTTAGTAAAAAGTAAGGGAATCTGTGTTAATGGTGATGCTTGCTAAAACAGGATATGTGGTACCTGAAAAAAAACTTAGTAATCTGTACTGCAAAGAAAGCATTTTTATGATTGATAAGGCCACCAATGTGAATAAAGTTCTTTATTTGAATTTTCTGGATTGCTAGACATGTATCACAACCTGACACTCAGAATATCAGTGAACTTTTCTTTAACGTCACTTTCTATTTTGACTGTTTTGAAGATGGATCTCTCTGAAATATAAAACCATTTCTTTTGTTTCTGCCTGTACAATGACCAGTGAAATCCCAAAGATGAGACCCTGTGCCTCTGAGACAGGAGACTTAATTTCAAACCCTTGCAAAGATTGGAAGGAGGCATTTTGGACACAAGGGCACTTCACCTCAGCTCAAATAATCTCCTTCAAATAATTTGCTAAGAAATTAACCAAAGGATTCGATATATCTTCTTCAGACCACACATTTAAAAATGTATTACATTTAAGATCTACAAAAGTGTTCTACTGCAAGATGAAAAACTGTCCTTCGAGAATAAAAGCCAACCGCCAGAAGCAACTTCGTAACCTCACTGCAATAGATGAGGATGTAAGTAATATTCATGTCAAATGACCACACACATCATAGGCTCCTTGTTGATATCTTAATGGGATCTTACTCAAGTTAGCACAGACCTCTGAACCTCAGAGGCAGCATAATGATCCCTAAGTGGACCTACGCATTAATATAAATGACTGCTAGTCTGTTCACCAAGAGCTTTAATCTAGGAAAGGTCCTGAGTTTAACCAAACTTTAAGTTCTGCGGCACAGCTGTACTTCAGCAGTAATTTTAGATTTCCCTTGCAACCCATCACAAATACAATAATTACAATGTAATCCAATAATGGTTATCACATTTTTATAACCCCTTGTATCCCACTATTTTCTTTGGCTGCATCATATAATATTGCAAGAGTTCATTTGTCTCCTAAGAGATTGGAAGATATTAATCTCTCACCAGAGAACAATTTGGCAACAGACAGCCAGAAACTTGAGGTATTTGTTGTATTACAGCCTTTAAAGGAACTTTAAACAATAACTAATCCAATGCTTTCTGAGCTCAGCAATATCAATTAAAAGAAACAATTCAAGTACATAAGTTTTTCTTTCCATACGTGAAATTTCAAGATCTGAGTTAACCTTTCACTTTACAAAGAAGCACATGCTTCTTGGGGTATGGGTAGGGTTATTCGTGTCAGCTGTGATTCTGTGGGTAAATAGAAAATTAAAGGCTTAAGTTCCACTCTGGACACAAGCCCTTAACCTGATGTTCCAAAGTGGTACTAAGGATGTGCGGCATAGCCAGAGCTGCTATCCTTTTAATAGGATGTAAAACGAACCAGTTCCATCTTTAGCAACAGGGGTGTCATCACCCATGTCCCAGCCAAAGTTTATTCTTAAACGTTGACATTGCTCATATAGATTGGTCATTGTCCCCTTGCTGTTCATTAGAACTTGCTATTCTGAAAACTGGCAACTGTGTGTGTGCTACATTACAGAGTCTACACTTCATTATCTGCGCCACTGACTTTAGGGCGTGCTGAGGTGATGAAAATCACTGCCTGTTTGCAAATCTTTCTTCAGCCTACCAGGTGATGCAGATGGAAGCCCAAGTTAGGCACCAAGCTGCCTTTCATATTCCATGGCCATTTCATTTAACCGTTGGAAAATTTGTGGAGAGGACGCACCCAGATTCTATTAGTGTATGACAATGCCTTGCTACCAACACAAAACTGGAAAAGGGTCTTATAGCCTAATAGTTACTTGAACCCCTTTTTAAATCAATCTTGCAGGGACAGCATTTATTGCCCAACCATAACTGCACTTAAGAAGGTGGCAGTGGGCAACATTCTTGAATGTCTGCAGTCCTTCCCGACAAGATGCTCTCATAATAATGTAGGGTAGGGAATTCCAGTAACAGTGAAGAAAGGCTAAAATACTTCCAAATCAGGATGGGGTAACCTGCAGGTGGTGGTGCTCCCAGATGCCTCTTGCCCTTGTCCTTCTTGGCGGTAAGGATCATGTGTTTGAAGGGAGCAGTTGGAGTAGCCAAGGCAAACAAATGCAGTGCCTTTAGTAGATGGTACACACTGCAGACATTGTGTGCTGTTGGTGGAGGGAATGAGTGTTCATGATGGTTGATGGGGTGCCAATCGAGTGGGCTGCTTTGTCCCAGTGGTATCGAGCTTTTTGAGCATTGTTGGAGACTATTCCATCAGTCCTGACTTGTGCCTTGTAGATGGTAGAAAGGGTGTCAGGAGATGAGCCACTCACTGCAGAATACCCAGTCTCTGATTTGTTCTTGTAGCCACGAGAGCAGATCAGAGGCTTGATATCCTGCTCAAGTGACTGGTCTGATTGATTTCATGGTCAACGGCTAAACTCAGGATGTTGATGGTGGGGGACTCAACGGGGGTAATTAAAGGGTAGATGGTAAGCTCTATCTTTGGCAGAGATGGCCATTGCCTAGGCCTGTCTGCAGCAAATATTGTTTGCCAGTTATCAGCCCATCATTGGAAGTTATTTAATAAATAGTTTCAAGTGGCCGCTTTTATGATGTAGAACAATGGTATCGTCTTTCTTGAATGTAGTCCCTCGGGATCGAGGATGACTTACTTTCACTCTACTTTGGTGGATTTCTGAGATGTGGGAACCACTGTCACTGCCACAAATGGGGCAGGAGGTTGTCAAACAAGCAGGGAGGTGGGTAGTTTGAGAGATGGTGCATTCCTTCCTCTGTGTGCTCCCGATGCATTGCCTCGAGGTTGTCTACATCATCCCAAACATTCCATCTCCACCTTGAATGATCATTGGGATTCCCAGGAATAAGTGAGGATGTTGCATTTCTTTAAGGAGACTTTGAGCACAGCCTTGAATCAGTCCCTCTGTCCATCTGATCATCTTTTTCAAGGACAGAGCTCAGAATAGTCTCGTTCTATCGGGAGTCTGGTATTGGGCATGCAAATGATGTGGTCTGGCCATCATAACTAATCAGAGCATCCATACTTGGGGTGTTGGTCCACGAGAGAATATTGACATAGGTTTGTGTGTGTTTCCAGTAAATTTGGAGGCCTTTGCAGAGACAATGTTATATTTACTTTCTTCTAAAGGCACAACTGTCATCAAAAATGTTGTAACTAAGACAATTGCATTTATCTCAACAGCCATGAATATCTATCTAGGAACTTAAAAGGCTTGTCTTTAACACCTCTACACAGCATTACACAAGAATAACACATAAAAATCAGGCAATATTATGACTACTTCAGATAACTATCTAGTACATTAACCATGCTCAAATCCCAATGACCCAAGTAAAAAAACATTTCCATTGACAATTCATGGGAAAAGCTACCAACCATCAATTAGCAAGCACTGCAAAGCCATCTAATCAAATTAATCTTTTTTTTTAAACCCAGTAATCCAGAAAGAGCAACAACAAAATAATTCAATTACCATGATTAACATTTTCATTTCACATTCAAGCCGGTACATTTAGTTAAAAAAAACCATCTGCAACAGAAAATAATTTGGCAGGGAAAATGGAAGCAAGATCATTCAGTTTATCCATAATGTTAGTCAATTATCAGAAATGGCTTATGTTTACCTCACAGAGGTAAAGTACTCTCCATAGACCCTAGGGTTTGATTGCTGATACGACCCAGAATTTAGAAATCTCACCTGGATCTAAGTGTTGGGTTGTTTCGCCCACTGCCAACAGTTTGTGAGAGAGCTGTCTGGGTCATTGAATCATAGGGTCATTGAGTCATAGGGTCATACAGCATGGAAACAGGCCCTTGGCCCAACTGGTCCATGCCAACTAAATGCCCATCTAAGCTAGTTCCATTTGCCCACATTTGGCCCATATCCTTCTAAATCTTTCTTATACATGTACCTGTCCAACTGTCTTTTAAAAGTTGTTGATGTACCTGCCTCAACCACTTCCTCTGGCAGCTCATTCCATACACATACCACTGTGTAAAAAAAGTTTTCCCTCAAATTCCTATTAAATCTTTCTCCTCTCACCTTAAACCTATGACCTCTAGTTCTTGATTTTTCCGACCCTGGGAAAGAAACTGAGTGCATAGATTTAGTCCCTGAGAGGAGTCTTGCATTAGGCCTTTAATCCAAATATTTTATATTCAAGAAGCAGAATGTCTATCCAGATGTCCATCCAGGACAATTAAAACATGGGGCCCTCGAGTTCGTCTTTGGGAACAACATGTGCTGAGAGGATTCTGCTGCTAAATTGGTGCACTTTACGTTCAAAAAGCAGATGCACCAAATATTGATATTTGGTCTTACACAATTACTGGAGTCTTCTGATTTGTCTTTCTCAGATCCAAAATGGATAAAATTACATGTGCCCAAAGTTCTGCCCATAAATGTAAACCATAATGTCTAATTATTTTCAGTAAATTTGTGAGTATAACTTTAATTCTTCATCCAGGGCACTTAAATGGTTTAACGTTACAGCTGCATTACAGATCTCTGAAACAACACTTGTTATCACTTGTCAATTCGAAGGTTCATCCATTACTACTACGCTTTGTTCTCTCCCTACATACTAATTATAACCCGTCAAAGTTTACCTCCCATTCTATGCACTTTTATTTTTTCTCATAATCTCTCATGTGGAACCTTACCAAAAGTCTTCTGCAAGTCTCTCTGAACAATATTCATCCAGCAACCACCAATCTTTACAAAGAACAATTCAACTCACTGTATCAAATATGCTTACTCTCTGCAAATCCACAAAGAGTGCTTGATCTGCTGAGTAGTTAAAGCTGATATTAAACTGACTTTTGAAATTATATGTTTTTCAGTTCTGTCCCTTTCCTTAAATAATGGACTGACATTTAAATTTTCCACCTGAATTGTACAATTCCTAAAGCCAGAGAGTAACTAACTTTTCTTCCATTTCCTGCATGACTATTAAACCAATCAGCTTCTGGAAAAAAAAATAAGATGCTGGAGGAACTCAGCGGGTCAGGCAGCGTCCGTGGAGGGAAATGAACAGTCAACATTCTGGCTTCTGGAGATCTGCCTAGCTTGTCCCATTACTTTCACCTGCTGTTTTCCTTTAACCCAATATGTTTCCCCCTTTCCTTTATTTTTAGATTTCCTTGTACTGCATTATTTTTATCCTTTCCTTCCATTGTAAAAGTAGATGCAATGCACACATCTAACAAGTCCACTTTTATCTTAATGATCACATCATCATTTGATAACACTTTTGGTTCTGAGTTAGAAGATCATGGGTTTCAAGTCATGATCTTAATGCCTGGGCACAGAAATCTAGGCTGGCACTGTAGAGATGCTGATGTTGAAACACAAGAGCATAAGAAGCAGAAGCAAGTGTGGGCCAAACAGCCTGTCATACCTGAACCATCTCCAAACTCCATCAGTTAACAAAGCCTTAAATGCGCACCAGCACACTGATTGCAATATTGTGTGCTCTAATTTTGTTTAATAATCTCTGATGTGGAATCTTATGAAAGGCCTTCGGTAGGCCTAAATGTAGCGCATTCACTACCCATCCTTTTCAATGCAGCCTCAAAAAACCCTAACAGATTTGTCAACATGATCTCAAATGTAAAGGAATAGTAAACAGTTAACGGCAGGACTCTTAACAGTGTTGATGTACCGAGGGATCTTGGGGTCCAAGTACATAGCTCCCTGAATGTGGCTGCACAGGTTGATAGGGTGGTAAAGAAGGTGTCTGTCATGCTTGCCTTTATTAGTCGAGGCACTGAGTTCAAGAGTCAGGGAGCTATGGTGCAGCTATGGTGCATCTGGAGTATTGCGTTCAATTCTGGTCACCCCATTATAGGAAGAATGCGGAGGCTTTGGAGAGGGTGCAGAAGAGGTTTACCAAGATGCTCACTGGATTAGAGGGCATGAGCTATAAGGAGAGGTTGGATAAACCTGGGTTGTTTTCTCTGGAACACCAGAGGCTAAGAGGAGACTTGATAGAAGTTTACAAAATTATGAGAGGTATATAAAGGTAGCCGGTACCCTTTTCCTAGGGTCGACACATCTAATACTCCAGGGCGTGCATTTAAAATGAGAGGGGGAAAGTTCAAGGGAGACGTGTGGGGAAAGTTCAAGGGAGACGTGTGGGGCAAGTTTTTTTTACACAGGGAGTGGTGGGTGCCTGGAATGCAGTGCCAGGGCTGAAGGCAATTACCATAGAAGCTTTTAGATAGGCACATGAATATGCAAAGAATGGAGGGATATGGACATAGTGTAGGCGGAAGGGATTAGTTTAATTATTATTTTAATTAGTTCAGCACCACATTGTGGGCCAAAGGGCCTGTTCCTGTGCTGTAATGTTCTATGTTGTATGATTTCATTTCTTAAATCCATGTTGACTCACCCCAATCCTATTGTTATTTCTAAAGTGCTCTGTTTCCACTTCCTTAATAATGGATTCCAGCATTTTCTTTGCTACTAATATTGTTCACTGGTTGATAATTCTGCTCTCCAAATAATGGGGTAACATTTGCTACTTTCTGGAATGGGAAACCTTCTAGATTCTATGGAATTTTGGAAGATAATAACTCCTACATCCACAATCTCTATTCCTATCAACTTCAAAGCCCTGCGATGTAGATTATCAGATCCTAGGGGAATTATTGGCTTTCAGTCCCACTTTTTCTCCGATACTAATTTCTTACTAATGTTAAGTTCATTGAGCTCTTCGTTCACTCTCATGGGATCCTATGTCTTCTTCCACACAGACACAAAGGACTTGTTCAATTTCTCTCCCATTTCCTTCATCCCCTGTATAATTCTCCTGATTCAGCCTACAAGGGACCTGTGTTAACTTCAGTAAAGCTTTCTTCTTTTATGTAGAAGCTCTTAAAATCTGTTTCTGCTTTTCTTGCTGCTCTACTTTTATATTCTACTTCCCATTTCTTTAATAATGAAAAGTTAAACCAAGGGCCTGTTCAACCTCACAGGTGGACTGAGAGATCACAAGACACTCATGGTGAGGAGGAGCTGGGAATTATCCATGGAATCAAGACCAACAGTTACTCCTCAACAAAACACACCAAAAAAAGTTTGTTTTATCACTATTATGTTATGTGTTTTGGGAGTTTATTGTGTGAAAATTAGCTGCCACACATTTCCTACATTTCTGCAATTCACTGCGGTTCGAAACTGCTTAAATGACTGTAAATGAAAATCAAAAAAGGTGCAGATGCTGAAAGTCCAAAATAAAATCAGAAAATGCTGGAAACACTCAGTAGTTCAGCCATCATCTGCAGAAAGAGAAACCGAGTCAATGCTCAGGTCAAAGACAGAAGTGTAATGTGCTGTGAGACGGACAGGCACTACATAAATGCTAGTCTTTTTACTTTTCAAAACGCAAGGTAACACATGCAAAATAGTCAAGAATTCCAGGACTACACTACCTTTAAATACTGTAAGTGCCTAAGTGCAATTAGTGTGCATTCTCACAGAATGACCTGTGAAAGGATTATCTATAATTATATATTGACCAGGGTAATCAGGTATTGCCTACCTAACAAAAAAGCAGTCAATACTTCAGTCTATACCTCATTCAAATTTGCTACACCCTACCATTTTAATAAGGATACATCAAACAAAGTCTTTTAATTTGAATTAAATTATCATGTCTTATATTTGTTTAGCCATTATTGAATGTCTGAGCATTTTTATTTTCACTTTTCCATGCCAGGTAACTTCACATTGAAACTTTACAGTAACCCTCCTTATATGTAAGGGTTTAAGAGGGAACAAAACTAAATGAAAAGATGAAGGTAGAATTAATTGGAGAGGTGGAAAGAATGGCCAGAAGGATAATTCATCATGCTCCACTGCACACTTCCTATATCGCTTCACAGAAAACCACTGTGAAACAACTGCCAAAGACACAGTACCCAGAATGATTTCTTTGAGGATGAATTAGACCCATAAATCAGTCGAGGTTACTAACCTTGTGCTGGAACTGAAGGCCAACTGCATTTAGGCTGCAGATGGAGACATCTAAAATCAGTCTGCTGAGCCCAAGCAACCTTCAAGACACGGGTGGGGTCCGCAGTGTTCTCACTGGTCTCCATTCGCTTATTGGGGTTAAAGCATTCAGGAGAGCTGAGCAGTTGTGTGGGAAGCTGCAGTTCCACTGCACGCACCTCCGGTCCAGCAAGAGATTTGGGGAGCTTTATTATCTGTGAAAGAATTCCAAATCAAAATATTTCTTGTCAATGCAGACAAAATGGCCTTCCGTGTTATTTTCAGATTGTAGTATTTTTATGGTAGCAGCTATACTATGTATTAAATTCATGTGTGTCAAATACATAATCCGGAACCTTATGTGCCTTATACATCAGTCTGCCTTCATGTTCTGTACTGCCCATTGAAAGCTTGTCAGACCGTAATTACAACCTACAAACACTGGAGGTGCTGTAGGGGAATCCATGATTATCAGTCAGATTTACTGAGATCACTTCCATGAGAAACATGGATTTCGAAAGTGTAAAGGTTACAAAAACATGACAACAATAATTGCTTGCAAATATATCTTAGATATCAGATACAAATGTTGGAATTAGGAGGCCAAGAAAGAATGAATAGTCAATTTCCCTTAAAAGAGAGGTCAATGACTACAGGACACAGAATGAAGGTTAATAGGAGAGTTATAAAGTCATAGAGTAGTAGAGCCATAGAATCATACAGCTCAGAAACAGGCCCTTTGGCCTGACTGGTCCATGCTGACCAATCTAAGCTGGTCCCATTTGCCTACATTTGGCCCATATCCCTCGAAACCTTTCCTATCCAAGTACCTGTTTAAGTACCTTTGAAATGTTGTTAATAAACCTGCTTCAACCACATCCTCTGGCAGCTCATTCCATATACTGACTACTCTCTGGGTGAAAAAGTTGCCCCTCAGGTTCCTATTAAATCTCTCCCCCTCACCTTAAACCTATGCCTCTAGTTCTTGATTCCCCAACCCTGGGAAAAAGACTATGCGCATTCACCCTATCTCTGCCCCTCATAATTTGATACACCTCTGTAAGGTCACCCCTCATTCTGCTACACTCCAATGAAAACAGCCCCAACCTGCTCAACATCTCTCAATAACTCAGTCCCTTGTGTCTGACAATATCCTCGTAAAAGGCTGGTGGAAATTATTTTTTACCCAAAAGCTAGTGGTGGATCGGAAAGGGAAAGGGGGAACCCATGGTGGAGGCAATACCCTAGATCACATTCAAAAACTATCTGGATGAACACTTGGAGCTGTAACTTCCTGGACTAGGGAATGAGAGCTGGAAGGTGGGATTAGCCTAAATAGCTCTTCTCGGCTAGGATGGAGACAATGGACTCAATGGCCTCCTTCTTCACCATAAATTTCTATCATTTTATAACGGTTTAAAAAAAGTCAAGTCACTGTCATTATAAAGATAAAGAGCAAGGAAGCAGCTGGAAATTGTTAGAAAAGTAGAGAAAATTGAAAACGATAACAAAATTTCAATTGATTTTAGCAAACCCTACATAAATGTCATACGGTCACAGAGAGCAGAGGATGTTTCAGAATAGAAAAGGTGCAGCTTTTATGTCCAATATTAATTGCCAGTATAGTTTGAGCCATATCTATAAAATCAATATCCAAAGGTTTCCAGGTGAAAAGGGGCCAGAAGAATAAATGGTTATCTCACCCCCTTGTTGGTGCCTGGTTATAGAACAGTGAGTGAAGTAGAGGGTTATTAACAGAGCAGGAAGGCAGCAAGAAAGACACAAGCACATGCTGCATTGCAGTCATGTGGAGGACAAATCCTGGGATTCCCTCAATCCCTTCCTAGGAATTTATTTATCCTTGGGAATGCCAACACAATAGAATTACTGCTACACATTCAAATCGGAGGGAGTGTGGCTGCTGTTTTAGCTCTTGAGGTGAGTGTAAAACCACTAGTAGGAGAGAGAACTCCTGCCTCCAGCTACAAAATAGCCTTGGAGGCAGGATCCAAAGAGTTCAATAGAAAGAGACACTCAAGTAGCCAACCTATACTCCTGAGCAAGTATTTCGTTGTAATGAGCTTCAAGTGTATGCCTGTGTTGTTGCGACATTGGAAGGGATCCAAGGATATGATCAAAGCTTCCCTTCAAATTGCAACATCTCCACTGACTCCTGGGAATCTCTGGCCTATGACCACCTGGTGGAGATGGAGCATCCTGGATGGCACTGAGAATCTCGGGACCATTCACCAGAGAGGTGAGAGTCAGTGGTTCCCATATTGTCCATTTCAGCATCCAAAAGACCAGAGTGAAAATAAGCGATCCTCAATCCTGAGGAGATTGAGATAGATAGATAGCCTGAAAAGACAGTGAGCAAAGTCAAATGGAGCTGATGAACGCAGGGGGAAACAAATCCAATACAGGGCCCTCGCCCCAAGCTAGCCCAGCTCAAAGTCTGTCTTCCAGTGAGGAAGCACGTAATTGGTCATTGATAATTCATTTATTATTGTCACATGCACTAAGACACAGTGAAAATTTTTCATTTTTGTGCCATAAATAAGTACATGGAGGTAGTACACAAGGAAAAAAGACAGAATGCAAAATATATCTTCTACCCTATGGTGGGGAGGGAGAAGAGAGAACGTCTGGGGTGGGAGAGGCCTTGATTATGTTGGCTGCTTTCCAGAGACAGTGTGAAGTGCAGATGGAGTCAATGGAAGGGAGGCTGGTTTGCATGATGGACTGGGCTACGTTCACAGCTCTGCAACTTCTTGCGGTCTTGGGCAGAGCAGTTGCCTTACCAACCTGTAATAGGATAGGATGCTTTCTAGGTGCATCTGTAAAAATTGGTAAGAGTCATCAGGGGCATACCAAATTTCTGGAGTGCTTTCTTGGGCATAGCGTCCACGTGGCTGGACCAGGACAAATTGTTAGTGACATTTACACCTTGGAACTTGAAACTCACAACCATCTCCGCCTCAGAACCATTGATACAGAACCATTGATGTGTACTCCACCCTGTTTCCTGAAGTCAATGGCCAGCTCTTTTGTTTTGCTGACATTGAGGAAGAGGTTGTTGTCTTGACAACATGCCACTAGGCTCGCTATCTCTTTCCTGTACTCTGTCTCATCGTTGTTTAAGATCTGGCCCACTTTGGTGGTGTCAGTTCAAGGTAATACTTTCCACTGCTGGCCAGAATGTTGGAAATGCGACTTAATGTGCATGGACCGCCCTACTCAAAACCCATAAAATGCGAGCTCTGCATCCATCTTTTGCCACGTGGTCCCTCTATAAATTCACACAGCCAACCTTTATCAGGATAAAACCTACACACTTGCTTTTAGCGTGTACACTTCATCACCGATAAATAGAGGGTAATACATTATGTTAATTTGATTTCTTATTATTAAAATCTTTAATCTTTCCAGCATATAAAGTTGATAGATTACATTTTTGCTTCAATGTTAATTATCTAGCTAGGGCTAACTTACACGTCCCTTGTGTAAGACTCATGTATTAAATGTATTTGTATTGATTTGGGAGAGTGTCACTTGCGTTTTTTATATGATAATCATCACAGTTGTTGGATCTCAATGGCAGAATGGATTAGATTGCTGTTCTTTCAAACTGGGACTTAGGTTTCCATTTGCTTCAGCCTGATGAATTTAAAGGGCTAAAGTTAAATGAATTAAATTCAGGATCAAGCCCAGTACCACACGTGTCATTAAAGTACGGGTCAATATTACAGCAAGCTAGTGCTTGAGAGGGACATAAGTGGATGGGACGAGGGCAACTTATAAACTGGTACAACTTATGCAACCGTCAATACTTTGGTAAGAACTCAGCACTGCGGCTCTTGAAATAAATTGGGCAGCGTTTTGGTAATGATATCTCCTCAGCTACAGGACATCCGAAACCCGCACACCATCACACTGATCTCCCCACCATTCCTGTCCAACTAGTCCCTCCACTCCCACAGTCGGCCCCACCACTCAAACCGTCAATCCCTCCACTCCCCCATCACTCCCTCCACTCCCCCAATCACACCCTCCACTCCCCCATCACTCCATCCACTCCCACTGTTACTCTCTCCACTCCCCCATCACTCCCTCCACTCCCCCAATCACACCCTCCACTCCCCCATCACTCCCTCCACTCCCCCAATCACACCCTCCACTCCCCCATCACTCCCTCCACTCCCCCAATCACACCCTCCACTCCCCCATCACTCCCTCCACTCCCCCAATCACACCCTCCACTCCCCCATCACTCCATCCACTCCCACTGTTACTCTCTCCACTCCCCCATCACTCCATCCACTCCCACTGTTACTCTCTCCACTCCCCCATCACTCCCTCCACTCCCCCAATCACACCCTCCACTCCCCCATCACTCCATCCACTCCCACTGTTACTCTCTCCACTCCCCCATCACTCCCTCCACTCCCCCAATCACACCCTCCACTCCCCCATCACTCCCTCCACTCCCCCAATCACACCCTCCACTCCCCCATCACTCCCTCCACTCCCACTGTTACTCTCTCCACTCCCCCATCACTCCCTCCACTCCCCCAATCACACCCTCCACTCCCCCATCACTCCCTCCACTCCCACTGTTACTCTCTCCACTCCCCCATCACTCCCTCCACTCCCACTGTTACTCTCTCCACTCCCCCATCACTCCATCCACTCCCACTGTTACTCTCTCCACTCCCACTGTTACTCTCTCCACTCCCCCATCACTCCCTCCACTCCCACTGTTACTCTCTCCACTCCCCCATCACTCCCTCCACTCCCACTGTTACTCTCTCCACTCCCCCATCACTCCATCCACTCCCACTGTTACTCTCTCCACTCCCTCATCACTCCCTCCACTCCCACTGTTACTCTCTCCACTCCCCCATCACTCTCCACTCTCTCCCACCACCACTCCCTCCACTCCCACCGTCACTCCCTCCCACTCCCACTGTCACTCCCTCCCACTCCCACTATCACTCCCTCCACCCCCACTCTCGATCTGGTCCCTTCATTCTATATCATTTGATTTCCAACCTATTAGCCAGAGGGAACAAACATCTCTTCTCTCCTCCTGTAAAATCCTTCCTGATTTTGAACTCCATTCACTCTTGCCTTCTGCTTCTCTAAGTTAGAGCAAATGATCACAAGTCTTTTGGTCTCATCATTGGTACCATCCTGACAAGACCCCCTCACCCAAAGTCAGGTTCTTCTTGAGGTGACCTTGCACTCTGAACCGCACCATCCCTACTGCAGCAGGTCCTCGTACCAGAATCCTCGTGTGCCCAGTTTCTGTAAGGAGCTTGTACGTTCTCCCAGTGTCTGCGTGGATTTCCTCCGGGTGCTCCGGTTTCCTCCCACATTCCAAAGGTGTACAGGTTAGGAAGTTGTGGGCATGCTATGATGGCGCCAGAAGCATGGCGACACCTGCGGGCTGCCCCCAGTACACTCTGCGCAAAAGATGCTTTTCACTGTGTGTTTCCATATATATGTGACTAATAAAGATCTTATTTTATCTTATCTTGTGGTGCCCCTCCATCCTACCACCCACAGACACAGTCAGAGGAAAGTCACACAGTGAAGTAGACCTGAACTAGATCATGCCTGATTGAGACTGAATAAATAGAGGAATGCTGTTGTCTTTAGAGAGTTGTCAGCTGCCAGGGAGGCAGAGATTTATAATTTTGGGCAAATCTTTTTTTTAAACGCTGAACTCACTGGAGTGTGGAACCAGAATCAATTTGTGCCTTCCAGAGGGAATTAGATGCTGAGAAAAAATAACTTGCTAGCCCACTAGGAAGGAGATGGGGGCTGATGGGATTCCAAGGGCAAACATAGACTCAATGGGACGAATGGCCTCTTTCTGTGATTTAAAAAATCCAATAATTCTGTGAAAATAAGAGGTTCCACACCAGCGTGATTTGGATCGGAAACACAAGAGACTGCAGATGCTGGAATCCATATTATAAACAATCTGCTGGAGGAACTCAATGGTTCGAGTGGCATCTGTGGGGGAAAGAGACTGTCGACATTTTGGGTCGGAATTCAACAATTCCTTTCTTACCACAGATGCTGTTCAATCTGCTGAGTTCCTCCAGCAGATTATTTTTTGATATGGATCATGTTGCTGGCTGGACCAGCTCTCCTTCTCAGGTTCAGGTCTGATCACAGTTCTTCCGGGAATGGCCTAGAGTTCCCAGGAGGGTGCTGCAGGGCTGCCACAAATGCTGCCTGTCTCCATTTCCACTTTCCTGGCAAACCGTGCAGCAAAGAAACACACTCCCTTCATCATTATCTTACTATTAGCCTTCATTAAATAAGCTTCAGTAGAAATTTAAAATGCAGAGTACCAGGCTACTTAAGCAATGAAAGTGAAATGTTAGAACAGCCTTTAAGGAATAACCAAGGTGTTAATGGTGACTGAAGCTCATTACTTGCTAGACTTGCGAAGGTGATAGTGCTGTGGTTTCACTGTACTACAGCTCGGTAACAATCACAATTACCATTATTCACAACTCTGTACCTGAAAATAGAGGTTGCAGAGCCAGTGATCTATGTCTGATGACATAAGATCCTCGATTTTTCTGAATTCATCTATTCTGAGATCCTGATGGCCTCTTAAAAGGGGACATTTATATTTTCCTTCCAAGATCTCCAACTTGCCGTTACAGATGGGAAATGCACCCCACGCCACTGCCCGGTCAATGCTGCTATTAATTCCATGCAGTAGGAAGAGTTCGAAGATTAAGGTCATTCCTGGTTTGATATTGTTCACAGAGGGTAACACCTAGTGGGAGAGATGAACATTATGCATTTTAGAGTCAAATTTACATTAAGCTGGTTTCTGACATACTCAAAATGGGCTGAATGGGCTCCTTCCGAGCTGTATCCTTCTCTATTCCCAAGAAGTCTGCACAGCAGTTCAGGCCAGAGTTTGTCACAGTGGGGCTAGTTAATTAAAACCATGCAGTGAGGCAAGAGACATATTTCCACTACTCCATATTATAAAAGTACATGCAAATAATGCAAGTGCAAACAAAAAGAGTCTTCTCCACTCTTCTCCTTGTCCCAGTGTTACAGCTAATGCAGAGTGAGGCAGATACAGTAAAGCTTCGGCGTCTTATTGCTCAGAAATCCCGAAGGCTCAGCATTTGGCTCACAGAACTCTACTTCCAATGCTCCCTTGTAACTCACCAGGGCCCCATTTCCTGCACTCGCTTTAACCACTCCAGGGCCCCATTTCCTGCAATTCCTTGAAACTCACTGGGACCCCATTTCCTGAATTCCCTTTAAACTCTGCAGGGCCCCATTTCCCACTCTCCCTTCAAACTCACAAGGTTGCCATTTCCTGTGCTCCCTTTAAACCCATCGGGGCCCCATTTCCTGCACTCCCTTTAAACTCCCTGGGGCCTCATTTCCCCTCACTCCCTCTAAATTCACCAGGATTCACCATTTCCAGCATTCTCTTTAAACTTACAGGTTTATTGAAAAATTTATTGTCCTACTGTATAATTTTTTTTAAAGTGACAGAAGTATGTTAGGGCATTAATAGGAATAAGATCCAATAGTGGAGAAAATCTGCCAATCTGGCACCACAAGTCCAAAGCATGCCGGTTCAATAAAGTTTAACTGTACCTTACACCTTTTCCCCATTTTTCTATATCTGGGTCATTTTCTTAGAAAAGGGATTCTCTCATTTCCTGTTATATTTTCTCCTTTTTCCCTAAGCTCTAGATGGAAGCTTCAAAAAAATTCCTTTTGCAGTCAAGAGTACAGTCAAAAGTCAACTCCTAGGTCAGCTCATGTACAAGGAATACAATCTCCCATAGCTAGGTTCCCCGAAAACTCATTCACCCAGGAGAAATGGAGAGGGAATACTAAGGCAAGTCCTAGGATCTGCGCACTAGACTTCTGATTGGAAATCTGATATTCTAATGTTTTTGCAACTCAGAGACCCTCAAAGAGTTACTTTAACTGTAAAGATCGATATCTAAATTAACCATGGTACATTCTTCAGTAATCTATTGGAATTAAGACAGGCATTACCTTATATGTAAAATACTGTGCCCTCATGGCCAACTGTTTCATTAACATCAAGCCTTCACCTTTTGTTGTAATTAATATTGGTTGAACACTCAGGAGATAAACAAGTAATATTCATGCCACACAAGTGCCAGGCAACGACGAAATACAGCAAGAGGAAATCCACCTATCACCCACTGACATTCAATAGCACTACCATCACTGAATTGCCCCACTATCAATATCCTGGGGGTTACCATTGACCAGAAACTGAACTGGAGTAGCCATATACACAATGTGGCTACAAGAGCAGATCAGAGGCCAGGAATCCTGTGGCGAGTAACTCCCTAAAGCCTGTCCACCATCTACAAGGCTCAAGTCAGGAGTGTGATGAAACACTCTACACTTGCCTGGATGACTGCAGCTTCAGCAACATTCAAGAAGCTTGACACCATATAGGACATAGCAGCCTGCTGGATAGGCATAATTATCCACTCACTCCACCACCGATATATAATAGCAGCAGTTTGTACCATCTACAGGATGCACTGATGCAACTCACCAAGACTCATTCGACAGAACCTTCCAAACCCACAACCTCCACCAGATAGAAGGACAAGGGCAACAAAAGCATGGGGAACACCACCGCCTGGAAGTTGCCCTCCAAGCCACACACCATCCCGACTTGGAAATATATCTCCATTCCGTCACCATCACTGAGTCAAAATCCTGGAACTCCCTCCCTTAGCAGCATTGTGTATATACCCACACTTTAAGAACCACAGCAGTTCAAGAAGGCAGCTCAGCACCACCTTCTCAAGGGCAATTAGGGATGGGTAATTAAATGCTGGCTCAGCCTGTGAAGCTTAAATCCCTTCAATGAATATATTTTAAAAAATGTTATTAGTTGTAAAGATCACAGTAGTGTAGCGGTTAGCGTAACGCTTTACAGCGCCAGTGACCCGGGTTCAAATTCTGGCCATTGTCTGTAAGGAGTTTGTATGCTCTCCCCGTCTGCATGGGTTTCCTCCGGGTGCTCCGATTTCCTCCTATATTCCAAAGACGTACGGGTTAGGAAGTTGTGGGCATGCTATGTTGGCGCCAGAAGCATGGCGACACTTGCGGGCTGCCCCCCAGAACACTACGCAAAAGGTGTATTTCACTGTGTGTTTCAATGTACATGTGACTAATAAAGATATCTTATCTTATTTTCCTTTGCTGTATTTGGTGAAACCACTGTCCAGTGAAGGGACGATGGAAAATCAAGCAGCAAATTTACCTTGATGTGCATATTAAACAAAGCAAGAATTTGTACGTTATCTCTTTAACTAACATCCTTCCAACTTGATTTGTATAATGCAACAGAATATTCTATAGTGACATTCTGTGAGTGAAGATGTAACAAGTTGTCAGTAAATATGTCCCCTGAGTTTGCTTATGTAACAGACTGATAGATTGAAACTGAGCAGCTGTTTTCAAATAACTGATTGGTGGTTGTTAAGGTGAGAAGTCCTTGCTCTGCAGTGGAGTAGTGGTCAGAATTTGTATGTGCTTATCGTGTGCGACACCCATCGTGGTCGAGAATTCACCGAAGAATACCTGAGTACACAATGTGGCAGCATAAATACCTTTAAAACACTGTAACTCTGCCTCTGATGCTACAGTTTTCCTAAAGTTTGTTCAGCTAAAAAGTATTGGCATAACAAATACAGACAAGAAACTGAGCAATGTTCATTCATAGTTGTCTACAGGCATCAGGCAACTGCTGAACTATAAGTCAAATATTTAAAAAAATTATTTTACTGATACATTTCCCTTTCCTAAAAAAAACATTTATAAGCCAACCAGTCTTATACATTCCTTGATCCTGTGGCGACCCACCTTCCACGCAGGCGAACCGGCTCCGAAAAGGGCGTGCGTGTCAGCAGAGAGCCCAGCCACAAAATGGCGCTGGGCCTTCTTCTCCACCAGCGAGGGGAGAAAGCCCGTGCATGGGAAGAGGTTCTGGTGGCGCATCTCTGATGTCATTGCCGCCCGGAGAGGGCGGGAACTTAACTGTTTAAAAGCCAGCGCGGCGAAGTCCGAAATAAATCAGTCTCGAGTGCAACCTACCGACTGCGTGTTGTTATTTCTGGCTCAGTGCATAGCCCATTGCTACATTGGTGACCCCAACGGTCCAAACGGGATTTGGACCGAAGATGATCGACTCTTCATCCGTTCACACAGTTTCACTAAAACTGCCACCCTTCTGGACGCTGCAACCACACTTGTGGTTTGACCAAGCAGAGACTCAGTTCCAGATTCGGCAGATATCTTCTGATTCCACACGTTACTATTACGCGGTGAGCTCCCTTGACCAGAAGACAGCTGCCCAGGTTGAGGATTTCATACAGTCGCCCCTGGGGAAGGCAAATATGTAGCATTCAAAGCGCTGCTCAGAAGGACCTTCGGCCTCTCACGGCGGGAGCGAGGTGCCTGCTTGCTGCACCTGGACAGTTTGGGAGACAGGCCGCCGTCAGCATTAATGAATGAGATGCTGGCCCTGGCTGACAGACACAAGCCCTGCCTCATCCTTCGAGCAGGCAACTGCCCAAGGACATACATCTGCTACTGGCCAATGCAGATTTCAGTGACCCCCGGAAGGTGGTGGCCCGGGCAGTCGTGCTGTGGAAAGCCAAGAAGGAAAGCGGGGTGTCTGTCGGACAGACTACCAAGCCACATGCCCAACGGCAGGCCCGGCAATGGAGCGCACACAACCCAGAGGCAGGAGTGAGGAGGCAAATGCACAGTGGTGTTTCTACCACCAGCGGTGGGGCACAGAAGCCCGCCGGTGTCGCCTGCCCTGCGAGTTCCCGGGAAACGCCAAGGCCAGCCGCCGCTAATGGCTACAGCGGCTGGCCACCAGGACAGCCTCTTGTACATCTGGGACAAACAGTCGGGATGCTGCTTCTTGGTTGACACCGGAGAGGAAATCAGTGTCTTACCCTCGACGGGGTACCACACCCGAAACAGGGAACCGGGACCCACCCTGAAGACTGCAAACGGGAGCATGATACGAACATACAGCATCCGCACATTGCAGTTGCAGTTCGGCGCCAGCCGGTTCACGTGGGACTTCACACTGGCCGCTGTGGCCCAACCACTCCTGGGGGAGGACTTCTTGTGAGCTCACAGCTTACTGGTCGACTTGCACGGGAGAAGGCTGGTCCGTGCCAAGACTTACCAGACGTTCTCCTTGGGCGAAGCCAAGTTGCCGGCCCCACACCTGGACTCCATCATGCTGTTGGACAATGAATTCACCAGGATCCTGGCAGACTTCCCATCGGTTCTGGCACCGCAGTTCACAGCAGCCATCCCCAGACACGGAATACAGCACCACATTCCGACCAAGGGACCACCCCTCCACGCCTGCGCATGACGGCTTCCCCCGGACAAGTTCCGCCTGGCGAAGGAGGAGTTCAAGAGGATGGAGGAATTGGGGATCGTACGGAGGTCAGACAGCCCATGGGCCTCCCCCTGCACATGGTGCCCAAAGCAGCCAGGGGCTGGAGACCATGCGGCGACTACTGTCGACTGAACGAGGCTACAAACCCAGACCGCTACCCCGTGCTGCACATACAGGACTTTGCAGCAAACCTGCACGGGGCAAGCGTCTTTTCCAGAGTGGACCTTGTCCAGGGATACCATCAAATCCCAGTACACCCTGAAGATATCCCCAAGACATCACTCATTACCCCGTTCAGCCTGTTTTGAGTTCCTCCGAATGCCGTTCGGCCTGAAGAATGCCGCACAGACGTTCCAGCGGCTAATGGATGCGGTGGGACGCGACCTGGACTTCACATTCATCTATTTGGACGATATCCTCATAGCCAGCAGAAATCGTCAGGAGCATCTGTCCCACCTCCGCCAGCTCTACTCCCGCCTGAGTGATTTTGGCCTCACGATCAACACGGCCAAATGCCAGTTCGGACTCGACACCATCGACTTCCTGGGCCACAGGATTACCAAAGACAGGGCAACACCCCTGCCCGCCAAGGTAGACGCGATCCGCCACTTGGCCCGGCCCAACACAGTCGAAGGCTTGCAGGAGTTCGTGGGCATGGTCAACTTCTACCGCCGTTTCCTCCCCTCGGCAGCCCGTGTCATGTGCCCTTTGTTCACCCTGATGTCGGGTAAAGGCAAGGACATTACCTGGGACAAAGAGGCCGCGGCCGCTTTCATTCAAGCCAAGGAAGCCTTGGCAGATGCTGCGCTGCTGGTGCACCCCAGAACGGACGTTCCAACCACCCTTACAGTGGACGCATCCAACACGGCAGTCGGTGGGGTGCTGGAGCAACTCATCAAGGGGCGCTGGCAACCCCTGGCAACCCAAACTCAAGTACAGCATCTTCAACCAGGAGCTGTTGGTGCTATATCTGGCAATCTGACATTTCAGGTACTTCTTAGAGGGCAGGCCTTTCACCACATTCACGGACCACAAACTGTTGACCTTCGTGTTCACGAAGGTGTCTGATCCCTGGTTGGCCCACCAGCAGCAACATCTGTCCTACATCTCCGAGTACTTGACGGACATCCAGCATGTCTCGGGAAAAGACAACGTCGTGGCGGACGTACTCTCCAGGCCAGCTATCCAGGCCCTGTCCCAGGGGGTGAACTATGCAGCACTGGAGGAGGCACAGCAGGCAGACGACAAGTTGCCCGGCTACAGGACCGCAGTCTCGGGTTTGCAGCTGTAAGACTTCCTTGTAGGCCCAGGTGGGAGGACCCTCCTGTGCGACGTGGCTACTGGCCAACCTCGCCCCATCGTCCCGGCAGCCTGGCAGCGGCGGGTTTTCAGCTCCATACACGGCTTGGCGCACCCATCTATCAGGACAACAGTCCGGATGGTCTCCAGCAGGTTCATGTGGCACGGCCTTCGCAAACAGGTCAGCAAATGGGCCAAAGCGTGCGCGCAGTGTCAAATGGCCAAGGTGCAGCGGCACACCAAAGCCCCGCCGCAGCAGTTCGAACCCACCCGCTGGAGGTTCGACCACATTCATGTGGATATCATGGGGCCCCTGCCAGTGTCGAGGGGAGCACGGCACCTCCTAGACCAGTTCACGAGATGGCCAGAGGCGGCCCCACTCACTGACACCACCGTCGATTCCTGCGCCCGAACACTGATTGCAACCTGGGTAGCACGCTTCGGGGTACCAGCCCACATTACCTCCGACAGAGATGCCCAGTTCACCTCCAGCCTTTGGCCAGCCTGTTGGGAGCATGGTTACACCACACAACTGCCTACCACCCACAGTCGAATGGTCTAGTGGAACGTTTCCACCGTCACTTGAAGTCGGCTCTCATGGCTCACCTAAAAGGGACTGACTGGGTGGACGAGCTTCCCTGGGTCCTGCACAGCACCCAAAGAGGATCTGCGCACCTCGTCGGCCAAGCTGGTGTACGGCGCACCACTGGTCGTCCCAGGGGAGTTCATACCAGCCCTAAGGGGGCAAGGGAAAGAACCCGCAGCAGTCCTGGACAGACTACGCGGGAGGCTGGGCAACCTGGCCCCCGTACCGACTTCACGGCACGGACAGATCCCGACCTGCGTACCCAAAGGCCTGCAGAACTGTAAGTTTGTATTTGCACGGAGGGGTGCACACCGGACACCACTACAACGGCCGTATGAGGGGCCGTTCAAGGTGCTCAGGAACAATGGGTCCACGTACGTTCTTGACAGTGGGGGGAAAGAGGTTTTCACGGTGGATCGGCTCAAACCAGCCCACGTGGACTTGGCGCAGCCGGTTGAGCTTCAGGCCCCGCGGCGCAGAGGCAGACTGCCCAAACAGCGACTGATCCAGTCTGTGGATTTTGGGGGGTGTATTGCCGGTTCTGGGGGTGGAAGGGGTGTTATGTGGCGACCCACCTTCCACGCAAGCGAACCAGCTCCGAAAAAGCCACGCGCGTCAGCAGAAAGCCCAGCCACAAAATGGCACTGCGCCTTCTTCTCCACCAGCGAGGGGAGAAAGCCCGTGCGCGGGAAGAGGTTCTGGTGGCGCATCTCTGATGTCATTGCCGCCAGGAGAGTGCGGGAACTTAACTGTTTAAAAGCCAGCGCGGCGAAGTTCAAAATAAATCAGTCTTGAGTGCAACCTACCGACTGCGTGTTGTTATTTCTGGCTCAGTGCATAGCCCATCGCGACAATCCGATACATTACATTCTTGTCTATGGTACTTTTATGCTGTGTGTGATTGGGAAAACTTGTGCGGTAGTGTTAAGAACTGACATTACATATTTCACTGCATTTGTATTTCATTTTATTCATAATAAAAAATATCGTGCCCTTATAATAATGAATAATAGGTCTTGTGTGATTTATAGACAAGGATTAAATGTCAAGTTTGAAAAGTTGTTGCTTAAATCATGGTGGACCCCCTAGGGTGAATCATGTGAAGTATCCAAATACAATCTAATCTCTGCATTTGTCCAGATTCCACGTTTATATATGAAATAAATTACAATTAGTGTGGATTTTTTTAGATTGCAGTAGTATCTATTTGTGATGTCAAAGTGTGGTACAAACTAACAAGCTTAAATTAAACAATTGAACATACCAAAATGCTAGCTTGGAAATTACACACTGTGGTTTTAAAAATTACATGGACCTTTCATTCAGCTTTCCCAGTCAGCACTGAGGTTCATGATTCACACAAGGTCCTGATCACTCTAGTTATTTCATCCCATGCCATCAGCACATTCATCCATTCCTTTCTCCCTCATTTCTCCCTTTATTCCAGTACAGCTCTCGCACAAAACTTGATGCATTCCAGGAATATACCAGTGGCAGGCTTTACTGCTCATCCAATTGTCTTCAAACTGGATGGCTTCCACTTCAGAGGGCAGTTGAGACTGAGCCACATTGCTAAGGGTCTAGAGTCACACACAGGCCAGACCAGATTGCTTGCTAGCTCTTGCCCCATTCCTTCCCCTCACCTCTTTATACTGGCCACCTCCCCTCTACTCCATCATTCCAGATGGAGGGTTTCAACCCGAAATGTCGACTGTCCTTTCCCTTTACAGATGCTGCCTGACCCGCTGAGTTCCTCCAGCATTTTGTGTCTACCTCCATACCCCTGTTAACCAATAATGTGTATGGAGACTTGGAGTGGTCTTCTTTCCATGTTTCCAAGTGAATGCTAATGATGTCATTTAAGGAAAGGGTAAGTCAATGGAGGAGGCTATTGGTGTGAATTACATTACATAGCCAGTCTAATTTTCATTATGGAGACACAAGAGTCCAGATAGAGTGTCGACCTGCAGCATTGACTGTCCATTTCCCTCCACGGATGCTGCCCAACCCACTGAGCTCCTCCAGCAGTTTGTTTCTTGCTCCAGATTCCAGCACCTGCAGTCTCTTGTGTCTCCAGATAAAGAATGTTGTTTCCCTTTGCAAAGTAGTTGTGAAGCTGATGTAACAATCCAATAGTTTCACAGTTGCTATCACAATTATTAGCTTTTAATTAGGTGTATTTAAGTTTTGCAACTGCTGCAGTGAGATCTGAACTCACGACTCCAGATTAGTGAGTTTACTGGTTCAACAACCTTATCCATTAACATGCAGCTCAACATGCTACAGCCCAGAAAGTGTATTGCATGCTGCTTGTTTCTTCAATGCAACGTGATCCAAAATTGATGTAACCTGGAGTAAACCTCATTAACGATCACTTCCAGGTGAAATATTACACCATTAGCAAAAGTGTATGGGCCATTTTCCATCAGGATTCATGCCAGCTTATCTGACATTTTCGCTGCATCAGACACACATCTCATGAGTGTGGAGTTGGGACTGGTGTGTTTGTGTTCTATATCTGTGTGTACATGTATGTTTTCCAATGCTTGTGTATGGCAGTGTGCCTGTATCTGTGTGTGTGTGTGTGTGTGTGTGTGTGTGTGTGTGTGTGTGTGTGTCCACATCTGTCTATCAGTCTATGTGCACCTATGTGTCTCAGTGTGACCATATGTGTGTATGTCATTGCTTGTGTATGCCAGTGACAAGACAGTCGACTTTGTTCAACAGAGCAAATTTGAAGCCTTCCTGGTATAAACTCCAGAAAACTGCAGTCACTAAAGAACAAGCAGCACAACTTGGTTTTTTTCCTCAGAGGCTGTGTAAAGAGTTGCTCAGATCACAAAACAGCTCCAAAGCTCACCTGAGATGTTCACGTATCTCCCAAATCGTTCAGACTGTGCTGAAAAACTACCAAAGTTTACCTCCTGGAAAGTTTAACAATTGAGGAACTTGGTGTCTCAATGGATCTCTTGATCCACGGGAGGACCCTCTCCTCCAGCCTGGTGAGAGACCTCCCTCCTATTCCTGCCAGATTCTGCTTCAAGCTTCATTTATGTATGGAGACTTGAAGGGAACTGGAGGGGAAGGGGGAGTGTGGGGAGTAGGGACTGATGTGTATGTGTTATCTATCTGTGTATACTTGTGTGTCTGTCCATGCTTGTGTATGCCAGTGCGTGTGTGTGTGTGTGTGTGTGTGTGTGTGTGTGTGTGTGCGTGTGTGTGTGTATATATGTGTTCACATCTATCAGGCTATGTGCACCTGTTTGTGTGACCGTTTGTGTGTGTGTTTGTGTGTGTGTGTGTCTGACCATGCTTGTGTATGCTAATGTGCCTGTATCTGTGTGTCCACATATCTGTCAATCTATGTGAGTGTGTGTATGTGTGCCTCAGTGTGACTCTGTTTCTGTTTGTGTGTGCATGTGTGTGTGTGTGTGTGTGTGTGTGTGTGTGTGTGTGTGTGTGTGTGTGTGTGTGTGTGTGTAATTGTCAGCATTAAAGACCAATATCTAAGGAGTTGTGGAGGTCACCACAATGTTTTCATGATGTCAGGAAAGCTTTCCTGGCATCGCTCCGCTGTATGTGGATCTTCCCTCCTGTTATGCATCTTATTCATCTCATTTACCCCTCTGGGTAAACCTTGGTGCTCTCTCCATACCTTCTCCAATCTCTCCATTTAAGAGCCTGATGTCTTCCTTTGATTGATGTACACAAGTTGGAGGTAGCTGCAACAAATTGGGAGCGCTCCTATTAAGATCCACACGGGTCCTGATCCAACACATCCTTTTGGGAGGACTTAATTTGGATCCAGCAGTATATGCAGCAATATTTCACCACAATAAAAGATATGAAATCCAATTCTGCAAGCATATCCTTCCTGAGGTAGTGATCTCATGTTAATTTTGTATTATTACTCAGCACCATTTCTAGAGTATGAAGAGCTAATATTTAAAGGCTTTGAACATGCTTTGTGATGATCATCCTCAGGCACCAAGCACAGTACATTTATACACAATGTAAGCCTTTACGACAAGCTTATAACACAATGAAAGGCAGTGCAGTACAACTTACAGTAAGAAGTGGAAGACATTGCAGGCATGGTATTTTGCTACATGAAAACACAATGGAACTAAAACTTACCCTCTGTTGTAGGGATTTGCTGGGGAATAAAATTAAAACCCCAAACTGACCACAACCCATCCACTTCTGACCCACTGCATCAATTATATTGATACCTGACCCAACCAGACCATTGGCATCCTGAATCCTAAGCCTGACCTAGTTTCACCACATACCACAAGACATGCACCTACTCAATCCAGCCCTACAGACCCCTATATGGTTGCCATGAACATGTAATGCTACATTTATTCAGTAAGTAGTGCATTTTCTTCTAAAGTCACATAGAGCTGGCCCAGCCCTTGCTAGAGAGCCTATCTTCAAAGTTGCACATAATACAAACTGTGTGCTGGCGTGGATTGTAAGGAAAATGCAGAGAGGCTTCAGAAGGATATTGGCAGGCTAAGTGAATGGCTCACAGCAGATGAAATATAAAGTGTAAAGATGCATGGTCATCCACTTTGGTGGAAAAAGTAGAAAGGCAAACCTTTTTTTTTAAAATGTGGTGAGAGATTGAAAGTTAGTATTCAGGTGGATCTGGGTGTCCCTGTCCACAAATCACTGAAAATTCTGCTGCAAGTGCAGCAAGCCACGAGGGAGGCAAGAAGTATGTTGGCCTTCACTGCAAGATGAATTGAGTAGAAGGGTAAAGACAAAGACATATTATTGCAAACATAAGGGGTGGTGATGACAGCACACCTAGAATGTTGTGTTCAGGTCTGGTTTCCCAAAGGAAGGAGGTCCCTGTGATAGAGGGAGATATATTTGGATGGTGGGTTTGCTCAACAAGGAGAGATTATGCTGAGTGGACATTTATTCTCTTATATTTAATAGCATAGTTTAATTGGTTTGTTATTGTTACATGTACCAAGGTACAGTACAAAAAACTTTGTTCTGCAAGCTATCCATACAGATCATTTCATCACATCAGTGCATCGAGGTAGTACAAGGGAAAAACAATAACAGAATGCAGAATAAAGTGTTATACTTACAGAGAAAGTGAAGTGCAGGCAGACAATAAGGTGCAAGGCCATAATGAAGTAGATTGTGAGGTCAAGGGATCATCTTATTGTACTAGGGGACTGCTGAATAGTCTTATAACAGCGGGATAGAAGGTACATGCTTTCAGGCTTTTGTATCTTCTGCCTGATAGGAAGAGGGAGAAGAGAGAATGTCCTGGATGGGTAGGGTCTTTGATTATGTTGGCTGTTTTACCAAGGCAGCAAGAAGTGTAGACAGAGTCCATGGAAGGGAGGCTGGTTTCCGCGATGTGCCGAGCTGTGTTCACAACCCTCTGCAGTTTCTTGCGGTTTTGGGCAAAGCAGTTGCCATACCAAGCTGCAATGCATCCAGATAGGATGCTTTCTATGGTGCATCGATAAAAATTGGTGAAGGTCAAAGGGGACGTGCCAAATTTCTTTAGCCTCCTGAGGCTAGAGAATGGGAGATGATCTCACTGAAACATACAAAATTCTTAAGGGGCTGGATGGGTGGAGATGATGTTTCCCCTAGCTGCAGTGTTTAGAATCAAATGGGTCACAGTTCCAAATACAAGGTCACCATGGAGATGCAAAGAAATTTCTTCCTCCAGAGTTTAATGAACCTTTGGAATTCTCTACCCAAGAGGGCCATGAAAGCTCAGTGTATTTAAGACAGATTTTTGGATATTAGGAAAATTGAAGGATATGGGATTAGTGCAGGAATGTGGAACTGAGGTAAAGGATCCACCATGAGCTCATCAAAATGCAGAACCAGAACAAGGGGTTCAGTGGCCTCCACTTGCTTCAGTTTCTGACATTCTTTAAAAAAAGAGCAGGTGATTATCACACTGTTGTTTGTGAGGGCATGGACCTAAAATAACTCCACTTCATAAGTTCTTCATTAGCTGTGATATTCTTTGCAACACCTTGAAAGGCACTCTTTCATTAAGACTTTAAAGTTTGTGTTTAGGTTCAAAGTATAAGAAAGATGCCAAGTGCACATGAACAAGTCACTGGTATGGACCTTCCTTTGCATTAGATCTTCTTTCAATATCAAGCATTTTTGTAACAGCAGACAAGGAAAAGATTTGAAAGCAAAAATTCTGTTTTCTCACAAAACTGGTGAGGTAAAATTTACAACTCCAGGACCTTCCCTGGTTTCAAACACCTGACTTATGTACATCCCGGACACATGAACAAGCACTTGGGAGACCAATGGGATGGATATGCCAGCGGCTGCAGGCATCTTCTCCGTGTGGGAACTCTGTGGCTGCTTTCTGATTTGCAAACTGGCAGGTTATGAACAGTTCACAAGAACGGAACCCTGCTGTAATCTGGGAGGACCTGTACCACAGGGCAATAGCTAAAGTCAGGAAATAAAAAAATATAACTTGAAATTATTGATCATTTAGGGACTAGATCATGTAGATGCTGGAAACTGCTTTAATCATTTGGTATAAAAAGCAAATTATAATGTTTATTCAGTTTGCCAACAAACAGCAAAAATTCATTAAGGATGGATTATCAACTTGACAAGAAAATCATTTAATCTGACAAATTTCAATATAGTTTCAAAGACTGAATTAATTAAGTGTTCATGTTTGATTGCATTAGTAGTATTACTCCAGAGCTTGTTTTCAGGATGTGGTTAAAACAATTAAAATGCCTGGGTTTAATTAAAATCCTGCTGAATTATTTCAGCGTGCACAGTGGGTCCTTATCAGAACTTAACAAAACTATGTGATGGTTACATGGAAGCAATGGATTCATCTTCTGAAGCAGCCACTAAAACCTCAGAACATCATGTGTTTAAATCCACATTGCTGTGTTTTATTGAATGGACTCTTGCCCCTCACCTGAATGATCAGTACACCTGAGCTCATCACCTGAGAATGTGTCCGTCTTATCTAAAGTTGATAAAATTGTATAGCACTGAGGAAGTCGTTCAGTCCATCATGTTTGCGCTGCCTCAACGTAAGAACTTCCAATCAGCCTTCCCTTCTCTGTTATTTTACCACAGCTCTATAAATTCCTCCACTTTTCTGAAACATGTCATTAAATTGCTTCCGTTACACTGTCCGGAATTGCATTCCGGATCATATAATCTTCTTATCTCCCCTCCGATTCATTAACCATAGAACATAGAAAAGTACAGCACAGGAACAGGCCCTTCATCTGAAGATGTCTGTGCCGAGCTGATGCCAAATTAAACTAATCCCTTCTGTTCGCTTATGATCCTTATCCCTCTATTCCCTATATACTCACATGCCTATTCTAAAAGCTACTGAACACCAACTTTTATATTAAATGCCTCTAATCTATGTTTTGAATTACCAACCCTTGGCCAGTAGAAATAGTTTTTTCCACACCGGGTTTAGAGCATAATTGTTACTCCTCCCACAAGTCTTCACTGCTCTAAAAGGGAACAATTCTGGCATTTCTAGTCCTGTCCAGAAACTGAAAGTCTCTCATTCCCTGGTCCACCCTGTAAAGCTGTTTTATGTTCTTATGTGTGGCCTTGACAAGCCAGAGAGAAGAGAATGCGGTGCCATGATTCAGGGAGCTACTCTTGCAGCATGCTTTCCAGTTTATGTAAAGGTTCAGTACAACTTCCTTGGTTTTACACAAATTTGTCCTCAGTTGCATGCATTAAAGACTCAATTTGTGTGAGCTCCTCCTTAAATTTGGAAGTCTGCAGGACTAGATTTTGGAAGAGAAACATAATGTGCACATGTTATTGCATGCCATGTCTAACCCTTGTGATCAAGGCAATTCTATTTATCTCTGAAGCCAAGGATTCCTCGTGTTGTTAACAAGCTAATCAACACACAAACATTTCACTGTATAACCTTTGATTCTTTCTGTTCCTCATTTTGTCAATTTGTCTTCACACTTCTTCTCTGAATCCATCATTTCACATCAACAACTTTGCTGCAAATTTCTCACCTGAAGCACGGTCTATGGGAGAACATGTTGCCTCTCCCACTTAGGCACTCCCACAGAATGGAGGGATGACTTGCTTCCGCTCTGGTTCTGAGGTGCTTTCGGCAATGTGGGAACTGCAGACACTTCCACAGACAGGGAAGGAGCTTTCTGAGGGAGTGAATTGGTGGTAGTTCAGAACTGTCCATTCCTTCCACTGATCACATGCCTAACACACGGACTCAAGGTCCTCATACCATCCCAAATGCTCCTTCTTCACTTCAAGGCATGAGTTCCCAGTGCTCGGCAAGTTCCCATTGTAGGTACAAATAAAGTGTGTTCAAATTTTGTTCAGAGGACAACAGTGAGAATGAGTGCTTGCCACCAATTGCAAGAAGTGAGCAGTTGTTCTTTATAATATTCTTTTGGATGTGGGCTATGGGTCCATAGAGAGCTATGGGCCTAACACGGGCAGATGGGACTAGCCTGCTGGGCAACATAATCAGCATGGATGAGTAGAGCCGAAGGGCCTGTTTCCATGCTGTATAACTCTGACTCTACATCGTTGCACTGGAGAGACACAGAGGAGATTCACCAGAATGTTGTCTGGATTGAAGGACCTTAGGGAGAGATTGGATAAGTTGGGTTTGTTTTCCCTGGAGCAAAGGAGGCCGCCGAGTGACTTGTTTGAAGTATATAAGATTATGAGAGCTAGGTAAGGTAGATGGTTAGAATCTTTTGCCAGTGGTAGGTGTACCAAAGACAAGAGGGCATGGATTTAAGTTGAGAGGATGGAGTTTCAGAGGGGATTTGAGGGCAAAGTTTTTTACATAGCAAGTGGTTGATATCTGGAACTCACTGCCAAGGGAGGTGATGGGATCTGATACAATCACTACATTTAAGAGATATTTAGGCAGGCACTTAAATAGGTGAGGCATAGAAGGATCCAGATCCAAGTGAGTGTTGATCTCAGGATCCCACCCACTCACTTTTCCTTCCTTCCTATATGGTTCCTGGGACACAATCTCTCATTTCCCAGGACTATTTTTTCCAGATATCCTCAACCCGTGTCCCCCAAAAAATGGGAACCCTTTCCCAGTGCCCTGGACCCCTGGATCTTAAAATTCTGGGGAGCCCAAAAACGCTGTCAGAAAATACCAGGAGTGTGACATTAATAAATCAGTGTTCATGATAATACAATTTGACATAACACCTCTTCTCACAGAATATTGACTCACCGTGAGCAGTGCCATAAGATATTTGCAATTATACAAAATCATGTAGTTTTCATAAGAATATTTAAATATGCACTGAAATATTTATGTCATAATGACATTTCTTTCTGCCCTTTGGGATACTTAAATGCTTCATTCACTTTTGGTTTGTCTCTGGGTTATTTGCCACTTCCACTACCTGCTGTCTTTGCTGATGGATTGATTAAATTTGCATGCAAAGTTTTTCTTCTTCGCTATGCATGTCTACTTCCCCTTAGTTCTGAAAACTCAACCTGCAGCTGTTCAGTCTGCAGTGACTACACTGCAGAACCAAGGTTATCCAAACCTCACTGGTTGAGCCGCAGCATGTAGGCAGCGCTTGCGCTTGCCTGAGCTCAGAGGCAGATCTCCAAGACGTTGCCGAAGCTTTCAATGAAGCACATGAGAACAGCTACTTTCCAACAACCATCAGGTCATTGAATCGACCTGCAAAACACTAACCCTACCTCAGCAATGGAACACTACAGACCACCCCTTACATGACCATGGACTTGTCTCTGACTGTGTCTTTGTTTTTGCACTAAGGTCTTGCTTTTGCACAGTCTTTTTTTCTCTCTCTCTTCACTGTCTTGTACAATTTATGTATAATTTATATTCTGTGTGTTGACTGAACCTACGTGCCTGTGATGCTGCTGTAAGCAAGATTTTCACCTCCACCTCAGTGTACTAGTGCGCATGAGAATAAACTCGACGACTTGGCATATCCTGCAATCCTGAAGTTACACCTACATGGAGACGTGACAGTAATTACGTAGGAACTGTTTTCAGAGATGCTGCTTGAGGGGTAAACGTTAGTTGGAACACTGGACAGAACGCTGCTGCCCTTCCTTTCAATATTGTAATTAATCTTTAACGCCCATGGAAACTGAACAGACAGGGCCTCGGTTTAGTGCTTCAACTGAAAGAGGCACCTCTGGAAGGGCAGCACTCTCTCAGCAATGCATTGTAGTGTTAACCTACATCTTATGCTCAGTTCTTTGGAGTGGGAATTGAACTCACAATATTCTGACTCATTATAGGAATGCTGCACAATTAGCCATGGTTGGCATCCTAAAACCGAATGACTGAAGAAATAGAAACAAAAATATTCTGGCATCAAAACAAAATCCTTTGTACATTTATCACTTTTCACATCCTTTTCAAGACATTTCAAACGTCTACACAGGTTCAAGACAGTGTATAAAAATTATAAGGGGCATAGATATGGTGAATGTGCACATTTTCTCAGAGTTGGAGAATCAAGAACTAGATTTAAGGTGAGAGGGGAGAGATTTAATACAAACCAGAGGGGCAACTTTTTCACCCTGAAGTTGGTTCTTATATGGAATGAGCTGCCAGAGGAAGTTGTTGAGGCAGGTACATTAACAACATTTAAAAGATACTTGGCTAGGTACATAGATAGGGAAGGTTTAGAGGGATGTGGGCCAAACACTGGCAAATGGGACTAACTGAGATGGGAATCTTGGTCAGCTTAGACCAGATAGGCTGAAGAGCCTGCCGTATGATTCTATGACAAGGTCCACACAGCCAATGAAGTACATTTTGACATGTCATCAGCGTGATAGCATAGGAAACACTGGAGCAAATACCCACAAACTGCATACAATAATAGCTAAATAATCTGTTTTAGTGATGGTGAATGAGGGTTGAATATTGGCCAGGACAATGGGGATAAGTGGAGCAAAAAACCTGCAGATGCTTGAAATCCGAAACAAAAATGTAAAATACTGCAACTATTCAGCATCAGTGGAGAAACAGTGGAAACAGTGTCAACTCTTCCGGTCAATAACTTTGCATCAAAATGACCTTTCTTCAGCACTCTGGTGAAGGTTCACTGACCCAAATCTAGAAGGAAGGGCTTTAAGGTGAGAGGGGGAAGTTTAAAGGAGATTTACGGGGCAAGTTTTTTTACGCAGAGTGGCAGGTGCCTGGAAGAGGCTGCTAGGGGAAGTGGTGAAGGCAGGTGTGATAGCAATGTTTAAGAGGCATTTAGACAGACACATGAACAGGCAGAAAATTGAAGGATATAGACCATGTGCAGGCAGATGTGCAGTTTAAATTGGCATCGTGGTCATAACAGACATTGTGGGCCAAGGGGCCTGTTTCTGTGTTGTACTGTTCTACGTTTTATGTCCTATGAAATGTTGACAATCCTTCTCTCCCTATAAACGTTGTCTGACCTGTTCAGTGATTCCGGCATTTTAAGCTTCTGTTTCATATTGGTCGGGTATTTTCCTGCTTCCAACTAATGCCATATGCTTACTCATTTGTTTTTAGATTTCTGTACTGGGGATAATTATCCTTCATAATAGTGCCAAGGAATCTTTTACATCCAACTCAGAGAACAGATTGGGCCTCCATTCAATATCTCCTTTAAAATATGGGGTCTTTGACTTTGTAGTGCTCCCTCAATTCATATACAGCATACATATACAGGAAAAGCAAAAGAGAGAATGTAGAAAGAAGTAATTTTGCAGAGTAACCAGGAAAAAAAGGAGAGGCGCAGCACCTATCGGATTGCTCCTTCAAAGAGTGGGCACGGGTACAGTGGGCCAAATGGCCATTGTTTTATCATTCTATGATTCCGTGAAATAATACATTAAATGTGACAAACCAGAGAGAACATGTTCTGTGACTAACATTGTACAACATCATGGCAGTGTTATAAAAATGTAATTGGATATATCTCACTCCGGCTCAAACGGATAAAATAATAATCTGTAATGCATATAAAATTAATTCAAAATACACAATTGCATAAAATTTAGAATCAGCAGTTAAATTCACCATCCTTGGTGAGGCTGAACTAATTTCAGAATAATTTAGTCTGCACAATCCCATGGATGTTTTATATGGCTTTTACAGAAATATTGATCTGTTATTTCCCTGCTTCCAACTAATGTCATTTGCTTACTCATCCATTTATAGATATCCTGTACTGATCTGTCTTTGCTGAAGCTGTCACAAAGTTCCTGGTTTTCAAACAGTGGGATTTTACTTCCGCAAGCAGAAGTCTGATAGTGGGGTATGATTTTTATTATTCTAAGCTCATCATCCCTGGAATCAATCTAATCACCCTATACTGCACCCCCTCTACTTCAAGTATATCCACCCTTAAGTGAGAGGACCAAGTATCTCAGATTGGGGAACATGGAGTAAACAAAAATAAATAGTCATACAGTCATACTGTCATAAGGAAACAGGCCCTCAGCCCAACTGGTCCATGCTGACCAAGATGCCCCTCCATGCAAGTCCCATTTGCTAGTGTTTGGCCCATAACCTTCCAAACCTTTCCTATCCATGTGCCTGTCCAACTGTCTTTGAAAAGTTGTTATTGTACCTGCCTCAAACACTTCCTCTGGCAGCTAGTTCCACATACACACCACCCTTTGTGTAAAAAAAGTTGCCCCTCAAGTTCCAAGTAAATTTTTCCCCTCTCATCTTAAATCTATACCCTCTAATTCTTGATTCCCAAACCCTGGGAAAAAGACTGAGTGCATTCACCCTATCTATGACCCTCGTGATTTTATACACTTCTATAAGATCACCACTCAGTCTCCTACACTCTAAGGAATAAAGTCCTAGCCTGTCCAACCTCTCCCTATAACTCAGTCCCTCAAGTCCTGGCAACAACCTTGTAAATCTTTTCTGCACTCTTTCCAGTGTAATAACATCTTTCCTATAAATCTATTACTTTTCCACAAAATAAGTACTAGTTATCATATTACAGCCTTGGCAAGGTACTATCTGATGGCCCTGAACTGATGGCATGACCAGATTTTCTCTGACTGTAAACCCAATGTGACTTTACATCTGGAGCAAAAATCTACAGACGCTGAAATCTTCCCCTCTCCTCTGAAGGGACCCTTCCCTCCATACCTGCTTAGTCTGCACACTATCACAGACATTCCCTATATTCCTTCCACCCACAGCCCCCTCTCCACAACTTAAACATGCTTGTTTTCTCACTTTTCCGTTCTGATCAAAGAGTTACAACATGACTCTGCTTCTCTCCACAGATGCTGCGTGACCTGCGGAGTGTTTCCTGCATTCTCTAGCTTTGTTATGGTTTTGCATCTATCCTCTTATATAATCTTCCATTTGCAGTCAAACTCCAATGGTATGGAAATCCCAACTGTTCGGCACCTGACTCACCAGGAGATGTTTCCTGTACTCCCTTTCCATTCGCTAAGATCCAGTTCCTGCACTGCTTTCCCACTCACTGGAGCCCTGGATTCCGCACTCCATTTCCACTCACCGGGACCCCGGTTCTTGTGGTCCTGTTAAATTAACTAATTCACTGGAAAACTTATTATAATACTACGTAACATCTAACAAAAGTCAATGAGTCAACTAAGGTCAATTAAGCATTGGGGTATTGATATACATTAGGATATTGTGGAGATTGGGGATTAATATGAATTATTATTAATAATGTCAATTGTGTTGGGGTATTCTGGAAAATCTACTAGTCTGGCACCAGCAAAGTCCCAGACATTCCAGATTATCAGAATTTTACTGTACACGGCCCACTGACATGGCAATACCTTCAAATTTTACACTGAGCCAAGAAAGTAATTAGGGAATGTGACTGAAAACTTGGTCAAAGAGAAGTTCAAGATGCATCTTAAAGGAGGAGAGAGGAGTAAAGGGGCAAAGAGTTTGGGGAAGGAATCCCAAAGTTTAAGGCCTTGCCAGCTGAAGGCACTGCCAAAAATATCGGCACGCTTAAATTCCAGGATGACCAAAAAGCTGGAATTAGAGGAGTGCAGAGATCATGGAGATGGCAAGGATAGGGAGACCAAGGTCATGGAGTGTTAAGCTTGTCTGAAAATACAATTATTGCGCAAGTAAGTTTATTTGGATGCTGTCAGTAGTGATAACTGGAACAATCCAAATCAAATGATCTGGAGATATGAGTTTAAATCTCCCCATCAAATCTATGCTACTTAACGAAGTGAAACTAAAGTCAGAATTAGTAATGGCAATCATGAATTCAATGGATTGCTCTTAAAACCCATCTGGTTAACTAATGTCTTTCCTTAGAAGAAGGAACTTGATCTTCACCTGTTCTAGTTTATACATACTGTGGTTGATTTTCAATGCCCATTGAAATAACCTAGCAAGTCATCCAGTTCAAGGGCAATCAGGGGTGAGCAATAAATGTTGGCCTTGTCAGTTATGTCTGCACCCCAGAAATAAAACAGCAGCCACTCTGTTTCAAATAACCTGCAGTTCACAAGCAACGCCAATATAGGAGCTACAGTACATGTCAATGAATGCAGTTAGTTGTTGCCATTCCAGATAACTTATACAGAAAATGTACAAATTACTTTTGATCATCTGATCAGTTCTTGCAACATGCAGTTGTTTCCATTTGATCACTTATTTTAATCTCTCCACCATTCACAGGTAGGCAGTGAGAAAGTCAAGAGTAGGTACCTAGAAACTCATCTGCCCTGCACAGTCAGGTCACTGCATTGTCTGCTGATTCAAAAACCATTCCCTGGAACTGGATTTCAAAGGTAGAGTTCAACATGGTGTTGTAACGATATGATGCATTTAGTGTCACTGACTGGGGTTCAATTTATTTCCCTGTAACTCTGTAAAAAACAATACGCTTCTACAGAGCTTTATTGGCCTAGTCAATTCTTCTTCAGCAGTGTTCACCTCACTGCAATGGACTGCTCAACCCATCAATCTGGCCCAGGAATCAGCCAAGCTCGTACACTGAGGTTAAGGAGTGTGCAGTTCCAACTGCTCAATTGACAAAATAATCAATCCAAGTTGAGTGCTAATAGAAACACGAGCAAGTTACAACTCCAAGAGAGGCCATGTGATCTGAGTTCTTTCAAGCAAGCAACTCATTTAGTAGAACATAATAATAGAACGAAACCCACATTCCTATTCAACTAATCAATGAAATCATACTTTTCATGTTTCATTATGGCACAGAAGGAGGCCATTTGACCCATTGAGTCTATGCCAGCTCTCAGAGTATTTGCATCAGTCGGATTTGCCTTTTAATTCCCTATAACCCTTTCTCTCAGCTATCCAAATTCTCCTGACACCTACCTACACTGCATGTAAATTACAGCAGCCAATTATCCTCCCAGCACATCACTGTGATGTGAAAGGAAATCAGAGCACCCAGGCGAAATGCAGTCACAGGGAGAATTTGCAAACTCCACACAGAGAGTACCTGAGGTCAGAATTGAACCTGGGTGGCTGGAGATCTGTGGAAGCAGCTACCTCAGCACCACTTTCCTCCACTAACTTGCTATGGTCATGGTTAGGAGGGCTATGTGGGAGAGAAGGGTCAGATAGATCTCGGAGCAGGATAAAACATCGGCACAACATCGTGAGCCGAAGGGCCTGTACTGTGCTGTAATGTTCTATGTCCTATAACCCTTATCCCTTGATTCCCTTAATCTCTAAAAATCTATGGATCTCTGTCTTGAATGTACAGGATACCATTAACAGTTTCCCAACAAAGTAAACACTTTAACATTGCTCACCACAGCAGTGCTTTGGTTGAAACTTAGCTCAACATTATAGAAGTTGCCATCATGGTAGACTGGTAGAGTTGCCTCTGCCCAGTGCTGATCCTTCAAATTAGACCAGTGCAGAGAAGAGCCTCCAAGCCGGCTGTACAGGGAAACTCTGAGGATGTACCGTCCTTTAGGCAGTTTGTCCTTCACACCTCGCAGGCACTTCAGCTGGATTTGTGCTGGCTGAGGAGTCCCAGACCATTCAACCTAAATACAACACTTTGCATAAGTACACTACCACAGCACAGAAGAACATACACCATAGAACAGTCTCCAGAAATCCAAAACACTTTCACCTGAAATCCCTATCCCTATCATTCTTAGAGGATTGGGGAATTTTAGCTATGAGGAAAGATTTGATAGGCAGGTAGATAAATGATAAATGGAATTAGTACTGATAAGTTGCCTTGGAAATGGTGGGCCTAGTTCTATGCCAAATAACTCCATGCCTCAGGGTTAATTTCCGTGGAAGAGGAAGTTGAGATTAAATTGAGACGCATAAAGTTGCAACTATCTTAGAGTGGAGAGGAAGAACCCATCTCTCTTGGTGTAAAGGTTGACAACCAGAAGATACAGGTTGTGAAAGTGATTGTGAGAAGGGAAGAGTTGAGAAATCTTTTCACCCAGAATGCACACTCCCATTTCTGGGGCCATGATGGAGGAAAGATCAATGACAAAGCAGCTTCAGATGTTTGGGTCCAAGTCCCAACCCTGGGGAAATCCTTCAGCTGAGATAATTGGTCACTAACAACCAAAACCAAAGGGCCTGCTTACATCCTAGGAGACATTATGATGTTTTACCAGCGTTTTTTAATGCTACATTCTTATGCTGGTATGGTTTAAGTCGCTGGGAAATCTAATCCGGATTCGATCCTAATCTCAGGTACTGTCTGCATGTACTTTGCATGTTCTCCCTGTGACTGCATCGATTGGCGATTGGTAATTGGTTTATTATTGTCACATGTACAAAGATAGAGTGAAAAACTTTGTTTTGCATGCCATCCATACAGATCATTTCACAACATAAGTACAACGAGGTAGCAGAAGGGAAAAGCAATACAAGAATGCAGAATATGGTGTTACAGTTTCAGAGAAAGTGCAGTGCAGGCAGACAATAAGGTGCAAAGGCCATGATGTGGTAGATTGCAAGGTCAAGAGTTCATCTTTATCGTCCAAGAGGTCTGTTCAATAGTCTTATTACAGTGGGATAGAATCTGTCCTGGTGGTGCGTGTTTTCAAGCTTTTGTATCTTCTGCCCAATGGAAGGAGGAAGAAGAGAGGATGTCCAGGGTGGGAGGGGTCTTTGATTATTTGGCTGCTTTTCCAAGGCAGTAGACGGAGTCAATGGAGGGGAGACTGGTTTTGTGATAGACTGACCTGTGTCCACAACTCTCTGCAATTTCTTGCCGTCTTGGGCAGAGCAATTGCTTTACCAAGCTGTGATGCATCTGTGATGCAAGGATAGGATGCTTTCTATGGTGAGGGTCAACAGGGACATAACAAATTTCCTTAGCCTTCTGAGGAAGTAGAGGCACTGGTATGCTTTCTTGGCCAGTGTTTATGTGGTTGGACCAGGCCAAGCTATTGGTGATGTTTACACCTAGGAACTTGAAGCTCTCAACCATCTCCTCTTCAGCACCAATGATACAGACAGGGGCTTGTGCTCCACCCTACTTCCCCTGGTTTCTCCATTTCTCAGCTTGATCAGTGGAGTTCATATTCCCTTTTGACACAGATGGAGCCACTTGGCACATCAAGTCTATGCCAGCTCCATGCCCTCACTATTTTTTCCCTATAGCCTATTCTCCACACATATCCACCAACTCTCCCCAAATTGTACCACTCACTGTGGCAATTTATGCTGACCAATTAATCTACGAACCTGCGTGTCTTTGGGATGTGGGAGAAAACCCATGCTGTCACGGAGAAGGTGCAAACTCCACACAGACATCAGCAGAGGTCAGGATCAAACCCAGGTTACTGGAGCTGTGAGACAACAGCTTACCAGCTGCATCACTGGTGTCCCCATAGTTGGTTATGGATATTGAAGTTCCTCACTGAGAATATATTCTGTACCCTTTCTATCCTCACTATGCTTAATGCTTTTACCTATTGATATTCAACATTGATTCTTCAGCTGAGAGAGTGTGATAATTGCTTACTGCAGGACCTAGTTCTGATCACAAGGAGAATACTAATGTTACATCCACATGTAATAATGTCACAAAGTTGATACAAAGGGCAAACTTCACAACTTCAGGGACTCACTTTCTCTGTATCAGAACTGGCCAGCTCCCCTGTAGGCCATCCATCTGTAATTATTACTCAGTTTTTTAATTCTCTACTGGCTGGGCATGTCTTACACCTCTGCATTCCACAGCTTTCTCGGTATTCTTTCGAGCTTCTCTCATTAACCCATCAATTAGATGGCTTCATCAACAGCTCATCACCACGGCAACCCTGGCCTCAGCCAATCAAAGTTATTCCTTTTGTCCCCTCCATGCCTGCCCCACACTCTCTGCAACTTAGATCTAACTTGTTTCCCCTCCTTTCCCAGTTCTGTTGAAGGGTTCCCAGCCTGAAACGTTAACTCTGCTTCTCTTGCAACAGATGCTGTCTGATCTTCTGAGTTTTTCTTGCATTTTCTGGGTTTTTTTTTGCAAACTTTACAATGTAACAACTCAGCATGCAATGGCAGCAATTCAAACATAAGAAAATAGGAGGAAGAATAGGTCATCTCAACCCCTCAAGCCTGCCCTACCATTCAATGGCTACCTATCTGTGGCTGATCATGGCTGATCTGCCCCAGGCCTTCTCTTCTGTGCCAGTTCCTCATAGCCCTCAATTCCCTGATCTTTCAAAAATACATTTACTTTCTCTTTATATATGCCCAGTGATCTCTCCTCTACAACCCTCTGGGGTAGAGAACCAGTGTAGCCAAGAGACTATCAAAAGCAAATCCTAAATATGTTACAAGCACCTGCTCTCCTTTGGAAAAAAAATAGCCTTTACAGCATATGTCTTTGTAAATCTGCTCCAGAATTCCTCCTTCAAACATTTTGTGAAGAATATTGTTTTACTATGTAATTATTTCCTTCCAGGATTTCATGGGCAAATCGTGGGATGTGTGTCTCCAAAAGCTGGTTTGGATTTTATGCAGCATTACTTCACACCTTTAAAGGTTACAAATTGTAAATTTCAGCAAGAAATCATCTGCAACTCCCAGATCCTTTTGTACACTTGGACCTCATTTTTAAAGCACTGAGCGACATGTCAATTACCTTCGTTCTAATTGCAAAATTTTAATTAACGAAGAAAAAAATCCAAATTTTATATTTTGCTTGCTGAAACCCAAAATTAACATTATATGAAAAATGGAGGTAATCTTTATTTAAAACCTCTAGGCAGGATTACTGGTGCAGGCAGTCTGAAGATATTAAATACATTCTAAATTAAACACCCCCAACAAATTTTGTGCGGAAATATATTTGGATAATTTTGCATGCCAAACATGACATTTTATATTATTTCTTTACCCCCCCCCCACCCTCCCGACTCCCAGCAACTTCCCATCACCCACCCTCGTCCTAAGTTCAGAATTATATAAATGAAGATCTTGTCTTTCACCAATGGAATTGCTATGCATGGCAAGATTGCCATTGCTTCTCCGACTGTACTGGATGTTTCAAGACGGGAAGCCATAAAAAAAATCTTTATCTCTCTGAAACACAGCAATTTGGAAGATTATCGAATGGTGACTGGGGGGCAGAAATGCCAGTCTGAGGAATTATACCACAATCTCTCTTGCATTTACAACCTTCCTCAAAGCAAGCTGTCACCCTGGTAGGAAAGGTTGATGGAGGATTCATTACATCTCCAGGCGCGTCTCATTTGCAAGGCGACAGATATGCTCCTCATTTGCTGAAAGGTTTCTCTCGAACCAGCCCTGGTGCTGCATTGAGGGAAAGGGGTGTCTTAAAGCTACAGATGAGCCTTGATGTTCTCCCCTTACCTTCCAGCAACAGCACTGCACGCCAGTGTATTGGTGTTTGGCTTCAGTCAGGTCACCGTACAGAGTCATCACTTCACCCCTGCGGCTTTCAAGAGCTTTTAGTAACTGGCTTTCTGCACTGCAATGCAACATAACAATCATTTCTCATTGAATCCATAACTTCTAGAAACTAATATTTATGTAGCAATAATTATTTTTTAATCCTGTGATTATATCAATACATTAATGTATTTTAACCTTTCTAAATTTAGCATATTGAGGCATAGTCATTTACTTTATAAACCTTAATCCAAATTCTGTGTAGACACAATATAATCAACTTACACACAGCAAGATCCCACTAACACCCCTCAGATGAGTCATTGATCGAGCACCTTCGCTCCATCTGCCATGCCAGCCGGGATCTCCCGATGGCCAGCCATTCCAATTCCAATTCCCACTCCGACATCAACATATCTGTCCACAGCCTCCTCCACTGCCAGGTCGTGGCCAAATGCAAATTAGAGGAACAGCACCTCATATTCTGCCTGGACGTTCTCCAACCGGGCAGCACGAACATCAAATTCTCAAACTTCCAGTAACCACTCCCCCATGTTCCTTTTTCCCTATTTTTTTTTTCTCTCTCCTCCTGATCCAATTGGCCCCCATCATCCTGTCTATCCCCTCCCCCACCCTCTCCATCTGCCCATCACCCACACACTCCTCCCACCAGTACCCCTCCCCACCTCTCCTATCCCATGCTCCATTATCCTCTCCTATCAGTTTCCATCATCTTCAGCCCTTTATCACTTCCACCTATCACCTCCCAGCTTCTGACATAATTCCCGTCCTCATCTGCCTATCAGTCCCCTCACCTGGATCCACCTGCCAGCTCTTGCTCAGCCCCTTCCCTCCATCTCTTTATACTGGCCATCTCCTCTCTTTCTTTCGAATCCAGGTGAAGGGTCTCGACCCAAAGCATCAATTGTCCATTTCCCTCCACAGATGCTGCCTGACCTGCTGAGTTCCTCCAGCACCTTTTGTGTTGCTCCAGATTCCAGCACCTGCAGTCTCTTGTGTCTTCATTGGTTAATCTATTTTGGCAGCTTGGCTAGGACAAACGATCTCCCTGTTCTCTTGTTTTAATAATACTTTCCACTTGAATTAAGTATCATCAATTCCACAACCTTATAGGTCTTAATGAAACATTATTCTAGTTAACGTTGTTCTCCCAGGATGCAATGAAGTGGAGTTCCACCACTTTTGATCCCTTGACTCTGAGGGAATGACACTTCAAGACTTGGGGGAAACCTGCAGATGACGATCACATGAGCCTGTTGCCCATAACCTAATTATCAGCAGAGGTCACACATTTGGGAGGTGCTGATAAAAAGACTTGGGCTGCATCTTGTGGATGAGATGACCATTGTATGTGTCCAAACTGGACCGCTGCTTCCCCCATTCCAGCCTCTGCAGTCCTTTGTTTCTCCCCTATACAAATGCTTTATTGAAAGTTTTGGAAACCATCGTGATCATAATCACCAGGTTGATTTCTATTTCCAAAATGTAGGTGTAATTAACACCAGGCACACAAAGGCAGCAAAATTTACCTGAATACTGCAAGAGACTACTATTTCAATTGTCTTTATTAAATTAAACAAAGCAATAAGTCAGGCAGTAGAACAAATGCAATTTTCAGCAGTACTTTAGCTGCAAAGTATTTTCCATTTATTAATGAAAATAATTTATTTTAAGAGTTCATTGTTTTAATAAGAGTTTCAGCAATATAATTCTGTGCAACAGTAAAGAGTTCATTGTAACTCCTGCCCTATCTTTACACACATTCAACACATACGCACAACACATATATGCAAGCATGTGCACATGGACACAAACAAGAAACAGACATTCATACATACACAAATGTGTGTAACACAGACATGCACATGCATACACATATTACACACACATACACAGACGTGCACACGTGCAGATGCACAACCTCATGCACACAGAGCTGGTGTCTCACGGTGATGGACTTACTTCTGGAAGGCTGCACGAAGATTTGCCTGTAGAAACTCTAACTGTTCAGAGTTGATCTCCTGAGGCTTCACACCCTGAATAAAACAGAAACCAGTATCAGACTGAGGAACCGCTGGAGCAGAAGTAAAACTGCTGCCCAAAATGGCTGAAGGTAGAAATCCCACACAGTTGAGGAATGGCATCCCACCACAGTGTGGGCTATGCATGGGGAGGATGGAGACAGGGAATGGTTGTTGTAACTTGCAGGGGAGGTCAGGTCTACTGGTTTTCTACCCCATTGATAGCTTAACTGGGGTCCTGTGCCTTGTTATATCCAGCCCATACTGTTACCTCTACTGCTCAGTAGTAATCAATTCCAATGGGCACAATGAGACTCCGTTCCATTGGCTGTTCCCATTCTAGGCCTTGCAATGAAACAAATACTAAGTGGTTTTAGAAAATGGGGAAGGGGGTACCTTTATGTTTTAGTACATAACTCTTGTCACAATACAGGTTTCCCCTTCAGTGCTCCAAAGTGCTTTGCTTCAGGAAGACTCATAGAATCGTTAAGGATGCCTGCCACCCTGGCCATTCCCTTTTCTCTCTTCTACCTCCTGGGAGAAGATACAGAAGCTTGAAAGCCCAGACGACCAGATTCAAGAACAGCTTCTTCCCCACTGCCATCAGACTTCTGAACAAAACACCTCTTTCACATCCCCTTCCCTTTGGTGCTGCTACATTCTCAGATTCCTAACTCTACCTCTCTCGGTTATTCCGTTATCGACACTTTAGCATTTCTTTTTGCACTACTTCAGATTGCACTACAATCTTTGCACCGTTCTGCTGCACTTTACACCACTCTGCTGATTTGCGCTCATCGCTGTATTTATTGCTACCATGTATATTGTTTACTCTGTGAGCTTCACATGAGCAAGGAATTTCATTGCTCGCCCAGTGTATATGACAATAAACGAATCTGAATCTGAAGCTCTCGTTCTTCTCCATAGGACAGGCACCTCTTCAGGAACAGGTGCTCCCCCTGCCCCAACAGTCCTGATGAAGGGTCTTGGCCTGAAATGTCGATTTTTCTCTTCCCTCCATAGATGCTGCCTGACCTGCTGAGTTCCTCCAGCATTTTGTGTGTTTTGCTCCCACAGTATGGTTGGGTAACAGGCATGAGCATGGGAGAGAGTCCCACCTTGGCATATTGTCACCAGTACAGAAGACCATAATCTCTGCCCTGCCCTAACCTCAATCAGGGACAATCACCAGTGCCTAGAATTAGACTCACTCTACGCCCCATTTCAATTGTCACCTGAGGGCAAATACATCCCTTAAGGGAACAAGGTGTTGCACAGAGCAGGGAAAGCTCTCTTGTTGACTTACAATGAGCTCACATTCCTGATCCTGACCCCCCCCCCCCCCCCGACTCCCACAACCCATGTCCCACCCCTCCCCTTCCAATTTCACGTCTCTCCTATTCCTCTCACTGCTTCTTTCTCCCTACTTTTCTTCAGGAAGGGGAAGTGTTGAATTATATACAGCCGTGAAAGGTTGAGGCCGCTCTGTAGGGTACAAACTACACAGCCCCCCAGCTTATTTGCCCCCATTGTTTTTATACCTGCTTTATCACTTGTCCTTTCCACAGCTTCCATCCGTATTCCCATCCTTTTCCTTATGTGTCATAGAGCATAGAAACAGGCCTATCAGCTCACTGAGTTCCTGCCGGCCATCAGGCACCCATTTACACTAATCCTACATTACTCCCCAAGCTCCTCACTGCAGACCACTGAGCACTTTCCCCAGATGGTGTCCCCACTCACCCTGCTCGATGTCACCCACTCCCGATCCCTGACTCAGTCCTCTGTCCAAGCCTCAACAAATGTACGTGGTTCTGGTAAGGTTTCAATTTTTAAATTTTATTTACAGCGTGGTAACAGGCCCTTCCGGCCCAACGAGTCCGCGCCGCCCATTTTAAACCCATATTAACCTACCCGTACATCTTTGGAATGTGGGAGGAAACCAGAGCTCCCGGAGGAAACCCACGCAGACACGGGGAAAACGTACAAACTCCTTACGGACAGCGACGGGAATCGAACCCCGATCGCTGGTGCTGTAATAGCGTCGCGCTAACCGCTACGCTACCGTGCCACCCCTTTTTACAGGAATAATTTCAATTGCAGTAAAATCCTGATAATCCAGCAAGTTTAGGACTTTGGAAGTTCCAGACCACCAAATTTTGTGGACATTGGATGTTACTCCTATTGATATCCAAACACAGCTTTTCACTGGTTTTTACATGTTAAATAGTAGCGTGATACATTTTCCAGTGAATGCAGTGAGCTTAAATGGAGCGGGAAACATACTGGCATTCCGGATCCCAGCTTCAGTCACAAACCTACCCGTGCTCCTGACCCTTGGTGTTATGGATATCATTCCAGGCTCCAGCCACACAGTCTGGGGAATAGATAAGTTGGACGGTCACAGTCTATATCTCAGGGTAGGGGAGTCTGAAACTAGAGGGCATAGGTTGAAGGTGAGAGGGGGAAGATTTAAAGGGGACCTGAGAGGGATCTTTCTTCACACAGAGGGTGGTGGGTATATGGGATGAGCTGCCAGAGAAAGTGGTAGAGGCAGAAAATGTTTAAAAGACATTTGGACAGGTACATGGATGGGAAAGGTTAAGAGGGATATGGGCCAAACACAGGCAAATGGGAATAGCTCAGGTAGGACTTGGTCAGTGTGGACGAGTTGGACCAAAGGGCTTGTTTCTGTGTTACAGAAACTCCATGACTCTATGACTCTGAATCTGATCACACTCCAGACCCTTGCCTCAGGCCACACACCTGGTTTACACACTGAACCCCAGCTCACATTCTGGATTAACAAGTGAGCCAGAATCTCTGAGCAATCAGATGCCAGATTATCAGAGTTTTATTTACTGACCAGGGAAGGTCAAGGTGTCCATACATGGATGTGGGAGGCTGACCACTGGTTGACATTCTACTCCCAGCACCTCACCGCTCTTCCACGCTCTGCCTCTCCAAAGACCCCTTCCAACAGCTGTCTTCCAAGCCTCCATTCTTTCCAAATCCTTGCTCCATTTCCCCAACCAATCAACTCTTAACCAGCGTGACCTTCACTACACAATACTAAACTGACGGTGGAGGTGTCGTTCTTGCTTGCTTGCTTATTCCTGTCCCTCATTCATCTTGTTTTTGGAAAACCAAATGCTTTAATGTTCAAATATCATGTCTTGGAACTGAAACCAGGAACAGGGAAAAAGGGCGGCGAGATTCTGAGCATCTTCCAGGCTGCAAATCCAGGGAAAGAGGCAGCAGTTGGACCTAAAGCAAAGCTCAGGGGGGGAGAACAAAGGCAGACCATGAGTAGGGAGAGGTAAGTCAACAGAGAGCTCAGCAGGAAGGAATTGAATTGAACATTGCTTTGAAGTAACAGAGGTATCAAAGTTAATTGAGAAGCTGATGCACTGGATGAAGACTATGATCTGAAGTTGGCCTGTAATGCTCCAATTTTGGATGCACTGTCCAGTTCTGGCCTCTAGATCATCCCCAAATTTAACTGCCCCATCAATGACAAAGTGAGGCCAAGCCTCCCATAAGTCCATAAGACCATAAAATAGAGGAGCAGAATTAGGCCATTCGGCCCATCGAGTCTGCTCCATCATTTGATCATGGTTGATTTTTTTCATCCTCATTCTCCCGTCTTCTCCCCATGACCCTTAACCCCCTTACCAATTAAGAGCCTATCAATCTCTGCCTTAAATACACCCAATGACTTGGCCTCCACAGCTCTCTTGGCAATGAATTCCACTGATTCACCACCCTCTGGCTAAAGAAATTCCTCCTCATCTCAGTTTTAAAGGGATATCCCTATATTCCAAGACTGTGTCCTTGGACCTAGACTCCCATTGGCAACCCCTCAGTTTCAGAACTCTGTTCTTTAAACCCTCAAGTTCTCCATTGCTTTTTCTATCCTCCATAAGATCCATCTCATTGACCCAGTTCAATTATCACCTTATATAAATTGGGGTTAAGTATTATTAGAATTTGCTTCTGTGTTACACTAAAGGCACTATATGTCTTTATATTTGATTTTTTGAAGCGCCCTTTATAAAGTGGTCACAAGCAAAATTGAACGGCTTCTGGGGGAAAGGCCAAGATTTGGCCCACCCACTTTTCCTGCTAAGATAAAGGGCCAGATTAACAGACAGCTGATAGAAGGTGGGAACTCAAGAGATATCACTAGTCCTCTGCCAAAAATGTTATTGAGGCCTAGAGCAGGGAAACAGATTCTTCAGCCTACTGGGAGGGCTTTGACAATCAAATACTCATTTACACTAAACCTATGTTTCTGCCCACACACTACTACTACCATATCCCTACAGTCAATTCACCCTTTCGTCTTTATTTCTCTTTCACATTCTCATGAACTCCTCATGACTGTCCTACCGCCCACCCACACCAGGGGCAATTTGAAGTGGCCAATTAATGAGGCTGTAGCGATGGGCTACGCACTGAGCTAGAAATAACACCACGCAGTCGGTAGCTTGCACTCAAGACTGGTTTATTGTGAACCTCGCCACACTGGCTTTTAAACAGTTAAGTTCCCGACCTCTCCGGACGGCAATGACGTCAGAGGTGCACTACCAGAACCTATTCCCGTGCGCAGGCTTTCTCCCCTCGCTGGTGGAGAAGAAGGCCCAGTGCCATTTTGTGGCTAGCCTCTCTGCCGACGCGTGCTCCGTTTTCGGAGCCGGTTCGCCTGCATGAAAGGTGGGTCGCCACATAACACCCCCCTAGAACCGGCGATACACCCCTCAAAGTCCACAGACTGGATCAGTCGCTGTTTGGGTGGTCTGCCTCTGCACCACGGAGCCTGAACCTCAACCAGCTGCACCAAGTCCACATGGGCCGGTTTGAGCCGGTCCACCGTGAAAACCTCCTCTTTCCCCCCAATGTCTAGAACGAACGTGGACCCATTGTTCCTGAGCACCTTTAACGGCCCCTCGTACGGCTGCTGTAGCAGTGTCTGGTCTGCACCCCTCCGTACAAATACAAACTTACAGTTCTGCAGGTCTTTGGGTATGCAGGTCGGGATCTGTCCGTGCCGTGAAGTCGGTACGGGGACCAGGTTGCCAGGCCTCTCGTGTAGTCTGTCCAGGGCTGCCGTGGGTTCTTCCTCTTGCCCCCTTGGGGCTGGTAGGAACTCCCCTGGGACGACCAGGGGTGTGCCGTACACCAGCTCGGCCGACGAGGTGTGCAGATCCTCTTTGGGTGCTGTGCGGATTCCAAGCAGGACCCAGGGAAGCTCGTCCACCCAGTCAGGTCCTTTCAGGTGGGCCATGAGAGCCGACTTCAAGTGACGGTGGAAACGTTCCACTAGTCCATTCGACTGGGGGTGGTAGGCAGTTGTGTGGTGTAATCGTGCTCCCAACAGGCTGGCCACAGTCGACCACAGGCTGGAGGTGAACTGGGCGCCTCGGTCGGAGGTAATGTGGGCCGGTACCCTGAAGCGTGCTACCCAGGTTGCAATCAGCGCTCGGGCGCAGGAATCGGCGGTTGTTTCAATGAGCGGGGCCGCCTCCGGCCACCTTGTAAGCCGGTCTACCATAGTTAGGAGGAACCGCGCTCCCCTCAACACTGGCAGGGGCCCCACGACATCCACATGAATGTGGTCGAACCTCCGGCGGGTGGGTTCGAACTGCTGCGGCGGGGCTTTGGTGTGCCGCTGCACTTTGGCTGCTTGACACTGCACACACGTTTTGGCCCATTTGCTTACCTGTTTGCGAAGGCCGTGCCACACGAACCTGCTGGAGACCATCCGGACGGTTGTCCTGATAGATGGGTGTGCCAAGCCTTGTATGGAGTCAAAGACTCACCACCGCCAGGCTGCCAGGACGATGGGGCGAGGTTGGCCGGTAGCCACGTCGCACAGGAGGGTCCTCCCACCTGGGCCTACCAGGAAGTCTTGCAGCTGCAAACCCGAGACTGTGGTCCTGTAGCTGGGCAACTCGTCGTCTGCCTGCTGCACCTCCCCCAGTGCTACATAGTCCACCCCCTGGGACAGGGCCTAGATAGCTGGCCTGGAGAGTACGTCCGCCACAACATTGTCCTTTCCCTAGACATGCTGGATGTCCATCATGTACTCGGAGATGTAGGACAGATGTCGCTGCTGGCGGGCCAACCAGGGATTGGACACCTTAGTGAACGCGAAGGTCAACAGTTTGTGGTCCGTGAACGCGGTGAAAGGCCTGCCCTCTAAGAAGTACCTGAAATGTCAGATTGCCAGACATAGCGCCAACAGCTCCCGGTCGAAAACGTTGTACTTGAATTCGGGTTGCCGCAGGTGCCTGCTGAAGAACGCCGGGGGTTGCCAGCGCCCCTCGATGAGTTGCTCCAACACGACTGCCGTGTTTGATGCATCCACCGTAAGGGCGGTTGGAACGTCTGTTCTGAGGTGCACCAGCATCGCAGTGTCTGCCAAGGCTTCCTTGGCTTGAACGAAAGCAGCCACGGCCTCTTCGTCCCAAGTAATGTCCTTGCCTTTACCCGATATCAGGGTGAACAAAGGGCACATGACACGGGCTGCCGAGGGGAGGAAACGGCGGTAGAAGTTGACCATACCCACGAACTCCTGCAAGCCTTCGACTGTGTTGGGCCGGGCCAAGTGGCGGATCGCGTCTACCTTGGCGGGCAGGGGTGTTGCCCTGTCTTTGGTAATCCTGTGGCCCAGGAAGTCGATGGTGTCGAGTCCGAACTGGCATTTGGCCGGGTTGATCGTGAGGCCAAAATCACTCAGGCGGGAGTAGAGCTGGCGGAGGTGGGACAGATGCTCCTGACGATTTCTGCTGGCTATGAGGATGTCGTCCAAATAGATGAACGCGAAGTCCAGGTCGCGTCCCACCGCATCCATTAGCCGCTGGAACGTCTCTGCGGCATTCTTCAGGCCGAACGGTATTCGGAGGAACTCAAACAGGCTGAACGGGGTAATGAATGATGTCTTGGGGATGTCTTCAGGGTGTACCGGGATTCGATGGTATCCCTGGACAAGGTCCACTTTGGAAAAGATGCTTGCCCCGTGCAGGTTTGCTGCAAAGTCGTGTATGTGCAGCACGGGGTAGCGGTCTGGGGTTGTCGCCTCGTTCAGTCGACGGTAGTCGCTGCATGGTCTCCAGCTCCCGGCTGCTTTGGGAATCATGTGCAGGGGGGAGGCCCATAGGCGGTCTGACCTCCGTACGATCCCCAATTCCTCCATCCTCTTGAACTCCTCCTTCGCCAGGCGGAGCTTGTCCGGGGGAAGCCATCATGCGCAGGTGTGGAGGGGTGGTCCCTTCGTCGGAATGTGGTGCTGTGTTGCGTGTCTGGGGATGCCTGCCGTGAACTGCGGTGCCAGAACCGATGGGAAGTCCGCCAGGATTCTGGTGAATTCGTTGTCCGACAGTGTGATGGAGTCCAGGTGTGGGGCCGGCAACTTGGCTTCACCCAAGGAGAACGTCTGGAAAGTCTTGGCATGGACGAGCTTTTTCCCATGCAAGTCGACCAGTAGGCTGTGAGCTCGCAAGAAGTCCGCCCCCAGGAGTGGTTGGGCCACGGCGGCCAGTGTGAAGTCCCACGTGAACCGGCTGGCGCCGAACTCCAACTGCACTGTGCGGATGCCATAGGTTCGTATTGTGTTACCGTTTGCGGCCTTCAGGGTGGGTCCCAGCTCCCTGTTGCGGGTGTCGTACCCCGTCGGGGGTAAGATGCTGATTTCCACTCCGGTGTCGACCAAGAAGCGGCGTCCTGACTGTTTGTCCCAGACGTACAAGAGGCTGTCCCGGTGACCAGCCACCATAGCCATTAGCAGTGGCTGGCCGTGGCGTTTCCCGGGAACTCGCAGGGCGGGCGACACCGGCGGGCTTCTGTGCCCCACCGCTGGTGGTAGAAGCACCACTGTGCATTGGCCTCCTCACTCCTGCCTCTGGGTTGTGTGTGCTCCGTTGCCGGGCCTGGTCTGTCCTGCTGTTGGGCACGTGGCTTGGTAATCTGTCCGACTGACGCCCCGCTTTCTTTCTTGGCTTTCCACAGCACGTCTGTCCGGACCGCCACCTTCTGGGGTTCACTGAAATCTGCGTCGGCCAGTAGCAGATGTATGTCCTTGGGCAGTTGCTCTAGGAACGCCTGCTCGAACATGAGGCAGGGCTTGTGTCTGTCAGCCAGGGCCAGCATCTCATTCATTAATGCTGACGGCGGCCTGTCTCCCAAACTGTCCATGTGCATCAAGCGGGCACCTCACTCCTGCCGTGAGAGGCTGAAGATCCTTATGAGCAGCGCTTTGAATGCTGCATATTTGCCTTCCTCCAGGGGCGACTGTATGAAATCTTCAACCTGGGCAGCTGTCTCCTGGTCAAGGGAGCTCACCACGTAATAGTAACACGTGGAATCAGCAGATATCTGCCGAATCTGGAACTGGGCCTATGCTTCGTCAAACCACAGGCGTGGTCGCAGCGTCCAGAAGGGTGGCAGTTTTAGCGAAACTGCATGAACGGATGAAGAGTCGATCCAAATCTTCGGTCCAAATCCCAGTTGGATCATCGGGGTCACCAATGTAGTGATGGGCTACGCACTGAGCCAGAAATAACGACACGCAGTCAATAGGTTGCACTCGAGACTGGTTTATTGCGAACCTCGCCGCGCTGGCTTTTAAACAGTTAAGTTCCCGCCCTCTCCGGGCGGCGATGACATCAGAGATGCGCCACCAGAACCTCTTCCCGCGTGCAGGCTTTCTCCCCTCGCTGGTGGAGAAGAAGGCTCAGCGCCATTTTGTAGCTGGCCTCTCTGCCGACACGCGTGCCGTTTTCGGAGCCGGTTTGCCTGCGTGGAAGGTGGGTTGCCACAAGGGCAGGCAAAGTAGTGCAAGGGCAGGCACAGTAGTGTATCAGTTAGCTTAATGCTATTACAGCAACAGAGACCCGGGTTCAATTCTGGCCACTGTCTGTAAGGAGTTTGTACGTTCTCCCCATGTCTGCGTGGATTTCCTCCGGGTGCTCCAGTTTTCTCCCATGTTCCAAAGATGTACGGGTTAGGAAGTTGTGGGCATGCTATGTTGGCTGCCCCAGGACACTCTATGCAAAGATGCATTTCACTGTGTGTTTTGATGTACATGTGACTAATAAAGATATCTTAATCTTAATTTACTAATCCACCTGTTTTTGGGACGTGGGAGAAAAATAGAGCACCTGGAGGAATCCCACCATCACAAGGAAAACAAACAAACTCCACACAAACAGCAGCCGTTGTCAGGATTAAACGTGGGTTGCTGGAGCTGTGAGTTGGCAGCTCCTACTAGCTATGTCTCTGATCCAGGACTTTACCAGAGGGAGTGGGGAAGATAATCCCAAGATAAATGTGGAATCTCAAAGCTGGGATTCCCCTCAATCATCAACAATAAAAACAAAGTACAAAAACTATGATGTACAAATGAAGATATATGTAGGCAGGAGATGTGCATGAGATTTGTTAACATATTAGTACTGGGTTGTAAACTTGAAACAGCATGACATTTCCTGAAATTAGTTCAATTTTCAACCAAGTTTCTTCAACACAAATTTATCAAAAGAATAAAGCACAATTGACAAAATGTGTGCATGATACATAGCAATTCTTAAAAATGGAAACATATGCACATACTTAATACATGCTTTAAAAAGCAAAATCAAAACCACCCACATGCAGTAGAGTGCAGCCGAGATATAATGTGAAAATCAGCAAATACACTTTATCCTGACATTTTAATGTAACTACAAATCTGTACAGTACAAGGAAATGCTTAATACTTAAGCTGCTTTCAGCAAATAAAACACATCACTAAAGCAGAGTTTTAATAAAGTAGGTGCAATACTGGTAATTTAACATAATTTGTATGACTTTTTATTGTGTTAAACAGTTTCTATGCACATGTTGACACACAATGAATTCTTAACCTATTTTCCCTTCTCCAGTGAAAGCCGCAGTAAACATTAGAACATAGAACAGCACAGCACAGGAAGAGACCCTTTGGCCCACAATGTCTGTGTCGAACATGATGCCAAATTAAACTAAATCTCTTCTGCCTGCACATGATTGACATCCCTCCATTCCCTGAACATTCATATGTCTATCTAACAGCCTCTTAAACACCACTATCGTATCTGCTTCCACCATTACCCTTGGCACCCCATTCCAGGTACCCACCACCCTCTGTGTAATAAACTTGCCCCACGTATCTTCTTTAATCTTTTCCCTGCTCACTTTAAATGCATGTCCTCTAGTACTTGGCATTTCTACCCTAGGAAAAAGACACTGACTGCCTTAACCCTACTTACCCAAAATTGTGTACTTTCATCCACAAACATTTTAAAATCTTTCACCTTTTAGGCTACTGAAGTCTACTGAAGGCAGATAGATGGAGCTAGGATACAGATCAGTGGTGACTGGGTGAATGCCTTGACAGGCTCAAGGAAGCTAATAGCAAAGTCCTTATCCATTTCTCCTGTGTGTTCTGTTAATCATTATTGTGCCAGCAGGATTAAAAGATTCTCTTCATGATTACATGTCCATGGAAACTAAATTTGAGTTACCTTCCATTGGTTCAAGGAGCTGGGATCTGAGGGAGAACTGTTTCATACAGAGAGTGACTGGAATCTGGGGCACACTGCCTGAGGAAGTGGAGGTAGGTACTCTCAAAATACTTATGAAGCATCTCAACAAGCACTTGAAACTTGAACAAGCACTTTAATACAGTAAATGGCATGACTCTCAGGAGCATTGATGTACAGAGGGACACTGGGGTGCAAATCCATAGCTCACTGACAGTGGCAACACAAGTAGAGAGGGTGATAAAGAAGGCACATGACATAACTTTCCTTCATCAGCCAGGGTGTTGAGTATAAAAGTTGGGAAGTCATGTTGCAGTTGTGCAAAACTTTGATTAGGCCACATTTGGAGTACTGTGTGCAGTTCTGGTTGCCACATTACCGGAAGGATGTGGAGGCTTTGGAGAGGGTACAGAAGAGGTTCACCAGAACATTGTCTGGATTAGAGAGTATTAGCTAAAAGGAGAAGCTGGACAAACTTGAATAGTTTTCTCTGGAGCATCAGAGGCTTAGGGGCGACCTGATAAAAATATATGAAATTATGAGAGGCATAGATAGGGTAGACAGAGTCTTTTTCCCAGGGGGGAAATGTCAAATACTAGAGGGCATAGCTTTAAGGTGAGTGGGGGAAAGTTTGAGAGAGATTTATGGGGGAAGTTTTTATTTACACACAGTGTGGTAGGTGCCTGAAAGGTGGTGCCAGGGGAGGTGGTGGAAGCAGATACAATAGCAAAGTTTAAGAGACATTGAAACAGACACAGGAACAGGCAGGGAATGGAGAGATATAGACCATGTGCAGGCAGTTGGGATTAGTTTGGATTGGCATCATAGTTGGCACAAACACTGTTGTCTGAAGGGCCTGTTCCTGTGCTGTACTGTTCTATGTTCTATGGATAGCCAAGGCAGAGAAGGCTACAGACCTAATGCAGCTACATGGGATTATTATAGATTGATGCATTGATTGGCATGGACCTATTTCTGTGCTGTGCCACTCTATAACTCTATGACTCTAGGGAGATGTCTTCACAACATTTGGTCAGACTGCCTTGTACCCAGCCCACTGTTTAGGCCCATGTCCACAGCTCCTGTTCCCACCCTGCACTCACCTGTTCTAGGTGCAGTGGGTTGAATATGCTGAACCTCCACACAAAAGGGACTCTAACCAATGCATCAAAAAAGCGACTTCAAAAGCCTGACACTCATTGAATTCCTCGACAAACTAGCCCAGAACAGAGGTACTACATGGAGACAAAAGGGAGACTTGCATTTCTACTGCACCTTTCATGACTTCAGGCCCCAATCTGCCTTATGACCAGTGATGTGTAGTCACAGTTATAATGCTAGAAATGTGATACAGCAAGCTCCCACAAACAGCAATGTGATAATGACCAGACCATGTTGTTTTCCCCAACTCTTCTTTGAAGTAGTGCCATGGGATCTTTATCATCCACCTAAGAGAGCAGATAGGGGCTTTATGTAACGTCCCAGCTAAAAGATATCACCTCTGACACCTAACTTTTGTCCTCAAGTTTCCATAGTAGGACTTGAGCAGACGTACTTTGGACTAAAAGGCAAGAGGTAAAGTTGGTGACATTACGAAGTGAAGGAAAATGCTGGAAACACTCAGCAGGTCAGACAGCATCTGTGGAGACAATAGCAGGTTTCAGGTGAACAAACTTTCATCAGGACTGGGAGAAGTTACAAATGAACAGATTTTAAAATGATGATGAAGTGAGGAGGTAATATTAGAGGTGGTTTGTGATTGGGTGGAGGGCAGAGAAGGGATGGTGGTGCACGGTGAACTGAGAAATGATGGAGCTGCAGGAAGTGCCATTGGCAGCTCAACAGTGAGTGGAAGCAGTACAGATAATGAACCTGCTAATCTCATGTGACCTTGAGATTCTTCAATGATAAGTGCAGCAATTCATGAAACCCTTTCCTCCACTAGACTGTAAGGTGTTTAATCTAATGTATTTGTTTTCTTTTCAGTAATTGGAAATCAAAAATCTGCTGATGCTGGAAATCTAAACTGAAGAAAGAAGATACTGGAAATACTCATCAAGTCAGACAGTATCTGTGGAGAGAGAAACCGTGAATATATCAGATCAAAGACCCTGGCAAAACTGGGTAAGTGAAAACAATTTCATTTTGTCGGGAGGGTGGTGGAGGGATGGATAGGACAAAGGGAATATACAGTATGTGATAGGGTGAGACAAGGGTTGTCCCGGTGATACATTGGTAGATAGATTAGTGAGGTAGGGCGAGGGGGGGGGAAGAGCGAGAGAGAGCGAGCGAGAGAGAGAGAGAGGGAGGGAGAGAGAGAGAAAATATCTCTAATGTTGGAGTACTTTACAAACTGCTGAAATGTATAAGAGGTGGTCTGTGAATGGGTGGAGACATAGAACATGGTGCATGGTGAAAGGGTGGTAATGGGATCTAAGTGAAAAAAATTAAAAATTATTTCAAATATTTAACTACTTTAAACAGTTCAGAATGTTCTGATTCAGTGGTTCCTTACCTATCAGATGACTTAAAGAGGTAGGATTTAAAGGGAGTCTCAACTGAGGAATTAGATGTAGAAAGGTAGAAAGGTTTCTCCGTCACCACAAGAGCTTGCCAGGGGTCAGGGGAAATACTTCAAGGCTGTTCTCAAAATTTCAACATCATCAAAGACCTGTTGGAATCCTTGGCCCATGACTCATCAAAATGGAGGAGAGAGTCCAAAAAGGCACTGGGCACCTCGGTGGCCAACTGAAAATGTCAGAAGGAGCCTCCCAAACTATTCATCCACCTTTCCTGTCCAGCACTACCTGTCCCACCCGTGACAGGGTCTGCAGGTCCTGCATCGCACTCTTCAGCTACCTCAAAGAACTGGAGTGGAAGCAAACCATCCTCAACCCTGAGAGACTGCATAGGAAAGAAGAGGAAGAAACCTTCACAAATGGGGTAGTTGTTTTTTCTTAACGTCTGCTTTGACAATCAGGGATGGGAAGACTTGACTCAGTACAGAATGTTTTCAGGGTACAGAGAAGATTTAAGAGGATGCAGCCAGGACTGTTGAATTTTAGTTATAAGGAAAGATTACACAAGTTCATAAATCTGTAGTTTGCAAAGGTTTAGCAATCAGCAGGAAATAAATCCAGGCAGTATTCATTTTGCATAAATGTTTTCTTTGGAATCAGAATCAGATTTATTATCTCTGACTTAGATGACATGAAATTTGTTGTTTTGCAGCAGCACTACAGTGCAAAGACATAAAGATTACTAAAAATTACAAAAATAAATAAACAGTGCAAAAAATAACAAGGTAGTGTTCAAGGGTTTATGGACCATTCAGAAATCTGATGGCAGAGGGGAAGAAGCTGTTTCTGAATCGTTTAGTGTGGGTTTCAGGCTCCTGTACCTCCTCCCTGATGGTAGTAAGAAGAAAAGGACATGTCCCTGATGGTGAGGGTCCTTAATGATGGATACTGCCTTCCTGAGGCACTGCCTCTTGAAGATGTCTTCGATGATGTGGAAGGTTGTGCCTGTGACGGAGCTGGCTGAGTCTACAACTCTCTGCAGCCTCTTGCAATCCTGCGCATTGGAGCCTCCATGCCAGGCTGTGATGCAACCAGTCAGAATGCTCTCCACCGTACATCTGTAGAAATTTGTAAGTGTCTTTGGTGACATACCAAATTTTCTCAAACTCCTAACGAAGTAGTGCCACTGGTGTGCCTTCTTTGTGATTGCATCAATGTGTTGGACCCAGGATAGGTCTTCCAAGATGTGGAATGGAGCAAACTGAGGGAAGATCTAACTGAGGTGCATAAAACTTATGAGTGGACCAGATAGAATGGGGAGGAATGATCGATTGGGAGAAGGGTTGTCGGTGGGTGGGGGGGGGGGGGCCGTGGGGGCTGCGGGGGTGGTTGTTATTTCATCCAAGAGTGTTGAGTGTCTGGAACTCACTGCCTGAATAAAGGAAAATACCTCCATCTCATTTAAAAGGCCTGAAGTGTTGTAAACTGCAGGGAGCTAAGGTCTGGTTAAGTGGATTCAGGCTGAATAACTCTTTCTCATCCAGGATCAGCACAGTGCTCCACATGGTCTCCGTCTGTGCTGTAAATTTCTGTTTCTATGATAAACTTTTTTGCAACCACCACCAAAGGCGATCTGTCTTCATACTATACAGGAAGTCTCTTTGACATTCTCCACGTTTTACAGGCTGCGGACAAGGAGGGTCGGAGGAAACATGTCAGACGGGTGCATTGGCACCTTCTTTGCACCTGCTTCATCCGTCATTATGTCGTTACAGGGTCAGACATTCCTGGTTGCACATGCAGGAAGTCACCTTCACAGAGGAGAGTGCACTTTGCAAACAAGCAGCCACATAAATCTGTACACTGCTGAAGCCACATCTGGAATATACTTCTATCACTGGCTGTCAAGCTTACTGTTCCTGTGACCTTTCAAACTGCAGTGTCCCCTGCAAACCGCAGAAGAACCACAGTTGTATCCTGAAGGTCACAGGAGCCTTGTCAAGAAAGGCAGCAGCATTCAGATACTCTCCATGCAGTCATGTAGCCACTCAACTGCAAAGAGGCCCTAACATCAACCAGACACCACCGTCATGACCCAAGCCTCATTGAAAATTTGCTTCTGCACTCACCAACTCTGAAGATCAGTGTGCAAGATCTGGAGTACATTGCAGAAAGCCCCCATCCCCACCAACCACACTCCGCCCTCACCTCTGCCGCAGAACGTATCAAACCAGAGAAAGAATCCCTTGAAGGCTCTGATGCATTGCGCAATGAGATCTCAGTATCTGTAAGGTCAACTTCAAGAGAGAAATGTGGCTTTCTGTTGCTGACTGAGGGGCCTTTATTCATGCCACAGCTCATAGAACTTAGCATCATAAAAATGTACAGCACTAAAATAGGCCCAACTCATCCATGCTGACAGTGATGCATATCTACGCTAATCCTATTTGCCTGCAGTAGGTCTGTATTGCTTCATGCCCTCCATTTCTGTACCTGTCCAGATGCCTTTTAAACACTATAATTGTACCTGCCTTATCACCTCCTCTGGCAGCTCATTCCAGGTAACCACCAGCCTCTGTGTGAAAAATCTTACCCCTCAGATCTCTTGGGCCCTCTAGTTCTGGACTCCTGAGAAAAAGACTCTGTTTATCTTTCACACCTATAATTTGGTAAAGCTCGATAAGTTCACTTCTCAACCTCCTACATTCCAGTGAGAATGAACCCAGCCTATCCAATAGCTACAGCCCTCTATTTCAGGCAACATCCTGGTGAATCTCTTCTGCACTCTCTCCATTGTTACCATATCGTTGCTGTAGGGTTGCGACCAGAATGGTACACAATACTCCAAATGTTTTGTACAGCTACAAAATGACATTCTAACTCTTATACTCAATGCCTCACCTCTGGAGGCAAACATACCAAATTCCTTCTTCACTACCCTGCCGCCACTTTCAGTGAGCTATGGACTTGCACCCCAAGGTCCCTCTGTACGTCAATGCTCCTAAAGTCCCTGCCATTTACTTTAACTTGCTATGGACAGAATTCCCACAGACAAAAGTTTTCCTGCAAATGCTGTCAATTCACTGTTACCACAGTGGATTTTCACACACAATCTAAACACTGGCCGTGTTGGAACTCTCTCTGGTAAAAAAGTTGGGTGGGATGGGGGCTTTACTGCAATGGTGAGGGGTGGACACCAATGCATTACATTGGCGCAGGATCAAGTGAAGCAAGCAGCACTGACACTCTCCAACACGGACACTGACAGGAGAACGTGAGCACCTCAGCCCTACAAACCTCCATTAGCACGCTGCCGATAGAAACTAATTGCAAGTTCCACCCGGAAGATACACAGGAGGAGCCAGCATTTGGATACCCAGGAAATTCATAGCACATTAAACAGGAGGCTGGCTAATGGTTACTTTGGAGGTCAGCATATTAAAAGATGTGCCCTTGTGACTCTTGCTGCACAAGCGAATTCCGCCATCTCTCCTGATGAGTCTGCCGGTTAGCTGACAAACATAAGACAGCCACCCCGGCTCTTATAATGGAGCCCCATGGGTGCTTGAAATAACTAAGTGTTGCAAACACTGGGTGAACAGTCAATTGACTTCCATGTCCTCAATCCTACTCTGTACATCCACAATCTCACCCTCAGGCCTTCAGGCACAGTCCCATAGTTAAGCATTTTCTTCTATCACACTGCTCCTCACCTAGATTAGCATGGCCTGTAAATTCTTGGGAAGACCTCATCCCCCTCACTCTTTGCTTCCATTTCCTCCTTTATCCTCACCTCTTGCTCCTATTGAATAAGGTTGGGCAAATTTCCACTAAGAATCCCATATCTAGTGCCCTAAATATCACCTTGCCAAAGGAAAGAAGGCAGTAAATACCCCTACAGCCACTATCCTTGAGATATCAAAGCAACCTGGCTCAGCAGGTCCCATTCACCTATTGCCCCATAACACTCTGATCTACATTGTTTCCCAGTCAGGCAATGTCTCAATGTTAAAGTTCACACCCTTGTTTTCCAATTCCTCCATGGTCTCACCCCTCCCTACACCTACTGTCTTCTGCAACTGCATTAACCTCCTCTACATTCTCTAATTTTGGCCACTTGTTATCCCTGAGTTTACTCACCATTGGTGCCAGTCCCTTCAGCTACTTAAACCTTAAACTCTCTCTAAGCCTCTCTATCTTGGTAGGTTGCCCTTCTCTTGAAGATGCTCCACGCTTCAAATTCATGGTCATCTGCCCTGATATGTCCTTATGCGGTGTCATTTGATTGCAATTCTGTGAAGTAGGAATTCTTTGGTGCTTATGCAGTCATTGAGAGATACAACAAGGAAATAGGCCCTTTGGTCCACCAAATCCAAGCCAACCATCAAGCACCCATTTTTACACTAATCTGACTCTAACCAATTTTATTCTGCCAACATTCCCATCAACCATCACTTGGATTCTACCACTCATCTGCGCACTTGGGACAACTTACAGCAACCAGTTAATCCGCACCCCGCACATTTTTGGGATGTGGGAGGAAACCGGAGCACCTGAAAGAAACCCATGCAGTCACAGAAAGAACATGCAAACCAACCATTAGTATAACCACTGCATGACTACACAGTCCTGCAGTGGTTATACTAATGGTCCTCGTCATGCTAAGAGTCTGTCAAGGGGCGGGACATTGCTTCAGACTGCTTTTGTACTGCCTGTTAAGCAAAGAGAAGACAGCCCAGATATTCGATTGAAGTTAAGAAAAATAGGTGAAATTTAATAAAGATGCAGTACTTTCCCTTATATAAGAATGTAAAGAAACAAACAACTGTCAAATGAAGTCATGCAACACAATTGTTAAATCCAAACAGGGTACAAGGTCTGCTTATATTGCCATTTAAGCTTTGTTGTTCTAATAAAATTGCTTCACTTTATCCAACCCAAGCTTAATAAATATCCATGCACCAGTTATCCTCTAACCAGTCAATTCCATTTGATGAAAAAGTGTATTTGAAAAAAACTACTGGTGAGTTTAACCTGAAACTTATAGGGAATACAAAATAAACTATAACATTATGGAATAATCACTTGAAAACAAAAAGTCTCAAAACTCCCCATTGCTGGGCCGACACTAATTGTTTAACACATGCATAATTCCAATTTCAGAGTTTTACATTTTAAGTGGAGTTTCTCTCGAATATAAATGTACTCTTGAAAACTGTCAATAAAACCACTGAAAATTGATTCGACAGTGATTTTATAACCACAAGAGTAATAGTGCTAAAAATAGATAGGAACCATCAGTGTGAGAAAACTTGGCTAAAAAAACCTTAATTCTGGCTGAATTATACCCCATTAATTACTACGTTGTTAAGAAATTAATGGCAAACCTTGGTAAAACATTCAGATACAGACTGGAACAATCTACAGTTGAAACATGCACATCAAGGGATCTGGATACCTTTGTTTTGTCCCCTGCAAATGCCATCACTCGTTGCTTGGTGTCTTCCTCCTGTGTTTTGACAGACAGCTTTTGTTGTTGAACCAGATGCTCCTCTTGCGACCAGCAATCCATGTGTGCTTCACGAAATCTCCGTCGTTGATCTTGGGCCTACTCAGGCATAACAGATTATAGATTGCAATGGAAGGGTAATTATTATATTACTCAATGCTTTTAATACCTTTAGCCGTAATTATTCCTTTGTTTAAATGGAGGAAGCTGTTTCTATACAAAAAATACTTGTTAATCTGTACCATTAAACAAAAAGGTACTCCTTGCTATTTAGTAGTACAATATTACAAAATGAACATTACGTATTTGCTTAAAGAAAGAAAGGGAGATTATTTGTGAATCTACCTGTTAGCATTCTCTCAATGGTTTTCAATGAATACATAATTCATAACAGCACCTGACCTTCATTAGTAATTTGTGATTAAACATAGCAACTAAAATACAGCACTAAGATGCTGGTTACAACTCATTAAATAGATTTTTAAAAATGCATCCTCCCACATTATTTTTAATGGATGATTATAACGATGCAGAGCTTTTGATGACAGCAAGAATGGTTTTGTTGGGCGGTGCAATGACATTATAATAACAGAAAGGAGTAAGATTGCATTGTTATTTAGTTTTGAAGTCTGACCTGTTCAAGTGAAAGGCTGCCAACCAGAATCATGTCATCTTGCACACTCGTCTCGAACTGTTTGACATAAGGAGGGATCATCTCTCTCTCCACCTCCTGCCGCAGGCCCCGTATATTACTGCAAACTCCAGCGCTTTCACACCTCATGCAAGCTCCAGTGGTTTCTGTCGTCAGATATATAGAAACTGCTGAGCCTGGTTCACCACAGGTGCCTTCTGGCTGACCTTTATAGTTAAAGTGGTAGCCTCAAGAACTTGAACTATCTAAAGCAACCACTTATGCTTCTCTCTCTGAATCCATCACACAGCATGCTCTATACTCTGCCTCAGTACAATTCCAAAATCAGATAGGTCTGGCCTATCAGAAAATAAAAAAAAATAATGACTGGACAATGAAGTAAGCAGCACAGCTGGTTCAAAGGGCACTACTGTTATCTCAAAGTCACAGGCTATACCTCTTCCTCTGCTGACATCACCAACAGTGGGGTGACCACAATATTAAAGGTCTGCGTTTATAAGGGGCATCTCATGTCCCTTTCAGAACCCCATAAAGTACTTTATAGCCATGGAAATATGTTTTGAAGTGTGGTCGCTATTATAATGTAGGAAACATAGCCACAGGAAGCAATATGATAGCAAATAGATAATCTACTGTAGCAATATTGAGGGATAAATAGTGGCCAGGACACCAGCGATAACTCTTCTGTTTCTTGAAATAGTGCCATGGGATCTTTTACAGAGCAGGCAGGTCCTCAGTTTAACATCATTACTGCATTGGAGTGTCAGCTGAGATTTCTTTGTGTGAGCCTTGAACCCATCATCTACTAACTGAAAGGCAAATGTGTTACCCACACAGCCACAGCAGTAGAGGTCTAATTGTGTGTGAAACATGGGCACCATTGCCACTAATGTTAACCAAAGGGATCAGCGGTAAACTATGAACTGGGGTGCAGGCTAGGAGGGTAAGTAGCAGGGAAGCCCTGCCAACATCTACTGCCAGTATTTATTCATTTCTTTATTCAATGTCAAGACAAGATTCCAATTAGTGTTTGCAGTTACTGGTTAACAAGCAAAGTCATGGGGTTTAATTTAAACCTGCTCAGAGGCAAGTGAAATTCAGGATAAACAAAGAACTATATTTCAATCAAATTTCAACCTTATCATGGTATTTCCTATGTATTATCTTCAGAAGGTCAGAGGGCATGGGATCCAGGGAAGCTTGGCTGTGTGGATTCAGAATTGGCTTGCCTGTAGAAATCAGAGGGTTGTGGTGGAGGGAGTGCATTCAGATTGGAGGGCTGTGACTAGCGGTGTCCCACAAGGATCGGTTCTGGGACATCTGCTTTTCATGATTTTTATTAATGACTTGGATGAGGGGGTAGAAGGGTGGGTTGGCAAGTTTGCAAACAACACAAAGGTTGGTGGTGTTGTGGATAGTGTGGAGGATTGTCAAAGATTGCAGAGGGATATTGATAGGATGCAGAGCTGGGCTGAGAAGTGGCAGATGGAGTTCAATCCGGAGAAGTGTGAGGTGGTACACTTTGGAAGGACAAATGCCAAGGCAGAGTACAAAGTTAATGGCAGGATTCTGGGGAGTGTGGAGGAGCAGAGGGATCTGGGGGTTCATATCCACAGATCCCTGAAAGTTGCCTCACAGGTGGATAGGGTAGTTAAGAAAGCTTATGGGATGTTAGCATTCATAAGTCGTGGGATCGAGTTTAAGAGCCGCGAGGTAATGATGCAGCTCTACAAAACTCTGGTTAGACCACACTTGGAGTACTGTGTCCAGTTCTAGTCGCCTCATTATAGGAAGGATGTGGAAGCGTTGGAAAGGGTGCAGAGGAGATTTACCAGGATGCTGCCTGGTTTAGAGAGTACGCATTATGAGGAGAGACTAAGGGAGCTAGGGCTTTACTCTTTGGAGAGAAGGAGGATGAGAGGAGACATGATAGAGGTGTACAAAATATTAAGAGGAATAGATAGAGTAGACAGCCAGTGCCTCTTTCCCAGGGCACCAATGCTCGACACAAGAGGGCATGGCTTTAAAGTAATGGGTGGGAAGTTCAAGGGAGATATCAGAGGAAGGTTTTTTACCCAGAGAGTGGTTGGGGCATGGAATGCGCTGCCTGGGGTGGTGGTGGAGGCAGGTACATTGGTCAAATTCAAGAGATTGCTAGATAAGCATATGGAGGAATTTAAAATAGAGCAATATGTGGGATGAAGGGGTTAGATAGTCTTAGGTGAGGTTTAAAGGTCGGCACAACATTGTGGGCCGAAGGGCCTGTATTGTGCTGTACTGTTCTATGATTCCATGATTCTATTATACACTGGTGTGATTCATATCAACAGCATTTTTACTTGCAACAACGCCAGGGGAAGCAAGCAACGGTTGTTCCCGCAGACATATATCCACGGGAAGGGCATTAACATGAGTCTTCAACCTCAAAGGTTACCTCTCTTTCTCTCACCATAGATGCTGCCTGACCGGCTGAGTGTCTCTATCATTTCCTGCTTTTATTTCACAAAACATTCTGAGGGTAATGTCATCACTTTTCAATATGGCAACATTACCCTCAGAATATTCCTCACCTTCGTCATCCTAATATGGTCAATTAGGATGAGGAAGGTGACATTGTAATTTATGGGTTTTTATCCTCTGAGAAATACAAATAGTTTGCCTTTAATATCCCACACTTTACACCTAAACTGGAGAACTGCCCTTTGATAGTTGCGAGAACAATCACTACAATTTTTTCTGGTTAATGTAGGGCAATGAGTTTATTAAATCCTAAGCTTGTGTGTTTTCTATTTCAGCATAAAGCACACTGGTAACATCAGTGTAATGTTCTGCATTCATGATCTTTAAGCTGTTTTCTAATAAAATATCCAGTGATACCTCTCAAGAAAAACTAGCCAAATGTATTCATACATTTGATTCAGATGAACTGCTATGGACTGTGTCTCCACAATCTAAAGTTAATTCTTACGGCAAGATGTCAAACACAAGCTGTTATTTTTGTCACATTATTTGCTCTTGTCCAAGCAATGGATTCCGGAGAAAATAATTGTCTGATAGTCCTTGAAATGAGTTCAACACTGCATCTGGCATAATACCAAAACATAATTTTCTTTTCAGATTACAGGATTACGACCTTCTACCCTCCCCCCCACATGCCCCACCCCCCAATCCTCACCAGAAAAAAATGATGGATGATTTGTCAGCCACAATATTGCAAATCCACACACCAATTACACAAGAATTTGGACCTTGTGTGTGATGGAATGCAGTTTTACCACCAACCTAAGTAGACATATATAGAATCACTTGGGCTGGGGTTTATTTATTTTTAACTAGCTGAAATATTTCCTGTACAAACATTGGCCCTTTTTTTTAAAGGAATACTACATGATAAGGTCCACCTCATCCTTCCTCAAGTGTTGTGGGAAAAATACCTCCCACACTGACATCTATGTTGCTGGGATAGTTTTAATTATTATTTCTACACTAAAATAGAACAGCATTAGGCACTGCAAGTTATTGCTAAGGGAAGAAAAGCATGCATCTTACTACAGCGTCCTCCAAAATAATAGAAAAATGGTGAGTCCCAATTGGACTCCCAGTCAGTGAGCTGTGAGACTTTCTTTATTAAACTTCCTTCTGTTTATTTCCTGATAATTTTTTTCTTCCAATTTTCCACATATGTTTGCTCTCCCATCTACCTGGGGCATATAGCTGAGAGGGTAAGGCTCAAAGTCTATTCCCAGGCACTTCTTCAATAAATACAGTCGCTACCATTTGCACAGCCACCACTTCCCCATCTCTGAAAGGTGTTCCCAGTTCCAGCACTACCCATCCTTTTGCTCCCGTAATCTGTTACCCTGTCCATCACTTCAGTGGCATTCACCAAACCCCATTCCCAGTGAGATCTCCCTTAAGTCAGCTTAGGATCTCCTTTTAGTCCAGGACGGTCCAGAGGGGTTTGTCAGTGTCACTGCCCTCTTTGAAATTGTAATTTTCCTATTACCTGTGCACTTTTCCCATCTAGTGTCAGGCTATCCATAAAGAATTTTGAGGGCATGGTGGACCAACCTATAAACATAGGGGAAAAGTATCCCCACACTCAGTTCTATGACCCAGTCTCCAAATGCGAAGGTACCATAAATATGTTAAGACCATCAGAAGCAGCCTGCTGAACTCTTACCTGCATCCCCCTCATCCACGGTTTCAACCTCTTCTTCTGTAAGCTTCAGAAGCTTTAGATAGAAGTCCACATTATCACTCTTGTCGGGTTCTGAAGAGCAAAAGTACATTTGCAAAATAACTCTTGTGATATGCCCCCTTTCCTCATGTAGGCATTACCCTCACACATGTTAAACATGGTTCTGATTTTACCTCCTTTATTTGTGTTGTTGGAACTTCAATGACAATTTTTTGCCCTGGGCATCAACATTTTCATTACACATCTACGCAATTCAACGCTGCAGTATTTTAATAACTAATTTAGCAGAGATAGATACTTGATGGTGATGGACATGGTGGGTCGAAGGGTCTGTTTCTGTGCTGTGTGACTTCACGACTAATTACATGTAAATGGCCCTGCCAGCTGCACTCTCAAAGGGGAGAGATGAGCAGAGAACCGTAGAACCATAGAACACTACAGCACAGGAAACAGGCCATTCGGCCCTTCTAGTCTGTGCCAAAACGTTATTCCACTCGTCCCATTTACCTGCACCCAGTCCATAACCCTCCAGACCTCTCCCGTCCATGTACCTATCCAATTTATTCTTAAAACCTAAGAGTGAGCCCGCATTTACTACATCAGGTGGCAGCCCGTTCCATACTCTTTGAGTGAAGACGTTCCCCCTAATGTTCCCCCTAAACCTTTCCCCTTTCACCCTAAAGCCATGTCCTCTCGTACTTATCTCTCCTAATCTAGATGGAAAGAGCCTACTCACATTAACTCTGTCTATACCCCTCATAATTTTGTAAACCTCCCCTCTATCAAATCTCCCTTCATTCTTCTGCGCTCCAAGGAATAAAGTCCTAACCTGTTCAATCTTTCCCTGTAGCTCAACTCCTGAAGACCCGGCAACATTCTAGTAAATCTCCTCTGCACTCTTTCAATCTTACTGATATCCTTCCTCTAGTTAGGTAACCAGAACTGCACATAATACTCCAAATTTGGCCTCACCAATGTCTTATACAACCTCACCATAACATCCCAACTCCTATACTCAATACTTTGATTTATGAATGCCAGAATGCCAAAAGCCTTTTTTACAACCCTGTCTTCCTGTGATGCCACTTTCAGGGAATTATGTATCTGAACTCCCAGATCCCTTTCTTCCTCCGCACTCCTCAGTGCCCTACCATTTACTATGTATATCCTACCTTGATTTGTCCTTCCAAAATGCAACACCTCACACTTGTCTGCATTAAATTCCATCTGCCATTTTCTGGACCATTTTTCCAGTTGGTTCAGATCCCTCTGCAAGCTTTGAAAGCCTTCCTCGCTGTCCACTACGCCTCAGTCACAGGCTGTTCTCTCAGATGCAAATGGTTAAAAGGGGATAATAACTTAAAACACAAAGGTGTTGTCAAAGTATGATTATGTAAATAAAGGTATAGGTGAAGAGAAACTCCCTTGTGCAACATGCAGTGTAAAAGTTGGAGTTTTAATTCATTGAGAGCGAATTGCTTTGTCTCTGAACTGTATAACTTGCTGGAGTATTTTGGAGAGGGGGTGGGGATGTTAACCATATTACAAAAGTGAAATACTGCACATGTTGGAAATCTGAAATAAAAAAGGAAAGTGCTAAGGATACTCAGCTGCTCAGGGAGAGAAAATAGTGAATGTTTCAGAGCAAGAACCATCTGTCACATCATAGGTGATCGATGCATTTTATAATCAGGTTTGGGCCTAGAGTCACGTGTGGGCCCAGTAATGTAAGGGCCTGGAGTCATGTGTGGGCCCAGTCACATGTAGACCCAGAGTCACATGTGGGCCCAGAGTCACTGGTATCCCAGTCAAAGCCGGGAGGGGCAGACTTCCTTCCTTAAGTTAAATGGCATTAGTGAGCCAGGCGGGTTTTTTATTGTAATCCACAGCTTTATCACCCAGAAACCCAGAAAAGGCTGGGGAGAATAAACATATTGATACTAACTTTTTATTCCAGATGCACTGAGTTAACTTAAACAAATGCCTCAACTGTCATTGTGGCATCTGAACTCACGTCTCTCGTTCATTACACCAGATCTCTGCATTGCCAGTGAAGTAAGCTAAACACCACACTACCATTGCTGAAATTCAGCTTCAATGGAACTGAAGTTAAGAAGCAGGTGTATAACAAAAGTCTCTACCATATGCATCTTTAGCAGTACTGATAGAGAACCAATTTGTAGGTCACGAATATGAGTAAAACTTTGCCGCACCTCATATCTACATTGACAGTGGCAGCTTGACTTAAATTTAAGTAGGGTTATTTTAATTTTATTTTCCAGTCTGAGCTCCATGCTTCACAGCTCCGAATTGTGAAGTGCTGCTGAGGATAATTCACCCCTTAGCACCTTCTCTCTTCCCTAAATAAGCATTTCAAACAACAAGGTAAAATTAATTTGTTTCACACCTTATTCGCTGAACTACATTCACGATTCAATCGCATACTTTAGCATTAATTGCAAAAAAATTAGAGAATCAAGCCCCATATAATTAGGCTGTCATTGCACATAGGTCGGGTTTTGAGCTCCATAATTAAAATGAGAGAATACCATGTATCATCATATTCAAAACAGGATGATGTAATTATACACTTGTATTTCAAACCTGTTGTTGGCGCAAGTAATGCACAACCATTTTTACTTGTGGGTGCACAATATTTAATAGACATGACAGGCTGGGAAGGAACCCTCAAGGCATTTTTGTACTTAATAATGGACAGAGGAAATATACTAATGAAATCTAATACCTCTGGAAAATGTGCAATAAATTATGCTATCGCAAAAGAGATGGAATAATGAAAGACATGTCCTTTTTGCAGAACCCATTGGCAGCAGAGTACAGTAACTGTGAAACAGACTATGATTATTGCAAAAGTAACCCAGGAACACACTGCACTCTGCATTACTAAAGTACAATACGACTGACATGTTGTTAGGAAAAAGCTGGGGAGAATAAATAGTCTTCCTCAATGCTTTTGAAGTACTTCACGCAGAAAACAAGAAGGCAGCAGCATGATCACAGCGCATATAATTATTACAACTATTTAATGGCAATTATTCAAATGTGCTGCATGATTAAATAGTCTCAGTAATTGGGTTCTACTATTGTGCTACCACCTTGCTTGTAAGAACAAAAGAAGTAGGAGTGGGAGTTGGCCAGTCCATCCCTTGAACATGCTTCACCATTCAATAAAATAATGGCTGATCTAATCTTGCCCTCAATTGCACTTTTCAGGGGCATCACAGGCAAGGCCAGCATTTATTGTCTATGCCTAATTGTCCTTGAGAAGGTGGGAGTAAAGGTGCTCCCTCCGTGCTGTTGGAAGTCACGATTTCGACCCAGAAGCGATGAAGGAACAGTGATATATTTCCAAGTCAGGCTGTGACATGTAAGGGAACCTGCAAATGATGGTGTTCCCATGAGCCTGCTGCCCTTGTCCTTCTTGGGGATAGAGGTTATGGGTTTGAGAGGTGCTGTCAAAGTAGTCCAAGTTGAGCACCTTGTTGACGGTACACACTGTAGCCCCAGTGTGCCAGTGGTGGACGGAATGAATACTTAGGGTGGAGCTTGGGGGTGACATTCAAGTGGGCTGCTTTGTCCTGGATGGTACGAGGCTCTTTAGTGTCATTGGTGCTGCACTTATCCAGGCAAGTGAAGGATATTCCATTAAACTCTTGAATTGTGCCATGTAGATGGTGGAAAGGAGTTCAAGCAGAATCCCACTCCAACATCTTGGGGGGTTGGGGGGAGGGTCACCATTAACCAGAAAATTAGCTTCCTCTACAAATCAAAAATCTGCCTTACGTCAATCTATTCAATGACTCTACCTCCCCAGCCGGAGTACAGAATTCCAAAGATTCACATTTCTCTGAGGGAAGAAAGAGGGGATGCCTTATTCTGAAATGATGCCCTCTTGTTCCAGATACCCCATGAGAGGAAACATCCTCTGAGCATCTACCCCGTCGAGACCCACCCCTGAATATTTTATGTTCTATAAGATCCCCTCTCATTCTTCCAAACTCCATTCAGTATAACGTCAACCTCCTCAACCTTTCCTTATCTGACAACCCCTTCCTACCAGGAATCAACCTGGTCAACCTCCACTGAACTGTCTCCACTGTAAGTTTTCCCCTCCTCAAAAACGAAGACAAAAGCTGTACACAATACTCCAAAACAACAAAGTTTTTGTTGCTCTTCTAATTTCAGTACATTCAGCCAATATTTAAGATAATAATATTAGGCATTATTCCTTACTATTGGGATATCTTTCCAATCCATGACAGACTATAGCTTGCTCACTAAGATGTCCAGAAACTCAAATGGGTAAAAGATTATGTCTGTACATTATCTTTTCCCTTTAAGACCACTGCAGTGTTGGGTGTTCACAGTGGTGCGATATTGCAGCTATGTAAAACTTCGGTTAGGTCGCACAGGGAGTATTGGGTGCAATTCTGGGGACCCCATTCCAAGAAGGATGTGGAGTCTTTGGAAAGGGTGCAGAAGAGGTTTTTCCAGGATGCTGCCCTGATTAGAGAGTATTTGCTATAAGAAGAGGTTGGACAAACCTGGGTTGTTTTCTCTGGAGCTTTGGAAGCTGAGGGGAGACCTGATAAAAGTTTATAAGTTTATGAGAGGCATAGATTGGGTAGAGAGTCAGAATCCTTTTCCAAGGGTAGAAATGTCAAGTACTAGAGGACATGCATTTAAGGTGAGGGGGAAAAGTTTAAAGGAGATATGTGGGGCAATTTTTTTTTACACAGAGTGATGGATGCCTGGGACAGGCTGCCAGGGATAGTGGTGGAAGCAGATAAAATAGTGGTGTTTAAGAGGCTGTTAGATAGACACATGAATATGCAGGGCATGGAGGGATGTGGATCATGTGTAGGCAGAAGAGATTTAGTTTAATTCGGCATCGTGTTTGGTGCAGACATCATGGGCCAAAGGGTCTGTTCCTGTGCTGTACTGTTCTATGTTCTATGGTGTGTACAGAATGCAGGATTGAGGAAGTGTTATAGAACACATTTTGGAAATGCAGGAGAAGGGGATTTATTCTGCACCTTGTTTGTGCTACAGCTGACCTGAAAATGCTTGATCCTGCATTTATCAAAGTGCAAATCAAATCAATGAAGTGTAAGAAAATTAAACTCAACACCTAAAAATTAAAAGAAATTTATCGCATAGAATATGCCCAAAGAGGGAAATGTAGCAATGCTTGTTCATTTAACTCTGCTCCTTTGAAGACAAAGTAAGCAAAATCCAAAGGTGGAATTCAAGGCATGCTTTACTCCATCACATATTTAACAAGTACAAAGGACAAGTTTCAACCTCTTCACATTAAGCATCATTTCTTTGCATATGGAAATAGTCTAGCCTTAATTTACAGAGGAAACTAAATTGCAAAATGTTATACATTTTCTCAGTGTATATAATGAGTTGGACGTCTTGTTAAACAGAAGAGTTCTTTGGGGCTATTGAGCTGAATTAACCAGTATTAGCTGGGTCAGGCACAGTTCTGCAACTCTTCTTATCAGGACAATCAGAACTGCCAGCTTTCAGCCATTGAAACTTCAGCAAGTCTCAAGACTTCTGCACAGGCACTGTCAAACAAGCAAGTGCAAGATTCACTGAATGTTAGGTGCCAAAGCAACAGTTCGGAGGTGGGGCAGAGGTTAAATTACTCACCTAATAATAGAGTAATACATCATGGAAACAGGCCCTTCAGCCCAACTCATGCATGCTGACCAAGATGTCCAACTGAGCTCTTCGCATTTGCCCGCGTTTGGCACATACCCCTCTAAACCTTTCCTATCCATGAACCACTCCAACAGTCTTTTAAATGTTGTTATTGTACCTGCCTCAACCACTTTCTCTGCCAGCTCATTCCATACACACACCACCCTCTGCATGAAGAAGTTGCCCCCCAGGTCCCTTTTAAATCTTTCCCCTCTCATTTTAAACCGATGTCCTCTAGTTTTTGATTCCCTTTCCCTGGGAAAAAGACTGTGCACATTCACCCTGTCTAAGCCCCTCATGATTTTATACACCTCTATAAGGTCACCCCTCAGTCTCCTATGCTCCAAGGAATAAAGTCCCAGCCTGCCCACCCTCTCCCTATAACTCAGGCCCTCAAGTCCTAGCAACATTCTCGTAAATCTTCTTTCCAGCTTAGTAACGTCTTTTCAATAACAGGGTAACCAAAACTGAATGAAAACTTTCAGGTTAGGATTGAAAGAGCAAGTTTATTAATTTCAATTATTCCTGTTTTCAATTAAATTAACATGTTCTTTAATTCTGTTGCCTCATTTTAATAGTTTTTAGCTTAAGTGTAAATAGTTTATAAATGTTTCTGTTTTAAACTGTCACTTTGTGATTTTATTTCAGATTTCCAGCATCTGCCTGATTTTGCTTTGGCACTTTCCTATTTTGCATTTCCCATGATAACAGAGGGTATAACACATGGCAAATTGCTTGGAGGGGATGAGTGACTTTGTATCTTGACTCCTGACTCTCTCCACCAGTGTGATTTTCTCACTTGGAGACCAACTGATGGAAATTGCTTGCTAGATTTGGGGCATTTATAAATATAACATAGAACATAGAACTGTACAGCAGAGGAACAGGCCCTTCAAACCACGATATTGTGCCGAACTAATTAAGTTAATGAAGCCTAACTAAACTAACCCCTTCTGCCTACACATAGTCCATATCCCTCCATTCTCTGCATATTCTGTGCCTGTCTAAGAGCCTCTTAAATGCCTCTATCATATCTGCCTCCATCACCACTCCTGGCAGTGCATTTCAGGCACCCACCAGTCTCTGTGTCTCTTCTACTGCACATCCCCTTTGAACTTTCCCCCTCTTACCTTAAATGCTTGCCCTCTGGTATTAGACATTTCGACCTGGGAAAGAGGTAATGGCTGTGTACTCTATCCATGCCTCTCATAATTTTATAAACTTCTATCAGGTCTCCCCTCAGCCTCCACCACTCCAGAGAGAACAACCCTAGTTTGTCCAACCTCTCCTATAGCACATGCCCTCTAATCTAGGCAGCATCCTGGTAAACCTCTTATACACCCTTTCCAAAGCCTCAACATCCTTCCTATAATGTGGCACCCGGAATTGAATGCAAGACCAGAATATTAAACAGATCAAGGGATATGGGGTTAATATGGAAAGTGAAGCTGAAGTAGAAGGTCAGTCTTGATAAATAAATGGTGGAGCAGGTGCCAGGGACTGAATGATCCACTCCTGCTTCTATTTCTTATATTTTTGTATTATACTCTTACAGCTCTATGACTGCACATCACCCAGGGCAAAAGAAAAGAACAGAAAATACTCAGTTGTGTCATGGGTTGGGAGGTTGAGATAGATTTAGTATCTGCAGCTCCTGCTTTCACCCAACGTGTCCCACATTGCTCTCCAACTAATGAAGTATTTTTTTAAGTGTACATTTATGGTGGGAGAAACATGACAGGTAGTGTGTGCAGGGCAAATGCAAACAACTGGACAATCATCTTAATGCAATTGGAATTAGAATTGGTATATTATTGTCACATGTACCAAGATACAGTGAAGACTTTGTTTCACAAGCCAGATCATTTCAAAACATAAGTACGTCGAGGTAGTACAAGGGAACAGCAATAACAGAATGCAAAATATAGTGCTACAAAAAAAGTGCAGAGCAGGTGGAATATAAGGCACAAGGGCCATAAAGAGGTAGACTGTGAGGTAAAGAGTTCATCATTAATGTAGAAGAGGTCCATTCAAGAGCCTTATAACAGCGGGATAGAAGCTGTGCTTGAGCCTGGTGGTGTACAAGTTTTTGTATCTTCTGCTCGATAAAAGGGAGGAGAGAATGTCTGGGGTGGGAGGGATCTTTGGTTATGTTGGCTGCTTTCCTGAGGCAGTGTGAAATATAGACATAGTCAATGGAGGGGAGGCTGGTTCTTGTGATGGACTGAGCTGTGTCCACAACTCTGCAATTTCTTGCTGTCCTGGGCAGAGCAGTTGCTATACCAAGCTGTGATGCATCTGGATAGGATACTTTCAATGGTGCATCTATAAAAATTGATGAGGGTCAACGGGGACATGCTGAATTTCCTTAGCCTTCTGAGGAAGTAGAGGCGTTGGTGCACTTTCTTAACCAAAATGACCAGATTACCTGCAGTTCTCGTGTTAATTGGAGGACACATACTGACCAGGACATCAGAGGTAATTCAACGTAGAGCCGTGAAGTCTATTATTTTCACCTGAGAGGCTTCAACTTAACACCTCACCCAAACGGCAGCACTTCCAGCAATGCAGCTGTCCTTCAGAGCTGCACCGTAGTGTAAGTTGCACCATAGTGCACGCTACAAGTTCGAAAGTCAGTGTACTGTTTCACCTTAATCAGGTATCAATATTGCAAATTTATAGCTGCATTGGAGAGGCCATAACAGAATGCTAAGGATTAAGTGTATGATTATTTTGTTTAGCATATTTTTCGATTGAAGTTTTCTTTTACATGCTGGGACCGTTTCCTATTTTTGGTACCCACCGTCAGAATTAGGCATTTCTGGGTCAGCTGAAACACAGATATGATGCACCACCTTCAGTTTAAGTGATTCAATCTAGAAAGGGAATTCAAAGAGTCATAGAGTAATACAGCACAGAAGCAGGCCCTTCAGCCCAACTCGTCCATGCTGACAAAGGTGCCCAACTAAATGAGTCCCATTTGGCCTGTATCCCTCCAAATCTTTATTATCCATATACTTATCCAAATGTCTTTTAAATGTTGTTATCGTACCTGCCTCAACTACTTTCTCTGGTAATTTGTTCCATATACGCACCACCCTCTGCATGAAGAAGTTGCCCCTCAGGTAACTGTTCTGGTCACTTCCAGGATTGTGTGCATGAGTTCTGCACTCGATTGCACCTGCCTCTTGCACATTTGGGTCCTTTGCTGTCAACTCAACCAAACATATGGTGGTAAGTATAGCCAGTAGCCAATCCTCTTGCAAGCACCTAGCTGTTCTGAGTAGGGGCAAATTTCTCCCATAAGAACTAAAGTTGTTAAGAAACAGAAGCAGGAGTAAGTCAATCTTCTCCTTGTGACTGCTCTGCTATTCAATGAGATCATAGCTGAGCTTTTACTCAGCATCACTTTCCTGCACTAACTTCATATCCCTTGATTCCCTTAATATCTAAAAAGCTATTGATCCCTGTATGGATCATTGGCTGAACCTCCACAGTTCTGTTATGTTGTCCAAAGATGGACATCCATCTGGATGAAGAAATTTCTTCTCAACTCTGTCCCATATGGCTGATCCCTTACTTTAAAATTCCAAAAAGGGCCCCTGACCTGAAACGTTAACTGGTTTCTCTTCCCACAGATGCTGCTTGGCTGCCTGAGTTCTTCTAGCATTTTTGATTTTGTTCTAGACACCATAGCCAAGGGAAACATTATCCCTCCATCTACCCTGTCAAGCCCCTCTCTCAGTGAACCAAGTGTGATGTAGAAGCAGAAATATCTATTCCATTAAATAGCATATCATTTTTTTTGGCTTAAAGAAATCATCCTATTAGATCCTATAAATTAGTCAAAATCTACTTAATGCTCATAAATTTTTCTGACAATTTACGGGTTTTTCTCTGAACCAGTGGAATGAAATGGTGTGTTATGATAATTGATACAAGAATTAAAATGTGGGCCAATTTAATTCATTTTTAATACCACGGTTTGCTAAAACGTATCATAAGAGCTTCAAGAAAATGGTCAGTGAAGACATCATTTTAATTTAAAATGAGAATTGGAACTAACACTAAGTTTGATCTAACATATTAATGTCAGGTTACTAACAATCACAGATGTCTCACATATCCAAAGTAACATTTTGGAAATGCACTTTTGGTACCAACACCATTTAGTCCTGCTTTTAGTAAGAAAACAAATTATAGTCCTAAACCGTAAAAGTAGGCTAGACTAAAAACGGTCATTCCCACCTCATTAAAGTGATTTGAAGAGAATATAATGACAAGAAATTACATACTTAATTCACACTCATCTTCTGCGCCGACCTCTATCCCATACTGCCTTGGGTCTATTCCCTCATACATCTGTAGGTCAAAGTAATTTCTGCAGTATTCATTTCCTGTGGAAAGCACACGAAGGAGGGGTCACTGATTATTAGAAGCACATGAACCAAAATGTTAATTCTAAAGCTGATACCAGTACAGCATGTCAGCTCCGCTCCCTTGTAAGTTTTAGATTCTGTACTTAATGATTTTCACACTTTCACTGCCCCACTTATCAAAAATGGAAAGGTCGGAGAAGACAATCTTTGAAACCAGATCATAACTTGAAGTTCGAGAAAAAGCCTTTAAATGAGGGGGGTTCAAAGGTTTAGTTTATTTCTGTAGATTTTTAACATTTGTCTAGCATCACTGACTTTAAGCTCCATCTATTTATCCAATATATCTTTAAAGTGTAGCATATGTGCCACAACCACTGTTGGGTCTATCCTCGACTTGAATTACAATCATTCAATATTATTTCACCTGACACTTTCTTTCACAAACAATTCTTTCCTCTGACTCTTGGACACTTTAACAGTTTATCCTCTCAGCTGCATACTGCACTTCAGTGCTGTGCATTTGAAGGGAATTTATTCCTTTATTAATTTCATAACTACCATCAATCCTCAGACTTTGACCCTAAAACCCTCATCAAACTGTTTGCACAATCTGAAAAAAATAGGGACCAAGATGCTGCAATTAACTATTCTACAGCTTTAAGTAGTTTTGTAAAGCATAAGGCCTTCTTATTTTACATTTATAATGACCGAGAAGGGGGCCATTCAGCCCATTGGGTCCATGTCTGCTCCTTAAAGGAGCAATCCCATTCATCCCATTCCCTTTTTCCTTATTTCCCAGTCCCCCGTAACTTGTTCCCTTTTGCACATGCCCATCAACTCTCCTTTGGCACCTTTTGCCATTCATCTACACTAAGGAGTAATTTACTGTGGTCATTTAACCTATCAGCACATCTTTGGGATGTGGAAGGAAACTGGAGCTCCCTGAGGTCACAGGGAGAACATGCAAACTCCACACAGGCAGCACGCAAGGTCAAGAACCTGGGTGGCTGGAACTCTGAGGCAGCAGCACTGACTGCAGCTTGAAAGCACTTTAAAACTGTAAAAAGCTGCTTCAGATCCGCACAGCATCCATTATTTTTGTGACTAACTATATCTTGACCTTTATGACTAAACGGAAATTCTATGCTACTGCAGATTATATAATGAAAGAAATATAATTGAAATCAAACACTCTGAAACACAACTGATCAGAATTACTCATACGCTATAAATGCCTGCCTTGTATATAAATATCACTCCAATTTAAGATTTACAATCATGTCCAAGGAGAACGGCTCTGATGTTTGACAGCCTGCTGTAGAGATCAGAACACAGTAGTGTTCACCAAACTGTATACCATGAAACGCTTCTCAATCTGATCACGCAGGCACAGTTGAGGGGGAACAACATGATGACATCAAGTCATCATGCCGGTGTCCCCTCGTTGCCTAGAGACGTGAAGGGGCAGAGCAAAGACAAATTTGGATGTCAAACCAGATACCCAATCGCACTGAACTGGGCCAATGATAAGAGCGGAACCGCAAAGAGAAAGGGCACAGGCTCTAAAATAAAGTCGTCGTTTTCTCAGAGGGATCTTTCAGCAGAAAAGCAGCTGGGGTCGAGCAGGCTTTGTAAGCATAATTTCCAAAGTCCTGACCTCCAAATATTGTACAAAAGCAGGCAGATGTAAACAACCACCACTTTCCACAGCTCAATAGTAGGTTTGAAGGCAAATTGCACCAACTCTGTTATCGGGCACAGCTGAATTCTGGACATCAGTCATAAAATACATAACAGCAGTAAATAAGGGTTGTAAAAGTCACTTCGCTATCAGGGCTCAATAAAGAAAAACAGAGCGAAAATCCAAATGTTTTTAAACTTCATTTCTATATCTGTCAGCGAGTAACAAGTGCCACTGTGAGGCCAGGCAGCTTGATCCAGCTGGGAACTCCTTCAGATTGTGTTCTAATCAAAGGCTTATGTACTGTAATAACACCACTAAGCTATTACATCTAGCACTGCTGTTCTTCCCTGTAGGAAACAGCCCTTGCTGTCTCTGCTGCAAAACAAAACAGTCTGCCCTCCCAATGTCAGTCCTCCCTGCTTGCATTCAATTAAAAGGGCTCCTATGTCTGTATCATTAGCTGTGTTACTGACTTAATGCAGGAGTGGTTTTCCCGACACAAATACTTAATGTTTTTTTTAAGCATCACTGTGAACCTTGAGTCGAAATAAATGAGAATTAAAGGAAATGTCAACTTTTTTTGCAATAAATAATACGCATTTCCTGTTAGCAGCTCTGAAATTGCATTGTGGGTTTTTTGAAAATCAAAAGCACTGCAAATGCTGGAAAGCTGAAATGAAATCAGAAATTTCTGGAAACACTCAGCAGTTCAGGCAGCATCCGTGGAAAGAGAAACAGTTGAAGTTTCAGGTCCAAGACCCATCATCACAGCAATGAAAGAAAGAAAACAAGCTCGTTTTCAATAGCAGAAAAGCTAGGGAAAGGATGAGTGGAACAAAGGTAGTATCTCTGATAGGATGAAACCAAATGGGTCAATGGGGGCAGTTAGGTATAATGTGTTGTTATTAGCAGGGCTATGGGACACGCTCTGCGGGTCAGACTGTACTGGTAGCAAAAGAAAAACTGTGCCAGAATAATGACACACAGAAATAGCCAGTTCTGATAAAAACAGAAAGAACAAGTTACTTGAAGTTGGAGAACTTGAAGTCAAAAATCAAAGTCGAAGACGAATTGATTGTCATATGCACGTGTACAGGTATACACAGGTGCAATGATAAACCTACTAGCACCATCATGGGTACACAACATCAGATATACATCATTTACAGGAAAAACATAAATTAACAACATAAATTATACAAAATTATACAAGAAAGAACACAATTGGAACCAAAATACAAAGTCCATTTAGTGCAAAGTGGTCATAGTGTTGATATACTGAGATACTGATTCGGGTTGTGCATGTTGGTTCAAAAACAGTATTATTGAAGGGAAGTAGCTGTTCTTGAAGCTAGTGATGTGGGACCAGGCTTCTGTATCTCCTGCCCAAAAGTGGCTGTGAGAAAATGGCATGGCCTGTATGGTGGGGATCTTTGATGAGAGATGTTGCCTTCTTGAGGCAGTGCCTCATGTAAATACTTCCAGTGGTGGGGAGGGATGTGCCAGTGATGTATTGGGCTGAGCTCACTACTCTCTGCGGCTTCTTACGTTCCTGCGCATTCGAATTGCCGTACCAGACCATGATGCAACCAGTCAGGATACTTTTAACAGCACATCTGTAGAAGTTTATTGGAGCTTGATATTGATTGCAAAAGACTACAATGTGCCCAGATAGAAGATGAGGTGCTGTTCCCCAGGTTTATGTTGGGCATCATAACAATGAAGGGGAGTGGTTGCATTTGAACACTCTGCTTGTACTTATATAGAAAGGACAGCACAGAAGACAGCCACTCAGCCCACAGGATATTATCCCAACAGAAGCTTCCTCCCATCTGACCATTTGAAATTCCTCCCTTGATCATTTCTGCAAGCTGTTAAACTGTTCAACACATATAGCTGAAAACCTTTGCTAAAGCCATGGAAAGAGACCAACTTACCCTGATAAGTAATTTCCCACAATTACCTTGCAACAGGTTTCAGAGTTATTGCTTTAGAGATATTCCCATTGGTTACCTAAGTAGCACGGGCCAGCTTCATTGATTAGCAAGAGAATAAAACCTAACCCAGGCTGAGGTCCTCCCCAGGTTACAAACGCTTGACTTATTTACAGCCCGCACAGACAAATGAGCATTCTAGAGACCGGCAGGATGGATTTGCCGGCTGCTGTTGAGCTGCAGGCATCTTCTGCCACCTGGGCACTCAGTTTGTGGCTACAGTTCTGACTTCTGAACTGTCCAGGTTATGAACGGTTCACAGGAACAGAACCTTTCCCGTAATCTGGGGAGGACCTGTATACAAAATAATAAGGGGCGTAGATACAGCCATTTGTGAGAAACTTTTCCCCATGAAGGAGACCAGAGGGCATAGGTTTAAGGTGAGGAGGAAGAGGGTTAAAGGGGATCTGAGGAAACAAATTTTCACCCACAGGTGGCTGCAATCTGGAACACACTGCCTGAGAAGGTGGTGGGACCATTAAGTTGAGGTGGAAGATGAGTGCTTTGTCGCAGACTACTTTGTTAAGTGGACTACTAGTTGAGCACCATGACTAATGGCATCAAATTAGCAACTGCCCACCATGAAAGGAAGCCCCAGGTTTTCAATGCTAGTTCATTGCTCTTCTCAACATCCTACTGCTTTTGTCTTCATAAAGCAACAGTGCTACAGCCAGAGTGGAGATGACAGCATCATTTCCACTTACTGCCCACACTTATGAGTAACTGAGATTGATTTTATGCCCATAATTTGGGTCTATGATTATCCTCCACCAAAAGCATTCTTCTGGAAATAAAAATAATGTTTTTATTGAGAGAAGTTACTGTAGTTTATGCTTCCTCCATTCTGAAGAGATTGCTTTGTGTGAAGTGACTTTGTAGTACATTAGGCTGTCTTTTCTGAGTGATACACACTACCCCACCTCCAATTTATTTGAGGTTCATAAATAATCTCTTCACTGTTCAAGAAAAGGATGTAGGCATTGCTGGCAAGGCCCAGAATTATTGCCTATCCCCAACTGCCCTTGAATTGAGTGGATTTCTGGGTCACTTAAGTAAGTAGTTAAGTCAAAGGGCATGGAGTCTGATTAGATTCCACAACAATCCAAGATTATCAGAGCTACCATTATTGATATTAATCTTTTATTCCAGCTTTAATCCTGATCGCGAATGAGAGGTTTGTTGCAGGGTTGGGCTAGAGAAGCTGATGTTGTTCTCCTTGGAGTAAACGAAAATATAAGAGATGGCAGCAGGAGTAGGCCATCCTCCAACATACATTAAAATCATGAATGATCTTCTACCTCAGTGCTACTTTCCAGCACCTTGCCCATATTCCTTGACTCTTCTATATCCAGTAGGATTCCGGGGTAGAGAATTCCAAAGGTTTACCACCCATTGACTGTAATAATTTCTCTTCATTTCAGTCTTAAACAACCTATCCCTTATTCCCAAACTGTGCTCCCTGATCCTAAACTCCACAGTCAGGGGAAACATCCTCCCTGCTCCTAGCTTGTAAAGCCCCCTAAGAATTTTATATGTTTCAATGAGATCTCCTCTCATTTTCCTAAAGAATAGAGTTCCAGTTGATTCAATTGCTTATACAACAAACCTGCCATCCCTGGAAGCAGTCTAGTGAATCTTCACTGCAAACGCTCCGTGGCAAGTACATAAGAACAAGACTCTACACAATGCTCCAGGTGCAGCCTTGCCAGGGAACCACACAACAGCAATAAGACTTCCTAACTCTGGCAAATACTCGTGTAATCAATGTTAATATGCCTTTTTCCCTCTTAATAGCTTTCTACGTCTGCATGTTTGCTCTTCAGCAACTTGGGTACAAGCACACCAAGTCCCTTTGAACATCAACTTTACCCAACCTCTCACCATTTAACAAATACAAAATATAAGGCAACATGGTCTCTGATTACACCATTCACCATCTGGTGAACAAGTTCAAGGAGTCATAGAGTCATAAAGATATACATCGCAGGAACAAGCCCTTTGGTCCAACTCATGCATGCTGACCAAGGCACCTATCTCAGCTAGTACCATTTGCCTGCTTTTGGCCCATAACTCTCTAAACCTTTCCAATCCATATAACTGTCCCAATGTCTTTTAAGTGTTGTAATTGTACTCACTTCAACCACCTCCTCCGATAGCTTGTTCCATATACCCACCACCCTCTGTGTGAAAAGTTAGCCCTCAGATCCCTTTTCCCCTTTCATCTTAAACTTGTGTCTTTTAGTTCTAGACTTCTCTACCCTGGGAAAAAGGCAGTGACTATCTTCCCTATCAATTCCATTCATCAGCAAAATCCTCCTCTTCCTTGTGCCTTCCTTTAGTTTAAGTTATAGTTTCTGTTAGGGACCTCATTACTGTGCTGGAAGATGCAACTGGATTTTAAATGTAACATGCGACGCAGTCTGGGAATGTCCTGAAATCAAACACAAAGCTTTGCTGTAACCACAGAAATAATGGTCTCATTTTCTGTGATGTCGTTGTGAAAGTCTTATGTGTTCTGACCCATGTTCACCTGGGTTTTATGCATTTGGGCTTTCTCACTGCCATCAGACCACAGACCAGCTCATCACACAGATAAAAGGGATCAGTCAGTAGTTCATGGGTGAATTTCAAAGCTATTAATATAGGAATACAAGAACAGAAAAATTATCTAAATACTCAGTAGGTCAGGCTGCATCAGTGGGAAGAGAAACAGAGTTAACATTTCAGGGTGAAGACCCTTTGTCTGACCTTTTGTTGACTTTGTTCCTCTCCCCACAGATGCTGCCTGACCTGCTGCATATTTCCAGCATTTTCTCCTTTTATCTTAGATTTCCAGAATCTGCAGGGTTTTTTTATCTTCACGGGCCATCCTGAAACAAAAATATCTGGTTCCGCACAACTGACATTTATTCTCGGGACTGCGTTTTATCAGAGACAAAAAACATGACGTTTTCAAGTAGGCCTTTGGACTTTCCTTATCAGTTAAAACTGAAAACTATAAGTCTGACTTATGTGTCAACCAAATGTATCATACAGTGCTCATGAGACACTTCTATTCCTTCTACTGAAAGTGACAACAGAATGTAGCTCTCAGCAACTCAAGCCACCTTCCTTTTTTTACCTTCCCCAAAAATATCCAAAGAAAAAGGGACCACGAACCCCACATCAAGCGTGCTGACAAGATCCGAATGCACAGCGAACATTGAATACTGCAGATGTTGGAAATATGAAATAAAGCACTAGAAACACTCAACGGGTCAGGCAGCAGCACTGGGGAGACAAACAGCATTAGCATTTCTATCAATAATGAGTTTTAAGCAAGTGCAGAGGAAGGAGTGGGGGAGGGCAGAGAAATGGCAAGAGAAATTAAATGACAAAAAAAGGACTTGCCTTTCTTGTCTCTTTCAGAATGTCCCAAAACCCTTTGGACACAATAACATACTTGTAAAGGACAGCCTTTACAGCGGAGGAGGTTACAAGGGGACAATATCGAGGTATATAAAATTATAAGAGGTTATAAGTAGGGTAGGCTGCAGCAAACTATTCCCCAGATCAGAGGCAGATAAAACTAGAGGACACAGATTTAGGGTAAGGGGTGAAAGATGTAGAGGGGATCTGAGGGGGACGTTTCTCAGCTAGAGAACAGTGAATAGCTGGAACACACTGCCTGAGAGAGTGGTGGATACAGGGTTGCTGACAGCATTTAAGAAGTGTCTAGACGAGCATTTGAATCCCTTGACACTGAAGGCTATGGGCCAAGTGCTGGAAGATGAGATGAATATAGATGGGTGCCCACTGGTCAAGGCTGGGATGTTACTTTGTAGTTGTACAAAACTTTGGTGAGGCCGCACTTCGATATTATGTCCAGTTTTGCTCACCATTAAACTGGAAAGGCGCAGAAAAGATTTATGAGGATGCTGTCAGGACTCAAGGGACTGGGTTATAGATAGAGGTTGGGCAGGCTAGGACTTTATTCCTTGGAACTTAGGAGACTGAGGGGTGACCTTTCAGAGATGTATAAAATCATGAGAAGTATAGATAGGGTGAATGCACACAGTCTCTTTCTCAGGAAAAGGGAATCAAAAACTGGAGGGCATAGGTTTAAGGTGAAAGGGGAAAGATTTAATAGGAACCTGAGGGGCAACTTTTCACACAGAGGGTGGTATGTATACAGAACGAGCAGCCAAAGGAAACAGTTGAGGCAGGTACAAAGCAACATTTAAAAGATGTTTGGACAGGAACTTGGATAGGAAAGATTTAAAGGGATATGGACCAAACGCAGGCACCTGGGGCTGGTTTAGATGGGCATCTTAGGCAATATGGACAAGTTGGGCCAAAGGGCTTGTTTCCGTGCTATATGTCTCTATGACTCTAAATAATCTGCTTCAGTAATGATACGTCGGAGATAAATGCTGGTTACAAGTTTGGGATAATTCCAGTGCTCTTCTTCAAAATAGGGTCTCTTAACCTCACTTCAGGGGATATCCTGAGCCTCAATTCAACTTCTCACCCAAAGGACTGCAACTCTATCAGTGCAGCACTCTAAACTGCACTGGAGTCTCAGCATAGATATCTCTGCTCCAGCATCTGGAGGAGGGCTTGAAAGAAAAAATACCCTGCCTCAGGGAAGCTATCATCTGAGCTAAATTGGATCAGCAACCTTCAGTTGCAATGACACTCATGTGTGAGAGCTCATGCCAGTGTCATATGCACACCTAATGGTATCTCTACCCATTTCCATCCATTTCAAGATAAATTGGAGCTCTTTTCTCCAAACTGCAACCGTCATGAAATAGTCTCACTCAAATTTTGCACCAGCTCTATTCCAGTTGGAGGAGGGAGAGACTCCTCAATCTGCCACAGGAATGTGGCTTCCTAGTGCAGGGGCCATGCCAACCTCACTATCGTTCCAATTTTAGTGTATGTGTTGTTTTCTATAGGGACACCCTGCTAACATCAGGAAACCTGACTGGCAGCTTCAGAAATGACTACAGGCTTCCAAAGTCCACAGAGTTTGTTTAAACTAACAGTGATGTTTCCTCCAGCAGTTAGCTGCCAAGGGACTCATTCAATGGGTGGCTCAGTGGTGACACCACTGGTGGCTCTCAGTTACTGCAGGCATTGTTACGGTCATAGCTGGGCATTCAGGGTCAGTCAGGGACCATTTGTGTAGAGCTCTCCCCCAGACATTCTTCAGAGACATTACAGCCTACCAATAACCCTCTGATGATCAACATATACACAGGCTTTAGTTTTCCAGGGCTGGCTAAACCGAGATCTTACTGTGGGAAGACCCTCAGCCTTGTGCTCATGCCTGGACTGCTCTCTCTGTGGTGTTCAAGGTCATATTGACTCTCAACATCATCACAGGATTTTTCCAAGCAACCCCAGCATATCCCTACCACGTCTGTTAAATCACTTCCCAGTGCTGCATCAGAAAGACAACTGATGCCACATACAAGTGAAGAGATTGTTTCATCTTCTTTGATCTCAGTGAGGACAAAGTAACTTCTCAGACACTGAGATTTATCAATATTGCTAGCTTCCCACTAAGGCAATGAGCCATTTACCACACCTTGATAACCTGAACCACACCTTTAATGGAGACATAAGAGACTGCAGATGCTGGAATCTGAAGCAACACACAAAGCGCCAGAGGAACTCAGTAGGTCCGACAGCATCTGCAGAAGGAAATGGACAGCTGACATTTTGGGTTGAGACCCTTCACCCGGAGTGAAAGATACAGGGGAGACAGCCAGTATAAAAAGATGGAGGGAAGGGGTAGAGCAAGAGCTGGCAGGTGAGGAGGGGTGATAGGCAGATGGGGGAGGGGAGACTGCAAATGGTGCCAGCAGCTGGGAGGTGATAGGTGGAAGTGACAAAGGGCTGAAGATGATGGAATCTGAATGGAGAGGAAGGTGAAGCGTGGAATAAAGGGAGGGAGGTGGGGAAGGTAGATGGGGGAGAGGAACCAGTAGGAAGAGTATGTGGGTGACGGACAGATGGAGAGGGTGGAGGTGCGGAAAGATATAGGGTGGTGGGGACCAGGTAGATCAGTAGGGAAGAGAAGAGGGACAGAGGGGGAGCAGTTATCGGAAGTTGGAGAACTTAATGTTCATGCTCTCAGGTTGCAGATTACCCAGGTGGAATATGAGGCATTGTTTCTCTAATTTGCATTTAGCCTCAACTTGGCAGTGGAGGAGGCCGAGAACAGACATGTCGGTGTGGGAATGGGAAGGAGAATTAAAATGACTCGCAACCGGGAGATCCAGACGGCCATGGTGGACGGAGCAAAGGTGCTCGGCAAAGCAGTCACCCAGTTTGCTTCTGGTCTCACCAATGTAGAAAAGGCCACAACGGGAGAACCGGATGCATAAATGACACCGGAGGATATGCATATGAAAGTCTGCCTCACCTGGAAGGGCTGTTTAGGGCCCTGGATCGTGGTGAGGGAGAAGCTGTAGGGTGTTATGCTTCTTGTGGTTACAGGGAAGAGTGCTTTTTATACTGGCTACCTCCCCTCAGTCCAGATGAAAGGCCTTGACCCGAAACATCAACTGTCCACTCCCTTAATGTGTGTGTCATTATGGATATTAAATGCCTGTTGTGGCAATTCCAATACACAAGAATGCAAGAGGCTGCAGAGAGTCATGGGCACAGCCCTTCCCACCATTGACAGCATCTACAGGAGGCACTGCCTCAAGAAGGCAGCATCTATCATCAAGGATCCCCACCATCTGGGTCATGCTGTCTTCTCGCTGCTACCATACAGAAGCCTGAAATCCCAAACCACCAGGTTCGGGAACAGCTACTTTTTCTACAACCATCAGGTTCTTGAACCAACCTGCACAACCCTAACCCTACCTCAGCAAGGAACACTACGGACCACCTCGTGCACTACCATGGACATATCTCTGATTATTTTTTTTCAGCACTAATGTCTTGCTTTGTACAGTCTTTTCCTCCCTCTTCACTGTCTTGTATAATTTAGTTATATTTTGTTTTGTGTGTTGTCTGAACCTATGTGCCTGTGACGCTGCTGCAAGAAGTTCTTCATTGTATCTGTACCTCACCGTACTTGTGCACATGACAATAAACTCAACTTGTCTTATTTTAGTCAGAAACATGTCCACTTTTTGTTGTATTACAGGACTGACAGTGACAAAGAATGGTCCGCAGCTTCTGTCGAGATGAATCCCCATTTTTCCCAGGGGTTCAGCACATTTACTTGTGTAGTTCTGTCAAGCTCCACAAAAGCTCAGCTGTCTTAGGAGCTGGAGCAGTTTTGTCGCTTTGTCAGAATGCTTTCAAAGTTGGACTTAAGTTTCTGTATTGTCGAGGAGGACCAATGAACTGCCTCAGCACCACATAAACTCAACCTGACATAGTACAGGAGCCGAACACCATAAAGTGTCAAGCAAAAGAGGTCTTACGTAGTACCATTCTGAAATCAAATCAAAACTACCTCTGCAATGGCATTGTCACTTTTCACAAGCCCAGAACGTTAACTGTATAAACACATTCTGGGACTGCCAAGGAATGATGTGGCACTTATTCAATGCACCCTTCCTGTGGCAATATTTAACACAGCACACTGCTGACTCTGACATATCTGCTACTAATCCTTCAGAAATGCATTTCTGCTGCTGAGAATTAGGTTTAAAAAGAAAAATGTAATTGGTTGTAAAGAGGAAGTAACAATAGTACCTGATAATAACAAACAATCTGCTGAAGGAACTCAGGAGATCGAGCAGCATCTATGAGGGGGGGAAGGAATTGTTGACATTTTGGGTCGAAACTTTGTATCAGGACTGGAAAATTCCTTTCCGCCCCCACAGATGCTGCTCGACCTGCTGAGTTCCTCCAGCGGTTTGTTTTTGCTCCACATTCCAGCATCTGCAGTTTCTTGTGTCTCCAAAGGCTCGGATAGCTCAGAATAAATAGGTGAAATCATTGACAGCCTCAGGTCAATGGAAACAAAGGTGTGGAGAGAAGTACAACTGGCAGGTGTTACTTTTGTACATGCTTTGCCCTAGCATTTGTTGGTCTTGTTGTTTGTTGTGAGGCTGCATACAGTCCTCCACCATAAGACGAAACTGGAAGTTGGGTCTATGTAACAGGAGACAATGGGGCAGGTCTTTTGTTGCCCAGGAATGGACACCAGCCCACAGGCCAGACTTTAGTCCAGTGTGGCCCCAAACACAGTCTCCTGTGAGGACAGCGTCTCCCAGTACTGGTGTGCAGCACAGGAGCTGCCTCAGTGTAAGCTGCACTCACACAATGGTTCTGACAACCGGAGAGGCCCCGTCCCCAAACTCAGCAGGACCTTTGAATGTTTGTGATCTCCTTTTAAGTCACAAGTACTCAATGACATTCCGGACATATAAAATCATAAATACGTCATCAAAAATATCAAAAATACCGTAATTCTTTTGCATAAAATCTACAAACTATAAAATCATTTATAACCACTGAAGACACTTTAAGTAAATAATACAAACATAATCATTTGCCTTTCACCCAGGAGCCGATGACCCCCATCCATTAGAATGGGAGCTGACATGCTGACCCCTGGTTTCACCCAGTGCAGACTCAAGGGCAGGTTTCTTGTCCTGAGAGTAGCTAAGACTGCCGAAGATCACACTGCCCTGTGAGATTCCTTGAGGAGTCCCTCGGAGTAGCACAAGCAGCAACAGCAGAGAAATAAGGACAGAAGGTGCTACTGCCAACTTAGACCGACCCCAGGCCTGGCATCCAGAACTTCTCCAGGAATTCTGAGGTATGCTCTGGCATCAGAGTTAGCATCAGGGTAGAAGATCTGCCCCACCTAAGTCAAATTCGAGTTTATTGTCATATGCACAAGTGCATATATGCACAGGTACAATGAAAAACTTACTTGCAGCTGCATCAGAGACACATAGCAACGGATACACAACAGTCAGAAGAGAAACATTACACAAAATTATACAAGAAAAAAAACACAATTAGAACAAAAAAATCAAAATGCATTGTAGTGCAAAGTGGTTATAGTGTTGCTATACTGAGGTAGTGATTATGGTTGAGAAGGTTGGTTCAAGAACTGAACAGTTGAAGGAAAGTAGCTGTTCTTGACCCTGATGGTGTGGGACTTCAGGCTTCAGTACTTCCTGCCCAAAGGTAGCTGCGAGAAAATGGCATGGCCTGGATGGTAGGGATCTTAGATGATAGATGTTGCCTTCTTGAGGCAGCGCTTCATGTAAATACTTTCCATGGTGGGGAGAGATGTGCCGGTGATGTATTGGGTTGAGTCCACTACTCTCTACAGCTTCTTACATTCCTGCGCATTCGAATTGCCGTACAAGACCATGATGCAACCAGTCAGGATACTTTTAGCAGTACATCTGTAGAAGTTTATTGGAGCTTGATATTGAATGCAGAAGGCTGCAATGTGCCCAGATGGAAGATGAGATGCTTTTGTTCTATCTTCCATTTAATTTAGCTATGTCCTAACCTACAATTTGCAAAACACAATAGTTGTTCAAGGAGTTGCAGTAGGCAATAGCGAAATGGCTCTGTAGCACTGTAGCAGAGAATGGGGGAGGACCATGTAACAGAGTGATAAAGGGGTACACTATAGGATTGGTATCAGGCAGAGAAAGCCTGGAACCAGTTCAATCAGATTGAAACAAAAATTGTAAGCTAAAGTGAACTATAGTAAACTCATGCCTGTTTACCAGCCTAACAACAATTCCATAAACTCCAGGATGGAAGCTTGCTATTGTACATATAAGGTAAAGACGGAACTGCACACAGCTCACGTAGCACGCAAGGTGCTCAAGCTTGGCGGCTCATGTAACACATCGGCACTGAAGCTTGACACTGCAAAAGGCTTACCTCACTCGATGAATACACAGCACATGCAGGGTAGGGATAACGGGGGGAAAAGTAGATAAGAAGGAGGACAAGAATAATGGAAACTTTGGATTGGTTTGCGTTTGAGTAACTTCCCTGTTGACGTCAGCTCGTAATTAAGAGAAAGTTTGTTCTGAAGGTAAACCCCGGACTCCGTGTGGATGCTTTCCATCTGCAGAGTCATAGAGTAATACAGGATGAATTCCCTTTGGCCTAACTCGTCCGTGCATGATGCCCATCTAAGCTAGTGCCATTGGCCCGCACTTGGCCCATATCTCCCTAAACCTTTCCTATCCATGTATCTGTCCAAATGTCTTTTAAATGCTGTTATTGTACCTGCCTCAACCATTTCCTCAGGAAGCTCGATCCATATACGCACCACCCTCTGTGTGAAGAAGTAACCCCTCAGATCCCTTTAAAATCTTTCCCCTCTCAACTTCAACGTGTGCCCTCCAGTTTTTGATTCCCTTTCCCTGGGAAAAAGACTATGTGCATTCACTCCATCCATGCCCCTCATGATGTTATACATCTCTGTAAGGACAATCCTCGGTCTCCTGCATTCCAAGGAATGCAACATCTCCTGACACTCATTTGATGGTAAGCATAACATTGCAGCTCGTGTCAAATGGATAGAGGGAGGTGAAAATTTCATAGAATACACATATTTGATTATTTAAAATAAACATCAATTCTGAACACTGTCAATTATAAAACTTTTAACAAATTTTTTCTTGGCTAAATGAAGCACATTAAATTCTTGCCAAAACCTCTGTAAGAAGATTCAGATAAACTTAAAATCTGCACTAAAATCAATTGCAATCACGAGATGGTATCAGTGCCCATTTTAATTCTTGTACAGTCATCAAGGTGCCTTGAAATTTTGTCAAGGTGTGGATTCATCTGAATAGCTGAGCCACATTTGATCAATCTCCTTCAACATTTTTTCATCAATGATGGTAGAACACTTGAAATGTTTATTCATGGGACATTGAGACCAACTACATAGAACATAGAGCACAGAAGAGTACAGCACAGGAACAAGCCCTTCAGCCCATGATGTCTATGCCGAACACGATGCCAAATTAATCTAAATCTCTTCCCTCCATCTCACTCAATTCCCTGCATATTCATTTGCCTGTCTAACAGCCCCTTAAAAGCCACTGACATATCTGCTACCACCCCTGACACCCTATTACAGGCACCTACCACTCTCTGTGTAAAAAAACTTTCCCCGCACATCTCCTTTAAACTTTCCCCCCTCACCTTAAATGCATGTTCTCTAGGATCTGACATTTCTACCCTGGAAAAAGATTCGGACTGTCTACCCTATCTATGACTCTCATAACTTTATAAACTTCTATCAGGTCTCCCCTCAGCCCCTGACACTCCAGAGAAAACAACCCTAGTTTGTCCAAGTTCTCCTTATAGCTCATATCCTCTAATTCAGGAAAGCATTTACTGCCCAACTCTAATCACCCTCAAACTGAGTGGATGTTGGGACATTTCAGAGGACAGTTTAGAGTCAACTTCTTTGCTGAGGTTCTGGAGTCACATATCGGGTAAAGGTGGCAAATTTCCTTCCCTGAATGATGTAAGTGATGAAAATGGGTCTTTATATCAACTCAGCAATTTCGTGGTCACCATTACTGACATTAGTTATTTTTTAAACTCATATTCAGTAATGCAATAAAATCTTTGCATTTCTTAAAAAGAATTCAAAACGGTTTACTTAATCAGGTTCTTAATGGCACTACTGGAAGGCCTCATACCGAATGACAAAAGCAGGAACAAAACATGACTAGACCGAGAAACATATTACAGCAGTTATGCATAATATGGTATAATTTACATCAGAGATCTCTGTACTGGAGCTATTAACAAAACTTCACATCAGGTCTGTCAATGTTAGGCACACAACAATTTCAAGGGAAGAGTATGGCAATGTAACTCCAAAAATGACAGATTTACTTTGAACAATATGCATGGATCACTGTTACAGATAATATTAGATCTTCAGTATCACCTCTGAAGGATTATATTTTACTACTTTATACTCATTTTGCTTTGAAAAAAGTGTGCCCCTTTACATTATTCCATTGTAACAGCAAGCACATGATTTGGAACTGACAGCTGTGATGAACACTGCACATATCTTCAAGAAAGCATGTCATCCTGACTACTTGGGCAACGAGAGTGTAAAACTGTGACAAATTTCATAGGCCACACTCTCTGTTCTTAAAAGAGACTGTTCTTAAAAGGGGGAAGATGTCACACAAGCGTACTGTAAAATGATTGGCATGATTTGGTCATTAATGATTGTGCTATGTTTTGTTCAAGCCACCAAAACAAATGCAACATTTAAAAAAGAAATTATAGGTTTCCCTTCTAAAAAAAATCATTTGCAAGATAGGCTCCTTATCTGAAGATTTATATAGGCCATCATATAACCTGTCACAGTACAGCATATTTTTCTTTAGAAGCTGTAAGCCTGTTTAATCCAATGATTGCACTTTTTAGCACTCAGAGGTGAACATTTTGGCAATATAATTAAGGGATTTAGCCTGAAAATAAAAGGAAAACTGCGGTAAGCTCTGTGATTAAGGTCCTTTGAAAAGGTGTGTGAAGTTACATACAGGCATCTAAAGGGTGCCCACTTTCATTACCTTATTCACAGTCCCTTTTAAAAGAATTAGTTTAAGTGGATGAAGAGAAGACACTCAAGATCAACTATTTTAGTGGAGCTTTTTCTCCAGGTTTGCATGCGAAATACATCCCTGGTTCCAAACGGATTTGCTATCTTTTTTTCTTCGCAGTTCACAGAACGGATTTCGAAGGAACGTGCTCCAGCACGCAAAGTTGGAATGTAAGGTTTAGACACCGGAATGTGAGGTTTAGACCGAGAACAAAACTGCTGTCAGTCACTTTGAGGTTAATCAAGACTGAAACCTCACCTCTCGATTGATCATAGGTTCGAAGCAGGAGTTTTTGTTGGTGAGCTGCAAGGGTACTATCATGTCTGTCATGTCTAATTTCTTTTTCTGCTGAATTATGATATGCTGAAAGGTTTCTCGTACTGATGTTAAAAGCAGGATTTTCAATGCCTTCTGCTCCAGATCTGATGTCTTTTACTGCAACCGTCAAAAAAACAGGAAGGTCAGGATTGCACGTTGCACGAAAATACATGCATATGACAACCAGGGAAATATTTTCCCCGTAATTCCTTTAACATTCCATTATCAAATATGCAGACAAACACATCATCCTCGAATGGCACCAAAACACAATTAGGTTAAAATTAAATCTGAAGCTTAAAAAAATAAATGATTAAAATAATTACAAACTGTGCCCTGACATGCAAGAAGAAAATTTAGCCTACAGCCATTTGTCTGTAATTAGTTAATTAATCCTTACACAAATTATGAGCAATAACTCATCAAGCAAAGCTCACCCATCAGAAATTCAGCCGACTTTGATTTCTTCTGCTCAGTTTGCTTTCGAGGCTTGTGCTGGAACTTCTTGGGGGAAATTGTTAAATGAATAAATTAGCTCCAGAATGAAGATCATCATTTATGATCCACAACTAACATTGCATTTTAAATACAGGACAACAAGGAAATGTCACTTAATTTACATCTATGCTGAAGGGTCAAATAGTAATTGAACAACAGGAGTGGAAAATTTATTGCAAAGATAGCCCCAAAAATAAAATCCTTAAAATTGAATATACAATGAAGGTCAACAGCTTTAGATTTCTTCAGTTGTTTTTTATATATATATAAATGTCAGAGGGCTGAAATTTAAACATCTGCAAATGTTTCTAAATCAGATTTTAGTTGACTGCTCTAAGGTTTTCTGGTACACTTTGGATCTATTTCTGAGCACTGTGAATTTGTAAGTAAGAAATACTTCCATCTGGCCACTGATCATTACAGGCCAAGATTCATTATAAAAGCCCTGAATGCCTTTTCAATATTCCACTGTTTCCTTCAGAAGCCACTCTACAGTTATTTCTGTGACTGCTTCTTTCTACATGAATGTAAATTCCAAAAATGTACACTTTCTAACCTAACTGTATTCTTCATTTGCAAACCTTCTGACCAATCAACAGCATCACTTCCTAAACTTAGAAGCATAGATTCAACATACATATGTACAGAAACTGGGTAGCATATGAACCACCTTCCACAAGCCAGTGATCCTTGCCCAAATGTTGTTGCTTGAGGTACTTCAATAGATTCACTGCATGGGGTTCTAATTTCCTTGCCGATGTCTTCTGATGGGAAGCGACCTGTAAACTGTAGAGAAGCTCATTCCGGATTGCATATGGCCCATGAAGGTGCTAACTGATAGTTCGGGATTATAATCTTGAGCCAAAACACTTCAGTGATTTATCCACCATGGCAGAGGTTGGAAAAATAGTTTACATAGGTATGAATAGTTAATGCAAGCATTCATTGATATCTAACATTTATCATTGTTTCTAAAATCAGCAAACATTCTTGGATGGCAAGCAACAAAACCTCTGCATTCCCCCACTCTCCCCACACTGTGAGGAGCTGTAGCTGTTGCAACACCACAGACCCCAAGAGTGGGAAAGCACAGAGATAAATCCAACTGAGCAGCTTCGGGTGGGGGAGCAGGGTGGGGGCAGAGGATAAATGGACCACATGGAAGGCCCTAAACCCTCTCCGTATCCAAATGAAGAGCCAACATAGTGAAATGGGGCTGTTCTACCATAGCTAGAACCTGGGACTGAGCCAAGAGGCAGTCAATCCAACATCTTTTGGTCAGCACACTGCTCACAAGGATGGATCCTGCATGGTGCAGGATCTCACCAAGGCTAACTGGCAAGTTTTGTTGGTGAAAGACCTTGGTGCATGGAAGTATAACAGCAAAGCACATGCGGTTAGAACCAGGTTTCTGATTACACTTTCTGAGACCAAATTTCCAACTGCATAGACACCACCAAAAATTATTCCTTCATTCAGTTTCCAGTCTGTCAAGATTTATGAGAATGTTGTCAGGACTCGAGGGCCTGAGTTCTAGGGAAAAGTTGGGCAGGTTAGAACTTTATTCCTTGGAGTGTAGGAGACTGAGGCCTTACCTTACAGAGGTGTACAAACTCATGAGGGGCACAGATAGGGTGAAGATAAGTCTTTTTCCCGAGAAAGGGAATCAAAAACTAGAAGGCATAGGTTTAAGGTGAAAGGGTAAAGATTTAAAAGGGGGAACTTCTTCAATAGAACTAGCTGCCAGAGGAATATGGAATGAGCTGCCAGAGGAAGTGATTGAGGCAGGTACAGTAACAACATTTAAAAGAGACTTGGACACGTACATGGATAGCAAAAGTTTAGAGGGATATGGACCAAACACAGGCAAACGGGACAAGCTTAGATGGGCATCTTGGTCAGCATGGACAAGTTGGGTCGAAGGACCTGTTTCCGTGCTGTATTACTCTATGACTCTATCCTCTTTTGAGACAATTCTCTCACTCCACAGCAAACAGACAGAGAATCGTTGTCGTGTGTCCCCATTCTGCTCATCCCAGCTGAGCAATTCCTAAAACACGCTTTCAAAGTCTAACATAAGAATTCTCTAATAACAGAGGGGTGGAAAGGAACAGGCATAGTCTTTGGTAATTAGTCCAAATAGAAATGCTACGAAAGAAAAGGGATGAGTTAATATTCTAGGTGTGATTGTCACATCTGAGTAGAACGCATCCCCCAGGCTTCCTTCATACCTGGTTGTCAATTGAACCATGTTTATCAATGCACAGCATCAAACTGTTCTCTGTATACACACTCTGATGACTTTGTTGCTTATCGTTCACTGATTAAGGTAAAAATCTGATCAACTCATGTTTTACCCAGTCACTTAAAAACACACAGCCCACAAGGAATAAATTGTTGCCTCATCAAGTGCTTCACAGAAACAGACAGGATTTCACTGCATAGTGGAAATTATGTAAAGTACTTTCAGAGAAGTCTCATGAGATATCATGTTCCTTTGCAACAGCGAGAGTGCTCCAGAAAACAATTAATTCATCGTGCAAAGCGCTTTGAGGTGTTGTCTCAAAACACAATCAAGAATAATTTTATTTCCTTCACAGATAAAATGCTCGAATTTTAAAGCAAATAATTGTCATGATCATTTAGAATTTTCTACAAGCACTATCATTAGTACTGCATGCCTAATAGTCATTACACATAAGCATATGGCACAAATATCATTTATTTCAAATGGAGACTTGAATTTTCATCGTCAATCACCCACTGGTTGCTAATTTGGACAAGTAATGCTGTTATTCTACCATGCCTGAGATGGTTACATCAAGATATCCGCTTAGAGAAAAAGTTATGGAGAATCCAGGAATTGTGCACCAAGCAAACAAATGTGTTAAACTTGCAACCAGTGTTAAAATTCCAAAGAACCAGAGAACATTAAATGGCTCTAGCGATAGACAAGTTTTAAACGCAAATGTGCATTTCAGTTACTGTGTAGTATTTGAAACTAAAATTCGGTGAATGCTTGCTTGGTAGCAAAAAAAATTCATTTATAACCAGTGACAAGTAGAATCTACGAAGTTTTTAAAAGAATGTGATTGTTGTCAAAAGGAATTTGGAGACAACAATGGCATGTTCAGTTCTGGTTCCACTCAAAGCGGTGGCTGAGGGCTTTGGGAAAGTTGCTTGGAGGCTGGTGGGCACAGACCAGTAAGGAAGGGAGTTTTGCATACTGTACGGATCAACGCTCAGTTCAAGGTAGTCACATTGAATCTGCAATCAACCAATTGTGCTTCATGAAACCGTCAGCCCTAATTTGTGTCTAACTGTTTTCGCCTGCCTCGTTGTAAACAAGCTCTGCTTTAAGCTGTCCGCACTGCCCTTATCTCCTTACAAAGATCACACAGACAGACCCTATCAACAGCTTAGGAGCAAAACACAAAGTTACTGTTTCCCGACAGCAGTCCATGTGCAAATTGTATGTCAAAGAGAAGAGTAAGTTCACAGTGACATAAAAATTAGTTCATTTGAGCCGTCCACATTTTGGCTCCTGACCCAGCCTGGCAAGCATCACCTCATTAATATTAAGTTGCTTAATTGTTTCGAGAAGTCAAATTCCTCCACTGCAAGGCACAAGATGATTTTCATCGTTCTGGAGGGTGAACTGTGAAGAGAAGGCTGATGGCTCAGTGTCCCGTTTCCACACCGATCGACCGAGTGTTTCCCTCCTCACTGGTTTTGGAGCACACACACAGTAAAACTCAGTGGCCCAATTCACACTAGCCCTGCCCAGGGAACGTGGCCACAAAAGGTTGTTTCTGTTGGCCCCGCACACGTCTTGCATTTTGCCAGCCGTCCCTCCCTGGCCCCACCTCCCATGAAATTCCTTCTCCTCGTTCCTCAAAGCACCTACTTCTGTCTATATGTGGTGCAGAGCAGTCAGGTGGCTTCATGTCCCTCAGCTTCTATCTGGTGGACCTCATTAACATGGCAAAAACTGCACAAACAGCTCCTCCAGCATTAACATATGCCGTGATTTCAAGGGATATGTATGTCAGCACACAGTGGTACATGAAACACTGGGCTTCTTCTAAACTAGTCTTTACAACACCCAGCTCCAGAGTGAATCCTGCTTTGCTTAGAACATAAGTGCACAAGAAACTAGGAGATGGAGTAGGCCACTCAGCCCCTCAAACCTGTCCTGCCATTCAACATGATCACAGCTGTTCTGCCCCAGGCCTCCTCTCGTCTTCTGTGCCAGATCCCCATGGCCCTCAATTCTCTGATGTTTCAAAAGTTTATCAGAGGGACCAAGGAGTACAAGTACATGGTTCCCTAAAAGTGGCATCACAGGTAGACAGGGTGGTGAAGGCAGCTTTTGGCATGCTGGCCTTCATCAGTCAGGTATTGGGTACAGAAGTTGGGATGTTATGTTGCAGTTGTACAAGACATTGGTGAGGCCGCACTTGGAGGACTGTGTTCAGTTTTGGTCACCCTGCAAAAGGAATGATGCCATTAAGCTGGAAAAAGTGCAGAAAAGATCTACAAGGATGTTGCCAGTACTTGAGGGACTGAGTTATGGAGAGAGGTTGAGCAGGTTGGAACTTTATTCATTGGAGAGAAGGAGAATGAGGGGTGACATTATAGAGGTGTATAAAATCATGAGGGGCACAGATAGGGTGCACATGGTCTTTTTTCTGGGTTGGGGAATCGAGAACTAGAAGGCATAGGCTTAGGGCGACAGGGGAGAGATTTAGTAAGAATCTGAGGGGCAACTTTTTCACCCAGAGGGTGGTCTGTATATGGAATGAACTCCTCCCAGAGGAAGTAGTTGAGGCAAGTACATTAACAACATTTAAAAGACGAGTAGACGGATAGGAAAGCTTTAAAGGGATATAGGTCCGATGTGGGTAAATAGGACTAGCTTCAATGGATTTTTTTGGTCAGCACAGACCAGTTGGGCTGAAGGGCCTATTTCTGTGCTGTATAACTCTATAACTTCCTCTTTAAGTACCCCTAGTGATTTAACCTCCACAGCCCTCTGGGGTAGAGAACTCCAGAGATTCACCTCCCTCTGCAAGAAACAGCTCCTGCACACCTCATTTTAAAATGACTGTCTCCTAATTTTGTAACTGTGTCCACTTGTTCGAGATTCTCCCATTAGTGAAAACTTGTCAACATCTACCCTGTCATGACCCCTCGGCATCTTATATGTTTCAATAAGATCGCCCCTCAGTCTTCTAATCTCCAAAGAATAAAGAACCTAATTTCTTTAGCTACTAGTGACAGGACAACCTTTTCATCCCCAGAATTATCCCAGTGAACCTCTTCTGGACCTCCTCCAATGTCAGCCTAGACCAGAAATTCTCAAAGCAGAACTCACATCCGTTTGGATAAGATTGTTTATGAACTGCTTGAAATTAGAATCAGTCTCATCCCACTTTTTTTGTTATGCTTTTCCAAGAGCGTATGTATACTGTTCCCACTGCCACATCCTTCAGGTGTGTTTCTCCATTTTACATGCTAATGTCAGTGTTATGAAGCATGAGCTCCTGGTTACATTGCCTGAATTCCAGTAGGCCAAAGCTTCATCCCAGTTAATGGTTACATAAGTAAACCATATGTTTTAAACTGCTTCCAAGTTATCAACCCACACCAATCAACTGGTTACTTGTAGGCACTTAGAGTCATACAGTCATACAGCACGGTAACAGATCCTTCGATCTAACTCATCCCTACCTGAGCTAGTCCCATTTGCCTGTGTTTGACCCATATCCCTTTAAACCCTTCTTATCCATGCACCTGTCCAAGTGTATTTTAAACATTGTAATTGTACCCACCTCTACCACTTCCTCTGGCAGCTCGTTTCATAAAACCACTACCCTCTGTGTGAAAAACTTGCCCCTCAGATCCCCTTTAAATCTTCAAAGTCAAAGTCAAGTTTATTGTCATATGCACCAACTACACATATGCACAGGTGCAATGAAAAACTTATCTGCAGCAGCATCACAGGCACATAGCATGATAAGCATCCCCTCTCACCTTAAATCTATGCTCTATACTTTTAGACTCCCCTACCCTGGTAAAAAGACTGTGACCATCCACCTTATCCATGCCCCTCATGGTTTAATAAACCTCTATAAGGTCACCCCCTCAGCCTCCTTCACTCCAGGGAACACAGTCCTAGCCTGTCCAATCACCTCTTATAACTCAAGCCCTCCAGTCCCAGCAACATCCTTGTGAGTCTTTGCTGCACCCTCCCTAGCTTAATCACATCTTTTCTATAGCGAGGAGACCAGAACTGCACAGAATACTCCTGGTGAGGTCTCACCAACATCTTGTACAGCTGTAACATGACGTCCCTGCTCTTGTACTCAATCCCCTGACCGATGAAGGCAAGCATGCCATGCACCTTCTTCACCACCCTGCCTATCTGTGTCGCCATAGTATGGTGACCAGAACTCATAAAGAGCAAACCAATCAAATTTGAAAAAAAAGAGATAGTTTTATAAGTGGTCAGGACACTCACTACTATCATCCACTGTGAACATAGATCATGGAACAGTACAGCACATGGATGGGCTCTTCAATCCATGATGTCTGTTGTGATCATGATGCCAAATTAAACTAATCCCTTCTGCCTGCACATGATCTATATCCCTCCATTCCCTACACATTCATGTGTCTAAAAGTCCCTTAAATGCCACTATCATATCTACTTCCACTACCACCCCTGCTGGGCACCTACCACTCTCAGTGCAGACAAAACTTTGCTCCGCACATTTCCATTGAACTGCCACCTACCCCACCCCCCACCCCACTCTGCCGCGACCAATCTCTAAGCTATGTCCTCTGGTATTCAACATGGCTTTCTGGTATCAAATGCTCCACCTACCCAATTTATAGCCCACAGAATTCCCCCTGCCAATGTCTCTAATGTTCCTATGGCACTTAACCTACTTCACAGATAGTGAAAGCTGCCTTGCTAAATTTGAGGCCCTTCACCTGAAATAATGAGTCTTATCTCATTAAACATGAATTTGTGATTGTGAGGCCCATGTCACTAGAAGTCAGTCACATTTCACTGGTCATAATGCATATCAAAATGTATGGCTTTACATTCTAACTGTGGGGCCTACTTCACAAAACATGAGGTCTATCTCACTAAATTCAAGGACAATCAGCCCAATGGCTTGTCTAGTTAAACACAAATCTTGTTGGGATCAACCTTAACAATTCTGAGCCCTTCCCACGAAAAGCAAGACTTATTTTACTAATCGTAATGCTCGTCTTAATACAAGGCTTGACTTCCTTCTTCATAAACTACATGCAACCTCCATACAATCACTACCAAAAGTCAGGATTGAACCCCGGTCTCTGACACTGTGAGGCAGTGGTTCTACTAGCTGCACCACTCTGTGTAGTGACCAGTTCCTTTTTACATCAGTCGTGGGGAAACTGCTGGAATTTATAATGAAGGGTCTAATAACACCTTGAAAAGACTAAAAGGACTCAGCAGAGTCAGCATGGATTTATGAAAGGAGAATCATGCTTAACTTATCTAACAGAGTTCTTTGAAATTGTGAATAGTGGAAATGATAAAGGTATCCAGTTGACGTAGTGTATTTGGATTTTCATCAATCCCATACAAGAGGTTAGTCAACAAGATTACTGCACACAGAGTTAAGGGTAAAATATACTGGCATGGAACGAGGATTGGTTATTGGACAGAAAGCAAAGAGTGGGAGTAAATTCATCTTTCTCAAGTTGGCAGGCTGTGAATGGAGGGGTACTGCAGGAATGAGTGCTTGGTCCCTGCTATTCACAATCTATATGAAAGATTTTCAGCATTTTATGTTTTTACTTCACATTTCCAGCATGTGCACTTTTCCTTTTTCTTTCAAATAATCCTGCATGTACCACATGTATCCACATCTCCTCATATTTTACACAGTGTAGCAGGATTATAGTACAGGTTGAATCTCTCTCAACCAGCACCCTTGGGACTTAACCAATGCCTGACCACAAAAATTGCCCCCCAATCATGTTCCTCTGAGCAGGAGAACTGTTCTTTTTAAGCACGGTGGGACAGTTGTGGGAAATGGAAGCTGGAGAGTTCCAAGAATTGTCTGTAACTCAAATTTTTCATAAATTGGCTAAGATTGCTAAAGTTGCACAAGCAGGTTAATTAGCTACAGATTAGTACAGATATTAGTTAATTTTAGATCTTAGTTAGATCTTAGTGAGAATTCGTTAATTAGTACAGATCTGTACTACACATTCAATACATGCCGGACCAATGAATGCCAGACCAGAGTCTTGAACGGACCTCTTGTAAGGTAAAGATGAACTCTTGATCTCCCAATCTACCTCGTCATGGCCCTTGCATTTTATTTGTCTACCTGCACTACACTTCCTCTGTAACTATAACACTATATTCTGCATTCTGCTTTGTTTTCCTTTCGTACTACCTCAATGCACTTATGTGTGGAATGATCTGTCTAGATGGCATGCAAACAAAAGCTTTTCACTGTATCTCGGTACCTCTGACAATAACAAACCAATTACAAATTCAACCTGCATCACACTTGATGAATAAAGCACTCAATTTGGGAAGAATTGCAGCCCACAGCCAAAAGCCACAGACTTGTCGCTTATTTTCGGATAGTCTCTTCACTTTGTATGTGAAGCTGGGCTAGTGAGTGGGTAACTACAATGGGAGTAAAAGCACTTTGTTCTCAAGATTGTTCATTAAGGGCAGATTCCATATTAATACAGCGAAAACTCAGCATCATCTACATCATTAAGTGCCAGTGAAGTCACGTTTATTTTCATGAGCTATAATTAGCACAGATTCTTCCTCTACAAGCCCTTCCAAAGCAACCAGGTCAGGAAGCCAGCTTGAACATGATATTACTTTGGAGGGTTCACTAAATTTTCATTATAGTGCAGCTCTCAGATGTCAACAGTTCTTCCTCTCATGCAAGTTATGGAATAAAACGTGGAGGAGTGAAGAATCAAGGCTTGGTGGCCTTCCAAGAAAGAATGCATTCTGCAAGGAGAGCCTGGTGAAGATGCTGGGTTGAAGCTTTGTTTACCAGACAAGCACAAAACTGCAAATCCAGCGAAGTGGAAATTTAATTTAGCAACATCACAAAACATCTGAATCAGCTCTTCAGACTCAAGGTACTACCACAAGGGAATGCTGAGGGTCCTGGATTAGAAACTAGGGAGCTTCATAAACATGTAAAATGATCCATCACAAAAACAATTCTCACTGTCCGGTAGCAGCAGCACTTCATTTACATACTCCTTTAAATAAAGTAAGTACACTATGTTAGTGCTAGCCTATCTATGTTTTGATATCAGCACTGTTTGCTCTAACACTAATGCTTTGAACCAGCTCCTCCATTGGTAAGAAGAATTAGCTTGCACTCCATTAGATAGAAGACTTGTGCCTATGTGAAGAGAATTGGTGCACAACCAGCACATTAATGTGGCTGTGCATCCATTTCATACCAATCCTCTAAATCAGTATAAAAATGTTTTGGAAGAACTGCCACAGCTTCACCCTAAAACTCTGTTTCACTTTCAGCAGATGCTGCCCAACCTGCTAAGTGTTTCTAGCATTTTCTATCACATAGGCAGACAAGATAACGATTCAACTGGCTGAGGGGAATCAATGAAGCAAATGGGCTTTTATAATAACCTAGAAGCTTTGTGGTCACTATTACTGATTCTAGTTTACTTCGTTATTCCAGATTTATTCAATTACTTGAACTTAAATTCCCCAACTAGCCATAGTGAGGTTCAGCCTCATGCCTGCAGATCTATAGTCCAGACCTACATACTGGCTCAAGAACTTAACCCCAGCACTATCATACCCACTTGCAGTAAGCATTTGGTAAATGAAGATATAAGACACTGCTGATGCTGGAATCTGGAGCACGAAGTAATTAGCTGGAGGAACTCAGTGGATCGAGCAGCATCTGTGAAGGGGAAAGGAACTGTTGAGTGATGCAGAATTTTGACCCGAAACGTTGACAATTCCTGTTCCCCCCCTCACCCCCACAGATGCTGCTCGACCCATTGAGGTCCTCCAACAGATTGTTTGTTGCATTTGGGAAATGCACCCTTGTTCCAAGTGGGCAACTCAAGGCCAAATGCCACAAGACGTTGCCTGTCAACTTGCTTCACTTACCTGCTCTCTCTAATCTTCCTGCCTATCGCCAGATATCACACAAACCCTCACTTCAACAGAGACCACGCCCAATGTAACTCGGGAATCCTTCCGCACCAAGGCCTTTACTCAGTGAGCCATTCAGCTGATAACTCAAACTAGCTTTTGGGTTGGGGAACTGCCCAGTCACAGTGAACCCACCACTCCCCAATGCTCACTGACTTTCCCTTCGGAAAGTGTACCAGCTCGGGTATAATGGCCAGCTATGTCGCAACATTCAACTGGAAAACAGATGCAAATGTGGGTCATGCTGGTCAAAGCACCAGTCTCCTCGGTGATGCCTGAGGTGAAACTGTAGGACGTGAACTGGTGTGAAGACACAAGAGACTGCAGATGATGGAATCTGTTGCAACAAACAATCTTCTGGAGGATCTCAGCAGGTCGAGCAGCATCTGTGGGAGGAAAGGAATTGTTGATGCTTTGGGTCAAAACATGCAGGGTTTTGACCCGAAACGTCAACAATTCCTTTCCTCCCACAGATGCTGCTCGACCCGCTGAGTTTCTCCAGCAGATTCTTTGATGAACAGGTGCAAGGTTGTTGCCACAGATAAAACAATTCCTGGGGCTGAGGGTACCCACAACTTTTATTTTACAGACTTCGTAACTTCAGTTCTACTTGAGACGCAAGAGACTGCAGGTGTTGGAATCTAGAGCAACAAACAAAAAGCTGGAGGAACTCAGAGGGTCAGGCAGCATCTATGGACTCATGAAGGGTTTCAACCTGAAACGTCGACAATTCCTTTCCTCCCACAGATGCTGCCTGACCCGCTGAGGACTTCCAGCAGATTGTCTGCTGCATCGGTTCCAGTTAACCTATAGTAAATTGAAACCATTACCTTTAGTCAACTGCATTAAGAAATGACTGGGTAATTGTGAGGAGTCAAGTTTCCATTGGTACAGTTGGCATACCCAGTTCATTGCCATTAGCATAATAAATCCTCACAGCGTCACAGCCCCAGCGACCCAGGTTCAATCCTGACCTCAGGTGCTGTGTGCATTTTGCACATTCTCCCTGTGACCTCGGTAACTTCCTCCCAGGTGCACTGGTGTCCTCCAACATCCCAAAGACGTGCTGGTTGGTAGGTTAATTGGCCACTGTAAATTACCACTTGGGGTAGGTGAATAGAAGGAGAATCAGTGGGAGTTAATGTTCACACAAGAATTAATAGGTTCAGGGAATGGGACTGATGGGAATTGCTCTGAGCTGGCATAGACCCAAAGGGCTGAATGGCCTCCTTCTAGATCATAAGTAAATATTATCAGATAACAGTAAATATCATCGAGATACTTTAGGAATATGGAGCTTAAGAACACTCAAAAAAATACTCAGAAACAAATCTTACCAAGAAAATTTAAGAACACATAGACGCTATGGCCAAGAAAGCACATCAGCGCCTCTACTTCCTCAGAAAGCTAGGAAATTCGCCATGTCCTTGTTGACCCTCACCAATTTTTATAGGTACACCACAGAAAGCATCCTCTCCGGATGCAACACAACTTGGTATGGCAACTGCTCTGCCCAACGCCACAAGAAATTGCAGAGAGTTGTGGACACAGCACAGTCCATCACGAAACCAGCCTCCCCTCCATTGACTCTGACTACACTTTCCGCTGCCTCAAGAAAGCAGCCTACATATTCAAAGAGGCCTCCCACCCCAGACATTCTCTCTTCTCCCCCCTTCCATCAGGCAGAAGATACAAAAGCTTGAGAAAACGTACCACTAGCTCAAGGACAGCTTCCAAGCTTCCATCCCACTGTTATAAGACTCTTGAACGGACCTCTTGTACGATGAAGATGAACTTCTGATCTCTGGATCTACCTCGTCTACCTGCACTGCATTTTCTCTGTAATTGTAACTGTAACACTATATTTTGCTTTCTGTTATTGCCTTTCCCTTTGTACTACCTCAATGTACTAATGTTTTGAATGATCTGTATGGATGGCATGTAAAAGTTTTTCTACTGTATCTCAGTATATGTGACAATAATAAACCAATTACTAATTCTGTACTGTCCAGCATCTAATGACCCAAGCTCTTGCAGCACAAAGCAACGCAGAATTAATCCCAATATCTCGAATTCCTCCTCCCAGCAAAGAGAGAATTCTTGAGTCACAATGCCTCAAGAATTTCATTTCATGTATTATGATTCTCAGGAAATAACATGGTCCAACATCAAACCAAACTTGGCACGAGGCTGAGCAAAGAAATATTCATGCAGATCATCAAAGTTTGGTCAAAATAGCTGATATTAAGTAACTGTCCTGAATGAACAAGAGAGGTTTTGGAGGAATTCCAGAGCTTAGGGCCAAGGCAGCTTAAGGCAAGTGCACTTAACATGGAATGATTTAAATCAAGGATGTGTGAGAAGTCTGGAATCTTGGAGGGTTGGATGATTGAAGGGGGTCACAGGGAAGGGTGGTTTTTACAGAGACATAGTTACCCATGGACTCGGAATATAAAGACCAAATTAATTGCTGGGAATAGAGACATGGGAGTCTGCAGGTGCTGAAATCTGAAGCAAAATTGAACTGCTATAAGAACTCAGTGGGTCAGGCAGCATCTGTGAATGCAGAGGGATCATCAACATTTCGGGTCGAGACCCTGCATCAGGCCTGAGAGTGTAAAGGGAAGACAGGCAGCATATAGAAGTGAGCAGGAGGAATGAGACAGAGACTAGTGAGTGATAGGTAGAACCAGTAAGAGAAGGATGATGGGCAGATGAAACCAGCTGGGGGGAGGAAATAGGAAAGGTGAATCAAGGGAGAAGAAACGCGGGTGGACAGGTATGTGGGAGATCGACAGGTGGAACCAGGTCGGAGAGGGTGGCGAGTCTAGGTAACGAAAAGGGGAGGGATGCAAAATGTGAACAAAGGGATAGAGAATCTGGGTGGACCAGTGGGAAAGACCAAGGGGATTGGGTTATCTGAAATGGGGAAATTCAGACCATTTTCATACTATTGGGCTGTAGGCTACCCAAGCAGAATATGCGTGTTATTCTTCTATTGTGCACTTGGCCTAATCGTTGCAGTGGAGGAGGCTGAGGACAGACAGGTCGGTGTGTGAATGGGAAGGGGAGTTGAAGTGACATGCAACCAGAAGCTCAAGATGGCTGTTTTGCAGGTGCCACCTAGTCTACACTTGGTCTCGCCAATATAGAGAAGGCCACATCGCAAGCACCGAATGCAACAGACTAGGTTGGAGGAGGTGCATGTGAATCTCTGGGAATACTGAGATCAGGCAACGTCTGAGGAGTATATATTACACATGCTTCAAACCTTGAATTTTACTGGGCTTTAGGGCTGAAGCAGTACTAAATGTCATAGAATTGTTGTGTTTTATCAGGATTCACTCTCCAAGGCATGAATCAAATGCAGTATTTCATGAAATGGTAAGCCAAGGTTAACATATCTTTTTGCAATGAGTTGGCCTTCCATTTGGCTTTAACATGCTTCCGTATCATTAGATACTTAGAATAAAATGAAACATATATAGTGTGTGATTTATGAAAGAATAGAACTAGAGGATGGCATATTTTTATCAGCATTATAGCAATTGCACAAAACTACGCCTGTCGCTGATAATGTACTGATTAGGCAGTGGAACGAAGACCACGACTTCAACGTGCTTTATAGGCTCCCTAAAACTGGCAAGAACAAAGTGATGAACACTTGTGATGTGTGGCAAGGTTGGTCCTTGCCTTCTCCCCCTATAATCTTTCAATGTCACATTTGTCTTGGACCACACTAGAAACAATTCCAGCCACAGCAATCACTGTGGCACCTGAGCTACCTCAACAATCCTTTGTACTGGCAATCCTCCCTCTTCCCTTTCAGTCCTGATGCAGGGTCTCAACATACAACTTTTGCCGCCACAGATGCTGCTTGACCCACTGAGTTTTTCCAGCAATCTGTTTTTTGCTCCTCCTGTGTTTAGTTAGCTTGTGTTATTGACCTGGACCGCAACCTATACAGTACAAGGTTGGTTGAGTTTCTTTGTATCATAGGTGGTTCTTTGGATAAAGTAGCCTGATTATGCCCATTCCCAAATATGGAAGGCCATTGGCTGGCAGGGAGCTCACCACCCTTTTATGGGCCTTGATTTTAATCTTACTGGGTGCCCATAACACCAGGTTATCCCAACAGGGGTAGCCAATTTAGTCACCAATGATTCAAATGTGGAATGATCTATTATGGTTTACACAGAACAGACTGGAGAGACAATGCCAAATATAGAGCGTAAAACAAAATGCAACATAAATGCGCAATTTTTTTTTAAAAGTATTTTCGTAGCACCTTTCACATCCCAGTGCTTAAGGACTTTTGGAAGTGTAAGCACTCCCATTAGATAGGAAACATGTGAAAAATGAGAACCCTCAAAACGTCCTTGATAAATTACATCATCTGCACTGACTCCTGGGAACCCATGACCATTCAAAATAGATATGTAGCATTCAGGATAGTATTGAGAAGCTCAAGTCCATGCGTCAAAAGCACTAAAAAGCCCTGCAGAATCAACAAAAGGACACACCACCTCAGAAACTACCCCTTCCCCCCACCACCCCATCAGCCATGTCCTGCCCCATCCAAGGAACAGTCTGCCATTCTCACAATGGCCTCATCAGCCACCTCAGATCTCACAGAAATTGAGTGGAAGCAAGTCAGCCCCAATCCCAAGAGACTGCCAATGAAGGAGAAGAAACAGAGAATTTCCATTCATAATCTTGGTTGAGGCTAAGTATTATCAGGACACCAGGTCAACCTCTCCTGGTCTTCAAAATGTGGTCTTAGGATGTATTTAATCCACCTGAGAAGGCAGGCAGGATCTCAGTTTAGCAACTCCAAAGCTAAAAATAAAAAAAAACTGCAGATGCTGGAAATCTAAAAAAAAACATAAAATACTGGAAATACTCAGCAGGTCAGGCAGCATCCATGAGAACAGAAACTGAGTTAATGTCTCAAGTTGAAGACCTTTTGTCAGAACCCTATTTCCTTATGGGGGTATGATATGCTGTTGATGTCAGATTTTCTGTTTCTCTTCCCACAGATGTAGCCTCACCTGCTGAGTATTTCCATAAGATAGAAGAGCAGAATAAGACCATTCGGCCCATCAAGTCTGCTCCGCCATTTAATCATGGCTGATTTCTTTTCTCAGCCCCATACTCCCACCTTCTCCCCATAGCCCTAAACCTCTTTACCACTCAAGAACTATCAATCCCTGCCTTAAATAGACCGAATGATTCGACCTCCACAGCCCTCTGTGGTAACGAATTCCACAGATTTGTCACCTTCTGGCTGAAGAAATTCCTCTTCCTCTCAATTCCAAAGGGATGCCTCTTTATTCTGAGGCTGTGCCCTTGGATTCCAGACTCTGCTATCAATGGAAACATCCTCTCCACGTCCACTCTATCCAGGCCAGTATTTTAGTACATTATTTCCAGTATTTTAGACCTCCAAAGTTGAGGCCTGCCATGGAAAATCAGCCCAGAAGCAGTGGGCTTTGAAGCCACAACTTTAGGAGGCTCTTGGATAGCCACATGAATGTGCAGAGAATGGAGGGATATGGACCTTGCGTAGCCAGAAGAGATTAGTTTAGTTAGGTATTTAATTACTAATTTAATTAGGTATTTAATTACTAATTTAATTATTTTGGCTCAACATTGTGGGCAAAGGGGCTTGTGCCTCTGCTGTTCTATGTTCTATTTCTAACCCACAGCTGACACATCTCTTGCTTTCATGTTGTGCACCACAAATGCTAGCTCCATAGAAGTAGCAGCTTTGCACAGCCAAGTGCAAGAATTCCCAGGAACCAGCTTTCAAAACACCCATCTTTAATGAGCCCCGGCAGTTTCACATTTAGCTGGCCACATGAGGCTGCTCTGTAAAGAACCAACAACGGTGCAGCAACATCTGTAGTGGAATCATACTACGAGTTTCATTCTTCATCTTCCCTGCACTGTTTGGTGAGCTCGTGGAGTCAAATTTCTTGCTTCTTCTTCATTGCATGATCACTATACATAGCCAGTGAACCCTGGATCACTCCCATATAGCACAGAAACATGCCTGTCAGCCTATCCTGTCCATGCCAATCATCAAGTACCCATCTCTTGTAATCCCATTTGCCAGCACTTGCACTGTAGCCTTCTGTGGGGATTCAAGTGCTCGTCCAGGTACTTCTTAAATGCCGTGAGAGTACCTGCAAATAGCACTAAAATAGGTGGTATCATAGGCAGTGAAGAAGATTTACAGAGGGCTCTTGATTAGCTGAGTAAGTCTGCAGAAGAATGACAAATGGAGTTTAACTCAGATAAGTGTGAGGTGTTGCATTTTGAGAAGTCAAACCAGGGTACTACTTTCACAGTGAACAATAGGGCCCTGGGGAGTGTTGTAGAACAGAGGGACCTAGCAGTACAGGTACATAGTTTGCTGAAAGTGGAGTCACAGGTAGCCATGGTGATGAAGAAGGCTCTTGGCACGCTGGCCTTCAGGACACGGAGTATAGATGTTATGTTGCAGTTCTACAAGACATTGGTGAGGCCGCACTTGGAGGATTGTGTTTGTTTTAGTCACCCTGCTATAGAAAAGATGCCATTAAGCTGGAAAGAGGGCAGGAAAGACTTAAGAGGATGTTGCCAGGAGTTACTGGGAGAGGTCGGACAGACTAGGACATTATTCCTTGGAGCATAGAAGACTGAGGGGTGAACTTTATAGAGATGTATAAAATAATAACGGGCATAAGATAGGGTGAATGCACACAGGATTGGGGAATCAAGAGCCAGAGGGCAAATGTCTAAGGTGAGAGGGTAAAGTTTTAATAGGAAACTGAGGGGCAACATTTCACACGGGAGGGTGGTACATACATGGAATGAGCTGCCAGAGGAAGTGGTAGAGGCAGGTACAATAAAAACATTTAAGAAACATTTGAGGCCAGACAGCATCCATGGAGAAAAGCAGGGAGTCAACATTTCAGATCAGGACCCGTCTTCAGGACTGCAGATAGGAAAAGGGGAAGCCCAATATACAGACAATAGACAATAGGAGCAGAAGTAGACCATTCGGCCCTTCGAGTCTGCACCACCATTTTGAGATCATGGCTGATCCTCAACAGTCAATATCCTGTTCCTGCCTTTTCCCCATATCCCTTGATTCCCCTATCTATAAGAAACCTGTCAAGCTCCTTCTTGAAAGTGCCCAGAGAATTGGCCTCCCCTGCCCTCTGAGGCAGTGCATTCCACAAATTCACAACCCTCTGGGAGAAGTTTTTCCTCACCTCTGTCCTAAATGGCCTAGCCCTTATTCTTAAATCATGCCCCCTGGTCCTGGACTTCCCCAACATCTGGAACATATTTCCTGTCTCTACCTTGTCCAATCCCTTAATAATCCTGTATGTTTCAATCAGATCCCCTCTCAATCTTCTCAATTCCAGCACGTACAATCCCAGTCTCTCCAACCTCTCAGCATAAGACAGTCCCGACATCCCCGGAATTAACCTCGTAAACCTACGAGGGAAAAGCAGAACAGTGATAGGTAGACGAGGGAGTGGGAGAATTCAACGTTCCAACAGTTGGCTATGAATAGGGAAGGTAACGGGCCCAGTGGGGGAGTCCAAGTGGAAGAAGAGGGCTGGAGGTAGGAGACTCCCAATTCCAGGCAGGCGGGGGAGGCATCATGTTGGGCCGCTTTCCGAATCTGGCACGATGCCGAGCTCTTTTTCTGCCAACTCTGCCTCCATGCCTTCTTCTTCAGTAAGGAGTCCTCTCCCCCTTCTAATGACCCGTTCTCCTGCCTCCAGCCCAATTCTTCCAACTGGACTCTCCCACTGGGCCTGTTACTTTCCCTGGACCTATTTATAGCCAACTGTTGGCACGACATCAGCCATCTTGACATCTCTGCCCCCCCTCAACCAACTTCAACCTTACCCCTTCTGGACGCTCTGCTCTCCGTGACACATCACACACTCTCCAACTCTTTCATAGCTTTAAGTTCCCCGGGCATGCACAAATATTGGGGGTTATCTAAGTCCTCTTACCTGAAGAGTTAAAGGCACATGGTTAAAACAACTCTGCTAAAGACCCAGAACTCATCCATTGCTCTCAGTTCCTTAATCAGCCTGTGCCAAGCAGGAGCCCTGTTTATACATGAATATCCACAAAGTTAATAGGACTCGAAGGCATCTGCTGAAAGGATATTGAGCATGGGCACCAGTCTCAGTGACACCTGCTAGGAAGGAGAGGATGGACCACTCTGCAGGGTGATCAGCTGCCTCAGACTCACCACCCTTATGAAATGGCTTCAATCCCCTTCTCCGCCACTTAATTTCATGCCCACCCATCCTCCCAATCACACAATGGCTTTAACACTCTTCATTGCCACTTATTCTGATGGTGGTATGGGAGTGCCAGGCCCCATGATTTTGACCTGCCCATGACTTGTTCGCTGTATTCCTCCATCTTCTCCCTGGTCACGTCCTACCTTGTCCATTCTCAGTGGCCGGCACAGTGAAAGGGAGAGGCCAGGACTTAAAAGAGCTCAAGTTGCAAACCAATGATGGCCCATGGGCTTTGACAAGCTGGAAACTTGCTCACATTTAAAATCGCCTCCACCTCACCACGGTTTCTCATCATACGCAAACCAAGGAGAGAAAGCACTAAATCCAGTTTACAAAAATTACTGCCTTCACTTAGTCTCCTAATGCATCGCCAGACAACTTAACTTGAAAACAGTAAAACTATGGGGACAGCTTGCCAAGATATTCCCAGGAATGAGGGTCTTTGATTAGAAAATCTTGGAAAAGGCAGTATCATTTTCCTTATGGGGTAAACCACTAGAGTATTTAAGATCCAGAGTAGACGATGTTCTCTCTGGAGAGTACATCAGTGCTTTAAATCACTTGGAGGCTCTCCAAAGGGGATATGAGGGTATTCCTCAGACAGTAAAACTCCTTCAATCCGGTACACTTGAGACTTTGGTGGTGCCAGACTTGTAAATTTTCTAGACTTTTGGATGTTATTCATTATTATCATCCAATTCTCTTTTTTTAGGATATTACAGTAGAATGATAAACGTACCAGTTAACCCTGTAGGTTTAAAGGAAGTGTGGGAAATAAGGCGCCGCTTAGTTTCAAGGATGTGTGGGAAACAGAACCAGGTGAGTTTCAAGGGAGCATGGATACGGGGACACTGAGTGGAAAGAGAGGTGGGAAGCGGGGACCCAGAGTGTGAAAGGGAGCACGGGAATTGGGACCCTGGTGTTACGAAGGGTGCCTGGGAACTTGCGCCCCATTGAGCTGAAAGGTAGTGCGGGAAACAGGGCTGTGGTGAGTTTAAAAGGAACAAGGGAATCCTGGACCCCACTGAGTCAGAAGTGGGAATTCCGCAAGCCGGGAGTGAAAATGGCAAACATCACCCAGTGAGCCAATGCCGAACCATCCAGGTTTCCAAATGGTCGGATAACAGATTATTGGAGTTTTGCTGTGTTTATGTCATGAGAGATGTCAGAATCTAGAATGCTCTTGAAAATGAAGAAAATAATCTGCAGATGTTGAAAATCTGAAACTAAAATGGAAAATGCTGGAAACACTCAGCAGGTCAGGCAGAACCTATGGAGGGAGAAACAGAGTTAACGATTCAGGTTAGAGGCCTTTGTCAGAACTGGGACAGAGAGAGAAAAGGACGTTTCTTCCCGAATGTTGCAGGAGTGTTCTTTCTGGGAATTGATAGACGCTGATTCTGAGAACAATTCTAAAAGGGAGTTGGTCAGGGACTTGGAGGAGGTCACTGGGTTGCAGACAACAAGCAGCTTTAAGCATGACTGCACATTCAACGAGCTAGGTCAGTTGCAATGGACTGAATGGCCTCCTTCTGTTTTATCCATAGTGGGAGACCTTACAAACTGTACTCCTGGTGAAGACTTTTGCAAGGCAGAGGCACAGAACACACAGTCTGTCTTGAAAGATGCCCACAGCCCAACATATTTCCATCCATTAACTTTGTTGGAAAACCCAGCATGCATAGACATAAGGTCAGACTTGTGGGGAGTGGATCAGGCTCTACAAGAAGGCCAAGATTGTTGCTGCATAAACATCAGATTTGTTTGGATGAAATTTTATTTTACTCAAAAATTTCTACACATTACAAATTTTCAACTATTGCCTTTGGACTGCATTGAGCTCAGAACTAACAAAATGTCTACTGAGTAATTATTAAAATGTCAATCCTGACATGAGCAAACTACTTTGAGCATTCAGCAATGCTTAGCTTTGAGATGTAATAATGTATTCTTTAAGATAATAATAGAACCTTGTAATTACACACAATATTTTAAGTAATACAAGCATGAAACAAAATCTGTCATCGGCAACATCTATTAATTCCCTAAGGAAATACTGCAGGTGACAAAAATTTTGGTCAAAGAGGTAGGACTTAAGGAATGACTTGGAGATGGGGAGATTGGTCGAGAGCGGGAGAGGTTTAGGGAGGGAATTCCAGAAGGAAGGGCCTTTGAACCTGTAGGCATGACTACCATGATGGAGCAATTAAATTTGGAAGCAATCAAGAGCTGGAATGGATAGAGCATTGATATCCTGGAAAATCAAAGGGCTTGCATGATTGCAGAAGGAGTGAAGGGTGAGGACATGGAGACATTTGAAAACAACGATAAGAATTTTAAAAATATGTTGCTTAAGCAGATTCACGTAAAGGTCAGCAAGCATAGGGTTAATGAGCAAGCAGGACTTGGTGACCAAGCAGCAGAAGTGTACAGTTTGAGGGAAATCGAGGACAGATCACGGATGGACTGGAAGAGTCAAGCTAGCAGCTATCAAAGCTGGGAAGTTGATTTTAATGTCAATGGTGAGGATTATTGGAAGTCGCAATTCAAACACCTAGTTAAATGCCTTGCATTTACTGGAATTAAATACTGTTACAGAAAAAACAGCCAATGCAGAGGGCAGTGGAAATGTAGGAAGTGTGAGAACACTCATGCTCTGAAGACAGAAAGGAAAGGTGAAAGATTCAGTGACATTGTGTTGTCAATCATATTTGACACAATGCATCATAAGTTGCAGAGTTGTATAATAAAAAATACAAATATATATAAAAAAACTTAAAATAGATTAACAACATCTGACAAATGCAGCAATCACCTACCACCAAACCAGTAAAGCAGAATGAACAACTGTGACAATGCCTCAATAAAACACAAACACTTTTATTCTTAAGATAGCATTGTTTTTACAGCACTATAATTTTCTTCCAAATCTATACTTGTAATAATCACTTAAAGATTTTTAAATACCAGGTGTGGTTAAGACATGTATCAAGGGTCATAGGATCAGGCTGGAAGTGGAGCTGTGACCAGAGGTGAGATTACCATGATCTTGTTGAATGGAGGAGCAGGCTCAGGGACCAAATGCTCGACTCCTACTCTTTATGTTTTTATGAATGTTACCGAAAGGAATTTGCTACAGCTTCATTCTGCTCTCAAAGGCAAGAGTCAAGGGAACTTCTACGTTATCATATATCAATGGTCAGTCTATTATATCTACCTTTAATAACACATAAAGGCCCACACCGGCCTTTTGCAATTAACAGCAAAAACACACAGGATTAAACTAGCAACCCATGGAGTCACCAATCACAACACCTACCAACTCATTATCCTCAGCTTCCATCTTTAAATTGGGTTCCACTCCTTTAGAATTGGAGACAGCGTGCCTGTTTAACCTGAAAGAAATAAAGTCATATTTACATAAATAATGTTTGAATGCTTATTTTCATCCAATTCTAACAAACCCTAATCCCTCCTCTTGAATCAACCCCACTGACTGTTTCTCGTGCCTCAGATGCTGCCTGGCCTGCTGGGTTTTTCCCATGTTTGCTGGTTTTATTTCAGATTTCCATTATTTTAACTTTGTCCTTCAAATGATGGCTGGTTGGGTTATTTCAGAGGGCAGTTAAAAAAGAACCAATTTACTAAGGATCTAGAGTCACATCTAGCCCAGGCTGGGTTAGGAAGGTATATTTCCTTCCCTATGGAAAGTGAAACAGAGTTGATATTTTAGGTTAAAACTGAACAAAGGGTTTTTGACCTGAAACATTAACTCTTCTTCTCTTTCCGCAGAAGCTGCCTGACCTACTGTGCTTTTCCAACATTTTCTGTTTTTGTTTCAGGTAAGACCATAAGACTAAGATACATGAGCAGAATTAGGCCATTTGGCCCATCAAATCTGCTTCGCCATTCAATCATGACTGATTTTTCCAACCCCATTCTCCTGCCTTATCCCTGTAACCATTAACCCCCTTACCAATCAAGAACCTATCAATCTCTGCCTTAAATACATCCAATGACTTGGCCTCCACAGCCCTCTGTGGCAACGAATTCCAGAGATTCACCACCCTCTGGCTGAAGAAATTCCTCCTCATCTCAGTTCTAAAGGGATGTTCCTTAATTCCAAGGCTGTGCCCTAAGATCCTAGACTCCCCTACTAATGGAAACATCCTCTCCACATCCAGATTTCCAGCACCTGCAGTTTTTTTTTGTTTGTTTGTTTTCAGACTTTCTTCCCTGAAAATTGTGACTGAACCATATGAATTTTTAACAATAATTAAGAATTAATAAACCTCAGATTCTGGAAATCTGAAATACAAACTGGAAATACTCAACAGGCCAGTCAGCATCTGTGGGGAAAAAAACAGAAGGATCACTGAACCGAAGCATTAACCAATCAAGGGAGCAAATGAAGCGGCTCAACCCCAAATGTTGACTATTCCCCCCCACAGATGCTGCCTGTCCCACTGAGTTCCACCAGTGTTTTGCTTGTTGCTCCAGATTTCAGCATCAGCAGTCTCTTCTGTCTCCAAACTGCAGATGCTAGAAATCTGAAATTAAAGCAGAAAATGCTGGAAACACTCAGCAGGTCAAGCAGAGAGAGAGAACAGGTTTGATTAGCAGTCAGTAACAATAATTTTGATAGAAACCCATAAAAAGGAGTTAAGACAAATGATCTAAAGTTTAGACAAAGTAAATTGGTTTATTATTGTCACAAGTAAAGTGATACAGTGAAAAACATTGTTTTGCATGCCATCCATACAGATCATTTCATTACGACAGTGCATTGAAGTAGTACAAGGGAAAAGAATAATAGATGTAGAATAAAGTGTTATGATTACAGAGAAAGTGCAGTACAGGCAGACAATAAGGTGCAAGACCACAACGTGGTAGACTGTGAGGTCAAGAGTCCATTTTACCATATTAGGGGACCATTCAGGATAGAAGCTGTCCTTGAGCTTTGTGGTACATGCGTTCAGGTTTTTGTATGTTCTGCCCTATGGGAGAGGGGAGAAGAGAGAATGTCCAGGGTATGGGGGGGGGGGGGGGGATCTTTGACTATGTTGGCTGCTTTACCAAGGCAGCAAGAAGTGTAGACGGAGTCCATGGAGGGGTGGCTGGTTTCCGTGATGTGCTGAGGTGTGTCCATAACTTCCTGCACTCCCTTGCGGTCATTTTTTAATGGATGTTTAAAGGCGTAGTGAAGTAGATTAGGAGAGAATTCCAAAAATTTTGGGCTGTCTTTCGGGATCGAGGATGACTTGCTTCCACTCTGGTTTTGTGGGACCTGAAGTGACCGGTGAGGCTGATGTGGGAAGTGCAGGATCTGCCACAGACGGGGCAGGTGAGAGGGGAATCTGTGAGGTGGTATACTCCTTCTACCACTTACACAGGGCTTCTGTGTGCTCCCGATGCATAGCCTCGACTAAATGCATAGCTGACTACTGAAGAGTAATGAAAGTGGGGCTGCATAGAGTGGAGTTCCCTGGAGACACGAGAGACTGCAGATGCTGGAATCCGCAGCAACGCTCAAGATGCTGGAGGAACTCAGCGGGTCAGGCAGCATCTATGGAGGGAAATGGACTGTCAACGTTTCGGGTCAACACCCTTCATCTGGAGGGTGGAGGGAAGGGGTGGAGCAAGAGCTGGCAGGTGAGGAGGGGTGATAGGCAGATGAGGGATGGGGGAGAGTGGGAATAGCGCCAGAAGCTGGGAGGTGATAGGCAGAAGTGACGGAGGGCTGAAGATGATGGAATCTGATAGGAGAGGAAGGTGGAGCACGGAACCAAATAGGGACGGAGATGGTAGCAGTAGGGAAGAGGATCCAGTGGGAGGAGTGTAGGGGTGATGGGCATATGGAGAGGCTGGAGGACGGGAAAGAGACAGGATGATGGGGGCAAGGTGGATCAAGAGGAAAGAGAAAAGGGGTAGAGGGGGAGCAGTTTACCGCAAGTTAGAAAATTCAATGTTCATTGCACCAGGTTGCAGACTACCCAGGTGGAATACGAGGTGCTGCTCCTCTAGTTTAGAGGAGAGTAGGGGAGAGTCTCCATTTGCTTGACACTCATCCCCTCCCACAGATAAATCTCAGTCCCATTTATCCACACCCAGAAACTTTAAAGCCCCATTCCCTGTGAATGCAAGAACTATAATCAGTCCTCTAATTCCACAACACGAGCACAATGGAAAACCACTTCAATTTAAAGTAATTCCGTAACATAAACACTGGAGTATAACAATTAACACTGCAATACTCTTGCAGACACTGAATAATGAGGTGTTAATTGTTCATTGAAATGAGCCAATTGAACAGATTAGCATTTATAAAGGTGTAACAGAGCCATCATGTTCTGCTCTTTCATTCTGCATTATGAGATGTTATACTTTCACAAAACAGGCTCCCATAAAAATTCAAAAGGAGATTTTTTCCCCGAACTATATATTTAAATGAATATATGCAAAAAGTCAAAAAAACTGCAATGCACCTCTTTGGCACAATGGGAATGTTGGAACACCTTATGAAACCACCTTTTGAATGAAAGGCCAATGAACTGAAACATTAGCAACAAACAATCTGCTGGAGGAACACAGCAGGTTGAGCAGCATCTGTGGGGGTAAAGGAATTGTCAACAGTTCGGGTTGAAACTCTGCATCAGGATCAGTCCTCAAGTCGAGTTGTTTGTCATGTGCACAAGTATGGTGAAGTACAGGTACAATGAAAAATGTACTTGCAGCAGCATCACAGGCACGCAGGTATAGACAACACAAAGAATATAAAATATACATAAAGTTAGACCAGAGACTGTTAAAAAAAGCTGTGCAAAAGCAAGAAAAACAAAGACACAATCGAAGACAAGTCCACGGTAGTGCAAGAGGTGGTCCGTAGTGTTCCTTTGCTGGGATAGGGTTAGAGTTATGCAGGTCGGTTTAAGAACCTGACGGTTGCAGGGAAGTAGCTGTTCCTGAACCTGGTGCTGTGGGATATCAGGCTTCTGTACCTCCTGCCTGAAGGTAGCAGCAAGAAGAGGGCATGGCCCAGATGATGAAGTTCCTTGAAGATAGATGCCACCTTCTTGAGGCAGTGCCCCTTGTAGACTTTGTCAACGGTGGGGAGGGCTGAAACATGAACTCTGTTTCTCTCCCCACAGATGCTGCCTGACCTGCGAGTATCTCCAGCATATCCTGTTTTTATATCTCCTTGAATCTGCTCCCTGTCTGTATATTTGCCAGGCTTGTGGGTTTACTTAATTTTATCTTCTGAGATGAAAAAACATAGATCTGGTTTATAACATGATAAATGCTGTGAATTTTTGATATGTGGGTAATGGAGTGAAAGTCAGCAACCTTCCTATGAGTTTCATTATCCAATCCTTTCCATGGGAAGAATAGAGAATAAAAGACTCTCTAGCACTGTATTACATTAAAGCAGACTAAGAGAGACTACGAAGAATAGAAAAGCAGGAAATAAAATAGAAAGTGCTTAAATACTCAGCAGGTCAGAGACATCTATGGAAAGCGAAAGAGAACTAACGTTTCAAGTCGAGGAGCTTTGTTAACTCTGTTTCCCTTTCCATAGATGCGACCTGAACTGCAATTGGTAATTGGTTTATTATAGTCAGATGTACTGAGATACAGTGAAAAGCTTTGTGTGCATATCATCCAGACAAATCATTCCAAACACAAGTATGTTGAGGTAATACAGAAGGGAAAACAATAACAGAATGCAGAATACAGAGTTACACTTCCAGAGAAAGTGCAGTGCAGGTAGACAATAAGGTGCAAGGGCCATGATGAGGTAGACTGAGAGATCAAGAGTTCATCTGTTCAATGTTTCCAGCATTTTCTGTTTTTATTTCAGATTTCCAGCATTTGCATTTTGTTTTATGCGAACAGTAAACACGTTCAGAATACGCACATGTCAACGCATGGGCTGTGGTAAGGCTGGTGAACTGAAATTGCAAACATTCAAGTACGATTTTGGTGTGATAGCAAAAACCGAAACATTGCTCAAAAGACATAAGTGAACACTCAATATTTCGGGATACAAGATCCTCAAGATAGGCAAGGAAGAAATACGAGAAGGTGGGGTGCTGATTAAGAAATATATTGCAGTGTTGGAGAGAGTGGGTGTCCTTAATAGGACAGATATATAGACTCCATTTGATTACAGTAAAGTCGCAAATAGGGAGTGATCACACAACTGAGGGCATTCTATAGGCCACCAAATGAGAGGGAGTGAGACAAAGAAAGAGTAAGAGAAAAATTGAAAGAAAAATGAAAAGAGAGAAAGTGTGTGAAAGAGAAAGTATATGTATGTGTGTGAAAGAGAGAGAATCAGAAAAGGAAAGGAGGAGCAAATCTGCAAGAGGTGTAAAGTGATGCCCTTCGGGTAACTGAAATCCTCCAATATTGGAGTAAAGGGAAAGGAAGAGAAGGACTTTTTGAAATGAGTCCAAGAGAACTTCCTTGATGTGTATATTTCTGACTTAATGAGGAAGAAGACATTTTTGAATCAGGTGCTGAGGAACATGATGAGCCAAGTGCACCACGTGTCAGGTAGAGAACACTTAGTGCAATAGTAATCATCAGATCACCAAACCATAATGTTTTGTTTAAGGACATGGAAAAATCCAAAGTAGAACGTCCAATTTTGAGGAGGGACAACTTCTTTGGGATAACAAGGGACTTGGGCACAGCCAAATGTTGGTAGGTTAAAGTGGAATGCAAGAATTTAAAAAGCAGATGTTTGAGGAACAGGCTAGGTACAGTCCCACACGGAGTAGGTGGCAAGGGAAACAACACCAGAGTTCCCTAAGTGACAAAGGAGATAGGGAGCATGCATCTTTCTCTATGGAACAAAGAAGGTTGAAGGAAGATGTGATGGAAGTGCACAAAATAATGGCTGGTTTAGAGAGGGAGTAAATGGAGGGAGCTGTTCCCATTAGCAAACAGTTCAAGGACCAGGAAACACAAATTCAAGGTTTTAGGCTTAAGGCAAAGGAGGATGTGAGAAAAATGTTCAATTTATGAATCATTGCTATAACGTTATTGACTCTTGGAGGTATGTATCTTCCATTTACAGCTATTTTTAGTTATCCGTGCACTGGAATATACTGTACTGAAATAGCCATAGTGCATTTCACCAAGCCTTTTCAATTTCCAAAAATTCACTTCACAAAACATTTTTCAGGAATGCATCTGTTTTGTAAATCAAGGAATGCCTGAACTTGAAGGGAAGGCACAGTGTCTATGCATGTAAACATTTTCAATAAAAATGCCTATCATGATCACTACAAGTGCCAATTACTTCCAGTACCTTATGGAACAAATAAGAGAGGCACTCTGCATAAAAAGAAAGAATCTCTTCACACACAAGGTGGTGCATATATGAAACGAGCTGCCAGAGGAAGTGGTAGAGGTGGGTACAATTACAATGTTTAAAAGACGTTTGGACAGGTACATGGATAGGAAAGGTTTAGAGGGATATGGGCCAAATGCAGGCAAATGGGACTAGCTCAGGAAGGCATTCTTGGTTGGCATAGATGAGTTGAGACAAAGAGCCTGTTTCTGTGCTGTATAACTCAATGACTCTGTGATTCTCACGTTTCTACAGAATTATACAGTCATAGAATGGTTACGACAGTAAAAGTCAGGCAAAGAAGTACTAACAAAGGACTTGAGCAGCAACTTCTTCAGGCAGAGGGTGGTGTGTATATGGAATGAGCTGCTAGAGGAAGCGGTTGAAGAAGGTACAATAACAACATTTAAGGCATTTGGACAGGTACATGGGTGAGAAAGGTTTAGACAGATATGGGTCAAAAATAGGCAAATGGGACTAGCTTAGACGGGCATCTTGGTCAGCATGGACGAATTGGTCCAAAGGGTTCTATTACTCTAGTCATAGATACTACTCTTGATGACTCCATAACTTTGGGAATAAATTGTTAATGCTTTGCTACTTGCAATCTATAGTACTTGTGCTTTCATGTGAAAAATAAAAGTACATTGGTTAAATATTTTAACAACAATTGCACTCAGTTAACAACGTACACCCTTTGAGGGCACAGATTAAATAATTCCTTATCACTGAATTGAGAATAAACAGTTGACAGTGATATGAATGACAATTTAATAGGTACAATTATTCTTCAGTGCACAAGAAAATACAATAATATGTTTTTAAAAAGTTTAAATGTAAAACACGATTTTATACCCCCATGATGTGTACTGCGAGAAGGCTCACCTGTGGGAAGCTGTTTTGGCAAGATGATAATAGAAATATTCTTTGGAAGAATTTTCTATCTGACTTTTAATCCTACTTTAAAAAGTTAGTCCAACGTGCTTCAAAACAGCGTTTTTTAAAGAATTGCAAGAGCAACTTAAATGCACGTAAATTATAAAATTAATTCCTTGAGGTGAAGGAAGTCACAGGAAAATGCCTTTCCCTTTCTTGTACAGTCACTCTGTTGTCCGCCAGCCATTTCCCAGATCCTGCCAATCATACTAACTTTGCCACACTCCTATCATGCACATATGCAAATAATCCCCCTCCCCAAGTGGCTGCAACAATGCAACCCCACGGTCAAACAACCGTACTTGCAGTTTCTGCACATCGTCCCGAGAAAGGTTTTAATTCAAGTGTGATTGAGCATCGCACATTAAATAATCCCGGCGACCGTTACTTACCAGGGCCTTTTTCTTTGGTGAAGCAATGGAAGGAATTGCGTCTACTCTTCTCGCGGATATATCGAATTAAAAATAAATTGCGAACTTGCATTTACTGCAGCAATGTTGTCTCACCTGGGTGGCGCGGGCTCTGGGAATCCGGAACTTGACCTGCTCCTCGCACCGACTTTTGTTGCTCTGAGCACCCTGGCAACTGTGACGCCACCATTCTCTAAAAGCCAAAGGCTCCTGTTACAGATACTAGACAGTTCTCAATGACAGGTGAGAGAGAGTGAGAAGGAATCTGCACCAATGCATGATATCCACTGACAGGTGCGAAAAACAATTCAGCACCAGTGCTTGCAATCCTCCCAACAGGTGAGAGGGTGGGTGCCTTCAGCACCAGTGCATGGTTTCTTTCAGCAGGTACATTGGAGGGAATGCATTCAGCACCAGTGCATTAGTACCTCTTGATAGGTGAGAGAGAAAATGGATTAGTCTCTAATGTGTGGGATTCTCTGACAGTGAGAGAATGCATTCAGTACCAATGCATGGTGTGCTGTGGCAGAGGAGGGAATCCATACAGCACCAGTGCATGGTATCCTCTGGTGGGTCACCTGGTTCCTCCATACTGATGCAGTGATCAAGAAAGCGCATCAGTGTATGTACTTTATTGAGCATCTGAGAAGATTCAGCTTGTCCATGAGGATTCTCTCAGACTTCTACTCTGACTGCTCGCATATCAGCCTGGTAGAGCAACTGCTCTGCTCTGGACCGACAGAACCTGCAGAGAGCGGTAAACACTGCCCAGTCCGTCGCAGGCCCGTCACTTCCTTCCATCCCATCCCATCCATCTTCACGGTGCGTTGCTTCAGGAAGGCTAATGATATCGTCAAGGATGCCCGCTACCCTGGCCATTCCGTTTTCTCTCTTCTACCTTCTGGGAGAAGATACAGGAGCTTGAAAGCCCAGACGACTAGGCTAAAGAACAGCTTCTTCCCCACTGCTATCAGACTTCTGAACCAATCACCTCTTTCACACCCCTTTCCAGTGGCGCTGCCATGTTCCCGGACTCTTAATTCCATCCCTCTTGATTATTATTGTCACTTAAGCATTTCTTTTTGCACTACTTCTGACTGCACTACTATCTTTGCACCGTTCTGTTGTTTGTGCACTCATCGCTGTACTTATTATTGTATTTATTATCACCATGTATACTGTTTACTCTGTGAGCATCACGCGAACAAGGAATTTCATTGTACCCTGGTGTATATGACAATAAACTAATCTGAGAGGGAGTGCGTTTAGCACCAGTGTGTGAGGGAGGAGTGAAAGTTCCTTCAGCACTGGCGCTTGCTGTCTTTTAACGGCTATGAGAGAGAGAATGCACTCTGCACCAGTGCATGGTATTCTCAGACTGAGAAGATGCATTCAGCTCTAGTGCATGATATCCTCTTGACAGGTGAATGAGTAAGAGGTGGGGTGCATTCTGTACCGAGGCATGGAGTTGTTTGACAGGTGGGAGAGAGAGAGAGAGAAAGCATCTTCAGCACAAGTGCTTGGTATCCTCTGGCAGGTGAAAGAGGGAGAATGCATTCAGCACCGGTGCATGGTATCCTCTGGCAGGTGAAAGAGGGAGAATGGATTTAGCACTAGTGCATGGTATATTCTAACAGTTGAGAGAGGGGGTGGTGGTGGGGGAAGAAATCAGGAGTGCCTTCCACACCATTCAGCCCTGTGTAGGCACTTCATACGCAACCATGTTCTGTAGCTCTGGACTCACCAAGAAGGGCAAGCAACTCCTTCACAAATACCGTGTCGGTAGTTCCAAGAATATTAAAGGTTACAATGAGTCCACCTGAAGGCAGAGAGCCCTGATGTATCAAGCAGGACAATTCTTCACAGGTTTGACCTGTGCAGTCACACAGTGACTTCATTAGTACCCAAACAGGGTCAAATACAGAACCTCCCAACAACACTTTTCTTTACACTTAGCCTGCCAAACCCTTCCTCAGCTAAGCCATTGGAAAGGTAACAAGTATTCAAAAAACTAATGCCAGATTTTCGATCAGCTCATACCATTTTGTCATGGGTCAAGGAGGAAGCAGCCAGAAATATTCATCCTCATTAAAATAGTTCAAGAACTACAAACACATGCTCTTCAAAACCAAGTCCACACGATAGCCCCAAAGGGCCCAATAACGGGGAGTTTGACTCCTTAAGACAAAAACCCATAAAATATCCAAGAACCACATGGCTTCAGAAACAAAGTGTAATCAGGAAAAGATGGAACCTAATCCAGAAAACAAAGCACGGCAAAAACTCTCCAGTGCATCTATACCAGTAATATCGTGGCCTAAGGAAAGCATTGATCCCCATATTTTCAGAATCTTTAAAACAATGACCCAAATTTTGTGGATGGTTCTGAACACAACCATCACCATAGTCCCATTTAAATGGAAACAAATCTAGGACTTCCACACAAGTGAAGTGGAAAGCATTCTGACTGGTTGTATCACGGCCTGGTATGGGAACTCCAATGTGCAGGAACTCAAAAGGCTACAGAGAGCTGGACTCAGCCAGCTCCATCACAGGTGCAGCTCTCCCCACCAGCAAAGACATCTGAGAGGCGATGTCTCAGGAAGGTGACATTCATCATCTGGGACCCCCATCATCCGGGCGATGCCTTCTTCTCATTGCTGCCATCAGGCAGGAGGTACAGGAGGCTGAAGACCACCAGATTTGCCATGGAATCCAGTGGGAAAACCCGATCTCAAGTCCATAAACAGAGAAACTGCTCCAGATACTCAGCTTAAGGTGAGAGGGGAGAGCTTTAATAGGAACCTGAGGTGCAACTTTTTCACCCAGAGGGCGGTCAGTATATGGAAATGAGCTGCCAGAGGAAGTGTTGAGGCAGGTACATTAACAGCATTTAAAAGCGACTGGACAGGTACATGGATAGTAAAGATTTAGAGGGATATGGGCCAAACGCAGGCAAATGGACTAACTTAGATTGGAATCTTGGTCGGTGTGGACCAGTTGTGCCAAAGGACCCGTTTCCGCGCTGTATGACTCTATGACTAAGTCAGGCAGCATCAGTGGGAAGAGAAAAGGGTTAACATTTCAGGTCAAAAACCCTTTGTCAATCCTTCCAAGGATTGGATGAAGATTCCCGGACCTGAAGCATTAACTCTGTTAATGTTAACATTGACATCCCACAGACGCTGCCTGATCTACTGAGTATTTCCAGCATTTTCTGCTTTTCTGCTTTCATCTTAGACTTTCAGTAACTATAGTTTTTTTTGATTTTCACTATGTCGTTGGTGAGATTCCCCAGCATTTACCCTGGGGAATTGGTTCTTGGATCCATTGCCAGGATGCAAGACCTCATTGATTACAATAGAGGTTGTAGGACTGCAGGAAGCAAAGGTGAAGATAAGTTCTATTTCTTAAATTGTTCTGATTTTATTTAATCTATTTAATTATTTGTTAGTATTTTCAGCAATCTTTTGGAATGTTTTCAGATTTTTTTTATCTTAATTATTACCGTTGTTTTTTTAAAATCATTTTTAAATGACTCCAAATGTTAGAGACATTTATATTCCTTTGCACCTTCATAAGGCAGCAAAGCTGTGGTGTGGCTGTCAGGGAAATTTTGTGGGTGGCATTTCCACAGTGTGACATATTAGACGATGCTTGCTGCTCATGCCACAGCCCTGGAGTGCAAGACACTTCAGGCTGGAAAGATAGTCTTTCTGCATCCAGATTGGGAAAGTCCAGCTGTGGGGTGACCACTAGCAGCACAGAACATAGAACAGGTCAGCACAAGAACAAGCCATTCAGCCCATGATGTTGTGCCGAACTAATTAAACCAGCAATTTAACACCTAACTAAACTAATCCCTTCTGCCTACACAATGTCCATATCCCTCCATTCTCTGCACATTCATGTGCCTATCTAAGAGCCTTTTAGATGCCACTATCGTATTTGCATCCACTATCACCCCTGGCAGCGCATTCTAGGTACCCACCACACTGTGTAAAAAAAACTTGCCCCATACATCTCCTTTGAACTTCCTCCTCTCACCTTAAATGCATGCCCTCTAGTATTAGACATTTAGACGTAGGATAAAAGATACTGGCTGTCTACTCTATCTAGGCCTCTCATAATCTTATAAACTTCTATTAGGTCTTCCCTCAGCCTCCAACGCTCCGGAGAAAACAACCCTAGTTTGTCCAACCTCTATAGTACATGCCCTCTAATCCAAGCAGCATCCTGCTAAACCTCTTCTGCACCCTTTCCTAAGCCTCCACATCCTTCCTGTAACGGGGCAACCAGAATTGAATGCCTAACCAGAGTTTTATAAAGCTGCAACATAATCTCTAGACAATGTGGTCAAGGTCAGATCCAATAAAAAATGTAGGAAAGCACTATACTGTTACAATCATCTGTGATATTATTTTGTAAAGTCAACTGTACTTTATAGAGAAAATCTTTTGCAAATATTCTTCAGATGCAAATGTGCAACCATTCTTCTTCTGGTGACTGGCATCTATGGAGAGAGAAACAGAGTGAACAGGAATGACAAAGAACCTCAGACCTGAAACATTAACTCTATTTCTCTGCTCATAGATGCTGCCTGACTTGCTGAGTGTTTCCAGCAAGTATCACTGTTGAATCAGCTACGTAAGTACTCTGGGTACAAGGATGGCAAGATGCTGGGTATCTTGAGAAGAGTGACTCAACTCCTGACATCCCAAAGCCTTTCCACCTTTTCCGAGTCAGGATATAATGGGACATACTCTCCACCTGCCTGGATGAGCAGAACTGTCAAGCAGCATGATACCAATCAAAACAAAGCAGTCCACTTGATTGGCACCCCAGCCACTGCCCTAAACATTCATCCCCTTCAGCTCCAAAGCACCTTTGCTGCAGTTTGTCCCATCTACAAAGTGCACTGCAGATCATCCATGCTACTCCAACAGCACCTCCCAAATCCATGACCTCGACTGCCGTGCAAGACATTGGGCAGCAGGTGCATTAGAACACCACTCTCTGCAAGTTCCCCTACAAGCTGCACACAATTCTGACTTTATATCAGCAGTCCTCCATCAGCTCTGGGTCTAAGTCCTGGAACTCCCTCCACAGAAGGACGGCAGCAGTTCAAGGAGGTGACTCACCACCACCTTTTTAAGGACAGGTAGGGATGGGCAATAAGTGCTGGCTTTGCCAACAATGACTAGATCCTAGAAAATGATTTGAAACAAAAGCTCTTTGATGCCTGATTATGCTCAAAGTTGTCTTAAAAATAAGCAGTGACATTGAATGACAGACTGGGGTGGGAGTGGCAGTGTGGAAATTAACTTAAGGCTCCAAGCTCCTGTCTAGTGACTCTCCTGTTGCAAAATCAACATATTGACATGAAAAGAGGACAGGATTAGGCTCCTGTGCAATCCCTCCCACAGCCAACCTGCCTCCGTGACACACTGTAATTCCACATGGATTATAATGAAGCCATACTCAAAATGACCATGATTTTAGTGGAGGAACCGAGGAGAGAATTGAGAGCAAAAAAAATTCCTGCCTTAACTATTAAACACATGAAACTAATAAAAATATAACAAAAACATTCACAGGTTACAAAAACACTGTTAGATATATTGCTGCCTTACTTAACAGTATATCTACCAGATGTTCACAATTGTGTGCCTGCAAACTGCAAAAATACAAGTATTGTTTTATTATTAATGTTAATTTGAATTTATTGAGACAGTTTTTCATAGCAGTTTTCAGTAAACTGTGTTTACAATGAGTGATTTCATGGAAAAAGACCTTTGTGTTCATATTACCTAGTATATAATACAAAGCTGCTTCAGTAGACCCACAAATACCCGAGTAAATAATTTATTACCCAACTTAAGAATATTTACAATATTCTCATGAATTATTCAAATCAACTACTTACAACATGTTGAATGCCATAAAGACACAAAATAGAACATAACATTTTGAACAAGATAGGCAGCATGGTATTTTGCAAAAAGACAAGATTTACTAAAGTAGAGACTGTAGCCGATTAAACTTAGACTAATTCCCAGTGTTCTGCTGGCAACTGGAATTTAATCAGCAATTTATTTTGGCTACAGTAACAAAATCCTCAAAGCAAAATTCCATCAGATGATGGGTTACTAAAGAGAAGAGATGGTGTTATGCAACTGCAATAATTGTGAAGGTAATATATTGGTATGTAGATATAAGTGCTTCACATGTAGGAGCTAGAAAGTTATACTTTAAATTCTTTTGAAAGCAGAATCCAAAACCTTGTTTTATATTGTACCATACAAGTGGAAAGCATATCCCAATGGGATCCTCAAAGTTATCAGCCAAAAATATCAAAATGTAACACATGCGGAATAAACTGATAAATTCAATCTCAAAAATTTGCTATTAAGTTTGCATCAAAAGGAATGGGAAGCAAAGAGGGAGGAGAGAAGGGTGGGTAGCAGAGAAAAGGAGTAGGGAGAGAAGAGGAGACAAGAGAGACTGCAGAACACACAAAGCGCTGGAAGAACTCAGTGGGTCAGGCAGCATCTGTGGAGGGAAATGGAGAGTCGACGTTTCGGGTCTGGACCCTTCATTTGGACTGCAAGAAAGAGGGAAGATAGCCAGTATAAAAAGGTGGAGGTTCTGCTCTAAGGGGATTCTAAGCAAAATGGCAGAAAGGCTAAGTGGAAGTGGGATTTGGCTGAATAATGTAGAGGAAGCCATGGTGAGATGGCAACTAAGAATAAATTTTTTAAATCACAATAGCTGAAAGGGATCCAGTGAAGATTGACTGGTTACAGGGGAGCTAGGCTTAATGTTGGAAGGGGAATTTTCAATGTTGACGTTTGGATAGGGTCGAATTCAACAACACCAACAACATGTTTATATAAGGCACTTCACGGGAGCATTATCGAGCAAAATTTCACAGCAAACCATATAAAGAGATAACAGCAGATATATTGATAAGGTGGTTTTAAGGCACGTCTTAAAGAGGGGAAGAGAGATAGTGAGGCGTAGGGAGAGATGTCACCATGGCTTTGTACATGGGAAATTGTGTCTCACAAGGCGTATGCTTGCCTTTATTAGTCGCGGTCTAGAGTCAGGAAGTTATGTAACAGCTTTATAAAACTCTGGTTAGGCCACATTTGGAGTATTGCATTCGATTCTGGTCGCCCTATTATAGGAAGGATGTGGAAGTTTTGGAGATGGTGCAGATAAGGTTTACCAGGATGCTGCCTGGATTAGGGAGCATGTACCATAAGGAGAGGTTGGACAATCTAGGGTTGTTTTCTCTGGAGTGTCGGAGGCTGAGGGGAGACCTAATAGAAGTTTATAAAAGTATGAGAGGCCTAGATAGAGTAGACAGCCAGTATCTTTTCCCCAGGATCAAAATGTCTAATACTAGAGGGCATACATTTAAGGTGGGAAGGGAAAAGTTCAAAAGAGATGTGTGGGGCAAGTTTTTGTTTTACACAGAGTGGTGGATGCCTCGAATGCGCTGCCAGGGGCGATGGTGGAGGCGGGTACGATAGAGGCATTTAAGAGACTCTTAGATAAACAGATGAATATGCAGAGAATGGAGGGATATGGACCATGTGCAGGAAGAAAGGATTGGTTTCATTAGGTGTCATTAGCTTAATTTGTTCAGCACAGCATCGTGGGCCAAAGGCTCTGTTACTGTGCTGTACTGTCCCATGTTCTAAATTTGATTTGAGTATTTTGAAGACATGACCAGGAAGACTGAGGTTACTGACAGGGGCAGTAGACATTACCTACATGGACCTTGGCAAGGCATTTGACAAGGTCCCACACGGTAATCTGGTTAGAACACGTGGTATCCAGGGTGAGCTAGCCAATTGGATATAAAATTGGCTTGGTGGAAGGAAGCAGAGAGTGGTAGTAGAGGGTTGTTTGTCAGATTGGAAGCCTGTGACATGGTGAGCCATAGAGATCGGTGCTGGGTCCTCTGTTGTTTGTCATGTATATGATTTGGGTGAGAATGTAGGTGGCATGATTAGTAAGTTTGTGGATGACACCAAAATTGGTGGCATAGTGGACAGTGAAGGAGGTTGTCTATGGTTACAACAATCTCAATCAACTGGGAAACTGGGCAAAGGGATGATGGATAGAATTGATGCAAACAAGTGCAAAGTGATGCAATTTTGGGAGGTTAAACCAGGACAGGAGATGCACAGTGAATGGCAAGGCCCTGGGGAGTGTTGCAGAACAGAGAGACCTAGAAGTACAAATAAATAGTTCTCTGAAAATGACAACACAGGTAGACAGAGTGGTGAAAAAGGCCTTCATCAGCCAAGACATTGAGTACAAGAGTTGGGACGTCATGTTACAGTTGTACAAAACGTTGGAGAGTTATGTGCAGTTCTGTTCACCGCATTACAGGAAAGATGTGATTAAGCTGGAGAGGGTGCAGAAAATAACCACAAGGAGGTTGCCTGGACTGGAGTGCTCGAGTTGTGAGGAGAGCTTGGACAGGCTGGATCTGTTTTCTATGGAGCAAAGGAGGCTGAAAGGCGACATGATAGAGGTATATAAAATTATGGGATGTGTAGACGGGGTAGATAGCCAGGGTCTGTTTCCCTTGGCAGGATGCCGCAAACTAGAGGGTATAGGTTTAAGGTGAGAGGGAGAAAGTTTAAGGTTCCACACAAAGGATAGTTGGTATCTGGAATTAGCTGCCAAGGGAGGTGGTGGAGGCAGGAACAGTAACAACGTTTAAAAGTCATTCAATACCTGTCCAGATGAGCAGGACATAGAGGGATATGGAATTAATGCAGGCAAATGGGATTAGTTAGATAGGCACCATGGTCAGCATAGATTGTGGCCGAAGGGCCTGTTTCTATGCTGTGCTATGACTCTAAATCCAGAAACAAGGGCCTTGTAACTGAAGGCATGGAACCAATGGCGAACTGATTAAAATCAGAAGAATTGAATGGACCAGTATTGGAAAAGTCCTGCTATCCCGGCATTATCGGGTTGAAGGAATTTGCAGAAGAAGGGAGGCTCCACATCATTGATGGATTCAAAAACCAAGATTAGAATGTTAACATCACTGTGTTGCTGAACCAGGATCGAGTGTGGGTTCGTGATCACAGGAGTGAATGGGTCATAGTGTGAGTGAGGAGCCTCTCTGCAGAATTCTGGACCAAAGTTGATGGACATGTAAAACAAGAGAGGGAGGTTAGGAGTGTGGGGGAACAGTCAGGTCCAGAGGTAACAAACACATGGATGGTTTCAGCAGAGGTTGGGGTGGAGTTGGGCAATGTTATGGAGAAAGAAGTAAGTGATCTTAGTGATTGACAAGTGGCCAGAGGCTCACCTCGAGGTCAAACATAACACCAAAACTGTAAGCCATCTGGTTCAGCCTCAGACGCCTGTGGTGTCAGTATTAACATTGTAGATAGGCTGGACCAAGTTACTCAGAATAGAGCCTTAGAGCAATACAGGTAGGGCAGGGGGTCAAGGGCAGGTCATTATAAAGCACATGGTCCAAGAGCAAACTACTGCAGCTATTGCAAACCTAAGATATATCAGAATATGCTGGAAATACACAGCAGGACAGACAGCAAGAGAAAAATAATTCAGGTCAATAACATTTCATAAGATTAAGACATGTGACGGCTGCATTGAGGGAGGAAGAAATGAAATTATGAGAGTTTGAGGCAGTGAATGATAGAAGTGGATAGAGGGGTTCATCGATGCATAGCTAAAGGCTGATATCTATTCCACTTCACAGGGTAGGACAGGCCCTGATCTAAAATCTGCTGTCTTTAAATATCTACCAGCAGGTGTCCTGCGTCATTGCCTGCAGAGACTTGAATAGAAACAGCTACATGTTGACAACAGCATTTTACTACGTAAAGGAGGTTGTGCGTTTAAGGTAACCCATCCCTTTAAGACCTGCACGATGAATTTCTATCAGTCAGCATAGTTTGGCAATGTGAAACTATCTATATACTTGATGCATGTGGGAATTAATTATTGCTCAATGCACAATGAAAGCAATATTTGGATCTGCATTCCTATAGCACCTTCACAACTTCAGACTCAATGAAGTACTTTTGAAAAGTAGAAAACACCAACGCTTTTGTATGCGGTAGATTTGCACACAGCAAGCTCCTACAATCAGCAATGTAATAACAACCAGATTTTGTTTTATATGATGCAAGCTAAGGGAAAACATCAGCCATACTGCCAGGCACAGCACCCCCTGTTCTTCCTTAAAATAGTGCAGTGAGATCCTTTAACCCCAACCAGAAGTGCAGATAAATCATCAGCTTAATGTCTCTTCTGAATGGCAGCAGACCCTACAGCAAAGCAGCAATTAGAAGTTTCCAGCCTCGACCTGCAAGGCAAGCTTAAAATATGTCACAGACTGAAGCAAATAAATGTTAAATGCACAAAAATAATATTGTATCCTTCAATATACTTCAGACTTAACAGCGTTACTTGGTAATATTGTAAAGATTTACTTCTTTGCTTGGCAAAGATGCATCTTTATCTTTACTTGGTACAGATGTACTTTTGTTTTGAAATAATCTGTCTGGATGGCTTGCAAAACTAAGTTTTACCACTGTACCTTGGTACATGTAACAATAATAAACCAATACCAATAAAAATAGCATCCACACATGCCCAGACCTTATTGCTTGTTGATGGTATCCATTGCCTCGCTCAGATTTATATCACTTAATTAACCAAAGGTTGTAAACTCTCATCAGCAGGCCTTTTAATTGGATCTATTTTTGTTCATATGGATGAAGAGTAGAAAGTACCTTAGGGATGAGAGTAACTTTATTTTCTTACCAATACATTTGTAGAGGTAAACATACCTATATTAGCCATTTATCATGAAGCTTTCAGCCACTTTCTACACTGGCCTGCGCCATCTTACTTTCACCTCTGCCTTATCTGGTGTAATGTTCTGGTGACACTCCTTGTTTGTTGACCATTCACTGTAAAATCTTCCCTAAAGTCATTGCCTAATGTTGGCAGGCAGTCCCACTGACCAGAAGTCTACTTGGTTATATCGCAGCGCAGTCCCAACGTCAGTGGATCCAATTTTACAAAGTGTCTGGTTTCCTGTTTTACTTAAGATCATTAAGGTCACCATTGGAACCATTACCACAGTGTCATTCAGCTCGTATCAGTCTTATGGAACATGGAACAGTATAGCACAGGCCCTTCAGCCCATGGTGTATGTGTCGAACACAATGCCAAATTAAACTAAATCTCTTCTGCCTGCACATGATCCATTCCCTGCATGTTCATGTGCCTATCTAAAAGCCTATCCAAACACCACTATCATATCTGCTTCCACCAATACCCCTGGCAACCTGTTCCAGACACCTACCACTCTCTGTGTAAAAAAACTTGCCCCACACATCCCCTTTAAACTTTCCCCCTCTCACCTTAAATGCATGTTCAGAATCAGATTTATTATCACTGACATATGTCATGAAATTTGTTGTCTTGCAGCAGCAGTACAGTGCAAGAGATAATAATTACAATAAGTTATAAAAATAAATAAATAGTGCAAAAGAGGAATAACGAGGTAGTGTTCATGGGTTCGTGGACCATTTAGAAATCTGATGGTGGAGGGGAAGAACCTGTTCTTAAAACATTGAGTGTGGGTCTTCAGGATCCTGTATCTCCTCCTCGATGGTAGTAACGAGGAGGGCAGGTCCCGGATGGTGAGGGTCCTTAATGATGGATGCCGCCTTCTTGAGGCACCGCCTCTTGAAGACATCTAGTATTTGAAATTTCCACCCTGGGAAACAGACTACTTACTCGATCTATTCCTCTCATAGTTTTATAAACTTCTATCAGGTCTCCCCTCAGCCTCCGACACTCCATAGAAAACAACCCAAGTTTGTCCAACCTCCCCTGAAAGCTCATACCCTCTAATCCAGGCAACACCCTGGCAAACCTCTTTTGTACCCTTTTCAAAGCCTCCGTATCTTTCCTGTAATGGAACAACACATTGAATGCACAGCATCTTCCTCATAACATTGCCCAATTCCACCCCAAGCTCAACTCATCTGCTGTTGAAGCTATCCAAGTGTTTGTACGGGAATCATAGCCAAACAGCACAGAAATAGGTCCTTTGACCCACTGAGTCTATGTCAACCATTGAGCACCCTAACAGTGGTTCTAGAAGGTGACTTACCATCCACCTTTTTCAAGAGTGCCTAAGAAAATGCCAGCCTGGTCAGAGATGCCCCACAAACCATAAATGAATATAAACAAGTCGGGTGCCCGGTTAGAGAATCATAGATTGCCTCTGTGCCCTTGGAATAGAAAGTTGACAATCATGCTATCGGCATGGACCAGTTGGGCCAAAGAGCTTGTTTCCATGTTGTATGACTCTATCCTGCATTTATTCTTGTGATTGTCTCCAGAAGACATTCACTAGAGGTGTTTTCAAGTGGAAAATGTCAGGAGAGAGGGTGAGCTTCAGCTCTGACTAAATAGATAGCCGATACTTTCAAGAATCAATACAAATAATTGTTCCCTGTGAAAGGTACTGTAAAACCAGACGTCTGCCTGGCCTGGTTTCATTGGTAAGTTTCAGATAAGTCTCTGCATCTGCAACATCACAGGAAGTGAAGTGTTGCTGAGCCAAAATAGAAATGGAAATCGGGTGAAGGTTGCATAGATTCTTTGCCACACTCTGTTGGGGCAAAAATTACAGTTTCTACCCAAAAAGAATTGCTAATTTTGTGCATGAATTTTTTTCCCAATTTGATTGTGCACAATCTCTGACTTGCATGGAATCATTTCTGCATTTTGATCTATCTGATGTCTTTGACAGTGTAACATCTGTTACTGCTTCCTAGATGAGGCTGGGTAACACTTTCAGCACCCTCACTGGTAGAGGATCAGCTGTGTAAGACGACATCTCTCTCGACAAGGAGCCCTGTTTTCTTTCACGGACAGCTGTGCATTCTTCTTGTCTCTCCTTTCAGCAGTGCTGTGCAAACCCCTTCACAGGAAGAAGGGTTTTTTAGGCCAGAGTGCTGAAGAAAAGGCAAGGGGTAAACCAAAAATGCCTAAACATTGTGACCTCAGTCATTGAAACTTGAGGGACTGAGTTATAGAGAGAGGTTGGGCAGGCTAGAACTTTATTCATTGGAGCGTAGGAGACTGAGGGGTGACCTTAAGTGTGTAAGTGTGACCTTAAGGTGTATAAAATAATGAGGGGCATAGACAGGGTGAATGCACACAGTCTTTTTCCCAAGGTTGGAGAATCAAGAACTAGAGGGCATAGATTCAAGGTGAGAAGGAGAAATTTAATAGGAATCTTAGGGGCACCATTTTCACCCAGACGGTTGCCGTATGTGGAATGAGCTGCCAGAGGAAGTGGTTGAGGCAGGTACATTAACAACATTTAAAAAACACTTGGACAGGTACATGGTGAGGAACGGTTTAGAAGGATATGGGCCAAATGCGGGAAAATGGGACTAGCTTAGATGGATGTCTTGGTTGGCATGGACAAGTTGGGCCGAAGGGCCTGTTTCCATGCTGTACTGCTCTGTGACTTTATGACTTCCTCTTTAAGTAGATATTTATTTATTAGTCACATGTACATCAAAACACACAGTGAAATGCGTCTTTTTGCGTTACTGAGAAAGTGCTGGGGGCAGCCCGCCGGTGTCGCCACTCTTCCAGTGCCAACATAGCATGTCCACAACTCCTAACCTGTACGCCTTTGGAATGTGGGAGGAAACTGGAGCACCCCGAGGAAACCCACGCAGATACAGGGAGAAGGTACAAACTCCTTACAGACAGTGGCGGAATTGAACCCGGGTTGATGGCGCTGTAATAGCGTTACACTAACCGCTACACTACCCCCAATGACTTAACCTCCACAACCCTCTGGGGTAGAGAATTCCAGAGATTCACCACCCTCTGCAAGAAGCAGCTCCTAAACACCTCATTTTCAAATGACCGCCCCGTAATCTTATAACTGTGTCCCCTTGTTCAAGATTCACCAAGAAACATGTCGGCATCTGTCTTGTCATGGCCCCTCAGCATCTTATATGTTTCAATAGGATCACCCCTCGTTCTTCTAAACTCCAAAGAATAAAGACCTAATTTCTTTAGGGCAAGAGGGAAGAGATTTAATAGGAACCCGAGGGGCAACTTTTTCACCCAGAGGTTGGTCCCTATATGAAATGAGCTGCCAGAGGAAGCTATAGAGGTGGACACAATTACTATGTTTAAAAGACATTTGAACAGGTACATGGATAGGAAAGAGTTGGAGGGATATGGGCCAAACGCGGGCAAATGGGATGAGCTCAGATGGGTGTCTTAGTCGGCATGGACCAGTGGGGCCAAAGGGCCTGTTTCCATGCTGTATGACTCTGACTCTATGACTGAAGATAAATCATTAGAATGGAAATTACTGGAGGAGGAGGAGAACAACCTGAGGAATTAATTTATGCCTTCTGCTTGATAGTTCTCATCTGGAAACTCGAGTTGATATCAGGTCATTTCATTTCATTCCACACTCCGTGGTGTGATTCACCCCCGTCAGCAGAGCAATCAGTGAATATTTTCACCCCTGTACTGCCTTTTAAAATTATTTAAACTTATTATTGCTATCAGCTGTCTGCAGAGTGTGCTGAAAGCAACAGACGATTTCATTTAAATGTCATTAATATACCCCTTCAGCCACTCCGTCTTATTGACGAGACAAGTTTGTGTCAATCACTGATCCCTGGTCCAATTAAGCTCCTACTCCACCTGTATACAATTTATTCAAACTGTTCTGAGATGTCCAACTAAAAGAGGGGGGTGGGGGAGACTGTGTATTTTAATTAGCTGTGATATGCTTTTTGACACCGAGGTCTCCCCATACTGCAGGCGTGTTTCAAAGCAGCTAAATCAGTGTGGTTAAGGTTTCTGCTGTGCAATATTAGCAGCAGGGATGTGAGCATGTGGCTGTGAAATTCTTTTGACTGCTATTTTAACACGCATTAACTTGTTTATTTTAAGATGGGTAAAAAATTCAGACGAGGATTTGAATGTACTGATATTGCACGCTGTGATTTCAAACCAACAGGGTTTAACTTGTGAGACTACAGTGGAATTCTTTGCTGAGTCAGTTGGTGGCTTTTTCCATCATCTTTTCTGCCAAAGTTCCTGATTCAAGTTCAAGGATTGTGGTGGGGAAGCGACAATCTATTGCCACTGTCAAGTTTCCACTACCTTATCTATGCCATTGTTGTTTATCCCTATCCCCAATTGCCAAAGCTGTTTGACCATGAGGACTGGGTTTGATACTAGCTCCATCTAATCCACATGTACGTATTTTGCAGCAGGGGTCATTGGATTAATATTGAAAACCAACCTGATAGCTGATGATCCTCCTCCATACCCAAGGTACCAAATCCCAGCAGCTACCCTAACTATGAGATGCAAGTCTTTAAACCAAAGCTGTCTGCCCCTCAGGGGTGTAACATTTCCCATGGTGTGTTTCCTATTTCCATTTCCGACATTCCCATAGGAACACACTACTGAAAGAAGTATTTCCATGACTATAAAGCCCTTTGGGATATCCTGACATCCAGAAAGGTGCTACATTCAAGTTGCAAGTTCTTTCAAGCTTATCTCATTTCTACTTTCATTCCTTCTTAATGCATGGCATGCTTTGACTTTACAGTATCACATATGCCTTATATTGTAACATTAGAGAACATTTTTCTATATATTAATCAGGCCTCACTGATGGAAAGACTCAACAATAATTAACAATTTCTAAGCTACCACATTTCTTCCCTATGTCATAAAGGACTCTGCGAGAGGGATCATAGAAACTGGAGAAGATTGTTCAGCCCCTTAGGCATAGTCCATGATTCACGAGTTAGTGGCTGATTATGTGTCCCATTTCTGGCCATTTGCCTTGTCTCCATATTTATTCACACACTGGACCAGCAAGAACCCATCAGTCCCTATGAAATTAAATATCGGGTAATCATGCTCTTTTGTAGGGAATAGTTCCATACCTCTCCCACTTATAGAACATAAAACAGTACAGCAGAGGAACAGGCCCACAATGTCTGTGCCAAACATGATGTCAAACTAAACTAATCACTTCTGCTTGCACATGATCTATATCCCTCCATCCACTGCATATTCACATGCCTGTCTAAAAGCCTCTTAAATGCCACTGCTGTATCTGCTTCTACTACCACTCCTGGCAGTGCATTCCAGGCACCTACCACTCTCTGTGTAAAAAAAAACCTTGCCCCACAGATCCCCTTTAAACTTTTCCCCCTTTCACCTTAAAGCTATGCCCTCTAGTATTCAACATTTCTACCCTGGGAAAAAGACTGACTATTTACCCTATCTATGCCTCTCATAATTTTATAAACTTCTGATCAGGTCTCCCTTCAGCCTCCAAGCTTCCATAGAAAACAATCCAAGTTGGTCTAACTTCTTATAGCTAATACCCTCTAATCCAGGCATCAACCTGATAAACCTCTGTTGAACCCTTTCCAAGGTCTGCGCATCCTTCCTGTAATGGGGCAACCAGAACTGCAAGTGCAACCCAAGTGCCACCTAACCATAGTATTATACACTCTTGGTGTGAAGGCACAGATCTTACCTTCTCCGAATGGCCTGGCCCTGATTTTACAATTATCTCCCATTATCCTGAGGAGCCTCTTTTCCTTCCACAATCTGAAAACCATAAATCAGACCTTCCCAGGGACTACAAATGTTATTCCTCCTCGTGGTCGAACCTGTTTTATTAACATTCATTTCCTTAGGATCTGGGCATTGCTAGCAAGGCTGGCATTTGCTTCCCATCCATAATTGCCATGGAACTGGGTGGCTTGCTGAGCCATTTCAGAAGACATCAAAGGCAGCATGGTTTTAGGTAATTTCCATTAAATATATCATGGTCTCTACCTCAGTGACCTGCTGTCAAAATGTTCATTTTATTAACAATGCTCTTGTTTTCTTCTTTGCTACATGGGTTAAATTATTGTATTCCAACACTTTTATAACTAATAGTATTGTTAGTTATATTTGTACCTTAACCATAGGCACAAGGACTCTTAAGTATCTTTGGACTTCAAGCTTCTACCAATTTAAACAGATAACTCCTTTTCTTCTCCAAGATGAATAACCTCACGCCTCCATTCACTGAAATGTATCTCCCACAGTTTTGCCCAGTCACCTGATTTACCAATGTCTTCTTGTAATTTCACTCCCCTCTTTCAATTCCACTGGTTTTTGTTTCACCAGAAAATTTGGATCCATAGCTCATAATTGTGTTTACCTCAGTTGCTAACAAATATTGTTAATTATGGTTTCAGCACTGATCCATTTGGAATTCTACCAATCACTCCTTCCAGTTTGTATACATCCCCACTGTTTGTCATCTATCCCTTAAGCAATTTCCCAAACAGGCCAATAACTTACCTTCCTTTGGGAAATTGTACTCTTGGGTAGAAAGCAGAGAAAGTTCTAGGTTCCAGTCCCACTGCAGAAACTTGAGTATGAAAATTCTTAGACTGTTACAGAGGGAGTGCTGCAGTGTCAGGGGAATCATTTTTCAGATGCAATGAGAAATTGAAGCGCCTTCTGCTTTCGTGGTATCATTTCAGTAGAAAGCTGCAGACACTTTCCTGCTATCCTGGCCAATATTTATTTAGCAATCAACGTAACTGGTCATGATCACATTGCTCTTTATGGGCACTTGCTCTGTGCAAATTAGCTGCCACATTTCTAACATTGTTTCCCATATCAGTGACCACATTTCCAAAGTATTTAGCAAAGGAATGTTGAAGGTGTCATATCAGTATCTTATTTTTCTACTCAGGCTTTAATTTTAACTAATTGTTTGTTATGTGGAAACGTATCAAGTACTGCCTGAAAACCTACATCAACTGCATCCTTTGACATTCACCCGAATCTGACATATTCAATTACTAAAAAAAACTTCAAACTGGTCGGTACAAGTACAAATTGGTTCCCTTAATCAGCTCGATTACTCTGAGCCTAGTCATCCACACCTTTCCCATGAAGGATTTTAGGCTACTATCTGTTATTTCTTGGTTTCTCTCTCATTCTTTCCTTCAACAGTAGTTACATTTGCAATTTCAGTCTCATTTCTTGAAGTGAGAGTGCTTTTGAAGATTATAGTGAATAAAAAAGCTGCACTCGTTTATAATACTGGGGGAAAACCACCAGGTCCCAAGGACTTGTCAGTATTTATCACAAACACTGTTTTCTTGCTTAGTGAGTTCATCATTGATTCATTATTAATTCCCATGGAATGCCGGAAGTTTAATGCAGTCAGACTAACCACAACTAACACATGGTTGCTTTTCACTGATGACTTGGAAAACAGATTAATAAAAGTGAGAAGCTATTTCATTAATTGGCTCAACAAAGCAAAAAATATAATGGCTTCATAAAATTATTTTCCTTGTTTGTATTACTATAATAATTCCTACTTTAGTACAGCAACTGCAATATATTAACTGTACATAAATCAATATGTTTCATTCAATGATGTGTCATTTGTAAATCAGGTATTGATGAGGTGTTGACATAAAGCTAATTAATCTGAAGCCTCACTGTAATATTCATATGTTTCCTTAATTATGTTGTTCATCTTTGTCCACAAACATTGGCAGACAGTTGCCACTGCGTGGATTATGAAGTGACAAAGCTGTAAGTGTAACTTCCTTATGTTAAGTAAAAAGTAAATAAATATTCCTTCAACCCGGTATAGGCATCAAAATAATCCTAGAAATACTAATAGTCTACTTCAAAGGTGCTTTATTTCCCCAGCATAATGATTCCACATACTCATTAGGGGTACGGTAGTCCATCATAGTTTGATGGATTTGTATGCAAACAATATATTTTATCCCATATTTCTAGACTGGGACCAAACTCATAAATGATTATGCAAAGTTACATTTGCATTGGTAGGCAGGCAGAATAAAATGACATACCAAATATATTGTGCCCATAGTAATTCTTTGATCATTTTAGGATTACATATTTCATTGGAGATTGAGGTCAAGAGTGGGAAAATGCTGTTTGCTTTTCTAAAAAATAAAATACCTTTTTATTTTCAAGAATATATTTTGATCACCAGCAGAGCCAAGGTTTTCAGATTTGGAAAGATATTTTAAATTATTTTTAAAATTATTTACACAGTTTAGCAACACTAAAACCACTTTGATCACTTTGCACTAAAATGGACTTCTTTTTGCTCTAATTGTGTTCTTTCTTGTAAAAATTATGTGTAATTTATGTTTTTTTGTGTGAGTGCTGCTTATATGAAGATATGTGCCTGTGATGCTGCTGCAGTAAGTTTTTCATTGCACCTGCGCATACATGTACTTGTGCATATGGCAATAAACTCAACTTTGATTTTGACAATGGTCTTTCGATTCTGTTCTCATTGAGAGGCTCCTCTCTATGAAGTTAATGGTTGCAACCTTGGTTTGGTGGAGGTTTTAAAAAACTGTTCCAGTTTATGACAAACGGGCTGATCATAAAGTAAATATCCCTTCTGCAGTAACTTCACATCGAGAGTAACAATATGCTCAGACAGATTCAGGCTCAACACTACACAGGCAGATCTTAATGCAAACTCAAGGGCCAGTGGTGATGTTGGAATTTTCCCATTCCCCATTTTCCAACTGGAAAGACTCATGATTCCATTGCAAAGAGTTTATAGCATCACAAAGTAAGGGAATGGATCTCCCAATCGATAACCCACCAAATTAATGTAATACTAATGCGGGGGTACAGGGGCTTTGAATTGTATTGCTCTCCAGAGGACAGTTTCATAATAGCGACAACAATGCAGCCAATCATAAATCTTCTGCAAAATTAATCATTTACTTTTCAAATAGCCAATAAGTTAGAAAAAGTCAGCTGAGGAAAAGCAAATTGTGTGATAAATGGCAGAACAACACCTCTGCTAGAGTAGCAGTGCATGCTGAAATATGGCCAAGGTTATGTGCACAAGTGATCTTCTCACTCCTTCCAGCATACCTTGCTGGTAAGGGGACCAGCCCAAACTTCATCCAAAAGAGCCTCTGGAGACCTGCTGGGCACCAATATCTCACCCGTGTTAATTAAAGGTCTAATATCAGGCCAGTTTTTTGCATCTCAGTGTGTGGGTTGTCCATCTCAGGTGTGGAGTCTGACCTCATCAATGTCATTGCATCCAAAACCGAATGATGGTGAATTTCCTATCCAAAGCATTCCATTTGATCAGTCCCAATCCCACCTCTTGTCAACCCACTCCTCCAAATATCTCGCCCAACTTCCCTTAAATTTTCCCTGCCCATGTACTTCTACTAACTTCCGAGGCAGTTCATACTACATGCATATTTTCCACTGCCATAAGTCTTCACTTTTATAAAAGATATTCATTAACACAGTGGAAGTTTGACTCTAAAATTGCAAATGGCAAATTGGATGGAGATGCAATCTGGAAAGAACAAGAGGAATCAAATTTGATTGGGTTATTGGGCCGGCAGCAATCAGTGGAGCAAGCTCCTAGAAATAGAAGCTTTGCTTGGTTTAGTTTCTTGCTTCTATATTCAATGGCGTGCAAGAGTCACAGATTGTCACTATGGACTTGGGGGGAGACTAATGTACCAATAATCAAAACGGCCAACAGGTCAGAACTAGGAAATTATAAATCCATTAGCTTGACTCTAGTTATAGGCAAGTCGCTGGAGGGCATCATTAGAGATATTCTGTGTGACCACCTGGACAGGCAAGGAGTCATTAGAGACACACTCATCATGGCTTCTGGAGAGGATATTTATGGCTCAGCAACCTGATTAGATTATCCGGAGGAAATTACTTGGTTGTGGAATGAAGGTGCCCCGTTGGTATTGCGTATTTGGATTTTCCAAATATTCACACTAGGTACCAGACAACTGGTTACTTTTTGAGATAGTGACGTATCCAGGATTATATTGTGACCTGGTTTTATTCCCATTAGTAGAAGGGGTTACTAACATAATGTTTCTGTATGGGGTCTGGTTACTGGTGGTATCCCACAGGAATAGGTTTTAGGATCAGATAGGATGAACAGAAAGGACCCATTTCCCTTAGCAGAAAGTAATAGTAAGATTAGAAGGGAGTTGAGGGTTTGTTTTACCATATATGTGGAAGTGGGCTCTGGAATTGACCGCGTGAAAGAGTGTTGACTCTTTTCATTTAGAAAGGGCTGGATGAGCACATGAAGAGCAGTGACATGCAGTGGTATCGACTGGAGAGCTGTGATTTGCCTAAATAGATCCTTTATTGGCTGGCTTAAATATGACAGATCAAAAAGATCTCTTTCTGTGCTGTTAAGCCCTATGGTTCTCTCAACATTGTACATAACAGTCAGCCTACACGATGGGCCTGTCCGGACTCAACTTGCCTGCTTGGAACCACCAGGTATTGGGCATTGGGCAAATCCTGCGCTGGGCCCAGGAACCTAACCAGGGACCAGGGAGCAAGGGATAAGATCAGGGACCAAAGACCATGTTGGGCACAATCCAGTACTCTGTTGGTTTATTATTGTCATGTGTACCGAGATATAGTGAAAAGCTTTTGTTTTGCTTGCCATCCAGACAGAGCATTCCATTCACAAGTACATCGAGGTAGTGAAATGAGAAACAGAATGCAGAATATAGTGTTGCAGTTACAGAGAAAGTGCAGTGCAGGTAGACAAATAAAGTGTGAGGGCCATGATGAGGTAGATTGGGAGATCAAGAGTTCAACTTTAGTGTACAAGAGGTCCTTTCAAGAGTCTGGTAACAGCAGGAGAGAAGCTGTCCTTGAGCCTGGCAGTTTGTGTCCTCAAGCATTTGTATCTTCTGCCCAATGAGAGGGGGAGAAGAGATAATGACCAGGGTGGGAGAGATCCTTGATTATGTTGGTTGCTTTCCCAAGACAGTGGGAAGTGTAGACAGAGTCAATGGAGGGGAGGTTGGTTTGCATGATGGACTAGGCCGTGTTCACAACTCTCTGCAATTTCTTGTGGTCTTGGGCAGAGAAGTTTTGGGCTTGAATCCAGATACAGATCCATTTTCAGGTCCACAGTGCTGGTCTTCACTATAACACAGATACTGTACTGGTGCCAAACTCTGGGGTACAGTGCTGCTGGGTATGGGCTGTTATTACAAAACAGGTACTGTACTGGCAGGTATAGGTTTGACAAGGTGGAACTGAGCACTGGAGATGTGATGAATATGGCAGTGAGTCTGCAGTAAATGGAGAGGGGAGCAAGCAGGAGGTAAGTGGAGCAGTGAGGAGGCAACAGTTGGAGCAGTGGGGGGCTGAGTGAGTGAAGCAGAGAGGAGGCAGTGAGAGGGAGTGAGTGGAGAAGGTTGGGGGAGTTGAGGGGGGTGAGTGGAGCGGGTGGTGGGAGTGAGGGAGAAGTGAGTGGAGCAGGTGGGGAGTAAGGGGGGGAGTGAGTGGAGCAGGTGGGGGGAATGAGGGGGAGTGAGTGGAGCAGGTGGGGAGTAAGGGGGGAGTGAGTGGAGCAGGTGGGGGGAATGAGGGGGGAGTGAGTGGAGCAGGTGGGGAGTAAGGGGGGGAGTGAGTGGAGCAGGTGGGGAGTAAGGGGGGGAGTGAGTGGAGCAGGTGGGGAGTAAGGGGGGGAGTGAGTGGAGCAGGTGGGGAGTAAGGGGGGGAGTGAGTGGAGCAGGTGGGGGGAATGAGGGGGAGTGAGTGGAGCAGGTGGGGAGTAAGGGGGGAGTGAGTGGAGCAGGTGGGGAGTAAGGGGGGAGTGAGTGGAGCAGGTGGGGGGAATGAGGGGGAGGGAGTGGAGCAGGTGGAAGGAGTGAGTGAAGCAGATTGGGGAGTGACGAGGGAGTGGGTGAAGCAGGTAGGGGAAGGGAAGCGAGTGGTGTTGGGGGTGGGGAAGCGAGGAGATGGTAAGTGAAGCAATGAGTGGGAAGAGTTAGGTGGTGATTGGGAGGCCAGGCCCAGGACTGATTCCTGGTGCCAAACTCCATGGCGCTAGGAGCTATTCAGGAGGGTTCCCTTTAAGTCCCACTGAGGTAATTTCACCGTGACTGTGTAGACCTGGTTCTACATGAGAAGCCCACCCCATTTGTGAGCCACATGTGTGTGTCTGAATTTGATAGAAGTGGTTGCAAACCATTGGATGACATTAGGTCTGCCTGGTTGTCTCCAGGAATAACCAAACTACACGTCTAGAGGAACCAAAACAATTTGATGTAGGTTGGAAACTACGCTAAGTACCAATCAATGGTTTCTGTTGGAGCAAACAGAAAGACCACACAGAGTTGGTGCTTGAAATAATGGACGATTCATTAAAAACTGGTGCGCACCAGGAGACCAGTCAAAGCTGATCTATCTGAGCACGAATTTGGGACAGCTTTTACATTCTCAGCTGACAAGATTACACAGAAACTTGATTAATAGTAAAACTAGGTTTGGGTAACAGAATGGTGACTACAGAAAGACTTGATTAAGTAACAAACAAAGCCTTGATTACAGAATAAAATTATTATCCACAAGCCTAACAGTAAATCCAATTTTCTATTACAATGAGTGCATGCTGTAACATAATTACTGAAGCTCCTGAAACTTTGGTGTCGTTACTGTTGCAGTCCACGTCTCTACTCTCAGGCTTGTCTGCAGTTCCTTGGTACCACATTTGCAGAATCCACCTCCCTATTTACTAGTTATTAACCCTCACTATTCTTTCCGCTACAAGTTTCTCTCATAAAATTGTGTCACTTATGTTATAAAATCTGAAGTAGAGTTCATGACCTGAAATATTAACAGTTTCTCTCTCTACAGCTGCTGCCTGACTGGCTGAGTATCTCAGGTATTTTCTGTTTTCATTTCAGTTTTCTGGCATCTGCAGTCTTATTTTAATATTTTGAGCATGGGTTTAGGATGTGAGTGGGTCTTAATTTTCTGCTGCATGAAGTCAGAACTAGGTGGGTGGGAGGACAAGGCCACAAGTGGGAGTTTGGGGGTTGATGTTGGGAGCTGGTTTGGGCCAAGATCTGATGTTGAAGAACCTCAAGGCAGTGGTGACATCTCAGGACAGGCTGTCTAGGCTCTGATCTAGGCTTTGGTATTCCATCAAAGATTCTTGCAAATTTCTACAGATGTACGGTGGAGAGCATTCTGACTGGTTGCATCACTGCCTGGTATGGTGGCTCCAATGTGCAGGATCGAAAGACACTGCAGAGGGTTGTAGACTCAGCCAGCTCCATCATGGGCACAACCCTCCCTGCCATCGAGGACACCTTCAAGAATCGGTGCCTCAAGAAGGCAGTATCCATCATTAAGGACCCTCACCATCTGGGACATGTCCTCTTCTCATTACTACCTTCAGGGAGGAGCTACAGGAGCCTGAAGACCCATACTCAATGATTCAGGAACAGCTTCTTCCCCTCCATAATCAGATTTCTGAACAGTCTATGAACCCATGAAGACTACCTCGTTATTCCTCTTTTGCACTATTTATTTATTTTTGTAACTTATAGTAATTTTTATGTCTTTATGTCTTGCGGCTGTACTCCTGTCGCAAAACAACATGTTAGTGATAATAAACCCAATTCTGATTCTGATCCTTCCCTTCCTTGCAGCCTCTTCCAAGGGGTAATATCACTGAATGCCACCATTACAGCCACAAAATCAGGACTGGTAGGCAACTGGCTAACTCAGGTGGGCAACTTGTTCAGCACAGATGAGTTGGGCCGAAAGGCCTGTTTCTGTATTTATATAACTTTGTGTATCTGTAAAATTACTTGCTTAATTTGGTTTGTCTTGACTTCCATTTTGTTTTGCTTAGAAGCAAAAATCATTTTCTGTGATCCCAATCCAAAGCAGCATTTTGCTTTAATTTTAATACATGTGAAGCCACCAGTTACATATCCACAATTTCCCCGAAGGTTCTCCTAGAGACCAGTAGTTGTGGAAAATTATTGGGCACTCCACTAAAATTAATCTTCAGTGGCAAAGATGTATAAATACTTAATTACAAATACAGTTATTGCTGCAATCTCATTGCAAAATTTAAAGGACCATCGATGCTATAAATTCAGTAAGATTCAGGGAAAATTTCTTTTCCCCAGAGATGAATTAAAATGCAGAATTTGTTACCCCTCAGGAGCAGTTGAGGCAAATAGTGTGGATGCAGTTAAAGCCAGGGAAACCCATGAGGGAGAAAGGAATACTGTAAAAACTGGTGTATAGGTCTCCTTTCTGGGTATAAGTTGCATAGGGAGGGGAGAGTGGGATTTTGTGCACTGATGCAACTTGTACTCATCCAATGAGCTTGGTGGAGTTTGATGGTTATCTTTCATCTTTGCTGATATTTTACTAAACTTTCCTTGAAGGAATTGACAGCTTGATAGGCACCCCATGCACAACTGTTCACCCACTAATGCACAGTACCGTATAAAGGAAGCACTGCAGCAACTCACCAAGACTCCTTAGACAGCACCTTCCAAGCCTGTGACCTATACAAGCTGGAAGGACAAAGGCAGCAAAAGCATGAGAACGCCATCACTTCAAAGTTTTCCTCCAAGTCACACACCATCCTCCCTTCCAAGTATATTGCCATTCCTTCAATGTCACTTGGTCAAAATCCTGGAACTCTCTCCCCAACAGCATTGTGTGTATACCCACACCTCAAGGACTGCAGCAGTTCAAGAAGGCAGCTCACCACCACCTTCTCAAGGGTAACTAGTATGGGCAATTAAATGCTGGCTCAGCATGTGAACCCACATCCCTTGAATGAATTAAAAAAACCGTACCTTCCTAATGCAAGAAGTATGGTTTCAAAAGAGTTTTCATTTTCGATATCGACCCAAAACATTTGGAGGGGAGATTTAAACATATTTTGAACCCAAGGCATTTCCCCAATAATGTCATCCCATAAGAGAGTGGTGACCTATACACCAGTATGATTTAAGCACCAGAATTTATAATACAATGCATATGTTATTAACATTGGAATGGAGACACTTAGAGGAGATTTCTATGGAGGTGTTTAAAGTCACAAAGGGTTTAAGTGCAATAAACAAAGACAACCAGTTTAGTGCAGCTGAAGGAAAAATAACCAGAAGGATCAGATTTAAGATGATTGCAAAAACAAAACGGGAAAAATAATTCACAGAATGCATGGTTAGCCTTTGAATTATATTATTTAAACAATATTGGAGAGATGGGTTAGGATGGGAAGAATCTCTGGTAGAACATAAGTAGCAACATGGAACTGTTGTTAGTCATGGCTTATGTTATTCTAAGTTCCACATAATTCTATGTGAGACTAGAATGGTTATGATTATTTCCCTTGACCCATTAAATTATTTCTGCCATCAAAGTACAGCCCACAAAGCACTTTTTTCTAAACAAAAGCAACAAATATCTCAGCCGCTATGAGTTACTGCAACCTCCTTCATGAGTCTTTTCCTCTCTGACTCCACCTTAGTTTCTCTCCGATGTCTTTGAGGGAGACAGTTGGGTTTGAGGGCAGGGTGGGCATCAGGGGGGAGGGGGAGAGAAAGAGAGTCAACTAGGATATGGTGGCAGATACAAGAATATAGGCAGGAGGTAAAAGGATTAAAAGAGTTCAATCTCTTTCAACACTTACCTGCACTATCCATGTGCCCCACCAGTGAGAATTGCTCCACAGTCTGACAACATGTCTTAACATAATACCTACCTGAAGGATCCTTCTTTGTTTCCCTGATTAAGCAAATGGCATGGGATAAAAGATGTGGATACATAACGATGAATTGGATGGTAATCCTGCCACTGGCGCGTGAATGTATATGTATGTGTATGTATTTGTGTACGAGTTTGTCCATAAATATGGGTGTGGAGGTATATGTGCCCATGTGAATTGGTGAAGAGCATGCGTGTGTGTGTGCATGCACATACATGTGAGCGAGTGAGCACTTCTGTGTTCACATCTCTGTGCACGTGTATGTGGGCACATTTATGTGCTTGTGTGTGTTCACATCTGTGTGTGCTTCTGTGCATGTGTGCACGTGCATGTGTGTGGGTGTGCATCTCTGTGCATGTGCATAGATCTGCACACATGTGTGTTTGTGTGTGTGTTTCTGGATGTGAGTGTGTGTGTTGTTTCTATGTGTGCATGTGCACATCTCTGTACATGTGTGAATTTCTGTACACGTGTTCATGCCTCTATGGATGTACGTGCACATTTCAGTACATGTATTGGTATTGGTTTATTATTGTCACTTGTACCAAGGTACAGAGAAAAACTTGTCTTGCATACCGTATGTACAAATCAATTCATTACACAGTGCAGATACATTGAGTTAGTTTAGCATTGAGGTAGTACAGGTAAAAAAACAATAACAGGGTACAGAGTAAAGTGTCACAGCTACAGGGAAGTGCATTGCATGTAGACAATAAGGTGCAAGGTCACAACAGGGTAGATTGTGAGGTCAAGAGTCTCAACGTATAAGGGAACCGTTCAATAGTCTTAGTGTGTAGCTGTGTGGGGGAGTCAGGGAGTTGCCTAGAAAGATCTTTGGACTGAAAATTCACTATTTACAAGGTATTAACCGTGTTGTTTGTTAAAAGTACATTGTGTGACACGACATCATTTATATGACAGTGACAGTGAGACTGTAATATATGTATTGCTGCATCAAAATTAGATGACATGTTGATATCCTACTGGTTTATTTCATTTACACTGGAAGCTTGCATGTTGATGCCTCATATTAAAATGGCTGTCAATTTACTTATTTAGCCATTTAATTTTTGTTTGCAGATCTTGTATTTAACAGATAACCATTTGCCGCAATATTTCCCAAACTCCTAAATGGAAGTCATTATAGGTAATCCGTTAATTTCCATGAAAATATCATGAATAACAGTAACAGACAATGTACATTTCTAATAATTCATCATGTCAGTTGTCATTGATATAAATTCACGAGCATTAAATGAATCTTTTCTGGTCAGTAGTTATTCATTAAGAGAAATGAAGTGGGCAGTTTATCAAAGTCCTTGAAAACAAACTAACTTTCAGTTACTTTCATACAAGCAGCTCTTGAACATTCATGAACCATTAAGGTTTGAAAATGACAACTATGTGCATTTACAAGAATATTCTTTCAAATTCAACTTCATTCTCTTTAATTTATATTTTCCATTCAAAAGGAATTTATTCTGAAGTGTAAATAGAAGCACAACATTTTAAAAAAATCACCTGAGTTCCAAAGTGATGCCATGAAAGTGTAGGATAGGAATATTTATGTACATAAAGTTTCTATCTCCGTCTCCTTAGGGGACATATTAACCCATTTTGAGTAAGTATATCTTGCAGAATCAAAACTAATCCCCAGCTCCCATCTCCCCACTGCCTTTAATCTCTGCCCACAGTCCCCACAACCCTCCTGTGCCAATCTCACTGGCCCTCCACATCCTAGAGTCCAGCACAATTATTTAAGCAACAACAGGGCCTCTGTCAGCACAGTAAAAAACCTCCATCCCCAAAACAGTCTGACAGCCTCTGACACCAAGCAAAGCTGTGCGCAACACTTTGACAGCGTATTGGTTTTGGTTTATTATTATCACATGTACTGAGATACAGTGAAAAGCTTTTGTTTTGCATGCAATCCAGACAGATCATGCCATACACAATTACACTGAGGTAGTAAAAAGAAAATAGAATGCAGAATATAGTTTTGCAGTTACAGTGCAGGTAGACAATAAAGTGCAATGGCCATGATAAGGTAAATTGAGAGATCAATAGTTAATCTTTTAGCATACAAGAGGTCCATTATAGAGTCTTATAACAGTGGGATGGAAGCTGTTCTTGAGTCTGGTGGTTCATGCTTCCAGGCTTTTGTATCTACTGCTAGACAGCAGAGGGGAAGAGGGAGAATGACCGCAATGGGAGGAGTCCTTGATTACGTTGGCTGCTTTCCCGAGGCAACGGTAAGTGTAGACGAAGTCACTAGAGAGGAGGTTGGTTTCCATGATGGACTGGGCAGCATCTAGCTGCGAGTGCATTTTAACATGCTTTAACTGTCTCTTATACTCAGACATTTATAAGCTATTAAAACTTCCAAAATGTGGTATGAGGTGGAGATATTTAAGGATGAAATTCCAGAGCTGAGGCCATCATCGCTGCCAGAGGTGGAGCGATTAAATTCAGGGATTCTCAGAAAGTCAGAATTAGAGGAGCAGAGGTCTTGGAGGGTAATAGGAGATTGTAGGGATAGGTACTGGAGAGATCGTGGAAGGATTTGAAAATAAAGGTGAGAATTTTAAAATCAATGTATCGGTTAATGGATCCAGCACAGGATAGTAAGCTCTTGGTGAAGGGTGAATGCAGACAACATGGTTTATGGATGACGGAATGAGAGTGACTGCTCAGCATTGGGTAGTAATGGGTAACAAAGACAGGGATGAGAGTTTCAGCAGCAGATGGACTGAGCCAGGGCTGGACTCTGGCAACCTTGCAGGGGTAAAAGGCAGCAGTATTTGTGATACTGTGAGTATGTGATCTGACACTTCTCACTGGGTCAGGTGGGACACCGATAGCTTGTTCAGCTATACACTGTTGCCTGAGAAAGGGATCCAGTCAGTGGCTGGGGAATGGAATATTTGTGGATACTGAAGGTAATGATCTTTACTATGTTTAGTTAGAAACTTCTGCTCAAAAATACTCATTGTTTCATAATTTAGAGGCAGTGGAGTGGTTAATGGAGATGGTGCCAAGTGCTTTAGATGCACAGGAGCAAAGGTAAGTTTCAAGGACTGTTGCTGAGAGGAGTATCCTTTGAACAGTTCTGTCATTCAGGAATATGTCAACACTGACCCATGTTTTCTGTCTGGATATGAAGGATTCCATGCTCTTTTATCCTTTTATTTAATTACATGGACATCACTGGCAATGCAAACATTTATACCCATCCCCAATTACCCCCGACCTGAGAAAGGGCCTCAGGATCAGTCTTCCACAACTCTGGCTGTTGGTTCAATAATCCCATCGGGCAGAAGATATAAAAGCCTGAAAGCTCATACCACCAGGCTCAAGGACAGTGGGACGGCAAGGAGCACCTCCTGCTGCTCATCCAATGGGGCTCCTCCACCTCCTGCTGCTCATCCAATGGGGCTCCCTGACTTCCTGCTGCTCATCCAATGCCCCCCCCCCCCCCCCCGCCCGACCTCCTGCTGCTCAGGACAGCATCTATCCCTCTGTTATAGGACTATTGAACAGACCTCTTGTACGATAAGATGGACTCTTGACCTCACAATTTACCTCACCATGGCATTGCACCTTATCTTCTACCTGTACTGCACTTTCTCTGTAACTGGAACACTATAGTCTGAATTCTGTTATTGCTTTTCCCTTGTAGTCCCTTGATGCACTGATGTAATGAAATTGATTTGTATAGTTGGCATGCAAAACAAAGTTTTCCCACTGTACCTCAGTGCATGTGACAATAATAAACCAATTAACTTAACCATCATATCCATTGCTGAAAGAAAAAAATGCTGTCCAATTTTATTGCTTGTCCGTCAATCAAGAGTACCAAAAAGCAAACCAAATTAACCATTCGTTCATCCCATTGATCTGGGATCTTGAGTGCAAACTGATTGCTGCATCTCTCTACATAACAAATTGTCACTGCACTTCAAGGCAATTCATTACAGGTGAGTGTGCTTGGAAACCACTGTGCAAAGTTGGATCCACAGCTCAGTTAACAATAGACTAAGGTGATTTATTCTTAATTTTATTATCTCAAGACATAAGCGATTGTTCACTTAAAAAACATTCTGCTGCCAAGTCTTGGTGTCTTACTATTCCCTTTTTATGCTCGTGGTTGGACCTTGCAATAAGGAAAGATTCTGATCTTGTACTATCACTACCCCAACACCACAATCTGTGTATTGTCAATACCTCCACTACTAACTCAAGCGATTACAAGCAAAAGGCTAAAAGTTCATTATGGATCATAGTACACATGGGCCAGGTGAACAATGAGTTCCATCACTCGTCCCCAGTTGAGTTCCATGCCCTATTTTATTGATTATGGTGATGTGCAGCCACATATCTCTGGTTGTCCAATAGGGCTGCCCCACCTCCTGCTGCTCGTCCAATGGGTCTCCCCCACCTCATGCTGCTTGTCCAATGGGTCTCCCCAATCTCCTGCTGTTCATCCAATGGGGCTCCCCTCCCCCCCAACTCCTGCTTCTTGCAAAATGGGGCTCTGCCTGCTGTCCCCTCCCCTTGCTCGCTACTTGCCAACAATAGCTTTCTGATTGATTTCAGTGCTTGGAGAAGGGCAAGAAGATTTGGAGTGGTGTGATGGAGGCAATCACCACACTTCCAACACTTCAGAGTGGTATGAGTGGAATGAAACTAGTAGGAGTCTTCCCATCTCCAAATGAGCCAGGGTTCATTATTAAAACTTTTGTTTTTGGTCACCTTCACTACCTCTGTTCCACCCTGAACTGTGCTGTTTCAGAATGGGCACCTAAACTATGGCTCTGGGCCCTTCATTAACCCATCCCAGGACCCACCGTCTGATTTTGGATACCACCTGTGATGTGTCTCATCCATTTTAGGATCAGATGTATTTCAGGCATCTTTGACTCAAAATTGCTTCCTTTTGCCACATGGAAAGCAAACAGTCCATTTTCCTCCCCTTAATCGTTCCATTGCTTCTGCTTTCAGGCCTGCTTCCTGTTCTGTCTCGATGGGCTTCACTTGCTTGCTTTCAGAATCATCTGTCTATTGAAGATTTTCACTGTGGCAAATGTATGTTAATTGTCTTGATAATTTTGGTGTTTGTTATTTCATTGTTTGATTCTGACAGTGGATTCACTGGTTCTAATAAATGCTTCTAATAATACTACAGGCAGAACACTGTCCAGTGAGGCATGGCTCACTCACATTGTACAGACTGTCAACACAAGAGACTGCAGATGCTGGAATATGGAGCAACACACAAAGTGCTGGATTTTTAGAGTTGGGGTGTGGTGTCAGCATAGGTTTGGAACATAGATTGCTCTGCGTAGTCAATGAAAAGGCAGGCATAACTGGGGCCCATGTGAGTGCTAATGGCTACACCTTTGGTTTGGAGAAAGTGGGAGGAGCCCAAAGAGAAGTTGTTGAGGGTAGGTACAAGTTCTGCGAGACAGAGGAGGGTGTTGGTGGAGGGGTACTGGTTGGATCTGTTTTCCAGAAAGAAACAGCTTTGTGTGTTTATACAGATGTCCTTGGAATGGACAACAAAAAGAGAAATTCTGGGAGAACCCAACCAGCCAAGCAACATCTGTGGAAAGAGAAACTAGTCAATGTTTCAGGTTAGGGATGGGGGAGGGCAGGAGGTGGGAAGGGTTAGAATTTTCAAAACGGGGGAGGCAGGGGGGCTAGGAGTGAGTAAGATGTAGGATAAAAGACTAGGTGGAGATTGGTTAGTGATAAAGGAACAGGAGTACTATCCAGAGGGAGGCATTTTATAGAAACAAGGCAAGAAAAATACATAAGCATGGTAATGGGAACAAAGAGAAAGATGTTTACCTGAAGTTTCAAAATTCAGTATTCATTCCAGAAAGTTGAAAAGTGCCCAGACAGAAGATGACAACTTGGATTCCGTACGCTCTCCAGTAGTGTACCTTTAAGAGAACAGTGTTGCAGAACATTGAAATGAGAGCAGGTGAGTGCTTTTACCTTTTCCCTTGCCATATTCCACTGTTCCCAGGAAGCCAAAACCACCATCAACTCATTTATAAACATCAAGGGGCTCATTTCCAGGTCATTAAGCTCATTAACGAGCTTGCTGGAGCCAGACTATAACGAAAAGAAAGAAATTACCTCCTTTCTGAAATTAGGATCTCTCCCTGCATTTTTTCCTTCTGGAATTCTAACAAAAAAAAAAGCACTGTCCCAGGAAAAGAGAAATTCTACCACTGATGACTAAAGTAATTTTCATAATGTAGAAAAGCTCTGGAATACATTTAATTATTACTCTTGCTTTGTCAACTTTGTAGACTGAAGATTATGTTCAAACCTATATTTCAGTAAAACTACGTAAAGTGATGGAAGGGAATACATTCTGAAAGGAGTGAAATGCATTATTTAAGTTTCTCTAATAATGGTTGAGTGCACTGGGAATTTTTGAAGTATATTGTAGTTGTATTTTTAGGCTTTGCGTAATGTGTTTGTGAAGATTCTGGTATTGGTTGCAAGAAATTGGAAAAGGCTTGGTCATTGGTCAACAAAAGAAGAGTATAAAACAGTCCTCAGCAGTAGCTGGTGATTCAAAAGTGAACTGCTGAAGAGATTCAGCTTGGGAAGAACGATTTGCACCATTCCATTGAGCCTGCTGCCCACACCATTGATCCTTGTGGGTGTTTATATGGGTCAGCAGTAACATCAACGTGAGGGAAAAGGGCAGGTCATGTGGGAGATGAAGGTGTAACAGTGGCAAAGCGCTGCTTGGTGGAGCAGAGAAGCAATAGTTCAGCCTTTTCTCACTCTGCAGCTTGCTGTTACAGTCCCCAATTACCAACACCTCCCATCCAGGAAGCAGAGGGCTATCCCTTTTCTTTAATTCTTAATCAGTGTGAATGTTAACTGACAGCCAAGAATCCAAACATCCTTCAGTTTTCATTTTCTCCTGGGACTGCAATTTATCTTTTAATTGCAGCTGAAAAGACCTTTGCACACAGGTACATACTGGAGATCAGTCAATCTGTCATGTCAATAACTGAAAGCGTGGACATCACAATTGTTGTAACGTTGTGTAAAGCTAAGACTGTACATTGCAATTCATGCTGAATCAAAGATTGTGGCTATGCCCCACTCCCAAGACTTAAACACAAACATTTAGCTTGGCATACTAGTGAAGTACTGAGCGAGTGCTGCACTGTCAGAGACAGTGTCTTTCAGATGTTACCTGCTCCCTTGGGTTGAATGAATAATCCCACAGCACCATTTGGAGCAAGCGTAGGAGAGTTCTCCCGAGTGACCTGGCCAATATTAATTCCTTATTCAACATTACGTGAGCAGCATTTAAAAGACATTTGGACAGGTACGGGGATAGGAAAGGTTTAGAGGGACATGAACCAAATGTGGGCAAGTGGGATTAGTTTAGATAAGAATCTTGGTCAGCATGGACCAGTTGGGCCAAAGGGCCTGTTTCTGTGCTGTATGTTTCGATGACTCTATGATTCTATAACTGATTATCTGCCCATTTTGACTGTGCTATTTGTGAGGGCTTACCGTGCACAAATTGGACTCTGTTTTTCCCATATTACTACAGCATTAACACTTCATTGGCTGTTGTGAAAGCATAACAGGAATGGCAATTTACTGGGAAACTCCAATGAGAGAGATGGCCTGCATCACTTCAGAAGCCCCAGTGTTGATACTGTTGTCCCTGAGACTCTGAGGGGGCTTATCTGAAGGAAGCATTGCAATATGAACTTTGCTGCAAGATTAATTCAGAAGAAATATAAACAAGTCTGAGATTTGTTCAGTGGCCATTGGCCCACCAAAGGCATTCTGAGCAGACTGGGACTATTCTTTACGAGGTTTGGACATCCTAACAAGTTTAGTGGTATTATTCCATAGTTAGAGCATGGTTTGCTGGAAGCTACTCCTGCAGAAACTCATATGCCTGCATCCAAGAAGGACAAGGGCAGCAGGCATATGAGAGCACATTCCCTGCAATTCCCCTCAGACTTACACACCATCCTGACTTGGAACTATATTGCCATCTTTTATCATCACTGGGTCTAAATCCTGGAACTCCCTTCCCAACAGCTCTGTGGGAACACCTTCACCAGAAGGTCTACAATGATTCAAGAATGCAACTCACCACCATCCCCTCCAGTTCAAATTAGGGAGGGGCAATAAATTCTGGTCTTGCCAGCAATGGCCAGATTCCAAAAAATGAACAACTAATATCAAAGTCTTTCATTATCTTTGCAAAGTAGCTGAGGAAATAATTATGGCCCAGACCATCTTTCTGCTAAATGTTATAAATGTTAGATGAAGATTTTATAAGTTTAAAGTGCCAAGTTTCGCCCTGCAGGCTGATATGTAAGAAAGCCACAAGGTCACTTTATAGGATTATCTGCCCTTGGTCATTGTCTTGGAGGTGAAAATGTGAAAAGATGAACGAAGACCAAGTTAGATTAGATATTCATTTATTTAAGGATTCAGCTTCTGCAGATTATGAACCAAAGGAGCTTTCATTCATGAGTTCCTACATGCCAATATGCTTATTCGATGTCAAGCTTGTCCCATTGGGAAGTTCAAAACCCCTTTGGAAACTAAAGTACATAACAGACTCATATATCAGTGTAGCACAGGGAGAATGCTGACGTGTTGTTTTACAAATGGGATGTTAAATAAAGGCCCTGACTACTGTCTCAGTTCACAGGTTCATGGAAGGATTTCAAAAGAGGCAAGTTAAGTCTGTACCAACTCTATGTAAGAGAAATCCACTTAGGACTACTCCCACACCATCTCAAATGCAAATTCTTTCCTTTCATATATTTATCCATCTCTCTCTTGTACATTACAATCACATTTGCCTCCACAACCAGCCCTGGTTGTGCATTCCAGACACTTACTGCACAAAAAAAAGTTTTCCTCATGTTACTTATGCTTATATTTGCCATTTACCTTCATTCAATGTCCCCTGATATTTGACCCTTCCACCAATGAGAACAGTTACTTTATCCTCCCTGTTTATACTCTTCATGATTTTAAATACCTTGATTAGATCTCCTTGCAATGTCTCCCATCTGGGTTCAGTCCTGACCTTGGCTGCTGTCTGTGTGGAGTTCTCCCTGTGATCACATGGGTTTCCTTTGGCTGCTCCAAATCTCTCCCACACCCCAAAGATATGTGGGTTGTAGGTTAATTGGCTGCAATAAATTGCCCCTTATTATATGGGTGAGTGGGAGAATCTGGGGGGAGTTGATGGAACTGCAGGGAGAATTAAAGCGTAGAATTAGTATAAACGGATGGTGATGGATGTCACAGATTAGATGGGCCAAGTGGCCACTTCTGTGCTGCATCTCTCTCTATGGCCTTCGGATATGTTTCTGATCCTACACCATTTCCACCTCCACAACCCTGTTGAATTGATAATGCCACGAACATAGAGAAAGACGTGTACTAATTATGTTCTCTGAATATATTATGAATAAAGTATATTTTTAGGGAAAAAATAGGGATGGGAAATAAATACTGGCTTTGAAAGTGATGTCCAGATCTTGAGAAAAAAGAATAAGCAAAGAATCATGCAATGAACTTGGAACAAGTCAGGGTGGCTGCATGCAGAAGTGCACACCACAATCAATGGAGAAATCCACCAGTCTCTCCCCTCACCTCCCACGTCACGTCCATCAAAACCACACCCCAGTAAATGCCCAGTGGGTTGGCCTCCACTGATCACTCAGTTCACTGAGGATTGATGCCCTGTATTACAAGCAAACAAGGTGCTTTGTGCTTACACGCCACTAGAGTACAAGGTTACAACAGTATTTGCTCCCCCAAGTATTCATTCAATACAACAATTAACATTATTTGAACAGTGGGCTTTAAAGAAAAACTTGAAGAGTGATGAGAGGAGAGGCCAGGAGGTTAGGGAAGGTTTGGGAGAAAAGGGTGTCCCCCTGCAATGAAGAGAAAAGAGGTGTCAAAGTCAAGTTTATTGTCATATGCACAAGTACATATATGCACAGGGACAATGAAAAAATTACTTTCAGCAGCAACACAGGCACATAGCTTCAGAGACAAAACATTCACAAGAAAATCATAAATTATACAAAATTATACAAGAAAGAAGACAATTAAAACTAAAAAACAAAGTCCATTGTGGTGCACAGTGCTCAAAGTGGTCATAGTGTTGCTATACTGAGGTAGTGATTAGGGTTGCGCAGGCTGGTCTCAGAGGAATGCAGTGCTTTGGGACATGACACCAGTTGGAATGGTGGGTAGAGCATTGTTCAAACCTATGAAAGTTTTTCATAGGATAATTGTCATGGCACAGAAGGAGGCCGTTCAGCTCATCATGATTATGCCAGCTCCTTGCAGATCAATCTTGAGAGTCCCATTTCCTTGCTCTTTCCTTAGTGTCCTGCAACTTCAGTCCAGCTGAAGGGTCTCAACCCAAACATCAACTGTCCATTGCCCTCCACAGATGCTACCTGACCCACTGAGTTCCCCCAGCAGCTCATTTTTTTGCTCCTGCAAGTTATCCTCTCTAATGTGCCCATCTAATTACTTTCGAAGGCTCTGATTGACTCTTTCCACTTCCCTCAGTGGCAGTGAGTTCTCCTCTTCTGATTTCACCTCAACTTTGCCAATTCAGTTCCAATTTCTTCATGGGCTTTAAGTGTCAAGTTTCCTGTGATGTACTTCCCTGCTAGTCACGGTCACTGACACTCACTCCAAATCAGTGGCTAAGAGAGGGATCATTCACACATACATATATTTTGAGTTACACAGAGCACCAAGAGGGTTGCATGGTTTTTCTATTCACTTTATCACAGGGTTGTGGCTGCATTTGCATGGAAATTAATGGAACATTTTAAAACAGCAAAGTCTGAAATCCTGACACCAAAAAAAAATTAGTCTCAGAAATGTTCCAATTGCAGGGTATTTTTATTAATTCGAAGGAGAGCACTTTCTGCTGACCTGTACAAATATTTAATTACATGCGGTGTCAATAACAACTGATGGCTGACAGTATAAACATTTTAGTTGCAACCGCCTAAAGCTTGACTGTACATTACTTATTAACAAGATGTGGGCTGCAGCAATTATAACGTTTTCTACTAATGTCCCTATTTACTGAGTCACAAGAGTAGGTTGTGGTTCACAATACACACAGGCTGGCACTGGGCATGCTGTGTGATTTAGCACACATTGCTTAAAAGAAAATGCACAGAATGCTGCTTAAAACCTTGAGGCATAACCCTGACATTGGAATAACCAAGGAGCCTATAGTTTTTCAGGATATATATAAGTGAAGTATAATAAATATATGTATATATAAATTCACAACTTACTTAGCAGTTTGATTATTGTTTATAGATATGCTGAGCCAAGAATTAAACCATAGCCTTGAGGCAGCATAATTATTTACATATCATTATCAGCATGTTCCTAATTGCTTGAAGTAATATCGATGTTGCTGGATTTTACGAATTTCTTGATACTAGTGTGGTGAATTGTATTCTTGTGTCTGCGGTGTGTAATTGTCAGTGTGGAATGTTGTCAATTTGTGACTTGTCACAGGAAGTCAGTCATTGTCTGCACCAGGATCATGCGTGACAGAGTGATATGTTTTGATTTGTGTTAATGCTGATCAGAAACCCCACCTTTGTTAGATGTAAATAAAAGCACATTGTGACGGGAAGTTTGCTTCAGTGTAACCTGAGTGGCATGTCTATTTATTTTATATGAGATTTGTTATTCATCCGAAAAAAGATTGCCACACCTAGCGGACGACTTTCCAATTCTACTACAGTCCATACAACCTGCTGTCAGGATTGGTATTGATATTGCTTTATTGTTGTCACAGGTACCGAGATATAGTGAAAAGCTTTTGTTCTGCATGCCATCCGGACCGATCCTACAATACATAATTACATGGAGATAGTAAAAAGAAAACAGAATGCAGAATTTAATGTTGCAGTTATAGAGAAGGTACAATGGGGGTAGACAAATAAGGTGCAAGAGCCATGATGAGGTAGACTGGGAGATCAAGAGTTCATCATTTAACGTAAAAGAGATTTGTTCAGGAATCTGATAACAGTGGGATAGAAGCTGTCCTTGAGTCTGGTGGTTTGTGCTTTCAGGCTTTTGTATCTTCTGCCTGATGGGAGAGGGGAGAAGAGAGAATGTCCAGGATGGGAGGTGTCCTTGATTATGTTAGCTGTGTTCCCAAGGCAGCAGGAAGAGTAGACGGGGTCAATGGAGGGGAGGCTGGTTTGTGTGATGATTAGTCCATCCTTATGCCAAGAATCACTTTCTCATAGCAAATTGTGCAAGACCATTATGATCCCCGAATGCTGTTGGTAAGCATGTGACAATGGTGAGATGAGGAAAAGTGTCTTCACTCGGAGGTTGTGGAAACTCTGTCATTGACTTCATTCAAAACCAAGATGGATAGATTTCCGGATAGGAAAGTGAATGAAAGAAAATGAGGATGGTGCAGAAAAATTGTGCAAAGATAGATCAGCTGTGATCTTGATTAATGGGGGAGCAGGCGTAAAGCCAGCTGGCTGATTCCTGCTTCTAATTCTTCTGTCCTTATGTTTTTATAACCAAGTAATTGAGGGAAATCCATCCCCTCATTTTTTCAGGCTCCATCAAATATCGACATTGTGATTGGATCACGAGGGCACAATGAGATGAACATGGAATTCACTGTGGGGCTAGCAATTACACTGCGTACTTTTCTCCTTTCTTGACAGCTAGATGCGCAGTGGCTAAAGGCCTTTTGACAGCTCTTTCATCCTAGAGGCTCTTGCATCAACATTTAATTCAGAGTTATGTCAAATGTGAGACAGGATAAAAAGTTCTGATTGTGTTTCCTAATTAATAAGACATAGACATAGAGTCTTATGACTCAGAAGCAGGCCCTTCTGCCCATCATTTCAATGCTGGCCATCAATTACGCATATCCATTGATCCCACATTGGAGACAAAACTTCCTCAGCAAGATTTTGTTCATTGCTCCATCTTTTAATGTCAATATTTACCTCAGTGGAGATCTCCCTTACCTCTGTACGTTTAAGTCCTACACAGGTTGCAAAACTCTAGGCTGATGCTCCAGTGAGGAAGTGCTAGACTGCCTTTCAGAATGGGTACAAAACTGAAGCCCTGCCTACTTCAGGTAAACAATGTTATGGCACAGTTTTAGAGAAAGGGAGAATTATCCCTGCTGCTTGGTCCAGTACATACTATGACCAAAATGGGTGTAGGAATTCTAATGTAGAGTGCCATGCTTGTGTGTGCAACATAACGGAATGATTTATGTTGCATGATTTGTGTAATTTAAATATAGATCCTCCATGTTGGGCTGTTAATCAGTGTCCAACACTCATTTTGACTTGGCCTTCTTCACAAGCACTTCTTCACAAGCACTTACCTTATCAATTCAGCCTTTCTTGTTCCCTTCCACCTCTCAGGTTTCCTAAGGTCGAGGAAACAGTCTGACAATAAGGTAAGACAGAATGGTTGTTAAAATAGCGATGAAATCCCTGATTGTAATCATTAAATGAGCAACACACCTCCTGAGAATCAGAAAAATAATACTGCAGATGCTGGAAATCTAAAATAAAAAAGAACATGCTAGATAAACATCCTTAGTTCCCTTGGTCCTCACTTTCTACTCCACAGCTCTGCAATCAACGGCTCATACTTCACACTTTCCATCGCCTCCAATGAGATTCCACCACTAGACACATTTCCCTCCCCTTTCATAATTCCCTTCATGATTCCCAAAGTCAACTCTTCCATCCCACTGACCACACTCCCTCTCACAGCACTTTACCATGCACTACAGGATAAGCAACACCAAGTATTTTATCTCATCCCTTCCCACCAGCCAGGGGACCAAACAGTCCTTCCAGGTGAAGCAGTGATCCACTTGCACTTTTTCCAATCTAATGTACTGCATTTGGTGCTCACAGATTTGGTGCATACAGGGCACCCACTTTGCACTGCATCCCCATTCAGACACAAAGGTGATTTTGAACTTTCATTTGTCCATCACTTTAATTTTTCATCCCACTCTCACACTGACCTATGTCTCTGTAGCTTTCTACAATGTTCCAGTTAAGTCAAGGAAAGCTTGGCATACAACACCTCACCTTGTGTCTGAGCATACTCTAGCTTTCCAAATTCAACTATTTCAGATGATTAACATTTCTTGTCTGACTGAGAAGTGGTCAGTTCTCCGTAGATTATCCACCAAGAATAGCAACTAAGTTTTTCCCTCTCCACATATACTTTTGGGCATTTCCAGCATTCTCCTTTCAGTTTCAGGTTTCAGCAACAGTTCTGACCTGCATTTCAAAGCTTTTATGTCTCCTTCGGTCTGTTTTCTCTCCCTTACAGAAACCATTAATCTATTAACCTAATGATTCTGTAAACTAAGCAATCCTGGCCTCACCCTATCAGAGAAATTCTCTTTGTCCCATCTATCTCTCCCCCACCTTCTCTGAAACTTAAAACTGACTCTTTTTCTCTCAAATTGGTAAATTGGAAAATTGTTTTAATTATTGTCACATGTACTGAGATGCTGTGAAAAACTTTGTTTTGTATGCCATCCATGCAGATCATTTCATCACATCAGTAAATCAAGACAGTACAAGGGAAAAGCAATAACAGAATGCAGAATATAGTGTTGCAGTAACAGAGAAAGTGCAGTGCAGGTGAGGTCAAGAGTCCATTTTATTATACAGGAGGTCTGTTCAATAGTCTTATAACAGCGGGATAGAAGCTGTCCTTGAGCCTGGTGATTAGCGCTTTCAAGCTTTTGTATCTTCTGCCCGATGAAAGGAGGGAGAAGAGAGAACATCCAGGGTGGGAGGGGTCTTTGATTATGTTGGCTGCTTTCCTGAGATAGGGAGAAGTGTAGGCAGAGTCCAAGGAGGCGAGGCTGTTTTTTGTGATGTGCTGAGCGGTGTCCACAACTTTCTGCTCTTCTTTCCCTGAAACATTGATTCTGTTTCTCTCTCCAAAGATGTTGCCTGATCTGCTGAGGGCTTCCAGCATGTTTCAGCATGCTACAAGGAGAAAGTCCTAGGATTACACCACTTTCTCCCTGTGGACTACAGGAGGGAGGGAATGGAGTGCAGGCTCCAAGAGGATCAATGATAGGGAGGTAATGGGAAGTGACCTCTTTTGTTGTACCCAGTCCAGACAAAGTGACTCTCTCTGCAGTGATATTTGGTATTTAGTTCATTATTGTCACAGGTACCAAGGTACAGTGAAAAACTTTGTTTTGTATGCCATCCATACAGAGCATTCCAAAATATAAGTACATCAAGGTAGTATAAAAGGAAAAGCAATAATAATGCAAAATCTTGTGCTACAGTTACAGTTACAGAAAAAGTGCAGTGCAGGCAGACAATAAGGTGCAAGGGCCATGACGAAGTAAATTAAAAGATCAAGGGTTCATCCTTATCATACAAGATCAAGAGTCATCCTTAATGGCAATATAATTCACAAGTAATGAGGGGAGCACAGAAGGCACATAATAATTTCTCATGTCATCCTTTCGAGGTCCATCCTTATTGATTAGAGCAATTTAGTGACTGAATCCCTGATCAATTTACTGAAAGTTCATTACAAATGTTTGCAATGAACTTTATTTCTGCATTGTTCGACTGAATGGGGATTCTCACACCTTGGGAGGGGAGAGGAACTAGAGCCACCACCGCCAGACTCTTTAGGGAGGTCATGGAGGGGCCTCAGAGTTCCCCACCCCTACCTGATGCACAGGATCTCCTTCATGGCAATTACCTAACTTATGAGAAAGTATGGGTGCCTTTCTTCCTCTCCCCTGCTGCTTTCTTTCCTCCATGGCAGCCATTGTGTGTGTTGCTGGGGGATGCCTGTCCTGAGGACTGTGCCTTTAAGGGCTTACACCCTTCTCAGTTTGCAGCACAGAATTGGGTTGGGAGAGGAAGAAAGCTGAGTGAGATCCTGTCAGCCAGGCAGGCGCCACTTCAGCGTATGTCTCTGGGTGTAAGCCACCTCAACGCTGCTTCAAATGTTTTTCAGCTACTTTCTCGATTGTTTGCCGGGAACCTGAATGCATGTCATCTTGACTGAGAGTGACAGGTTAGAGCAGCAAAAAACGATGACACCTAATCTTTTAGGCATGCACAATTATTCCAGTTTAAAATAGAAGTGCATTTATAAAGCAATTTTTTGTAAACTCAGATGTCCCAACACACTTGAAAGAATTACTACTGAGGCATAGTCAGCATATCAATGCAGGAAATACAACAACCAATCTATACAAGGCAAGCTCCCAATACCGTCAATAACTAGGTAATCTAGTTTCAGGAGTTGGGGTAACTATAGGCCAGGACACCGGGGGTAATTCCCTTACTCTTTGAAATGGTGCCATGGCAAGTTTTACATTCATCTCAACAGGCCTTGGGTTAAACATTGCAATGACAGCATCTCCAACAGTGCAGCACTCCCTCAGAGCAATATTGGATTGCTAGTCTAAAGTTTTTAATTAAACAGTCTGGAGTAGGATTTGAACCCACAATGTTCATATGCAGAGACAAAAGTGGTACTAAATGCTTGGCAGTGTCATTTAATGAAAATAAATATTCTTTTTGGAAATAAAACTGTTTAGTTTTCTTTACAATCATACTGTTTCAATGAAATTGTTCACAGATTGTTGTAAAAACACCTGCAGCTAATAGAAAGAATTGTCTTAGTTTCTAACTTTACTTTTAATTAACCATGTTACATTTAACATCAGTTAGCAGGAACACTGTCCCAGATATTAGTTTATATTGGGTTTAGTTCCTTCTAAGATAGAAAAATCTACTAAAATTAGTTCAAGTTAACTCATGCACACTTTTAGGTAAGCAATACTTAGATGTTTTTACTGCTAAATGGTCTGCTGTGACATAGCACAAAGGTTTTTGAAAGTTGTGTTTCTCACTTCTGGTTGTTTTTTTCCTTCTCACATCATCTGCTCTTTAAATCACTTTCTCTGCTTTGTCTTTCTGTTTTGCTCACATTTTCTTTCTCTCCCTCCCTCTTATACCCCCTTCCCCCCCTGCCATTAATACTCTCCATCTCTCTCTTTTCCTCACGTGCTCTCTGACACTTCCACACTCTTTTGTCTCTTCTTTCTCTCTCTCACACTTTCTCACTATTCTCACACATGGTCTCTCTCTAGTTCTTTTGCTCTCATTTTCTCTCACTCTCTCCCACACATTCTCTTCCTCACTCACACTCTTCTCTAACATTATCTCACCCTTACAGACTCCCTCATAATCTCTTTCTCTCATTCTCGTTCTTTCTCTCATCCCTCTCAGTCTCTCTCTAATGCACACTTTGTCTGTCACATGCACACATACTCATTCTCCCTTTTGTGCTCATTTCCTTGGCTTGAATGCAAAACCCTAGCTTGATGCTTGTTCGTGGTATTGAGAAAGTGCTGTACAACCAGACAAACCATGTATAGTACAGTGGCACAGCTGGTAGAGATGCTGCCTCACAGCACCAAAGGCCCAGGTTCAATCCTGACCTTGGGTGCTCTCTGTGTAGAGTTTGCGCATTCTCCCTGCGACCACATGGGTTTCCTCTGGGTGCTCATACTTACTCCCATATCCCAAAAAACCATGTGGGTTGGTAGGTTAATTAGCCACCATAAATTGTCCCTAATATGTAGATGAGTGGTAGGATCTGGGTATAGTTGATGAGAATGTAGGGAAAACAAAAAAGGGATGAGATTAATGTAGGATAAGTGAAAATGGATGCTTGATGGTCAGAGCAGACTCGATGGGCTGAAGAATTTGTTTCCGTACTGTATCTCTCTTTGACACTATGACTCCTAAGATGTGAAACTAAACCCTTGTCTGTACTCTCAAGTGGATGTAAGGCCTAAAAAATTTGTTTTGTGCTCTGTGGTGGAATTTTATCAAAGATAAAACTCTTGTCACATCCCCAGGCATTTTCACAAAAGAATCATTAAACAATGGGATTCCCACTGCGTTATGACAACAGACAGGCAAAAGTCTGACCAAAGGTAAGATAAGATAAGAAAAGATATAAATATTTATTTATTAGTCATAGGTACATCGAAACATACGGTGAAATATGTCTTTTTGCGTTACTGAGAATGTGCTGGGGGCAGCCTTCAAGTGTCGCCACTCTTCCGCCACAGCTCCTAACCTGTATGTCTTTGGAATGTGGGAGGAGACAGGAGCACCCGGAGGAAACCCACGCAGACACAGGGAGAACGTACAAACTCCTTACAGACAGCGCTAGACAGATGGGAGCAAATTCCAGAGTTTAGGACCACGGCAGCTGTGGAAGCCACCAGTACTGGAGTGATGACGCTCAGAACCACGCAAAGCTCAGAACTGGAGGAGTTCCAATTTCTCAGAGGATTGTAAGGCTCGTGAGATTTCTGAGATAGGAAGGAATGACATCACACAGGGAATTGAAAGCAAGAGTGCAATTTTTAAAACAGGGGCATGGCTTGGCTAAGAGTCAGTGTAGGTCAGCAGGCACAGCGGCCAAAGTGGCTAAGCGATACGCAGAACAAAACGTCGAATTTTAAGTGCAGCTTGCAGCCAGATCAAAGATCGCACCCAATCTAGAACCTCCACCCTCTGCTTTCTTGCAAGAAGTAGAAGCAAATGACAGGAGTTTAGAAGTAAACAGCACAGTACCCAACATGAAATTCTATTCCCTCCGCTTAAGCCAGGAGATTTACACCCAAGATCAATTGTTCTTCTTGTGGGTTAAATAATAATGATAAAAGAATATTGCAAGACAGCAGATAATAGCAGTGAGACAGGTGCTTTGGAGAAATATGTTGATTTCTTGGGGGCTTTATTAGCTTGCCGTCTGCACAGCAGTTGAGAAAAGGCTGAAGCCAGCCAGACACAGCTGACAGGGCCAACAGCTGCTGTTTTGGCTTGATTCTGCTTTTTATTGCCGCACATTATAAGATTACCCAGGCTCATGCAGCTCGAGCTGGCCAAATCTTTGCAAGCAGTTTTGTCAACAGTGATTCCCTCCACCTGAACGATACAAAGTGGGGCTCCTCACTGGGCGTTGTGGCTTTCCACAGTGCAAAAAATGGAACGATTATCCACAAGCCTCCACAGCATCAGGTTATTGATGTGTCACTCTGATAAGTTCCTCGCCGTCATTTACGATGCTTGATGTTTTCTCTATTGCAGGGGTGAGCTAATTGCTAGAATTTTGGTTCAGTAGGCTAAACATTTTTAACTACAGGTCTTCCTTTCATAAATGTCAAAAATAATATTATATGATCTCTTTAATATGGAAACAAAATCACTTCAGGCAAAAATATTGTTCCCTGACATTATTAAGCTGAGTAATAGCCCATCTATTTCTGTTCTCACTGACACCCCTCAATCACGTGTCTTTGTTTTGGAACTGGAGATAAATGGATGTGATGGCAGTTTCTGCGCCATGCAACAGTGTTCCCCCCAATGTGATGTCACTTCCTGCCAACATAAAAAAGTTAAATGAAGCAGACTGACAACTATCAGTTCTGGAGGGAGTCGCCAGCTGTAAGTTCTTAGTGGGCTGGCTCAGCTCAGTTGGACCTTGCACGCATATTTGGCCAAAGATGGAAGTCCAAGCCAAGCTAGAAGTTGGATGCTGAGGGCATTTTTCGCTTCCTGCTTTGCTGCTGAGCCCAGAGGTGGAATACAAACAACCTGGAGAGAGGTTCAGGATGCACTTTGCACCTGACCACTCAACTTTATGCCATGGTACTTTGGTGAGCATTCGCTGACCCTGTTCATCTGGCCAACCTTGCAGAAGAAGTTAAGTGCAGGTAAATGTTTGAGTTATTTTACTTTATTCATTATAAGGTTTTTAGTTATTTGTATGTTTTTAAGGTGTCTATATTTTTTATTTTTTAAATAATTTGATATATTTTTAAATTATTTACATCTGCTCCAATGGCTTTTAAATTCCCTTTAGGGAACATTTACAAATTGTTCCAAGAACATTTGACAGTAGCAAGCTCAGCTTGATTAGGCCATACCCGCATACTCGACCAAGATGGAAGTTCGAGATGGGCCATCCACCTATTCCAGCTGTTGGGTTCCAGGGCCTCTTCTTGGAGCTAACTCCACCTCTACGTTACAAGGAGAAAGGGTTCATTTTATCCAGTTCTCCACATCCAGATGCAACCACAAAGAAGGCATGGTTCTACTTCATTAGGAGTTTGAAGAGATTCGGTATGTCACCAAAGACTCTTACAAGATTCTATAGATGTACGGTGAAGAGCATTCTGACTGGTTGCATCACAGCCTGGTATGGAAGCTCCAATGCACAGGATCGCAAGAGGCTGCAGAGGGTTGTAGACTCAGCCAGCTCCATCATAGGCACAACCCTCTCCACCATCGAGGACATCTTCAAGAGGTAGTACCTCAAGAAGGCGGCATCCATCACTAAGGACCCTCACCTTCCAGGACATGCCCTGTTCTCATTACTACCATCGGGGAGGAGGTACAGGAGCCTGAAGACCTGCACTCAACGATTCAGGAACAGCTTCTTCCCCTCTGCCATCAGATTTCTGAACGGTCCATGAACCCAAGAACACTAACTCATTATTCCTTTTTTTTTGCACTATTTATTTATTTCTGTAATTTATAGTAATTTTATGTCTTTGCACTGTACTGCTGCTGCAAAACAACAAATTTCACGTCACATAAGTCAGTGATAATAAATCTGATTCTGATTCTGATTCGAATTTTAGTGCATTTGTGTGGGCTAGTCTGAGACAGTCTAACCCACTGCATTGCACTGGATTCAGTCACCATACCTAGAGTGTTAAAAAGAAACAAGTGTGTCTGGGAGATTTTGGTAAAGTGAATCCCTTTATTGCAAATACAAGTTGGTACCAATCCAATAAGAAGACACCAACTCCAAACTATAGATTCTGTAACATCGAATGACACCTAATATGCTAATACATCAATTAATCTTTGCAAGCAAGGGTAAAAGAATACATGTTATGCTGTGTATAACGTGATGGTATCACAGTGGTACCCAAGCTGTGTTCCACCATCACTGGGTTATGGAGCATGGTCTAGGGGAAACATAGGGGTTCCAATACATAAGGAAGCCATGAGTCATAGCGTCATACAGCATGGAAACAGGCCCTTCAGCCCAATTGGTCCATGCCAACCAAGATGCCAATCCAAACTAGTCCCATTTGCCAGCTTTTGGCCTACAACCTTCTATACCTTTCCTATCCATGTACCTGTCCAACTGTCTTTTAAAAGTTGTTATCGTTCCTGCCTCAACCACTTCCTCTGGCAGCTCATTCCTTATACGCACCACCCACTGTTTAAAAAAGGTTGCCCCTGAGGTTACTATTAAATCTTTCCCCTCTCACCTTAAACCTATTCCCTCCAGTTCTTGATTCCCCAAGCTTGAGAAAAAGACTGAATGCATTCACCCTGTCTATGCCTCTCACAAAACTTCTCTGGGAGTTTTTTGGTAGAGCCATTCAAAATTAATCCCAGTGGCACAGACTTGGCTTTGTGTCTTATTCTGCTTCCAATAACTTTTCCCTGTTTTACCTAAAATATTCAAAAGTCTCAGCTTCAAGCCTTCCCCAGAGCAATGTTGCAGCCCCTAACCGTACACTCATTCAGATAGTTGAACATGCTTTGTCAGAGAAACCTCACCTGGAGGAAGTAATCTTACCCTACTCACACTACAACTTCATTTTAATAACCTAAATTAAGTCATCCCTTACACATTGCCTTTCAGCCATCACCCTGTAAGCGCTCTTGCCTCTGAGGGGGAAAGTTGTAGGTTTATAAATCAGTATGGAGCCCTTAACCCAGTTCTCAATAGTGACGTTTAAGAGGCTTTTAGATAAACACTTGAATATGCAGGGAATGGAGGGATATGGATCATGTGCAGGCAGAAGAGAATTAGTTTAATTTGGCATTGGGTTCAGCACAGATATTGTGGACCAAAGGGCCTGCTCCTGTGCTGTACTGTTCCTTGTTCTATGTTCTATGTTCTGTTATGTCCCATCACAACACAAAGAGAATGTGGCAGTGTCGAAAGTGACATCTTTAAGAGGAGGTGCAATACCAGGATCCCCAATCCTCTCACAGATGCTGTTCCAAAGAACTTCAGTGAAGCTCTCCCCAGTGTCCTGGCCACTATTTACACATCAATGGGCAACACTTAAGTAAATGATCGAGCAATTCACCTCATGCTAAGTACAAAACAGATTCCTACATTTCAACTTTTTTCGCTCATTGTCTGTGCTGATGCATTGTAAACCCAATTTTCCAGAGCATAGGTGCGCAGTGCCCAAAGTACACCACCGGGCACTCTCCATCGTGTTCTCTGCTAGAGTAGACGGGGATGCCTTCACATCAGTTCCCAAACATTGGAGGAAAGTGGCATTACTCAAAGGAAAAGGGAAACAGAACTTCAAACATTTCTCACAATGATGAACTTCTTGATTATCATGTGACTGCAGCAGTCACAGGTTTGGTCATGTTGACTTTATGTGGCAGCTAGCCACTTGATGGCAAAACCAGAGGATGAGAAAAGGATAATGGCCTTACAAACCCAAGATCGAGATAATGGCCTTTTGAATTACGTGCACATAGATTACAGTTTATAAGACCATTAGATGTAGGAGCAGAATTAGGCCATTCAGCCCACTGAGTCTACTCTGCCATTCAATCATGGCTGATTTTTCTTTCTCAATCCCATTCTCCTGCCTTCTCCCCGTAACCCTTAACCCTCCTTACCAATCAAGAACCTATCAGTCTCTGCCTTAAATATACCCAATTACCTGGCCTCAGCTACCCTCCACGAATACCACAGATTCACTACCCTCTGGCTGAAGAAATTCTTCCTCATCTCAGTTCTAAAGGGACATCCCTTTATTCTGAGGCTGTGTCCTCGGATCCTAGACTCTCCTACTAATGGAAAAATCCTCTCAACGTCCACTCTATCCAGGTCTTTCAGTATTCAATAGGTATCAATGAGATCCCCCCTCATCCTTCTGAACTCTGTCGAGTACAGACCCAGAGCCATAAAATGCTCCTCATATGTTAAGCCTTTCATTCCTGGAATCATTCTTGTGAACCTCCCTTGGAACCTCTCCAAAACCAGCACATCGTTTCTTATATACAGAGCCCAAAATTGCTTACAATATAAAACAAATGCAGTCTGACCAAAGCCTCAGCAGTACATCCTTGCTTTTATATTCTAGTTTTTATAAAGGTTAATGGAACTTTATCAAAATGGAACCAACTTGTTGGATCTAAGTAAGAATGAACTGTCAGCAAGAGATCATTTTATAATGTTACACCGATCCAGTGGAATGGGCAGTGTGCACCTCCATGTTAATATCACAACATTTAGGATGTGAGATAATCGGGGGAAATTAGTAATGGGTTTGCTTCTGTGCAGAGGGAGGATCATCCAGGTGGGATGTTAAATAGAGATCTTGTCTTTAAAGGACAACAGGCAACTTTAAAGTTTAATTTGGCATTGTGTTTGACACAGACATCATGAGCTGAAGGGTCTGTACTATACTGATGCAGAGTCTCGGCCCGAAACGTTGACCATCCATCCCTTTGCCTCCACAGATGCTGCCTGACCCGTTGATTCTTCCAGCAGTTTGTTTTTCAGCTAACATCATCACATTGCTATTCATGGCCACTTGGTGTGCCCTGTTTTCTCATTTAGATGCTGAATATTATCCCTCTTGGGGGAATCCAGAACTATGAGGCATGGTTTCAGAATATAGGGTCACCCGTTTAAGATGGAGGTGAGAAGGAATAACTTGCTTCAAAGTGTTACCAGTTCTCTATCCCAGAGGGCAGTGGATGCTAAGTCACTGAATATATTTTGGATGGAGGTAGATTTATGGGAGACAAGGGTCATGCGAAACAGAACAAAAAATGAATTTGAAGCGATGATCTTATTGGATTACAAGGCATACAAGGGGCCATACACGTTATGTTGCAGGTGTATAAGTCATTGGTGAGGCCGCATGAAGAGTATTGTGTACGGTTACCCTGTTATAGGAAAGACGTCATTAAGCTAGAAAGGGTGCAAGGAAGATTTACAAGAATGTTGCCAGGACTTGAGGACCTCAGTTACAGGAAGAAGTTGGGCAGGCTAGCACTTTATTCATTGGAGTGTAAGAGACTGAGGGGGTGATCTCATAGAGGTGTACGAAATCATGAGGGGCACAGATAAGGTGAATGCACATAGTTTTTATTCCCAGGGAAAGGGAATTAAAAACAAGAGGGGATAGGTTTAAGGTGAGAGGGGAAAGATTTCAAAGGGACCCAAGAGGCAACTTCTTCACGCAGAGGGTGGTGTGTATATGGAATGAGCTGCCAGAGGAAGTGGTTGAGGCAGGAACGATAACAATATTTAAAAGGCAGTTGGACAGGTGCGTGGATAGGAAAGGTTCAGAGGGATATGGGCCAAACGCAGGCAACTGGGATTGGCTTAGATGGGCACGTTGGTCAGCAAGTTGGACCAAAGGGCCTGTTTCCATACTGTATTGCTCTGTGTGTGACTCTGATTCTATAACTGACTCCATCTCCCATTTCTTTTGTTCTTAGGTATATTACATTGATAACAACACTTCAAGACGACTTTATTGGCTTTATAGCAGTTATGGCATCCTGGGTCTATGGAATTTGCCACATCCTTTTCCTTTCTTTCATATCAAACCAAAGGCCTTGTCATATCAAAATTCAACTAATATAACACATGCAGTAGCAGAGCTAGTAAAGCAGCTGTCCGACAGCTCCAGCAACTTAGGTTCAATCCTGAGCCCTGGTGCTGTTGGTGTGGAGTTTGCATGTTCTCCCTGTGACACCATTTTCCTTGAGGTGCTCCAGTTTCTCCCTTCCACATCCCAAGGGTGTCCAGGTTGGTAGATTACTTAGCTGCCATAAATCTCCTCTAGTGTGTGGGTGAGTGGTGAATCTTGGGGGGGGGGTTGATGGGAACTTGTGTAAATGGGTGCTCGATGGTCAGTATGAACTTGGTTGGCCAAAGGGCCTGTTTCTGTGCTGTATGATGCAATGCAATGGCAGAGTGCTAATATTAAATTCCTCTTCGAACTCACATTAGAGGAGTTCTCCACAGTGACCAAGCCACAAGTCTCCGGGATATGGGAAGAAACTGGAACACCCTGAGGAAACCCATGTTGTCACAGGGAGAGCGTGCAAACTCCACACAGACAGCACTGGAGGTCAGGATTGAACCTGGGTCACAGGAGTTGTGAGGTAGCAGCTCCACTAGCTGTGCCTCTGCATTCATTATCCCTCCATCAGCATCCCTGTCATCACCTTGGTATATGTGGAGCTTACTGTGCAAAAATTGACTGTCACACCTCCTGCCTTCCTCTCTGTGGTATAGACTACACACACAATTCAATGGAGCCAAATTTCAGAAGCAGAGATCATCATACATACATTACTACGTCACGTGCTTAGAACACGAATTTCCACCTGAACAGTGGTCCATTAACCCGAAGATTTTGACTACAAGCTTTGGAGTGGGCATTTTCTCTACAATTCAAAATAAAGGACAACACTTCAAACTGAAGTACCTCATTGGCTGGAAAGCAGTTTGGGATGGACCGAGGTTGTAAAAGGTGCAGTCCGAAATTATTTCTTTCTTATTTGTACGCAGTGCTTTGTGACAAACTTTGCTTTCTGTACTGGTAGCCAAAAATTCCCGCCCATATTTTCCACATGACAGCACATGAGTGCTGAGACTTGACACAGACAGTCTGTTGGCACACACTATTGTTCTCTTGCTCGGAACCATCAGCAAGCATGATAAAACAATAATAATAGTCTGCTCGCCGAGGTGCATTTCACTTAAACTGATTTGCACAAACATCTGTTCATTTCTCATCAGAAGCCCATGGCCTAGTTCTCAGTTGCTTCATTACTGAGAGGGTATACTGGTTGTACAGGACCTATAAACACAGAGCTGTAGGAGCTGTTTGTTTACAGCTTGATCTAAACTAGCTGTTTCTGATTCCCCTGGGTGGAGCCCTGGATGTCGGATGGTCTTCTGCCTGCTGTGTACTCTGGTCAACATGCCCAGCTTTTTTCCAGCATTCAGGTTACAAAAGTCTGGAATTTTACTTGTTTCAGGCAAGATGAGGTTTGGATTTGGCTCCCTCGTGTCTGCTGTGGCACTGTTTTAGTTCTCTTACCCTAAGTCAGAAGGTTGTGAGTTCAAGTCCTGCTCTAGAGACACGTTTATGAAAATCTGGGCCAATGTCCCAGTGCAATACTAAGGGGATTAAGAACATAGAACATAGAACAGTACAGCACAGAACAGGCCCTTCGGCCCACAGTATCATGCTGAACTAATTAGCTAATGACACCTAATCCCTTCTGCCTGCACATGGTTCATATCCCTCCCTTCTCTGCATATTCATGTGTTTATCCAAAGGCCTCTTAAATACCTCTATGTGTACCTGCCTCCACCAAAACCCCCAGCAGCACATTCCAGGCACCCACCACTCTCTGTGTAAAAAACTTTTCCCACACATCTCCTTTAAGCTTTTCCCCTCTCACCTTAAATGCACACCCTCTGGTATTAGATATTTCAACCCTGGGATAAAGATACAAGCTGTTTGCTCTATCTATGCCTCTCATAATTTTATAAACTTCTATCAGGTCTCCCCTCAGCCTCCACCACTCCAGAGAAAACAACCCTAGCTTGCCCAACCTCTTCTTATTCCACATGCCCTAAGAAGCCCTAAGAACCCTAAGGGTTCTGGGGTAGATATCCATACAATGTTGCATGCACTCAATGTATGCATTTTGAAGTCAGCTTCCAAAATCTGGTTCTCCATTTAGCATGAACAGGAGGGGTAGTTTTCTATCCCAATATCTTTTGCTGAGACATTAATCTGAGCTAGTATCTGTTTTCTTTGGTGTCTGTTAAAAAGCATGTGGCATGACTTTGAAAAGAACGGGAGAGTTATCCTGCTTGAATGACGTTGGAAGGGTGTAAACCTCATAAAAGAGAATTTACATCACTAAATGCAAGCCCTAACTTTCTGCAGTAATCTTAATTTGTTGATACAATTATAAATGCAGCAAATTCCTGTTCAGGGAGAGGTTGAGGTTAGCCGCTGATTCCTCAGGTCTAGTGTTGGCGCAGTGCAAATCTCCTAGCAATTGGCAGCAATTTGCAACTCGTAACATATCTGCTCCATGGCAAAAGTTGCTGACTTGCACATTGAGAATAGCATTAACTCGGCATTAATCTCCCAACAAGTTCCGAACAAATATTTCAGCTTGTGCTGGTTTGACAACTTTGAACCAGTATACTAAACCTGGCTGTTCAGTTGTGAACGTGGTTTTGCTAATTTACTTGCTTGCACTGGTGGTCATTTTATGCACAGTCTTCTATACTGCAGATGTAACTGAAGCACAATTTATTTTTAATTGCTCTTATTCAAGGGAAAAAAATTGCGGTTATATATACAATGAATCATGATTGACAGTCATTGCTTTATGCTTTCTACAAGTTGTCACTGGAGTTTCCTCACTGTGATATCAGAAATATGCAATTAGTCACACAACAAGTTACAGGAGGCCATTCAAGCCCTCAGGAATATTCTGTTATTCAATTAGACGATGGCTGCCCTGTATCTCAGCTCCATTCCTTCACACCAGACTCCACAATTCCTTGATAACTTAGAGGCACAAGAGTTTGGAATTCTTGGAGAAAAAAACAAGGTGCTGGAGGAACTCAACAGGTCAGGCTAGCACCTGTGGCAGGGATATGGGACAGTTGATGTTTCAGGTCAAAACCTGCATCTGGTCAGTCCAGATGAAGGGTCTCAACCAAAATGTTGGACAGTGCATTTCCCTCCGCAGATGATGCCTGACCCTCTAATAACCTAAACTAGCAAAAACATCAGTGGTTTCAACTGACACATCAGTATACAGAGCCTTCTGGAAGAAGAGGGTTTTAATTGTTGTACTCTTTGTGTGAAGGAATGATTTCTAACTGAAGTCTAGGAAAGCCTGATTCTGATTTGAGGATGGTGCCCTTGTGTTTGGATTCTGATCTATCCATCACTTCAAACACATTGATCAGATCACCTCTTGATCTCCCATTACAAAAGAGAGCTTTATGCACCTATTTAATAAAATATCCTATACCAGCCTCTTAGCTGAAGGGCTAAAGAATGTCCATCTAACCCCACTAAATGTTGAATTTTACTTGCAATCACTTTTGAACCTCTATAAAATATGAAAAATATTGGAAGAGATACCAGGAGACTGGGATGGGACAAGCCATAACCTAGATGATATTATTTACTCTGATGCAAAAGCACCACAAGAACACAAGAACATAGGAGCAGGAGTAGGCCACTTGGCCCCTCAAGCCTGACCTGCCATTCAATATGATCATGGCTGATCGATCACATGCCTCACCTCTTCTTCTGTTCCAGATCGCCATAGTTTTCAATCCCTGGATATGTCAGAAATCCTCCATTTTAAATAATTCTTAGGAGTTAGCCTCCATAATTTTCCAAGGGCAGAGAATTGCAGAGGGTCACTACTCTCTGCAGGAAGAAATTTCTACAGACTTCGGTTTTAAATGACCAGATTTTTATCTTCAAACTATGTCCCTTTGTTCAAGATACTCCCACTTGTGAAAACATCTACTCTGTCATACCCCTCAGGATCTTATATGTTTCAATAAGATCACCCCTCATTCTTCTAAACTCCAAAGAGTGATGCAGCTGATGTCTCTTCAGGAAAACTGCAAAATCTTTTCACAAGATCACAAGACAAGGGAGCAGAAGCAGGCCATTCGGCCCATCGGGTCTGCTCCAAGGAAAGGGAAATAGAAATGAGAAATGGGGAATGGGGGAAGAAAAAAAAACTATTCTAATCCCAATTTCCGACCTTATCCCCATATCCCTTGATATCATGACCATTTAGATATCTATCTATGCTCCTCCTTGAAACGCCCCCACTGATCTGGCCTCCACTGCTGTACCGTGGGCAAGGAGTTCCACAAATTCACCACCCTCTGGCTAAAGAAATTTTCCTCATCTCTGTTTTGAAACTGTACCCTCTAATTCTAAAGATTGTGCCCTCTGGTCCTGGACTCACCCACCAAGGGAAACAGCCTAGCCACATTTACTCTGTCCTTTCCTATCAATATTTTAAATGTCGCTATGAGGTCCCCTCTCATTCTTCTGTACTCCAGTGAGTACAGTCCAAGAGCTGACAAATGCTCCTCATACGTAAAGCCTTTTCATTCCTGAAGCCCTTTCATTTTACTCTGGAGCTGGAGTGAAGCAGCATATGAATGGGTTATTTTTCTCTGTGGAGAAGATCATGAGTTACCATTTAAAAGGAATACTGAAAATGGAGAGAAATGACAAATGGATGCAATAAATAATTCAGGGATGCAACTCATGGTATAATGAAAAACCATTTGACCTCCTTACCCTTTTTCTCAACAAAATTATCTTCCTGAACCTTAGCAACTGCAAACCAACCCTTTCTTAACTCTGCATTGTGGCAAAAAAACAATACAAAGTGTAAACTAATAATGGCTGTGAGGTCCAAATGAGTTTTGCAACCCCCCCCCCCCTCGGAAAAGCAGCAAACATAATCAAAGATCCCTCCCACCCTGGGACATTCTCTTTTCTCCCCATTGGGCAAAAGATACTAAAGCCTGAAAGCACGTACCACCAGGCTCAAGGACAGCTTCTATTCCACTGTTATAAGAGTATTGAATGGACTGCTTGTGCGATAAAATGGATTCTAAATCTCACAATCTACCTCGTTGTGGCCTTGCATCTTATTGTCTGCCTGCACCTGCACCTTCTCTGTAACTGTAGCACTATATTCTGCATTCTGTTATTGCTTTTTCCTTTGTACTACTCCACTGTATCTGATGTGATGAATGATTCTGTATGGATGGCATACAAAACAAAGTTTTTTCACTGTTACCTCGGTACATGTGACAATAATAAACCAATTACCAATTATCAATTATCCAAATCAACTACAGACCCAGCTTGAATTATTTTTCTGTGATATCTTCCACTTCCCTTCAGAACATCACTAACTATTTTACAGTAAATGATAGGACTTAGGTACTGCAGGAAGTTCAGGAGTCAAATTGCCCACAGCAAGCTCCCACCGCCCAGCTATGTGATAAACAAACAAATATCTATTATTACTGATTTAAAAACAAAAACACTGCATATGCTGGAAAATCTGAAATAAAGAGAGGATAGTGCTAGAAACACTCCACAGGTTAGGCAGCATCTGTGGAGAAAGAAACATGATTAACATTTCAAGTCAATGGCTTTTCATCAGATTTCTGAATATTTCCAGCACTTTTTGGTTTTGTTTTATTCTATTTTTATGATGTCGAAGTAAGAATAAGCATTATCAGGAATACTGCCGATAAACTCCTAGTTTTGTAACTGTGCCATGGGATATTTTTGTTCTAAAATATAACATTGCAAGTGTGTTCTGTTGAATCCAGGTAGTGTAGAAGAGAGCTTATGGCCCTTGAAGCAAAGGGTGAAATGGATGAGGCAATAGGTGTGGATGAGTTAGGCTTTACCTGCATGCAACATTTTCTGCTTGACTTCACTGCCACTGATTATAGCCACCGAGGCAGAGTTAATAAGAGAGCAAAGCTGGCTGTCAGGGCCGATTAGTGAGCGCAAAAAGATCGAACAAGGGAAGAATGCAAGTCATTATTATTTATGGTCATTAACGGGGTGTGTTCAATCCTTCAGTGTCATACCTGAGACACAAAAAAAGAGTGCAACACCAGAACACGCCAATAGCTGGCAAGCTTAAAAACCATGTTTTACTTTGGCACATGTGGTGCTGCAATGAATTTGTTTGTAAATATACTGCTGACTAGACTGTCAATCCTGCAAATATTCATTTGCAGGATATACTTTCCCCAGCAAGCTGCCAATGAGCTGTGTTGGTCACGACACATTTCTTTCCACCATTATGTGTGGTGCTTTTCATTAGTCTCAACTGGCTGTCAATTCCCTTAGGAAGAACCACACCATTAGGGAAAAGGAGGACTTCCATCTGAATGGCAATATGTGTGATCTCAAGAACATCCCAATGCTCCCACATTTGGTGAAAAGTAGTCACGGTTATAACATCAAAAATGCAGAGTCCAATCTTGCATCAGCTGCCATAAATAGCATAATAACCATAATTTAGGTAAATTAGTTGCTTGGGCACAATGGAGAACTCCCCTTCTCCTCTTCACAAAGAGCCCTGGGATCTGTTAGATTCAATTGTAAAGGCAAAACTGCTTATTGCTCATTGGGGCATCAACACCTCTGACAATTTGCACTCCCTCCATGGTGCATTACAGTCAAAGAGTCATGGGGTTGTACAGCAAGGAAACAGGCCCTTCAGCCCACTGCATCCACACCAACCTTTTTGCCCATCTAAACTAATCCCATTGCCCTGCATAGGAATGTATCCTTCTATACCTTGCGCATTTAAATGACAGTCTAAACTACCTCATAAACATAGTGATTGTATCCGATTCCACCACCTCCTCCAGTAGCAGATTCCAGCTATCAACTACCATCTATTTTTTAAAATATGTTACCCTGAGAGCCCCTTTAAAATTTCTTCCTCTCACCTTAAAACTATGCCCTCTTGTTTTTGATATCCCTACCATGGGAAAAAGTTTCTTACAATATACCCTATCTATGCCTTTTATAATTTTATATGCCACTATGAGACCACTCCTCAGCCATCAGGGAAAACAACCTCAGTCTATCCAATCTCTCCCCATAACTAAAGTCTTTCAATTCAGGCAACATCCTAGTGAAACTCCTCTACACTACCTGCAGTGCAACCACATTCTTCCTACAGTGGTCCAACAAGAACTGCACACAATACTTCAAGTGCAGTCTAACCAGTGGTTTGTAAAATTGCAACATAATGTCCTAACTTTTATATACTATGCCCTGACCTATGAAGGCAAGAGTGCCATATATCTTCCTCACCACCCTATCTACTGTGTTGCCACTTTCAAGGATCTATGGACTTGAATGCCAACGTCCCTCTGTTCATCAACATTCCTTGGTGCCCTACCATTTATTGTATACGTCCTTAATGCAGTGTCAGCTTGGATTCTCTGGAGCATAACATTGGACATCGAGAGAGAAGTGATAAAAGAGAATATTGATTACTGCTGCAGTTTAATTGAAAATATGTTTAGTGATGGCTCATAGTCATTTGAGGAAATGGCTTAATTTTATACATAATAACCAGGCAAATCATTATTTTATCACATTTTTATACCTGAGGAAGTGCTGCTAATGATCTGCAAAATATGGCCTTTGTTTATACTGACAGGCAAATTGGATGAGTTCCAGTATACAAAGAAACCTGCATTATTCTTATTTAGTATCTCAGTGACCACGTGCCCCAGCTGATGCATGTAGACTTATCTGTGCTTCAGTTTTGTTCAGCCTTTTGATTTGATGATACATTGTGAACGAGTTCTGATTTGCTTGGTTCCTAATGGTCTTAAAATAAACTCGTGCTTGGTTGTAGTATGTTTGAAGGGGGGTGTTTGTATTGTCCTGGTTCCTATAGTACAGCAGCACTCTGGCTGTAAGCATTGCCTTCATTTATGGGACATGGACTAACTGGCCTTTTTGTACATCCCTTATTATCCTTAAATAAAAGAGCGATTAAGACTCAACAATTTAGTTATGTCACATAGAGACCAGAGCAGGTAAGAATGGCAGATTTTCTTCTCTGAAGGACAATACTAAACTAGACTGATTTTTACAGCAATATCTGATGCTGGCTTTTTACTCCTGGTTTACCCAATAACTTGAATTTACATTCTGCAACTGCTATTGTAGGATTCAGCGTCACTAATGTGCGCCAGACACTCGTTGATACAGTTTAAGGTAGTTCACGGGACCCATATGTCAAAAGATAAGCTAGCTCGTTTTTATCACCATATAAATCCTATATGTGATGGATGTAAATCGAATGTGGCTTCTTTGACACATATGTTTTGGTCCTGTCCTCTTTTGGAAAAATATTGGAAAGACATTTTTAACATTATTTCAAATGTATCGAATATTGATTTACAACTTCACCCTATCACTGCAATTTTTGGATTACCAAGGATAGAGTCTGGCCATTTATCTGCTTCTGCTAACCGTATGATTGCCTTTGTTACGTTAATGGCCAAACGATCCATTTTGCTTAAATTGAAGGATACAATACCCCCTACTACTTTTCAATGGTTCTCTCAAACTATATCATGTTTAAACTTGGAAAAAATTAGGAGTGGTACTGTTGATCCTTCGCTTAAATTTGAAGATATTTGGAGTCCATTTATTCAATATTTTCACATGATATAGATCCCCTTTCAATAACTTTCCAACTTAGAGGAACAGAGTTGACAACATAATATTTCTCTGTTTCTACTGAAAAATTTTAGTCCAGTTTTTTTTTTGTTTGTTGTTTTTAATATTTCTGTTTCGTTTAGTTTGGTTTGATATATTGTTCATAATTTTTCTTATTGATTTGGGGGTTTTTTTCTCTTTCTTTTTTTTATTTATATAATAAATCTTTTTCTTTCCTTTCTTTTATATTATATTCATTTACTAAGAGATCGTTGGATCTACAGATTTTTTTATATTTTATTGTTCTTCATGATTGTCTATGCCATGATTGTTCTCCTGATCTTTTTGTATTACATGTACAAACATTGATGTTATATATTAATCTGTATTAATTTGAAAACTAATAAAAAGATTGAAAAAGAAAAGGATTCAGCGTCACTTCTCTGGATCACACATAACTACTATACCCCTGTATCTGGTAAACTTCCCTAGCCGATATGGTGAAGGAAATTTCAACTGTTTTTTCTTGCTTTACAGAGAGGAGACACAAGAGACTGCAGATGCTGGAATCTGGAGCAGCACAAAAAGTGTTGGAGGAACTCTGGTCCAGATGAAGGGTCTCAACCTGAAATGTCAACTGTCCCTTTCCCTCCACAGTAGCTGCCTGACCCACTGAGTTCCTCCAGTGTTTTTTGTGTTGTTCCTTGCTTTACGCTTCAGAAATACTTCAATATTGTAAATTATTTTGGAAGATACTGAGACCAAGAAATGTAAACCTTTTTCTCTTTGTTAAATCCTGCTGGACAGGGCATATGTGTGGATAATGGAGAGATGCAGAAAGGATGGCTAGGAAGCCCTTCATACAACATACAATTGCTTACCAATGTTGTGGAGGGGAGGGAGATCAACAGGGGAAAGAACTTTTCTTTAAAATGGAAAGGGCACTACATCAGAAGATTGTTTTTTTATGCACCTCAATCTTAGTGTCCAAAGAGATCACACTGCTGTTTAAGAAAGGTGAGGGGGACAGAGAGGGAATCCAGGGAATTATAGTCCAGTTATCTTAACATCTGTTGTTGGGAAACTACTAGAGTCTATAATTAAGGATGAAGTGAATGAACACCTTGAAAGTTTTCAGCTGATGAGAGAGAGACAGCACGGATTTGTAAAGGGCAGGTCACACCTGACAAAACTGATTGAATTTTTTTCAAGAGGTGACTAAAGTGCTGGACGGAGGAATGTCCATGAATATTATTTATAGGGACTTCCAGAAGGCACTTGATGAAGTCCCTGATAAAGGAATGCTAGCTCGGGCTGAAACTGGTAGAATTAAAGGCAAATTTTAAGTCTGGTTAAGAAGTTGGCTGATTGGCAGGAGACAGGGTAGGGATAAAGTCCTGGGAGTAGCATATGTGACAGAGGAGTACAGCAACACTGTGTTGGGACTACAAATATTTGTTTCTTTTAAAGACAACCTAACCAATGAGATAGAAACCCAAGCCCTCTGATGGCGATGAGTCAATGCTTTAAGATATTAATGGGAACAGACAGGGTAGAAATATCAGAACCATTTCTGCTGGCTGAGGAGTTTACAATCTGGGATGGAGTTTAAACTTAGATCCTGGTGCTCCAGAACTCAAGTCATAAACATTTCCATTCCAGGTTGTAGAAATGTGGATCTCCATTCTGCACACATCAGTCTCTGGATCAAATCTCAATCTTAAAGATGAGGCTGAAAGATTTTTGTTATCCGGAGATAGTAAGCGCTGTGAGAAAAGGGCTGGTATAAGGGGTTAGGTCACAGATCATCCACAATCTTATTGAATGGTGGAAAAGGCTCGAGGGGCTAACTGACTTATTCCTATTCCTATGTTCCAATGCAATATAGGGCAGCAAACAGTGGTTGGCAGGGTCAGAGAGAATGTCTGTGTCAGTTTTGTTAAATACATAAAGATGACGGACCCACAGTGATTACTGAACCTAAAACTTTATTAATAATTGTGCACTACCATCTAAAAATCCTGTCAGTCTATTTCTATAATGCTATAGAAATCTTTCCACAGACATTTTACAAAATATGGGATAGAGATTGTTATCTGTGGCCAATGTCCTTGCAACAATCACATTTTTTTTTGTTTGTTCTTTTCCCAATGTTATTTTAATGCTGAATTAAAGATGAAAGCAACCCTAGACTCAATCCAGGGCTATAAGAAGTAGGGCTGCTTCGGTTCAATGTGGCAAACTAGGTTTGAACCACTCTGTAAATAGTTTTACGATCATCTGCTGAGTTTTAATAGACACTGGTCATTCTTACAGTCCAAAGATACATAAAGGAAGGTCTTCAAACTTAGCTGCCTGAACATGTTATTTTGGGCATCGTGTTCGCCTGAGGGCTGGTTAAAGGTCATGGCATTTAGAAAAGCAGACCCTCATCTACATAACAAATGTTCACAGTCAGACACACACAGACACAGACACAGACACACACACACACACACACACACACACACACACACACACACACACACATGCACACAACACACACACACAAACATACACACACATGTACACACACACACACCGACACTCATTCTCACACTCATATGCAGTCAGTGACATACGAACATAAGCATATTCACGTTCTTAATTGCACCCACACGTGCGCCGCGCATGCCACCACACCACACACACACACACATACACACACACACATACACCACACATGCACACACAAACACACTAATGTAACCCACTCACACACTAGGACAGAAACAAAACAAATGCGACGAACTCTAAAACAGCATACAAGCTCACACTCACACTTACTCACTTATGCATGCTACCCAGGCACAGATTATCACAGACTCACACTCATACCTCCATATGCATGAACAAACACGTACACTCATTCAGACTCACACATGCATCACATGAAATTCACATACTAATGCATGTTCAATAATCTCACAATTTCACTTGTCCAATCATGCATGTTCTCACACTCAAACACATATACAAACTGTAACACATATGCACACCATGTCTCACACACATATATTTCTCACATTCACACATACTGAGTCATTAAAGGCCTCTCTTTTAAAAAATGTAAAAGTGCCAATGCTTAATAGCAACTGCTAGCTCAACTGAAAGTTAATTTAGAATAACCTATTTGTTAATTGCATTGAACCCTATTTTGGCTTGTTTTAATGCACTCAGAGCCCACAGGTAACATTGTGCTAATATTTGTCGTAAGACTGGGAGGTAATTAATGGAGCAAGGCACTGGTAGCTTTGAGACAGAGATTAAAATGCAAGTTCTGAGGTGCTGTGCACACTCCCAGGAATTAACTACTATGGGTTCTTTTTACTCTCTCTCTCTCTCTCTCTCGCTCCTCTCTCTCTCTCTCTCTCTCTCTCTCTCTCTCTCTCTCCCCCTCTCCCCCTCTCTCACTCTCTCTCCCTCCCTCCTTTTAGGCAACTGCCTGTGGCTCTAATTGGCTGCTAAACTCGGGATATCCCAATCAACCCTCTGGCATCTTCCGTTGATCAGTAGATAAAAGTTTCCAAGCAGTGGCATGAAAATTGTCTTTCCACCTGCTGGCAAACTGCAACGCTTCTGGCTCCTGTGGGCTGTGGATCTGTCGGGGAGTTTATGGTAGGTGACCCCCTAAGGCTCTGTGCTGGGCTCTTTCCAAAAAAAGGTTGCTTAACTAAAAGGTGTACATCAGCTCATTGGATTGTGCTCTCAACAGCAACCTGCCCAAGCCACTGTCAGAGCTGTTCCCTTGCAGGCACACAAAGCAAAGCAACCCAGGCTTTCCACTCTGCCATTGGTTCCCTGAGAACAGTGGGAGGATCAAAACCTGAGCACCTTGAGGCTTTTATAACAGCAAAGGAGCATTTTGAGAATTAGCCAATTGTTTTCCAGACAGCCTCAGCCTGGCTCCTAATTGACAGTAACTGGGGCGTGTGATATCCCGAGCATTTTCTAGTACATTTAAACATACATTTTTCTAATCTATTTGCTTCTATATACAGAACTGAACAGCAAAGAAAAGCAAGTAGAAAGTCTGTCAGCTGTAATTGTTTATTGAGCCCGCAGGGTTGCATGCCCAAAAATATCACAAAAGTGGAATTTCTAGTTTATTTAGGGCAGAAGGAGATGACAGTTAGATGTATTTTTGTTCAATTTTCTAAATACAATAATTGCAATCCACTCAAACCTTTAGAGCTAAATTTTACCTATTGAAAATAATCTGCAAAGTTAGGGGCAATGGGACTGACAGGATTGCCCAACTGGGAGCCGGGAAAGACTCAAAAGGCTGAATGGCCTCCTTCCCAGCAATAAATCTATGATTTTATTGAAATGTATTCAGTCACGGATAAAGTTGGAATTGTTTCATATTTGCTCTGTGTAAATTCCTTCTGAAAGAAAGTTAATTTTGAATTGACAGCAAAATAAAGCTGGGGAGTGGTTTACTAACAAATGCTTGTTACTTCATGGTGGTGAGAATAAATCTAGCCTGGTTTAGGTTGAGGGTAAATAGCTGTAATTGTTGGACACTACCCTGCACATTATCATAAAGTTCAAAGCTTCTTGTTGCATTCTATGTCACTGTGGCTCAATGCGAAGCCCTTTTGCCATTGTGTTGGAAGTTTGTGGATACAGCCTGGAGAAGTACTTGAGCACAGAATTCCAGACTGATGCTTCAGGGTAGTATTGAGGTGGTGCTGGAGCTGTGCCATTTTCTGGATGTGATGTCAAAAGGACAGTTCCCACCTACAATCTGCTCTCTCAAATTGACATAAAAGATGGTGTAATTTCATTATGTGGAAGAAAAGCTGGGGGTACCTCCCAAGTTTTTCTCCCTTAGTCGATGACACTAAGGCAGAATAGCAGAGGTTATCATGTGGCTGTTTGTGGAAATTGTCTGCCATGCTTCCTACATTACAAAGGTGACCACAATTCAAAAGAACTTAATTGTACCATGCTTTAAAGAATGTATGTTTGCAATGGTATAAATTTAAATCTTTTCTTCAAATTATCAACTACACTTGTATTGAAACAAAACATTTTCTGCTTTCGACAAATGAGAAATAAGCAAACATAACTCAGATCTGAAGTTGATGGACTAACAGTGTTGTTTAACCTTGCCTGACCAAAGGTGGTTTGAAGTCAACAGGCCTGTTTTCTCCTATCATACTAGTGTCCTCTAGTGTGCAAGGATTGGTGTGTGTTTTCAACAGGGATATGGGGAACCGCAGTGAAGGGAGCTGTGGGGGAAAGTTTGCTCTTTGTGCCCATATCTCAGAGCTTCAATTCACTCAAAATATACTTTGCATTTCTCAGTAGCTAATTGTAAAACCAGTACAAAGAACTTCTATCTTAAACCAGTTAACAAGGTGTTGAAAGCAATCATTAGTGGAAAGGGGAGGTCAATTATGTGCAATTTTGGGAAAGTTAACATTAAAGAGAAATGGAAGGGCCAGAGGCCTGATGTTGGAAAGCCTTTGGCAAAGCTCAAGTAATTTTTGATACACGATTAGGCCTCTGTCTGAGAAAATATGGGAAAATTGTGAGGAACTCCTGGCAAAGGGGAATGAAAAGGAAATCCTGCTCTCAGTCCTGTGGTGTTTGGGAGCAGGATTGTGGAACTACTGTTGTGTGAGTTAGTTCCAAACTGGCTGATTGGCCTTTCCCACACCATATGAGATTGTCCCCACAAGGCAGCCACCCTCCAAGAAGACAATCAGTTACAAGCTACAGCTAACTGCACTGGTTACTTCCATTGTCTGTGACCTCCTAACTACTAAGGCAGATAGCAATAGATGGCACTATTCTTCATCTTGGGGCCAATTCTTATGAAGACAGTTGCTCAGGGTTGGCATCAGATCTGTGGCTGTAGGTATGGTTCTTGGCATTTTGGTGGGTACATCCAATCAAGCTGTATTTGCCATTGCTCATGTTGGTACTTTGGCAAGGCTTCTATCATTCTGTCTATTTCCTACTCATCTCAATGCTGTGCTCATGCATAAAGTTTTGTAGCATATTTGGGTTCTTCTTGTACCAAATGGTAGAGTATTACATAGCTCACTTAGACCAGGAATATCAAGGAAACATATCTGTTTATTATGTTAGCTGACTCTCAGCTGAGCCTGAAGCACAGCGCATACAATGTTGCAATAGTTAGTCCTGTGTCATGATTTCTTAAGCTAAGAGTGAACAGTTTCACATAACAGCTAATATATATATATGATCCACAAACTAATATGGATATAACACGGAATTAGTGAGTATTGTAAGTAGTGACTTACTTTCATTGGTATGAGTCTGAGAAAGCATTCAGAGCTATGAACCCAACATTGAGTAGTTGGCTGTTGTATTACATTACTTAATACTCTCATAGGTTGTGTTGATGCCCCAGTTTTGATCCATTATGTTGACCATTATTTTGGCTTGCTTTGTCAACAACAACGTACATTCATACATTATCTTAAGGGAGGAGGCCTTGGTGCTGGGGAGGATATGAGATTGAAAGCTCAGCTCAGGATGAAATGGGAGCCAATGCTTGGAGGCATCTTGTTCAAGATCAGAGAGCCAGAGAGAGGAATGGAGTCAGTGGGCATGCAACAGAGGAGCACCAACAAACCTTTGGTCTTTCTAGAGTCTAATCGGAGTGCATCTCCACTCATCCAGAAACAGATGGCAGACAAGCAGCAGGATAAATCAGGGGTAGTGGCGGAGTCAAGGTAGGTAATGGTGAGGTAGAGCTGGGTGTTATTGGCATGCACATGGAATTGATTATTTGAATGGTAGCATGCTTTTTCCTTCCTTTCTCTTTTTTGTTTAACTACCTTCCCCCTGAATGCTTTCTGTCTCAACCAGCTCTTCTGATGACATGTTCTGACTCACAACCAATCTCTGGATGAAGAAGTCCAGATTTATAGTGATTATCTTAAGATTATGATGTCCACTTTCATGAATATCACAGGCTTCACCATGACACCTCCAAAGCCCACTCCAAAGTCAAACAATCTCTTTAATATGAACAATACAGTGGGCCAAGAGTTCAGGTTTGAGTATCTATCTCCCAGCTTCACGTAAAAGTAGGAACCTTCACCTGAACTATTTGTCTTCAAGAAGATGAAGATTCATCCATTGGTTCCTGTGGCAAGTGTCTTATGTGGTCTTTCATCAGTCTCTTATGGGCTTTAATTTCTTTCTTCAGTCTCGTCAAGCTTTCTCCTTGGATACTTCATGTTATCATTGCAAATCTCACGACATGGGAATAGGATATGACTAACTTAAATATTTTTATTGCAAGAACAAGAGGCAATGCAAGTTCAGATGATAAAAATCTTAGAGGCAGTCTTTTAGCTGAGCATATTGATGTTAAGGATCTTTTGATGTGCGCTGCTGTTTTGCTTTGGCTACACATGTACTAAGAGGCCAGTGGCTATGAGCGGGTGCCCTAACCTTGCTGAACCTGAGTCCCTCTGGCAGAGGCAGCTGGAGACCTGGTGAATTAGCCAAGTGCTTCATTATCTCGCATTTCTGGATAAATTGCTCCAGGTAGAAAAATTCCCAAACAAAAGTGGATGCTTTTTTGCTGCATTGCCTTGAAGTTTGTTTTGGCCTCTCTGTTACAGTCACAGTATGGGAGGGCACTGCTTTTCATAGATAGCCTGCAGTTGCGCACAATCTCCATTTACTTAAAACAGTTAGGCATCACGTAGCTGTTGATAGCAGAGTGTGGGTTAAAATGTCCAACCCTTAGGCGTTTTAGACTTGCATTGTTGGAGGGTGTGGGACAAACACAAGAGCTAGTGATTTTGGCTCATAAGTGTACAGACAGTACCACAATCACAGCTCCAAGCAGGGGATTAGAAATTCATTCGATAAGGAGTTCCTTGACGATAAAAGGCTTCTGTTCTGACCTTTCCCATACGACAACAGTGACAACATTTCCAAAATAGTTCACTGGCTATAAAGGTCTGCATTCAACAATGGCACTACAGAAATTCAAATCTTTCTTTCAATCGAGGTGAACTATAAAAATGGATTTTGCATTTTAGTATATTTATCAGCACGCAGATGGTGAGACTTTGATTTTTTCCCTTTGGATCATGGATCCATTCTGGAGTCTGCAGTCCTCTTGGTGTTTGAGTGGGTGCAGTTGCCAGCTGAGGTGCTGTTTGTGAGGTTGTCAGTCTTGCTCAAAAGTTGACACTCGATGCCCTATTCAGCTGGTTGGAATCAGTTTTGTTGAGGATGGGTTTCCCATCTGAGATTGGAGCAGTGGCAATTGGTCCTTGTCACGTTTCATCCCAAGCAGCAGCGTAACAGAGGATTCTCTGATCTACGGGCTGTTCCCGGGGACACACACAGAGACGGACATCAGCTGCTGCTGGAAGGTCATCAACTCGGTGAAAGACGCCCTTTGGTCTGCCCGAAAATTGTTGGTCTCCCAGCACTGCGAGGTGTCCGTAGGGGAATGCTACCGACTGGCACATTCCAGGCTGCAGGAGTACGTGCTGAGGGACGCACTGAAGACGGGTGCAGCCAGCGCGAGGGCTTGGTGGGGAAGGACGACAGTTTAGGGTTCTTCTGCTACTGGAGAGGAAGGGGCAGGGTCAGGCGAGGAAGCTGCTCAAATGTTATAAAGGTGGGATTGGGGTATCACCTCAGGGAGCCACACGTGTGGCATCGGTGCTGTGTTTTTTATATATAAAAAGGTAACACTAAGAATTGAACTGTACACGAATGTAAAGGTTTGAACAGTTTTTATTATTGTATATAGTTTCCTATATCACGAATAAAGTTTATTTTGTTAAAAAAAAATTAGGACAGACCAGTCAGGAGAATGGAAGGGTTTGCATTCATGTATCACACTGGATGGCTCTAATCCTGGCCTGTACCACACACTGGCACCCATACTCACCCCCTAGCCACACTAACATCCAGTGCCCACGCAGCTCCCAACTCATCACTGCTGCAGCTCTTCCACAAGCTACAACATGCTTGCAGGCACCTCAATATGCAACTGCACCCGCTCAAGCACCAAGACTCCAGAATGGATCCATGATTCAAAACAAAACTCTCACTATGGTAAGTATTCAGGCAATTTTTAAATTCAAAATCCATTTTTATAATTACCCCCACTGAAAGAAAGACTTGTATTTCCAAAAGACCAAAAGACCATGAGATATAGGAGCAGAATTAGGCCATTTGGCCCATTGATTCTGTTATGCCATTCAATCATGGGCTGATTTTTTCTGACCCCATTCTGCTGCCTTCTCCCCATAACTCTTAACCCCAATCAACTCTTACCATCAAGGACCTATCGATCTCTGCCTGAAATACAGCAAAATGACTGAGCCTCCACAGCCCCTGTGGCAATGAATTCCACAGATTCACCATCCCTCTGGCTGAAGAAATTCCTCCTCATCTCAGGTTCTAAAAGGACATCCCTTTATTCTGAGACTACATCATCTGGTCCCAGACTCTCCTACTGATGGAAACATCCTCTCCACATCCACTCTATCCAGGCCTTTCAGTATTTGGTAGGTTTCAATGAGATCCCCCCTCATCCTTCTGAACTCTATTGTGTACAGGCCCAGAGACATCAAACACTCCTCATATGTTAACCTTTTCATTCCTGGGATCATTCCTGTGAACCTCTCCTGAATCCTCTCCTGAGCCAGCATATCCTTCCTTAGATACAGGGCCCAAAATTTCTCACAGTATTCCAAATGTGGTCTGACCATTGCCTTATAAAGCCTTAGCAGTACATCCTTGCTTTTATATTCTAGTCCTCTCAAAATGAATGCTAACATTGCATTTGCCTTCTTTACTGCCAACTTCAACCTTCAAGTTAACCTTAAGGGAATCCTGAACTAGGACTCCCAAGTCCCTTTGCACCTCCAATCTCTGAATTTTATCCCCATTTAGAAAAATGTCTACACCTTTATTCTTCCTCCCAAAGTGCATGACTCCACACTTCCCTTCACTGTATTTCCATCTGTCACTTCTTTGCCCACTCTCCCAAACCTGTCCCATGTCCTTCTGCAGACTCCCTGCCTCTGTGACATTACCCGTTCCTCCACCTATCTTGGTATCGTTTGCAAACTTGGCCACAACGCCATCAGTTCTGCAGTGCCGTTCCTGAATTCGGACCTTTACAGCCAATTTTTATTTGAGAATACCATCACTGTTGTATGTGAGAAAGACCACATCTGCCCTGATAGCTTTCTGACAGCTTGGGCTGTCAAAGGACCTTACATTTTTCTCAATGTGTCTGGTGATTGAAGATACTTGAAAGCAGTTGAAAATACAGTATCTTAAAAAATTAAGAAGAAAATAAATTGATATAAAAGTACATGAAACTGCTGTTAATTAAACATAAATATAAATGGAAATAAAGAAAACTAAATGAAAGGCTTACCTAAAGAATGATAGCACCCAGAAGTCAGGACTTGCCCATGGAGCCCAAGGTTGTTCCATCATTTGCTGAGACCCCTCAGCCATACCTGGCACATTGAACCCAACCATCTGAATAAGGTCACCAGCCTTCATCTAGAAGGAAGGTTGAATCACCAAGTCATCCGTTACCCTAACAGGCCATTTGGACCTACTGAGTCAGCCCCAACCAGCAAGTACCCAGATACACTAATCCCATCTTGTAATTTTCCGCACATTCCAATAACCCTCCCTAGAATCTACCTCTCTGCAATATGCAGAGGTAACTTACAGTGGTCAATTACCCTACCAACCTGCATGTCCTTGGGATATGGAAGGGACCATAGCATCAGAGGAAACCCCTGCAGTCAAATGTGCAAACTCCACACAGAAAACACCAGAGGTTGAGATCAAACCCAGATCACTGGAGCTGTGAGGCAGCAGCTCTATTAGCTGCGTCACAGTGCACCTATATAACAGTATGTCCCTTTGAAAGCTGGGGTGCAAATATTGCATCTGCTGGACTACATGCAGAGAACAGTGAGAACTTTCAATGCATCAACAGAGAACGCCACACTGTCAGTTTCAGTGCTATATTATATGAGGAAACCTGATTGTGCTATTGTGCTAAACTAACAAGCTTCCCCTCTTCATACAACTTTTACAAAACAGTGACAGGGTGACCCACAACCCTATTTCAATGCCAAAAACGTGAATTAATTTTTAGGCCGTTTGCCAAAGCCACTGGACTAATCCATGTCCTCACACAAACTGTGGTATGTTGATCCTTCAAGGGCAGGTAGTCAATATAAATCTGCCATCAAGGGCCAGGGCTGTCAAAAGGAGTTACTCGGAGGCTGGTGAAAAGGTGAAAGGTCTTACATTTCATAATGTCCTTCAGAGTACCTGAAGTGCTTCACTGTTGATGAATTATGTGAGTGTAGCCAGCTCTAAGTGAAAGCAAACCTTGGTTGCCAATTTGTACATCACAACCAGCAAATGGTGAATTAGTGGGACATAGCTCTCATTAAAAAAAAAGAGCTGAAATGTTGCTGTCTTTGTTGTCAGGTGCAAAGTATTATTTCATATTCACTAATTTAAGTTTCTTGTTGTTAAGCCTAGTGTGGAAATGATTGGTTGCTGTACTCTGGTTCTAGGGTAATACTTGGGTCTGCACCAGTACAACTCACATTGGAGTATGCTTGCACGGCATACACGTCCAACATATGTCCCAACAATTGCTTTCCACTTTGCTGGCAATGGCCATGATGAGAGGGTTGGGGTCATTCTGTGCAGTGGAATCAAGAGTAGAGCTCATAGGAAGTTGTAGGTTAGAGAATCAGTATTCTCCCCTTCCTGCAAATGTGATAGGGCACACAGCATTGCACAATCAACCTATTGCAAAATGGCAGACACACAAAAAGTGTCTTGCATCTCTCTGTTGGTTTTCACAAACCCAGGATGATCCCGAAGTGTTTCGCAGACAATGAACTCTTGTGATGTAGGAAGCATGGACTATCAATTTATGCACAACAAGATCCCAGATGGTCATGACGATTAAGAGATAAATATTGGCCTCCAGGTCAGCTCTCCAGGGAGAGGTCTGCCTATTCTTTCTAGTAGTCCCCCAAACTTATTCAAAATAATGCCATGAGATCATTTACATTGAACTGATGCCTTGGTTTAACACATGTTGTGTTATTTTTGCGCAGGTTTTCAAATAAGATCATGGGATTTTCAGTTTGTCACTTTTATCAGCTTCTTCCCTGGAAATGTTAACAACTCTCTCAGAGCTCCAGTGACAAATGCCTCCTCTCAGGTGCTGAAGAATATCAACGAAACATCAAAACCAATGCAGGGTTTCGCCCCAAAACACCGACAACTCCTTTACCTCCACAGATGCTGCTCAACCCACTGAGTTCCTCAGCAGATTGTTTGTTGCTTCAGATTCCAGCATCTGCAGTCTTTTGTGTCACCCGGCACTAAAACAGGACCACCCTCAGAGTCAACATCTGGGGACAAAGATTAGAATCCTGCAGATGCTGAAAATCTGAATAAAATTGGAAAATGCAGGAAACACTCAGCAGGTCAGGCAGCAGAAAGAAGCAGGGTTAATGTTTCAGGTCTGAAATGTTTCAGTTCTGATGACGGTTCTTGGATTCTGAAACATGTTTTCTCCTTCCAAAGATGCTACCTGACCTGCTGAGTGTTTCCAGCATTTTATGCCTTTATTTCTGATAATCCTGGGATTATGCAAGGATTTATTTTACAAGAGTACTTTAGGCAAATGGAGAAGGAAATTTTCATGTTTAATTCAACCCATCCTGGATAACACTATTTTTTATCATTATTGTAATTGCAGAAACCTTGCAGTGACGTACTCACAACAAAGAGATCAGGATCAGATGTACACCTGCCTTCAGTAGTGCTGTTTGAGAAAGCAACACTGGTCAAAGAATACCTCACAATATTTAACTTTGGTTTGGCTGCACTTGGAGTATTATGTGCAGTTCTGGTCACCCCATTACAGGAAGGATGTGGAGGCTTTGGAAAGGATGCAGAAGAGGTTTACTAGGATGCTTCCTGGATTAGAGGGAATGAACTATAAGGAGAGGTTGACAAATTTGGGATGTTTTCTCCAGAATGACGGAGGCTGAGGAGAGACCTGTTAGAAGTTTATTAGATATGAGAGGCATAGGTAGGGTGGACAGCCAGAATCCTTTTCCCAGGGTAGAAATATCAATACTGGAGGGACATGCATTTAAGGTGAGGGGGGAAAAGTTTAAGGTGATACATGGGGCAAGTTTTTATATGGAGAGTGCTAGGTGCCTGGAGCGGGCTGCAAAGGGTAGTGGTGGAAGCAGATATAATAGCAGTGTTTAAAGGTCTTTTAGATAGACACATGGATATGCAGGGATGGAGGGATAGAGATCATGTGCAGGCAGAAGAGATTTAGTTTTATTTGGCATTGTGTTCAGTGCAGATATCATGGGCCGAAGGACCTATTCCCATTCTATGGTTCAATATTTAATAAAATCTACTTCACTGGCATAGATTGAAATAAAGTTTGCAAATCCTGGAATTTTCACTCTAAGAAATTGCCTATTCTAATTCGAAATAGTGCCTTGGGACCTTTAATACTTACCTGAGAGGACAGAGAGCGACTTGGTTCAAATCCTCATGCATAAAACGCACCTCCAATTGTGCAGCTGTCTTTAACCACCATGCTGAAGTATTGGCTAAAATTATCCGGTCTATTGGGAGGTGAAATTTGCTGCATGTCAGGATGAAGGGTAGTGTTCCCTTGGAAAACTTTTCCAGTGGATGCTCAGTAAGTATCGAAAATAGGTTAAGATCAACGTGATGCAAGGCTTCTTAGTCACTTTGGTAGGTAAATGTTGCAAGCCATCTCATCGGACCAACAATCATAGGTGGACATAACTAAACACTTAGCTCTAATTTGGAGAAGAGCAGGGGAGTTTTTTCTTGTCTCCTGGTCAATGTTTATCCCTTGATCAATATCTCTAAAGCAAGTCATTTGGTCATTGTCACACTTGTTTGAGGGAGTTTGTTGTGTGCAAATTGGCAGCTGTAAGTCCCACATTGCAACAGTGACTACACTGAGGAAGTGTTTCAATGGCTGTAAAGTGCCATGGGCATCCAGAAAGTTGCTATGTAAATGTAAGCCATGCTTTGTCTTTAATATCTGACTTGTTGACTCAATGATGTACTGGATTTGTTGAGCTCATTAGAATTAGGTCAGGACATGTTTCATGTAAACACCTTTTGCCTGGAAGTAAAAAATGCAGAGCACAAGACCACATCCAATCTCTTATTACGCGTGTGGTGAAATACTGGCTGTGGATCCAACATCTTGCCTAAAGGAACAAGGTCCAGGAGATAGTGATGCTATGTGTTACTAAGTTATTAGAACTGGCTCACATCAATGCAAATGTATCAGTGTTCAGTTTGTTGGTTTCCCAAAGTATAAAGGCTGCCTTATTTTTCACCCTGCCTTGTGCTTAACAAAGGAGGTCAGGGAAATCAGATCCCATAACCAGAACTAGCCATTAATATCCACACAGTAAATGCTAATCTCTTCATAGCAGAAAATCTCTCTAAGAGAGAAAAACTACTTCAAAGATTGATGTATGAAACCCTGTGTTTATCCCCCATGTGAGTGAAACTAATTAAATAACCTCTCTTTCCTGCTTTTTGAGACAAGCCTTTTTAACTTGTGAATCGACAACAATCACTGCATCACAGACTGGATTCTGTACTAGAGACTAGAGTGACAACTTGCTTTGCACCTCATTTCCCCCACAGGCATAGAATGATAGAGGAAACTCCTTGAATTATTTTCTCATAATTTCAGTGATTTTATCTGACCTGACTACAATGGTGAAAGAATGGGGAAAAATCATCCACAGTTTGCTATTGATAATTCTGGCTGGGAGTTGGTTAAGGCCAAATATGATGTGATGCTTCCAGAGTCAAACAGCTTATTCTTGGGCTGGAGAGGACAAGGGGAGGTAATTGAATCAGGGAAATAATGCATGTGTTTTTTATTTATCCTTAAGATACAATTTAGAAATATGAAAATTTAGAAATTTCCAAGTCCATAGTTCCCTGAAAGTGGCTGTACAGTTGGATTAGGATGGTAAAGAAAGTGTTTGGCATGCTTGCCTTTATGTGAGGCATAGACAGAGTAGACAGGCAGTATCTTTTTTCCAGGGTTGAAATGTCTCATACTGGAGGGCATGCAGTGGTGATGGGTAATTTCAAAGGGGATGCGCGGGACAAGTTTTTACACAGGGGTGGAGATGGATGCAAATACGATAGAGGCATTTAAGAGGCTCTTAGATAGGCACATGAATGTGCAGGGAATGGAGGGATATGGACATTGTGTAGGTAAAACGGATTAGTTTAGTTAGACATATAATTATTCGTTTAATTAGTTCAGCACAACATCGTGGGCCGAGGGCCTGTTCCTATGCAGTACTGTTCAATGTTCTATATACCAACAATAATAAGAGGTGCAGGAATGTAGTTCATATACAAGTAATCCAAAGAAGTGGTAGAAATTTGTCCTCTTTTGCATGTTCTAAGAACACTTGTATGGTACCAACTAAGCATTGTACTCAGCTTCTGAAATTTAGTTTCATTAATTTTAAACCATTCAGTTCAAGAGCATTTAAGGGTGGGCACGTGAGGGTCTTGCCAATAATATCCATTTTTATGCAAAATCTTTTCAGCTCAAAGTTTGGGATGGTGCAAGTTACAATCTTGTCAGGTTTTCCCTCCTCTCACTGTTGCCTGTCATATGGCACCAGAGACTGGAAGCATCGGTGTGAATTTCAGGCAAGGGGTTCAGAAATAAAGCCAGAAAGTACTCAACAGATCAGGCAGCCTCTGTGGAGAGAGAAACAGGGTTAACACTCCATGAACTTTCAGCAGAACGGGTCACCAACCTGAAACATTAACGTTTGCTGACTGACCTGTTGAGTATTTCCACCATTTTGTTTTTTTTTTACAGATTTCAGCATCTGCAGTTTTTTTTTGTTGTTTTTTTTTAAGGTCAGGATTTGAATTCATTGGTTTCAGAATAAATTCCAGCATTGTAGTTCTCCTGGTGTTTCATTGTTTTAATAAGAATTCCTTTCTCAGAGACAATTTTTAGTATACAGTTTTTCTTCTCATACTTATTTTGACTAAAATGTTGTTGTCATGACCATTGCCATTTGTGGTTCAATGAGTTGCCCACATGCTCTGTGCCTGAAGGGTGTGGGCTCAAGCCCTACTTTAGAGAGATGACAACAATAACTTAGGCTACCCCTCCAATGCACTACTGTGGGGATGGCTGCCTTATGGATGAGACATTAAATTGAGACCTCCGCTCTCTCAGGTGGATGTAAGACTCCCAGACACTATTGTGAAGAAGGTCAGGGGAATTCATCCTATATTCGTCCTCCTGCTTGCAAACAGCTCACATAGATCTCTCCACAATGTTGTTTGTGTCGGTCTGCTATTTCCAGATTGCCTGTCACATTTCTTAGCTTGGATCAGTGATTACTCTTCAAAAGTATTCCACTGGATGTGAAGCACTTTGAAACAACATGAAAGACTCCATAGGAATGACTCCATAGGAATTTCACCCCTTTTTGTAAGATTAGAGATAACAGGAGTGTGAGCATTGTGGTGCGTGGGGGAATTGACGGAGATATGTTGCAATCATCACAGATGCCAGTCTTGCAGCTGGCATCTATCATCAAGGACCACCACCATCTGGGTCGTGCCCTCTTCTCGCTGCTACCATCAGGCAGGAGGTACAGAAGCCTGAAGTCCCACACCACCAGATTCAGGAACAGCTACTTTCCTACAACCATCAAGTTCTTGAACCAACCTGCACAATCTTAATCCTATCTCAGCAACAGAAGACTATGGACCAGCTCTTACAGTACCATGGACTTGTGATTTTATTTTGCACTGATGTGTTATTTTAACAGTCTTGTATAATTTGTGTATAATTTATGTTCTCTGTGTTGTCTGAATTGGAGAGGGTGCAGAAGAGGTTTACCAGGATGCTGCCTGGATTAGAGGACATGTGCTATAAGGAGAGGTTGGACAAACTTGGGTTGTTTTCTTTGGAGTGGCAGAAGCTGAGGGGAGACTTGATGAAGGTTAATAAGATTATGACAGGCAATAGATGGAGTAGACAGCTGGTATCTTTTTCCCAAGGACACATTTAAGGTGAGAGGGGGTTTCAAAGGAGATGAGCAGGGCAAGTTTTTTACACAGAGAGTCGTAGGTGCCTGGAATGCGCTGCCAGGAGTGGTGGAGGCAAGTACAATAGAGGCGTTCGAGAGGCTTTAGATAGGCACATGAATGTGCAAGGAATGGAGGGATATGGACCATGTGCAGGCAGAAGGGATTAGTTAGGCATTTAAGTACCAGCTTAATTAGTTCAACACAATACTGTGGGCCAAAGGGCCTGTTCCTATGATGTACTTTTCTATGTTCTATGTTCTATGAATCTACGTTCGTTCCTCTGATGCCAGTTTTAACTTGTACCTGTATCTCACCGTACTTGTGCATATGATAATAAACTTGACTTGACTTGACTTGACTTGACTTGGGGTGCACACTTCACCACTTTGGCCAGCTACTGCTGAACTGACTGTAGAGAGCCTAAGGGAAAATTGCAGTCCGTGTTGCCCCTGTTCGTATCTCCTGCAGTCGTTGCCTTTCCCTCTGAATGCGGCTGTGGGCTGAAAATGAGGAAGCTCGAGGGGAATCTGCTTTCCAGGCATTCCAGATTCTCTCCCTCAGCAAGGTGGGGTTATCATCCTGCCATCTGAGAGGCAGCCTTGGCTTGGATTGTTGATGACACACAATGCAAAGGAGATCTTTTGTGAGCCACTGATTAGAGTAATCAGTCGTCCTGGCAGGGTTTACTGTGCAGGTGTGTGCTTACACCTGCCTGTGAAGCCTCAAGACTCCTGCCTTGCTCTTCTCCCTCAGCCCCATCCATCTGTCCAAGTGTTATTTATTATCGTTCCATGAGCTGTTCAACCTGCCAATTAAAAAAGAAGTTTTACAGCAAGAAAAAAAATATTTCTTTCAATATTTTCATTAAGTTTTCCGAGAGTTAATGGTTGCTCTGTTCCCTGGGAAAGGATGATGTCCTGAATAATGAAAGCTCATCAGTTCACCACAGAATGCTTGTTAATTCAAATGATGATATTAAAACTATAGTAGCCTTTAGCAGTAGAGTGATTTCTAGCATACTTTATCATGTATCAATATATACTCTGTTTGTCAAAATTGCCCAAGGCCGACACTGACATTCTCGATGTAAGAGTGTAGTGCTTCAAGAGCTATTCAATACACTGAGGTGACAACTTATGGAGACCATGCCTTCAGGAAGAGAAAGGGTGAAGCTAAACGTGTCATTTTTTTTTACTTTTGATGATTATTTTTAATCATGTGGAACAATATCCTTTCAACTTTCCAAGATATTTATGTTCACTTTGGCGTTAATTTTTTTTCTTTTGCCTGCACCACATTTTCAGAATGTTCCTGATAGCAGGGGTGTTGATGAATTATTTTGTTGCACCCTTTTGACATTTGACCTTATAGGTCATGAGTGGACAGGGTCCTAACATATTGAGAAAACAAATTCTGGGCATTTTGCCATACACCATTCTCTCTCTCTCTCTCTCTCTCTCTCTCTCTCTCTCTCTCTCTCTCTCTCAGTAATATACTCTGTCTCATCTCTGCTTCTCTGTCTCTCTCTTCAACTTTCTCTCTCTCTCTCTCTCTCTCTCCTCTTTTTCAAATATTGTTGCCAAGCCTAGAGCACAAAAATATGGATCTGTCATTAATTTGCTGAGAGTGCTGCAGCCGGACTCTCTCATGACATGATGTACCAGTGTAACTGGTTTTACACACCCAGGAAAGAAATGACAGCTCTTTTGTAAGCTGCTAAAGTCATAAACATAAGCTGCCTGCACGCCCAAACCTGCCCGTAAAGAAATGCCTGAGCACCCAATATGGCAGGGATCACTGAGGAAATATATCAGCTTTTAGACAACTGGTCATAAAACAGGCTGTAGGTACTTGCAAGCTGCACATGTCCGGCCTAATCTCAGTCTTCGGTGCAATTGGGAAAAAAATCAATAGATGCCTTCTCTTTGCCCCACTCTCTGCCAGCGTAGTTTTGTGAAGGGAACCTGTTTGCTTGAAAAAGGCAACAGGATGTTTGGAAGTTTCCCAGAGGTGAATCAGCCAGCTGCATTTCCTGGACAGGCTGCTAAACATCGCAAATTGTTTTCAAACCAGCTCTCATCAAAGTGTGCTGCATTTCCTTCTGTCTTCTGCATCCCTGCCTCAAAAACTTGCCTGTCGTTAGTTGTAGAACAGGAGTCCTGTTCACTTTCTCCCCAGGCTCTCTTTTATCATGCTTGAGTTTCTAACATGGCCTTGTGATTGTGTGTATTTTTTTTTAGGTTGTGCATTAGACTCTCCCATTATTACCACACCTCAGAACTGTGCACATTTATGGTGCACAACAGCCTTGATTTTGACACCTTTAACTCCTTCGGGGGTAAAAACATTCAGCATGGCTTTCATTTCATTTTGAGAAGGAAGAAGCACAAGAAGAGTCTTGTCCTTTGATCGTGATTGCACGCACCAGACCATGGCAACACATTTATCATGCCCTGTGTTTACAAGCCACTATAAGAGTCTTGCCAAATATTTTTGGAAAGATTGCACTCCTTTGAAAATATACATGTTCCATTTCTCTTAATTTCCATTTAGTACCTTTCATTTTGTATCCATGCCAACCTAGAGCAGTACCCTGGCAACATCCATGCAGGGGCAAATAAGTGGCAGGTTCAAGTACCAAGCAATCACCATCTCTTACCAGAAGTAGCCTGTGCACTAACTCTGGCCTTACTAGCTAAACCATCACCAGATCCAACACCACTTTTCTTTTACAGCTGATGCAGATGGGTCACTAGTGGTCAGCAGCTCAACTGGACTCAAATAACTTCATCTGATCTACTTACGATATCTCGTGTCATCTCATTTAAAATTAACATATCATATAAATGGGGGATCATAAAATCCTTAAAAATCCCTAACTATCTCAAGTGGGTTTGAGCCTTGTTCATCTAAATTAGCAGACAATTTAACTAATTTACTGATAAAATCTTTGTTAAAACCCGTTGGATTACAAGAGAAAGGGTAGTGGGGTAGAAATTAGGTCTTTGTCATTGGTACTAAATGCACTCCTCTCCTGAAGTTCATGTCCAGTAACTAAAATGGAACAGTGCACTCAAAGTGGAGCACGATATTTGATCACTGTTGAACTTAACACAGGTGGTCAAGGTTAAACACTTACTTCTGGGGACTTTGCAGTGAGTGGTTAACTTTCTGGCTCCCTAAAACTTTCCCCAGCATCAGCAAGATACCAGTTATAGATGTGCTGAGAAACTCACCAACAACCTACTAAAACCTTCAACTGGTTTTACTTCATTTAAGATGTAACAATCTGTTTGATTTGCACCTCAGCCTCTATTCAATAGGGAACGAGGATGGATTATTCATAGAATGCACTCCCGCAATTCACCAAACAACTTGCTTCAAAAGCACTTCCCTTCCCTACAGCCAATATCATTGGATATAAGGACCAGCAATGAAGTCAATGGAATTGAATTTCAGAAAGAGTTCCACACGAGAACATGACCACATTGCATGGTTAGCATTCACGACAGAGGTCTAGTTTCTCCCTCACTGCTTCCATGGGGAGTGGATAACCAGAGAACACAGATTTAAGATAAATGGGAAAAGAACTGGGGAAAGAATCAGGCATGGAGGTAGGAAGTGAGGAGAAATCTTTCTAAGCTGTGAGTTGTTCCATCTGGAATCCACTGCATGAAAGTGTAGTGGAAGTATATTCAACAGTCACCTTCAAAGGCGAGTGGGATAAATACTAGAAAAAGGAAAGAATAGCAGGGTGTTGGAGAAAGGGGAACTGGTGCGTGGGGCTAATTGGAGGGCTCTTTCAAAGAGATATCACAGATATGAGGTACTGAGTGGCTTGTACTATAAGATTCCATTCTATGAAGAAGTACCAACAATAAAATGGGGGAGAATGCAAAACGGATATGAAGAAAGCCTGTGGTGACTTGGGTGTAGGGGTGAATGATTTTAAAAGCCAGAAGATAATTGTAAACTCAGATGCTCCTGCACAAATTAATTATCAAGAACAACAGCTGGCTTATGAGTTGTGGTTGAGGAAGATGTGTGATGCCCCTGGTGCTATTGGTTAGTGATTGTTGTTAATGTTTTAAATATTCACTCATCATGTGAACAAATTAAACCAGTTCAAAGTAATCTTGATGCAAAAATTCAAATGCAGTAATAGATCTCGCAGCCACTTCCTCGTTGCATGTGGCAGCCCTATCCCTGATTCATTCTCTCTATGTGCAGCCTTCCTGCAGGTTGTACAGGCTTATAAATTATCTGTGCAATGTTAAGGATTAATTAAAGAATGTAAGTCCAGTCAAGTCGAGTTTATTGTCGTATGCACAAGTACAGTGAGGTACAGATACAATGAAAAACTTGCTTGCAGCAGCATCATAGGTACGTGGATTCAGACAACAACACACAGAACATAAGTTATACATAAATTATACACAAGTGATACAAAACAGTGAAGAAAAAAAACTGTACAAAAAAAGACAGTGCAAAAAAAAATAGAGACAAGTCCATGGTAGTGTAAGAGGTGGTCTGTAGTGTTCCATTGCTGAGGTAGGGTTAGGGTTGTGTAGGTGGGTTCAAGAACCTGATGGTTGTGGGAAAGTATCTGTTCCTGAACCTGGTGGTGTGGGATTTACTATGCCATTTCTTCCTAAAGTGCATAGAATTATAGAACCTCATGTTATGAGAAGCCAAGCTAGCTCTGAAAGGGCTTTTACTTTCGTCCACACCCAGGCTCTTTAACCTTTTTAATGCAAATTAATCATCTTCAAGCATGTGCCCAAGTTACTTGTGGAAAATGATTCCATCACCCTTTCTTTCAGGTGGTTCATTCCAGGTCAGTACAACCCTCTGGGTGAATAATTTTTTTCATTTCTTTTGCCAATTACTTTTAATCTACAACCTATGATAACCACCTCTCACATCATTGCTTTATAACAAAAGAGAGATGAAGTGGTTAACCCCGTGGCAAAGCACAGGGTTAGCAGTTAAATATCCTTACTCAATGGGAAGAGACTTCACCTTCAATATTACAACAATAAGATACATGTGTATATCTCCATCAACATAGTAAACCACCACAAGTGTTTGTCCAAATATTGTAACAGAATCACATGGTGATCCAAGCAACATCTGTTACTTCACTGATGGATAATAGGAAAGTTGGATGAAAGGTCGTATTAAGCCGGGATGCGCTTATCATGAATAGGTTGACTGCTCATCATATTGATACTCTTGACTACCCGGTTTGGCCTGTTAGTGTTCAATCTGAAACAAAATACATGTTATCCATTTTATTCAAGGTTGTGGTAGTGTTGTGGTCATGCAGATGGATTAGCAAACCAGCAATCCAGGTTAATATGAGTTCAAAATGTGTCTTAGCTATCTGAGTTTAAATAACAAAAATGAAATTATGGTTGTAGGAACCAAACTGGTTAACTGAAGCCCTTTAGGGAAGAAAACTTGCTGTCACTAACAGGTCTATATGCAACTCCAATCACAATAAAGTGGTTGTTGCAGTGGAGGTACTTTGGCTTTTGTGTATACTAAATTTGCAATGTAGCCGATTATGTGTCTTGAACTGTCCTTCTGAAACTCAGCTCTCTTGACTTCAAAACAACCAAACTTCTGAATCACAGATCAACACATCTGCGTTACTGCATCTTACATTGACCAACCCGAATCATCAGCAGATGAATTTCTACCCTAGTACTGAGTCTTATCTGTGTCTGTAAGCTTAAGACGAAGGTATACCATCACCAGCCCATGGGAAATAAGAAAGGGCAATTGATGTCAGTCTTGCTGGCAATGGCCATATCTCAAGAATAAATTAAGAGCTTAGTTGCAGATTCCAAGTCTACTTTGAATCTCAAATGTTTAGAAGTAATATTCCAGTCCAGCCACACCTCTCAAACAACCTTTATTATCAGGAATACCCCAACCTTAAGTAGCGTTGCTAGAAATGTAATGGAGACCTTCCCAGTGCATCACTTGGTTAACTATGTTCCCAAATCCAAGTTCCATTCTGTTGATACATAGAAGGTAGAGGACAACATGTTGAGTATAACTTTATTATTTATTTTTGAATCTAAGATTAAAAATATGGAATAGTTCTGACTCTATCTTATTAGGGATAGTTATGGCTCAGTTACTGGACAAGTAGCTAGAGACCTGCCCATTGATCCAAGACATGTGTTTGAATACCACAAGGTGTGGAATTGAATTTCAAATTAAACCTGGAATAAACAGCTAGTTTCTGTAATGATGACCATATAACTAATACATTTTTGTAAATGCTCATCACTAACACCTCTCAGGGAAGGAAATCTGCCATCCTTACTTGCTCTAGCCAAAAATAACTTCAGACCACACCAAAGTGTACAGATGTAATGCAGGTAAAGAGATGGCATAGATGTGGTGGGCCAAAGGGCTTTTTCTTGTGCTGTACAATTCTATGACTCTAAAGTTGACAATGTTGTCTGAAGTCCTGCGGGACAATAATGAATAAACAATAAATGCCAGTCATTCCAATAGTTCTTTGATTGCATGATTAATTGATAAAATAATTAATTTTTTATCAATTATTATTTGATGTCCAACACATTCTATCAAGGGGTTGAAAATCCCCAAAAGACTCATGTTTCAACTGTAATGCTGTTATACATGGTTAAAGGAGAAAAGTCGTTGTACCAGTAAAACAAGTTATATCTTTTCAACTTAGAAATGTTCTCATTAGTTGTAATTTTGCATTTTACTCACCTTCCTGTTGTTCTCCATTCACCTCAAATGGTTCCAGTCCATCTGTGCATGAAATATTTGATGATGTGTTTCAGTATGAATTACAGGCAATGGCTGTGGACCTTCCCACACCATAACCTACATCCCAGCTGGGCTTCAGGAGAAGAATTTCTAAACAGCATTAAATGTTTAACTTATATCCTACCTTTTAAAGTTTGTTTTCTCTAAAGAATGATCTTTAATTTTGACTATTCATGATCAGAACATTTCAAAACTCCTGGTTCTGAGGTGTATTTGGCACACAGGAAGCTCCCACAAACAGCATTGTAATAATTATCATCAGTTAATCTGTGTTAGTGATGTTATTTGAGGGATAAACATTGGTCTGGATATTAAGAATAAGGATCCTGTATTTCTCTGAAATAGTGCCATGAATTCTTGCAAGAGAACTTCAGAGAATAGACAAGACTTTGTTGTAACAGTCCATCTAAAGGCAATGCTGCAACAGAGTAGCACTCCCTCAGCACTGCACTGGAGCATCAGACCTTTGTACGACACCTCTGGAGTGCGACTTGAATTTCTGACTTGGAGACAAAGGTGTTACCATCTGAAGTACAGATGACACAGTACATGGATCTTTCATGGTTTTCAAGAAAGAAAGCAAGGTGAAAGAAATAAAAGGAAAAAAAAAGGAAAAAAAAACTTAATTCCAGAACTTCAGCACATCCCAAAGAACTGTAATAAATCATTCAAGTATTCATCTTCCTTTAAGAGGTAATTCTCCATTGTTACTTTCATGATAACAATGAAATGGGAGTTGTACGCTTACTGGATTGGTGCATTGTACCTCTGCAGACTCTTTCAAGTCTATTCTAATAAAACCCACCCCTTCCCTGCAACTTTGAAATTTCTCCCCTTCAAATACTTATTTAATTTCTTCTAGGGCATCAATACTGAATCTGCTCATTGCATTCTGTCAGGTAGTGCATAACAACTCTGAATTAAAAAAATAACTCTGATCACCTTTGGCGCAGTGGAGCAGCTGGTAAAGTTGCTGCCTCACAGCTCCAGGAACCCGGGTTCAATTCTGACTTCTGGTCTATCTGTGCAGAGTTTCCATGTTCTCCCTGTGACCTCGTGGGTTTCCTCTGGGTGCTCCGGTTTCCTCCCACGTCACAAAGACATGCTAGTTGGAGGTTAATTGGTGCTTTAAATTGCCTCCCAGTGTGAAGGTGAGTGGTAGAATCTCGAAGGGAGTTGATGGGCATGTGGGGAAAATAAAAAAACAGGTTAGGGTAGGATTAGTGTAAAAATGGGTGTTTGATGGTCAGTATGGACTTGTTGGGCAGAAGGATCTGTTTCATGCTGTATCTTTCCATGACCTTCCCTGCCTCAAAGGGTGGTAAATACAAAGAACCTCGAACCATTCTAATACTACCTGGATATGGATCTGAAGAGCTGTGACTTCAGACCTATAGACCCCTGCTATCAGACTCTTGAATGGACCTCTCATTTCTTAAAGGACGAACTCTTGATCTCCCAATCTACCTCATCATGGCCCTTGCACTTTTGTTGTCTACCCACACTGCACTTTCTCCGTAACTGTAACATTACATTCTGCATTCTTTTTACTACCTCAATGTCATTATGTATGGAATGACCTGTTTGGATAGGATGCAAAACAGATGTTTTTACTGTATCTCTGTGCATGAGATAACAATAAACCAATACCAATACTATTACCTGGTGCAGGAAGGTGGCATTAAGTTATGGTTGCTCCTTTTAGAACAACACATGAACAATGGGCTGAACGTTCTCATTTTGTGTCATAATTCTTCTGATTATGTTGTTCTTTGCCAATTACTGGGTCCTTTGGCAACCAACTCTTCTGCAATCTGAAACAAGCTCAGCTACCAGAACATGAATGGGAATTTTTTTTTTCGATCCTTGGTTATGACTAATCCCTGCTCACATTTCTCTCTGATACCCCTGTGGAGAACTCCTAACGTGCGGATGAAACAAAAAACACTCTATTCTATCAGAAAAGTGTGTGTGTTGTCCTCAATCGCTCAGTGATGTTGTCACATCACAAGCTGTCAAGTACCATGCCCCGGGAGACAATTCATCCTTAGTTGCATGTGTTAAGGTTGCAATATCGTGATGTAAGCTTGTTGTGTTCTGACTCTGAAATGTTAGTTGGCTTTTGGGTCAGGGTTATATTAATGTGGAAGGGTATAAGACCACAAGAGTATTAAAGAATGTAACTACATCAGAACCTAACCACTGCTTCATCTGGTTAATATCATTGCTTCGAACTCTCTGCCAGAAGGTTGGCAGAAATCCCTGGTGAAATGGCATAAATGGCAGAGCTATTTCCATCCTGCCTTTGGGTGCTGGAGTGGTCCCTCTGATCTTACAGAGTGAGATTGGAAAAAAAATCAAAGCTCTGTCATTTCCTGTTTTAGTAAATGAATTGCACAATCTAAATGCTACTTGACATGCATAAGAAAACACTTTGCTACCTCGTCACTGAGGCTCTCCTTGGTACCTACATCTCTGAAAAAGGCATTGGTGACTACCCTCATAGCTCACTCTGCCTCGTTGTCAACTCGTGTTGGTAATGCTCCTTGGGATTTTTTACTGCATTAAATAAATAGAGAAAAGGAAAGAAGATTATAATATAACATGAGAGAACAATTTTACACAAAATTCAAACTTATTAGCTAACCTCACTCAAGCTAAATTCATGCTCACTGTCAAAGGCTGTGAAAGAGTCTCACAATTTTTTTAAGTGTCTTCGATGGTCAGAGACATCTAAAAACTATTAAAGTGGATCTAATTTTTTTTAATTGTCGAAGGATTATAAAAAAATATTCAATTGAAAACTACTAACAAATAATTAAAAACATTAAGTATACATTTGACTCCATTCAAAAGTATGAGCTCTCTGTGCAGACAGCAGCCCTCCATTGAATAACGTTGAGGGTGGAAGTGAACTGAACTAGGCCCTCTCCTCAGCATGGTAGTGCTTTATGGTGAACCTCGCCTTGGAGAGGACAGTCCCATCTATGTGGAAGTCCAAGACATCCTGAAGCATGAACAGCTGTGAACTGACAGTTGCCCAATGACACTCAATCACCCTCACCAATTTTTACAGATGCACCATAGAAAGCATCCTATCCGGCTGCATCAAGGTTTGGTATGGCAACTGGTATGGCAACTTTGGATTCGGATAGGATAGGATTGCAAACCCAAGATCACAAGAAATTGAAGAGAGTTGTGAACGCAGCCCAGTCTATCATGAAAACCAACCTCCCCTCCATTGACCCTGTCTACACTTCTTGCTGCCTCGAGAAAGCAGCCTACATAATCAAAGACCCCTCCCACCCCAGTCATTCTCTCTCCTCCCCCCTTCCATCAGGTAGAAGATACAAAAGTTTGAGAACACGTACCACCAGGCTCGGCAGCTTCTATCCCACTGTTATAAGTCTCTGAAACAGACCTATTGTATGATAAAGATGAATTCTTGATCTCTCAAGCTACTTCATCCTGGCCTTCCACCTTATTTGTCTGCCTGCACTGCATTTTCTCTCTAACTGTAACACTATATTCTGCTTTCTGTTCCTGCTTATTCTTTTTGTGCTACCTTGATGCACTTATGTATGGAATGATCTGATTGGATGGCATGCAAACAAAGCTTTTCACCGTAACTTGGTACATGTGATGATAATAAACCAATTACCAATCACGTTTGGAACCAGCCAGCATGATTCAGCCTATGGTGACACCATGCAGCTACCAGGATGGACTGCAGATGATGGGAATCTGAAACTGGTTGCATTGGTCAAGTAATAAATACTGGTCAGGACACCATGACCATCACCTGTTCATCTTCAAAAGACCCACCTGTGAGAATGGGCGGTTCTAAACTTTCATCCCCTGTGATAGCAACACCATCAACGCTGCACTCCTTCAGTGCTGCAGATGAGTATCACGTGGTCTGATCTTTGAGCCTGGAACCTTCTGATTCAACCACAAGAGTCTTTAGCAAGGCTGAATGAAGCAATTGTATTACAACTGAGATAAAAGAGCAGAAATGCCTGATGTTTTTTATTCCTACTCTAGATCACAAACATAAATATAATCATTCAGCCATACAATATGGAGACAGGCTCTTCAGATAAACTCATCCATGCCGACCAAGGTGCCTCCCTGTGCTAGTCCCATTTGCCCCATTTGGGCCCATATCCCTCCAAACCTTTCCTATCCATGGACCTGTCCAAATGCCTCTTAAATGAAGTAATTGTACCCACCTCTACCATTTCCTCTGGCAGCTCCTTCCATATACTCACCACCCTCTGTGTGAAAAAAGTTGCCCCTGGCTTCCCTTTTAAAGTTTTCCCCTCTCAGCTTAAGTCTATGCCCTCTGCTCTTAGCTAACCTGAGAAAAGGACTGTGATGATCCAACTTTTCTATGCCCCACATGATGTTTCTACCTCTGCAAGGTCACTCCTCAGCCTCCTGCGATCCATTATCAAAGTTATTCAATAAATATTTTCATTAAGACAATGTTCATATTTCCTTAATGATGACACTACCATTCTAATAATGACAGTAGTACATAACCATCTCTCCGCATCTGGATTAAACAAGAAAAAACAATTCATAATGATGTTCAGTTAAGCATAAAATCAGTTCATCTTAAAACTGGGCTTCCCTGCAATATCTCTGGGACCAATTCTCATAAGAGCAGTCATGAGGATTCTCCATCTTCCAAAATAATTGAACCTGCCTCAGTACTTTCCCGTTTGGGCCTTTGTCTGAATATTTAACTTCACTGCTATGAGATCATTCTATATCCACGAGAATATTTGTTTCCAAACTTGCAGAGTTCTTGGCAGAGGTGGGTCTTCCCAGCGAAACACATTAAGGCCTAAAATAGAATTCACTGGGGATACATTAAGGCCTAAATTTTCCAACATTTTCTTAACCCCAAATCACACAAATGTAGTAGGAAATCATGCGGAGCTCCCTCCTGTCCTTTCAATCCATATCCACTCTACAACCCCTGTGTAAACTGGCACCCCTCTCTACCCCACCTGTCACATGCAGGTGTGACTCATTGATAACATGGCAGCCTCTAAAACGATGCATTACATTTCCTTGGGTTCCCATAGTTAGGTAATGGGTCATTAATTACAGGGAGTGAAACAGGCATTCCTGGAACTGTTCCAGGAAAGCATGATGATGATATTGGGTGTCATAGCAGGAAGCAGTTGCAATGGGTCTGATATATGATAGGCTCTAAGCTGCTTAGCCTAAAGAACAGGTACACAAAGGATGGCGACTAATCTAGGATGTATAACAGCAGCAACAATAATGTTCACTTCCATGGCATTTTTAATGTAACAAGTCATCCCATGGAACATTATCGATCCATATAAAAGGGGAAACGACCAAGACATTAGTCAAAAAGGTAGGTTTAATAGGGTGTATTAGAAGAGGAAAGAGAGGTGGAGAGGAATAAAGTTTAGGGAGGGAATTCCAGAGTTTAAGGCATAGGTACCTGCAGGCATGGTCACCTAATGATGAGGTGGTTTGGTTAGACACATGAATGAGCCAAAGGCCAGAATTAGAGGGGAGGTCTCAGGACATTGCAGAGCTGGAGGAGATAACTGAGATTGAGATGTGGGGGAAGCATGGGGGGTATGGTGGAGGCAGCAAGGTCACAGACAGGTCTGAAAGCAAGAAGAGATTGTTGAAACCAAGGCGTTCCTTAGCCAGAATCCAACAAGGGTCAGCAACCACGAGGTTGATGGATGAATGAAACTTGGTGTGGCAGAATTTTAGAAGACTCTACATTTACAGGGAGCAGAACAATACTTCTGAGGGATATGAGAGTGCAGTACACCCTTATCTTGAATGAAATAAATTAACTATTAAAGCACATTGTTAACTAGAAATTCACCCCCCATACCACAGGTTTGCGGCTGGGCCCTGTCTTCCATTTCCACAATGGAGCACAATGTGCAGTCGCTATTCTAAAGCCAGATTAGCACGACCCAATAAGAGAATGAATTTCAAGTCTTCTTCATTCTAAGACTACATTTCAAATTACTGAGTACCTATTGATTATATTACATTAATCAATGAATTGGAGCTGTGGTAGGGCGCATAATTGGGCAATCAGCAAACAGTCCATAGTACAACAAAATGTCAATTCGCTTAGAGAATATAGTCTGTGCAATAAATTGAAACTACATCAACTTTTCCCAATGAAAGCAGGACAATTTCTATATAAGAATACAGTGAGTGGAGGATAGTTATCTATAAATTATGTGAATAAAATCAAACTCAATTACTTACACCAATATAATCAATGAATTTGCTCGATGAGAAATTATCCAATTATCTTCACACTGGATAGCAATAATGTTGTAAGCATGTGCAGCTTTTAAACTGGCAGGCAAAACCAAGCCAATTATGTTTTCGATAATGGAATTGGAGAGACACACATCAAAACCATGCCTAATTGATGAGACTTCTGCCCACTAAAGTGCTGGGAAACAAATGTGAATCAACCTCTCTGTTGAGAACACACCTGGAATGATAGATGGGCAATAGAAGGAGAGCAACAAAGCTTCACCAGGTTAATTCCCAGAGTGGAAAGATTCTCCTATGATTAAAAGAAAAATGAGGATCTAGAAGGAGCGACACACAAAATGCTGCAGGAACTCAGCGAGTCAGGCAGCATCTATGGAGGGAAAAGAATAGTGGACGTCTTGGGATGAAACCTTTCATCAGTACTGTAAAGAAAGAGGGCATAAGCCAGAATAAAATGATAGGGGAGGGGGAGGGCATGAGCTGGCGGGTGATAGGTGAATCCAGGTGAGAGGGGGAAGATAGGTAGGTGTGGAAGGGGGGTAAGTGGGCATGATGTGAGAAGCTGGGAGGTGTTAGGTGGAAGAGGCAAAAGGATGAAGAAGATGGAATCTGATAGGAGAGGAGGTGGGGAACCAGAGGGAGGAAAATGTGGGTGATGGACAGGTCGTGAGGGGGGGAGGGGAAGGAGAAGGGCTAATGGGGCCAGAAGGATAAGGGAAAACAAAGGGTAGAGGAACAGAGAGGAGTGGTTACTGGAAGTTAGAGAACTCAATGTTGATGCTGTCAGGTTGGAGACTACCAAGACGGAATATGAGGTGTTGTTCCTCTAATCTGTATCTAGCCGCAACTTGGCAGCAGAGGAGGCCGTGGACAGACACGTCAGTGTTGGAATGGGAAGGAGAATTGAAATGGCTGGCCACCAGGAGGTCCTGGCTGTTACGGCGGATGGAGCAAAGGTGCTCAACAAAACGATCCCCCAATCTACATCGGGTCTCACTGATGTAGAGGAGGCCACAGCAGGAGAAACACCTGCAATAAATGATGCCGACGGATTCACATGTGAAGTACTGCCTCACCTGTAAAGATTTAGAAGGAGGTGATTTCTTTGAAACATATAAAATTCCTTGCGGGATTGATAGGGTAGATGGAGAGTTGATGAGGTGCACAGATCCAAGGATCTTGGTTACAAAATAAGGGGTTGGCAACTCAGGACTGAGAATGGAAGAAATTTCTTCACCCAGAGGTTAGTGAATCTTTAGAACCCTCCATCCACGGGTTGTGGGGGCTCAAGTGTTGTGTACATTCAACAAAAAGATCCCAAGATTTTTAGATAGTAAGGGAATCAAGGGATATTGAGTTCATACATAAAAATGGTACTGAGGTAAAAGATTAGCCATAATATTGACTGCTAGAGCAAGCACAAGGGGCCAAATGGACTACACCTGCTTCTTTGCTCTTATGTTCCCTGCCTGTCACCTTAATTCATCTTCCTATATCAAAGCCTCTGGACAGTATAAGACAAAACACCAACGAGGGAGCTACACACCCAGGGTTAGATCAACTTCAGATCTGTGGAAAAAGGCACAAAAGTCACTGGAAATGATTCAGAGCAAACCAGGCTGAACTGGTTTAAATACACAACCATTGACTAACATGACAGATATAAATAATCTCCTGGAGCTAGAAAATGTTCTGTTCCATAAAGGCCAATGGTTCTTGTAAATATAATGAGATCTATAGTAAAAAAAATACTGTTTAAGTGACTGTAGTAAAACAGAGGCTTATGTAAAAATAATGCAGGGACTTGAGTATGGAGAGAAGCTTACTAGAGAGTGAAAACAAAATCAGAATCAATGCAGCTGGCTCTTCCACTCACTGTTCAAGAAGTAGATTTGGATGAAATGAAATCCATCAGCAACAGTGGGTATTGTTTTAAATCTGACTTTTGAATATTTTAGCATGGATTTTAACTCTTAGCTGGTGTTGAGTTACCAGTCCTTCAGAATGGTCCTCAACCACCCAGTTTGAACAGTGTCTATTGGATGGGATGTTAAAGCAAGGCCATCTCCCCTGAGCTATTGAAGATCCTTTGGTACTACTTTGAAGAAGAGCAAGGGCGTTATCCCTTGTGTCCAGATCATTATTTACCCCCAGTCAACATTTTTTAAAAAGATGATCTGGTTATTATCACATTGCTCATCACATCACAGATGAACTCGTAATTTCTTAATCTTCCTTGAAGTGGCCCTTTCACCTTATTGTCTACCTGCACTGCACTTTCTCTGTAACGATAACACTATATTCTGCATTCTGTTATTGCTATTCCCTTTGTTCTACCTCTGCGTATTTATGTTTGGAATGATCTGTCTGGGTGGCGTGCAAAACAAAATTTATCACTGTATTTTGGAACATGTGATACCAATAAGCCAATTACCAATTGCTGTTTGTGGGAGCTTGCTGTGCGCAAATTGACTGCCCTATTTCCTACATTACAACAGTGACCACATTTTCAAATGTATTTGGTTGGTTGTAGTGTTCTTTGGATTGGTTGTAGAGTTCTTTTCAACCACTGATAACATTTGCGCACTCAACAAATTCCTCTTCAGCCATGCAGCCAGCACCCTTTATTGTTAACCTGATTAGAAAAACTGGTTCTTCCATCATCTTCCCTACCCACATGAAAACTTTGCATAGAAAGTCATTGGCACCCATGAAGGCACATTAACCCATTGCTGACTGGCAGGACAATGTACTTTTTGGTTGTTGGTTCACCACCTGAAGGCTGATCAGCACCCAAAGCCTAAGGTTTGGTGTTCACTGACCCAGCCTCACATCAATGGAGTACCTTCCTTCACATCCTGCATCAGTACAAAACCTGTGAGGGAGGACAGGTAAATCTGGGGCTGGGACAGGGTCCAGGGGTCATGGAGGGGGATGGACTAACTTAGGCATCAGTAGGGGCTTCAAAGCAAGGAGTGCTTGCCATCAATCAGTGGTTGCTGGAGATTCAATAACTGTTTGGGGAGAGTATCCGTGACTGGAAGTGGGTGGGAGTCGAGGAGACCATTGAATGAGTTGGAGTTGTCTGAGCCAAGGGGTGATCAGTGGGTGTGGATTGAGTCACTGAGTCAGGGGTCTGTGATTGGGTTGAGCCAGGGGACTGGGGTTGATTGAGTAAGGACATCGGTGCATATGAGTCAGAAGCAGGTGGGGAAGATAGGTGGGCATGCATTGGTCATGAGCTTTGTGATGGAAGGGGTTGGGGAAGCAGGGGGTGTCCCAAAAAGAGACTCGTAAATAAATTAAAGGGCATCTCTGTGAGTGGGGTCCCAATGTGTCGGTGACCTTCTCAGTAAGACTCCCAGAGCAAGCAACAGTCTGAGTACTTCACTGGCCTGAGATTGCCCAATCACATGCAAGCTTCACAACCAGATAGATTAATTTCACCTGCCAATTGGGAATGGTGTCATTGTGTGTGTTTCTAATGCAGAAAGCACATCCAGAGAGCAAGCATGAGTTGCAGTTGTAGATGCCATAGAGTCATCAAGTCCTACAGAACAGAATCAGGCCCTTCAGCCCAATGCACCCATGCTAATCATTGCACCCATTCACACAAATCTCATTTCCCCCCATTCAGTCCATTGCCTTCTATGCCTTGAAAATTCAAGTACTTGTCTAGATCCTTCTTAAATGTTGAGTCTCAGCCTCCACCACCTCCTCAAGAAATACGTTCCAGACTTCAACCACCCTCTGTGTGAAAAGAATTCCCCCTCTGATCCCCTCTAAACCTGCTACTTCTCACATTAAACATACTCCTTCTTGTCTTTGACAACCCCCCACCATGGGAACAGATTCTTACTGCCTACCCTATCTATCCCCCTCATCATCTTGTGTACCTCTAACAGGTTGCTCCTCAGTCTCCTCCCTCCCAGAGTAAACAAACCCAACCTATCCAGTATCTCCTAATAACAGAAATGCTCCAATCCAGGCAACATCCTGGTGAGTATCCTTTGATCTGTGCATCACTTTGGCCTTGGTTCCTATCCTGTCCAACCAGCTATAATCTCCTGTTGAAAAATGGACATTGGGCAACTTGGAGTTCAATTTACACCTAACTATTCTAACAGTTGAGTACTGCTAGTATTCATTATTTGGGGTCGTAAGAACATTCTGTCAGAAAGAAAAAGAATATGTAAGCATGAAGTCATTTAATGCCCTCCCTGGCAGTGGATTCTTCAGTTATGTTTATTTGATTACTCTGGCCCATAGTTTCATAATGTTCCAGATTCAAACAAGATTGAAAGCTGTATTATGTTATCAAGGTATATTTGTTTGCATTAACAAGCATTTCTATTGTAAATCTGGTTCTGTTTAAAATAAATGTGTTTATTGAACATGACCCAGCATTAATTGGGAACCTGAAGGCAGTTGCCTGGAAAACTCCCGACTGTGTCACTGATGATCAAACTCTACAGAACACCACCACTGTGGTGGGCCTGCCAACCATCTCATCTATCACTGGGTTGAGAAAAACTGAAAGGTGCCCCTGACTCAAATGTCTTGAGGTTATATCTGGCATTACTCAAGTCACTACTGGCAGCATATTTAAAACAAAAACCTGGTTAACAGGTGTCAGGTGGAGCTGGGAAGAAGCTTGTGTGGAGCATTAGCCAGCAAAGCCTAGATGGGCCAATTGGCCTGTTTCAGTGCTGTAAATTCCACACAATTACAGACTACCTGCTCTGGATCACCTGGCTGTTTATGGGACTCTGTGGGTGCAAACATCTGCCATTTTCCTCCCTTATAATATCGGAACCACTTAAATGCTTTCAAAAGCCGAAACACATGAAATGCGTTAAGTAAATGCAAAGATTCTTTCTTTCTTACCATTGAGCACTATTTTGATTCTGTGCTTTTAAAATATATTTCTGTACCCCTTCCTAATTGATTAGTTGGAGAGAATAGGTTACTGAAAGGCAGAGCAGCTCAAAGGGCCAAATGGCCTACTCCTCTTCCTCTTTTCTGTCTCTATGTTGGAGGTCAGCTGGGCTACATGTTACAATGATACCGTCTGGCACTGTTCCCTTATCAGGAACTAAGTCCAGTATCAGACCCTGAAACCATTACTCATGATAGACAAGGAGTAACCCCCAACATAGCTGGCTGCCATAATGCTTTTTTACTGCTTTGTGTCCATTTCAAAAAAAAATTAATTCCCACTCTCTCCTCTAAATAGAAGAGGACTGAGTGATAATGGTAATTGAGAAACTCTCCCTGAAGTGACAATGGTAAGATTGCAGTTAAAAGAAACAGTGTCTAGCTGCCTGTCACTGACTGAACATCACTCTACCTAATATTTAATAGAATAAATAAGCACACTGTACATCCATTTAGCATTAGCTGTGAATGTGTACATCACATGTCATAGAGTTCAAGCTCTTCTCTAATGAAAAATAACAAATTGTCCCCTATTTCAGTAAATACTTGTTGAATAATATATTCAATATTGATTTATTGATGGCCTCCATTGTTCATTCATTAACATGCATCCACAATACAGTGATAAATGAACTTTCTAGGTTGCAGAGATACATATTGAACTTTAAATTAACTTCTGTTTTCTATTCCAAAGAGATTTCAAACATGGAAAAATAAAATCATCACAGAATTCATCAATTACTTCTGCCTGTGCTATATAAAAGAAAAGAAAATCATCAGAGTGCATGTTAATATAGTAATATCATAACAATTTCAGCATGTTACTGATATCAATGTGTCGTTTCGAATCTGTTTGCTGGACAGAATAAATGTGCTTTTTGTTACAGTAAGGAGCCAATTTGAGAGCACTTTTTTCGGATAGATTTCCTTATTTCTTGCTTGGAGTTATGAATAGAATAATTAGCACAATGTGAAATTAAAAATTCTTTTATAAAGAACCAGCACTCAGCTTTAACCATATGCAATATTTCACAATCCAAGAGCTGCTGATTTTTTTTGTGTGTGCCTTGTGTCTGTGCACTGAAACATGGGCCTTTATTCCTGGGTTCCTTTGGGGGAGGGGAAAAAGAGGGGCAGTGGGCATCTCTGCAGACAGCTCCTGTGATACACCATGCAGGGCATGGGAGATGGGCAGGTGTCCACGTTCTGGATCTGTGTCAGAGATTTGTGCACACGTTCAGACTCAGGCAGCTGACAGAAGCCAGCTGGGGTGGGAGAGGAAAATGCGGAGTGGGAGAGCTATGATATATGGAGATTGGAAATTAAGGCACAGCTCAAAGAAACTAGAACAGGTTGTTTCTAATAAAACTCTTCAGCCATCAAATATAAGGCAGTAATGAATTAATTATGCTGTCCCAATGATATTTCACCAGGAGAAATATTAGCTGTTTAACCCAGATGTTATGTCTAAGGTGCTCCCATCAGAAAAATTGCATCTATGTCACAAAATACTGGTTGACATCTTTTGCAGACCTTCTCAAACTGCAGCTGAAGCCTTGGAGAATTAAAAGCTATGGCCCATTTAACACAATTCAATCTTCTCTAAGTGGCAGAGGCTTGAATAAAAATTGATCCAACCTGTTAAAAGGTGCTCAACGTAAGGCAAGCCACTCCAACCACTTGGCTTAGAAATAATTGGTGTGCCTGTGAAGCTCTAGAGGGGAAGGCCTCTCCATCCTGCTGTGAAGCCTCCCTGAGAGGGCAAGCTCCCCAGTCCCAACAGATGATAGGGCATTTGTGACTCCAATCTCACATTCTCGCACCTCCCAGTATTAAACATTCAAGACAGGTTCCATGTCTATCTTCTCAAGGGGAATGAGAGGTGGGCAATTAGTTCTGGGCTTCACATAGGTACTACATGTTATAAGTGATTAATAACAAATCATTTGAAGAGTAGTCATTGATGTTATATTGTCATTCATGGCAGCCAGTTTGTGCACAGCAAGCTGCCACAAACAACGGTGAAATTATTTAATCTGTTCGTATAGCATTAATTCTATAGCAATCATCCTGTATGCTGACTAATCACAGGTGGTGATGAGTCAGCGTACAGGAGCGAGATAGGGCACCTGGTTGAGTGGTACCGCAGCAACCACCTCTTGCTCAACATCAGCAAAATTAAAGAGCTGATTGTTGACTTCAGGAAGAGGAAGGAGGGCGAACTTGTGCCAGTCTACATTGGGGGATTCCTTGGTGTTAATATATCGGAAGACCTGTCCCGGGCCCATCACATAGATGCAACCACAAGGAAGGTGTGTCACCATTTTTACTTTCTTAGGAGGTTAAGGATGTTCCGCTTGTCACCAAACACTCTAACACACTTCTACAGATGTTCTGTTGAAAGTATCCAGACTGGTTGCATCAAGGTCTGTATAGCAATTCAAATGCGCAGGAACCCAAGAAACTGCAGAGGGTAGTGGACTCTGCCCAATACATCACGGGCACAACCCTCCCCACTGTTGGTAGTATCTACAGGAGGCGCGGCGTCAAGAAGGCAACATCTATCATCAAAGATCCCCACCATCCAGGCCATGCCATCTTCTCATTGGGCAGGAGGTACCGAAGCCTGAAGTCCTACACCACCAGTTTCAAAAACAGCTGCTTCCCTTCAATCATTTGGCACAACTCTAATCACTACAGTTTCGCTACACTGTGAACACTTTGATCACTTTGTGCTAAAATGGACTTTTTAAAATTCTAAATGTGTTCTTTCTTGTAAAAATTGTATATAATTTATGTTCAATTTATGTTTTTCTTGTGAATGCTGCTTATATGTACCTGTGATGCTGCTGCAACTAAGTTTTTCATTGCACCCGTGCATACTTGTACATATGACAATAAACTCGACTTTGACTTTGACTTTGAGGAATAAACATGAGTGAGAACAAGACAGACAACTGAGATACAATCAGGGAGTGCAGAAGGTCCCATTTAAAGCAGCTAACATTAATTGGCGCCCTGTAGATTGCAGTAAGAAAAAAACTCCAATTGTAAGCAATTCCAATATAAACAAGATAGCATTAAGTGGGATTCAGTTACTGCAGTATAAATACATCCTTAAGTGACTGTATATAAAACAGTATTACATAGACTGAATGTAACATAATAAGAGTAATGCTTACTGTTAGTAAAACAATAACATCAGAGACGATAATAATATAACACAATGTTATATCACAGCATGAATTGCAACATGGTAGACATATCAGAGATTGAAAGAGGATAATTACAGTCAAGAAATATAATATTAAGAGACTGAATAAAATAATAATATATAATAATATAGCAGAATATATTTGCAAAACAGTAATTAATATTTGTTCTATGATGTGATTATACATTGTGATAGACAGTATCATGTAATGACGGTGATGTATTCGACAAATAATATTTTTGTAATAGTTTTCAATTATTGTATAAATACTGTACATGATTCTATTGATGGCTCACCTTGATAAGGAGGACAAAAGCTGAGAGTGTGAAATAGACATGTCTGGCATTGATCCCTGGTTGATATCATGCTGGGAGACCACAATTGACTATAATGTCCCTGTTCTCAGGAAACATTTACTGCTTAGGATTCCTCCTCCTAATCACTTTCTGCTAACTGAAGCTGCAAATGTGTATGTGGCCATTGGATAAGGACAGAGCTGGGGATCAGCAATGGGACTGCTGCAGTTGAATAGCTTCTGGACAATCATTGCCCAGGATCACACATAGAAAATAAAAGAACACTGAGGAGAGTAACCCAAAGGTGATTGCTATGGCAATGCTCTGCCCAAGACTGCAAGAAATAGCAGAGACATGTGAATGTAGCCCAGTCCTTCACGAAAACCAGCCTCCCCTCCATGGACTCTGTCTGCACTTCCTGCTGCCTCGGGAAAGCAGCCAACATAATCAAAGACCCCTCCCACCCCAGTCATTCTCTCTTCTTCCTGCCTCCCATTGGGAAGAAGAGACAATAGCTTGAGAACAGGCTCAAGAACAGCTTCTATCTTGTTGTTATAAGACTCTTGAATGGACTTCTTACATGATAAAGATGAACTGTTTATGTCCCAATCTATCTCATCATGGCCCTTCCACTTTATTGTTTACCTGAACTGCACTTTCTCTTTAACTGTAACACTATACTCTGCACTCATTTTTTTCCCCTTTGTACGACCTCGACGTACTTATGAATGGAATGATCGGTCTGGATGGCAGGCAAACAAAAGCACTTCACTGTATCTCGGCACATGTGACAATAATAAACCAATTACCAATTACCAATCAGCTGGTTACCAGTATGGTTGAAGGAGAAGGGTGAAGTGAGGGGAGGGGTGGTGAACAATGAAGTAAAGATATACCAGGTATAAATATCTCTATTTTAGAAAACAAGAACAGAACAATTGGTGCATGCATAGGATAATAAAGTCTCTTTGAGGGACCATCAAATCTCTCAGGGATCATTGGTTATTTCCCGGGTCACTGTCAGTGCACATGAGAATACTGTGGCATCCATAGAGATCTGGGAGCACTTCTGATAGTTGAAGCTTTTGATCCAGAAAGCAAAGCCCTCATGAGGTAATAATGATGTTTTTATATATCAGGCGGTTTCCATTTCCATATTACAAATTGTTCTGTGGTCTAATGCAACTGGGAATTTGGTTCACTTTATTTTTAAGTGTGTTGTTTACAAAAGGGCAGAAATTACCATATGTAGGCTCCTTAATGCCAAGGCTCCATGCTTGAAGCATACATTCATAAAATTTCCTCAGATATAATGGGATTTCCTTCTAAGTAAAATTGTCCTAATTTTTCAATTGGGATGGCACCACTAACCTTGGAGTAACTTTCCCATGAAGTTACAATGGGTTCTGTGGCATGGACCTTTACTTGGCAAATGAGAGTTCCTGTCAGACACTTTTTGTAAGGGCTTGCAGCAAGAGTGATATCATCAAGTTGGCAGGGCAATCAACCAGATTGAAGAATGGGTGTTGAGCAAAATTGAAGTCAGGTTGGTTTATTCGCCAACTAGAGTGAAGACTGCTGAATGATAACAAACCAGGAAGTAAAACAGTTCTACTTAAAGTAATTTTTTAAACATGTTATGAAGCTAAAAATGAAATTGGAGGATACACAGGCATTTGGGTAGAAGCTAAAATTTCACAAACAATCTGAAAAAATACTGTTTCTTGTTTAAAATTTGGAGTATTTTGAAATAATTATTCTGAAGGAAATAGATATGAATTGAGAAGTAGATGTTACATGTAAAAGTTAACTTTTCAGAGCTAAAGAGTTGTGACTTGTGAGTTGTGACAATAATTATGACTTGGTATCCCATTGCAACAAGACATATTTTCAATGGCAGTAACAGCAAGAATAGTCCACGTCAGATTTGGGACGTTCAGAAACATTCAAAGTCCTTGATATTCATGACAGTTTGCAGAAGTAAGATTTGCAGTATAGGGCTTTACTATTTTGAATTGGGATTGGAAGACAAAATCTGTGGAACAGAAAAGATATATCCAACTTATCATGTAGATCAGTGCTGTGGTGTGAACAACTTGATACGAGTGGCAATAAATCCTTTCTATGGGGTGGTGCCTGGTACATTTCTCCAGAAATGGATTAACCAGGATTTTGAAAAGCTGTAGTAAGACATTCTCCTCTTTGTATCCTAGTCCCTTGTGATAAAGGCTAACCTTCCAGTCGCCCCTTCCATCATTTTTTGTATCAAAACGTCTTTTGCACATAGAACATCAGGCTAGTTTTTTCTCATTTTGGGCACATCATTTCAAGTGTGAGAGTAGACCAAATTAAGTCCAAGAAGTCCACTAAAACTGTTCCATTATGCCTGGAGCTCAGGGATGTGTTTGTTCAATGTTAGCTATAATTCTAAGGTCCTTCTTACTTTCTCTCCTTTATTGCTGGACACATCTTCCATACAGTCATAGAGACATAAAGCACGGGAATAGACTCTTTAGCCCAGCTGGTCCATGCCGACCAACTTCCCATCTAAGCTCGTCCCATTTGTCCACATTTGCCCATATCCCTCTAAACCTTTCCTATCCACGTATCTGTCCGAGTACCTTTTAAATGTTGATAATGTACCTGCCTCAACCACTTCCTCTGGCAGCTCATTCGATATACTGACCACCTTCTGGGTGAAAAAGTTGCCCCTCAGGTTCCTATTAAATCTCTCCCTTCTCACCTTAAACCTATGCCCTCTAGTTCTTAATTCCCCAACCCTGGGAAACAGGCTGTGCACCTTCACCCTATCTATGCCCCACATAATTTTATACAACTCTATAAGATCACCCCTCATTCTCCCGTGCTCCAGTAAATAAAGTCCCAATCTGCTCAACCTCTCTCCATAACTCAGTCCCTCAAGTCCTGGCAACATCCTCGTAAATCTTCTCTGCACTCATTCCAGCTAAATGGAATCTTTTCTATAGCAGGGTGACCAAGATGGAACACAATATTCCAAATGCAGCCTCACCAATGTATTGTACAATTCCTTCTGAGCTGCATTCCTTTGGTGATGGTGAAGGAATTGAAGTGGCAAATGCACTGTCTTGAGGTTAATGTGAACGGGGGCTGACTAGTTGGTGTGGACATGTTGGGCCAAATGGTTCCATGCTGTATAATTCTATGATTCTAGTTGTCTTCATCTATCCCGTGTTTATAACCAGAGTACCATATTTACAGAGTGTACTGCATGAAGAGACTTTCTAGAAGATGTTGCTAACATGTGTAAAGGATTCCTCTCACTGCTCCAGCATGTTAATTGTAAAGGTGGAAGTCACAAACCAATTTCCTCCTACCATTGCTGTTGTCAAGGCTGGGCCCCTGGGATCTGTGTTACTAACCTCTTCGTCTGCCTCTCCTCTGGGGACAAACTGCTTGCTTCACCTCTCCTACTCCCAGCACTTCTTGCACACTCGTCTAATGCATGAAAAGCCTTCTGACTTGCAAAGTACCTTTATTTCGCTCAGGTGATATATTGGAATTGGAAATAACTTGGCAGGAGGAATGTCCAAGATTGAAATGTACAACATTGCTCCAGATGTTTTATTTTTTCTTCAAAGAATATTTAAAGTTATAAACCTTGCTTAGTGTTGTGAGCAAGCACAATATTATCAGAAGAAATTACGGCTTAGTCAATAGTAATTTAATTACCTTGATATTCCCCATGAAGGTTAAATAACAGGTGGCCATTGCCCTTTCTTATCCAACGTCCTAAGTTCCATCTCTCCTGCTTTCACAAATTCTCCTCAAAAGAATTCTTCCAATGAACTGCAAACCTTTCATCACAATCACAGGAAATGGATGTTCTGTCTCAGCTGCATTTCTCAGTGATGATGAAGGAATCTAAGTGACAAATGCACTGTCTTCACTCAGGTTAATATAGAAGGGTTCCCATTGGTTAGTCTAGACATGTTGGGCCAAATATTTCCATGCTGTACAGTTCTATGATTCTAGGTGCCTTCATCCATCCTATGTTTATAATGCCTATGAGTACAGGTTCCCTTTAAGATAAGGTAAGATAGGATGTCTTTGTTAGCGCCATGTACATCGAAACACACAGTGAAATGCATCTTTTGCATAGAATGTTCTGGGGGCAGCCCACAAGTGTCACCACGCTTCCGGCGCCAGCATAGCATGCCCACAGCTCCTAACCCATATGTCTTTGGAATGTGGGAGGAAACCGGAGCACCCGGAGGAAACCCACACAAACACAGGGTAAAAACGTACAATGTCCTTACAGACAGCAGCCGGAATTGAACCCAGGGCACTGGTGCTGTGATAGTGTTACACTAACCGCTGCGCTACCATGCCGCCGCTCTCTTTAAAGACTAACACAATTTTTTTGTGGGAATATAAACTTACATGATTCCTGCGAGATAAGATGGTGCATTACCAAGTCACCTGTGAATTGATTATTTATCCTGTCACCCAGGGAATGATTCAAAAGGCAGAGAGATGATTTAAGTCTCAAGTGAGTCATGTTCTTTAAGGAAACATTTGTTTGCAAACCTGCTGACAGATGAGAAACTTTGTTCAACATGCACCATGTTTCAAATAAACAAGGGAAGTGAATCATTCTTTTTAATCCCAGTGGATTGTAGAGGTGGGGAATGTGAACAGCCCTTATCAGGGTATGATAGCATAACTAGTAATCCAAAGATCTTGACCATGATCCAGAATAATGAACTTGAAGCTGGGGAATAGAAACTCAATTACCTAAATAAATTTTACAGTAAAAAGCTAGTATCAGTTACCATAAACAAGAGACTACCATGTTATCATAAAGATCCACTAGCATTCAGAGAAGGATATCTACCAATATCACATGATCTGGCCTAAATGTGACTCCAGACCCATGGAACTAGAGTCATAGAGAGATACAGCATGGAAACAGGCAACAGAGTTTCTTGTTTTTCAAGGTGGGACTTCACTGAAGGCAAATCATGAATGATCTTTATAGAATAATTGAAGCAAAGGAGATAAGGATAAGTCGAAGTTGGAGGTCAGGGTGAAATTACTAAATCTAATTGAGAGTAAGATTGACAGTGAGAAAACACAAAGGTAGGAGGGGAACTGAGTGACGGAGACAGACAGCTACAAACTTATGAGGCAGCTTGGGGATCAAAATACTGCCTTTGTTGTTCCTTCACAAAGAGTGTTCCAATATCTTTTGTTTTGGGGAGCCCAGTTCAAGGAATTATGCTTGCAAATCTCCAAGCAAAGCTATTGAGCGAAACCATATGCAAAGAGATTTGTAAAGATTTATTTACTCAAGGAAAGTGGGCATAAGAGGCAAGGCCAGCCTTTGAAGCCCATCCCTTGTTGTGCTTGAACTGAGTGGCTTGCTGGCATTTCAGAGCCAAACACACTGGACAGCACAGTGGCACAGCTAGTAGACACCCAAGTTCAACCCTGACCTTGTGTGCTGTGTGTCTGGAGTTTGCAAGTTCTCCCTGTGACTATGCGGGTTTCCTAGGGATGCTCCAGTTTGCTCTCACGTCCCAAAGATGTGCAAATTGGTTGGTTAATTGGCCACTGTAAATTGCCCCAAGTGTGTGGGTGAGTGTGTAAATTGCCCCAAGTGTGTGGGTGAGTGGTAGAATCTGGGAAGAGTTGATGAGAATGTGGGGAGAATAAAAAATGGGATTAATATAGGATTAATGTAAATGGGTTTTTGATGGTCACATGGACTCAGCAGGCTGAAGGACCTTTTTCTATGCTGTATGAAGGTCTCCATGACTCTAATTGCATTTGAACTGGTTGTACCATGCCATTGTGTATGTTTTGTGTAGGAATTTCCAGCAATTTCTTAATGCTGATTGTTACAAAAGGCAAGTTAAACTCAGAATAAGGAGCTAAGCAATCCGCAAACTCTCTACCATTAAGATTAGAACTTCTTTCACATCTTTCAATAAATTGTGTTTAACAAGAGTAGTTGTGACTTGGAAGTTCCTGTCAGTATGCTGGGTGGAAAGCCAATCAATCAAGGCCTTCAACTAGCAACTGGGCAGGCATACAGGAAATAATTTGCAGGACTATTAGAAAAGAATAGGGGAAATGGGACTGATGGATTTTCTCTACCAGGAGCCAGCATAGGCTTGATGGGTTGAATGTCCTCTTCCTGTACTAAACAGTTAAACAGTTCTGTTTTTATTAAACAGTTCTGCTTTTATTGGCATATTTCAGATTTTGCTAATTTTCCAGCATCTGCTTCAGAAAGAGAGGAATGCCACAGGAAGGAAGACCGTTTGACATGAATAAACACAGCATTTGTATTTTCTGTTGGTATCAATCTGTCAAATATGAGTATGTACATTTTTACAACAGTAGAGTCACAGAGTCATTGAGCCTGGAAACAGGCCCTATTTATCCTATCAAATCCAAACTGACCATCAAGCACCCCTATACAGACTTCCCATTTTATGCTCTGCTTATTCCCACCATTTCACCCCGGATTCTACCACATACGTGCACACTAGTGGCCAATCAACCAACCAGTCCATGCACATTTGGGACATGAGAGGAAACCGGGTTATCTGGAGAAAAGCCACATAGCTACAGGATGAATGTGCAAACAGACAGCACCTGAGGTCAGGATCGAACCGAGGTCACTGAAGCTGTAAGGGAGCGGATCTACTAGCTGCACCACTTTTCCACTAAGTAGAGAAAGATGCAACCCCTTACACTCTTCACCATGTTCTCCACTTTTTATATAACACAGTTAGAACATGTCCTTAACTCTTTAACTTTACCATCACTGTCACTGGTGATCTCTGTTAGGAGGTATGAGTCTAATGGATAAGCTAGTCTATATTTGCTTCCAATTTGCTCCTAATTTTGGAGACACAAGATACTGCAGATGCTGGAATCTGGAGCAAAAAACAAACAGATGGAGGAGCTCAGCAGGTCAAGCAGCATCTGTGGAGGCAAAGGGATGGTCGACATTTCAGGACCCTGCGTCAGTCCTGATGTGGAGACTCAACCCAAAACATCAACCATCCCTTTGCCTCCATAGATGCTGCTTGACCCGCTGAGTTCCTCCAGCAGTTTGTTTTTCTTTTGCTCCTAATTTTATTCACTTCATTGTCAAAGGAAAACCCGGCCGCTGCTTGGCTTATAGAACATAGAACAGTACAGCACAGGGATAGGCCATTCAGTCCACAATGTCTGTGCCGAACACAATACCAAATTAAGCTACATCTCTTCTGCACATGATCCATATCCCTCCATTCCCTGCATATTCATGTGTCTACCCAAAAGACTTATGTTTAACCATTGGTTTTTAATGAACTGCCATCTCCAGTGTTGGAAGCTACCCTTCTTTTTCATATGCCAGCACTTATCCTACAGATTCAGCTCATTTCAACCTCAATAAGGTAAACAACTATAAAGAAAATGTGTCTATTTTTCCATAGGGATGGATGCTGAATTACAATTTTGAAAGAGAGACCTTTCGAATCACTCAGGTTAAGGCATTGTATAGCTCAACGATACAAACAGGGATGATAAAATTAGTGTCAGTGACCTTGGTTAAGCAAGGTCACCATTGGAAGTCTATATATGTGTTAGCGTTGGTTTCTAATACAATATGCTTTAGCTGTTATATTCCCTCAGTTGGCTATTTTGCTAACGTTCAATGGCTAGGTTCATAAATGAAGAATGATTACTTCAATGAGATATTGAAGGTTGTGCAGTGAACCTTGAAGCCATACCACTGCAAATAACAAATGCTTTCAAGAAAGGAGGGGTGGAGAAGGAAGAAAATTAGCTGAGAAATGAAAAATGAAAAGAACTCGGAATTATTCCTGCTTTGGCAATTTTGTGAAGTAACAATTTTAGGCTAATTCTAATCAAGCAGAGGTCAATTGTCTCTACATATCTGAGGCTAAAACAATTACTTTCTGTTTATAAATTACCTTGAACATGGATTGTTTCAAGCCACCTGAAAGGAACGTCAACCAAAATAAAACTGCCAGACCACATTGAGTGATATTAAGATAGGGCAAAGAGTTTCCTTTAAAACTGTAGAAGTCAAATCTCCAGATAATTTTGAAAGGAGATAAAAATTGTGGGGGGGGGGGGGGAGGGGGGCGTGGCAAGGGAGAATGACCTTTATGCTGATGCAACCAATATATATGTTCAATAGATAAAACCAGGCTTGGTAGAATTCAAAACAAAAATAGAAGATGCTGGAAACACTCAGTAGGTCAGGCAGCATCGGTGGTAAAAGAAATGGTTTTGGGTCCGGGACGCTTCATCAGAACTGGGAAAGAAAGAGAGCCAGCTAATTTTAAGTAGCAGGGAAGGTGCGATGGGGGATGGGTGGAACAAAAGGTATGTCTCTAATAGTCTGAGGCTATAATATGGCAATTGAGGAGCAGTTAGAATTCAATATTCATTTGTCAAAATATTACCCATTGATATTCACATTTTCATGTTCATTTATACTTCCCTAAGGACTTTGAGTCATCGGATGCAGTAACATGGCAGAGAATTTGTTGGACCAAAGATCTAGAGATCGTAATTCAAATTTCACCATGGTATCTGGAAGTCCTTTGATATGAAACATTAACTTTGTTTCTCTCTCCACAAGTGCAGATGCTTTAAGGAGACGTTTGACAAACTAGGGTTTGTTTTCTCTGGAGCGGCGGAGGCCGGGGGGGAGACCTGACAGAAGTTTATAAAATTATGAGAGGCTTAGATAGACAGGGTTGAAATGTCTAATACTAGAGGGCATGTATTTAAGGTGAAAGGGGTAAAGTTCAAAGGAGACATGCAGAGCAAGCTTTTACACAGAGAGCGGTAGGTACCTAGAATGCACTGCCTGTGATGGTAGTGGAGGCAAATGCGATAGAGGAGTTTAAGAGCATCTCAGAAAGGCACACGAATACGCAGAGAATGGAAGGACTTGGACCCTGTGTAGGCAAAAGGCATTAATGCAATTGGTCATCATTAGCTCAATTAGTTCGGCAAAACATCATGGGCCGAAGGGCCTGTTCCTGTGCTGTACTGTTCTGCGTTCTACGGGCTGATGATCTGCTGAATGTTTTGAGCATTTTCTGTTTTTATTCCTAATGCTGCTAAATCTGTGATAATTTCCTGGTAGGATTTCCACACTATAGTGAAGGGAGAGTAGCATGAAGATTATTTATTTTCTATGCATCCAATTCATTATTGCACAGCAGTTTAAGGCCTTGATAATCAATGTTATGGCCAGGAAGGAGACACTTTAGCCTAGCAAGGCCATGCTGGCTTTTAGTAAGAGAACTCAATTAGTCCCATTCCCAGTCTTTCCTCATAGCCCTGCAAACAATAATATGATTGATTTACTAGGAAGGAATTTGAAGAAGCCTTCATGATTGTGTTAGATTTTAAGGAATCTCAAAGGAACCATGGTCTTTTTACCTATTTTTCTAAGTTCCAAACTCATAAACAGAAACTGTCCTCAAGTTGCAAAAGATCTCATATTGATTTGCTCAGTTGCATCAGTGTCAATCCTTCAATTTCTCCCAGTGTTACCGTCTCTTCTCTTTGTTTGCATTTAGCTGAAGGAACTCTTGGTGGGTTGGCAACCTCTTCATGTTGCTTTACCCTGTTACCATTCTTTCTTAAGCTAATGGCAGAATGTCCAAAGTGCACCATGATGTCTGAGTTTGATTGCGTCTATGTCCAATATTCACTGGAGCTACCACTCGATAATTGGGATTGTGCTTCTTGCACTGGCTGAGTGCAGAACAGACCTAGTTCGCCAAGAAATGGTTTTAGTCCACAGGAACTAATGGATTCCCTATCTCTCTCTTCACATCCCTTAGAGAAAAATGCTCCTGTGCGGTTGTTAATGGGCCCTTTTGAATGAAGAATAGTGCTCAAGGCTTTCTGGTTCTTGTAGAACAGTACTCTAGCAAACTTCCAGGAAAGAGAAAGAAATAAGGAATGAACACCATATTAAAAATAACGTGGATTCTTTAAACAAAAATTGTTGTGTGTCTAGTTTATTAAAATGAGGATAACTAAAAATTAAATCTGAGAGTTAAGTCCCGAGCAACCATCCATAACTCAGTATGACATGACAAATACTGCTTTCAGATCACAGTTTTGGAAGTCTTCCATAATTTTATCTTTATTGCTAATTACCTATGGAATGCTTGCATGGATTCCCATGCACACCTACCCAAGGCCAGTGGTTCAGTCCAGCGTGACATTACAATGGCCTCATTGAAGAGTGATCAGATAGACTCACACCCACCCATATCTAAGTGTTGAGGCCATCGTGACATTACAATGGCCTCATTGGGCAGTGGTCAAATAGAATCACCTGAACCATTAGCATGGTTGAATCCGATGACATCAGGACATTGACACAAAGTGACTTCATCAGTGAGTGATCAAGTAGAATCACCCCAACCCATCCCAAGTGGTTCAGTCTGGCATGACATCACAACAGTGAGCCAACATGACTTCATCAAATTTCAGCCAGCCAATCAATGATCCAGGGTAAGGATGCTATCTCAGCCATCCAGTGTGAAAGAAACTGTGGTGGGATGTTTGGCATTGAATTTACTCAGCTGAGTAACCAAGCTGTGCAGACCAAGGAGTTAATTGTTCCTCCACAGTTTGTGGTGTACTAGCTGCCCTCAGGCTCTAGGCTATAGAAGGTGTTCAGCCCAGAGCTCCTACTTGGATCAGAAGCAAGCAGGAGACGCAAGAGAATGCACATGAAGGGTCTCAACCCGAAATGTCGACTGTCCAGTTCCCTCCATAGATGCTGCCTGACCCGCTGAGTTCCTCCAGCATCTTGTGCAGAAGCAAATCAGTCTGGTTGCTCTATTCATTTCTTTCTGGGAGTACAAATACGATAGTGTCGTTTAAGTGGAAGCAGATACAACAGTGGTGTTTAAAAGGCTGTTAGATAGACACATGAATATGCAGGGAATGGAGGGATATGGATTATGTGCAGGCAGAAGAGATTTAGTTCAATTCGGCATCATGTTCAGAGCAGACATCGTGGGCCAAAGGGCCTGTTCCTGTGCTGTATTGTTCTATGTTGGATGCCTGCTGAAAAGTGCACATGGCAGAGGAGTCTAAGACCAGAGGGCATTGCTTTAAGGTGAGGAATAAGAGGTTTGGGGGCAGAAGGGGGGCCTGAAGAAGATTTTTTTTCACCCAGAGGGTGGTTGGAATCAGGAACACACTACCTTAGAAGGTAGTAGAGGCAGGTACCCTCACAACGTTAAGAAGCAGCTGGGCAGGAACTTGAATCGACAAGGCATAGTAGGGTATGGATCAATTGCTGGTATAAGGGACTTGTACAGATAGCTACTGGATAGTCACAGGTATGGTGGGCCAAAGGACCTGCTTCTGACTGTACAATTCTATGACTCTGTAGTTGCTGTGTGAATACAGAATGGTGATCATCTCTAATGGAATGGCTCACTCAACAAGCAAAATCTAGGCTTGGATACAAAGGCACCAGAAGGCAATCCTTGCTAGCAGATCCAAACTTCAGTGCATGCCCCATTACCACCACCTTTTCCGTGCACATCATCTGTTTAGTTCTTTTTTAAATTTTTCCTTTCTGCACATTATCACAGACCTTCCCTCCTTTTCTTCTTATCTCTAACCCTTTCCAGACTATGGACATGGTTAAGACTATTGCATCACTAACTACATTTACTTCCGATGAACAGTCAGTGACTGACAAAGGGCTAATATTACACTCCTGGTTGTCAACACCGAATGCCTTAAATAATCCCAAAGAGGTAGGTTTTTATGGAGTGTCCTGAAGGAGGAGAGAGAGAGAGAGAGAGAGCGCAAGAGAGAGAGGGGGTGAGAGAGAGAGAGGGAGAGAGATTTAAGTAGGGATCTGCAAGAGTCTGTGGCCTTGTCAGCTGACAGTATTGCAATCAATGGTAGAGCAATTAAAGTTGAGCAAGAAGCCAGAATTGAGAAGCGTGGAGATCCCAGAAAGTTGCAAATAGCTGCAGACAGTGACCTTCACCTCCATTTGTTAGGGAAAGAGGCCAAGCAGGATTCCCATCTGCTTTCATCTGCTCCTCTCCAAAGGAAAGGAACAAGTTTGACCATATTGCCTACCTCAGCCCAATGCTTCTCCATGCTATGAATCACCTACCCTGCACCAGTCCTAGAGGCTGTCTGGTACACATGGAACTGTACATCATATGAAGAGTCAAAATGCACAGGAAACAAGCAAGGCAAACAGACATTTTGGCTAGAACCTAGCATTAGGAAATCTTACCAATGACATTCACCTAATTTCCACTCTATCTCAGAGGCTAACCAATCTGTCATGTACATCTGGCAATTTGGGTTTTTCCATCCTTCTTTATGACATAGAATGAGGCCATTCAGCCCATTGAGTCAATGCTGACTCACAGATCAATCCTATTCCCCCGTACTAACTTCCCCTGTAACCTATTCTCCCGACATTCCCATCAACTCCCCCCATACTCTACCATTAACCTGCACACTAGGGTCAATTTACAGCAGCCAATTAACCTCCAAATTTGCACAGCAATAAACTGGAGTCCTGATTCAGGGTTTCAACCTGAAACAGCAACAATTCTTTATGCTGCCAGACCCATTGAGTTCCTCCAGCAGGTTGTTAGTTGCTCCGGATTCCAGCATCTGCATTCTCTTGTGTACCAACTTTCATGTCTTTGGGATATGGGAGGAAACCAGATCACCCAGAGGAAACTCACATGGTCACAGGGAGAACATGCAAACTCCACACAGACAGCGCTGGAGGTCAGGATTGAACCCATCTCTCCAGAACTCTAAGGCAGCGGCTCTACCAGATGTGCCACTGTGCCAGATTTCCAGCGTTCATTGTGTTTCTGCTACATAATGGAGACTGAGGGGTGACTTTATAGAGGTGTATAAAATCATGAGGGGCATAGATTATGGTGAACGTACACAGTCTTTTCCCTAGGGTTGCGGAATCACAAACTAGAGGGCATAGGATTTTATTGTTCTTATTATTATTGGTTTATTATTGTCACATGTACTGAGGTAGGATGAAGAACTTTGTTTTGCAGGCCATCCATACAGATCATTTCATCGCATCAGTACATTGAGGTAGTACAAGGGAAAAACAATAACTGAATACAGAATAAAGTGTTACAGTTACAGAGAAGATGCAGTGCAGGCAGACAATGAGGTGCAAGGCTATGACAAGGTAGATTGTGAGGTCAAGAGTCCATCTTATCGTACAAGGGGACCATTCAATAGTCTTATAACAGTGCAGTAGAAGCTGTCCTTGAGCATGGTGGTAGGTGCTTTCAGGCTTTTATATCTTCTGCCTGATGGGTGGAGGAGAAGAAAGAATGTTCTAGGTGGGTGGGGTCCTTGATTATGTTGGCTGCTTTGCCGAGGGCAGCAAAAAGTGTAGACAGAGTTCATGGAGAGGAGGCTGACTTTTGTGACGTGAGAGGGGAAAGGTTTAAAGGGGACCTGAGGAGCAGGTTTTTCCACACAGAGGGTGGTGGGTATGTGAAAAGAGCTGCCAGAGGAAGAGGTACAGGGGTGGGGTGGGGGTGGGGGAGAAGTAAAATTACAACATTTGAAAGATATTTGGACAGGTACATGGATAGGAAAGGTTTAGAGGGATGTGGGACAAATGTGGGCAAATGGGAGTAGTTTAGATGGGTGTCTTGGTGAGTTGGGCCAAAGGGCCTGTTTCCGTGCTGCATGACTCTATGACGCTATAATGAGTGTGGGCTGGCATGAATGCAGCAAGCTGAGTGGCACCCCCTTTTCCTGTAAAATTCCTGTTGCGTGGTGACAATGCAAATCATGCACTACTGCTCTGCCACAATCTGCAGCAGCTGAGAGGTCCCTGGTACTGCGAAACAAATAAACCCTGGACCAAGGGCAACAGAACTAGATGTTGCATTGGCTAGCAGAGCCGGTGAATTAACAAATGTCAAGTTAAGCTCCCTGAAATACAGAAAACAAATGGCACGCTATTATAATAGGATCATTAGTTTATTGAGGGCTGTGTGGTGTCTGGTGGTGCGTGGAGTGTAGAAAATGGCACTGCAGAATTCTCCAAATCTATATCCACTCCCAGCATTCTGCAGGGGTAACACAATTTAGCCTCAGGACACACTGCTCGTCATCAGATGTTGCCACCCAACCTTTACTCCTTGCACTCTTGGGAAAGCAAATGTCAGCCCAGATCACACAAGGAGCTCTCTGTGCCCGTGTGTGTGTGTATGTGTGGTGTCACAATAGGAGCACAAAGATACAAGCCTTCTGATGGAACAGATGCAACTTTCTCATCCTTTGGTTCAGCTGGGATTGGACACACGCAAACTATGCGCCAACAAAAAAATAAATAAATCAAACGGAACTTGCTGTCATTTTCGCCGTCTCCCTCTGCCACGCCAGCCTCAGGGAACTGATGTTTTATTTTAAAACAGAGATTGGCGTAAACACCATTGTCTGATTTCTCTTAGCTAAGTACCTCTGTGAACTCAGCGTCAGCATCTGGTTGGTATTACACGCTGACAGAGGGAGTAGCGGGGAGGGGGTGGTGGGTTAGATTATAACAGGGCTCCAGCGCTTTCGCAGTGTTTTTCTGACAGACTGGAATAAAGGAGCCCGTTCCAAAACACACCATGGGTATCTCAGCCAGGGAAAGGACTCAGTGCAAGTGTTTTTTTTCTCCCCAAGGCAGATGAAGAAATGTGTTAACAGTGCTAATGGTGCCAAGTATTATGCTTCGTTAAAAATTTAATCACCTGCAAGTGCGAAGCAAGTGCAAAGCAATCATGTTGTAATTAGCACAGCAATTAACACATTTTTTCCCTGATACCGGTCTGCATTATAAAGAAGTGCATGATTGCCATACTTAATGCTTTTGACAGATTTGAGTTTCCTATCAAGAAGTATTAATTTTGTTAAATTGAAATTCGGACGTGGTGACTGATGTCAATTGTTACTGCGCTACTTTACTTGTAACAGTGCACCAAGAACAGTGGTTGCAAAATTCATTTCAGAAACAAGGGAATCGCAAATAAGTTTGTTTTAGGCAGTACCTGGGAGATGAAGATTGGCTTGGTTCCTCTCGGGGTCTGTGGTGGGGGATGAGGTCAATGGTAGGGACCACTTTGCCACAGGTAGGGTAGGCGATGCTTGACGGGGTCAGGCTGGTGGGTTGGTTCTCATATGGAGCTGTTTCCATATTTTTCACTTGGACTCCGCCTGTCTCCATACGGAGACTTGCGATGCTCATTGCCTCTCTGGATAATGCTTCCACACACCAGGGCTTCCCATGAGTCACTGTAAATGTTATACTTATTTCAATTAGACTTTGAGAACATTTTTGATGCAAACACATACAAAGACAGCAGAACTCCAATTAACTGTATTTCTACCAGCAAATATAATACAGGTTATGTGGAAACACAAGAGGCTGCAGATGCTGGAATCTGGAGCAACACACAATCTGCTGGAGGAACTCAAGGGGTCCAGCAGCATCTGTGAGAGGAAAGGAATTATCAACAACTTCCACAATTCCTTTCCTCCCACAGACGCTGCTCGGCCACTTGAGTTCTTCCAGCAGATTGCTTGTTAATACAGTTTATAAATGCTTCTGCTTTAGATAGTCACAAATCTCCCCCGATTAATCTGGTAAGTCTTTTTGTTTATTTATTGCTTTTGCAGTTTCTGTCTCTTCTGCTCTCATGAAGATGTTGGGTCTTCAGGACTAGGATTTTAAATTTGACCGCATTTGGAAGGGCTTTATGCAAACACACACACACACACACACACACACACACACACACACACACACAAACTATACTCATTAAAATGATCCAAAGTGCATCTTCTTTCTGGAGACATGAGAGATCGCAGATGCTGGAGTCCTGATGCAGGGACAAGACCTGAAATGTCTGCCTCTACAGATGCTGCCTGACCCACCAAGTTCCTCCAGCAGTTTGTTTTTTGCTGCATGTTCTTTTTGGATGGTAATTGTTCATGCCCCATACATGCTGCACATGTGCTGGGATGTACATATGTGTGTGCATGTAGGTGCATGTGCATGTTCATGTGTGTGTGCGCCAGCTTTCTGTTTAACCCTTTAGGTACCACTGTGAGGCCTGAATTTGTGCTTAACTGACCTGATGCATTGAATCACACACTACTAGCAGGAAGGAATGAGAACCTGATTCCCTTCCAACACTGGAAATCCAAAGAAATTGCAGCCATCGTATTGCCCGCTCTCCCCATCCTGATCCAACAGCTACTTTCAAGTTACGGGATTCAAGAAAAGCATGATCATTGGGTGTAAAACAATGGACATTGCATCAGCCTTAGCTCACTGAGTAGCTCTTATGCTTCTGAACTTGCTGGTTCAAGATCCAATCCGAAGACTTGAGCACAAAATCTAGGTCAATGCTCCAGTGCCGTACTGAGGGAGTGCTGTACTGTCAGAGGTGTTGTATTACTGAGGAGACCTTAAACTGCTCTCTCAGGTAGTCCCGTGATAATACTCTGAAGAAATGTGGACTTATATCCAAGGTCTTGCCTGATATATTTGCCTCAGTCAATATGACCAAAAAGAGATTACTTGGTCCTTGTCATGTTGCTGCCTGTGTGCCCCATGTCCAACGTTGCAACAACTAGACTTTAAAAGAACATCATTGGCTTTAGAGCACTTCGCAATGTCTTGAAAAGGAGATGGAAGGTGCTGTGGAAATGCAAAACCAACTTTCTTTTTCTATCAACGCGACGCTATTACAGCGCCAGTGATCAGGGTTCGATTCCTGTTGTTGTCTGTAAGGAGTTTGTACGTTCTCCCGTGTCTGCGTGGGTTTCCTCCGGGTGCTCCGGTTTCCTCCCACATTGCAAAGATGTACGGGTAGGTTAATTTGGGTTTAAAATGGGTGGCGCGGACTCATTGGGCCGGAAGGGCCTGTTACCGTGGTGTAAATAAATAATTTTTTTTTTAATTTATATTTAATCAAAAGATGAAGACACGAGAGGCTACAAATGCTGGAATCTGGAGCAAGAAAGCAAACTGCTGGGGGAATTCTAGCGGGTCAGGCAGCATCTGTGGAGGCAAAGGGATGGTGGATATTGTGAGTCAAGACCCTGCATCAGGACTGGGAGTGTTGAGGGAAGATAGCCAGTATAAAGAGGTGAGAGGGAGGGGTGAGACAGAGGCTGGTAAGTGATAGGTGGGATCAGGTGAGAGGTGGGGATGATGGACAGGTGGAGTCAGGTGGTGAGAGGGGAGGGCGGGGTAGTGGCAGATGTTGGAAGGTGATAAGTAGAACTTGATAAGTAAGAGAAGATGGGCAAATGGAAGCCGGGGGAAGCAGGGGATAGGAAGGGTAGGCCAAGGGAGAAGGAGGATGGTACTGTCAAGTTATCAAGTTGTCAAGATACTGTTGGTCGGTCTGTTCCCAAACCTCACATGATACAAGTTTCTTGAACCAGTTAACTCAATACCCTCAGCAACAAACAATCTGCTGGATGAACTCAGCGGATTGAGCAGCATCTGTTGTGGGAAAGGAATTGTTGACATTTCAGGTCAAAACCCTGCATCAGGCCTGGGAGTGGAGAGGGGAATTGGCCACTATAAAGAGGAGAAGGGCCATCTCCCCCCTCCACTCTCAGCCCTGATAAAGGGTTTTAACCTGAAACGTTGACAATTCCTTCATCGTGCGCCCCCCCCCCACACCCTCCCCTCGCTTGATCCACTGACTTCCTCCAGCAGATGTTTGTTGCTCCAGATTCCAGCAGCTGCAGACTCTAGTGTCTCAGCTCAATACCCTCATTCTCCATAATGATCAATCTCTTGGCAAAGATGATGTATCTGAGAACTTTAGGAGAGGCACGCCAAGAATCCCATGGGAGTGAATGGAATTTCCAGCCCAGACATGGGCCCATTCTCTGCTACACTGTTCATTCAACTGCCTTCTTCCTCTACTGGTTGACAGCATGAAAGGGTTTTAGTGATTCCACACTCACCGTAGTTCCAGATGTGTGGTGGCTCTCCACTCTCCCCATTGTAAACCTGTCCACTGAGTTTGAGCTGTTATGTTTCAGTAGCAGGTATCATTTACAGTGGCTGTGGAATGGAAGACAGTCCATGAGTGGCTTGTGCACCAAGTCTTTGTTATCCATGAGGGATAGAGGCATGGGCTTCCTGCAGATAAGAAAAGAACACCAATACCACCTAGGGACTCTCTTTTATACCCACTACCACCCCAAATAAACATAAATAGAACATGGAACTTAGAACAGTACAGCACAGGAACAGACCCTTCGGCCCACAATGTATGTGCCGATCATGATGCCTTTAAACTTTACCCCTCTCACCTTGAACCTATGTCCTCTTAACCTGATATTTTCACCCTGGGAAAAAAACACTATCTATCCTCTTATAATTTTATAAACTTCTATCAGGTTGCCCCTCAGCCTCCGACGCTCGAGAAAAAGCAATCCAAGTTTGTCCAACCTCTCCTTACAGCTAATATTCTCTAATCCAGGCAACATCTTGGTTAAACCTCTTCTGCACCCTCTCCAAATCCTCAACATCCTTCCTTTAATGGGGCGACCAGAACTGTGCACAATACTCCAAATGTGGCCTAACCAAAGCTTTATAGAACTACAAAAATATGCCGTGTAATATTCTAAAAGCATTAACAAACACATTAATAAATACATTAAAACATTTAAATGCCTAAAAGGGAATTATATCAGTTAACAAACTGCTTCCAATGAATGCATTGATATTTACAAGCCTGATTTTGAAATCACACGATGCAGCTGTGCAAATAGAAAGGCAGCTTTCTATTAGAATAGAGCACAGTAGGGAGCCACTTGGCACAAGTGGTCTAGAAACTGATCCTGGTACTTATACCCACAATGAAAGGTTTCACAATGTACATATGGAGTAAACTATTTATTCAAAAATGCACCTTGCAAGTACACAGATTCGTGGATTGCAAATCAGCAGACAAGGATTGAGTGCAGATCCTCAGGTCAGGTACAATGCCTTGCCTGAACTGACAACTTTGGAGAAGTCTGCTTGATTATCAACAACTTTAATTTATTTGACTCTATTAAGGTAATGAAACATCCCATGGTGATTCACAGGAGTGTTATCAATTTAAATCTGACATTGAGCCATGTAAGGAGATATTAGAAGATTACATCCTTTAAAACTCAATGTTCATTTCTGTAGCCTCAAATCACAGCTCTTTTTCTTTTGTAGAATGGGTGAAAATAACTGCTCTGCTGTTGCCATTCACACCTTCATTCTGTCTGCCATAACAGCCAGGATCTCCCAGTGGCCAGACATTTTAATTCCACTTCCCATTCCCACACTGACATGCCTGTCCACGGCTTCCTCAACTGCCAAATTGATGCTAGACACAGATTAGAAGAACAATACCTCATATTCCACCTTGGTAGTCTCCAACCTGTCAGCATGAACATCGATTTCTCTAACTTATGGTAACCATTCTCGTCTGCCCAACCCTCCTCGTTTTCCCTCATCCCACCGGCCCCATCACCCCTTCCCTTTCCACTCTCCCGCCCCTTGATCTGCCCATCACCCACACATTCCTCCCTCCAGTTCCCCTCCTCACCTTCTTCCTGTTATCCCATGGTCCACTGTCCTCTCCTATCAGATTCCATCTTCTTCAGCCCTTCGTCACTTCCACCTATCACCTGCCAGCTTCTTACATCACTCCCACTCTCCCCCTCCCCCACTTGTCTATGTTTCCCCCCCCCCCCCCACCTGGATCCACCTATCACCTGCCGGCTCTTGCTCCTCCCCTTCCCCCAACTTTTAACGCAGGCTATCTCCCCTCTTTCATTCCAGTCCTGATGAAGGGGCTTGACCTGAAACATCAACTGTCCATTTCCCTCCATCGCTGCTGCCTGACCTGTTGAGCTCCTCCAGCATTTTGTGTGTCCTTCCAGATTTCCAGCATCTTCAGTCTCTCTTTTATCGCCATTCACACCTCCTCAGGACTCACCTTTTGTTTCTTTATCAAAATCAGAATCGGGTTTATTATCACTGATTTAAATGTCGTGAAATTTGTTGTTTTGTGGCAGCAGTAGAGTGCAAAGACATAAAATTACAAAACAAATAAATAGTGCCAGTGTAAAAAAAGGAGTAACAAAGTAGTGTTCATAGGTTCATGGACCATTCAGAAATCTGATGGAGGAGGAGAAGAAGCTGTTCCTAAATCATTGAGTGTGGATCTTCAGGCTCCTGTATCTTCTCCCCAATAATAGTAACGGAAAGAGGGCATGTCCAGGATGGTGAGGGTCCTTAGTGATGGATGCCACCTTCTAGAGGTGCTTGCCTTTCCACCTTGCCTTGCATAGTCATAGAGTCATAGATCAACAAAGCATGGATACAGGCCCTTCAGCCCAACCAGTCCATGCCGACCATGGTGCCCACCCGGCTAGTCCCAATTTCCTGCATTCGGCCCATATTCCTCTGAGCCCTGCCCCTCCATGTAACTATCCAAGTGCTTCTCAAATGATACTATTGTACCTGCCTCAACCACTTCCTCTGGCAGCTTATTCCATATACTCATAACTCTCTGCATGAAAAAGTTGCCCCACAGGTCTCTTTTAAATCTTTCCCCTCTCACCCTAAACCTATGCCTTGTAGTTTTGGACTCCCCTACCCTGGGGAAAAGACTGTTACCATCCACCTTATCTATGCCTCTCACAATTTTAAACACCTCTGAGGTTGCCCCTCATTCTCCTGTGTTCCAAGGAGTAAAGACCTAGCCTGGCCAATCTCTCCCTGTAGCTCAGGCCTTCTAGTCCTGGCAACATCCTTGTAAATCTTCTCTGCACTCTTTCCAGGTTAATTACATCTGTCCCATAACAGGGTGACTAAAACTGTATGCAGTACTCCAAGTGCAGCCTCGCCAATGACTTACACAACTGCAACATAATGCACTTACACTACTTTTGTCCCTTAATCTCCCCTCCTTTTCATCCTATCACCGACCATTGCTTCCGTTCCTTCTTCCCTACCACTCTCCCCACCATTTTTCCTCCCCACCACCCTCTCCTCCTAACTCATTCCTCACTTCAGCACCAGCTTAAAAACTGTTCAACTTCCAACTCTCCACCTGTTTCTGTTTCAGCTTTTTTTTCTCATGACTAATCCTTGAATGGGTGAGTATTTTAAGCAGATCTTGCTTCCATCAGGTGAGATGTTCGGGAAAGCAGAAACGAAAAACAGAAAATGCCGGAAATACTTAGCAGATAAGGCTGCAGCTGTGGGAAGAGAAATAGGGTTGACATTTCAGGCCAAAGACCTTTCACCAGAACTGAAAAGGAGACAACAGAGGCTCGTAAAGCTGCAGCAACACACAAGGTGCTGGAGGAACTCAGTGGGTCAGACAGCATCTGTGGAGGGAAATGGACAGTTGATGTTTTGAGTCGAGACCCTTCATCTGGACTGAAAGTTAGGGGGAGATGACCAGTATAAAAAGGTGGAGGGAAGGGGCGGAGCAAGAGCTGGCAGGTGATAGGTGGATCCAGGTGAGGGGGGGTGAGAGGTAGATGGGGTTGGGTGTCAAGGGAACGATGCCAGAAGCAGGGGGATGATAGGTGGAAGTGATAAAGGGCTGAAGATGATGGAATCTGATGGGATTGGGAGGGGGAGCATGGAATAAAGGGAGGGAGGTGGGGAGGGGAACCAATGGGAGGAGTTTGTGGGTGATGGACAGATGGGGTGAGGAAGGGGAAGGAGAGAGGGTGATTGGAGGTGTTGGATCAGGAGGAGAGAGAAAAGAGAAAAAAGGGGGAAAAGGGACAGAGGGAGAGCAGTTACCGACAGTTCGAGAATTCGATGTTCATGCCACCAGGTTGCAAAGCTGCAGTGAGGGTGGGAGAAGGGAAGACTAAAACTTGGTTAAGCAAGTAGTTTTGCATCTTATCTTAAAGTGGGGAAGAGAGGTCAAAAGATTCAATGAGGAAATCACAGATCTTAACCACTGGGCTGGTGAAAGCCAGTGGTGGTGTGATTGCAATTGGACACATGCTTAATTGTGACACAAATGCAATCAAATACTCTGAATCCAGCTTTCGAGCCCAGAAGTAAAGAATGATCACTTTGGTAGTTTTCCTAGAGAATCCTTCATGGTTGAGGATGACTTGCTTCCACTCTAGTTGATTCGAGTCCACTCTACTTGCTTCCACTTGGTTGATGAAATCTGTGGCTTAGGAGATACTTGATGGAGCAAGTTGTGTGGGACATTCTGTTGCATTGAAGGATTGGTAGTGCCTGTGAAGAAAGAAGTCATTGTATTCAAGAGAGAAAGTGAAAGACTTCAATTTTGTGGAGAAGGTGGAGACAGAGTGAACACTAAAAGTGCTGGAGGAACTCAAGGGGTCAGGCAGCATCTATGGAGGAAAACAGACAATCAAAGTTTTGGGTCGAAGAATGTTCTCCCTAGACAAGAGTAGGTTAAGGAGACATTTCAGCAATGCTCAAAATTATCTAAGGTTTTGATAGTGACTAATGACAAACTATTTCAGCAGGCAGGTGGGTATGTAAACACAGACTTGGGGCACTTGGCAAAGGAGCAGAGATCTTTTCCCCAGGGTAGAGGAGTCCAAAATTAGGGGACATAGGTTTAGGGTGAGAGGAGAAATATTTATAAGGGATTTGAGGGCCAACTTTTTCATGCAGAAGGTGGTGAGTTTATGGAATGAGATGTCAGAGGAAGTGGTTGAGGCAGGTACAATGGTATCATTTAAGAAGCACTTGGATGGGTACATGGAGGGGTGGGGCTGAGAGAGAGATGGGCCAAATGCAGGAAATTGGGACTAGCTGGGTGGGTGCTGTGGTTGGCATGGACTGGTTGGGCTAAAGGGCCTGTATCTGTGCTGTATTGCTCTATGACTCTATGACTCGATGTGGTAAGGGAACAGTAAGTCGTTATGATGGGGATTATACTGCCAGGAAGGATGGTGGGATAAAAAAAATCAGTAATGACTTTCAAAAGATTATTGGAAATATATTTGAAAACCAAAAATATATCCCAGGGCTATGAATAATGAACAAGTAAATAGGAATGTGGATAGTTCTTTCGAGAAGCCAGCCCAGTCACAATGAGTTGAATGGCCTCTTGCTGCTCTATGTGTTGGACCAGAAAGTCTTTGCTGGTTGGGATCATTTATTTGTTGTATCTAATTTTACAAGACCTGGTGTTAATCACTGTTGCCAAGCTGAATGGGGGATATGCAAAGCGTTACCAATGCTCATCTGCAAGACACAATGCAGCAAAGCGGATCAAATTAATGAATTAATGTTTTGCAACAGTTTCACGGGCCACGATCACAACACAAGTACAGCTACAAACTGTTCCATCAGGGCCTTCCGTTTGGAAGGTCCTGTTACTACACTGGCACTCAATGTGTTACACATGGGGTGTTTTTCTGCTTCCCTCGCTTCTTCATTTCCTGTGATCTCTCGACATTACTCTGACTACCATATTGTGTGATAAAAATTTGTCAACACCTCTTTCTGTGGCAATGAAGTTGCCCTGTATAAATGCCATGTCTTTGTTAAAATACCTTCTGGTGGAAAGGCCCAGTATGTGAGATATCAAAGCCTCAGCATGGGTATAGAAAGTGAAATGTGTTAATCTTAGTCCCCGGCACCAACCCTAACCTAACAGACAAGCTACACTCTCTGTAAGTGTACGCTCTGTGTATTGTATACAGTCGGCACTGTGGGCACATCAGCTGTTTTGTATGTCACCAACGAAACACCCCTTTCTAGAAACCTTTGACATTAGTTAATTTAATTGCATAGCAAACATGAAATGCCTGGGAAGTGGTAATGTTTTGTAGCAGTCGTTTAACACTCATTCATTTATCGCAAACGTGTAAAACCCAAGATATTTCACTTTACTACCAAATTAAGACATACTCTCACAATCATTTAGGAGGATTAGTTACAGATATAACCTGCCTATAATGATATGGTATCTGTGTATTTATTCACATACAGCCTCATTTATTTTCCAGTTGAATAGGCTTGGGTCTATTGTTGGATAACCAGCAAAGATATAAATTTTAAAATTATTTGATCTAACTTCAATTTATTTTAAATCCAATACACATCTTGCTTTAAGGCAGCTTCCTGCAGCACTTGACTATATGGTTTGCACTGTCTCATCTTTCAAATCTGTAAATTCCTAGATAAAGAATGCAGAGCTGATTGCATAGTATGACAACATTAGGCACTGTTCCTGCCTTCTCAGAATTAGTGTGATGTAGAATCATAGATGCACCATGACACAGAAGGCCATTCAGCCCATTAAGTCCATGCCATCTCTTTGTAGAGCAATCCAGGCAGTTCCATTCACATGGAGATACAAGAGACTGCAGATGCTGGAATCTGGAGCAACAAACAATCTGCTGGAGGAACTCAGCGGGTCGAGCAGCATCTGTGAGGGGAAAGGAATTGTTGATGTTTTAGGTCAAAACTCTGCATCAGGACCGGTTGGGAAGAGGAGGAAAGCTTCTTCAAAGTTGACAGATTTCACAGAGGAGTAGTACAATGGACACATAAGAGACTGCGGATGCTGGAATTTGGAGCGACAACCATTCTGCTGGAGGAACTCAGTGGGTCAAGCAGCATCTGTGATCCTTGGTCCTTGAACCATCCACCAAGGGAACAGCTTCTCCCTGTCCATTCTATCTGAACCATTCATAATGTCCAGATGAAGGGTCTCGACCCAAAACGTCGACTGTCCATTTCCCTCCACAGATGCTGCCTGACCCATTGAGTTCCTCCAGCAGCTTGTTTTTTGCATCAGGTTCCAGCATCCACCGTCTCTTGTGTCTCCATGATCGTGCCAAATCTCCTCTTAACCTTCTTTGGTCCAAGGAAAACAAAGCAGAACATTTTCCATTATTTATAAGTTTTAGATATTACTCATAAATATCTGCTCCTTATTAAGCATAGGATCTCTACTTAGGTCCTCATTAGGAGGGGTATTGGTAGCCACATATGCAGTGAAAAGAATAAAAAAAACATACAAAAATGTTGTAACATTTTAAATGAACTTTTGAATATTGGATAATAGCATTTACTGCTGTGTTGCAGTAATTTTCATTTTTTTCTGTATCTAATGACTTGCTGATAGCTCAACTACTCTGTAGGGACACCAAATGATTATAGTAAGGATGAGTGATCTTTGTAGGATATGACTGATTGGTACGATAATACACAGGCTAGGCTGTGAGCTGTTATAGGCAATCAATTATACCACCGTGTGGAACTCCAATACATACTTCATTCACAGTTTGTCAACTGGGATTATGGTATTACATTATAGCACTTAATTTTACTTAACATTCAACTCAAATTATACACAACAGCTAAATAGTTAATACATTTGGCAACAAGACATCTTTATGGATAAAGCTCAATCGAATCAAGAAGACTTTTAAACTGATTTCCTGGCAATTTGTTGCAATTTCCAGAGGAAGTATCATATTAGTGGAAGAAAGGAAAGTTACCAAATATTTAATTATATTGTTTCAAAGAATCAGTGAGAGAGGTTGGGACATGCACTCTGCATTAATCAGACCATATTGTAATATTAACTGATGTAACAACTATAAAGTATGAGGCACGGATTGTGTAATATTTTATAGCTTTTTATGCAATATTAGATTAATAAATTTAAATTAGTCCAATAAAGCCATTTAGGAATACATTATAGCCAGATAAAACACAACAGTTATCAATTAACATGTTCCATCTCATGAGGCCAGACATCTGATTTATTCAGTGTATCATTTAAAGGAACAAGTAACGCAACTTTTATCTAAGCAATATTAACCATGCATTCACGTCAGAATGGTTTACATTTCTGTGTAATCATAATCTATGCAAGTTCCTGGCAAGAATTATGTTTGCTACCGAATCTTCACTTTGCTCCATTCTTGATCAGTAATGGTAATGTCAGTCAATGTGAATCAGGCTCATTGATTCACCCATATCTGCTTTTAAACTATTATTTGCTTGTGCATCCTTTCCTACTTGTATTATAAATGTAATATCCTTACACATGTAATATGTTACCCTGAATATCCTGATAATATACCATAAGTAGACCATAGAGTTCAATTTGCAAAGACTTATTCAGTGAGAGATTGGATCAGCCAGATTCGATATTCAAAGCACCCACTTCTCAGCCATCCCTACCTTTCATTCCTTAAACTTAGTTACCAGAAAATTGGGAAAGTCGCATTCATGTGTACTGACCTCCATCTTCCATCTTCCATCTCTTTTCCATGGAGTTATAACTCCTTAAAATGTATCCCTGTAATGTGGGTTGCCAGCTCTGTTTAATTTCCTGGCAACTTCATTATATGAAATGACATCCTCAAATCCCCACAACTACTCACCCATTGTGTGTAACTTGGAAAATCCAAATCCTTCCCACGCCACAATCTTTATTACCTAAATTGGCTGAATCCTGACCATTTATCAAAGAGCTATATTCCTCCATTTCAAATGTACTTACAACTAGTAGAATTAATCAAAGAAAAAATTTTAATCATGAAAATTAATGTAATGTCCTTTGGATATTACTGGTGGGATGCTCGTAGCATTGCTCTGGAAGTGAATTGTTAAATCCCAAGCCAGTTGTGGTTTGGTGTGTGACATTGTTGCTCTTTCTTTTAATTCAGAAGATTCTGTGTTCAAGATCCACTGTGGAAAATTGGATGCAAAAATCTAGGCTGACACTTCAGTACAATAATGAAGGAGTGCTGCACTGCCTAAAGTGCTGTCTTTTCAATGTTGTATTAAATTGAGGCCATGAATGTTACTCTGAATAATGTCAAAGATCCCATGAGGAACAGGTGAGTTATCACATAAAGCAGAAATAGGCCATTCAGCTGAACCAAGCCATGCCAGTGTTTTGGTCCACTTGAGTCCCTCTCCATCTTTCCTCATCTAAATCCATCAGCATGGCCATTTGCTTCTTTCTCCCTTATCCAGCCTCCCTCTATGTGTGTCTATACTCTCTATTATAAGCTCTCCCTGTGATATCGAGTTGCCCATCCCTTTTAGTTTAAAAACTTCCTTCTGAATCCCCTATTGAATTTATCACAGGTGTCCAAGCCAACACTTATCTGGCAATCAACATTTCTAATATGAATTTATCTGCACATTATCATCTTGCAGATTGTTGGAGCTTGCTGTGCACAATCTGGCCACCATGTTTTCCGCACTACAACATGGGATACTCTTTAATTGTTCATTGGGAGGTACTTGTGGATGTTGTGGAAGGTGCTATAGGACAGGTGGTTCTCACTGAAGAAAATCCGGCATGGTAAACAATACTTACCACATCAGCTCCTTTATCACAAGGTAAGTAAAGGCCTTTGCCCTGAGTTATGGATCAACTATCATTAGAAAATTAAATGCTGTTGTTCTATACTGATGGCATGCCTGAAAGATACTCATGACACCAATTGTCTGCCTGAAGCAAATAGTAAACAGGAGAAACTGTCTTTGTCAATGACAATTCACTGTGGCTCCAGTGCATAACTGGGTCACTCCTTGGCAATAGCAGTGAAGGTACAGGGTAGGGGTGAGGTGCAGTTCTTCTTACTGCCACAATTGTAAAGCAGAAGCAGACAGAAAATGATATTGGGTGCAGTTCCAAGCAGTGAGCATTAGTCCCAGGACTGGCTTTTCCAAGGGTTCAGAGGGCACAGGAGTTCCTTCTGAAACAGGCTGAGTTTTGTGAGAATTTGCAAGTTAAGTTCACCAGTCTTTATTAGTTAAAACTCTCTAGTCTGACATTCTCTGGTCCAGCACCTCCCAGGGTCCAACATGTTTTGAATCTGTAGTGCAGATCTATACAAACTAACTAATTCCAACTAAGATCTCTCTGCACTCATGACTGTGTGGCTAAGCACAGCTCAAATGCCATCGATAAATTTGTCAGTGACACCGCTATTGTTGGTAGAATCTTAAATGGTGATGAGGAGGCATAAAAGTGTGAAGTAGATTGGCTGGGTGAGTGGTGTCGCAACAACAACCTCGCACTCAACATCAGCAAGACCAAGAAATTGACTGTGGATTTTAGGGAGGGGACATCAGGAGAACACACACCAGTCCTCATTAAGGGGTCAGCGGTGGAAAGGGTGAGCAGCTTCAAGTTCCTGAGTGTAAACATCTCACAAGATCACAAGATCACGAAGGAGCAGAAGTAGACCATTCGGCCCATCGAGTCTGCTCCATGAGCTAAACTAAAACCATTCCTATCTAGCCCCAATTTCCGGCCTTATCCCCATATCCCTTGATACCTTGACTAATTAGATACTTATCAACCTCCTCCTTAAGCACCCCCAATGATCGGGGCTCCAGAGTTGTACGTGGCAAAGAATTCCATAATTTCACTACCCTCTGGCTAAAAAAATTTCTTCTCATTTCTGTTCTAAATGTGTACCCTCTAATTCTAAGACTGTGCCCTCTAGTCCTTGACTCACTCACCAAGGGAAAAAGCTTAGCCACATCTACTCTGTCCAGTCCTTTCAACATTCTAAATGTTTCTATGAGGTCCCCTGTCATTCTTCTGTACTCCAGTGAGTACAGTCCAAGAGTCGACAAACGCTCATCATATGTAAGCCCTTTCATTCCGGGAATCATCCTTGTAAATCTTTTCAGAACCCTCTCCAACATCAGCAAATCCTTCCTAAGATAAGGGCCCAAAACTGCACACAGTATTCCAAATGAGGCCTCACCAGTGCCCCATAGAGCCTCATCAACACTTCCTTACTTTTAAACATTATACCTCTCGAAATGAATGCCAACAAAGCATTCACTTTCTTTACCGCCAATCCGACCTGGTGGTTAACCTTTAGGATATCCTGCACGAGTATCCCCAAGTCCCTTTGCACTTCTGTGAGGATCTATCCTGCGCCCAACACATTGATGCAATCACACCAATGGCTCTACTTCATTAGGAGTTTGAGGAGATTTGGTATGTCACCAAAGACTCTTAGAAATTTCTTTAGATGTATGGTGGAGAACACTCTGACTGGTTGCATGACAGCCTGGTTTGGAGGCTCCAATGCACAGGATCAAAAGAGGCTGTAGAGGGTTGTAACCTCAGCCAGCTCCATCATGGGTACAACCCTCCCCCCATTGAGGATGTCTTCAAGTGGCGGTGCCACAAGAAGGCTGCATCCATCACTAAGGACCCTCACGATCTGGGACATGCCCTCTTCTCATTACTACCATCAAGGAGGAGGTACAGGAGCCTGAAGACCCACACTCAATATTTCAGAAACAGCTTCTTTCCCTCTGCCATCAGATTTCTGAATGGTCCGTGAACCCATGAACACTACTTCGTTATTCCTTTTTTTTCACCATTTATTTATTTTTGTAATTTATAGCAATTTTATATTTTTGCTGCAAAATAACAAATTCCACATCATATAAATCAGTGATAATAAATATGATTCTGATTCTGATTCTGATCTAAAATTAACTAAGATTGGTACTGATCTGCAGCTAATTAACCTACCAGAGCAACATTTGCAATCTCAGCCAACAATGTTTCCGTCTTACAGAAACTTCAGGTTATGAACAGCTCTTGGAACCTTTACGTGACCCAGTGGGGTGTCTATACTTAAAAAGAACAGTTCTCCTGCTCAGAGGAAGAAGATTGGGGGCAATTTCCATGGTCTGGAATTTCTATGGTCCGACATCAGTCAGGTCACAATGGGGCCAGACTAGAGAGTTTCAACCTGTAATATCTCCTCAGGTGAAAACCGTTTCCTGGCCCAGCTCACAGAATGTGTGGGGGTTTTCATAAAGCCATTTACCCAGTACATTTCTTTGCACTTGCTTGTGGATAGCTTCCCTTGCAGTAGGGTATGGAGCCAAGTCATCAGGCTCATTTTCCTTTTGCTGTGTTTCTTGGAATCCTTCTTGAAAAAGGGAAGATGAACACAATAAGGAGAAATACAACTGGAAGGAAAGCAAAAAAGGAGCAGTTTCTCAGAAAAGCCTCAGGGTTGTTAGAGGGAACATGTCTGCAGTTTTCTGAGGAGCAATGGTTGCAGTTTTTATTTCCTTAGGGAGTAAGGAAAGACGAGTGTTATATTCTCCAAGGATCAAGTATCAGATCAAGCCCAGCTCTACTTGCTGTAGCCAAGTTTTACTCCACCCCAGTGCTTCCTTTGTTTCTGGCTCCTTCCAGGCTGCCTCAGGGCTTGGTATCAATAACTCCAGCCAAACTGCAGCCCATGTTTGTAATAAACATAAGACTGACATGAATGAAACAAGCCCATTATTTTTGTTTATGGATATCGTGGATAGGCTGCTGAACTTTCAAGATGTCAAGAGGTGCTGGGAAGACATGAAGCATCAGCTAATTGTTTCCTTATGTATCAGCAGAGTTTCATTTTCCCCAAGTTTGGAATCAATCATGGCCCTCCTTTTAAATGCCACTGTGAAAGTTGAATTATTGTCTGGCTTCTTGGGGGACAGTTTCTTTTAACATGGATGTGGATGGGGCTGATAAGGCCAGCATTATTGCCCATTCCTAACTGCCCATGAGAAGATGGTGATCCACCAACATCTTGAAGGAATCAAAATACCCCCACTGTGCTCTAAGGTAGCTGGTTCCAGGTTTCTTCCCCTAGTTGTACGAGACATTGGTAAGGCCAAACCTGGAGTATCATGTACAGTTTTGGTCACCCTGTTATAAGAAAGACATCATTAAACTGGAAAGAGTGCAAAGAAGATTTACAAGAACGTTGCCGGGACTTGAGGGCCTGAGCTACAGGGAGAGGTTGGGCAGGCTCGGACTTTATTCCTTGGAACGTAAGAGACTGTGGGGTAACCTTACAGAGCTGTATAAAATCATGACTGTCATAGATAGGGTGCATGCATGCAGTCCTTTTCCCAGGAAAAGGGAATCAAAAATGAGAAGGCATAGGTTTAAGGTGAGAGGGAAAAGATTTAAAGGGGACCTAAGGGGCAATTTCTTCACGCAGAGTGTGGTGCATGTATGGAATGAGCTGCCTGGGAAAGTGGTTGAGTTGGCTACAATAACAACATTTATAAGATGTTTGGACAGATACGTAGATAGGAAAGGTTTAGAGGGGTATGGGCCAAACACGGGAAAATGGTACTAGATTAGATGGGCATCATATTCGGCATGGGTGAATTGGGCCAAAGGGCCTGTTTCCACTCTGGATTACTCTATGACTCTGTGACTCTATGATGATGAAGTAGCCACATATTTCCAAGTCAAGGAGGTACATAAATAGGAGGGGAGCTCAGAAATAGTTATGTTCTTATGCATCTACCACCTTGCCCTTCAAGTTTGGCGGTCTGAATGAAGCGCTGAAGAAAGGAAGGAAAAGCGTGCATTTATATGGTGCTTTTTATATCCCTTTCAGAACATCCCATTACTTTTAAAATGTTGGCACTGATGTCAAGGAGGTCTATGTTAGAAATGGGAGTTTGTTTCCCTATTGAATTATATCTCAGGCAATCTGCAGTTTGATTTCATTTGTCCAATTTTCATTTTATGTCCCTTGGTACACCCACTCAACAAAGAATTAGAGACCAAACCACCTAAAACAGAAGTTTACATTATGCATTTTATGAAAGGAGACTTAAGACAGTAATTATTAAATCTAATATTTGGGGAATGGGGAGATTTGATCTCGACAGTAAGTCTAGCAAAATCATAAATACATTCAGAAAGGACACTACATTTAACGACCGGAGTAATTCTGCCCAGGGGTTCAGCTGACATTTAGAAGTCATGAGCTTAGCTCTGTCATAGTATGCTATTAGTCAACCAAGAGAGAGACACTTCTATGTAACAGTATTCATTCTCAGTGCAAAGGATTCCTGGAATATGACTGATTTTCTGAGGAAATTTTATTTTTCTGTGCAACCTGGTCAGGTATTCTGGTGGAAGAGATATGATGAATGTTTTTTTCTTGTCTATTTTGTGTTACCTTTTGCCTTAACTTTAATTCAATGCCATTTCATTGTTAGAAAATATTGTACATCAACAAAGCAGGGATACTTACTTCTCTACCCCACAATCATTTTCTCTTGTCTTGCTACTGCTCTAAAGACTGGGTATGGGAATAAAAGTTTTGTGATAAAAAATTTTGACTGGTATCACCTCAATGAAACATTGGAGAATTTATACATGAAAATTATTTCAAACCATTCATATCTCTTATGTGGCTCATCAAATTTTCCTGCTTTGTGGCCCTTTAACTCTTTTTCTTTTGCATCAATTAAATCAATGTCAAATGTTAAAATGAATGACTTGGTGACTCACCCGAAGCTATGACTTAAGAATTGCTGTTTGTGGCGCAAGTAGCTATCTTTGATGTGGGAGCCATGGCCTTGCTCTGGGTTTGCTTTGTCCTACTGCTGAATGATCAGGGCAGAACCCAGAACCTTGAAACTTTTTTATTCATTCAAGAGATGTGAGCTTCGCAGGCTAAGCTGGCACTTAATTGCCCATCCCTAATTGCCCTTGAGAAAGTGGTGGTGAACTGCCTTCTTGAACTGCTGCAGTCCTTGAGGTGTGGGTATACGCACAATGCTGTTAGGGAGGGAGTTCCAGGATTTTGACTCGGTGATGGCAAAGGAACAGTGATGTTTTTCCAAGTCAGGATGGTGTGTGGCTTGGAGGGCAACTTCCGGGTGGTGGTGTCCCCCTGTTTTTGCTGCCCTTGTCTTTGTAGCTGGTGGAGATCGTGGGTTTGGAAGGTGCTGTCTAAGCAATCTTGACGAGTTGCCTCAGTGCATCATGTGGGTGGTACAAACTGCTGCTACTGTGCATTGGTAGTGGAGTGAGTGATTGCTTGTGGATTGTGGAAAATTGGTTGTGTTGTGGATAGAGAGGAAACTTGTCTGAGGCTACAGCAGGATATAGGTCAGATGGAAAGTTGGGTAGAACAGTGACAGATGGAATTTTATATCTAACGAGTGAGAGGGGATGCATCTTAGGCAGTCAAAATCGGTTATACATATTGGTTATATCGGTTTACATATGCAGTAAATGGCAGGGTGCTAAGGAATGTTGATGAACAGAGGGACTTTGGAGTCCAAGCCATAGTTCCCTGAAAGTAGCAACACAGGTAGTTAGGGTGGTGAAGAAGATATATGGCATGCTTTCCTTCATAAGTTGGAGCATGGAATATAAGAGTTGGGACATTATGTTGCAACTTTACAAAACACTGGTTAGACAACATTTATCGTATTGTGTGCAATCCTGGTCGCCACATCGGAAGAATGTGTCTGTGCTGGAGAAAGTGCAGAGGAGATTCACCAGGATGTTGCCTGGGTTGGAGGGCTTTAATTACTGGGAGAGATTGGATAAGTGCGCTTGTTTTCCCTGTGCTGAGGGAGGCTGAGGGGTGACCTGACAGAGGTAAAGTTATAAGAGACATAGATGTGTGTAGTCAGAATCGTTTCCACATGGTAGGGGTATCAAGAACAAAATGGTATAGGTTTAAGTGAGAGGAAGGAGCTTTAAAGGGGATTGGAGAGGCAAGTTTTTTACACAGGGAGTGGTTGATATCTGAATTGTGCTGCCAGAGGAGATGGTGGAATCAGGTACGATCAATAAATTTAAGAGACAATTACATAGGCATTTAAATAGGCAAGGCACAGAAGTATACACACCTAATGCAAACAAATGGGATTAGTGTGGATGGGCAAAAAGGTTGGCATGGACAAGGCTCCTGAAGACCCCCACTCAACATTTCAGGAACAGCTTCTTCCCCTCTGCCATCAGATTTCTGAACGGTGCATGAACCCATGAACACTACTTTGTTATTCCTCCTTTGCATTATTTATTTATTTTTGTAACTTATAGTAATGTTATGTCTTTATGTCTTGCGCTGTACTACTGCCACAAAACAACAAATTTCATGACATATGCCAATGATAATAAATTTGATTCTGATTCTGATGGGCTGAAAGGTCTGTTTCTGTGCTGAACAACTCTATAGCTCTATAACTCCACAGGTTCACCACCCTCTGGATGAAGAAATCTCCCCTCAAGTCCAACATGGCTTACCCCTTTTCCTTAGAACTGTGACCCTCAGTCCTGGACTCCCTCTCTATCTGGATCATTGTTCCTACATTTAATCCATCAAATCCTGCTAGGAATTTGCTGCTTCCTATGAGGTCTTATTGTCCATTCTTCTGAACTCTAGTGAATATAAGGCCTAATCAAACCAATCTCCTTTCATATGTCAATGCTGCCATCCCAGGGATCAGTCTGGTGAACATTCACTGCACTCCTTCCATTGCAAGAACATTCTTCCCCAGAAAAGGAGACCAAAATTCCACACAATATTCAAGACATGGTCTCACTATGTAACTGCAGTAAGACACTTCTGCTCCTGTCCTTGAATCCTCTTGCCGTGAAGGCCAACATACCACTTTCCTTCCACAGACTACTTTGCTGAGCACTTCTATCTGCAATGGCCGTCTGAATCTCCCAGTTGCAAGCCATTTTAATTCTCCTCCCCGTTGCCACATCTGTCCTCAGCCTCCTCCACTGCCAGGATAAGCCCCAACACAAACTAAAGGAATAGCATCTCATATTCCAACCGGCTAGCCTACAACCGACGGCATGAACATTGAATTTTCCAATTTTAAGTAACCTGCTCCACCTCTGTCCCTTCCTTTCTCCTCCTCATCCGTCCAATTCCCCCAGCAACAACCATCCCAAGCTCCCATCACCCTGTTTCTTTCCCCTCTTCCACCTATTCCATCTGCCAATCATCCACATACTCCTCCCACTGGGTCCTCTCCCGCAACTGTTCCCATCTGCTCCCCCCCCCCCCTCCCTTATTTGGTTCCATGCTCCACCTTCCTGTCCTATTGGATTCCATCATCTGCAGCCCTTTGTTGCCTCCGCCCATCACCTCCCAGCTTCTGTCGCTATTTCCACACTTCCTTCCTCCATCTGCCAATCACCCCTCCTCACCTGGATCCACCGATCACTTGCCAGATCTGGCCCCACCCCTTCCTTTCACCTTTTTACACTGTCTATCTCCCATCTACTCTTTCAGTCCAGATGAAGGGTCTTGGCCTGTAATGTCGACCATCCATTTCCCTCCACAGCTGCTACCTGGCCCACTGAGTTCCTCCAGCAGCTCATTTTTTGCTCAAGATTCCAGCATCTGCACTCTCTTGTGTCTCCACTTTCCTTCTTGACTGTCTGCTTCACCTGCTTGCTTAGTTTAAGTGACTAGTTCAAAAGGACTCTTGGGTCTCATTTGTTCAGGTAATAATCACCGTTCAGATAATAATCTGCATTTCTGTTTTTGTCATAAGCTGGATAACCTCACATTTATCCACAATATACTACATTTGCCATACATTTACCCACATCCTCATCTGGTCCAAATCACTCTGCTTCTTGGTAATTAGTAACTTGTAATTGGCAATTGGTTTATTATTGTCACATGTACCAAGATACAGTGAAAAGCCAGCCAGACAGATCATTCCAAACAGAAGTACATCGAGATAGTACAAAAAGAAAACAAAAACAGAATGTAGAATATAGTGTTACAGTTACAGAGAAAGTGCAGTGCAGGTGGACAATAAGTTGCAAGGGCTATAATGAGGTTGATTGAGAGATCAAAAGTTCATCTTCTTTTGTACAAGAGATCCGTTCAAGAGACTTATAACAGCAGGATAGAAGCTGTCCTTGAACGTGGTCGTACGTGTTCTTAAGCTTTTGTATCTTCTGCCTGATGGGAATGGGGAGAATCGAGAATGACTAGGGTGGGAGGGGTCCTTGATTATGTTGGCTGCTTTCCCAAGGCAGCAGGAAGTGTAGACAGAGTCAATGGAGGAGAGGCTGGTTTGTGGGATGAACTGGACTGCATTCTCAACTCTCTGCAATTTCTTGCAGTCTTGGGCTAAGCAGTTGCCATACCAAGCTGTGAGACATCCAGATAGGATGCTTTCTATGGTGCATCTGTAAAAATTGGTGAGCTCACACTGCCACCCTGTTTGGAGTCCGGATATATTACATGTAATTCCCTCATCTAAGTCATGAACACATATTGTGAAGAACTGGGGTCCTAACACTAATCCCTGCAGTGCCCCACCAGTCACTGCCTGCAACATGGAGCCATCCTTGTTTGTATAAGTGTTGAAGATTCTTCAGCGTGAACACCCACTCAGATGATATCATAGCTGATGGGTGCCAAATATCTCTTCGAACTGTTGACAGTGACCAAAATCAGAAAGGAAGAAATCCACACTACGAAGGTCACCAGAGGCTTCTTGAATCAGTGGCAAAGGTCATCATTTCACCACTAACTGCAAAATTGAGGCCTGTTGTTTTCCATAGAAATGGTACAAAGTTAAAAGAAATTAGAACCAGATTCAGTACTTTGATAATGCACACTAACAATCAATCATAAAACTGACCCAGTTTAGAGATTGCAGATGCAGCCAGATGGAGATTCTGCAGTGGACCTCCCACTGACATAGATAGGATTAGTTTGAGCTCTGCTATTTCCATATCAAGAACTAGTTGCACAAGTTCCTTACTGGCGCCGATTGATGCGCATAGAAGATCTCAAACTTGCAGAACAAAAACCATATTCCACACAAGGAAATGCTTTTCTGCAATATTTGTGATCAAATAGTGAATGTGTTGTTTCACTCTGGGCTTTGCAACTTTAAATTACACTTGTTTATGGAATATTCCTCCTACAATGTTACATGTTCACTGCTTGCCATCAATGACACCTTCCTGAACATACTCCAAGTCTAAAAGAAACAAACATTGGAGCGTTAATCAATGTGACCAGATTCAAATGTGGCTTAATCTAGGAAGAATTCCCATGCTGTAGATACATAGTTTTTCACTTTATTACTTCTTTCCCGACCAATGAGAAATTCAGATTCAGATTCAGATTAGTTTATTATCATATACTCTAGGATGCAATGAAATTCCTTGCTCACATGAAGTTCATAGAGTAAACAATGTACATCCATCAATAAATACAGCAATAAGCACAAAACAATGGAATGGTGCAAAGTATAGTAGTGCAAACGGAAGTAATGCAAAAAGAAACATGCAGCTCCTCTTAAAACAACCTCCTAAGATCAACGAACTACCTATTTTCCTTTGAAAAGTTTGAATTTCACATATTTCATTTATTAGTACTCAGCTACCCCAAAGCTACACACATTACCAACTGTGAGGTTAATGCTAATGCACAGAGCTTGCTAAATGCATCTTCAAACTCAAAGTGCTTCCAATTCATGTTCAAATGAAGCTTGCTGTAATATGTGTAATATTCCAAGCACTATCATAATGTTTGGTCTACAACGAATGCACACCATGCATCGTTAATTAAGCAGGCAATTTGATTGTCCTAATTTTCCTTTTTGTAAGCATTAACCTGTTAATCATTCAATTGAGCAAGTTGCAGAAGCTTATGTTTTGATGAAAATACTGGTGACTGGCTATTCATGTACCCCTGATCAACCTTGTTCAAGTGTTCTATTTTGGATGAATAGATAATTTTTTTGCAGCATAACAAGAACAACTATTTACAGTTGTTATTTGCAATAGTTAACAACTATTAAGGCAGCAAAATAACAATGAAGCAAGACAGGTGATCACAAGCAAAAATTTATGGCCCACCACATATCAAAGTAGCTGACCAAAAACTCGGTCAAAGCCATAGGTTTTAAGAAGTGGATTAATGGGAAGGATATATATAGGAAGGGTGTCATTAGCTGGAAAGGGTGCAGAAAAGATTCACGAGGATGTTACCAGGACTGGAGGGATTGAGTTGTAAGGAGAGGCTGGGTAGGCTGGGGCTTGTTTCCCTGGAGCATAGGAGGCTGAGGGGTGACCTTATAGAGGTTTATAAAATCACGAGGGGCATAGATAGGTAGATGGTCACAGTCTTTTTCCCAGGGTAGGAAAGTCTAAAACTAGAGGAGATAGATTTAAGGTGAGAGGAGAAAGATTTAAAAGGAACCCGAGGGGAAAATCTTTCACACAGAGAGTGATGGGTATATGGAACGAACTGCCAGAGGAAGCTGTAGAGGCAGGTACAATTACAATGTTTAAAAAACAGTTGGACAGGTACATAGATAGAAAAGGTTTAGAAGATATGGGCCAAATGCAGGCAAATGGGACAAGCTCAGACAGACATCTTGGTCGGAATGGACAAGTTGGTGTGAAGGGCCTGTTTCTGTGCTGTATAACCCATGATTCTAATGGAGGAGCGAGAGGTAAAAAGGTCTAGGGTGTGGGGTTGGTGGGGGGTGATTCTTGAAGATTGGAAGCTAGCAAACGTGACCCCCATTATTTAAGAAAGGAAGGAGAGCTCATGATCTGTTAGCCTAACATCAATAGTAGTGAACCACTGGAATAAATAAGGATATAATAATAGAAAACCTAGTAAAGAATAATAAGATTGAGCTGGGTCGGCACGAATCTGTGAAAGGCATATTATGTTTGATTAATCATTTGGAGTGCTTTGAGGACGTGATGAGTAGATTATGTGCACTAGTCAATGTGCTGTATTTAGAATTACAGAACAGTTTTGATCAGGCCCCACACATGGAACTGGAGTGACATACCGGCATGGATTGAGAACTGGTTAACAGACAGAAAGCAAAGAGTGTGAATAAATGGGTCTGTCTCAGGTTGGCAGGCTGTGATTAGTGGGGTACTTCTGTTCCCATGCCCCAGCTAGATAAGATAAGATCTTTATTAGTCACATGTACATCAAAACATATAGTGAAATACACCTTTTCGTGTAGTGATTTTTGGGGGGCAGCCCGCAAGTGTCGCCGTGCTTCCGGCGCTAACATAGCATGCCCATAACTTCCTAACCTGTACGTCTTTGGAATGTGGGAGGAAACCAGAGCACCCAGAGGAAACCCACACAGACACGGGGAGAACGTACAAACTCCTTACAGACAGTGGCCGGATTTGAACCCGGGTCACTGGCGCTGTAAAGCATTATGCTAACCACTATGCTACCGTCTATATCAACGATTCAGCTGAGGGACCAAATGTTATAGGTTTGCTCATGATACAAAACTAGGCAGGATTATTAGTAGGGAGGATAATGTAAAGAGGCTTCAACTGGATGTGGATGAGCTAAGTGAGTGGGTGGGAACATAACAGATAGAATAAAATGTAGAAAAATGTGAGGATATCCACGTTGGTACATCAACTTCTCTGGAACATTTTTTTTTGCTGATAATCACTTCCTTCAGTTCCTTATCCTTGCAAGACCCTCAGTCAGATATTTTGCATCTTTTTCCATAAAGGCAGATACAAGGTATTTATTTAATTTCTGTAATGTTTCCTTATTCTGTTATAAATTCCTCCATCTCTGACCTTCTACCGTGACCTGCCGTTATTGCACCCACCAAGGCGAGTTGTGCAGCAATTTGCATTTATATAGCACCTTAAATGTTGTAATACAATCCAATGGCACTTTATCTGAGCAAAATCAACCAAAAATGGACATTCTGCCTCAGGATCTATGGATAAAGGCTTGGTCGATCAGATAAGTCTCAAACAGCATCTTAAGGGAGAGTTGCAGTGTGTGGAGGGAATAATGGAGCTCAGGACCTTGGCAGTTGATGGCACTCACAAATGATTACAGAATCATTGAGTCATACATCACAGCAACAGGCCCTGCTACATGCCATGTCCATGCCAAACATCAAGTACCCATCTATTCCAATTCCATCTACCAGCACTTGTCCCATATGCTTTGGAGATTTATCTAGCTACTTCTTAAATGTGTTCAGAGTGTCTGCCTCCACCACTCCCTCAGACTGTGTGTTTCAGATTCCAACTATCCTCTGGGTGAAAAAATTTGTCCTCCTTACCCTTATCTTCAGTCTATGACCTCTAGTTTTAGACACCTCTGTAATGGGAACCTTTACTATCTACCCTATCAATGTCATAATTTTGTATACCTCAGTCAGGTACCCCTTCACCCTCCTCTACTCCAAGGAAAACAGACCAAGCCTATCCATTCTGCAGTGTCTTGTGTCTCCAACCCAATCCAGTTTCTCTTCATTACTGAAAAGCTCCATCCCAGTCAACATCCTGGTAAATCTTCTCTGCACACTCTCCAGTGCAATCACATAGTTCCTATAGCATAGCAACTAAAATTACGCACAATATTCCAGCATTTGCCAAACCAATCTTTTATAAAGTTGTACCGTTATCTCCTTGCTCTAACATTCTATGTCCTGGCTAATGAAACCAAGTATCCTGAATGCGTTCATAGCCGGCTTTTCTACCTATGCTTCCACCTTCAGGGATTCATAGACTTGGATACCAAGGTCCATAGGACCCAACTATTCATTGTGCCCTGGCCTTAGTAGTCCTCCCAAAACGCCTCTCCTCACACTTATCAGAATTAATTTCCATCTGTTACTGCTCTAATTAATGTTGTCCTCTATCCATAAGACCATATGATATCAGAGCAGAATTAGGCCATTCAGCCCATCAAGTCTGCTCCGCCATTCAATCATGGCTGATATTTTTTTCAACCCCAATCTCCCACCTTCTCCCCGTAACCCTTAACCCCTTTAAGAATCAAGAATCTATCAATCTCTGCCTTAAATACACCCGATGACTTGGCGTCCACCGGCCTCTGTGGCAATGAATTCCACAGATTCACCACCCTCTGGCTGAAGAAATTCCTCCTCATCTCAGTTTTAAAGGGCCATCCCTTTATTGGGAGGCTGTGCCCTAGGATCCTAGACTCTCCTACCAATGGAAACATCCTCTCTATGTCCACTCTATCCAGGTCTTTCAGTAACCATTCACTATCTTAAGACTACCTTCCTCATTATCAACAACGCCACCAATTTCTGTGTTGTCTGTGAATATATCAATCATACCTTCCACATTCACATGCAATTTGTTAATGTATACAACAAATAGTAAGGGTTCCAGCATCAATACTATGGTAGATGACTGGTCACAGGGTTCCAATCACAAAATGAATCCTCTGCCTCCTATTACCAGGCTAATTTTGTATCCAATTTGTCAATGTGCCATGGATCCCATAAACTCTAAATTGTTCAACTGGTCTCCCATGTGGAACTTTGTCAAAGGCTTTACTGAAGTCAGTGTAGACAACACCAACAGCACTTCCTTCTTTGTTCCCTCTTTGAAAAACTTAGTCAGGATCTGCCCTGAACAAAGCCATGCTACTTATTTTTGATTAACCTCTACCTTTCCCAGTATAAATTAATCCTGGCCCTCAGAAACTTTTCCAATAATTTCCCCAGCACTGTTGTATGCTCACTAGCCTCTAATTACCCAGTTTATCACTGCTGCAGTCTTGAATAAAGTTACCACATTTGCTGTCCACCAGTCATCTGACACTTCACCTGCCACCAGCAAAAAGGTAAGAATTATTATTCAAAACGTCAATACAGAATTAAAATATGATGATTGTGCAAATTTTGAGTGCTTTTGACTGGAGTTAGGAATTGAGAAGGAAACAATTTTCACTGGGATTATGACAGTTAAGAATACATTCTTCATCCATATGTCTTTATTTTATCAAGGAAGGAGAAATTGCGGGATCTTGCCAATAAAATAAATGGAGGCAAGTAGACAACATAATGAAGTGTCTCAGACCTGAAACATTAATTGTTTCTCTCTCCACAGATGCTGCCTGACCTCCTGAGTTTTACCAGCATTTTCTGTTTTTATTTCCAGTAACACAACCCTGACATCTTGGAAATTGTGTCCACTCTATCATTTAACCCTAGTATGAAAACTTCATGTACAAAATCAGTTTGTGCATGGCAAGATCCCAGAAACAGCAATGTTGTACTAGCCAGATACTCTGTTTTAGTACTGTTGATTGAAGGAAAAATATTGACCTGTGATGACATCAGGGAGAACAGCCCCCACTCCTCCCCACTTTTCCACAAAATAGTCCAAAGGCAACAGTCTCAGGGTATTTGTACATTCCCCTGGGGAGAGCAAGCAAGACTTTATTTAGCTTCTCATCCAGTCATTTTGCATTCTGTTATTATTTTCCTTATCTGTCTGCAAACAAAGTTTTTCACTGTATCTTGGTACATGTGACAATAATAAACCAATTACCAATTACTAAGAGGGCAACACTGAGATTCCAGTTCTCCCTCAACAAGAACATCAGATGTAATTTTAATGCTTAAGTCTCAGGAGTAGATTTGAACCCTTTCTACGTCAGAGGTAGGATAGAGTTGGATTTAAAAATCAACTTTCATAATCCAAGCAAGAATCAAAGTGTTTCACTGCTCATTAAGTACATTTGAAGTGCTGTCCCTATTGTTTTCCAGGTTGATGCAACAAGGTAATATAAAAGGCTGCCCGGTTAATGTTGCCCACACCTTCCTGGATGTAAAGATAAAGTTTCACATGATATTACACACCACAGCAGCAGGAAATTCAAAGAATTTCATGGTCCATCTCTTGGCAAACTGGACATCAGAATCTGAAGCCAGCTCAAGGCACAGAAGAACATCTTCCTTTTTTATCCTTGAAAGACCTTAAAAGTTCCATGAGAAATACATTTGACCAATGTTTCCAGACCACATTGATTCTTGTCATAAATCATTCCAGCAGTTGACATTAATTGGCACAAATTAGGCAATTTAAGAGAGAATATGTGACATAATCTTTGACGTAACTGTTTCTGCTGGTATGTGGAGCTGTGTGTTAACTAAAATCCGTTAGCTCCTTGAAAAGAAGCAGCGTAAATATCTAGTTAAAGTCAAGGCTAAAGACCAAATGGATAAATATGCGTGATAAAATGTTCATCAGGATCCAGCACCATGCACAGGTCATCTACGGAATGTAACCACTTGGAGTTGAACAATATAGATCGTAATGCTGATAGCTCTGGAATTTCAGTATTTTACCTTGGCAGAATTTTCACAAACTTTTATCTTCATGAAAGTTTTATCTCCCATTATTTACCGTCCTTAGGAGGTCAAAAAGACAAATAATTTCTGCAAATCACAAATGATGCAGGGGATATTCAAGATTGAGGATTGCAGGGTGGGTGATTTCATATTGTTCTTTGACCACGATCTGGAAAAACTCACAGTTAGTTAACCTGTGCACCACCCCATAGCAGAATGCTTGAAATTAATGGAAAAATATTAGCATAGATGTTCCACAACCGATATTGGATCACCAGGCAGTGCCCATTCATGAATTTTTTGCTCGGAAGATAATGTATCCCATAAGGAAGTTTGCATTACAGTTAACATGCCTTCCTTCCCATCTTATTTTTTTCCTGTTTACAATGCTCAGGAGAAGCACAAGAACAGAACTCCCCCTAACCTTTTTTCTCCCCACCAATAAAATTCCTTTTTATGCCTTATTCTGTATGCTACAACCAACACAAACTTCAGAACCAAACTAAACAAATTTCAAAACTGGTAGGTGGGGAAAGATTCTTTGCCAGGATTTACAGAGATATAGAAAATGAAAATCTTGCAGGTGCTGGAAATCTGAAACAAAAACAGAAGATGTTGGAACCACTCTGGCCAGGCAGAATCTGTGGAAGGAGAAACAGTTAACATTTCAGGTCTGGGACCCTTCATATGAACTCTTTCTCTTTCCACAAATACGCCTCACTTGCTGTATGTTTCCAACATATTCTGTTTTGGTTCACAGAAATATAACACAATTTTAAAGAGATTAAGTCAGTGAAATATTTATCATTTTAAAAACATGCTCACTTTGTAATGTAGTGAGTTTATAGTGATAAATTGCTTTACCTGATATTAAGTAAGATTAAATTGAACAATTAATTATTCAGGTTTTACGTGATTTAACGAGCTCCATTTCACACATTCCCTTTACTCTGCTGATGTCATGATTTTTGAGTTGGCTTCTGTATAATTACTCAGTTATTCGAGCTTAGCTGCTCTGAGCAGTAGACTTTTGGTGTTCTACTGGGGTCTTTGACACCACTGCATGGAAAGATAACTTGGTACAGCACTTGTTCCAGATCATAACCAAATATACTTGTAGTTATTGTACTATTACTGTACTCTTACTGTAGTTAATTTACTCTTATAGAATGATAACTGTAGCTAATGCAATATTACTGTACTCTCACTAAAGCTGATGTAGTTTTATTGTACATAAGTGTAGTCTCTACATTATTACCATAATCTTGTAGTGGTGAGTCAAAACATTTTTAAAAACTGCTGATGGAAATCTGAAATAGAAATAGAAAATCCTGAAAACACAACAGGTCAAGTATCATCTGCAAGAAAAGAAGCAAATCTAAAGACCCTTTGATCTGAAATGTTAACTCTGTTTTTCTCTTTATAGTTGCTGCTTGACCTGCTCAGTGTTTTCAGCATTTTCTGCAAACATGTGGTTTTTGGGGTGAGAACCAAAGAGGCTTGAGTGTCATACCACCGATGTTCATGTAGGTTAGTAAGGCTCAGAGATAGGGGAGGCACTGGTATGCATCCATCAGTCACTGAACAGATTCAGAAAAGGAAGAGATAGGAAGATTCAGAAGAGGTAGGAGAAATTTGACAGAATTAAAAAATAGTATTATAGAATGGTTTTATACTTAAATTTGAGCTAAAGTGGACTCCCACTTACCAGCTGATTAATCAAAGAACAGGTTACGTAGGCGATGTTTCAAAGGCCTACGTTTCCAAGATTAAAAGCTTGCTTCCTGAAATCTCTTAGACAGCCTCCTGTCAACACAGTCAGAAGAAAGTAGGAGTATTTTAACCACAGCAAGGGTACAGGGATATTGTATTAACTACAATTTTCCATAACATTGCATTAACTACCTCAAGATTTATAATGCATTAACTACAGTTACATGCAATAACTGCTTCAGTGAGAGTACAGTATATGGCATTAACCAGTTACCATTCTTTCCCAGTAAATTAACAACAGCAAGATAACAGTAACAATGCAATAACTACAATTACAATACAATAATAGTACACAACCTACAAGATTACACTAATAATGCAGTAACGACACATACAGTACAATAAGAGCAATTAACTACTGGAAGTCATCTTGTCTTAACATCAAATATAGTTCAATAACAGTACAGTAACTACAGTAAGAAGTTCTAATAGCTAAATCTTACAGGCATATTGACCTTATTTACTGAATTATGGTATCTTGGAGAGTAATACTGTACTTAAATACATTTGCAAATCCCTACCAATGGAAAGGAAAGGAAAGTTAGTCCATGAGAAGCTGGATGAAAACTACCACTCTAAGAAAACTCTCAAGCATGCGAGAGGGACTCATAAATAACAATTTAAGTGTTAACATGTTTGATGCCTTTGACATGTTTCAATGTGTTTTGCATTATCCTTTATGTGACCTGTGTTTTTGCATTATCAAAGGAGGCGCTCCCCCAACCATTACCCCAGCTAATCAGCAGTTAACAGAAGTTTGCTGCTTTCTTAAAACTAGTCAAGTAACGGAAAATAGAAGTTATTTTCATCCATGTAATCATAATTTGATAGACAGTATGGAAAGTTAAATAACTGAGAGAAATTTGTCTTTAATTGCTTGCTGTCAGCACTCGTGAGTGTATTAGTTTCTAGTTATACTCACCTCATACTTTCAATCCCCTTCAGTGGACCGGCTTTTCTGATGCAGTCAGTATTTACCCACGTAACTGCCATTTCATGCCGGCATAACTGTGATAGCTTCAGGATCTCAGCACGCATGCACAATCCCAGAGCCACAATCAGCAGTTGTCCACTGTTACTTCAACTGTGCTGCACCATTGAACTCCCCATGGCATATAATGCAGCAATTTACCAGCACGTGTGGAGAAGTATGTGGAGGAAAGTCTTGTCTCAGGTTGGAGCTTGTGCATTGGCTTCAATGGAGGAGAATAGATGTGATGGACTACGTTGAGTTTTAAAAAAATTTTTGGAAAATGTTTAAAATTTTTATGAGTTTCTGATATATTTTGGTACATGATTTTATTCAATAATTATTTTAGTTTTAATAGTTATAGTTTTTGAACGTTCTTGAATGGCAGAAATATTCAAGATTTCACAGCTTTGACAGTTTGCTTAGCTGGTATCATGGCTTAGCTCTCCTATTTTTGTGAGCAGAAAGTGTTTTGTTTTCCATGAACATCCCCACATTGTCATTCATATCCTTCCATCACAGAGGACTGTTTGGTGTGGTCTTGACCATCAGGAATTAAGCCAGCTTTAGGCTGCAAATTCCCATTGGATAACTGCCCTAGGTGAGATTATATTATAATGGGTGGCTTATTGCTCAACTCAAATTCTGGTCATTGGAACCAAATGTACAGGGGTGTGTATAACTAACAAATGATAACTTCTACACATTTTGAGCTAGTGAAAATGGTTGTATAGGACATTGGTGAGACTACGGGAAGAATACTGTGTACAGTATTGGTTCCTTATTTAAGAAAGGCCCTTAATACATTGGAAACAGTTCAGTGAGGGTCTACCAGACTGATACCTGGAATGAGGAAAGGTTGGACAAGCTGAACTTCCCAACTCCTATACTGATGAAGGCCAGCATGCCAAATGCCTTCCTCACTACCCTATCTACCCGTGACGCTGCTTCCAGCAAACTATGCGCTTCCACTCCCAGGTCCCTCTGTTCCATAACAGTCTCCAGGGCTCTACCATTCACTGTATAAGTCCTACTCTTTTTTGATCTCCCAATACCTTACATTTATCTGGATTGAAAGCCATTTGCCAATCCTCAGCCCACATACCTAGCTAATCAAGACCCCCTTCTACACTATCTACAACACCAACAAGTTTAGGTGCAAGCTTACTAACCATGCTTTGTACATTCACATACAAATCATTTATATAAATTACAAACAACAAAGGTCCCAACACCGAACTCTGTGGCACACCACTAGACACAGACCTCCAATTTCAGAAACAATCCTCAACCATCACCCTCTGCTTCCTACCACTGAGACAATTACAAATCCAATCTGTTATCTTCCCCTGGATCCCATGCAGTCTAACCTTCCAGAACAGCCTGCCATGAGGGACCTTATTAAAGGCCTTGCTGAAATCCATATAGACAACATCCATAGCTCTATCTTCATCTACCCTTCTGGTTAACTCCTCAAGGAAATCCAAGAGATTTGTCAGACATGACTTCCCACACACAAAGCCGTGCTGACTATGTTGAATCAGACCCTGTCTCTCCAGATGTTGGTAGATCCTGTCCCTCAGAATCCCCTCCAGCAACTTACCACTGATGTCAGACTCACTGGCCTGTAGTTTCCTGGCTTGTTTTTGCCACCTTTCTTAAACAATGGTACCACATTAGCCACTCTTCAGTCCTCCAGAACCTCACCTGTGGCCAGAGATGAAGTAAAAATCTCTGCAAGAGCTCTGCAATTTCTTCTCTAGCTTCCCACAAGGTCTGAGGATGCATCAGGTCAGGCTCTGGGGATTTATCCACCTTAATGCACTTTAAGACCTTCAATACCTCCTCCCTGCTAATTCATATGTGGTTTTAAATTGTACCTTAAACAACACTAGAACATCAGCCTAGACTTTGTGTAAGTGTTTGGAGGGGATCTTGAATCCATAGCCTTCCCAATCACAAGAGCATGACCTACTAAGCCACATCTGACATTAAAGCTGTTGTCTAATTAACCTGGCAGGACATGACCACAGACACCCCTGGTACTCAGCAGCAATTGACTTACAATAGTCAGGAATAGATTTGTTCTACAGTTCTCCTTCACTTAACTCAGGGAACCAAAGCAAGCTACAACAGCATTGCTGGCACTCCCCAGTAGTACCAGCATGGAGCAGAAACCAAACCAGGTGCCTTGCTGGACTGTGGTCCTCAGGAGCAGTCACCAAGTCACTATCTTCAATCTATAATTAAAAGATGCTAAAATAAGAAAGGCTGTACTGGAAACACTCAGCAGCCCAGGGACTATCTGTGGAAATAAGGTTAATATTGATGAATTTTCACCGAGCAATGCTTTTGCAATAACATAATGCATTCCAAGCAATGCAGGACATATTGTCCATAACATTGAGTCCTGTGTTACTTCCGGTCAATTTCTAATTACAAACTTAGCATTTATTTTGCATTTCTTCTTTGTCTGTACTTTTGTCCCCTGATATGTGTAAAATGCAAACATTATTGGCTTCAGCAAAGTTGCAGTTTCACAGCAGTTTATAAGGTGGTGAACTAACTTAGTGGAGTAGCACACAGCATTCAGTCAAATACATTAAAGGAAATTGAGCATGACGCCAAAGAGTATACTCATCTGCTAGGTTCACAGAAAGCTTATAATTTACGAATGTAAAGTGTCATTTTTCATGTTCCTACTTTGTTTGCTGTTGGAAGGGCTCCCTGAGATCTAAGGAATTTCAGATGGGAATGACAAATTAGTTCGGAGGAAATCACTTTCCAAGTACCACATTCCATCAGGTGGGTTCCGGTCCCTGTATAAGAGAACACTCAGTTCCAACACTTTCTACAGCCCCCTGGATGGACAGGGCATGTTACTTCCCATGAATGATAAGGGGGACTGAGGGTGGAGTTGGAGGGGGTGGGGAAGTAGAATGAATAACCCATCCTAATTATTATTATTTTACACCAATAAGACTACTTGAAATTGAAGGAAAAACAAAGCATATTTGGTGGAATCAAACCATTTTCTTTTAGTTAGAAATACTTGGGAGATGTTTATTAAATAGCAACAGATTATACAATTATTAATTATTTTAATATATCTCCAGAAAAGTTTAACATTTTTGATGTTGTATGTTTCTGTATGGGGGACTGTATTGTGGGTGATTTCTCGTGTCTTGTTGCTTGTTAATTTTCAATGATTGGGTTAATAAACATGGCAGGGAATTAACAATCACAATGGTTATTCTGCATCTATAATAAGGCTAGTCAGCAATTTATGGAATAGCAGACAAGGGCTGTGGACTTTTCTTTGGTCTAACTCAGTGTGGTCTGTTTAAACATTTCTGTGCTGAAGCAGAGAGAAAGTTAACATGATAATGGCTGTGTGTAGTAGGCATGACTAGATATAGTCCAGATTCAGCCAAGCTTCAGTGTTAGATATATCGTGCAATTTAAATTCCACAGATATGACATTAGATAGTAGCTACAAGGCTTTTGGGAGGCTCAAAATTCAAAACAAGAAAGAACAAAGATTCCTTTAATACTTGAAACAGCAAACACGAATGCAAACTGTTAATGTGGATTCACTAATTTGAATCAAGACTTTTGTAATAGTCAGAATGCAAATTTAGTCATTCAAAATAAGCATGGCATGAAAAAGACAAAGGCATCAGTGATGGACTTCAAGATGTCATGAAGGATTAATTGAGACTGAATTTTAGACATCGCACGGACAAATCCTCTAAGTACTAATAATTTTGTAAGAATTAATCACCTTCTTTAACTGAAACTATCTGAGTATATATCATAATGCTGTCAATTTAAATTGTTAGAAACATAGAACGTAGAAAAGTACAGTCAGGAACAGGCCCTTCGGCCCATGATGTCTGTGCCGACCAAGATGCCAAATTAAAAAGAACATAGAACATAGAAAATAGAACATAGAACAGTACAGCACAATACAGGCCCTTCGGCCCACAATGTTGTGCCGACCTTTAAACCTCGCCTAAGACTATCTAACCCCTTCCTCCCCCATATCCCTCTATTTTAAATTCCTCCATATGCTTATCTAGTAATCTGTTGAATTTGACCAATGTACCTGCCTCCACCAACACCCCAGGCAGCACATTCCATGCCCCAACCACTCTCTGGGTAAAAAACCTTCCTCTGATATCTCCCTTCAACTTCCCACCCATTACTTTAAAGCCATGCCCTCTTGTATTGAGCATTGGTGCCCTGGGAAAGAGGCGCTGGCTGTCTACTCTATCTATTCCTCTTAATATTTTGTACACCTCTATCATGTCTCCTCTCATCCTCCTTCTCTCCAAAGAGTAAAGCCCTAGCTCTCTTAGTCTCTCCTCATAATGCATACTCTCTAAACCAGGCAGCATCCTGGTAAGTCTCCTCTGCACCCTTTCCAATGCTTCCACATCCTTCCTATAATGAGGCAACCAGAACTGGACACAGTACTCCAAGTGTGGTCTAACCAGAGTTTTATAGAGCTGCATCATTACCTCGTGGCTCTTAAACTCGATCCCTCGACTTATGAAAGCTAACACCCCATAAGCTTTCTTAACTACCCTATCCATAAATGAATCCCTTCTGTCTGCACATGGTCCATATCCCTCTATTCCCTTCTTGTTCATGTCTCTGTCTAAATGCCTCTTAAACATCGCCCTCGTGTCTGCTTCTACCATCCCCCCTAGCAGTTCGTTCCAGGTATCTAACACTCTCTGTGCAAAAACTTGCTCACAAATCTCTTTTTAAACTTTCCCCCTCTCATCTTAAACTTATGCCCTCTAGTATTTAACATTTCCACCTGAGTAAAAAGAGTCTGACTATCCACCCTCTCTATGGCTTTCATAATTTTATATACTTCTATCAGGTAACTACTCAGCATCCAAAGCCCCAGAGAAAACAATCCAAGTTTGTCCAAACTCTCCTTATAGCTAAAACACTCTCAATCCAGGCAACATCCTGGTGAACCTCTTCTTCAACCCCTCCAAAATCTTCTCATCCTTCCAATAGTTTGGTGACCAGAACTACACACAATACTCCAAATGTGGCCTAACCAAAGTATTATATAGCTGCAACATGACTTACCGAATTTTATACTTAGTGCTCTGACCAATGAAGGCAAGCATGCCATATGCCTTCTTTACCATCCTGTCCACTTGTGTTGCCACTTTCAGGGAGCTATGGACTTGTACCCCAAGATCCCTCTGTACATCAATGCTCCAAAGTGTCCTGCCATTTTCTGTATACTTTCCTCTTACATTTGACCTTCCAAAATGCAACACCTCACACTTGTCTGGATTAAACTTCGTCTGTCATTCCTCTACTCATTTTTCCAACTGGTTATATCCTGCTGTATCCTTCCTCACTGTCTACAACTTCATCAATTTTTGTGTCATCTGCAAACTTACTAATTAGACCATCTACATTTTTGTCCACTTCATCAGTATATATTACAACTGATCCTTGTGGAACATCACTGGTCACAGAACTCCAGTCACAAAAACACGCCTCCGCCACTACCCTCTGTCCTCTCGAACCAACCCAATTTTGAATCCAATTTCCAAGTGTTCATCACTTAAAATGAATTCTGATGACATATTAGATTCTGATTTCTTTCCAACTTGGAGGAACGGAGTTGACGACATAATATTGCTCTGTTTCTACTGAGAAATTTTAGCCCAGTTTTTTTTCTTGTTTTTTGTTGTTTGTTTTTTTTCTGAAATTTTATTTATTTTTTTGTTTAGTTTATTTTATATTGTTTACAATTTTTCTTATTGACTTGGGTTTTTTTAATTTATGTAATAAATCTTTTTCTTTCCTTTCTTTTATATTATATTCATTTACTAAGAGATCATTGGATCTACAGATTTTTTTTATATTTTATTGTTCATTATGATTATGCTATGATTGTTATCCTGATCTCTTTGTATTACATGTATAAATATTGATGCTATATATCAATCTGGATTAATCTGAAAACTAACAAAAAGATTGAAAAAGAAAGAAAGAAAAGATTCTGATTTCTGAGATTTCAAATCCAAAGCAATTTAACAGGAACAATTCTTGTAAACTGCTGTTGATTTTGCAATAGCAATTGGTTTTAGGATATTAGTTTGGGTTGGGTTAATTGTTGTTTGCCTGCTGATATATCTTCAATGCTATGTTCTCGAATATGAAGTGTGGGCCTGCAGTTAAAGAGGTCATTGGATTTCATATAATTGGGATTAATGGAGGGGACAGTATTGGAATTCTCTTTGTTCGAGCCAATAGAATTTGGTTTGTGAGGAGAGTCATTAGCTTCCCCGGAGCAGAGCCGATACTGTTGGACCATGTGATGAGATCTATTGTTGCCCACTATCATTTTCCAAAGGAATTTTCAACAAAAGCCTCCCTAATCTGAGTGACCTTGCACCCCCTGACCTTAAGAGGGAGATTGCAACAAGCGAGCCAACCAAAGAGGTGCACGCCAACCCAAGCTGTCTCTGCTCAACACCTTTTCAGCCCAGCAATAAAATAGCTAGCATCACAACACCCTATCTGACAGAGGCTACAATAACAGAGGAAGTGCTGCGGCAGGAAGGCTGACATCCGGTTCCTTGTCACAAACTCCAGTGGTTGTCAGTTGTGATTAGACCTGCCACCTCATGCATCAAAATGGACTTTGTTTTTTTTGTTTTAATTGTGTTCTTTCTTGTATAATTTTGTACAATTTATGTTTAATTTATGTTTTCCTTCTGAATGTTGTATATCTAATCCAAGTAATTTTTTCATTGCACCTGTGCATACATGTACTTGTGCATATGACAATAAAGTCTTTCATTATTCTCTCTCCAATGTCTAGCCTAATGCAGGCAAATAAGATTAGTAACTGTCAGCATGGATGTGGTGGGCTGAAAGGTCTGTTTCTGTGTTGGGCGACTCAATAATTCCATGACTTTATAAGCAGAAAATGCTGGAAATATGGAGATACAAGAGATCCTGCAGATGCTGGAATCTGGAGCAACACACACAAAATGTTGGAAGAACTCAGCAGGTCAGGCAGCATCTGTGGAGGGAAATGGACAGTCTGTGTTTCGGGTCAAGACCCTTCATCTGGATTGGTTCCTCCAGCAGCCAAGCTTTTGCTGATGATTTCAGCTCAATTTCTCTCTCCACAGACGCTGCCTTACCTGTTCAGTATTTCCAGAATTTTCTGGTTTTATTATAAATAATTAACAGAGCCTAATCATGTTTTAACACGGTGCAAAAAGCTTGTTAAACTGCCTGAAACACCCAACTCATTATGAGCAGAGCCATTGTGATTGAATTCAGTGGGAGTGTTAAATCATTGGCATCATTTGCCCGAAATAGGAAAATAGGAGACAACGCATGAAGGGTGTGAGCATGTGAGTAGTGAAACGCGTCGGTCTATACAAATGGCTCAGAACCTCCCACCCTTACACCTATAAGGGTCGTATTACAGAAGAGACAACATGGCTACCAAGGTTAAGGAGACCACAAAGCAAATGCATCATGTTATCATATGCTTGCTGCACACAGCCCACTCTTATATTAATAAAGGCAAATTCCGAACATCATAAATGTTGCATTCAGTGCTCAGCTGGGTAAAAATTATGTGCCATAGCAATTTCTATGAGTGGACAATAGTAGAAAAGAAGCACTTAGTCTTGTATTCATCAAGAAAGCCCAGGGCAATTTTTGACCAAATGTTTGTATAAAGTTCTGCCTTCTATCCTTTTGTTTAATGAAAGGGCTCTGTGTAGCCCTCCAGGGGAAGTGTCAGCGATGGATTCCCATCACGTGCCCTCCCACATTTGGTACAGGCTGGTGCACCTCAGAGAGTTCATGTTCTCCCTCGACCTCCCCCAAGACCTGCCTAGCTGCCGTTATTTTTTGATAAGCAGCACTATGCCTCTTTCATTGTCAATACTCATCAGTGTTCAACTCACCACTTTAACACAGCTGCCTCACACCCAGGGATTCTACAAAACATCAACATCCTGGTCAAGTTTTAGCGGCCAAGAGTTTGCCACGTGAAAACGCAGCAGAATCAGACGTTTCTGCTGGGATCCGTTGTGGAGTCACCCCTGAATTTTCCATGGGAAGCCATGTGTTCTAAAAGTTAAACCATTATATTTTCCTAGAGTTGGGGAATCCCAAATCCCCTCCAGTTAGTTGTGACTCTTGAGCATCTCCTGTGCTAATAATCATTTACAATCATTTGCTTCCACTGACAACATATCTACTGATTGTTAGGGGAGCACCATGGATTCTGTTGATAAAAGAGAGGATACTGCTTGAGTTTGATTAAATGGATACAGGTAATCAGTGGTTGCTTGGACTCAGGTATGACCATGCAACTTGTAATTGGCACTAGAGATGCTGTTGTACGTCACTAGAGAACTTGATGTCAGCTGGCATGTGACAGAGGCTGGTTTCTTTACCCCAGCAGAATACAACACACTGGCTTAATCATTTTACATATCCTGCAAGTACCTGGTAGCACACAGTGATGCAGAAGTTGAGTGTGATTCTCGCATTCATTCACAGTGAGAGCACTGCCTGGGTCTTGCTCCTTGATAAGGCTGGATGGAGGAGCAAAGGTGTTAGATTACATCTTCTCCGAGACACAATCACCTTGCCTACAATTTCTCACTGAGTTCCTGGAAGATGCAAAGATAATATTAATTTTCAATATGTAATAATAAATCATCATGGTTATTGCAAGTGCCCCCAAGCCCAATATTTATCCTTCATTCAACATCACTAGGAAACAGGTCAGCTGGTCATTACCATTGGGTGGCAACAATGATGCAGATGGTAGATCACAGCTCCAGCGACCCTGGTTCGATCATGATCTCTGATGCTGCCTGTGTGGAGTTTGCACGTTCACCCTACGTGGATTTCCTTTGGGTGATCCAGTTTCATCCCACATCCAAAAGATGCACAGGTTGATAGGTTAATGGGGCACTGTAAATTGTTCCTTGCATGTAGGTGAGTGGTAGAAGCTAGAGCGGTTGATGGGAATGTGGGAGCAGAATGTGGGATTGGTGTAGAATTATTTGGCGAGCTAATGTTGTTTCTTTTTTTAAGAAGGGCAGCTGGAGTAAGCCAGGTAGCTACAGGCCAATGAACCTTACATCAGTGGTCGGTAAATTTTTAGAGAAAATTCTAAGGGACAGGATTTATGTACATTTGGAAAGGCAGGGACTGATTAAAGATAGTTAGCATGGATTCGTGCAGGGGAAATCCTGTCTCCCTGACTTGATTGAGTTTTTTGAGGGAGTTACAAAGGAGGTGGATGAAGTCAGGGTGGTAGATCTCATTTATATGGAATTTATTTAGTGAGGCATTTGACAAGGTCCTGCATGGTAGATTGGTCTGGAAGGCTAAGGCACAAGCGATCCAAAGCAATGTGGCTAATTGGATCCAAAATTGGATATTGGTGGGAGGATGTTTTTTTGAATGGAAGTCTGTGACCAGTGGTGTAGCACAGGGATCAGTGCTGGGACCTTTGTTGTTTGTGATATATTAATGACTTGGATGTGAATGTAGGATATATGATTAGTATTGCAGATGACATGAAAATTGGTGGTGTTGTGGATAGTGAGGAAGGTTATCAAAGGCTACAGTAGGATATAGGTCAGGTGGAAAATTGGGCAGAGCTCTGGCAAATGGAATTTAACCCTGACAAGTGCCAGGTGATGCATTTTGGGAAGGCATATAGTGGAACATAAACAGTAAATGGTGGGGCACGAAGGAATGTTGCTGAACAGAGAAACCTGGGGGTCCAAGTCCATAGTTTCTGAAAGTGGCAACACAGGTCGATAGGGTGGTGAAGAAGGCATGCTTGCCTGCATAAGTCAGGCAAAGAATATAAGAGATGGGATGTAATGTTCCAACTTTACCAAACAGTAGGTAGGCCATATTTGGAGTGTTGTGTGCAGTTCCATTCGCCACACTATGGGAAGGATGTGATTGTGCTGGAGAGAATGCAGAGAAGGTTCACCAGGATGTTGCCTGACTGAAGGACCTTAGCTATGGGGAGAGATTGGATAGGCTGGGCTTGTTTTGCCTGGCATGAAGAAGACTAAGTGGTGACCTGATAGAAGTATACAAGGTTATGAGAGGCATAGATTGGGTAGATAATCTTTTCCCCATGGTAATGGTATCAAAAACAAGATGGCATAGGTTTAAGGTGAGAGGAAGGAGTTTTAAAGGGGATCTGAGGGGAAAGATTTTTACACAGAGGACAGTCGATACCTGGAATGCACTGCCAGAGGAGGTGGTAGAATCAGATATAATGCCTATGTTTGAGAGGCATTCAGGCAGACAATTAAATAGGCAAAGTATTGAGGAATACAATTCTAGTGCCAGTAAATGGGGTTAGTAAAAAGGATGGCATGGACATGGTGGGCTAAAGGGCCCTTTTCTGTGCTGTACAACTCTATGACTATTTGACTCTGTTAGTGTAAAAGGGTGCTATATGGTCAGCATGGTATTACTGGGCTGAAGGGCCTGTTTCCTTGCCGTATCTCTATGACTCCATGAACCTACCTGTTTGCTCTAAGTGGGAGCTTGCTGTGTACAAATTGGCTGCTGAGTGTTCTAAAAAAATTGGTTTGCATTTCAGAAACACTTCATTGGTTGGGACTTTCAGAAGGGACACAAAAAGATACTATACTAATGTTACTTTAGTCATGATCGACCAGAGGTGTGGTCTTTTGCTCTTATCGCTTCTTCTGGACTATCCCACATGAATAGAATTGATTAAATTACCAAACAGTGGAGTTTACTGAAATAGTGATTTTCTTTAAGGTAAGGATCCCTGCTTCACAGACCACTGGAACTCTGCCCATTATTTTTGATGCCAACTTTAAATGAGAAAATTTGATGTGATGAGTAAATGAAGTAAATCACAAGTAATTTTCTACATCTTAAATTAATGATTGCTTAAGAAGCAAAATAAGCATTAATTTCATGTCTGTATTAACAGACTTAGATGTAAAAGGATAGAAAACCATTCACATTCTCTTAACCTAAATGTACAAAATTATTGCATCCTTTAATACAGACTTTCCTATGCTTGAAGTAAACAGAACTTCTTTCATTTATCACCTCTAGAAGTATTTTTTTGAATTTAGCCCAGACTGCATGGATCCTTCTTAAAACAAAACTAGACAGCCACTTATCCAATTTCTTACAGCTGATGACATAAACAATAGGAATAATTTATATTTATGTAACACCTTTAAAGTGGTAAGTCGATCCAAGACCCTTCACAAGAGTGTTCTTAAGAAAAAATTTGAAACTAAGCCACATCAACAGATGTTAGGATCATGAGAAATAGTCATTGAGGTTTGCCTTAAAGGAGGAGAGAGGTGGAGAAGCAGAGGTTTAATGGAGACACAAGAGATTCTGCAGATGCTGGAATCTGGAGCAAGACACACAAAATGCCGGAGGAACTCAGCAGATCAGGCAGCATCTATGGAGGGAAATAAACAGTCGACATTTCAGGTCGAGACCCTTCATCAGGACAGAGGCTTAATGGGATTTCTTTCTTATATCACAACCATTTTACTCTCAGGTGGGGAGGCAACAGAAAGGCCATCATATGGATAACTTTCCATGAAATCAATATGAAGGTTCCAGAACCCAGAACTAAGATGTTTTGCTATGTAATTTATTAAATGAATCGAACTTGGAATACCTCTCAATTTTTAAAGAAATTTAAATGTATTTAAAGTGAAGCTGGATATACAAGTGTGAAGGAAAAGAAGGGACATTTTGTTTCCTGAGTTAAATGAAGGAGGGTGGGTGAAGACTCATCAAATCATGGAATCATGGGACCTATCATACCACAGGAGGAAGCCATTCAGCCTATCATGCCAGCTCCTATGTCGGCTCTTTGTAAACCAGTCCTGTTGGTCCTATCTTCCTGCCCTTTTCCCACAAGCTTGCAAATCGGCTGCTACCTGGTTTCTATCAAATACTTTTTAAAATATGCTGATTGATTCTGATTCCACCATCCTTACAAGGCAGTGAATTCTACAACCTAATTATTTTTTGAGTGAAAAGAGCTTTTCCTCAATCCTTCTTGTGCCCTGATCCTTGAAGCATCTGCTAATGGGATCCATTTTCCTTTCACCATGATCTTGCACACTTCTGTCAAATCTCCTCTCAACCTCCTTTGCCCTAAGAGGAATTCATGTGGACCATAAACACCACTCTAATTCTATTGGGCCTATAAGCTTAGTGTACCTATGATGTAATAACTGTTGTTCCCTCAACACTTGTTTCCCAGAAGTTTTTGAAATTGAAGAGTTGTATCATTGTAAACATTATTTTATAAAATTACATGGAATGCAATGGAACATATGTTCAATGTGTGCCTGGATTTTTACTCCAAGTTTTCAAGGGCAGAGAAATTTGTCTTTAGTCACAGTGCTAAATACACAGTGGATATCTGCCACCAATTATACTCATCTCCCACACTATCCTTTCCATTGATATGAATAGAACAATACATGCAGAAACTTTCACCCTTTCATATGCGACCAATGATATATTTCTCCCCCCACCTTATCTCCGCAAGTAATCACCCGGAACTTGGAAAAGTTTTGCAATTACCTGAGAAATGAGACTCTGCTTTATTTATTTCCTCCCACCCCCCTCCACCTCCCCACTTTCTAAATGACTTTTCTAACATGAGATGGTAAATGATAATTACAGTCAATGTAATCACTTGCTGAGAGAGCACCTTGTCCTTGCAGTGTTTATATCATCACCAAGGATCTGCCTTTAGGCTTTAACTTGTTAATAATTTAAGGTGTGCTCTGCATACTTTTATCAGGAAGCCTGGTTATTGAGTTTGTAAACCTGATGATGATTTATGGCAACACCTTTACATGAGTCATGCTCATTAAATGGGACGGCAAAGAACAGTCCCGAGCAAGAGGCATCCCTTTCCTTACAGAGGGCAGAAAACATTAGGTGTTCATAAAGTTTATTTGGTCACATAGATCAACTGTTGTGCCTCTCAGAATGGTAGAATTAGAAACAGCATAGAAAGAGTTGTGCCACTGTGCCTGCAATGTTCCAACGTCCGTTAAAATGTTACTGTTAAATCCTGTTTCCACTACCCTTTTAGGCAGTTAATTTCAGACCACAACTCACTGTCAATATCAGTAATGATGACCGTGAAGATAACAGATTGTCATAACCACCCGTGTGGTTCACTAATGTCCTTTAGGGAAGAAAATCTGCTGCCCTTCCCTGGTCTGGCCTTTGTACAACTGCAGTCCTGCAGCAATGTTGTTAACTCTAAACTTCCCTCCGAAACGGTCCAAAAGACCACTTATTCCAACGGTAGTAAGGATGAGCCTTAGCAATAAAACACACAACTTGTGAATCAACAATTTTTAAGAAGATTTCATTATGTTATCTTCTGGTTCTTTTCCCAATTTTGGCTCAAATAGTATTTTAAAATTGCTTTAATTGTTATTAAAATAAGTGCATAAGTATCTGAAAAGTACCTACCTGCACTGCACTTTTTCTGTAACTGTAACACTGTATTCTGCATTCTGTTTTCCTTTTTACTACCTCAATATACTTATGTATGGAATGATCTGTCTGGATGGCATGCAAACAAAAGCTTTTCACTCTACCTCAGTACATGTGACAAGAATAAATCAATGCCCAAAAAGGTACAGTGATAAGTTAGAAAATAACTAAGTCCTCTATTTAAGGAGCTACGTTGGTCTGTGCTTTTGTCATATGATGTAAGATTTTATGAATCCAAAAGGGAGTAGAATTAGTAATTCACTAAACATACCCAAGGGCAGGAAAGGAGGTTCCACTATAGCCTCCGCACCCCTACATTAGATGACTTACAACCTAGGTTTGCCGTTGGGTTACTCTTGCATTGAAAAAATCTGCCAGTATCTAACAAAACACATATACCACCACTGCTGCCTGGTAGATTATAAGTTTTGGGCCATGTTTGAGGTCTTAATCCTCAAATATTATTTTCCATAGTCGGCTAAAGACTGTATTTGGTGCACTGAAGACAATGGTGAATGTCATCATTTTCCACGGTCTCTCCATTAACTTTTATTGTCAAGGGGCAGTGTTATAGAGGAGGGGCAGTTTGGTAGTGAACCTTTGTCTTGAAGATATTGAGCATAATGCCCTCCATCTCACCACATCAGGAACCTCTGCTCCATCTGAGATGACCTCATCAGTCACCTCAGAACCCACAAAACTGGAGCAGAAGCAAGTCACCCTGACCCTGAGGGACCATTTATGAATGAATAATATTAATGTGAAACATATCCAAAGTCAAAGCCGAGTTTATTGTCATATGTACAAGTACATGTATGCTGAGGTACAATGAAAAACTTACTTGCAGCAGCATTACAGGCACATAGTATCAGATACACAACATTCACAAGAAAAACATAAATTAAACATAAATTATACACAATTTTTATGAGAAAGAACACAATTAGAAAAAAAGACAAAGTCCATTTTGGTGCAAAGTCATCAAAGTGGTCATAGTGCTCACAAGATCACAAGATCACAAGACAAGGGAGCAGAAGCAGGCCATTCGGCCCATCGAGTCTGCTCCAAGGAAAAGGGAAAAAGAAATGGGGTGGGAAAAAAAGAAGAAAAAAAAACTATTCTAATCCCATTTTCCAGCCTTATCCCCATATCCCTTGATACCCTGACTATTTAGATATCTGTCTATCTCCTCCTTGAATACCCCCACTGATCTGGCCTCCACTGCTGTGCGTGGCAAGGAGTTCCACAATTTCACCACCCTCTGGGTAAAGAAATTTCTCCTCATCTCTGTCTTGAAACTGTACCCTCTAATTCTAAGATTGTGCCCTCTGGTCCTGGACACGCCCACCAAGGGAAACAGCCTAGCCACATCTACTCTATCCTTACCTGTCAACATTTTAAATGTCGCTACGAGGTCCCCTCTCATCCTTCTGTACTCCAGCAAGTACAGTCCAAGAGCCGACAAACGCTCATCATACTTAAGCCCTTTCATTCCTGGAATCATTCTCGTAAATCTCCTCTGAACCCTCTCCAACATCAGCACATCCTTCCTAAGATGTGGGGCCCAAAACTGCGCACAGTATTCCAAATGAGGCCTCACTAGCGCCCCGTAGAGCCTCATCAACACTTCCTTACTTTTATACACTATACCTCTCGAGATGAATGCCAACATAGCATTCGCTTTCTTAACCACCGATCCAACCTGGTGGTTAACTTTTAAGGTATCTTGTACGAGTACCCCCAAGTCCCTTTGTACTACCGCACTATCAATCTTCTCTCCTTCTAGATAATAATCTACCCGCTTATTTCTACTTCCAAAGTGTACAACTGCACATTTCTCAACATTGAATCTCATCTGCCATTTCCTTGCCCATTCTCCTAAACTGTCTAGGTCCCTCTGCATTCTTTCTATTTCCTCTATGCTCCCTACTCCTCCACTTATCTTGGTGTCATCCGCAAACTTAGCCACACAACCATTTATTCCATCATCCAAATGCAGGTTGGGTCAAGAACTGAATGGCTGAAGGGAAGTAGCTGTTCCTGAACCTGGTGGTGTGGAACTTCACGCTTCTGTCCTTCCTGCCCGATGGTAGCTGCAAGAAGATGACATGTTCCTGCGCATTTGAATTACCATACCACATCCTATCCAAGAATCATGAATTTGGGAGGAGCAAGGTAGGGAGGAGGAAGAAATATAACTCTGAGAAAGTAAAGAATCATTACTTAAGAATACAAAGCTTGCGCCAAACCTTTTGAGAAAGTGATGCAATAGCAGTTCAGTTCCTTGAAGTTAAATGCAGTTCTGCTGTAATCAAAGGAACAATGGTATATCGGGGAAGGGTGTGGATGCTTGGAATTCGGGTGAAACATTCTGACTATTACCAGTAGCAATGCATCTCTATGGTGTTATCCAAGGTGGTGGCAAACTGAAACTCTATATTCATTTCCTTAATCCTGTTCTTAAAATATTTAAGTTTTGCCATCTTCACTGTTATTGAAAAGTTTCCTGCAGATTTTATTGAATACTGCCAATAATCTGACTGTTGAAAGCCAGAAATTCTCTCCAAAGAAATAGAAGAATGAATTACCTTTCAACATTTTGGAAGCTCCAAGGGGCTAGTTAATAGTGTTAGCAACAGTAATACACTTAGGCTCATGTGTGCTTTACTATCTATCTTTCAGGCCTTTCAATCACAGTTTTATGTATTTTCTGAAACGTGTAAAGCCCATCATTTTTGTTCAGTTCTTGGCAACTGCTTAAACGGCTTTGCTTAAATAATTGAGTACAAACAAGTACTAGCTCATAAAGGAAAAACGGGACAAACATTGGTTCATGAAAGCCACACCACTTCTTTAATTGTGTATTGCAACTAATTGTTAGAAAGATGGTTTCCTTTGCCTTTATTGAGTATGCAGTTTCACAAAGTGCCTGGAGGCGAGTGATGATTTCTTTGCCGTGGATGCAATCAGCTCTGACCAATCAGTAATGAGGGTTAATCAGCTGATCGATTGGTCCCTGAACAGTTCGGTGCTGGCTCCTCTCTGACTGGCTCTAGCCTGGCCTGAGGGCAAGGGTTGGGAACTTTTAATTATCAGCAGCTACTCCACTGATTGAATGGTCAATGGTTTTACTACTCAGGCATCACATCTTGAATAATAATAGAAAACAAAGCGAGCTCAGAACAGTGCAAACAGTGGGGTAGCATGACACTTGGGATGGGTGTGCCAGTAGATAAAGAGAAACCTAATTTCAAGAAGAGAAAAATAGAGAATTTAAGGATTTTCTGTAAAAAAAACTGATCTGCAAAATTGTTCAATAGTTTTATTTGAAGGAGGAGGATTTTTTTTAAATGAAACCATTCATCAAAAGCAGACGGTCTTGTTGTAAGATCATTACAGTATGATTTCACACACATTTAGATATATGCACCCTACACATCAATGCATGCCAGCTTCATTACTATTTATATTTCCATACACTGGCATTGTGCAGTCAATTCATAATTGTCCAGTTTTTCTAATTAATCACAAAAGATTTTTGTTTTGCCTCCAGCTAATACTGGGGTGACTCACGATGGCAAGCCATAGCTCATACATCAAACACAGGCCGTATTTTGCTGGCTCCTTCTGCTGGGGAATGTTGCTCTGTTTCTAACTACCACGGAGGTATTCATTGGGCATGCGCAGCCTGGAGCAAAGGAGAGAAGCATTGCGATCTGTCCTCAGCCTTGTGACTTGTTATTTTTATCAGATGATGCTTTCTGGGGCCTTAATAACTCCAGATATGTTGGCACAATTTCATTAATTGACACAAAGGTCCATCTCTTTCCAAGCTCTCCAACAACCAAGTGGTCAGAGTTCCCACACAGTTTCTGTGCATTTTTATCACCCATCAAGGAATGGTAGAAAAGGAATCTCTCTTATAAATATTCAGTCGTTAACTGTAACTGTTCAGCAAAGGTGGCAGAACTCGAAAAAAGAAGGAAGGGATACTCTAATGTGTTTGGAATCAAATGATCCAATGGGAGTTTATAAAATGGCCTCAGTTTCCCTCAAATGGGAAAGGAAAATTGGCTGTGCATTCCAATGCTGGTAACAATCCTGCTGGATCTTACTATATATAGGTGTCAGGTGAGCATCAGATCCCCTCTTGGCTGAGTTGTCTGCTGAAGCACACTGTATGGACTCAGTCACGCAGAACTGACTTGGCTGAGGTAATCCGAAGGTGACCGCTGCCCACAGAATGGGGAAGAGTCAGTGATCTATAAACCAAGAAGGAATGGTAATTGTGGAAAAGGGAGCAAAGAAGAGAAGAAGAACAGTATTAAAAAACAGGTTCAATGCCTTCCTTGGCACAAAGCAGGGAAGAACCCCAAAGAAGCTGTTCAAGTTAGGGGATCAATTGAAAGTTTCAAAGCTCTGCTTTATAGATTTTTTTTTGTCTAGACTAGAGTTTCTTTCACAGCGTCAACATCCCAAAGTGCTTTACAGCCAATGAAGTACTTTTGAACTGTTACAACAGCTGTAAAGGCAAGCAAGGATATTAGAGTTATGGACCAAGACAGATAGATAGAGGTAAAATACAGATTAAGACATGAGCTAATTGAATAGTTGAAAAGGCTCAAGGGGCTGCAAGGTTTATGCCTATGACTCAGGTACATCCACAAAATACTAAAGCCAGAGAGACCATAAGTGACCCTGATTCAATCTCCATCTGTGTAAAATTAACTCTGCGTAAAGATGTCATGTGAAACCACTATCAGTCCCTATGTAGTTATGTCAGCCTTGGTTTTGTGATAGTCACTGCAAGGGGAAAGGTTACCTAGGAAAAGAACAGGGGAACAATCAGTTCGCATGAAACCATATGCAGGAATGAATCTGCACCTTCGAAGGATGAGGGCAAATAATCTCCTAAATCAAAATAAAAATGAATCATCGCCACATCAAGTACCAAGCAGATTATATCATGCCAATGATCACAAAAAAGCTGTGAACAATTTGAAGAAATGCGACTGAGCTTTTTTTTGAAAGCTGATCTTTAACATCTCAATAAGTTGACACATTACTGTTTTAAGACCTCCTCCTCTGGCACGGTTTGAACAGATTTTACTATTTTTTATACGTGATCATAGGATGTGGTTGTTACTGTCCTCGCTAGCTGTCATTGTCTATCCACAATTGCCCCTCAACTAAGGAGACAATTAGCCTGCAGAGAGTGGTAAACACTGCCCAGTCCATCACAGGCTCGTCACTTCCTTCCATCTTCACAGTGCGTTACTTCAGGAGGGCTAGTAGTACCGTCAAGGATCCTTTCCACCCTGGCCATTCCCTTTTCTCTCTTCTGCTTTCTAGGAGAAGATACAGGAGCTTGAAAGCCCAGACATCCAGATTTAAGAACAGCTTCTTCCGCACTGCTATTAGACTTCTGAACGAACCACCTCTTTCACATCCCTTTCCCGGTGATGCTGCCACGTTCTCAGACTCCTAATTCTACATCTCTCAGATATTCCATTATTGCACTACAATCTTTGCACCATTCTACTGTTTTGGGCTTGTCGCTGTATTTATTATTATCATGCGTACTGTTTACTCTGTGAGCTTCACTCAAACAAGGAATTTCATTGCCTACTAGTATGTATGACAATAAACTAAACTAAACTAAGTGTCAACTACGTTGCTGGGTCTGGAGTCCCATACAGGCCAGGAGAGGTAAGAGCTGGGTGAGCACATGGGCCTTTACAACAATCCATTGGTTAGCTCTTGATAATGTTTATGTTTTAACCAGGATATTTGCAGAAAATAGGCCAGGAGAGCAAGGACACCAATTTAAATCGGTGAGAATTATAAACCAGACTCTTCATAATTGAAAATGGGGGACGTAAAAAGATATGAGGCACATCTCCAGCCAGTGTAAGAGAAGTTTGAGTGATGGAACATACAATAAGAGATCACACATTAAAAGGAAATAGTGAGGAACTAGATTGCTAATCTTCAGTGGCACAGGCTACGACTTTCCTTTAGACTTATCTTACACTATTGGAAACAAAGTTTCTGAACTTGGGCCATACTGCCCTATTTCATGAATAGAGGATTAATTCTCCTTATATACTGCAGAATTTAACATCCAATTCAAAATGGAAGATGCTAATTTTGCCAGAAGTGATTTTTATTTTCCAATAAAAATCCCTTTTAATTTCACTTGTACATTTCTCAGGCTGCTAAACTGCTGCCAAACCAGTATATTATTCTGTTAAGAGAGGTTATTTCATGAACTAAGATTCAGAGGCTTTGACTGACAATATAGCAGAAAAGCATAGTAAACTTTTACTTCTAGTGTAGGGATAACAAACTTGAGCCAGGATTTAGTCTATCACCAGTTGGGTCACATCAAGGTCAACTATTGTGAAGATAGAGGAGGATATCAACAAGACTTTTATGACATGAAAACAAATGACAAGGAAGGGTCAGGCTATTATTTTCTCTTAATATGCAGATGGACATATGTGGGAAAAATTGGATGGTTAAGTGAAATAACAAAAAGGCTATGTTGACTGATGAATTTGTAGATGTCATCAGCAATTTCTAATGTGAATATGAAACAAAAGAGAGATATAATAAGTGATTTGCATAACGTCCTGGACACAATGAGGAATGTTAAGAATTCTACAGAATTTCCATTCATTTAGCATCTTAAACATGGCAGAATGTCTAAAGGCACTCCACAGAAGTGCTGCTGAATGAAATTTGACACCAAACAACTAGAGATATCAGCACAGGTGACCAAAAGCTTTGTCAAAGATGCAGGTCTTAAAAGATGTCCTGAAGGAGGAAAGAGAGGTAGTGCAGCAGGGAGGTTTAGGGAAGGAATTCTAGAGCTTTGGGCCAAGGCAGCTGAAGGCACCACTGCAAGCATCGGAGAAGCTAAATTGGGAGACAATTGAATGGCCAGAATTAGTGGAGCACAGACATCTTAGAGGGTTGTAGGATGAGGAATCAACCGGGATAAGGAAAGCCAAGGCCAGAGGGAGATTTGAAAATGGGTGAGAAGTTTTGTATAGAGGCATTGCTTAACTGTCACCAGTATAGGTTATTACTGCTCCGCAATCACTATGGTCTCCTGATAAGGAAGTCGAGGAACCAGTTATTTCCCTTGTTATTCATTTTCTTTGCAATATTTATTTATTTTGTAATTTATTGTAATTTTTATATTTTTGCACTATACTGCTGCTGCAAAACAACAAATTTCACGTCATATAAGTCAGTGATAATAAACATGATTCTAATTCTGTAACTTAGCAATCACAAAGATGAAGGGTGAATTGGATGTGATGTGAGTTAGGACACAGTTAGCTTATGGACTGTAGAATGAGATAAGTTAGGAGTGCATTGGAATAGTCAAGTCAGGAGGTAACAAGTATGGATGAAGGCTTCAGAAACAGATGCCAAAGATAGAGTGGGGTCAGATAATGTTATGGAAATTAACATGGGCAGGCTTAGTGATGGCACAGTGTATGTGGACTGGAACTCATCTTCAGGGCAAATATGCCACTGTTTTGGCAAGCAGTGTAGTTCGGTTTCAGACAGATGCTGGAGGGATGGAAAACCATGAAAGAAGTGCAAATTTAAATGTGAACTCACTGTGTACCTCACAGAGAGTCAAAGTGTATTTTTTGATGGTAGGAATTTACATTTTTTCTATCATTTTGGAATTCATGCTGATCTTAAGTTGAAAATTCAGATTTGCAGTGAAAAGGCTGTTAAGTACCAGAATGAAGCGATAAATTGTCATAACGCAGGCAATGATGTCCTAGAGGGAGAGAGCTGTTAAATGAATAGGTTAATAATACATGGAAGTCTCTGTTCGCAAATGTTGGGAATGTAGATAAACCATCTGGTAGGTTCAGCACTGGGGGAATGCTGCACTGTCAAGTCTTTTGGTTGTAATGTTAAACCAAGACACTGTCCATCCACTGAGTTGGAAATAAAAGACCCCAAGTCCCAATTATAAAGAGGAGGGGAGAACCTGTCCATCACTTATCACTCAACTAGCTTCACTACAGCAGATGATCTGATTTGTCATTGTTGTTCACCACACCTTGCCGCAGAAAAATTGGCCACATTGTTTCAGCAAATACATACCAAAAATTCTTTGTGTGAAGCAACTTGAGGTATTTTAAATTCATGAAAGATGCTAAATAAATGCAATCCTTTGGGCACCTGATTATAAGAATCATGTTCTGTGTTACATCAATGTTTCCAAAGACAAAAATAATATGCAACAGCTTTGTGGCTCACGTAATGAAAATGCAATATGGAAAGGGAGATGTGTGGTTATTAATAATGTCCCATCTGTTGTCTTCACAAGCATCAAGAAGCCAATGATCTTCAGAGAGCAGCTGAACAGCCGGGACAACACCAAATGTCATCCGCACCCACACTGCTACCAAAAAGGAGCCCAATACATAATTTGTGATGAGGATGTTGAAGTATAAATCACTGGTGCTGAAAATAAAGCAGATCTGGTGACTGCTGAGGAACCGCATGGCTCCCAAGACTTGATTTAAGATATTGACTTTGATGAGCTTGCTTTCCAGCAGTTGATGTTATAACACCTACACAGTGTTACGTACGCACTTGGTTTCACATCTGACGCAGTGAAAATGATAGGCAAATGTTTGTCTGCACTGCAGTATTACATGGCAAAAGCAATGCTATCACAGTAGCAACATTGCCAATCATATTATTGAGGAACAGGAACATTTCTCACAGGTGCTGATGTTGCTTTTGGGACCAAAATACAATGGCATTTTTGAATGCTGCTTACAAGTGACTGCAAGCTACCATCTCCAAGCTCTCTCAGAATCCAACTGTCTGAATGCCAAACAATTCAAAGGGCCTTGCGAGAAGACACAAGCAGATGCTGGAATCTGGAACAACGCACAAGATGCTGGAGGAACTCAGGGGGTCAGTCAGCATTTATGGAGGGAAATGGACAGTCAATGTTTCAGGTCGAGACCCTTCACCTAGACACATAAAGATTTCCAGATAAGGGGTCTTGACCCAAAATGTGACTACTTAGATGCTGCCTGACCTGCTGAGTTCCTCCAGTATCTTGTGTGATGATATGTTCTGCAATAATCTCATGAATAGACAAGCATTGGGGAGGCATATAGTTATGAAGCAGACAGTGGCTCTGACCCACTGTTTCAAGATATATCGGAGCTGCATCCACCCACGCAAGTTGAGAGTATCTGGCCACACTACTAAATTGTGCATTCAGGATAATGGGTAGGCTTTGGGGTGTAAGGAGGTGGAAGCATTTGCCATAGGACATCCAACCTGTGACCTGTTCTTGTAGCCTAAGTATTAGTAGCAGGTCCAGTTGCATTTCTGGTTAATGTTTCTGCTAGAAGTTGACAGTGAGGAGCTGAGTGATGGGAATACTGTTGCATGCCAAAGGAAAGTGGTTAGACTTTTGCTTGTTGAAGATAATCATTATGTGGTACATTTGTGGTATGAATGTTACTTACCATTTATCAACCCATGCCTGAATGTTGTTTAGTAGTGCTTCATGCAGACATGAATTGCTTCATTTGCTGAGGATTTGCAGTGAAAATCCCCACTTCTGACTAGTTGATGGCAGGAAGGTCATTGATGTAGCAGGTGAAGATGGTTGGGCCTAGAATGCTGCCCTAAGAAACTTGTGCAATGATTATTGACCTACAAAAACCACAATCTTCCAACCACTGGAGTGCTTTTTCATTGAGCTGCAATGACTTCAGTTGTACCAAGTGTCCTTGATGCCACATTGAATCAAAAACTCCTTTAATATCGTGGGTGATCACTCTTACCCCACCTCTGGAATTCAGCATTTTGATTCCATGTCTAGACCAGGGCTCTGATGAGGACTGGAGCTAAGTGGTCCTGGCAAAATCCAAGCTGGGCATTGGTGAGCAGGTTATTGGTGAGTAAGTGCCATTTGATAGCATTGTCAATGATAGGTTTCTTCACTTTGCTGATGGTTAAGAGTAGACTGATTGGGCAATTATTTAACCAGATTGGATTTGCCCTGCATTATGTGAACAGGAAATACATACCTGGGCAATTTTGCACATTGTCAGATAGATGCCAGTGTTGTAAATGTCCCAGGAAAGCTTGGCTAGAGGCAAGCTAGTTCTGGAGCATAGTTCTTCAATACAACAACCAGGATGTACTCTGGTCCCATGGACCTTTACTGTCTCCAGTGCTCACGGCCATTTCGTTATATCATGTGAAGTGAATCTGAATGGGGACACAAGCGACTGCAGATGATGGTATCCGGAGCAACACACAAAAAGTTGGAGGAACTCAGCAGGTCAGGCAGCAGCTAAGGAGAGAAATGGACAGTCAGAGTTTCAAGTCAAGACTCTTCGTCTGGACTGATATTGCTGACGTCTAGCTTCTGTGACAGTGGGGACTTCAGGAAGAACCAGATGTGGCAGTACTACAGACCTATGATGTGATCTCTGGGTTGTGAGGTTGCTTAACTCTATCTATTGCATACTATTTTTGGTATTCATTTTCCTCGTAGTCCTGTGCAGCAGCTTCACTAGTAGGCACTTCATCTTTAGATATCCTGGCATTCACTTCTGATCTCCTCATTGAATCAGGATTGATTCCCTAGTTTAATAGTAATGGTGGTGTGAGGGATATGCCGGGCTATGAGGCTACAGATGGCAGTGGTGTAAATTTCTGCCGATGGTCCACAGCATCTCATGGATGCCCAGTTTTGAGCCCCAGATCTGTTCTGAATCGATCCCATTTGACATGATTGCAGTAACACAGTGGAGGTTGCCCTCAGTGTAAAGTCAGGACCTTGTCTCCACAAGGTCTGTGTGGTGGTCACGTCAACCAAGTCTGTGAAGGACAGGTACATCTGCCGCAGGTAGTCTGGTGAGGATGAGGCCATGCTGTTTCATCCCCAGTGCTGGCAGGTATGTCCTTCAGGATTTAGCTAATACAGTAAGGGATGGTTCTACCATACCAATTTTGATGATGAACATTTGGTGTGGCCCTGTTACTTTCACTTCTGCTTCCAAGTGAGGTCCAATATGGAGGAGACTGGCTCATCATCTGGGGGAGAATAGGAGATGGTAATGAAAAGGAGTCAGAGTCAAAGCCGAGTTTGTTGTCACATGCACAAGTACATGTACGCACAGGTGCAATGAAAAACTTACTTGCAGCAGCATCACAGGCACATAGCATCAGATACACAACATTCACAAGAAAAACATAAACTAAACATAAATTATACTCAATTTTTACAAGAAAGAATATAATTAGAACAAAAAGAGACAAAGTCCATTTTAATGTGAAATGGTCGAACTGGTCAAAGTGGTCAAGTGGAAGGAAACATGGGGAGGTTTCCCTCCTGTTGTGAGAAATCCACATGGCTGTCACGTGACAGTAATGACAATGACCCCCCGCTGACCGGAGGACAACATTGGTCCTCTGATCGGAAGTGATACTACTGTCAATCAAGGTGCAGCTCCACCCACCCCTCAGGTGTGAGAGTACCTTTTGCCTTTGAACTTGCCTGACCAGTATCCTTTGTCTCTGAACCTGCCTGACCATTGGCTGTGGCAGGAACTTTTGTCTTTGACTCCCACACCATTGGCTCGTTTAAATCACAACAGTGAGGCTCCACCCAGCCTCCTAGGATCATAAAAAGGGCTGCATCCACTAGCCCTTCCTCTTTTGATGACCCCAGGAGTACTGAGACAATGCTGCAGAGATCACTGGTAAGAGTGCATCACCACATGGTCTGGGATTGTTCTACTCAGACTCCAGGTAGTATTAGAGCCAATGCTAGTGTGGGTCAGGCATTGAAGGGTTATGTCCTGAAGTTGTACATTGTTATTGTGTGCTTGTGTGTATTAGTGTGTGTGTGTGTGTGTGTGTGTGTGTGTGTGTGCGTGAGTGTATTTTACCCCAGTTACGATTCCCTCTCATGTTCAGGGTATCCCGTGCGTGAGTGAGCGTGTGTCTGTTCCCATCCATTCTGTCCCACGTTTGCCTTTGTGATTAAACTAGTTTTGGTCTACAAAGCTCGTGTCCAGAGTCCTTGATCCTTAAGACAACATGAACGATTTCACACAACACTTCTCCATATTTGACCAGATGCCATGAGACTTCACGGGCTCTAGAGTCAACATTAAGAACTCCAAGGGTTAATTCGTTCTCTCTGCATATCACCTTACCACACTCTTTGGTGAATATACCCTTCAGTGGGACATGGTGGGAATTATGATAAAGAAGATGGGAAAATTGTCTGGTAGGTATAATTCTGTGTGTGCATTTAGGCTGTTGCTTGACTAGTCTGTGGGTCAGTTCTTCCAATATAGTCAGTCCCTATATGTTTCCATGAGAGACCAGGCTGGGAGGAAATTTGCTGTGTCTGAATTCGGTGCCTAGATTGATGCAAGGTGATAGGTTCAGTTTTGTTCTTTCTCTGTTTCAAAGTAAGATTTATAGTCCAACCAATGAGGCAATTTCAGACAGTATTTAAAATCAACTACATTGGCAGCTTTGGAGTGACATACAGACCAAATTGTATAGGGAAGGCAAAGTTCCTCACTGAGTGAACCAGAAGGGAGCAAGATTCAAAACAGTGGTTAAAAATAAGTCCGTGCCTTCCCTCATTCACTTGTTGGGTCACCCCATTCACCCCTTCTGAAGATATGAAAATATGATTGTCATCAGTACTTCTGAATCAACAGACTGAACACAATGATATTGATTTACTGCTTAAACCCAATTAATCCTTATCCTATCATCAGCCCTTCAATAACATACCAATGGCAAATTAAGCTTGCTGTTTCCAATCAGAAATAAAGTGCTTCTAAACAAAATTAACAATGTTCTTATTTCATAGACACTAAAAGAAGGAGTAAAGCTATGAGGCAAAATTTACTTCCAAGGCATTACTCCATTTTTTAGTTCTGTTATGACCTGATTAATGAACTAAATGACAAAGGAAATCTTATGGTCTGTAATAATGTGTGATTATAAAATGTAGGAACATATGTTCAGAGAGTTTCTTTGACATACTTCCAGCACCACATTTAGTTCTGGTCTCCCAAACCCCAGGGAATATAATGCAATGAATTTGAGGCTCTTCAAAGATCCAGAAGAGGACGCGAATGCTCTTCTTTGAAGTAGAGCCATAAGATTGTTTTATTTTACACTCATATGGGACCCACACAATATTGGATTGAAATATCATCCAAAAGACTGCAGCTTCAACATTCTTTGAGTGCTGCACCCAATGATCACAGAACAGAGCTTGAAACCAGAATTTCTGATCCAGAAGCAAATAGGTTACCAACTGACAACATTATTAAAACCTTAAGATGCCATGGGGCTTGACAGAGTAGCTACTTTGAGAACGTTTCTCCTCACAGGGGAATCTTGAACATGAGGACAGAGTCCCAGGTTAAAAGGTAGTCAATTTAAGATTGAGAAGAAGAATTTCCTCAGAATCAGAATCAGAATCAGAATCAGATTTATTTTCACTCACTTATATGACAGAAAATCTGTTGTTTTGCAGCAGCAGTACAGATGTAAAACTTAATATAAATTACAAAAATAAATAAATAGTGCAAAAAAAGAGAATAACAAGGTTCATGGACCATTCAGAAATCTGATGGCGGAGGGGAAGAAGCTGTTTCTGAATTGTTGAGTGTGAGTCTTCAGGCTTCCATACCTCCTCCCTGTTGGGAGTAACGAGGCACATCCCAGATCTTGAGGGTTTCGAACCCTTTGCAGCCTCTTGTGATCCTGTGCACTGGAGCCTCAACGGCCAGCAGTTACTCATATTTCTTATGTCCTTAACAGCTGGCCAATAGACTGCTATTTCTGACCACAGGAATCAGTCTAAATTTTGCTCTGAATTTACACTACTGTTGGTCATAGAGTCATAGAGTTATACAGCACAGAAATGGGTTCTTTGGCCCACCCTGTCCATGCCGACCATCAAGTACCCATCTATACTAATCCCATTTGCTAGCATTTGATCCATAGCCTTCTATGCCTTGGCGATTCAAGTGTTCATCCAGATACTTCTTAAATATTGTGAGAGTACTTGCTTCCGGAGAGTGGACATGAAGAAAGCACCTAGCCCAGATGGTGTCCCTGGCTGTGTGCTCAGACCTTGTGCTGATCAGCTGGAAGAAGTATTTGCGGACATATTTAACCTCTCCCTGCTTCAATCTCAGGTTCCCACCTGTTTTAAGAAGACCACTATCATCCCGGTTCCGAAGAAAAGCAAGGTTACATGCCTCAATGACTGCCGACCAGTGGCTCTGACATCCACCATCATGAAGTGCTTCGAGAGGTTGGTCATGGCACGCATCAACTCCAGCCTCCCAGACAACCTGGACCCACTGCAGTTCGCCTATTGCCAAAACAGGTCTACAGCAGATGCCATCTCCCTGGCCCTACACTCAGCTCTGGAGCATCTGGACTGTAAAGGCACCTACGTTAGACTATTGTTTATTGACTACAGCTCTGCCTTCAATACAATAATCCCAAGCAGGCTTCTCACCAAACTCCGAGACCTAGGACTCAACACCTCCCTCTGTAACTGGATCCTTGACTTTCTAACAAACAGACCGCAATCAGGAAGGATAGGCAGCAATACCTCCGGCTCAATTATTCTCAACACTGGTGCCCCACAAGGCTGCGTCCTCAGCCCTCTACTCTACTCCCTATACACTCATGACTGTGTGGCCAGATTCTGCTCTAACTCCATCTACAAGTTTGCAGATGATACCACCATCGTAGGCCGTATCTCAAACAACAATGAGTCGGAGTACAGGAAGGAGATAGAGAGCTTAGTGGAATGGTGTCATGACAACAACCTTTTCTTCAGTGACAACAAAACAAAAGAGCTGGTCATTGACTTCAGGAAAAGGGGTGGTGTACATGGCACCTGTCTACATCAATGGTGCTGAGGTCGAGAAGGTTGAGAGCTTCAAGTTCCTGGGAGTGAACATCACCAACAGCCTGTCCTGGTCAAATCACGTAGATGCCACGGCCAAAGAAGCTCACCAGCACCTCTACTTCGTCAGGAGGTTAAAGAAATTTGGTTTGTCCCCTTTGACTCTCACCAACTTTTACTGATGCACCATAGAAAGTATCCTATCTGGATGTATCATGGCTTGGTACGGCAACTGCTCTGCCCAGGACCGGAAGAAACTGCAGAGAGTTGTGGACACAGCCCAGCGCATCATGGACACCAGTCTCCCCTCCTTGGACTCTTGTCTTTACCTCTCGTTGTCTTGGTGAAGCAGCCAGCATAATCAAAGACCCCACCCACCCGGGACATTCTCTCTTCTCTCCTCTTCCATCGGGCAGAAGATACAGGAGCCTGAGGGCACATACCACCAGACTTAAGGACAGCTTCTACCCCACTGTGATAAGACTATTGAACGGTTCCCCTATACAATGAGATGGACCATGACCTCACGATCTACCTTGTTGTGACCTTGCACCTTATTACACTGCACTTTCTCTGTCGCTGTGACACTTTACACTACTGTTATTGTTTTTACCTGTACTACATTAATGCACTTTGTACTAACTCAATGTAACTGCACTGTGTAATGAATTGATCTGTACGATCGGTTTGTAAGACAAGCTTTTCACTGTACCTCAGTACAAGTGACAATAATAAACCAATACCAATACCAATACCCTCTAAGGCAGTGCCTTCCGATCACCAGTCACCCTCTGGGTGAAAAATTCTTCCTTATATTCCCTCTAAGCCTCTTACTCCTTACCTTAAAACCATGATCTCTGGTTGTAGAGAGCTCTACTACAAGGAAAGGTTTACCACTACCTACCCTATCTATGTCCCTCATAATTTTGTGCACCTCTATCAGTCCCCCCTCAGCCTTCTCCACGCCAAGGAAAGCACATCCAGCCTCTAGTCTCTCCTCATAACTGAAATGCTCCATCCTAGGCAAAATCCTGATGAATCTCCTCGGAGTCAAAGTCGAGTTTACTGTCATATGCACAGGTGCAATGAAAAACTTCCTCTGCACAGTCTCCAGTGCAATCATCTCCTTTCTATACTGTGGTGGCCAAAACTGCACACAGTATTCTAAATGTGGCCTCAAATTTATAGTTTTTAAGGTCCATGCAGAGCAACTTCCCTCCATCACTTCCATCCTCTGTCCCCCACCCCCATTCTCTCCAGCCCTCCCAAGTTTGGTCATTGCATCAGTTCCAAGGCAGTGAACCTCGTCTGGACCTCAACCAAGAAATGGCAAGTTGTGAAGCTCAGGCATTCATTTGGCTTTGACCAAGGTCAAGGCAAACAATGTGCAAAAAGTGCACCACACACTTTAAGCCAAAGGAATAAAAAAGTTTTTAATCTTTTCAAATACAAGTGCTAACATGGCCTCCCATTATATTTCTGCTTTGCCAGTAAATTCTGTTTCTAAAGAGCCCAATGCTTTCAATGATTATAGAGAAATTGTATCCTTCCTTTTTTTTCTTTGATATTAGAATTAGCAACCATTGCATTTAATTCTTTGAAGTGATCCTAACTGGATAGAAAGAAGGGTTCTTGTTCCGAAAGCTTTTTATCCTGCATTGTCCTTTCCAAATATGCCTTATTATACTTTGTTAACAATGTCAAGTACAAGGGAAATGAAGCTTAAAAACTGTCATGGTGCCATATTAACTTAATAACACTTAATGCATTAAGCATTTATCCATTAATATCGTACTGAGCAATTATAGACCAACATTCCATCAGAGACCTTTCATACATTGAGTACAGTAGTGTCAATTGGAATCCAAATGTACTACTATCATTTTCATTTCCATTTACCATTGTTTTCACTCAGGAAATGCTGCAGTTTCGCACAATATGTACAATACTGCTATAACTTATGATGACAAAAGTTGAAGAAAAATTGTGTTCATGCATAAATAGTTAACAATTTTCCTCAGTGCCTATCTATTTTGTTTCACTTTAAAACAAAGATATAAAATTATTGAAATAAGAGAGTTTTGATTGTGAAGCCATTGTGTTTGAAATACTGCCAGAACAAGCCTAAAGTTTTGTTGTTTTAAGAAGTGGGATTCAAACAAATGCTGCCTCACTCCTTTCACTATCTTCTTGTGGTTGCAATGACATGAAATGTATGTTTCATACCATGGAAGAGAGTCTAGGATTGGAGGTCACAGCCTCAGAATAAAGGAACACCCCTTTAGAACTGAGATGAAGAGGAATTTCTTCAGCCAGAGGTTGGTGAATCTGTGGAATTTGTTGCCACAGAGGACTATGGAGACCAAGTCATTGGGTGTATTTAAGGCAGAGATCAATAGGTTCTTGATTGGTAAGGGGATTAAGGATTAAGGGGAGAAGGCAGGAGAATGGGGTTGGAAAAAAAATCAGCTATAATTGAATGGTGGAGCAGCCCTGACGGGCCAAATAGCTTGATTCTGCTCCTGTATCTTACAGTGTTGTCTGGCTCAATTTGCAAGTGCAGTTGTGATTCTGCCATCATAAGGATTTAGGGGCAGGAAGCAGACCATTAGTGAACAAGAGGAAAGAGAGCCCTAATAAGGGCAGCTCTTAGGAAGTGGAGAGAGGTGTCAAGTCACTTCAAAGTCTGCAAACACAGGCAATGCCTGCCTTGGCAAGGAAGGGACAAATGATCTCACCAGAACAGGTAAGGTATTCTATTCAAGATATGCCCACTTTGAAGAAGTTTTCCTCAAGTCCAGACGAAAGGTCTCAACCAAAAACATCAGTTGTTAATTTCCCTTTACAGATGCTGCCTGACCAACTGAGTTTCTCCAGCAGTCTGTTTTTTTTTGCTCTAGATTCCAGCATCTGAAGTCTCTTGTGTCTCTAAGGTATCATGTGACAGATATTTCATCTGGTATGGCAGTACTGGTTACTCCCAAATACAAACTGAGCATTATCTTAACTACCCAATATCTAATTACTGTACATGATGGAAAGACATTGGGTGGAATATTTATTTTTTGGATCTGAACTGGATATTGTGCTTCATTCTATGCATTGTGGTCTTCTCAAATCCTTTTGAAAGTGGATTAAAATCTGCTTTTTTAGCCAAGAAAAAAGGATTTCCATGTTTCTTGCTCTCACAAAGCATTTTACAGCCAGGGTATTTTTGTGATGTAATCACCGTGAAAATGTTGGAAACACAGCAACCCATTTGCACATGGCAAAGTCCCACAAACACCAATGTGATACTGACTAGATAATCTAGTTTGTTATGTTGGTTAAGGACTATATATTTGCCATGACACCTGAGGCCACTTGCAGTACCTACAGCAGGGGCATAGCTTAATCTTGCATCCAACAGACAACACTTTGATCAATGCAGTAAAGCTATGCTGGAGTGCGTTACCATGTATGGAGTGAGGTTTGGATTTACAGTCAACCAACTCAGAGTCACAAAGGATCTACAAGGCAGGGCAAGTGAAGTTATGATTCATTTAGCTGCAGTATTTTGAAAATAGCAAGAGAACATGGGTTAAATTTCGAGGGCGTAATCACTGAATAAGGAAGACTGAGAGGAGAAGGGCATGGAATCTTTGCAAAGTTATGTTTCAGAGGGTTGTGCATGCTCTCAGTCAGTATATTCAAAATTGTGATCAACTTGTTTTTGTCTCCTCCTCATCCAACTGGCCCCATCACCCTATCTCTTTCCCCTCCCCCACCCTCTCCACCTGTCCATCACCCACACACTCCTCCCACTGGTTCCCCTCCCCATCTCCCTCCCTCTATTCCATGCCCCACCATCCTCTCCTATCAGATTCCATCATCTTCAGCCTTTTGTCACTTCCACCTATCACCCCCCCCAGCTTCTGGCATCATTCCCGCCCTCATCTGCCTGTCACACCCCATCCCACTCACCTGGATCCACCTATCACTTGCCAGTTTTTGCTCCATCCTTTCCCGCTACCTCTTTATACTGCCTATCTCCCCGCTACCTTTCAGTCCAGATTAAAGATCTCAATCCGAAATGTCGGCTGTTCAGTTTCCCCCACTAGTGCTGCTTGACCCGTTGAGTTCCTCTTGCGCTTTTGTGTTGCATCAACTTGTTTTTCCCCTCTCAGGAAAACAGAGGATATTGGGATAGTGTGGATCCGAAATAAAAGATATGACATGATCTTATTGGATGGTGGAACATGCTAGAGGGATTCTATGACCTACTATTGATTCTGTTTTCTTGTTATTACCTTCTTAAAGAAAACTCTAGTCACTTCATTCATTCTCATTTTTCATCTCTGTAAATGGGACAATATGGTAAACTATTCTGTGCATGAATATTCTTAACTTTGGCATTACCTTATTGCCTGATTACCTCTCACTGGAGAGACAAGAGACTGCAGATACTGGAATCTAGAGCAACAAACTAAAAGCTGGAGGAAATCAGCTGGTCAGGCAGCATCTATGGAGGGAAATGGACAGTGGAGATCAGGTCGAGATCCTTCATCTGGACTGCTAACAAATCCAGTCCAGATGAAGGGTCTTGACCTGAAATATTGACCATCCATTTCCCTCCACAGATGCTGCCTGACCCACTGAGTTTCTCCAGCATCTTGTTTGTTACCTCTCACTGTATAGACTACCTTCTCCACTTTAACCTCCAAGTTCAAGGCTGCAACAGTCAGGTACAAGTCCTCCGCAGATTACGATAGAGTTCTGTTCCTAAGAACTGTTCATAACCCGAACAATTTATGAGTCAGAAATGCAGCAATACATTTAAATAAAAACATAGACCAACCAAGTGCAATGTGTGGTTAAACCAGGGCATTTAACTCAACCATTCAAATGTTGCCACGAACCAAGTTCCCACACGACAGAAGATACCTACATCCCTGCAGTAGCCAGCAAATGAGATTAGTGTACTTAGGCATCAGCATGGATAAGTAGGGCTGAAGGGCCTGTTTCTGTGCTGTCCAGCTCTTTGACTCTGTGACTCTGGTTTTCTGATTCCAGCCCTTAATTGTTGACAGATTTGTAGCACCACACCATTACCTTCCTAAAAGAAAGACAGAGGCTGCAAAAGGTATTAAAGATGGAGAAGTACAAGAACATATATTAATTCAGTTTTTGTCAGCTTATTTATCCTTCCATTGTACTCTTCTTTAATTCCCACAGAAAGACATAATAAATCACTTGTGGCGTGTAAATGCTACTCTGCTGGAAACCATCCCAAGCATTCCCCCCTCACGTCACAGCTGCAGGTGAAACTGATGTATATGTCAGCTTTCAACAGTGCCATTACTTTAGCGACATGGACCTTCATTCCCTCTGACCCAGTTTGATGAGATCCAGTCCAGGGACGATGAGCATTAAGGAATAAAGCTCAGCTGGAAGTAGAAAATAGGGGTTCAGGTGGAAGGGTGTTTAGGAAGGGGGAAGCAAAGGAGAAGGTAATAGTGCTGGACAATGACAGGAGTAATGAGAACCAGAGGGTATCAGAAAGAGGCAGAGCATATAAGTGAAAGAGTGCACCAGTAAATAGGGTCAGAGCATCAGGTAAAATTAAAGGATCTTTATCTGGAAGTGGCACTTGTAACATGATAAATGAGTTTACAGCACAAATAGAAATAAATGGGATTGATCTGATAGCCATCACAGAGATGTGATTGTATGGTGACCAAGGTGAATATTTAGGGGTATCTGACATTTCAGAAGAATAGTCAGGAAGGTAAAGCAAGCGGAGTAAATCTTTTATTAAAGGATAAGATCATTGCAGTGGTGAGGAACGATAGTGGCTCAGAAGCTCAAGATATGGAATCACTTTGGATGGAGACAAGAAATGTAAAAAACAAGAAGCCACTTGTGGGAGTCGTACATAGGCCCTAACAGTGGCTATACTGTGGAAAGAGTAAAATCAAGGAATAATCAGGTCTTGTAAGAAAGGTATTGCAATAATCACGGGTGATTTTTATTATCATTTAGATTGGACAAAGCAATTTGGCAAGATAGCCTTAAGCCTGAGTTCATGGTATATATTTGGGATGGTTTGGAAAAGCAATGTATTGAAGAACCAGCCAGGGAGCAGGTAATTTTAGATCAGGTATTAGTTAATATTCTCATAGTAAAGAATTCCATGGGAAAGAGTGATCAGAGCACAGTAACAGCTCCATTATAGGAAGGATGTGGAGGCAATGGAGAAGGTGCAGAAGAGGTTTACCAACATGCTGCCTGGATTAGAGGGCATGAGCTAAAAGGAGATAACTTGAGTTATTTTCTCTGGAGCACTGGGGGCTGAGGGAAGACCTGATAGGCTTATAATATTATGAGAGGCGTAACTGGAATAGACAGCTAGTATATTTTTCCCAGGGTAGAAATGTCGAATACTAAAGGGAGGGATATGGATTGTGTGCAGGCAGAAGAGATTTAGTTTAATTTGACATCATGTTTGGCACAGACATTGTGGGGCAAAGGGCCCGTTCCTGTGATGTCCTGTTCTATGTTCTATTTCAAATTCAGTTTGAGTGTGAGAAACTTGGATCTGAAACATGTCCTAAACTTAAATAAAGGCAATTGCAATGGTACAAATACAAATTTGACTAAACTGGATTGGGAAACCAGATGAAGATTAAGATCGCAGGTCAGCAGTAGCAGACATTTAAGAAGATATTTCATAAATATTAGCAAAGGCATATTCCAATGAAAAAGAAAGGCTCTATGAAAAGAGCGTGACTAACTAAAGAAGTTAAAGATGGTATTAAGTTGAAAGAAAAGGCAGACAATGTTGTGAAGATTACTGATAGGTCAGAAGAGCAAAAGATGACTAAACATATATAAAGAGGAAGAAGATATGATAATATGAGAGTAAATTGGCAAATAATAGTATAAGTAAGCAGTAAGAACTTCAGCAGGTTTATAAAAAGAGAGTAGCTAAAATAATTATTGGTTCCTTAGAGGATGAGATGGGGATTATTAATGAGAAACAGAGATACTAAATAATTATCTTGGATCAGTTTTCATGGTAAAAGAAACTAAAAATATCAAAATAATCATTGATAGTAGGGAGAGAGGGATTTAAAACAATCTTTCTCATTAGAGAAGATGTGCTGGGCAAACTAATGGGGCTAAAGGTCTACAATTCCCTGGACCTTCATTCCGAGGGTCTTAAGAAAAGTGGCTGCAGGGATAGTGCATGCATTGGTTGTCATCCACCAAAATTCCCTGGAGTCTGGAGAGATCCCAGAGGATTAGAAAACCACAAATGTAATGGCACAATCAAGGAAATGAAGAAACTGCAAGCAAAAAGGTATGGACCAGCTAACCTAAGAGCTGTCATTGGGAAAATCTGGGAATCCATTATTAAGGAGGTAACAGCAGAGCATTTAGGAAGTCATAAGACAATTATGGTTTTATGAAAGAAATTGTTAGAGTTCTTTGGGGATGCAACAAAAGGATGAATAAAAGAGGAACTAGTAAATGTAATATATTAGGATTTTCAGAAGGTATTCAATAAAATGCCACATAAAAGTTATTGTGCAAGAGAGCATAAGATTAGGTATGGAAGAGGAATGGGGAAATTTGAAGAAGTGGTAAATATGTGTAAGCAAAACCAACTGGTAGTGCCACAACAAAACATTTTACATTAAGAACCATTTTACATTACTGCACCTCATCAAGTGTTACTGCAAGCATTTCAAAGGGTGGCTCAAGTAGTATGCACTGCATGATGTATGCACTGCATGATATACGCACTGCATGATCTAACAGCACTCTGCATGGAACCCATTAGAAATATTAATGGCCTAAGGACAGTTTTTTAGCTTCCTGGAAGGTTTCACCAACCAGCTGGTAGTGAAGCCTGGGTTGTTCGATTGCACATAACTTTCCCATTTCTGGTTTGGTTGACTTAAGCAATCGATTGTCAGAAAATATGTCTCTTTGCAGTTCTTCTAGATGTATATCCCGCTGGAGCAGTGATCAATGATACCAAAGTTTCCCAGAATCCCAGTTGCATGGGACTAAAGTGTATTTCCTCTAATTGTTTACCAGAAGTATCATTAACCACAAGGTAGGTGTATTGAGTCTCGACATGTTATCTTTGAGATCCTCAGTCTCTGGCTTCTTGCCCATCCCGGCTATAATTACTCCACCACTGACAGCCACGTCTTCAAACACCACAGCCCTAAGCTCTGGAATTTCCTCAGTAAACATCTCTCTTCCCTTTTAGGACACTCCCTTAAACTTACCTCTTGGGCTCAATGTCTACTTTTGTTTGCAAGTGCTTTGGTGAACCCCCTTGTGGCATTTGGTTTCAATGACGTGATAGAAAGGTAAGTTGTATATTTTACCAGAGATCCCACTGGAAGACAGGAATGACCCTGAGGTAGAAATTAAGTCGTCAGTTAATCCTAACAGGTCCATACAGAAGAGACATACAATTGGTCTGTTTGCAACATAGGGTTTGATGACTGTTTCTTTTCAGTGGTGAACCCTTTTCTTGTTCTGTTGAAGATATGAGCACTTGTCTAATATTCTGTAGCCTGGAGTTACAAGTGCTTTTATGCTGCAATCTCATGTTGTTCCTCAACTGTTTTTTCTTGTCTTCCAGCATGCAACACGACAGGGCAATCTCCAATCAGGAGCTCATTATTCTCTGGCTAAAAACCATTGTGAGATTAGCACATGTGAAAGACGACCCTTCAGAAAAACAAGGAAGAATAGGTTGCAAAAGAAATTCCTGAAAACTACAAGATAATTTTAGCAAGCATCCTAGTATTCTGATGATGGGTTGTGAACCCTTGGATTCTCTCCATGGGAGGCTTGTCGATATTCAGTCAATGGCTCAGGTCAATGAATTATTTGGCACGAAGATATCCAAGGGATATGGAGCTCAGGCGAGGAAGAAAAATTGATGTAAAAGTTCAGCCACCATCTTATTAAAGGCAAAGCACACTTAAAGAGGCCATTTGGCCTACTTCTGCTCCAATTTCTGCTCCTTTGTTCTGATGGAAGCATGACAGGAATTAAGACATAAAATGTTGTCACATGTACTACCCCAAAACTAGGCAGACATAAAGCAGGAAGCTGGACTAATTGATCCCTGAAATAATCTCTCTCCCTTCTCCCTCCAAAAGCCATAAGGTCTACTGGTTAGCATGTCCAGGAGAGGAAGATTAAATTAGTAGAATGAAATTGGTGAACAAATCTAAAGGCAAAAACATTATCTGAAGTAATTAATAGTTTGAGTTCATGAAAGGAACATTACAAGTTCATAGGAACACATTGTGGAAAAGGATAAGATTATATCCCATCTTTCACTGTAACACAATCAAGGGACTAAAACAACCACAAAATAGGTGGAATTGTTCCACTAGTGGGGTTGTTCCCTAAGCATTTGTTACCCCACAATGTGTCTAAATCAGTATCATCCAGGTTGTTAATATGTGTTGAGCGCAAGTGTTTGCATTCCATCTTTGCATAGCAATCGATGGATCACTATTGTTCATGTTGATCACCCTCCCGTTCTATTAAAAGCAACCCTGAGCATTCAATTTGACCTTGAAGAGTTCTTTGGCAGCAAAGGTTTACCAAGGCTGTCTATTGAGTATCTATTCCTTGTTTGGAGATACTTAGCACATTGCTTCCCATATCTAGAAAATACAGATCTTTACACTAACGACACTCATGTCTTCTCTTTAAATAACGCACCCATGAAGGGTTTACTTACTGTCCATCAGCCCCCTCACCTGGATCCACCTATCACCTGCCTGCTCTTGCTCCACCCCTTCCTTCCACCTTTTTTACACAGGCTATCTCCCCTCTTTCTTTCCAGTCCAGATGAAGGGTCTTGACCTGAAACAGTGACTGTCCATTTCCCTCCATAGATGATGCCTGCCCCACTGAGTTCCTCCAGCTCTTTGTGTGTTGATCCAGACATCCAGCATCTGCAATCTCTTGCGTCTCAATCTCTATAGCTGTCCTCCTTTCATTCATACTGGTCATGGATCTGGTTTTTATCAGTGGCCTATAGTTCTATCATACCTGACTCAAGTTTCTATTCACTTAGAGTGAGTTTTGCAAGAGAGAGGGCAGAACAGATCTCAGACTACATTGATCCTGTTCTGGCCTACCATCAAGACACGAACTATCCAGGAAGCAAGAGTATGTACAGAAGAGTGCACTGGAGCTCAGTGCAGCCACTGCAGACTTTGTGGGGAAGGACCATAGTCTAAGGTCCTGCTGAATCAGAATCAGAATCAGGTTTATTATCACTGACTTATATGACATGAAATTTGTTGTTTTACGGCAGCAGTACAGGGCAACGTCTTAAAAATGATAATAAATTAGAAAAATAAATGAAACAAAAGGAATAACGAGGTAGTGTTCATGGGTTCATGGACCATCCGGAAATCTGATGGTGGAGGGGAAGAAGCTGTAACTGAAATGTTGAGTGTGGGTCTTCAGGCTCCTGTGTCTCCTCCCCGATGGTAGTAATGAGAAGAGGGCATGTCCCAGATGGTGAGCTTCCTTAGTGATGGATGCCGCCTCTTCTTGAGGCACCTCTTCTTGAAGGTGTCCTCAATGGTGGGGAGGGTTGTGCCCGTGATAGATCTACAACCCTCTGCAGCCTCTTGTGATTCTGTGCACTGGAGCCTCCATACCAGGCTGTGATGCAACCAGTCAGAATGCTCTCCACTGTACATCTGTAGAAATTTGTAAGAGTCTTTGGTGACATACCAAATCTCCTCAAACGGCTAACAAAGTAGAGCCACTGGTGTGTCTTCTTTGTGATTGCATCAATGTTTTGGTCCCAGAATAGATCTTCCGAGATGTCATCTCCCAGGAACTTGAAGCTGCTTTTCCTTTCCACCACTGACCCCTCAATGAGGGCTGATGTGTGTTCTTCCGACTTCCCCTTCCTGAAGTCCGCAATCAATTCCTTGGCCTTGCTGTCACTGGACATTGAAGGGTTGGGTCCTGTGTAACAACCTCTCAAACCCTTCATGGGTGCATTATTTAAAGAGGAGACATGAGTGTCATCGGCATTTTTTAAGAAGATGCTTGATTTGATGTCTCAATGAATGTATGGATTTGATGGGACAATGAATGTAAAGGAAGACTCGTACTGATTGTACTGTGTTGCTTGTACATATTTTATGAATAAAGTTTATTTCTTAAAATAAAAAAAACACAGGATCTTTGAATAGCTCTCAGCAATGGGAACACTGGTTGAATGTTTCCTTTCAGTAGCCCATGTGTTCTGAGGCCAAGTTAAGAGCTCCATTCATTCTTGGGATGTCCTTCCCTGATACCAGTCACTGTTCCACACTAGGAAGTGGATTCACCAACTTAGCTGTTGGGAAAGTGAGTCACAAGTGCTATCTGATATCTTAAATAATTCTGAATCTTAGTATGATCTTTTTATACCTGAGTGTGTCTTCGCGCAGATTTTCTGTATAGCTGTGCTCTGTCACTGATGTACAATAATGTTCACGCTGGAAGATTGACAATCATAATAACATTACAGCAAATCTTTAGTAAAAGAACCTGCTGTTGATTAGTTGGGAAATTTGTGTCCACTATTATGTTACAATTGAATGCACAGATGGACATCCCACACTGTTTTTCATATATTAAGCAAACCCAGGTGTTTCCAAAGAGCTGCAGCACAATCTCATTGAGTTATGCTACATAAAGTAACAAAGAAGAGGACTCTGAATCCATTGATATTTCATTTATATTGACATAGCAATAAATCAATGTAAAAGCTTTGATGAAAGCCAAAATGTTTTCTGCTTGTTACTGATCAAAAATCATTTTGAATTTGTTGCATTTCCTATTTGCTTCTTTTCCCCTCTCCAGTCTTTACAAGGTAATCATGGGTACAACAAGATAAAGTATGACAACCTTTTGGGTGTTGACAACTGAAATCTTATTCCTTCCAGTGACATCATCAAAAAATTGTGGTGTAAATTCCATCCCCTTCAGTGACATTCAAACTCCCTTGTATATGAGAGCCCTCTCTCACTCTGGGGAATCCTTGCTAATTTCTAAAAGGAAATGTCAACTACCCATGGAAAATGGTCCTTTGGTTGCATGCAGTATTTACCTTTTTGAAAGTCGACAAGAGGATGCAATGTGCCAGTAAATCAACACAAAATCTGATATAAAACGTACATGAGGTCTCATCACAGATCCCTTCTAGTCTGAGAATTCCAATTATGTCTCTGACTTTACACCCAAGATTTGCACAATACCCTTGACTGCAACATTTGTACTTCCCATATCATCTATCTCAATTAAATACCTTAGTGATGCGAGCCAATTTAACCAACATTTTGAGCAGTTTCATTCTTTGAGCTTCCATCCTCCATTCTGCACATTGGATGTAAGTGCAATTATTTTGGTCTGTTTTTGGTTCCCCAATTACCAAGGAGGATTTTTCATGTGACAAAGTCTAGGGTTTTTGATCCTTCTAGCTAAATGGCTACTGCAGTGTGAACTGCCTATTGTGTGGTCCATTGACACAGGGCAGCAGAGTTTCAGATGACCTCAAGTACTCAGAGTAGAATGAATAAGGCCAAACAGGAGCGTGGTGGGATAGTTGAGTCCTGAGGTTAGAAAAGGGCATGTTTGAGCACATAGAGCAGAGCCGGGCTGGAGTTGGGTAGCATAACAGAGGTGAAAGTAGACAGTCTTAGTGATATGTAGTCCGACGCTCACTTTGAGATCAGAAAATATGCCAAGATTGCAAGCAGTCTGGTTAATTTTTCATGTGGGTGTTACATTTCTTAATGTAGCCTGGGAGTGGCCAACTGATTCACTCCAGCTGCCAAACTGGAGTTTAAAATACCAAGTATCTAATTTATGCCATTTGATATTGGCATAAGTATCAGTCTTCTCAATAAAATTGAAACAAACCTTATCCCAAATATTTATTTTATGGCTTAAGCAGCATATATACTATAAAATAAATGAACTCCATGCCCTCTCCAATCCTTCGACTACTTCTGCCTTACTCTTTCTATGTCCTGTGATATCATTGGTCTTGGTAGACTTTGCACCCAGGACATACACGCATGTCTCTCTCTCTCCCCATCTTCTGTCCCAAACACTTCATCTAGAAATATGCAGAATAAAGAATTGACAGCAGATTGTACTCTGCTTCCAAAACTGAGATAAACTCCATGAGTAATTAAAGAGAAACTGTTGGCTGAGGCAGGGGTATAGTAGCATAGTGGTTAAATTATTGGCTTAGTAGACAGAGTCCTGGATTAGTAAATCAGAGATGAGTTCAAATCCCAGCATGGTGTCTGGGAACTTGAATTTAAGTAATTAAATAAAGATGGAATTTTCTCTTTTTTAAAAAAGCTTGTCTCAATAGCAGTAACTATGAAACCAGATTTTCGTAGAAACCCATCTGGTTCACTTGTGTTCCTTCTGGAAGGAAATCTGCTTCCTGTACCCGAGCTGGCATATATGTGGCTCCAAATCCACCAGTTTTGATGAAGGGTCTTCAACCTGAAACATTATAGATAAGATAAGATATCTTTATTAGTCACATATACATCGAAACACACAGTGAAATGCATCTTTTGCGTAGAGTGTTCTGGGGACAGCCCACAGGTGTTGCCACGCTTCCAGCACCAACATAGTATGCCCACAACTTCCTAACCCGTACATCTTTGGAATGTGGGAGGAAACCAGAGCACCCAGAGGAAACCCACACAGACACGGGGAAAACATAAAAACTCCTTAAGGATAGTGGGCAGAATTGAACCCAGGTCGCTGGTGCTGTAATAGCGTTACATTAACTCTGTTTCTCTTTCCACAGATGCAGCCTGACCTGCTGAGTGGTTCCAGTGTTTTCTGTTTTTATTCAATATCACAAATGTGGTTGACTCTTAACTGCCACGTTAGACGGGGCAACTGGGGGTTGGCAAAAAATGGTGGCATTGAGTAATTGGGGAAAAAAGTAACATGAGGGAAAGTTTATCCTGATAATGAGGGTGGATTCAGATTCAGCTGTACACTTCAGAAGAGAATGGAGAAACACATGAAGCATACAACATCCCACAGATATGGGGAAAGAGTGGAGAAGAGAGATTACTTGGATTGTGCGTTAAAGGAGGAATGGTGACTCTTTATCTCTCCACAATATGCTGAATGTTTCCAGCACTTTCTGTGTTTTTATTATTCTTTGCAGGAGCTGGTTCAAACTCAACAGGCTGGATGGCTTGCTCCTGGGCTGCAAAAGAATTAGACTTATGTAGGGCTTTTCACAGCCTTGGAATGTGCCAAAGAGTTCATAGCCAAGAAAATGCCTTATGTATTGCAGTCAGTGTTGGAGTGTATGGAGCACAGATATACATAGCAACATCTCCCAAGCAACAATCAGATGAACAACGCAATCAACTCTTTCAGGGTCAGCACACCCAAAGATCTTTGCACTCTTTGAAAAGTGCTACACAGCCTCCTGGAGTGGAAAACACAGCCTTGGTTTAATGTCTCTTTGGAAAAAAACAAAATTGGGCTCTCATTACCAAAGGCTATTTGCCACCAGGAGTGTTTTTTTAACATTATGGCACCTAAAAAGCATTAATTCAGGCTATCTTCACTTCCAAGGAGATAGGAATTATTTCTTTGTATTTTGTATATTCTCCATGCTGGTACCCACTAGTATTACAAATCCCTGTCTTGTTATTGCATCATTGCTCAGATTTACATAGTAAAATAATGAGGTATAATCTGGCATAAAACATCATTTAAAATGTTTCAGTAATGGAAAACAATTGTAAAGCAAGGTGATTAAAGATTATCATCTCTCGAAGTTGTACAAAATAAAGGTGCCATGCCACTGGAGAGAAAGTCATTGAAAGTGCAATTACATTTCACCAGTCTTGATATTGGCTTCAGTACTAACCTTATGGAAGCTTCAGAGTGGCAAGTATGAATGGAGTTCTCCTGTCAAAAACAAGTCTTTCATCCCATTTGGGCAATATTTGATCCCAGGCTCCTTGAGCTGAAAGGACAACAGACATGAGCAACTTCCAGGGTAACCAGGTAACTTGTGTGACAGTCAATTGATTCCCAGTATGCTGAATCTATAAGGTACCGAAGTACACTTGCCTTGGTGAATTGTCATTTTAATTTTCCTGCAGGTGATTATCATATCTCTGGTCAGTTATATGAAAATCTCACAATAATGCTGCTAACAGGGAACACGGGTGGTATTTGCCTATGAATTGTATTGTGGCAATCTGCAAGATTTACTGGGCAGGGTAACAATACATCCTGTTCTCAACCCATTTAAAATTCCTGCACCAGATGTGCTTCAGGTGTTTTAAAAGAAGTTTGCAGGACTATTGACTTGTATGTTCAACTCGCACTTTGAGCAAAGTCAATGCTGCGGATTGGACACTAAAGGTACCATGCACCGAGGTCAATTTTCACAGGTCAGTCATTGAAAATAAAACAGCAACTGTTAGTGAGAGTGAGCAAAATCACAGAAGCAGCTTGATTTATTAATTCAGCGTTTCAGTGATTTCCCACTGAGGTACAATGCCTTTTGTCCCACACTCACCAACGTGGGCATGTCTCCTTCGAACCGGATTATTTCTGTGACATCGAGCACACTTCCTGAATCTGTTCTACTATGGAATTGGCATCACTGTGTTTGACTTAAATCCCTCTTTAGAACTCCATTGTTGTCAGATGGGAAGGAGCTGTGAATGCTGTGGGGTTTCCCTCTCAAGTGAGGGAGCCCTGAAGAAGCTCGTGAATAATAAAAAATAAAAGCAGAGTAATACATAGCATCATGACTTCAGGATTAAGTTTATGACATTTTTTTTGTAACGGATAAGTGCAAGCACGCCTGTTTATCTTTAAAGCGATAACAAAATTTGATTTGATTTCCTGCATTTCCAGGACTATCACTGTTAACCACAATTCTCCCATACATGTTTATTTGTGAGCAGTGTTAACAGATGTCACTTTTTTTTAGATGGGGGTAGGGGTTGTGGTTGGTCAGGAGAGAGGAAGGGCTTCTTCAACAGCCTTTGTATCTCCGTGTCACAGCCACAGCTCAACATTAGACCGGAATATAGAGCAGGTATTTGTAAGGTGCTTCAGGGCACAAGAGGAGGAGGGGTGGTTGTGGGGAGGTGGGGGGAGAGATTATCTGACCTAAGCATTGACGGTACGTCCCACTTCAACCCATTGGGCCCCAGGGAGGTTGCTCTGCTATTGCCTGCCTGAAGCAATTGAACCTCTTTATCACTCTAATCTGTTAATTGTAAACCCACAATTGCCACATGGTGGCTTCATATTATAAGAACTAAAATATCCCAGTCTGAATAAAGAAAAGTGATGTGTGTGTTCTCTTACAGCTAAGCAAATGTTATCAATACAGTATTTTTCCAGGGACCACATTTTCTCCTTGGCCTTACTGTGGCTATTGCATTGTGCTTTAATGTGGTCATTTTAGGATTAGTTACTTTCCTTTGAAATAGATGAAACACTCCATCAGTTTGTTGGGAATGCATTTTCCCTCCTTTGTTACACAGGTCCAGAACCAATCAGACTGGGAGGAGAAAAGACTCCTGACTTATTTTAAAAACCTCCGCAAATTCCTCTCTCCGATGTCTCTTTTCTTCCATTTGCTTCCTGACCAAAACAAATTGTGTTTGTTTTCAGAAGCAAAGTCGATATGCAGCAGTAAGCTAATGGGATTCCGCTTTAATGAATTGCAAGAAAAATAAACAGAATTATATTTTTTGGTGAAATAATTCCCCTTATTCTGTACTAAGTGAAGGTATAACACCGTGAAGAAACAGAATTTACTTCACACCCATGTAAAAGTGACTAAAAAAATCTCAAACCTTTTTCACAGGGGGTGTCTGGTCATTAGCTGGGAAGAACACTGTTGATTTGAAAATTATAATTTCGACTGAAAGAATATTACCCTTTCTGTGTATGAAAATTCAATTTTTTTTCATACTTTCCTTCCCAACTGAAAATAATATTGTGGTTGGAATATATGTGAGACGAGTAATTGTTCTTCAATGATGAAATAAATCATTGATGGGTGAAATTACACATGCTCATTTAGGCTGTAATGTGATTAGCAGATGATGGGATGTGGTTAATATATTGTCTCACAGCTCTGAGACTCCAAATCCTTGACACCAGAAATCCATCAACTACAACTGTCTTTAACTTTACAAACGTGATTGCCGATGACATAGAATCGGATGGCGAGGCCCCTTTTTGTTCCTACAGGACAAAGGCAGAAGGTGAGAGAGAAATGGATAAGAAGCTTTGGCAGAAAGTTAGCTGGGGAAAAAAAAGCAAGCTGCTTCAGTGGCTGCAGCTGATTACCAGTCATCTCAAAGCTACTCCATCTTCCGCACACTGGGTAAGTCCTTTATCATGGGCAGCACTGGTTTTGCCTGAAGCTATAGCTACCCTAAAGGTAAGTGCTTAGATGGCAGAGGGATTCTATCATCGAACTTCATAATAACACAGGGTTTGCCACAGCTGTGGTATGACGCTTTGTGATGGAGCAGCTAGCATTTAGATGAAATAATGTCCTTCTTTGGTATGAAATTATCATGTCTATTAATTTAGACAGACACTGGGTGCTATAGTTTTTTTTACCATATAATAATTGCTGTGGTGGTTGTGGTGGGGGGGGGGGGGGTGGTGATGGTTGATGTATAAAGAGTCCTTCCCCGTGCCTACTGATATCTCTCAGATGTGGTTAACACCTACAAGCGGCCGTGAATGAAATCTTGGCATTACAAAACCTTACTGCGTGCTTCTGAGTTTATCATGCCATTGCGATTGTGTGAATGCATGAGATTTTTATACCTTCCTGGATACAGGAATAATTGCTTCAGGAATTAAAAGAGAAAATGTAGAGCAGCTCCCACAGCATTTTAAAAAAGACAGTTTAACTCTTTGAAAACCTATTATAAACTGGGATTGAGTGAGTGATGTTTAGTATTATTGTCATATTTAATTTATTGTTTCACGGGAATCTTCATTCAGTACTTTTGAGATGGTTTCTTTGAGATAACACATATGTGTCTGTGTCCATATTCAGAGGGGATATCCTAAAATTATCCAGCACAGATGAAGGCTATTTGGCCCATTGTGCCTATGCTAGCAATCTGAAAGAGCTTTCTGTCTCGTTCTAATGCTCTTTGCTGGAACTAATGTAACCTAACGTATCAGATTTTCTTGCTGTGCACCCACTTTGGCTCCAGAAATGGTGACATTAGGTAGATACTGGGGAGTGTAGAAGGAAGGCCCAAAGTGCTGCAAATGTTCAACAGGCCAGGCAGCATCTATGGAGATATCAGACAATAAGCTTGATGTCTGGATGCTTCACAAGAACAGCACTTCTGGTTAAAGTCCCATTCCTAGAATTATCTCCTTTAGTCCCTCAAACCCATGGAATAATTAGGTAAGGAGGAGGACAGTGCTGAGGCACAAAAGACACCAAATATCTCACTGCAGCAATGTTGGGTGAATGATGTTTCTGTACACACATTGAATTACAGAATCACAGAAAGGTTGCAGCATGAAAGGAGGCCACTCCACCCATCAAGTCCATGCAGGGGCCACCTCACCAGTCCCACTCCCCCACCCTTTTCCCATTACCTTGCCTTAAATGACAGACACATAATTTAGATACAACAGGACTATTGGCACCCACAGTTATACCCCAGTCTGAGTCACCACCTGCAGCTGATGATAAACCAACCTCAAAGGAAGAGAAACTGAGTGAGAAGGGTGATGAAATCAAACCTTAAAGCTATTAATTCCAACAGCCATAAGATTCTTTGGAAACAATTTAGATTTTCGATAATCGCGGAGCTAGAAGGAACAGAATATGAGCTATAATTAAAAGTGACACATTTTTCAGAGAGAAATTCAGAAACTCTTTGGGGTGTGGGAGGAAACCCATGAAATCTTAGGGAGAACATGTAAACTCCACACAGACAGAGCAAGAGGTCAGGATTGAACCTGAATTCTGGAGACATGGGACAGCAGCTCCACTAGCTGTGCCACTGTGCTGCCCCACTTTCCTTGAAAGTGGCATCATAGGTAAACAGGGTGGCGAGGAAGGCTTTTGACATGCTGGCTATCAGTTAGGACACTGAGTATAAAAGTTTGGATGTTATGTTACAGTTGTGCAAGATGTTGGTGAGATTGCACTTGGAGTATTGTGTTCAGTTTTGGTCACCCTGCTATAGGAAAGATGCCATTAAGCTGGAAATAGGGCAGAAAAGATTTATGAGGATGTTGCCAGGACTTGAGGGACTGAGTTATATAGAAGTGCCGCAGGTTGGGACTTTATTCCTTGGACCATAGGAGAATGAGGGGTGAAGCACTCTCATAGAGGTGCATAAAATCATGAGGGGCATAGATAGGGTGAATACACACAGTCTTTTTCCCAGGGTTGAGGACTCAAGAACTAAAGGACATAGGTTTAAGGTGAGAGGGGAAAGATTCAATCGAAACCTGAGGGGCAACTTTTTCACACAGAGTGCGGTGCATATGGAATGGACTGCCAGAGGAAGTGGTTGAGGCAGGTACAATAACAACATTTAAAAATCATTTGGACTGGTACATGGATAGGGAAGGTTTAGAGGGATATGGGTTCAATGCAGGCAAATGGGACTACCTTAGATGGGCATCTTGGTCGGTATGAATGATTTGGGCTGAAGGGCCTGTTTCCATGCTCTATGACTGACTCTAAGTAATTTGGATTTGTTAAGTCTAGGTCCTGCTGACCAACCAGGGTGAATTTTTTGAGAAGGTGAAAAAGAGGGATAATGAAGGCAGCAGATTTGATGTAGTTTGAATAGATTTAAGCAAGGCTTTTGACAAGAAAGGCTGGTCAAAAATGTAAAAGCCCATGGGATCCAGAGTGCCAAATTGGGTCTGAAATTGGCTCAGTGGCAGGAAGTAAAGGGTACCAGTTGACAGATATTTCTTATGACTGGAAGGTTGTTACTAATAGAGTTCTGTGGAGCTCAATACTTATTCGCTTGCTTCATACAATATATATCAATGATTTAGAGCTTAATGCAGGAGAAGGATAAAGATATTTGCAAGTGATACAAAAATTGCCCGTGTGGTTGAGAGTGAGGAGAAAAACCTTAATGTAGGAAGATATAGATGGTTTGGTTAATTGGGAAAATGGTAGCAAATTGAGTTTAATCCACAGTGTGAGGAAATACAGTATAAATGGCGAGGTGAAACAAGGCAAGGAAATACACAATAAATTCAGTATTGTCAAGGAACAAAGGGGTCCTGGAGTCAAGTAGCAGGTGGTTAATTGATAAATTGGTTTATTATTCTCACATGTACCGAGTTACAGTGAGAAATGTTTTGTGTGCCATCCTTACAGATCATTTCATCACATTAGTACATTGAGGTAGTACAAGGGGAAACAATAACAGAATGCAGAATATAGTGTTACAGTTGCAGAGAAAATGCAGTGCAGGCACACAATAAGGTGCAAAACCATACATAGTGAGATTGTGAGGTCAAGAGTCCGTTTTATCGTACAAGGGGACCGTTCAATGTTCTTATAACAGTGGTGTAGAAGCTGTCCTTTTAAAAAGCACACAGGTTCCTTTCCTTCACTAACCGATGCTCAGAATATAAGAGCAGTGAGGTTATGTTGCAACTGCGTACAATACTGGTTGGAGCACTGCTTGAGTTCTGTGTACCATTCTGGTCTCCGCATCACAAGATAGATGTGATTGCATTGGACAAAGTATGGAGGAGGTTGAGAGTGTTGCCAGGGCTGGAAAATTGTAGCTATGAAGAAAGAAGGGATTATTTTCTTTGGAACAGCAGAGGCTAAGAGGGGAGTTAACTGTAGTTTATATAAGTATGAGGGGTCAAGATAAAATAAGTAGGAAGGAACATTTAACATAGGGGTCAAAAACCAAGAAGCATAGCTTGAAAGGAATTGGTAGAAGAGAGGGAGATGAGGAAGAACTTTTTCACCCAGAGGTGTTCAGGGTTAGAACTTGATGTCTCAATCGGTGGTGGAGGCAGAAATTCTCCTGACATTTAAGAACTACTTGGTGGTGCACTCAATGAGCTGTGACCTACAGGGCTACAGGCCTGGCACAGAAAGGTGGGATCAAGTTGCATAGAATTACTTCAACCAGCACAGACATGTTGGGCCCAATGGCCTCCATCTGTGCTGTAAGTTTTCTCTGATTCCATAACTGCTAGCACCTGGTCTCCCTTTCATCCACTGCCAAGGACCAATATTTGAACTGAATGGGACTGGAGTCATATATAATCTAGACCAGGATAGCAAATTTCCTTCCTTGAAGGACTTTAGTGCACCAGGAGTTCTCCAATGACAATACAGTACTTTCATGGTTGCAATTATTAACTTCCTAATTCAGAATTATTTAATTAGCTCATTTTTAATTCTTCAGCTGTCATGGTGGGATTTGAACTTCTTTCTCCAAGACAACAGTTCAATTGATGACAGAGTCTGGCCTAGCTGCTATGCACTCCAGAGTCAAATAGTCTGCTCCACTGATTACCATGTGAATAATGGCCACCTTGCTTGTCATAGTGTCATAGAATCATACACCACAGAAACAGGCCCTTCGGCCCACCATGTTAATGCCAACCATCAAGTATCCATCTATACTGATCCCATTTAACTTTTTCAACCAATAAAGCGATTTTGTGCTGTAAAGTTAAAGAGTCATAGGGTTATACAGCACAGTCCAACAGCACATGTCCATGCCGACTTTTTTGCCCATCTACACTAATCCCATCTGCCTGCACTAGGACTGTATCTTTCTTTTCTTTGCCTATTTAAGTGGCTGTATAAACACCTCTTAAACATAGTTGTTGTATCTGATTCCATCACCTCCTCTGGAAGGGCATTCTAGATATTGACCACTCAATGTAAAAACTTTCCTCTCAGATCCCCCTTAAAACTCCTTCCTCGTAGCTTAAAACTGTGCCCTCTTGTTCTTGATGCCCCAACCATGGGAAAAAGATTTTGACAATCTACCCTACCTATGGCTCTCATAATCTTATGTACTTCTATAAGGTCACCCCTCAGCCTCCTTTGCTCCAGGGAAGACAAGCCCAGCCTATCCACATTATAGGAAGGATGTGGTCGTGCTGGAGAGAGTGCAGAGGAGATTCACCAGGATGTTGCCTGGACTGGAGGACCTTGGTTATGGGGAAAGATTAGATAGTCTCGGCTTGTTTTTCCTGGACCAAAGGAGGCTGTTCTACCATCTCTGCAAATATATGCAATCCATTCACCGCTTCTCCCAAAGGCTTTCCCCCCACCACGGCCCCAACCCATCTTACGTTCTAACATCTCCACAACGCATTCCTTCCAGCTCTGGTTTCAGGCCTCTCAATTCAATCCTAGCCACGATCTCAGGTATGTACAATCCATTCACTGCTTTTCCCAATGGTTTTCCCTCCTCCATTCTTCCATCTCCTCAGACCATCCACAGATGCTGCTTGATCTGCCAAGTTCTTCTAGCAAGTTATTTTTTGCTCCAGATTCCTGCATCTGCAGTCTCTTGTGTCTCGTTGTGTAGGGGTTATGATCCTAGACTAGCAACTCAAATGTTGGGAATTCAAAACACGTGAATTTTGTTTACCAATTGGATGTAGGTATCGCTGGCAAGGCAAAAAATTATTGATCACCCTTGAGAAAGTGGCTTCTTGAAATACTGCAGTCCTTGTGGTGTAAGTGCTCCTATTGGTGATGCTGAGTTCCAGGAGACACAAGAGACTGCAGATGCTGGAATCTGGAGCAAGAAACAAGCTGCTGGAGGAATTTAGCAGGTCAGGCAGCATCTGTGGAGGGAAATGGACAGTCGATGTTTCAGGCGTGACCCTTCATCTGGACTGAAAGAATAGAGGGAGATAGCTGGTATGAAGAGGTGAGGAGGAGGGGTGGGGCAAGAGCCAGCAAGCGATTGGTGGATTTCGGTGAGGAGGGGTTGATGGGCAGATGGAGTTAGGTGGGGGAGAGAAAGTTGGAGATAGTGACAGAGGCTGGGAGGTGATAAGTAGAGACAACAAAGGGATTATGGAATCTGATAAGAAAGGAAGGTGAAGAACCAAATAAGGGAGGTTGGGAGGGCAGATGGGAACAGTGGGGGGAGGGGCAGAGGGCTGGGTTTGTGGGTGATGGGCAGATAGAGTAGGTGGGGGAGGGGAAAGAAACAAGGTGGAGCTCGGGGGTGGGGTGTTAGGAAAGAAGGGTGTGCAATCGAGGTCCTGGGTAGATCAGAAGGAGTTCCAGGATTTTGACCAGCAACGATGAAGAACTGCTGATGTATTTCCAAGTCAGGATGATGTATGATCAGAGAGTCATTGCCCTTCTAGGTGGTAATGGTTGTGGTTTGAGAGGTGTTATCAAAGAAGCCTTGGTGAATTGCTGATGTCCATCTTGTACATACATGCAGCTTCTCTGTGTTGGTGTGGGGGAGAGTGGATCCTGGAAATGGTGCCAGTCAAGTAGGCTGCAATGCCCTTTATGTTGTCAAGGTTCCTAAACCTGAATTCAAAGAATCTGGAAATTTATGGGCAAAATAATCATCAGAGCCATCTGATGTAACTCCAGCCCTGCAGTCAATGCTTCCTAATGTCCCTTCTGTAAGTACTGCAGTCCAATAAATAAGCTCACCACCTTCTCAGAGAAACTAGTTTCCTGTGGGAAATGCAGCACTCACCTCCCAACATTACAGGTCCTCTCGGGTTACAGACGTCTGACTTATGGGCACCCTGTGCATATGCACAAGTGTTTGGGAGACTGGCGGGATGGATGGGGATGGATTTGTCTGCTGCTGTGGGGCTACAGGCATCTTCTGCCAGGTGGGAACGTTGCATTTCCGTGTGCCTTCTCTCCCCCATGCCGGGGCTGCAACAATCAGGGGCTGGGTGAGCCAAGCGGAGCTGGGAACGACGAGCAGAGTTGCTCACCCACTGAGTCGGCGAGGCCGCTGGCAGCCGCTCTTCCTGCTTGCTGTCCCATCACAGCTGCTTCTATGATCCTTTCCCACATACTGATTTTGTTCGTTTCCGACTTATGAACAGTTCTCAGGAATGGAACCCTATTGTAACCTGTGGACCATGTACATGGAATTCAATAAACTACAAAGTAAATTGCTGCTTCAAAGTCAAAGTCGAGTTTATTGCTATATGCACAAGTACATGTACGCACAGGTGCAATGAAAAACTTACTTGCAGCAGCATCACAGGCACATAGCATAATATGAGCAGCATTCACAAGAAAAACATAAACTAAACATAACTTATACACAATTTTTACAAGAAAGAACACAATTAGAACAAAAAACAACAAAGTCCATTGCAGTGCAAAGTGGTCAAAGTGGTCATAGTGTTGCTATACTGAGGTAGTGATTAAGGTTGTGCCAGTTTGTTCAAGAATGGAATGGTTGAGGAGAAGTAGCTGTTCTTGAACCTGGTGGTGTGGAACTTCAGGCCTCTGTACCTCCTGCCTGATGGTAGCTGTGAGAAAATGGCATGGCCCGGATGGTGGGGATCTTTGATGATAGATGTTGCCTTCTTTAGGTAGCATCTCATGTAGATACTTTAAATGGTGGGGAGGGATGTGCCCGTAATGTATTGGGCTGAGTCCACTACTCTCTGCAGCTTCTTATGTTCCTGCACATTTGAATTGCCGTGCCAGACCATGATGCAACCAGTCAGGACACTCAACAGTACATCTGTAGAACAGTGTTTGGTGACAAGCTGAATCTCCTTAACCTTCTAAGAAAGTAAGGATGCTGGCGCACCTTCCTTGTAGTTACATCTCTATGCTGAAGGAGTGCTTGGAAGGTGGGAAGGGAGAAGGTAAAAGGGCAAGTGTTGCAGGTTGCAGTTGTACAGGAGGGGGAGTAGATACCAGAGGAAAGATGGAGGAGTGAACCCAGCCTTTGTAACATTGAAAGGGGAGTGGAGGGGAAGTTGCCTCTTGTGGTGGAGAGGTCCAAAGTGACAGAGGGTGACCCATTGGATGTGGAGTCTGGAAGGCTGGAAAGGGAGAAGAAGAGGACTTCCTCCTGCTTCTGGGCAGGAGGAGAGGGAGTGAGAGGTGAATTGTGCTCTGGGAAGTTGGGTAAGTGAAGGTAAGGGAAACAATGGTGAATCTATATCTTGTTTTCCGGATTTTCTGCAAGATTGGTGTATTCTTATTTGGTTGGTTTTGGAAAGGAAAAAAAATGGTCTGGCCACAACATGGATTTAATTCCTGGCAAAGAGGTAAAACCTTGCATCAAAATGTGCTGAAGGAAGTCCTGTGACCATTTCTATCTAGTGGGAGTGTAGGCCCATGAGTTAGGCCATAGTGCGGCCAACCATCTCTAACCTCTGACCTATGACCCAATGCTTCATTGCAAGCATGTGAGTACAGAATTCATCCTAAAATCCTTCTATCAAGACCATTTTAAAGAAAAGACAATAGTTGTTCAAAAACAATCTGCTACGTTATTCATGACATATTGATTGTGGGACAGATTACAAAAAAAAGATGCATGCAAATCAGAAAAAGAACCTGTCCTTTACTATCAATATTCATGAGGGGTGGGTAACGACATCCCATTCAAAGCAGATCATCTAGAATCTCTGTTAATCTTGAGTCATGTTTCACTGATTTACTCATGATGATGACATGATGAAAGTTATGCAGGACTGATGGGAGGGTGTGCAAAAGTGTTATCATTGTCAACCTGGAGTCCAGGGTTCATTTACAACGTTGTCATCATAATCTGGAGGAGATGATCTGTTGTAAAACCAGCCCTGTATTTGATCCATTTAATCAGTGGAACAGTATCAGAGCTCTTCTACCACTGGTTAGTCAAAAAACTGCAAAGGCTGAAAACCTGAAATCAATGTTGAAATACTCAGCAGGTCAGGCAGCCTCTCTGGAGAGCAAAACACCAAGTTGATGACCTTTCATCAGAATTGTTTTTTATCTCCCTGGATGCTGAGTATCTCCATGATTTACTGTTTTTATTTAACCTGTACTTTTCCCTGTTGCTATTGCTCCAATATATGTGCGCACACACATACATACTCATGCATACACCAACTCTCTTTCTTTCTCATACACACACTGTCTCATCCACAGTCACACCCACACTGACACACACACACACACACACACACACACACAAACTGTCTCTCTTTCACATTCACATGCACACACACTCTCATAGACAAATATACACAAGTGCACGCACTCTGTCTCATCCACGCACACAGACATGCACCCACACACTCTATCTCATGCGCACCCACACCCAGTCTCAAAAACACACATACGCACTGTCATACACACACACACTCTGTCTCATACACACACACACACACACACACACACACACACACACACAGTCTCATACACACGCGCGCACGCACACACACACTCTATGTCTCATACACTCTTACATTCTTTCTGTCTCATACACATGTACACACACACAGACACAAAGTAACACACAGCTTGCTTTTAAAATGCAATTTCATTGTGGTAACAATGATCCAAGGCACTCCACAAAGTCTGACAGAAGGTCAAATGAAAAGACATTCACACAGGTAACAAAAAACTTGGTTAAAGGAGGTAGGTTCAGGGGATTGTCTTAAAAGAGAGAGAGAGACAGAGAGCTTTAGAACTGGAGAGTTTTAGGAAGAGAATTCCAGAGCTTAGGATCTAGGCTCCTGAAGACACGGTTATCAAAGGTGAGGTGACTAAAATCAGAAACGCACAAGAAACAGGACATGAAGGAAAAAGATTTGTCAGAGGACTTTGGGGCTAAGTAGTTCTGGTCTCACTTCCCACGTTTTTATAAAAGAACACCCACTCAGGAGTGCAACATTCTTCAAAGTTTGTTCTGCCATTCAATGTGACTCTGCCTTATTTGTATCTTTAACTCCATCTTCCAGTCTTGGCTTCATTTCCTGTAATACCCTTGAGCAAAGAGTTCTATTTCAGAGCTCAGATGACATTTATGAATCACACAAGCTTTCCTTTAATTGTTCACGATGTTATCTCCCACACAGGTGTCCAAAATTCTAGAAATGCTTAATTTGCACTTTAGCAATGGTAAGCACTGGCATGTAATGACTATTTATGATGTCATCTTCTGCAGCTGAGACTCTGATCACACAGCTATAAAGACCACACCATCTGGCAAGTGTCCAGAATCTGGAAATGGAGTGTGGGCATGGTAGGGAATGAGTTAAATACCTCCTCCTCCACCAATGGGCTGCCCGAACTCTGCCAACATTTGTAACAGGACAGAACAAGCTGCAGTTGGTTAGAAAGAAAATCGCAGCATATGGGAGAGACCACAGCACAGTTTTACAGTCAGACTTCATACCAAAATAAAACTACATTTCCCATGTGGCACCAACCTCACAATATGCATGTTCTGGCATGACTTCCATTAAGAGATAAACTTAGATCTGGCTTGTGACTTTTAAGCTGTCATGTCATAAATTACATTTCAGAGAAACAGGTTTGCATAAGGGTGAGGCATGCCTGAGTAAGATTATCAAAAGAATGCAATCAAATGTCAGCAGATCTTTACTTAATGTCATTTGGGTCAATAGATTTTCTTTTGGCAAAAGAGTTTCCATTGCTACTTTGGATATTTAGCTCAAAGATGACATAATGACATAACGCTGCAAAAGTTTGGGAAGGTCTCATTCTTGGGAGTCAACCTGTGCACAGATTAAATGATAGGAGTGTATCTTCAAAGCACCTCTTGGCTTCTTTGTTGGTGGCAACTGTGATTCAGTAAGAAGCTCTATTGTTTCTAAGCTGGAAGATAGCAAGTTCAAGTCCTTCGCCAGAGATATGAGAAAATTGCTGGGCTGATACATTGGTGCAATACCATGTAAGTGCCAAAGGTCCAGCCTTTTGAATGAGATGTTAAACTGAGGCTTCGTCTGTGCTCTCAGGTGTATAAAGCATTTCATGTGACTACTACACAGAACTTCAGGGGAGTTAACTTGTGTCCAGGCCAATGTTTATCCCCCAAGCAAAATTTCTCAAACAGATTATCAGTTTATTATCACTGTTCTGTTTATGGAGCTTCTTGTATGCAAATTGATGCCATGCTGTCTACTATAAAACAATGACCACACTTCCCACTGTAAAACACTCTGGGACATTCTGAAAGAAGTAAAGAAGATGCTACATACATCTGTATATTTATTCTAACTTGAATGAGCTCTCCAAGACATGTCTGGAATTGAGACTAGAATCTCCTTATGCACCCTTTAAGAATAGAAGCAGGAGCTGGCCATTGATTTCTTGTGCCTACTCTGCCATTCAATAAGTTCATGGCTGATCTGTGATTTCTTAACATGTAAAAATGTACTAATCTCTGTTTTAAATGTACTCAGTGACTGAGCCCTCTTGGGTAGAGAATTCCAAACATTCACAATCCTCTGGGCGAAGAACTTTCTTCTCACATCTGACCTGATTGACCAATCCTTTATCCTTAGATTGTGACCCCTGCCTAGAGAAACATCATCTTTGTATCCACCCTTTTGAGCCCCATTAGAATTTGTTACTTTTCAATGAGATTACATCACTGAAATTTTGAATTTTGTTGCAGCTCTACAGGACAAATAATTCCCAAACTAATTTTTACCTCTCCATACCGCACACGATCTTTTTCCCAGGGTTGGGGAATGAACAACTAGAAGACATAGGTTTAAGATGAGAGGGGAAAGATTTAATAGAAACCTGAGGGACAACTTCTTCATGCAGAGGGTGGTGCGTACATGAAACGAGCTACCAGAAGAAGTGGTTGAGGCAGGTACAATAGCCACATTTAAAATATATTTGCACACGTACATGGATAGGAAAGGTTTAGATGGATATGGGTCAAACACGGGCAAATGGGACTAGCTTAGGTGGGCATTTTGGTCAGCATGGACCAGTTGGGCCATAGGGCCTCTTTCAGTGCTATGTAATTCTATAACTATGCTCATTCGAGAATCTGCTGAAATGAGCTTTCAACATTCAACACTCAGAAAGAAGAGAGGCCTTTGAATGTAAAAAAAGGGCTCTCATAATTTTATATCCAAGTAAAATCAATTGCAATAGTATTGTTAATGTGTGTGAGATACTTGAGCTTGAACCTGCACATTCTTGATCACTTCCCAACTACCCTTTCTAAACATTATAAAGAAGCCCCATATCTTTGGTTTACCAGTGATTCACATTGTTGTATCCCAGGACCAATTATAATTCATGGTGACTTGCTCATTAAATAACATATCTTTTAATGGAATTATGAATTTATATTTTCTTGCCCATTTGCTTGGCTCTTGATAACTCAATCCCAAGCAGTTGGCTTGATTAGTATTACCAGTCATGTCCTATATCTCCATGCATTATAGTGGCTCCGTCAAGCTAGGATTCAGTCGTTGTAAAGGTTTGGTCTTCAAAGCAACAAGTACATGCTGAGAACACTTGTCGCTGCCTTGGTAAATCTGCCAACATAATCAAAGACCCCACCCATCCCGGACATTCTCTCGATCCCCCCCTTCCCATTGGGCTGAAGATACAAAAGCCTAAAAGCACGTACCACCAGGCTCATGGACAGATTCTGTCCAACTGTTATAAGACTATTGAGCGGTCCCCTAGTACAATAAGATGGACTCTTGACCTCACAATCTACCTCATTATGGCCTTGCACCTTATTGTGTGCCTGTACTGCACTTTCTCTGTAACACTTTATTCTTTGTTCTGTTATTGTTTTTCTTTGCACTGTTGTCATGAAATGATCTGTATGGTTGGCATGCAAAACAAAGTTTTTCACTGTACTTTGGTCAATGTGACCATAATAAACCAATTTACCAATTTACGAACTGCAGATCAAGATGTCTAAACCTAATTCCATATACAATGTGAACTTACTATTTAATTCATGTGGGTTCATCAATAAGTAGATTTAAAATGAAATTTTAAAATATGGTAATGCTCTACTTTGCCACTATGTGAAAGGCTACTCCATTGGTTTGGCATTACATTGTTATAAGCAACAAGAAGATATTTGGCCACACTGCAGTGATTTTTATCTGCTAGTTCCGTGGAGAGCCATTGGCTAGCTCACGTGTGTAGGTCAACACGTTCTTGACTTCTGGAATGCACTGGAGAGCAGGTGATGGCCCCTTCTGCCACCAAGCAAGCTCATCTAGCACAGCCCCATTCACTGGAATGGGATCATCGACCTACATTGAAAAGGTAAGAAAAGCTAAATGATTTGTTTCTTTTTTTCTTAAATGAATATCAACATTTTAATTAATTTACATGGGGTAAGTCATAGAGTCCTAGAGAGATACAGCACAGAAACAGGCCCTTTGGCCCATCAAGTCCATGCCGATCATCAACCACCCATTTACACGAATCCTACATTAATCCCGTTTATTATTCTCCTCACATTCTCATCAACTCCCCCCAGATTCTACCACTCACCCACACACTAGAAGCAATTTACAATGGCCAGTTAACTTACCAACCCACATGTCTTTGGGATTTGGGAGGAAACCAGATCATCTGGCAGAAACCCACACAGTCATAAGGAGAACATGCAAACTCCACACAGACAGCACCAGAGGTTGGGATTGAACTTGGGTCGCTGGAGCTGTAAGGAAACATATCCGCTAGCTGTGCCACTGTGCCCAGTTGTTTTGAATGAATATATTATTTTTCTTAATTTTCACATTTTAAAAATTATTTTGATGTATTTTAGATGTTTCAAAATGTCTCCGAACATCAGAGACAATGGAAAAGACAGGAGTTCTCAGAAGACCACCAGTACATTCCCGTGCACAGCCTTCGATTCCGTCTGATGCCCACTCACCATCCACGGTCTGCTCCATCTCTCAGGACAGCCATACCATGACGCCTCCAGAACACTGGGAACCTCATGATCATGAAAGGTTAGTGATGCCGCTGGAGATGTACAAGACCCATAGGCAGGAAAGGCCCTTTCTTTTACTGTCTCAAAACAAACTAAAGAGCATCAAGATTAAGGTGTCTCCCTTGATCAACTACTCAAGAAACTTAGAGAGGAATTTGATCTTCATTTATAAGTTAGTGAAATAACTTTGGTCAGTCTCAACTCATTGCTGGACCTTGGTAACTTCTCATAGGGAAAGATAAATGTGAAAACAACATAACATAGAAAGGTACTGTAATGGAACAGGCCCTTCATCCCACAATGTCTGTGCCAAACACAATGCTAAATTACATGAAATCTCTTTTGTCTGTACATGATCCATATCGCTCCATTCCCTGCATATTCATGTGCCTGTCTAAAAGCCTCTTAAATGTCACACTTATGTCTGCTTCCACCACTACCCCTGGCAGCTCGTTCCAGGCACCTACCACTCTCTGTGTAAAAAACTTGCCCCACACATCTCCTTTAAACTTTCCCCCTCTCACCTTAAATGCATATCCCCTTGTATTTGACATTTCTACCCTGGAAAAATAGATTCTGACTGTCTGACTGAAAATTAGAACACCTTTCTACCCAAGTTCTGACTACCTATGCCTCTCATAATTTTATAAACTTCTATCAGGTCTCCCGTCAGCCTCCGATGCTCTGGAGAAAACAACCCAAGCTTGTCCAACTTCACCTTAAAGCTCCTACCCTCTAATCCAGGCAGCATCCTGGTGAAACTCTTCTACACACTGTCCAAAGCCTCTGCATGCTTCCTGTAATGGGGCTATCAGAATTGCACACAACACTCCAAGTGCAGGGTACTTTGAGGAAATATCACATGAGCACAATAATAAGACTAAGCAGCAGAGAGGATCACTGAGTTGATCATTCCTGTACATTAGGATCTTCTTCTGAGATTGAGGCTCAGGTATTTAGTTGGAGGTTTTTTCTCTATCCAGCATGATGGTGTGACCTGGGAGTGCTTGATGTTGACGTGGGCCAGCCAAAGCAGCCAGTGTATCCTTGACCAGCACAGATATCACTCATTCAGATAGACACAAAAAGAAAGGTAAAATAAGATTTATTGAGGAAATAAACAATGACATTTAAGACCTTAGGTCACTACCTGTGGGAGAAAAAAAATAATAAAAAATGTTTCAGCATTCACTGAGAACTGAAAGGATTCAAGGTTGGATTTATATTCCAATTTGGAACTCTCACTTTTCTGGCAAATTGACATTTGGATTCAAATGACTTTCAACAATGGAGAATTAGCTGCTTGCATCTTGTACACTCACAGAGAAAATAAATGCCAAGGCTTGATGGTTCTGTGACAGGCCAGAAATTTCCCAGGTGTATTTTTTTTTCTCTCTGGGCTATGAAAGGTGAGATAGGGAGGAAGAAAGAAGGAAAGAAAGAAAGGGAAAGAAGGAAAAATTTTGGACAACAGCCTTTGAAAATTCACAGTAAGGCAGATTAAAGTCTTTAAAGTTGCATGATTTGGCTTCAAAATAATACATTTGCTAGAAATGCAAAATAAAAGCAAAAAAAATTGCAAGTATCCAAAGGGTCAGGCAGCATCTGTGGGGAGAGAAACAGAGTTAGCATTTCTGGTTAATGACCATCCATCAGAACTGAGCTGAAACACTGACCTGGATGGATCATGCTCAATCCAGCTCGCTGCTTGCACTCACTGTGCCTGTTCACTCTCATGACCATACTTGAGCCCAGTTTGTGAATTCCATTGTCCTCAAGGCCTCAGTACTTTGCCCATCCCACAGAGTGGTTTGCACGTTGCAACAGAGTCTTAGGCAGTGTAGCCGTGAAGCTCTACCCCTAGAATACCTCAGACGGAAGGGGAAACTGGGAGAGGAGCTCTACTCCAATCAAAGCCTGTGACACTTTGTTTTTAATTTTAATAGATGTTTAAAAATAACTACCTTTTTAACAAATAAAAAGTTACTTTAATTAAATGCATTAAAGTACTTGCAAATCAATAAAGCATTAAGCAAAAATAAAATATTATTTTCAAATGCTTGCTTTCCCATTCTGCAGTCAGAGAATCCCAAGCCACTACCAGCATGTTTCAGCTCCTTCTGCTTTTCTTCAATTATATTGGTATCCATTTAGAATCAGCTGTATTATTCAATTGGATTATAGTCTTGGTTAGAAGAATGCAAGGAACACAGTGGTTGTGTTTATAACTGTAATCTTGTACTGACTCATGATTTAAAGTGTGCTGTCTTGATGAATAGTGATGTATTCCTTGAGAAATTAAATCCAGATCTATTAGCTATTTTTTCTATGACAAGAACTGGACATTTCACAGTAGAAAAGCCACATCAAAAAAAAACTGTGTCATATTTGTGACCCATCAGACATAATTGCAATGCTTTCATCAGTTAGTTGGAATGCATGTGCTGTGTGCCTGTCTTCAGTACATATTTTGTATGTCTGGATTAAATCTACATGTTATGTATCTGTGTTGTAGGTGCACTTGGTTTATCTATATTAAAGCACATATTAAATACACATGTTCTGAAACTGTGCTAAACCTGCATGCTGTATAACTGTGTGTTAAATGCAAACGACTATTACATAATGTTGGTAAATAGGGGTATGCACTGATAATTAAATTTGACTGCTTTTAGAAGGGCATGCATGCTTAACATTAAGTGGGTAAGCATTTATATTTGTGCACTCAAAACCTCATGTTATATATATTTATTAGATGATTATGGGTGGGGTTGAATTCATGTTCCTTCTTGACCCCTATTGTGCATGTCCTGTTGGTAAAACTCCTATTTACTTGCATTTGCTTTGTGGGGACTTGCCTTCCAGTGTGTCAAGCAGGCATAAAATGTTGCTGCTTAAATTGAAACTGAATTCAGCGTTGTGGACAGAAATCTAGGTTATTGCCTTCAAGGGTCAGTTCATTCAATCCTAAATATAGGTTCGTGCTGGTGAAGAGAATGGAGCTGAAATGTAGTTACCGACTAATACACTGCAATCGCATACAACCACCCCCTTTAACACTTACAAATTACATCTGTGCAGTAAAAACACATTCTAAATTAATGTGGGGAATATATATTGCTTAACTTTCCTTTTCATTTCCTGTACCATCAATGTTTAAACACAAACTTCCAAACAAAAACATAAAATGGCTTCATTTCTAATTCCCTTTCGGACTGCAGATATGCTCTTATCTAAAGGGGAAAAAAATAATCAGGAGGCATCTGGAGTCACTGTTGGATAAACCATCACCGTGAGCAAGCGGCAACTCAGTCCTGTCACCCAATCCATTACCACTGTACTCCACCATCTTTTCTATATTAACATAATTATTTTGAAACTGTAAATATATTTGTGTGGTCTTAAGCCATCAACGTTTATTTAATTCTCGACTAGCTCACAGCATAACAGTTGTTCCATGTTAAGCAGACGGTAGACTGTTCAAAATGTTAAAAAATACAAAACTTAGCAATCAGGTCCCTGGATGAAAACACAGGAATATTAAACTCATTCAATTCTTCAGTATTAAATATCTCAAAATCCCATTTCAGAGTTGCTACAAATTTCATTTACCTGCAATAAATAATGATTGTGATATTATGTTTATCATCTGTATGAAATTATGTCATTTTACAGAGGTATAACTTTAAGAGTCCTTTTTAAATATAAACAAATTGAAATAATAAAAAAATCTGTTAACTTCTTTTCATGGTTTTGGTTTTCTTTCATGTTTTTTTTCTCTTATAAAGTATATAATGGATTATTTTCTTCATATTATTTGTAGTAATTATTCATATTCAGAAACATTTCTTTGTGTGTATGAAAGAGACAGTGAGAATAAATAAGGAATAAATAAGGAATTTAAGAGACAAGTAAGAACAAAAAAGCAAGACATTAAGGTGCAAGACGGAAACTGGAGAATTATTTGATGGGCAGGAAAAGAAGAATGAGAAGGCTTGAAAGAAATATATTAAGTTTTTTTTGATAGGAAGAGATGAGAAAGAGAATCAATTTTATCAAATTAAAAAGAGCTCCAAATCGACACAGCTACCGGGAACCTCTTTCAATCAGCCCATCTGAAGTTGTTGTTGAAAGTTCTCTGTCTGGATTCATCCATTTGCCAAACTGTTATGCATTTGATGGAGAACCATGAAGCCTTTTTAAACGCTCACATCATTTACAAGGGTCCAGGTTTTCATTAAAAAGGAGAGGCAAGCATCAAAGCCCCTGATTTAAATGGCGTGTGCCTCAGCGATTTGAGTGAGCGAATGACAAAGCTGAGAGAAAAAATGTTCACTCGAGCAATTATTTCTCCATGGTGAATTTGTATTAGTTTGCTGGAAAGAAGCATATGTTTGGCCTGGGGCAAGACTCCCCCCGGCTGCGGCAGAGTGATCAGACTGAGAGAGGAGACACAGACCTGGGACTGCAGGCACATAACAATCCTGGGTCCAGCACCAGCCGTAGCTTCTGAGTTGTATTTAGAACCTGTCACTGTTGAATTATCAGAATTATATTCCTCGTGTCAAGTTATAAAAGGCAAATTAAAAAAAATAAAAATATTGCTCGTGTCCCAAGTTGCCGAATTAGGTCTCTTTGTAAGTTGAGTCCTAGGGCTTGTCTTGAATTTGTATCACATTCTGTGTATCTTTCAATATCTCAGAATACTGACAGTCCAATGAAGATTTAATCAAAATAGGACTATAATGCCTTCAACTAATCTGCTTCTGTTTCAGATAAATACATTAAACTGTGGGGATTTAGAAATTGGACTATTGTGGACCTAAAATAACAAAGATACTTAATTATTAAAAATTGGTGGAGCCAATCACATGGAAGAAAATTGCAAAAACAATGGAGGTTATGCCTTTATTCTCTTAACTTAGCTTCAGGCTCACACTAAACACAGGAAATGACTTCCACGACACTAAAATGTTTTGCAAATTGAGTACCTAGATCAAGTCCTTTTCTACAGCCAGAATAGAGGATGCAGAAAGAATGGAAGTCTCTTTAAATCTTAAATGACAGTGGAACATTTTCTGAAATGGCATCACTAAACAGTGTACAATGATATACATGGGCCCTGCTTAAAGAATATTTAGCAAAAAAACTCAAGAGCATGGCACTTTAAACCAGAAGAAAAACTCTGAAGATACCAATGCTTCAGAAATTAAAAGGCATTATTTACACAAACAATCAAATTGTTCAATTCCAGTTAATAGAAAAGAATTTGATCTCTCTGAGTGTTTACATACTATCATGTTCCAGAAATGGAATAAGTATCAACTGATATCAAGTTACTACATGGCACATGTGTTGTGTTAGATGGAAGGGCCATAAAACCAGTGGGAACTCATATTTGCCAGTTTTCAAGATCTTGATCTAAATCATTTGATTTGCAACCAGGGTAAATCTGGTGGTAAGCGATGGGCATTTTTTTTACACCACAGTCGCAATAGAGCAAACCAGTCTTCATCACTGAATGTGTTCATATAATTTGGAACAATTACAGATATAACATCAGTTGAGGTCCATTTCCAAAAGAGATCAGGTCCTTAATCAGAAGAAGTACAAGCAGGATATTTGAAACTAGAAATATGTTGACACGTAAGCACATGAGAGAAAAAACAAGATTTGAATAGAACATGATGTGTGGACTATAAATTCCAAATATATAATGTGAAAAATATGGAACTGGGATGTCAAGGATTAGGATCACATGTTCAAAGTAAAGAAAATGGAATATCTCCATGAGAAATGCAGAAAAACACACAAGAGACAAGGACAGAAACCAAAATGCTGGCAGCAGGGCAACTAAGTAAAAGAACGTGGAGATAGAGATTGGGAATTTAATTATTAGGACCAGGCATATGGGAAAGGAGCACTATAATCATTATACAAAAACAGAGAGAAATACCATCATCTCAAGGGCATTAGGTATTCAGGCAACAGAAGAAGGCATTTTGTCTACAACTTCAGGTGGATTTTATCATCCAATTCTCTTTGGAGTTAACTTGAGTTTATTAGAGTCATACATTTATGTCCCAAATTGAAATACAATATATAAAATCTCCTATGATTTCTTTTTTTCAAATGTCATTTTCTGGAGGATTATATTAGAATATATCGCTGGCATCTCAGAAGCTTGTTTCTAAAAAAAAACCAAGGATTCACTTTATAGGGTAACCAGCAATGGGCAATGAGTGATGGTTATGTAGTTAAGCCAACATTCAAAGAAAAACAAAGCATTGAGAAAATGTGACAGTAGTTCTAATTAACTGTACATTAATGGACTTACAAATGCATGTGCATTGTCAAATTACCCAAGGTTTATTTTACCGAGACCAAAAAACACCCGTTGAACATTTTCCTCTGTCAGTTTTTCATTTCTGCTTCTTCAGGCTTAAGCAACCTGAACTTCTATCAGCTAACCATTACTTCTTGATTCACATTGCCTTTGTCTTTCCTGTCCTCTTTAACCTGCGTCATGGTATCTTGCTTAATGGGTCCTTCATTGCTTGGAAATGGAAAGGCAAGTAATCAGACACATAAATGCTAATAGAATTTGGTATGTTATAAACAGAAAAAAGACTTGCTTTTCTATCTGTCCTTTCATGTACCTTTAATGACCTCCCAAGGTCCTTTAGAGATAACACTGTTGTAATGTAACATATGAGGCAACCAATTTGTGTGCAGAAGGCTCTCAGAAATAGCAAAATGAAAACGACTAAATAATCTGCTGTCATAGTAGTGTTTGAGCAATGCATTTTGGATGGAACACTTGAGTTGACTCCCTGTTCTTCAAAAACTATCAGATCCTTTATTGCCTCTCTGTGTGAGTCTATTGAAGGTTCCAACTGAAAGAGTGTAGAGCACTGCAGCATGTTGCACTGTGTGTATTTTTGAACAGCCTCTTGATGTAAAAATATGCAAGAGAGGTTATGCAGAATAGATTTTACTGATGTAGGAAACTATACTTAGGAAGGGAAAATTGATGAGAATGGTGGGGGGGGGGGGGTGGAATGAAATAAAGGGACTAATGTAAAATCAGTGTGAATGGTCAACTTGGACTTTTTGGGCCAAAGGACCCGTGATATTGCTGTATCTCTCTGTGATTCTAACATGACAGAAGGTTTTGTTACACTGTGAGAATTATTCTCACAGTTACTTCTTGGAGACAAAGAGTAGGTGATGATGAGAAATTAAGTTAATATTATCATAAAGAGAGAGTGGGTGAAGTTTCTTCCCTGAGACGATTGCTGCACCTCAGAACAGAGTGGTCATGGTAAAGGTTGCAATTCCTTTAATGGAATATTGGATAAATATTTAAAATGAGGAAAGGTACAAAGTCAGAGGGAGAGAATAGATTATTGTGTTGCACTATGCACATAAAGTCATAAGATTTGTGTTTGCAATGAAGCAGTGTTGAACATGTGAAGAAATTCAAATAAACAGATCACTCACTCTTTCACTGCCCTTATTTACATTCACACTACCTTTGTAGCAAACATTTCACAGATACTAAAGATACTTGTAAAGTCTAGAAGGGAAATAAAAAACACAACAAAGGATCTAAGACCTGAGACATTACTTTTTCTCTTTCCACAGATGCTGCCTGACCTGCTGAGTGTTTCCAGCATTTTTTGTTTTTATTTCAGATTTCCAACATCAGCAGTTTTTTTTTATTGTCATCTAATTGTAAACCTGGTGTTGGCAACATAGAAGTCAAACTCAGCAAGCAGGGCTATGATTCAACTTTCTCAAAAGGTTCCACAGAAGTTGCATAATATTGTCATCTAATAAACCAGTTTGTAGAGTTGTTGTATACATCAAGATATTTGGGTTCAGAGACTTGAACATAAAGCTCTCAGCTTTTGTTCTAGTGTGGTGCTGAGGGAGTCCTGAATTGTTGGAAATCATGTCCTTCAGATGAAATGTTAAACCAAGGTCTTGCCTGTTTACTCAGGAGAAAGTAAAAGATCCCCAAGCCCTGAAGACTTCGACAACATTTATCTCTCAAATAACACCATAAAACAGATAATCTAGTTGATCATCATGCTATTTATGGATGCTTTCTCTGTGCAAACTGGCAGCAAGCTTTCTACACTCCGACAGTGCCTACACATTAGAAGTTAAGTAATTGGCTCTAAAGTTCTTTGAGAAAGTCTTTCTTTTAAGACTTACTGCACATGGCAATCAATATCCCAAGTGATACTTTGGTGATTACATTATGAGGAGGTTTATAGATGGCAAAAAACCAAGAGTGGCTCAATTGGCAGGGCTCTTCTTTTTGAGTCAGAAAACCGTGGTGTTGGAGTAATTGGTCTGAAAAGCTTGCCGGATGCTTGTATCCAGCACCTAGGGTACCAACTTTCAGATGGAACAATAAACCCAGACCACAGTTATTCTTTAGGGTAGAAACTGTAATTTCAATAAAAGAACAGGAGAGTTATCCCTGTCTCCTTGCCAATATTTATCACTCAATAAACAACACAAAAACAGATTGTCTGGTCATTATCACATTGCTGTTTGTGGGAGCTTGCTGTGCCTAAATTGGCTGCTACCTTTCTTACATTACAACAGAAACTATATTTCAAAGAGCCTTCACTTGCTGTAACAGTCCTTTAGGAAATGAAATAATTTTGTACTGAAATTAAATCTGCATTGTAAATGCAAACAAAAGCTAGTTTCGAGTCAATCCAGTTCAAAGTCTGGGAAACATGACTCATTAAGGCAAGGTCTGGGTTTTTGCAGGGGCAGTGGTGTGAGAATGTTTCTGTCGATGTAAATATTGGCTTGGCCCAGTAATAGGTGTCAGATTCAGGTGTCGAGATTTAAATGCCATTCCTGGGTGTGAACGAATAATATAGGTTGGCAGTTTGCAATACTTAGGGCAAGTGTCATTATCAGAGGAGTTCAACTAAGATGCTCTTCAGAGAAGAGCAAAGGTTTCCCGATGTCAGGGCACAACAATTTTTTCTCAGCTAATACTGAAATAGATTCAGCAGTTATTTAGGATCATAGCCATAGAGTGAGAGCTCCAAACTTTCACTGGCAGCAAACAAGCATTTGTTGGGCAAGTTGTGCCAGGTGTCATATTAGAGATGGGATTCAGTGAATGTCCGTTGGAAGAACACAGGCCAGACAGATCATGGTCTCAATCAATATGCAAAGCACAGTGCTCTAATCAATGCCCACCCTTAACCTAGCATTCCCTGATAGTCAGGACTCATACCAATACTACTTACAGATTGGTTGTTGACTGAATTATTCTGGTGCTTGGCACAATTCTACAAGTACTTCTGTATTGTACAGTTGTTTCAAATTACAGAAGTTCCTCGAACAAGTCTGATAAAAAGTCGTTTCTCTCTCCACAGATGCTGCCTAACCTGCTGAGTATTTCCAGCATTCTCTGTTTTTATTCTGTTGAGAGAGATGTGTCAGCTTTGAAGGAATTTTTGTTGCATTCATAACTTCTGGATAAAGAGCTGCTCTGGGGCACATTCCATTAGGAACAAAGCTTGCCTGGGAAAATAGCCATCAGGAATCTGCAACAGGACAAGTTGGCGTAATGAGAATGAGGGGAGAAGAAGGACTTTCAGCGGGAAGTCATTTCACTCAACATACAGAACAATTCTCTGACCCAAACCACTGTGAGGAGCAACATAAGATGTCCATATTCAGTAAAATACTCACTTTGAATCTTCCACCTGCTGTAGCCAAAACTGTAGTCTCAGAGCAGGGCAGGGACTGCATTGTCAAATATTGTCAAGGTGACTGTGGCAATAAATGTTTATATTGCTCAACCCTACCATGCTAAAGCTGGAAGTAGTTGCATGCAAATCACTTGATTGGCAATGCATGGCAGCTCTGCATTAAAACTGAGAGATTTCATTCCCTCAACATATGACTATGGGCCAAATGTTATCTACTGATGAAATGGCTGATGACTTTGGTAAAACACAAATGGACAGCAAGCATACAATGAAAAGCCATACAGGATAGGAAATTGATCCTACTGAAGGAGACCTACAGTACTCAGCATCAAGCCATGTAGTGGCCTGCTGCATCTTCCTCCACCTTGCCATTGGCTGTATGATGATGCTAATGAGCAGGAGGAGAACAAGGTGAGGTGAGGAAGTGAGAAGGCAATATGGACTCTCTTTTTTTGCCCATGTGGTCTATATCAGCTCATCTGAGTGTCTGGTAATTCCATTATCAATATCCTGTTCAGCAATCATCCCACACTACCTTCCCTCTGTCACTGACCATCATAACATCCACCTTATTCTAACATAAGAAGCCAGCACAAGTTGAACATTTCAAACCAAACATCAATGAAGTTATATCACACGCAATAGTGTCATTGCCTGACCTAATTCTCCAATACAGCACTACCCCAATGGCCACAGTAATGCTGGTATTGCTGTTACTACCTTTCTATGAAGGAGACTAGAGGTGACCTTGGTGGACAACCTCAAGCAGCTGCAGACCTTGAAGACCTGGTGGAGGACTATGCCCACCTCAACTTCATCTAGGCTGACCAACAAACAAACAACAGTAAGGGTGGAAATGGACTCCAAGCTCTATGCTAAGTACAGTGCCAGCCTTCTCCTGATTCTATGTATCAGGTAGGCTTCCCAAGAATTTAGTTGTGTGTCACACAATCTACAGATGTCTTATCAAAGTTCTTATCTGGGTTCTTCTTTGGGTTGTCTGAAACCTGTGATTAGTCAGACCAGTGCTGAGCCCTGGTCTGATTGTCCCCAGTGTCTTATTAGATGCTGAACATGACTCTGTGTAATCCTCTAAATTACAGGTCACTATCTGAGCTAATGTACAAGGTCAGGTAACTACACATGCCTTCAACATTCTGCCCCTCTTGCGTGCTTAAGTACGTTGACTGCTCCTCTTGCATGCTTAAGTACATTGACACTCCCATTTTTCAGGATTTCACAAGAGTTTCTGATCATTCGGTAAATCCCATTAAAGAGCCAGCACAGATTACTCATTAAAAATTAATCTACTTTGAACTCCAACACACATATCCCAACCTACTTTTAAAATGGCACATGATTTTAAGCATGAACACCGACCACATCTCTGTTAATTATATATTTACCATAAAGTGCTGATGTTATTTGACACTGTTCTGAATGAGGCTATGTTGGAGTCCCAGGAGTCAGTCCCAGGTGAGGGAAAGCACACATGTATCTGAAGACCTGAGCAAAGATCAAACCACCATAGGAACTCAACGGGTCAGGCAGCACTTGTAGAGGGAAATGGACAGTGTACATTTTGGATTGAGACTGAAGACTTGAGGCCTTCTTTGACTGATGGGGTGTGCCCTAGGTCCTTATGGGTTTTTGTTTTTTTTTGGGGGTGCAGGATAAAATGATTTTATAACAAAGGAAGATTTAATGAGGGATGGGGATAGGAAAGGAGTTAAGATTGAGTAAAGGTCACTCTATGTTTTCCTATGTAAAACCCTGACATGGGTTAGATACCGACCCAAGTTCCCTCTACAAAAGCATGAGGAGGGACCTGGTGTTTCTCTCTCATATTACAGTCATAGAATCAGAGTCATAGAGCAGTACAGCATGGATACAGGCCCTTCGGCCCAACCAGTCCATGCCAACCATGGTGCCCACCCAACTAGTCCCAATTTCCTGCATTCTTCCCACTAATGTCCTTCAGGTGAGGAAATCTGCCACCCTTTTATGTGATTCCAGACCCACTGATGTGGTTGACTTTTTACTGCCCCCTCTGTTCCAGTTAGGGATGGGCATTAAATGCTGGCATACCCAGCAATGATCATATCCTGTGAACCAGTCCAACAAAGCAGAATGCTGGAACAAGCTCAAGGGGCTGAATGCCCTTCCTGTATTACTATGTTCCACAGAATCAGTTCGTTCAGTTAGGACACATGCCTGCTAAACTATTCATCACAATGCTACCAGCAAACCGAAACTCCTACCTATCATCCAACTCCCCACCATTGTGTACAATGTGTGCATTGGATATTCACCATCTATGTCCTTATTTGTGGATTAGATCAATGGAATGAGACTGGAATGGGTAAACCCGAGCCTCTGAGCATTCAGTGGTCCATCGACAGTGTGCAGGACATCCTATCTGGCGTCTGAAATAACCGGTACCAAGATATTCCCCTTCCACTTTTAACTCGGGTCAGGGAATCCACAAATCTGAGTGCACAAATCTGACTTCTCAGGGATGTGGTGAGCCAAGTGATTAAAAATGGACCTGAATTTTCCACTAGCAGTGATCGGAATACAAGCTCATAACCACGGCAAGAGATTATCGAATCGAACCAAGAGTCGAAATTAGTTGACTACGGATTGTCTAAACGAAGACTAAATCAACACTAGCATAGATGATTGAATCGTAACTATAAACTTGCCTGTTGCAAGTAAAACGCACCAACCTGTATCCAGAGCATTGAGCCTACAAATAAAGAAAGACAGATTACACACTGAGGACCTCAAACCGTGACTCCAAATCTTCAACACACCACTACCAGTGTTGCAAGAAATACATGTCCACCATCCCATCGTTCACACCGCTACCGTTCACACATGCAGGTGCGCAGGAGGAGCAGGTTCTACTGCATTTAAACTAGAACACGCATACCACCGATTGTCGCTGGGACTGAGTGTAATTGAGAATACAGTAGAACGAATGGACAAACAGCGTGAAGGAAAAATGTTTCGCGCAGCGGCAACAAGCAATTGAATATAGTTTGGCAGTTTTTCACTTTGTGACATCGGCTATCTAATTCCGACCCACATTAACACCCATATTATTAGTTAAAGGAAAAACTAAACTGCAAGGTTACATCACAGATCAGTCAGCATCTGCAAAGTGAAAGCCACATTAGTAATTCGGCTGCTTAATCCTTAATCAAATCTGAAAATTGTATGCATTGTCTCGTATATTACAGCACTGAACTGACCAAGTCATTAGATGAACGATGATTCTTATGTTCTTAAAACAGGGAAAACTGATTAAGCGCCTCTTTGGATTAACGATTGCCCCAGGTCCCTGTAACTCGGGACTTGTTACAGATCACACGAGTCAATCGCTCACTCTAGGCAGCTGGACACTAGAAAATGTTTCATTTCTTGATGTATTGAATTAGTCCCCCTACCTTTCATGTTAACTGTTGCCAGCGAGAGTCTGGATCAGATTTTTTTAAAGTTACAAATAATTAGGAACTTTGTTGTTAACTTGTTCTCTCTACTTCTCCGCACTTCTCCGTTTATTATCTGCAGTGGAGGGGTGGGGTGTGAGTAAACTAGGTAGAAAAGGGTGAATAACCCAGAAAGTGGGAGAGATGAATATAGTTGGTTCCGAAAAGCCCTCGGGTTGATAGCTTTTTCGCTTCTGTTGCCTCTACTTCACCCTACATTCAACAGATCTTTTCCTACAGGGTAATTCTTAAAAAAACTCGGCATCGCTGACTTTTACTAAAACTACTTTTTTAAACAAAAGATGATTTCAGAAAAAAAAGATATTGTTGCTTTTCAGACCGCCTTGCGACTATTTAATGTTTCGATAACACAAGGGTGAGGTCCCTATTTAATGGTTAAACGCCTTTATAATTTTAATTCAGGTACAATAACAACCGGCCTCTTTGGGAAAGGTAGACTGTGTATGTAATAAATGATTTAGCATGAAATATTTAATTGGAACGAAGCAGATGTCGATTCCAGTCTTCTAAACCTGATTATACCTCAGACATGTTAGGCAAGCATTAATGATTGATAATGGCGCTAATTAACCCTAACCCTCCCCATAAACACACGCAGCATTGTTAGATAACAGCGGCCAATAAGTTTTTTCACAGTCAGGAAGCCGTGCACAAATTTCAGCCAGAGGGACACATCAGATCATCCCACCAGGAGAACCCATTAGCGAATCGCAGCTCTTATCAGAAGTAATTCCTCGCAGGAAAACTTTGAGCAGAAGTCCATGAAAAAAAACATTGGGACAAATGATGTGTTCTTTAATTTAAGAAGCAATACTTGCTTCAGTATATCGGAGAGGGAGTGCGGTAATCTCGTTGATGAAATATTCCCGAAAATGACTAAACAAGATCCAGTTTAAAAAAAAACTATTACCACAACAAGACAAAATGGATTGATTAGATTCGGGGTTCTACGAGGCAGTTATCATTAATATTAATGTCTCACGATTGAGACGTGATTGCCTGCATATGAATCAATAACATAAAGACAAATTCAACGTGACAAAATGTTGCTTCATAATCTTTGCTTTCCAACTTTTTAAAAACTTTTAATGCGTTTGCAAGATTAAACTGAACTGTTTGGACATGCATGTCATCCCTTTAAAATATCGTTGCCGCTACAATCAACTGGGAGACGTTCATTGTGCCAACCCAACGGTATTTCAAATTAGGATAGACTTCCCAGGTATTTACATCTCTGACGTTGGGTTCGGTATTTAATAAATACGCTTTGATTTTTCTTTAATTGTTTTCGTGTCTCTTCCCCCTGTATAAACAGCAGACTTGAAATAATGTTTATGAATGCCATTGTGCCCGAGGTAAATACTGTATCCCACACACATTCTGAGAACCGGCCAGAAAAAAACAGCTCTGATAGACAACGTTTCACCTCACCTGCTAACATTGCGCATTTCATTTATGTCAAGCGCGCGCACACACACACACACACCACACACACACACACACACACACACACACACACACACACACACACACACACACACGCACACACACACACACACACACACACGCACAGAGGTTTATCTAGCTAAGAATATCCGTGTGTATAATATACCGTAAAACTGAATTGCATTTGACAAAGACTTAAACATTGCAGTCAACAAGAACCAAACGACCTTATTATAAACTATATATTAAACTTCTCTTATCTCACAGATTTATTCCATGTCTTAGCTGAGGAATTATTGTGTGTATGGCACGCACATTACTTTATTCACGAATCATCAAGCCTGTAAAAATGCAATATAAAAAGGGTAATGTCGCTTTCAACCTTATTGTTTTAAATCTATTGGCTGCACTGTACTACAGCAATGAAAAATACCTCACGCATTGGATCTGGAGGGTGGGGGGGGGAGTTAGTAGGACGATCGACTTATTAAAGCAGACAGTAAACAATATGCAGTTTTTCTCAACACGTCTCCCTGGAAATCCGCTAGAAAATATTAAAATGATTATCATTATCCAAATAAAAATCCCTGCCATTGAGAAAACAGAGTGCTAACCAGTTAAACAGCAGATCGATATTTTATAACCACAGTATCATGAAAATCTGCGAGGTTTATTTAGTGACTTGTCACATCATTAGGTACATTATTTCAGGGCACTGAAGACCTGAGCAATACACTCCCCTCTCCACCCCCACCCGCCTCCGCCCCCACCAATCCACGACCCTCACCCCCCCCCCCACCCTCCCAACCCAATACCGCCACCTTTTTATCATTTATTTTGATTACGACTCAATAAACTACCAGAGCAAGCCTGTTCAACTCTAACTTGAAGTTCAAGTTTTTTTTTATTATACTTGAGGGAAACAATGGGTTCAGCTGCTTATTGCGGGGGAGCAATTGCCAAGGGAGAGTTAAACCCAATTACTGCAAGCCATACAGAAAGGCTGCAGGAAAATACTGCCAAGTAAAAATACGCCTGGGCAAAACAGAGCCACTGAATAAAAAAAAATCGACATAAAGCGTATCAAATATTTATTTATCTGGGTAACAAAGGACTATGATACATCGACAGGCATGTAAACTATTGCCAACACAACTCTATATAATACAGCTAAAAACTGTTTCCAATTTAGCCACCGGTCATACAAGATATCAGCTCGTCCCAAATGCTGTCAGTTCAACAATAAAATACTAAACCGTTCTATAGACAATATCAGTTTATTGCTCTGGTTTTTTTCAGTAGGGAAAGAAGACATGGTGTCAGATAATTCCTTTGTCACAACACATGGGATATTTTAAAACACAAAAAAAACATCACAGATGCTTTTTTAAAAAAAATTAGGTATTATTCTTAAATTCGTATTTCTGTGGTATTATAAACTAAATTCGATGCTTATCATATAAAACTCGTTTCTCCCCCCGCCCCCCCCCCCCCACCTTGGATTTTGCTCAACTGCTTATCGCCACAACATGCTACAGAGGGCTAAAATGTGTTTCCCAGGGTTTCCCCAATATCTTTCTAAGTCAGTACCATAAAATCACGGAAAGATCTACTGTATGTGATGAAGATTAAAACCCACTTACAGGAGGTAAACGATATCACCAGATAAATAAAATAAAGGCTTAAACAGACGCACCATATTTACAATTCCCATTAAATTACGCATAAATAAATATATACATACATGAACATTGTTTCCCTTATTATACCGTGAACTGCAAGTTGCAATAGATGTTTAAATTGACCAATACCTCAGAGGATTTCATTTTGTCAACAACGATGGTAATGACAGAAGAACTGCTCGAGTTTACTTACAATACTGATAAAATGTGCTTTCGTTACCTTCTTTAAATGATTGTGACTACAATCTTAATAGACTTAAACAACGGGGTATGTCAATCAAGATGCAGTCCGATGAAGGTTTAACTCGGTAAAAAGTTTTAGAAACTTCTCGTCTTTTTTCTCTCTCTCAAAAAGCAGTTCAAAGTTCTTCATCGCCTTTTCTGCTCGCTAAGGCTCCGAGTTCCAGGTTGAGAGGGAAACAGTCACACCTATATGACAACTTTTAAATGTTTTGTTTCTTTAGGAAATTGTAGTTTGCTATCCAACTACTTTCTGTGTTTCTCGTCCTTGTCTCCGCTTTTACTGGGATTTTCACCCGTGTGGTTGTTGGGAGTATTGTTCATGTACATTTTGTCCATGGCTTTGAGTGCTTCGGTGAGATAGTTCTGTAAGGCGGTTATAGCAGCGCACAGAGCCGGACTCCCGAAGCCGTGTGTGATTAGACTGAAGTGAGTCAGGCAGCTCTGAATACCAGGCTCCAAGATCGGGGCAGGTCGTGAGTTCCCCAAAGGAGATCGGTCTTGTGTCAGCAAGTCTGTAAACTCTTTGCAGATTTGTCTGAAAATTAAGATAACAGGTTGTAATGTTCAAGGTACAGCATCTCTCCGGGGTAGAAGAGTGGGGAGGGGATGGGTGGAGGATTGGAAGGGCAACAACTTTTATTCAGCACTTTTTCTGGAACCGTACTCGAGTTAACTTTCAAGTGCTTCGCCCTTCTTCACCGACAAACATGGCACAGGTAGGGAGTTAACAAATGGCCTAACATAAGACCACCTTTGAAAGGCTTCTGCTTCAAAGGCCACTACATAGGAATATATGATTGTCCTGAATAATAATGGGCAGCTTCACAGAGAAGATTCCTTCAGATTTACCTACAGCAGACACTTTCTTGATACTGCCTGCTCTTCTTGAGTGGATCAATGGTCGATTATTCTTTTAAATGGGTATGTTAACATTAAATCGATCCCGATTATTCGTATTAATTAGTTGTACATCATTATAAATTCTTGCTACGCAATCTTTTGAAACAATCTCAAGAAAGTTGGAGTGCACATTTTAGTATAAGTTATCAGTAGTTCGAGCGTTTTCTCAGTGCATAGAAACTAATTTTCAGAAGTTAAACTAAAAAGATTTTGATATACAATGTATTCTAATACACCAAAGCCCGTTGAAGTTTGGTAGGCCAATAAGGGAAAGCAAATATCTGACCATTTAGTTTTCACTTAGTGCTTCTCTGAAGTTAGAGCTGATCTGTGTTTCTATGTTGAGGTTCTAAATATACTGTGTGCACCCCATGTAAAATACTGTTAGATGACAAATTGGTACAATAAATTCACATTAACATAACGGAATGCAGAGGGCAGTAACAACTATATTGTCTTCCAGCGCTACAGTCTTAGAAAAATCAGATTAATTAATGTGTATAAAATAATCACTATAATACATATGGCTCAAGTCATGCCTCATGTGTGCGTGCGCGCCGATGAATATTCCTCTGTGTGCGCGCGCGCACATGTATACATGTCTGAATGTGAGTGAGGGTGTAGCTTTCATTAGATCTGCTAATTCAGCTAATATTTGGAATTCTATATCGTTTAATGTGCTGAATCAATTTTCAAAGCCTCTTCGGAACTAAGCAAAATATATTTCTAAACCTGAAGTGGTAAAATCTCACACCTTCTGAAAGAATGCTTACTTCACTGGGAGTGTAACCATCGATACAAATTGCTCCACCAACCTCCCAATACCTATACACCGCAATGCCCTTCGGTGACATTTCAAATTCTTAATTAAAGGCTAGAAAACAAGCCTGGAAATTTCCTCCAACATTTCAGCACGGATAATTTACTTTTCACACGTGCCTTTTCATCCAAGCAGTTCCGCTGTACACAAATGCTAAATAATGCTTATTAACCGCTGAGAAAATATTACGGCTTAAATAACTCCATCTGATATGTGACTTCACAAAATGACGGTGGTTCATGTGCTCTTAACAGTGAAAGCATTGGATGCCAAGTGAGGCGGCGCTGCTACTGATAGCAGGAGGTCATAAAATTAATACTGATGATAACACCACAAGTACCAGGTGTGAGGGTTTAGGCTGTTATCGACTACTGATTCACAACCTACTCCTAAACCTTTTGCCTTTTATCTTATATTTCTCTGCACTTGCCAGAACCCAAGTGGGTATATTCGGAATATTCCTATTGCCCGATTTTGAACCCATCCAAACCCAAGCAGTTCTTGCAACCTATATTCCCAGAACTTCACTGCAGACCAGAATACAGACGGGGAGGTTGGGGGGGGGGGGGGGGGGGGGGGGGGGGGGTGGTGGTGGGCGGCTGTTGAAGTTTTCATTTAAAAATGGACTCACTTTGTTGCCAGTAACATGTTTTTGCGCGTCACTTGCTCGTTGGGATCGGAGTGTTGTCGGTTGACGTACTCGGCTATTGCTTTGGCTGGGAACTCCGTTTCGCAAACGTAACCAAAATCCCGGGCAAGGTGCACGGCTTCACCTGGGCATGGAAATGAATGACATGTGCAAAATGTAGGTCGATCCTTTAAACCCAATGTTAACATTGCAATTGATTCTAATGATGGTAGACTGATACGACATGCAAACTAATGGCAGCGACCGCTCTCCAAATGTTTAATAGAATTGTTTTACATATTACATTTAAAGTGCTTCAAAGCTCATTTTATGACCCTGTAAAAGGTAGCTGCCTTTTTACTCGCATTATTGAAATTTGGTTGGAGCTGCATATTAAGACGATTAACTTTAATGACAGGACTTACATAAAGAAGACACATATTAAGTTGTTTGCAGATTTGTTTGAAATGATCTTTTTACCATTGGTACAATGCAGCAGAAAAAAATGGAAGTGTCTCTTTAAATATTTAGATTGCGTGCACTATAACTAACATCCCTACACTACAGTCCAGCTTCTTTCAGCATCTTAATGTAAGGAATAGTTCAGAACTACCCTGCTGGAACCTTCATAATGCCATTTGTCACAAACTAAATATTTGAAGCATGCAATAAAAAAAACTTGGAAAGCTTCAGTGAGTCATTTAACGACATTACGAGGAGCTAAATAGTGAACTGGATAGGATATCAAATAAATTGACAATATCTCTTTTGTTGTCATACATTCAGTGCCAGTTCAAACCATGTCTATGCAACATCCTCTCGCACACAGCCTGTGTTCCGTAAACCCAAAGCAACTACACAACAAAGCATATTGTAGTTATACCGGGCAGAAATGGCCGTTTGTGATTTTTCACATGTTGGCTCATAAACATTACAGCGGTATGGTTCTCGTGACCCAGACTGGCTTTAGACGGCACTTCATAAAAGGATGAGTCGTGTGTGGATATGTCTGAACTTCTGTCGATTGTAAAAAAAAGACTGCCTGTAGACGAACTGCAGTTTAACTACACTTAAAAAAAATAGAAGCAGTTCATTGACCAGGCAAAAATATAACAAATCCGCTTGGTTAAAAGAAAACATGATTGAAATCAAATGCACGTGCCGTTCGATGCAATGCACCATAAATAATCAACATTCCGGACGATTTACCATGTTTTTATCATTACAATTAGTTAGTCGATACAATGTTAAAATAATATACGGTTCCCCGCGACTGCAGACTAAACACTTTGGAAAAAGAAGAACTTGCAAACAACAAACACATATTTGTCAGTTTCTCTTAAACAGCTCGGGTACATCAGTCTCTAGAACCCTGTCTTTTTGTTGATTTCAAAGCCTTTGGTTTTAATTTCCTGAACCAGTTGGGTTTTACTGCAGGGCTTCCTGCTATTAGCCAGCACCGGAAGGACGCATGCGCCAATTAGTGCTTCAAAGGCACAGTCCAGTAACTCGTTTCCATAAAATGGAACAGATCATAAACAATAACAACAGGACACAGTCCAACAGCCTGGCCCTTAGAAATCCAACTGGTCACACATTCATCAGCAAACCATCTACGCGTGAATCCACTCCTGGCTAATTATAACCCAGAACCATAATCAGATTAATGATTTTCTTTAAGAACCTCTCTCCATACTATCCTGACACACTGGTCTATTGTAACCATATTACAACCTAGACCCTGGGCACAATGAACATCAATTATAAACAGATACACAAACGCTTTTCACTCTTAAGTCTGTTTTTTATACATCCAACGAGGAAAATACTAAGTCGTAAGGTTTGGATTTATCCTCTAACCAAATAATGGATTGGGATAATCCGTTGATTATCTCACTCTCCAAACCAGGTAAATTAAAATATTTTCTATAGCCTCTGTGCTGCATCATATTTTGTAGCTCAACAGTCCTGGAGACAATATGAAGGCAGACCGTTGACTTTGGGTCCATCATTAGCACTTCATTCGCATGATGTTACTTCAGGCATTATACCAAATGCACAAAGCAATCCATCCACGCACCACCTTCTCTACACCCCCGACCCGCGAAAAAAAAAGCGATTTGCAATCTTCCTACACTCCCTCAACACACGGAGCACATCCTCTAACCACATCTGGTGATCTCAGGCCCCCTCTTCACTCTTCTAATAACTCCGGCGGAAACTTACTGTATACATTCTAAGACAATCGTTGCAATGTTCGGTACTAAAGCGGACTCTTGTTACTTTTCCTTCTTTTCTGTCGGCACTTTGAAGGGTTAACACAAGGCAATGAATGCTGTATGCCGGTGCGGATTACATAAGGGCACGTGGTCCCACAAAAACAAAATTTCCCGCTCCCTCCACAAACATCCCAAGTTAACACTGTGCCTTTATCCTTAATAAGGAAATGCAATAAAATCCACTTACCCTCAACAAGTGATGTTAATAGCGTTACATTGGCAGCTTTGCGTCTACCGGCTGGTAAATTTAATCCAATTTTGTCTAATTTTTCTCTTAATGATCGTCCTCCATTTTTAGATTTCGCTCTATTACAAAAAAAATAGAGGGGAGCTTTTGGTTAAATTGCAACTGCATACACATCCTGTAACTAAAGTCTTTATACGTATTATTCTAAAGTGTTAAGACTCTCGCTGCAAATAAAAATTGAAACATGCTCACTTGGGAATTACAAAGCAGTTTTCAAACAAATCTGTGATTCCAAAAATACTTTTCATTTTAATGCACACCTTTGAAATTCTAAAAACTTTCTGTATTCGATTTTTTGAAATGATTTGATAAAACTGTTCTAGCGGATCCATCTCGTGTCATCGAAAGTGTGAAACGGCTTTAGTAAATTCTGTGCAAAGCTGTATATAACAATTATACTTAACACTGTTAAAATATATGTGTAAAGTTGTTCATGGAAGTATGTGCTGGTCTTAATTTATTTCAGTAACGAGTGGCTGCTTTTCAAACTATTGATCAGTTCGGTGCAACAGAGCATTTGTGTCTGTGTGCACAGATGCAAGAAAAAAGACAATATGCTTTGCAAGTATTATCAAAATGTAATTGTGGTTGTTGGAATTAAAAATAATTAGCAAAAGGCGAAAAATAAAGAATGGCAACATTGCTGAAATATTTTAACTGTGAAATCTATGAGATTTTCCCTGTTGTGTGTGCAGTCTTGTGTTTTCACCAAGTTGAGCTGGTTAGGAAGATGCCCAATAGCCCTCACCTCCTCAGCACTCCGCCCAGTAACGAAGCATTGAGACACTCAGGCGGAGAGAGGCGTCTCTGCACTTCCGCCACCGTCACCTTGTACTTTGATGTTGAACTGAGGAGGGAGAGGCGACCCGGAACTGAACAGAACACCTCGTTTGGGTTCGCAACCCCTCCAAAGAGCCCGTCCTTATTAACTGAGATCGAGGTGACAGCCCCACTGTGTGACTTGGATAGGGACATGGGACCTGAAAGAGAAGTATCATACAGATCAGTAACCCACCCCATGGCTAACAATGCATAAAGTAACAAAAAGGTGACTTTACAACTCTCCGCAGTGTTGGTCCCCACTAACCCTACAACTCCAACCTCTCTGTAAGTTTGTCTGCACGCGGCGAATTAGATTTTATATAAGAGTGTATCAGGCCTTTGTCTTATTCATGGGACACACTGTCATCAGAAGCAGCATCCGCTGTGCACATTAATGCAATGTCGCCTGAACAGAATTGTACTTTTAGATTGTATATTTTAAGACAAACATAAAATGAAACCTGATCAGTTGAGCGTTCAGACCAAATTGAAGTGAACCACGTCTTTATTATATGCACATTCTTTCCAAAGTTAGCTTGCTAACTGCATTTTGCTGCCAAGGCCAATTTCGAAACGTGTCAATATCACAGTAAAGTCATTTCCATTGTGTAATAGAAAAAATACTCCTGTGATTCAACACAACATAAATAGATTCCTTGTTTGGCAAGTCAAGAATGAACTCATATTCTAATATATCCGTGTCACACGCTTAAATCGCTAACACTGTTTTAAAATGTGCTCCGTCCTTATTTGTGTTTAGAATTATTTGTTAAATTAATTTCGAAGCATTTATTTTGCAATAATGTAAGCAAGGCGCGCTAGCTGCTTTTATACTGTTTTATTCTAATAGCATTTCAATTCCGTTGCAGTCTGCATCTGGACTTGCATCCTACAACACTCAGCACGGGAGGAATTATTATTGCTTCTGTCGGCTAAACGGACCGACACATACCGGAACATCAGCAGATCAACTTCTAACCTCAATTTATCAGCTCATTGCAACAACAACAACAAAAAAAAGATGTAATTGGCAAGAAATTAATGTAGCCGTTTTCGCGAAACAACCTGCATTCAGTCAATGGGCTCTTCTAAGCGTCCGGAATAAAAATGAACAATTGTGGAATTCTGATCAACAGAGCCGAATTAGACTAAACAATGCAATGCATCCACCAAATTTCTCCTTCACTCTGGAGAACGAACCAGTGCAACAATATAGTTCATTTTTTTTATTGCCTGACTGTCTAAAAATGTAGGCTAGAGATCTACACTGCATTTACACGTCTCCCCCATAAAAAAGCACCTTTGCAACGCAATCAACTGCACTGCTTAGGGGCTCTCTTTATGCCACTGGAAATCTACTCTAGATCTTTGAAGGCGTCGAGTTCCTAGTTCCGGATAGATCACTTGTGACATTAATAGCTCTGGGGAGGCTAACAGAGACAATAGGAGTTAAACGAACTCTTGAGATTACTAATAAAAGAGCCAATTATCATGTTGACGTGGAAAGAGCATCTCTTAAGATTTATCCCTTGCACATGTAATTTGACGTGACAAAACCTGGAGAAGCAGAAAGATGAAACTTAAACCATTTAATCGTAGACTGCAGTTTTACGAATTAATGTGCACAAACGCACTATTGCATGCAACCCCAATTCGAATCAAATCATTTCTACAGCAACATCTCAATAAGCATCTTAGCAAGGGAAGCAGGCGGCTCTTTATGAAGACTAGGCTAAGAATGCATACTGCCCAAGCAAAGCTCCACAGAAATAAATACATGTCCAAACGCACATGACTAACCAGACCCTCAAAAGCATGTAACGCCAATCGACAGTATAATTGCTTCTGCAAGTTCGGGCATTTGGTTTGATTTATATGCTCCCTAATTCCTTTGCTCATTAAAGGAGCACAACTGTAAAGAATTCCTTAAATCCACACCAACGTGGTTATTTTCTGTGAGCGTTCCCGCTGCACCAAAATTTAAACAGCCAAGGGTTATGTAGCGTCCCATCGTATCTCTCTTTCTCTTAATTGTCTCCATTCCCTGGTTTGTCATTAGTCGCTGCATTACAACAAAACTCCAATAAAGCAGTTGGCCTCTGTCAACGTCTGTACAAAAGCGTTGGATTTGAAAGAAAAATAAATAGAACTTGCCTTTTTTAATAACGGTGTGGTCCTGGATGTTAATGCCTTGGTCATCAACATGCTGAAATGGAATTTTTAAAATAATATTACTATAAAATTGTGGAAATAAAGACGGTGGACAGTCTTTGCCATGGCAGGAAGTGCATGAAACTGAGTCACGTTAGAAGTTGTTAAAATCCACCCAGTGCCTGGCACATTCCTCTGAATAAATATGATAATGCGTGCATTAACCACAGCATGATAATTCCCGTTTCCTGTTCAATACATCATTTTGATATTCGTTGTAGTATTTTTATGTGTTTGGTAAAAGGCTGGAGTTCTGAGAATTGTTTGTTTGATAATTTCCCTTTGTGAGGTAAAATGTATGTGTGTGTGTGGGGGGGGGGGGTTGGGGAGGGCTGGGTTGTACATCGATACACTGCCCAACCCCACCAGTACTTTTCCCCCAGAAATGCATTTGTCCTCAGCTTTTATTAGTTATGGGGACCATTAAGTGAGAGCAAATCTGCTCATTGCAACATCGACATGCAATACAGTGCCGGAATATGTTTGCCAATTTGACACGAATTCTACCGAGACTGAGCGATTGGCAATCTCCGCAGAACAGCCAGTTCATTTACAAATACCAGTCACTTCCAAATCGCCGCTGCAATCTCAGGAACCGACCTAGCATCATTCATTCAGCTTTGATTCTCCCCCTTTGTTATTTATTATTGCAACCTCCATCTCCAGCTTCCCACTACATTATCTCCAGACTCCTCATTTTGTTTTTTTTTCAAACTGCGGTTCAGACACATGCAACCTGCCCCAATTGTATTTTTTTTAATTTAAGCAGGTTTAGTTTTAAATTATTTCTTAAAATCAACGCTGGAACTGTCTCTATTAACCATCCATCGAAAATGATCAACAGCGTGGCTCGACCAATTGAGATTCTGTGCTTTTTGTAAAAAAAAATCTAGGAGCCGCTTTGCTTAAAAGGTTTATAATCCAGGAGTCTATATACTTTAAAAGGTTTAGAAAAGAATATATATCCCCGTTAATCGTGGCTAAAGGCGCTAATCGCTGGTCTAACTACAAAAATGTATAAAATTGGCACCACTTTGACAGTCTGAAGAATTGACACCAGAGTGTTAAAGAGGTTTCATTATAATAATTACACTCCAAAGCGGGAAGCTCCCCTACAACACTGAAATACAAATACTGGACAATATTTCACCATAGTGAGGACTTTTTAATTCCTGATTCACACAAACACACTCACACCAAAATAAGCTGAACCATTTACATTATTTTTTTCCGATTTTCCTCTTCTACTTTTTTTAGCAACCTATTATGATTTTATTGTTAAATGTTCTCCCAGAGTAGCGAGACCGCATATCATACAGTTAAAGCTGTATTTTAGGCTTGTTTACAGCAGATTTTTGTTTGTGTGTGTGCGCGCGCGTATGTGTGTTAAAGAGCCAGTCACATTTAAGCAAAGTATGGCCGCAGGTATTAAGTGGAATGTTGAACAGCTTTCAATCGCACTAAGCATTCATAATGAGTATTTGTTTGGAAGTGAATGCATGATGGTTTCTTGCTTATGAATATTTTACGAGAGCTTTGAGATCTGCATTTTTGTTAAACGAAATTAAAAGTAGTGTTTCGAAACAAAACATTGCCTCAAACTAAGCCGACCAACAGGGCGGTTGGTTTTCATTTTACGCGTCTTTTGTTTGCAAGATAAGCAATATCTACTTATAAATATTTCAGATTATCATTGAAGGTAGAAATTCATATTGTGATATAACCTGGGAATTCAATTTCCCTCTTCACTGAATAATGGTCAATTTAACACAATGCAAGCATATGCCCTTTGTATTTTTACATGCACCATAATAATAACCCCACAATGAGCAAAGGAGATGAATTTAGCTCTAGTACATAAGTGCAAGTAATAAAACGTCCCTTCTTTTCTCGGGAGAGGGGGAATTAAAGCATCTTCAGAACGATTTAAAAATACATATTTCTCATCTATGAAGCATTCCAGAAAGTACAGATTGAAATAAATCTTTACTGCCAAGTTGAAAGATTGACTAAGACACACAGTACTCTGTACTCTGGTGGGAGCTAATTGTTTACAAATTGCAAACAAAAAGTTAAAACGGGAACGTTCAATTTAATTAAATGAAGAACATAAATATCTATTTTGGCTATTGAAAATAATGATCTGTTTGTATTTAATGCATAGTAGCAAATGTGTTATGGAGTATTCTTACTGCATTTTTGTTGGATTTATGCTGTCTTATAACCAGATATAAAACAGCTCTCCAAATGGTTTGACTTCACTTTGAAATTCTAACTGAAGATCAATTCTTCGCCAAAGCAAAACTAGGGGGGAGGAAACGCCCTCTCAGATTTGAAAATATCTCATTAAACAGCGGGGGGGGGGGGGAGGGGGAGAAATTGGGAGGGGGTTGAAATGAAATATACAATAAAACTCCCATGGGCTGCTAAGAAGTTACCTGTACATCCTCGATGGCGTGTGCGATGCTGTGGATGGGTAATGAATCTCCAAGGCCGGAATCGAGTCCGTGGGTGCTGTGTAGTAGGACCTCAGGCCGCCGGTAGTCTCTCCGTGGGTCCAAGCCAGCCAGCTGCGGCAGAGCGCGGTGTTGGTGCAGGATGCCGGCTTCTTGGTTCTGTCTCTGCGGCCAGGTCGGGTGCTGCGGCTGCGGCTGCGGGTGCAGAGAGTTGAGCGAGTACGGGTCGTTCACATGGGAATAAGGGTCCTGCGATTGCGGGTAGATGGGTTGGTACGGTGGAGGGAAGTAAGGTGGCTGGAAATCCGTGTTAGGGGTGTGAGACAGCGGCGGGGCGGTCGGATATGGAGACTGGCTGACTGTCCCTAACTGGGGCAAACGTGGAGTCCCATTACTGGTTCCATCGTGTCGATCCTGCAACGAAATCAGACATTAAGATGGCATTAAAAACAATTTCAAAAATCATTGCTGGCTATGCACATTCGTTCTGTTTGCATCTTTGCAATCACAAGTTTTAACCGTAACAGGAATACGTGGTAAGTGGGGGGCGAATTCAGCAAAATATTATTCCACAGGGTTCAAAATCGAAAGTGCTACCAGTTGGGGTTGGTTTAAATCTAGTGGCATCTCACTGTAACTCACCATAGCCGAGAAACTGTGCACTAACATCTGCGGACAGTCTGATCTGAGCTCGTCAGGGGGAAAAAAGAGAGAGACCTAGAGTGGAAAATTGGAAAAAAACAGTCCAGTACTATACAACTACAACACGAGCACAACGCCGGGAAGTCACATGCAGGAACAAGGGAGCGGAATCCATCAGCACTTGAAAAATGTCTTCATTGGGAATAACACACATTTAAAAAAAATCACATTTGTGTCTAGTTTCAGGGCGTCACGTCGATAGATTTTTTTTCAAACTTTTTCCTCTCTCTCCTCCACTAACGAGGAGCAGCGGCTTCAAGTCCGCACATAATAGCAAATATTCATGACTATTAATATTACACGAATACTTAATAAGGGAAGAATGGTCGGAAATCAAGCGTGAAGCGAGGAAGCAACTGAAGGCTGTGTCTGTTATAAATGACGTCCATTGAATAAAGATTCAGTGTATCTAATCAGAGAGAGAGAGGGAGAGAGAGAGAAGAGGGGGACACACCGCTGGGTCTGACGAATCACAGTGAAGAGGAGAACATTTTAAAGTGATCGAGGGTATGCGAAAGTGAGAGAGAGAGAGGGAGAGGGGGAAAGGAAAGGGATGGAGATAGAGACATAGAGAAAGAAAGGAACGAGAGAGAGAAAAAGAGAGAGGGTGACACGAGAAGGAATTTGCACCTCGTTTTCGTGTGAAAATCCAGAGAATGCTAGAGGCATGTCGGCGGGCACTCGTTTCCTGACTGGCGAGAGGCTACCGGGGCTCTCAGCTCTCTTCCTTTTGAGATCTTTTCCCGGAGATGTGTTCTGCCCTGATCTTGGGTCACTAGTAGCCTGGTCCATCGTACAATGGGTTAAAAGTTAAGAGACAGAGGGAGCAACAGAGACACTATGGAGTCTCCGGAGCCCTCATTCGCTTCCACGCACTTCTACGCAAGCTGCTCCCTACAGCGATCCTGAAAAACACCACTTTTGTCTAAACTCAGCTCGAAGCCAGTTCCAAATAAACGGATTTCAGCTTTGATCGTTAACTCTCTTCGCCGGAAGATCGCGCCGATCCTTCATAGTTTTCTCTGCTCTCTGTTTTTTTTTAACTTTTTTAAATATAAAAAAAAGCCTTCAGTTCCGGGGGAGGGGGGGGGGGGAAAGTGAAACTCAAGGACTGTCTAGCTCAGCTCCTGGAATGAGCTGTCTTCCAGCCTAGCTCCGTAAACCCGTTCGACCGGCTGTACAACTACAAAAACCAACTCCCCCAAATACTGCCTAGCAAACTCTGCAGATCAACTTTCTCAATCCGGGTATAGTCACGGCCTTTAGCCATTACCACCTTACTGTCTGGTGCCGCTTTCACACACGCATACGTACACACACATATTTACGCAAATCCTTTAATCATAACGGCAACCCGGTTTTTTTGTGCAGATTTCAATGTTTTTACTGGGCGGTTTGGGGCGGAGGGAAGGGAACGAACGTTTATTAACAAATGCAGACGGGTAGAAATTTTACTACAGAAGTTTACTACAAAAACATGCACTGAGTTCAGCTACGTCAGAATTCGCTACATTGCTTTATGGCAATACTGTGATTAACTTAACATTTTTAACATTTTAATGGTATTTCTACATCGAAACCGTCGTTTACCAACTGCCCTTTTTAAATATTTTATTTTAAATATCTACAAACGAAAGTTTGCAGCCAGATTTATCAGTCGGTGGTATTTCAGATTTTTTTTTAAACCTAATGATCAGATTTCTCAAACCTCGTTTTTTTTTTGCATTGTTTACAAGCGGGAGCTAGTGACACGCAATACGTATGCACAGAACAATCCGAGGTTGCATTATCAAGCCGAATGTGTGAATGCATCAGTTTTTGTTTTCGCTTCATCTATTTATGGAAAATTGTTTAATGCTTAAAGAAATCCTTTGCAATATTTGATTTACGTTGGATGTGATGTATAGATGTTTTGTTCCCTCGGCGGTGCATTGAAAACTGCGTTTTATTTTTTTTAAAGCTAATATAAAATTTCTTACCTCACACTCTTCATATTTGATATTGTCCGCTAATTTCCACAGCATTCTCATGGATTGGTGTAAAAGTGGCTGGCTGGGTGTATCAGAAAGCGGACAGTCCTGTATAGAGAGTGTGTGTTGGTTTAGAGCTCTGTATGTGCTCTGAGATCTCCCTCTAATGGTCGATCGAGTTCGCCTCTCAGCTCTTTAGTAACTCGCTAATAACAGCCCAATTAGCATATGAACGCCAGCCAACACTCATGCAACCGCATTACTGCTCCAATGGACACAGGTATAGAGCTTTGCCCTGTCGACTGGTAATGGACGTCAACATAAATACATAGTGAGGTGCACTGCACTTTATACATGTACATCGAGCCATTTGTTACATTGAATTGGAATCCCAAATTGTTAAATCCTAACTTATGGACTATTGTGTCAATGCGCAGAAACTCTTTCCCCAACAGAAATACCGACGATGATTCAGTAGTTACTGTATACGATGATACTTTCCCAAGTGACTCATCATCGTATTGAAACACAGGGGGCTCGATTGTTTAAAGTACTATAGCTTACTTTTTAATAAGAATAACTAACCTCGATGAAATGCATTTTAAATTTTTGCTAAGTCTCCACATTAGTAATAAATATATGTATTTTCAAGCAGCTCTTAGTGTTGTACTCCTTTATGCATCAAGCAGCCAACTTCATTTCATGTTGTGATCTAATAAATAAATGGATTTAACATTTATCCATTTTACAATGGGTGTGTTTAAATAGATTATGAACTGACAGCGATTTCATTACCCTTGCTATTTTTACATCATCTCCCCGGGGAAGTTCAGATGGAGCAGGTAAAGAAAATCCAGTTTTTATCACCATACAATTTATTTCTAGGAGACTTTCAGCCTATTAGAACGGCGGAATGAAGTGGTGCTAAAACGCATTGTTAATCAGATGCTTTCCGTAGCTGTCTTCTGTCGCATCCCTATGAAACAGTGAGTCTGCTCAGGAGAACTTCATTCGAAATTCACCTCTCTTTGATTTTTCCCAGCTTTAAATAACAACGAGTAAAGTGTGGGTTTACCACCAATTGATGTGGAAATCAGGTTGTTATGTAGCTATTTAAGGCCACGCATAAACAGAGACTTAAAAGCAAAGTATTTGGAGCCAGCGCCGTCTTCCAAATCGTTTCGCTGTGTTTTACGTAGAAGTTATTATCATAATAAATAGCTAATTGACTTTGAATTATGAATTGAGACGCAAGGTCTTTCTTCCAAGGTGACAAAGTGTGTAAGGATAAAACTCAGTGCAGGTAATCTGTGTGGCCAGATTTAGGCGTCGTTTTTAGTTAATCTTCATTACCATTTTTGGTGGAGCTCCGGGATAAAGATGTCATCAAAACCTATTGTCTTTAATTAGAAGACCCGAAATATCAACCGCTTCAAGATACCTCGCTCCAAAAGGCCAAATCCTTTGATACCCGATGAAAAATAATTTCCACCCTTGTCTTGTGCGAGAATTACAGCAATGCGGCTAAAACGAGGTAAAAGTCTTTTGCTTAGACCTAAATATATATTTTTAAATATAATCACTTGTCTATCGAGCTAACATAACGCATTCACAAACGCTCTGTTCACCTGGTATATACCTTTTCTTAATACTTTCGTTTTTCAGAAGGCACTTACAAACAGTACCACTTCGTTTTCAGATTTTTAGGAAGTTTTTTTTAACCTGCTCACGTTCAGTTGTTAAGTATTTATTCAGGACCTGTCGTTTGCATTACATGTTTGCATTTGTAGTTATTTCAGGTCGAGAGGAAACAAAATGACCCGAATTAAAACTGATATCTATTTGATATAATTAATGGTCAAGGCAATATCAGGCAGTGCAAATTTATCTATGACCAAACGCCTGTTGATTTAAAGAACGTATAATTACCTGATTCCTGTTACTTTTGCTTAAATAATATATTGGACTATAAATTATTATATGGTATTAGTTTGTTGTAAAGTCGAAATTATTTTGAGAAAATAATTTCTTTACCGGAAAGCTCATTAGGACTTACGTGCAAATAGTCGGCTCATTTTCTATAGAATTAACCTCTGAGGCACTAGTATATGAAAATGCAATGAATAATTAAATGCAATGTTGCAGCTCAGTGGAAACAACTTTAACTGAATAGTTTGGTTCTCGTTTTTGTGAAACTATTTGAGAGTTTAAAAAAACTGAAAATTACTCGAACCGCCCTTTCCCCTCCCCTCCCAAATTGCTGTCATTTTAATTAAATGGAAATCTATGCATCTAACCATAAGGAGGCGCGGGTCCCTCGTTAAAATAAAGGCCGTTGATTTTCAGTATGGAAGAAAACAAAATCGCATTGGACTATTCGGTTAAAAATCTTTACTGTTCCGAAGTGAGATCACACGCAATGAAATCCTCTCCTTACTAGTTTTAAATTTACTCTTAGATTTCTCTGCGCACCTGTTGCATTTTACACTGGCTATTACACGAAAACTTTAAATCTGTGCTATAAAAGCATGTAGTTGAAAAGCGCGCAGGTTAGAGGGAATTTTAAATGTCCAGTTAGTCTGTGACATGTTTAAAGCATTGGAAGCACCTGGTCTAAACTGAGCATGTGTTTTGGTTGTTTTGATAAGTTTTCGTTTCCCGGTATATAAAAATATTAAATAAACCATTGGTAGATACATCACAATATTGAAATACGTCTTCTTTGAAAACAAAAGAAAAAGCAGCTGCTGATATGTTTGTTCAATGGAAAAACAGATTTCAATAGATTCTGATGTTACTAGCACCAATGCTAACAATCAGCGTACCTCAAACTTTTTAAGTGGAGGTTACCTCGCTTCAGGTGATAGAATTCCCCCCCCCCCCCCATCCCACCCCCGCTTCTTAAGAACTTCCACAAGCTACACGCCAGTATGCTACCTCACCCTCACCTCCCATCCCGTCCCACCATAAGAGTCATTGATTATTGCGAAGTTTCAAACTTACTACACATAACTCCAACTCTTAAGCAGTCCGAATTTGGAAACTTATACATTTAATGCAATATTTCAATTCAAGACCGGAATCACCGACACACTATTTCATCCTAATCTTTAAATTCTGGGCAATTTTTGAGCTGCACAACTATTAACACAATTTGTAGAGAGTAAAGTGTAGATAGGTTTTACAAAATTGTGTTTACCTAATATTGTTGTTTCACTTAGAGTTAAAAATTTCAAATGTTTGGCGTAAATATTAAACCTCATGCTTTATGCCCTTACAACTATAATTGATTACCATGTAGGTCTTTCATAAACTTAAAATTAAGTACGTGATTTGCAATTAGTCTGCAAATACATATCAATTGATTTTTACGTGTCTTAATTACGAATAAAAATATAAAAGAAAATTGTACATTCATTTTATTCAACGTGGCATACCTGTCCAAGATTAGCAGCATTGGTCAATGAAATGCCACTCAAATGAAGCAAGTATTGAGATGAAATATAAAAGCAGACCTTAATCTTTCTTGTTTTTTTAATCGCACTGTAATTTGCTCCAGGTTGTAGTATGACCATGGCTGTAATCGTGCGTTTTCTACAAATCTAGAAAGCTGCGTCGGGAGCAAATTGACTACAAATTCATGCAAAACACAGAAGGCAAAGGCAAAAGGGTTTAGGGCATATTGTAAAAGCAAGTCTTTGCACAGCCCAAAGCAAAAAAAAATTAACAGATCATGTATTTAAAACTTAGATAGTTTTTATCTGAATAGAGCTGTTGGGAATAATTAAATCCTCCTCTTATTCAACCGCAAACTACTTACAAGTATATCTCACTTATGTCAACCAGGTAAATATAAGTACTGGTAGAAAGTTTGGATTTAAGGACTTCAAGTTCCCAGTACTTCGCCCTAGGAGCTTGGATTTATTAATTAAATGTGTATGCACAACTGAGGTACTACTTAAAGAGCAACTTTCAGCAGCTAGTGAAACATAGGTTGCAATGTTCAAGCCGTGTAGTTAATAAGATTCTCCACATACCTGCCAGTCGCCCATTTTGCCCAGTATCGACATATTGCCTGGAGATGTCCGTCGTGTCGTCAAAGGATCTGCGAACTGTTGAGTAATTTCTCCTTTTACCTCTACAGAATCATCTCACCTGGTCATAAAATGCTGGGTGCCACCTGCCCGCGCCTGCGTACTCGTCAGGTATGTCAGAATCTAACAGCTTGCCTCAACACTGATGGATTTACAACAGACATATACCTCTGCGTCCAGAAGCTCCATCAGCCACCAGATCTCATCTTGACCAAGACACACACACACACACACACACACACACACACACACACACACACACACACACACACACACACACACAGAGCTATTCATGACTGCAGGAGCTCCACTGCAATGAATTTGGGGGAGTTTATTATTACCTGCAAAAGGCATCTTCAATTACTAGGAGTGTTGTGAAGTCTGTTTCAGATGATAGGGGAGGGAAAGAAAGCTCAGGTAGAAGAGTTTCAAAGCGTATCCAAAAGGTGCAGAGATTGCCACAAATGGATAGAAAACACAGAGGGGAAGGAATCGACTTCAACAAGTGGTTGGAACGTTTTATTTTTCGCTCTCTCTTTGCTCCTTTTTCGCTCTTATGTTAACTCCGTACGAATATAACAAAAGGGACCCATGTGTCGGATTGAGATCCACTTCGACCTTCGACGTCCTTTCTACAATCGAACTCGTGTGCACCTTTCTTTGTTTCTGGTCGTTGGCGTTGGAATTTGTTGACTGTTCTTTATTTTGTGTAAATTACTGTTGCTCGTCAATTTTGCGCTTGGATTTGCTTATGCCATTTTTAAAAAAAGTGTCTCGACAAAATGTTATCAGCATTTAAACATTAGGTTATGTTGTAGGACACAACTGCATATGAAAGTTCAGAGGTGCGGTTTGGAGTGCAGAGTAGTCAATCTAATAAAGAAATTGAAACCATCAGTTTTAAATGAAAACATGATATTGGCCCCGTATTGTAAGTAATACGTACATAAGTAGTAGTACATGATTATAGAGAAAATAATATTCACTAACAACATTATAGCTAAATTAATCTTCCACCTTGCTGCTAATTTTACCTAAACCATTGTGCATGTGGCAGGTGTTCTACATTAACTTTAAAACTGTTCTGTACTAATCTCATGGTGTTCTAGTACTGATTGGTTTTTATTTTAAAAATAAGTCTACTTTCTGGTACACTAGTGGCCGCCTTACAAAAAATATTCATTCTTGGCTGGGTGTCATATCTTGATTACGTGGCTATTACAATAAAGCCATTCCTTAATCACTTAATCTAATTAGGACTAGTGGGTGCATTTGTGATTTCAGACAATTAGATATTTTTGTTTTGTTATTTTCTAACTTTTTAAAGGAAATTCCTTAAGTTAGCCTCATAATACGGGCGTACTTATTTCCAAAGCCTGCTTATGTTGGGTGAATGGATTGTTACAACTTTAAAAAGTCTATTAGCTCCTCTAAAGTTTCCCTTCGGTATCAGTTACACTTCATCGCACGGTATCAGGCCGATACCTATCACAGAAATGCAAAAGGTCACACAACATATTTGTGCATATCGTTGGCATTTATTCTTCTGTTAGTATATTTGGTATAGCCTTCTCTGTACGCAAACATATACCCCTTCAAAGTATTTACAATATGTGGATGGGCTCTTTTAATTGCATGGCCACTGTCTCCCATGGTACAGTTTTTTCTCAAGTTCGTCTTACATGCGTGTCATCATTAAGCGTTATATTTCTATTAGTCTTGTATTTTATTTCAAATGCATGCATTTTCAAAACCAAACTTATCAGTGGTATATTGACTGCTGGTGCTTATAAATCACCCTTGTAGATCAGCGGAAAATCTTTCTACATCATAAAATAGTTTGACTATTTCGTACTTCATGTACCATTTCAGCCAATGTTTAAGATCTAATCAGCTTAAAGGATATCCCGGTTAAGTGCCTAGAACTATTAAATGCAGAAATGTTATCATAAATCATTTATAACTTTTGGCTCATACTTTGTTAGTGTGTATTTCTGATGTAAAAATGTCACATTGCACCATCCCCCGGATTTTTACAGGACTGTCATATTAGTTCATTGAAGATTATCGTTCCCTTCGAAACTATTTTCAAGTGCAAGTGCACCTATGGATTAGATTAATTTATTTTTTATTCTGTCTCAGATTGTTTAATACAAGTAACCAGCAAATGTTAGATCTGACCTTAGCCAGTGAAATAAGAAATCTTCATCGGCAGTAATTACTGTAATTCTGTCTATAATATAAGCTGGTTGTGTGTGTAAGTAAATATTGCTAAGCCTTTCATAGATGAACACAGAAATATTCCCGTCTATTGAACTGCGTAATTGCAACACCGAAGATCATTACAACACTAAAGTTTAAGGATTCTCAGGTGCTGGAAATAATTAAATCGTATTTATTTTCTGAAAATCTAGGCATGAAAAAAGTTATATTTTGTATATATTAATTTTATATTTCACTTCTAATTTCAGAGGGCAGCGTGCACGCGGGTTATATACTGAGAGGAGGCGCTTGACTTAAGTAATGAAGCATGAAATGTGCGAATCCCCACCGGAGCTGCCAGCACTTAGAAAGATTATACTGGTCGGTTCAAGTTACCAGAATTAGTACAGCTCACAAATTAATTACAATGCTGGCATCAATTTATTCTGTTAGCGTTTAGAGAGGGAGAAAAAGAACCAGGGAAGCGAATCGTTGTTTACATTTTATTACCAGCGCCTTTTCCATGTTCTTGTGTAGGTGCTGGGCAGCGTGTTCAAAGTTTGTGATTAAACAGGAAACTTTCTGAAGTAATGCAGGACATTGACAGCTAGCGGGCTGGCAGAGTTTGCTACAGCAACTATTTGCTCAAAATATTTTAGTTATTCTGAATTACATTAGTACATAAAAGTATGCTGCTGCTTTTAATTACACAGCGACATAAAGGTCCGAGTAATGCTTTGAACTATACAATTCAGTTACATGGTGCATATTTACTGATAAAGTGTTCATCTGTATCAACAAGCCAGGGTGAGAGAAGGAGACAGAAAATGCTTGATATCCCTGCGCAGAATTGCCGTTGACTTTGTTGTTTTTTAAAGTATTATCCAAAATCTGGCAAGTGCCTAAACATTTAATCTAAGAAGAAAGTAAATATCAATTTGAAGCCTTCCATTCTATGAAAACAAATTGGAATTTTCTGAAATTGAGCCGTGTATTTTTTTTTCGTTATTGCGAGTGTTTTAATTTTTTTAGGTTGAACCCCGGATCAAATTTCGTTGGAGCACAGTGATCTGGGTGATCTGAAAGAAATCAAATAAAGGTAACTGCTGTTTCTCAGTTTTGCTTCAAACATGCAATTATAGGATGTAAATCTGAACTAGGAAGACAAGTCTGCGCGGAATTTATTCACGAATAAATACCTACATTGAACTCATTCTGGAACGAAACGCTTACACTGTCTTTAGCCAGCGCTGTGAATTCTCAGTGGAACTGAAGTGACAACGGCTCTGCACCATCAAGTCACAAATAGTAATTTTGAAGTGCAAATATGCAGCAATAAATAACACATTTCCGATAAGGATACTGTTCGACTTCAAAGTCAGATTGATCAGTTGTGAATCCGGATCTGCCTTACAAAAACATCCACCTTAAGATGCAACCAGATAATTCAGGATTTTATTTTGATGAGGCATTTCCCTCTCGCTCTCTCACTGCCCCGTTTCCTATTTTGTTGATGCAAATCTGAAGAAACGCGAGGTGTCTTTCTTCGTGGAATATCACGTTGACTGCAATTCATCCGCAAAGCAACGCGTTCGTTTACGCAGCGAGTTCTATGTCATACCCGTTGAGCCCCTACCCCGCGATTGATACCCAAAACGTCCTGAAGTTACTTAAATGAGAGCATCAACGCAGTTTAGAAGTTAGGAATTTCGATACTTCAGTAACAAAGTTATCTTATCGAGGACCAAATGCCCATGAGGCTTCGTGTGAGTTGTTACTTCAAACATTGGGGAAATATTCTTGGGGTCTTAAAACGGCCAACGAACACAAAATATATGTCCCGGTCAATACAATCCCTGAGATGTAGATAGAGAAACAGTAATTCCAGTAGCCCCCTTTTCAGAATACATCGAATAATTGTGCATACGCAACCGGGCACTTGGTATTCGCCGTTCCAAGGATTCATTATGGACTTAGAGCATGAAAATGAAGTGTGTATGAAGCCAATGATCAAAATATAACCAAACGGTAAACTTCGTCAAATTTATGTCACTGTAGATATTCGCTGGATCAATTGTACCCTGGAACGCGCCTATACAGAGCAACATCTGTTAAGGAATGTTTTAGAATAGTGGATGTGTACTTTAAAAAGTATTAAAGAATCAGTCTAACAGTTCCTGCAAAGCCTTTCCCATGTGTAACATCCAGTTTTACAGATTCGACTATCCTGGGGGTGGAGGGCAGGGGAGGCTGGAGTGATGCATTTTCACACTGCGGTGTCTCGCTCATTAGTTATCGGGAATTATTTAATACAGTCGAGCATGTATCAATGCATAGATTCAAGGCATTCTCCAGTAAAGTAGCGAAAACTCCTGGTTTGTAATTGGGAATGAATCGCCGAACGCAGTGAGTGCTTTCCCAATAGATCATTATATGTGCATCCAGTTCTGTAGCAACATCGAACCTCACAGGTGCACTTTATGTGATGGTAGTATGGGGGACTTTTTATCCATATAAAACAAGCATATTTCCATATTTTGTGAGAAAAGACATACCTAAATGTGTCTATGCATGTTGGCATATACTTTCCAAGTAAGCATCACTCATGTGTCTAACGTGCAAGCATCTCTCTATTCATTAAGTAAATATGGACATACTCATCGTCAATCTGCCAGTTTAAATTTATAGAGTATTCTGTACACTGCCGTCTATACCCTTCAATGTATCTGTAGTCACCTCTGTTTTGAGCGCAGGTGCACATTTACATACAGGTAAGCATATAGCGTAAAGGGAGGCGACGGAGAAGGAATCTATTAACATAAAGTCTATGGTAGCATTCTGGGAAGATTGATCTTGTGAAGAGTTGTGCGTGGAGGTGAAGGGGTGAGGGAGGGAGGGGCAAAGTAAGATTTCCCCCAAAGATTGACGAGACTTCCCGCTCCATTCTACCACACATCTGCCCCAATGATAAACACTTACAGCTATTGCCACTTGCAAAAATGTGCACGAGCCGTCTGAAGATAGCAACATTCATAAGTCGACAGTCCCAGGGAGGCTTTTTTCTGAGAGAGAGAAAAATAAGATAGGGTTTCTTCAGTGAGGATGCTGGAACTGACAGATAATAAAGGACGTGTCATTTTTATTTTGAGTTCTGCTATTTTATCGGCGGCGGGAAGGCAAGGTGGAGTGAAAGCCACCTCAAATGATAAAATATCTATTTCCAATTCGCTAGCGTTCTCAGACATGCACATAACAGCTTCTGCTGATTACGGCTGGATGCAATGCGGAGCACATTCTGCTGAAGCACAGTGTGCCCTCTAGCGATAACAGCCCGGGAGCTGATTATAATCGGGCGCAGCGAGCGATCAATGCAATCGCATCTCAAAGAAATAAACTTGCATTTCTTTAGCACATTTCACGTCCCCTTTGTCGCCAATAAAGTAACTTTGCAACGAATTCATTGCAGAAATTTCAATGTAGAAAGCACTCCAACAATGGAAAAATGCTGACAATCAGAACTTTGTGTTTGACTACATTTTAGGGGATATTTAAGACAATGGAAATCCAGTACAAGATATACAGCGGGTGGACGCGGTGTGGAAACTCGAGACCAGCTCCCTGCTTCTCTTCTCGCGTTGATGGACAACTTCGTGATCATTTAATTGGCCAGCTTTAGTCAAATGAACTACTTAGACACGGTAGTGATGGAACAGAGACGGTCACCAACTCAATATTCCCGCTGAATATGCCGAACAGACACCGTGGGTACCCTCGGTAATGTTTGAGTCTTATCCTGCGGGAAAGGACCCAACATCGCCCCCACTAGTTTAACCCCGAGGCAGAGAAACAGTTAGCCGTGCAAAAAGGCAAGGACATGCACAGGTGTGAGATGTATCCAGTCAGAGGGTGGGTCGTTTTTGCAGCGGATGCGTCGATATTCTGGGAACATGAACGATTTCCATTGCAATCCCGTGAAGTCCACGTGGGGCGCAACAGATGTGTGTGACCACAGAGCAAACGCTCCAAAACATTGGAAAAGCGATGAAGCTGACAGATAAGATGTCCTCACAGAATGTCAGGGTGATAATGTGGAGGGAAAAATGACAGATAACTGGAAGAGGAACTGGGAGAGATTCATGTAGAATAAAGGATGAGGGTTAGAGGAAAGAAACGATCCATAGAAACTGGAAAGATTTTTAACACATTAGGGATAAATGAGGGAGAAAAAGACATTGAAGCAGGGATGAGGAACACTAAGAGATAAAACAGAGATGCAAAGTAACTGGTGTGGCGGTGAGAGACGTTCAGAATTAAGAATAGTTCAGAGAAAGAATCTTATACAACCAGCGATCTTGCAGCGAACTAAAGAACACAGAACAGTACAGCACAGGAACAGGCCCTTCAGCCCACAATGCTTGTACCGAACACGATGCCTAATTAAACCTATCTGCCTGATCATGGTCCATATCCCTCCATTCCCTGCATATTCATATGTCTATTTAAAAGCCTCTTAAGTACCACTATCATATCTGCTTCCACCATTATCCCTGTCAGCCTGTTCCAGGCGCCCACCACTCTCTGTGTAAAAAACCTGCCCCACACATCTCCTTTAGACTCCCCCCCCCCCCCCCCCCCACCACCATATATAGATCATAGAAGCATAGAATTTTGGTTTGAGAAAAAAAAGAGATAAGCATAACAATAATGCAGAAAAATTCCCTCCCTACTTCTTAGGGTGTCCTTTGGACTCAAGGATGACTGTTTCCACTCTGGTTCTGTGGGTTCTGTGGGCTCATGAGGACAATGTGGGAACTGTAGATTCTTCCACAGAGGGCATAGGAGATGGCTGATGGAGTGGGTGTGTTAAAAGTTTGTGAGGTGGTGCGCTCCTTGTGCTACTTACTCTGGGTTTCCGTGTGCTCCTGATGGACAGGCTTGAGGTTCTCAACACCATCGTGCATGCTGTTTCTCTGCTTTGAGTAGTCATGGGCCAATCCACCCAATATTTCCCATTTTCTTTGAGGAAATTTAATCATCGCATCAGATACTGACCGAAAGTGGGTGTGTGCTGGCATAGATGTAAGAGGATGATAGGTATCTAATGTCAGAGAAGGGAAATTTACAGAAACGTAATTTATATGATGTGACCAATGACTGCACGGATTATAGGGATATAATTTTCAGAAAATGCAAAGAGATAAAGTAACTTGTATTTATTAAAACAGTGTAACTCAATCACAAGGACTTGGTGATGTCAGAAACCCTGAGGCTACTGTTATACAGTAGCTACTGATGTCAGTAGTTACAGTATCAATTTTCAACCAGCAGCCTTTTATTTATAATGCCTGGCTATAAATCCAACTCTCACAGCCAAGGAGCTCTGTTTTCATGCAGTAAATTTGCAATGTATTACATATGAGAAGCCAGGCCTTCTTCCCAAAGCATTTATATAAACTCTGTTTCAAGTTGGCAAGGGCCCAGGAGGTTCAATGAACTCCCTATGCACTTCTTAATCTCGGTTTGACCCAGTGCTGGGTTAATGCTGTGTCAACGAAACCTAGCTGTAAAAATTAAGAAGGCTCACCAGTACTGATTTCGCTGTTCCTGACATGACTGCGATTCAGGTGAAGGCTACAGAGGGATTCCCTGGCATCCAACAACAGTAAGCCATCAAGCCAGCTAAACGACCAATGACAATTCTTCACTCTCAGACAGTAAACAAGGATGTAAAAAGCTTTAATTTTATTTTTTTTATATCATGCTATAGTAAGTGAAATAAAGAATGAGAAACAAAAATAGAAGTAGTGTGGAGGCTAAAATACCATGAAAATGCATTTTATTGTTTTCAAAATAATGGAATTTTCAAATATTGTCAAGGGCATGACAACCCTCAGATATTAAATTAGCTTTTCAGAGAAATTGTTTAGGAGTAATTATGTTTTAGAATGCTCGGTTACTCCTCATTCAACAAGGCTTCACAATGTTTATACAATGAAAACAGCAGATAAAAAGGTTGAAGTTACATCAAGTCACTGAACCTTTTCTGATATAGGGTCATAGTATGGAGACAGGCCCTTGAACCCACCAAGTCCATGCCAATCAGCAAGCACTCATCTACATGAATCTCATTTTTCATCTTCCATCTCCTTCAACTCCCTCCTCCCACCCCCAATATGTATGACGAAAACTACAACAATGCTTCTTGTGGGAGCGCAGAATAACCCTGACGACAGGTGCCAGAGGTTGCTGAACGTTTTCATGTTTAGCTTGACAGTATGCAAGAGAGAGTATTGTCATTATCCTACCATTCTGTTATTGCTTTTCCCTTGTACTACCCTGATGTACTGATGTGATGAAATGATCGGCATGCAAAAGTTTCTCACTGTACCTTGTTACATGTGACAATAATAAACCAATCACCAATTACAAATGCTGGGTCTTTGTGCTCCTAGATTGGAGGGAGACAGAGCAACAGTTACATTATTACTGTTGAGAACTGCTTCATGTTTAACAATGGTCCAATATTATTAGTGTCACCAGAACATAAACTTGAACTTTAATAGAGTACCTTTACATTCCTTTTATATTGACTGCTATTCTGAGGGTGAAAATAATGAATTTATCATGGACATCATTGAATTTGCTACAAAGGCAAGAGTAGCAATAATAATGTTGTATTATTGGAACAATAAGTAGTTTCTGAATGGTGTGCATTAGCACAAAGGTAATCTAATTGGTGGTGCCATAGATTAGAGGGACAGTGTGCTATAATAAAAAGGGGCCAATGGGGATAAAATATTAGAATTGATTCTGACATATTATATTAGAGTTAAACAGATCTTAAACTATAATATTGTATGAAGATATAGACATTCATATATATGCCACTTCATCTGCCTCAACACCATAAAACTATCTAACTGGATTCTTATAGGTTTTTACTTCTAACTATGGCGTCAGTAACCTGCAATTTCAAGCTTACAAATGTGAATCAACAGTTTACCAGTGTTACCGATGTAGCAATTAGTTTCAGTCAATGATGGTGACACAGGTAGTGTAGAATAAATCTAAATTAATGACAAGTGAGATGGTTGCAAACAGGAAGTCCTGGACTGGAACTTTTTTTCTAAAATTCAAAACAATCATAAAACAGACCTAAATTCTGTTTGAAATTAAAATTCTTTCAAATTGTATTGAGTACTTGTTTCTTAGCCAATATATAATAATATAGGCAGTGACAGTCAGAACAGCAAATATGATGATTTTGCCAACATAACTCTGGGAAACTTACATCTACTGCAGTATTTCCAGAATGCACAGTTTAATGCAGAAACCCCACAGTTTCTGTTGGCATTTCAGAGCCCTTCCATAGGTGTCGACAACATTTTTGTTCACAATTAAGGAAAATTGTTTGAACTGAAAGGAACTTAAGTTATTTATGAAGAGGTCTCATTGTTATATAGCTTGAAAATCTTACACATTTTGTTACATGAAGTTTAAGTGAGTTTTAAATTGTGTGCAAAGCATAATTGGTGCTCAGGAAGCTAGTTGGCTTGAAGTAACTAATTTTATGTATATGAATTGTAATTCCTTCAAATAAATATGTCAAAATTTTAAAAGTTTTAAAATAAAAAAACTGATTGTTTTCATCTTCTCCCTACCCTAATTTTATAATTAAGTTCCAACCTATATTTAGCACTCAGAACAACATTTACATTGCTTAAAAATTGTGCTTCATGCACCCTGGTTTGTTTTATGTGATTGGCTGCTCAGTAAACTTAGTGACATCACAACTGATGGACATAAGAGAAATTATCTGAGAGCATAAATCACTGGAAAAGGTGAATTCAACACTACAGAGATTACTCTCTTTAAAGACAGTGGTAAGCGATGTTGTTTCCTTGATGACCTGAAATTCTGAACCCAATTACTCCCAGTAATCTAGCCTCTATTGTCTTGGAGGTCACGAGGTCATACAGCCCTGAAATGGGACCTTTGGTTCATGTTGACCATCCAACACCCATTTACCCTAATCATACACCTAACCTAATTTTATTCTCCCCTCATTCCCATTGACTTCCTCCAGATTCTATACTCACCCGCACACAAGGGGGAATTTACAGTGACCATACAAAATGGAAGCGCCTGAGAGCATGAACCACCAGACTCAAGGACAGCTTCTATCCCGCTGCTATCAGACTCTTGAATGAACCTCTCATATGCTAAAATCTGAAATTTTGCACCCTTGATCTCCCAATCTACCTTGACGTGGCCCTTGTACTTTATTTGTCTACCTGTACTGCACTTTCTCTGTAGCTGCAACACTATGTTCTGCATTCTGTCTTCTTTTTACTACCTCGATGTAATTATGTGTGGAACGATCTGCCTGGATGGCATGCAAAGCAAAAGCTTTTCATTGTATCTTGGGACATGTGACAATAAAAAAAAACAATTCTAATTCCAATTAATTTGGGATGTGGTGGGAGGACCTGAAGGAAACCTGCATGGTCATAGGGAGAACTAGCAAACTCCACACAGACAGCACTGAAGGTCAGGATGGAATCCAGGTCACTGGAACAGTGAGACAGGGCATTGCTCAGAGGATTTTCCACACCTCCATAGATATTTTCATTTTGGAGCAAAAAAATGTAATGAAGACAACAATATTGTACAATAAGAGTGATTTATAATTTATTGCTATGTCACCAATGAGTGATTTAATTATTACGAAAATCACCCATTGTTCTTCATTTAACTATATGTGATAAAGAGGTATGCCAAGCATTTAGTCACTTAGGCTGTGGTTCTTTTGAGTAGTGTGACCAGTTTACCAACCAGTCAGTCAATTATAAAATTCTTTTGAATCCTTTGCATTTGTGCAGGGAGAAAGATCAAAATAGCCATAAATAAATAAATAGATAGAGATAGATAGATAGATAGATAGATAGATAGATAGATAGATAGATAGATAGATAGATAGATAGATAGATAGATAGATAGATAGATAGATAGATAGATAGATAGACAGACAGACAGACAGACAGACAGACAGACAGACAGACAGACAGATAGATAAGTCGGTCTTTTAATGTTCTCATTTCAATTCCCGTCGTATTGTGTTACTGTGCATCTGGTAGTTCGGATTAATGAAACTAAAATCCAGGTTAGTTTCCTGTGCGACATGACCTATGTAATTTTATCATCTCTGTCACAACTCATACCATCATTGGGAAATCTCTCATTCTTTGAGTTACATTGTAGCAATTTACACAGACATTAATCCTTCATAAAACAACTGCAACTTCTTCTGTGGTCATAAGGGAAATGCGACCTCTTTGAGCAAGTTTATGACTTGCCTCTCTAATGATATTTTTCTGAAGCATCAGCATTTCTAATGTTTGTGACTGCACCACTGTAAAGCAGTTTGAGATGTTATGGCAAATAAATAATCAGCAAATAAATTACATTTGGGATGTCAACCCACAATCAACCAACTATTTTACTGAAGTGCAGATACTGTTATAATGTAAGCACGTGGAGCCACCAATTTGCAAGCAGAAAAAGGTGTTAAATGGACAGATAATTTGTTTTTCAGGTGAACCTGATTGAGAAATAAATTGTAGTTTGGAAAACTTCCCTGGTCTATCTTCACTTAAAGCTATGGGGTCTTTCATACACGTATACCACGAGAAGATACAAAAGCCTCAAAGATAGCATTTCCAGCAGTGTAGTATGGCTCACCTCAGCATTCAAGTGCTTGGAGTGGGGTTCGAAGCCTCAACCTTCAAAGTTAGGGCTGCCATTGAGCAAGCATGCTTGCTTCTGAGACAGACTGTTATAAGCATAAGTCCTACTCTAGTGACAAGGACAAAAATCTATGCAATGCAGCATTGTTGGAGGTGTCAACTTTCAGAGTGGATGCTAAAGCAAGCTCCCTTATTCTCCCTCAGGAAGATACCTTGCCACTATCTTAAAGAAGGGAAGTGGAGCTCTCCACAGTATCTTGGTTCAATATTTATACCTCATTCGATATCATTTGAACAGAAAACCTGGACATGGTCATTGAGCTGTTTGTGGGAGCTTCCTGTGGCACACTATTAAACCTGTGGTCCCACAGCACCAGTGACCCAGGGTTGATCCTGACCTCAGTCTGCAAGTACCCCCCATGACCGTGTGGGTTTCCTCCAGAAGCTCTGGTTTCCTCCCACATCCTAGGGATTTCTTAGCTACTTAGTTACTGTAAAACTTGTCCCTAGGGGAAGGGGGTTTCAGGAATTGGTGGGAATGGCAGAGGGAAATGGGATGAGTGTGGATGGGTGCTTGTTGGCCAGCAAAGATGCAATGGGCCAAAGGGCCTGTTTCTGTGGCTGTAAAGTGCTTTGGATCATTCTGAAGGGATGTGAATGATGCCATAAAAATGCAAACCTTTCAACGTTATGAGGGGCTATCTGTACAAATGTAAGTTATTATAATATTTATAATGTTACCAATATGCGCAGTTGGTTGTTGTCATTTCTTAGCTGGAAGGAAGCAGGAGGGATTAGGTAGCTCAGTGAGGATCTGTGATGTCACTTACCCTTTAGAAACTGGCATTCAAACCATTCTAGGCAGGGTCAATAAAAGCCTCTTCCTTCTGCAAGTTATTAGGACCTTAGTACATGAAATTATTGGAAACAATATTAATCTATTTTTGAACTGGTGTCAGTCATAATTTGGCATTGTTAAGACAACAGAGTTTACAAAATGTCTGTGGGATCTAATTTGGAAAAACACTGGATCTACACTTCATGTCAAAGTGAAATAGTACAAGACTTCTCCAGAGGTTTTTCCAGATTTGCTGTAGTTTCAGCACGAGCCCTGATTTATGTCCTGCCATTTCAGTGGACTTGGAGCTGAAGCTAATTTGCATGAACATGAAACTTGCTAGACAAATGTATCCTGCATTACCACAAACACTTTGAGATGCAGCATACCAGCTGGTATGAGAAAGTGACATATCACACTGGTGTGAATTGAGACAAGCTAAACTGCCATAAATCTTGAAGGAGAGTTCTCCATACATTGGCTAAAGTAATGTCATGAAGCCCTGTGTCAGGAGCAAATAATCCCCCATTTCTTAGGCAGTGTGGCTAAGCAAAGCCACCTCTTTGCAGACTTTGGATTTGCTAAGAGGGTGTGGAGAAGGATATGAAGGTCCTTGTCTCAGTTCATCCTCAGCAGCTGCATAACAGAGGACTCTCTGAACTATGGGCTGTTCCCAGGGGCACACACTGAAACAGACATCAAGTACTGTTGGAAGATCATCAACCTGGTGAAAGACACTCTTTGGTCTGCCCGAAACTTATTGGTCTTCCAGCACAGCAAGATGTCCATAAGGGAACGCTGTCAACTGGCACACTCCAGGTTGCAGGAGTACGTGCTGAGGGATGCACAGATGCTTGGTACAGCCAATGCTAAAGCTCTGTGGGGAAGGACCACAGATATGGAGGGGTTGAATTGGGTGGGGAAGCCCCTCAATCATTGAAGTGGTGTATCACCCCAGGGGGGCACATGAGTATTAATGGTGCAATGGTTTAAAAAAATGTTGTTAACGTTATTGAATGAATTGACCATATGACATTAAGAATGTAAAAAAAGTTTTGCACTGTGTTTAGTCTTTTGTATATTTTTTTATTATGAATAAAGTTTATTTTTGAAATAAGAGAGAAATGGAGTTTGTCCACATGTAAACTGTGCTACACCTGGCCTGTATCAGTATGCTGAAAAAAATATTCCATTCCTCAACTTAGTAGGTTCATCAAAGTTCACTTGAAAAACTACTGAAAAGTCAATAAATCAGCCAGATCTCTTTAAAAATCAGATTTAGAAATCATTACGGGATCATTCAATGCAAAGGCTTAGCTGTTTCAAAAAGTGCATCACAAACAAGTCCACAAAAGCGAGCCCACTTGGAAATTCAGCCTCAGGAATGTTTTCGTCACCTTTCTAATGAATGCCACACTGTACCTAATGCAGATATTTGCATTTCAAAAGTCCTACTTAATAATTTCTGCTCTATGGTCTAAATTAGCAGAGTAAGCATAACAGAGGATTTAAGGGAGAGAGATGGGCTCCTTGTGATCCCTTATCAGTGTCTGTGTAACATTAAACAGCATTACAATTTCAAACAGTGGAATGCTAGACATTTGCTGATAGAAATCATTGGTTTCAGTCAATTGTTCTTGCTAGGTGCTTTTTGGTGGGCTTGAAGTTTTACATGGCTTTAGATTTAAAATTTTAAAAATCTGATTTTAAGGCAAGTTTCTTTACCAGCAATACTGTAGAATTCCTTGCAACGCACAAGATGCTGGAGGAACTCAGCGGGTCAGGCGGCATCTATGGAGGGAAATGGACAGTCACCGTTTTGGGTGAATTTTCTTGTGTCTCTGTAGAATTTCTTGCTATCTGTATAACTGTTCTACTTTGTTCATGGAAGTAACACCTGCTGTTTCCAACCACACTCTAAAATGATTCAGTAAGCCATTCTGTCCAGGGGCAATTAGGGATAAACTGCAAATATTGTCCTGCCTGGTGATACTCACATTATATGAACACAATTTTAAAAAACACTCAGTATGTATAAGCTAGTAAATGTTCTTAATTGACATACTTTATTCAGTATTATAAAAATGAGCACAATGAAAAATAGACTAATACCTTCAGCATTGGGCAGTAGCAAGTATTCATCTACACCTGGATGGTGAGTTAAAATGTAACTTGTACACCAGGATTTATGATCAATGCTGCAGTTGTAAACTGTGGTATGTAATGAATGCAGTCCTTCAACCTTCACTACTCAATTAGCTGAATTGTGGATCACTTCACCTTCTTTACAGTACATTTTGGAAACACATTTCAAAACAAATAGGACCTTCAAGTTCTGTGCGATACAATACTGAAAAACTCAAACTCACGTGGATACAGGAATGGCAATCCTCAGACCATGCCATTGTTCAGGTAAGCTTCATTACATGAAACCTCATTATGATTGCACTCCATTTTCTTCTGAACTGTCACAATATTACAATGAATGTGGAGGAGGGTAAATAAAGGGGTTATAGTACATTGCATGTGTAATATTGTTACTTTCTATTTTGCTCCAATTTAATGCAGGAAATGAAATTAATTAGAAAAAGAATTAAAGTGACTTAGTTGTGCAATGCATGCATTAGGATTTATCACGACTATTTCTTGGTAAATAGTGCCATCTCTTGAGCTTTTTTGCACATTGCATGTTATTATTGGGACTATGAAGAGGGGAAACACAAATAAATGACCTTTGCCAGAGGTTCTGCCTGCATGTAGTCATTGAAGATGAAGTAATTCCGAGACTTTCACATGGGCATTGTCAGACACAGAGGTCTGGCTCACTGATAAATTCGAAGGGTCGAACCTGTCAGCTGCTCTATTGCTGGGTTCCTCATGGGGAACCACACTGGAAAAACCATCCCTTGTATCCTATATGAATTGGTGCAAGATCCAAGAACTCACCAATTGAAACTGCAAATCTTTGAGGCAAGAGTTGCCGAAGGTAAACTGGAAAAAGTAAACTGGTGTGGGAGAAGTGGGATTGAATTCATGGGACATTAGCACTAGTATTGTAGAAGGAGGGAGCTGTTCTGATGGGACAGCTCTACCTGAACCATGCTGGGACCAGGGTCCCAGCAAATTGCATAACTAGGGCTGTGGATAGGGCTTTAAACTAAATAGCAGGGGGGGTGGGTTCAACAGATTGGTAAAGTATGGATAAATTGAAAAGGAAGGAGAGTACAGGAGAGGTTACTGAAGTCTCCAGAATAAAGAATAAGACAGGATGTTTAGAAAGGAATAAGAATTTAACTTCAGGCAAAATGGAGACAAATTTGAGAAGAAGGGTGGTGCCTACAGGACTGAAGGTGTTATGTTCGAATGCACACAGTATACGAAATAAGGTAGATGAGCTTATAGCACAGTTAGAAATTGGCAGGTATGATGTTGTGAGCATCACAGAGTCCTGGTTGACAGAAGATCATAGCTGGGAGCTAAACATCCAAGGATACACATCTCATCGAAAATACAAGCAGGTGGGCAGAGGGGCTCTGTTGGTAAAAAATGAAATCAAATCCTTAGCAAGAAGTGACATAGGATCAGAAGATGTAGAATTTTTGTGAGTAGAGTTAAGAAACTGTAAGGGTAAAAAGACCCTGATGGGAACTATACACAGGCCTCTGAATAGTAGCCAGGATGTGGGGTACAAATTACAAAAGGAGATAAAAAGAAAGGCATGTAAGAAGGGCAATGTTACGGTGGTCATGGGGTATTTCAATATGCAGGTAGATTGGGAAAATAAGGTTACCACTGGATCCCAAGAGAAGGAATTTGTATAAAGCTTATGAGATGGCTCTTTAGAGCAGCTTGTGGTCGAGCCCACTAGGGAAAAGGCAATTCTGGATTTGGCGTTGTGAAATGAACCAGATTTGATGAGGGAGCTTAAGGTAAAGAAACCCTTAGGAGGCAGTGATCATAGTATGATCAAATTTATCCTGCAGTTTGAGAGGGAGAAGCTAAAATCAGATGTATCGGTATTACAGTTAAGTAAAGGTAACTACAGAGGCATGAGGGAGGAGCTGATCAAAGTTGATTGGAAGGGGACTCTAGCAGGGATGATGGTAGAGCAGCAATGGCAGGAGTTTCTGGGAGTAATTCGGAAGACACAGAATCATTTCATCCCAAAGAAGAAGCAGCACTCTAAAGGGATGATGAAGCAACCGTGGCTGACAAGGGAAATCAAAGACTGCATAAAAGCAAAAGAGAGGGCATTCAATATTGCAAAATTTAGTGGGAAGCTGGAGGATTGGGAAGCTTTTAAAAACCAACAGAAGGCAACTAAAAAAGCAATAAGGGGAGAAATGATGAAATATGAAGGTAAGCTAGCCAATAATATAAAAGAGGATAGCATATTTTTTTCAGATATATAGAGTAAAAGAGAGGCAAGGGTGGACATCGGACTGCTGGAAAATGACTCTGGAGAGGTAGTAATGGGGAGCAGAGAAATGGCGGATGAACTGAATAATTATTTTGCGTCAGTCTTCCACAGTGAAGACACCAGCAACATGCTGGAAATTCGAGAGAGTCAGGGGGCAGAAGTGAGTGTAGTCGCTATTACTAAGGAGAAGGTGCTTGGGAAGCTGAAAGGTCTGAAGGTGGATAAGTCACCTGGACCAGATAGACTATACCCCAGGGTTCTGAAAGAGGTAGCTGAAGAGATTGTGGAGGCATTAGTAGTGATCTTTCAAGAATCACTAGATTCAGGAATGGTTCTGGAGGACTGGAAAATTGCAAGTGTCACTCCACTCTAAGAAGGGAGAAAGAAAAAAGGAAATTATAGGCCAGTTAGCCTGACTTCAGTGGTTGGGAAGATGTTAGTGTCCATTATTAAAGATGAGGTTTCGGGGTGTTTGGAAGCACATGATAAATAGGCCAAAGTCAGCATGGTTTCCTTAAGAGGAGATCTTGCCTGACGAATCTGTTGGAATTCTTTGAGGAAGTAACAGGCAGGATAGACCAAGGAGAGTCAGGAGATGTTGTTTACTCGGATTTTCAGAAGGCCCTTGACAAGGTGCTGCACATGAGGCTGCTAAACAAGGTAGGAGCCCATGGTATTACAGGAAAGGTACTAGCATGGATAGAAGATTGGCTGTCTGGCAGAAGGCAAAGAGTGGGAATAAAGGGGGCCTTTTCTGGTTGGCTGCTGGTGACTAGTCATGTTCCGCAGGGGTCGGTGTTGGGTCTGCTACTTTTCATGTTATATGTTAATGATCTGGATGATGGAATCAATGGCTTTGTGCCCAAGTTTGCGGATGATACGAAGATAGGTGGAGGGGCAGGTAGCATTGAGGAAGCAGGGAGTCTGCAGAAGGACTTGGACAGGTTGGGAGAATGGGCAAAGAAGTGGCAGATGGAATAGAGCACAGGGAAGTTGTATGGTCATGCACTTTGGTAGAAGGAATAAAGGTATAAACTATTCTCCAAATAGGGAGAGAATTCAGAAATCAGAGATGCAAAGGGACCTGGGGGTCCGAGTGCAGGATTCCCTGAAGGTTAACTTGCAGGTTGAGTTGATAGTAAGGAAGGAAAATGCAATGTTACCATTCATTTTGAGAGGACTAGAATATAAAGGCAAGGATATAATGCTGAGGCTTTATAAGGTGTTGGTCATTGGAGTAATGTGATCAGTTTTGGTCCTCATATTTAAGGAAGGATGTGCTGGTATTGGAGAGGGTCCAGAGGAGGTTTACGAGAATGATCCCGGGGATGAAAGGGTTAACGTATGAGGAGTATTTGATGCTCTGGGCCTGTACTCGCTGGAGTTTACAAGGATGAGGGGGATCTCATTGAAACCTACCAAACATTGAAAGACCTGGATAGAGTGGACGTGGAGAAGATGTTTGTGAGGAGGAATTTCTTTAGCCAGACGGTGGCAAATCTGTGGAATTCATTGCCACAGACGGCTGTGGAGGCCAAGTCATTGGGTATATTTAAAGTGGAGGTTGATAGGTTCTTGATTCGTAAGGTCATCAAAGGTTACGGGGAGAAGGCAGGAGAACGGGGTTGAGAGGAAAAAATAAATCAACCATGACTGAATGGCGGAGCAGACTCGATGGGCCGAATGGCCTAATTCTGCTCTTATGTCTTATGGTCTTATGGAAAGCTGTGTTAATAGGTGTAACAGTAAGTGAGCAACAGTTGATCAATACATAGCATACATATAATACTTCAATAATAAAGAATTAATCCATTGTTTATTGCAAATATATATCCCTTTAAGGTATGCAAAACCAACATGATAAGTCATCCAATCGTGTCCAACAAGAGAAGTTAAAGGTAGTACTAGGTCAAAAGAAAAGGCTGATAAAGTTGCCAATAAAACACAGTAAGCCTTTGAATTGGGGAAATTTCAGAATTCAGCAAAGGAGGATCAAGAAATTGATAAGGAAATGGAAAGTAGACTGTGCAAGTAATCTTGAGAGGAAAATTTAAACAAATACAGACTATAAAAGGAAAAGCTTATTGGACATTTATGTGAGTCCCTTAATGTCTAAGACAGGAGAAATAATATTAAGGAATAAAGAAATTAAATAAATTGTTTTGTGATTGTAATCACAGAAGAAGACACAGAAGACCTCACAGAAACACTGGTGCACAGGCGTGGAGTGAATGAGGAGCTGAGTGAAACTAGCAAGAGCAATAAATAATATTGGAGAAATTAATGGAACCAAAAGCCAATGTCCTGACGACCTGATGAACTGCATCCCAAAATTTTGAAAGGGACGGCTAAGAAGATAAAGGATGCACACAAGAAAATAGGAGCAGGAGTAGGCCACCAGGCCCCTCAACCCTGCCCTGCCATTCAATGTGATCATAGCTGATCTATGCTGGCCTCAACTCCTCTTCTGTACTAGTTCCCCATAACCCTCAGTTCCCCAATCTTTCAAATAGTTATCTACCTCCACCTTAAATGTATCTAATGATCTGGTCTCCACCATCCTCTGAGGAAGAGAATTCCAGAGATTCAGTAACTTCTGAGAGAAGAAATGTCAACACATGTCAGTTTTAAATGACTGGCGCCTTATTTTATAACTATGTCCCCTTGTTTGTGACTCTTCCCCTAGTGAAAACAAGCCAACATCAACCTTGTCAAGCCCCTTTAGGATCTTATATGTTTGAATAAGGTCACTTTATTCCACAAATTTTTAAAATAGTTCCCAAAGACTGGAATGTTTGAAATGTTAATTGGTAATTGATTTATTATTGTCACATGTAGCGGGATACAGTGAAAATATTTGTTTTGTATGTCATCCATACAGATCATTTCCAAAAATAAGTATGTCAAGGTAGTACAAAGGGAAAAGCAATAACAGAATGCAGAATATAGTGTTACAGTTACAAAGAAAGTGGAATGCAGGTAGACAATAAGGTGCAAGGGCCACAATGACATAGATTGAAAGTTCAAGAGTTCATCTTAATTGTACAAGAGGTCCATTTAAGAGTATTGTAGAAGCTGACCTTGAGCCTGGTGGTGCATGTTTTCAAGATTTAGTATCTTCCACCTGATGGAGGGGGGGAGAAGAGAGAATAACAGGGTGGGAGGGGTCTTTGATTATGTTGGCTGCTTTCCCGAGGTTGCAGGAAGTGTAGACAAGAGGGGAGGCTGGTTTTCATGATGGACTGAGCTGTGTCCACAACTCTGCAGTTCTTGTGGTCATGGGCAGAGCAATGTCACACCAAGCTGTGATGCATCTGGATAGGATGCTTTCTATGCTGCATCCATAAAAATTGGTGAACAGAGGGAGTGAAGAAACAATGACTTAGGGCAATTGAGCCTGACATCAGTAGTAGGGAAAATGCTTGAAACTATCATAAAGAATATGGTTGCACAGCAATTACAAAATAATATTAGGATTGGGCAGAGTGAACATGTACTAATGAAAAGAAAGTAGTGTTTGATGAACCTGTTAAGAGTTTTTTGAGACTATGACTATCAGTGAATGTGGTGTATTTGAACTTTCTAAAGCCTTTGATGAGGTGCCATGCAAGATGTTATTAAACAAAATTAGAGCACATGGGATTTTGAGTAATATACTGGTATGGACTGAGAATCAGTTAATGGACAGAGAACAGAGAATAAGAATGAACGGGTCATTTTCAGGTTTAAAGACTATGATTGGTAAAGTGCCAAAAGGATCAGTGCTGGGTCTCCAGCAGTTCAGTCTGTATCAATGATTTGGATGAGAGACCAAGTGTAATAAATCCAAGTTTGTTCATGATACTGTGGAGGATTCAGAGAGTCTTTGAGGAATTATAAACAAGCTAAGTGAACTGATAAGGGTATGGGAGATGGAATACAATGTGGAAAATATGTAGTCATCCACTTGGTGAGAGCTAGAAAAAGACCAATGCTGAGAGATTGAATGTTGTTGATGCTCAGCTGGACCTTCATGTCCTTTTTGAATCACTGAAAATTAATATGCAGGTAGAGCAAGCAATTAGGAAGGTAAACTGTTTATTGGCCTTTATTGAATTGAGTTCAATTTTAATTTTTCAATTGCTTCATTAACTTTTAGTAGTTTCGAATGACTCTGAATATTGACGACAGGGTGAGCCAGTGAGCATAGATTGCCTGACTGGCAAAGCTTTTAGCTACTGTTTTGTATGGGAGGCTTGCATTGCACAGGGCTCTGCACTGCATAGGGAGTTTCCACCAAGGAATAGACAGGTACTTGGATGCAAATTGATAATGGGGGAATTTGCAAAAGGTAAAAGTGTGCTTACCATGTAGGTCAGCTGTGATCACAGACATTTTACATTCTGACCCATTTTGATGCTGAGTGAGGGATAAATATTGGCCCAGACACCCAGGATTACTCTTTGGTTCTTCTTCCAAATAGTCATCATAGGATCTTTTATGGCTGCCACGTGTGAGTGAATGCAGGGTTTCAGTTTTAACAAGACTAGACCTCTGGCAATACCCTATCATGTTATACTACTTTGTTAGCCTAGGTTTTGCGCTGAAATCTCTGGAGTGAAACTTACCCACTGCCTTCTAACACAAAAGCAGCAGTGTTACCAACTAAGCTGTAGCTATAATGCAGAAAAATCAACAAGAATTGACTGAAAGGGTTATGAGAAAGGCTTGAAAGAAATGCATTCTATAACACCCTTCACAGCATAAACTGTCACACCTTACCTTGGAGCTAAACCTAAATCAACCCCAACTGTAATTTGTACTTGAGATTAGCATTGATCATATTTCTAACAAATTCTTTAAAAACATACCTTCCAATTTTAGTCTGTGTACCTATTTCTAGGTTCTCCTGTGTTCTGTACTATTTTCCACCTGAGACATGAGTTGGTGGTCACCATCAACATGTCTAACTCTTGCAATAGAGTGGTAGGCTTAGCAGAGTAGCTGGTGGTTGACGAGAGAGTGAAGTATCCATTGATGTTCTTTCCCCTCGTGAAACATTTCTCTTCCAAAAGACAACCTTCCCAAAAGAAGCTGTTGGAATATGTTCGATTGGATGTTGGTCTCCAATTCTGACAAAGAATTTGCAAACAAATCTTGTCTATAATTGGACTTTAGTGTGAACTATGCAGTTATACAGTTTTCTGTATACACACATACTAGTGATCAGCAATGTTCAGTATCCCCGTGTTAATAAATTATTGCTTTAAAATGTAGAAAACTGGTAGTCTCATTTATTGGTTCACAGCGCCATCTAATGATCTCACAAAATAGTTCAGCAAATATATTTGTTAACATCACATTAATTTAGAGAAAACGTTCTGAATGTTTGTACTTTCACTGATACAATAAAATAATTACACAGAATGAGCAAGAAACTTGCAGAAGGAGTGGGATATTGTAATCCATCAGCAGAATTCTTGGCAAATCTGGACACAGCCTGGCTGTGGGTTAGGTAGGTAGTAATGCTGTTGTTACTGAAATGAGAAGAATTTGATTTTAGGCAGTGTCTTGTTGTGAAAGCATTACCTGAAAAGAACAATTCTCAAGGGAAATTAAATAAATATACCTGAAAAGGAGAGTCCTGCAGGGCAATATGGATTGTACCAAGTCGTATACATCTTTCAACTAACCAATGCAGAGCAAATGGCTGAATGTCCTCTTCCTATGGTGTAGATATTCTACAGTTCTGAGGGTGGGTGGTGCTGCCTGGGGAAGGAAGAAGTGGCAGACATTGTAGATGAAAAATGTAACATTCAAAAGTCTGCAAGAATTTCAGTCTCTAAATTGGATGAGACCATATATGGAGATAAAATGACAAAGGTTAAACTGAGAAAGCAAGAATGATGGAATATTGAAGAGATATAACATACATCAGGAGGAAAATGAACATTGCAATCACAGCAAACATTAGATTGTTTATCGAATGTGATTGGCCCGATCAAGCGCAATGTCCCCATTCCCAATAGTTGACTACCTATCTTAAATTACAGACTTATTTCAGCTCCTATTGTAAATGGTCATCCCTCCGCAAGAATTGTAATCAGTTTAATCCTCCTCAGTAAAATCGTCACTGTCCTCTTTGTCCTTAGAACGCTCCTCCATTTTTTCGCCAAAGTCACTGAACCATTCAAACTTAAGCCCAATTTCCAAACTAATCTGGCTCGAATCTCAAGGTAAAAGCAGAAAATGCGCAGTAAGCCAGGCAGCATCTTTGGAGATAAAGAAACAGAGTCAATGATTCAAGTTTCTGGCCTATCGTCAGGAAATGGGAAAATTTAACTGTACTTCTCTCTCCGCCGATGCTGTCGGACCCACTGAGTATTTCCAGCATTTCCTAATTTTAGTTCAGATTTACTCCATTGCAGTTTTGTTTTTGCTTTTCCCATGAAAGCACGAGATATTAAGCGATTAAAGGAGTAACAGTGCATCGTAACAGTGGGTTACGATGGGAAAACCGAGGGGGAAAAAATGGAATTCCGGTTGGCTTTGCATCTGCTGCTCCACTGCAAGTTTGCTGCTGATGCCTCAGTTGTTGTTGCTGCTGCTGCTGCCTCAGTTGTTGTTGCTGCTGCTGCTGCCGCCTCAGTTGTTGTTGCTGCTGCTGCTGCCGCCTCAGTTGTTGTTGCTGCTGCTGCCTCAGTTGTTGTTGCTGCTGCTGCCTCAGTTGTTGTTGTTGCTGCTGCTGCCTCAGTTGTTGTTGCTGCTGCTGCCTCAGTTGTTACTGCTACTGTTGCTGCTGCTGCTGCCTCAGTTGTTACTGCTACTGTTGCTGCTGCTGCCTCAGTTATTACTGCTACTGTTGCTGCTGCTGCTGCCTCAGTTGTTACTGCTACTGTTGCTGCTGCTGCTGCTGCTGCTGCCTCAGTTGTTACTGCTACTGTTGCTGCTGCTGCTGCCTCAGTTGTTGTTGTTGCTGCTGCTGCTGCTGCCTCAGTTGTTGCTGCTGCCGTTGCCGCCTCAGTTGTTGTTGTCTTGCGCAGACTCGGGATCTCGCGACATTTTCCGACAGATTCCGCGCATGCGCCGGGCGTCCTGGTAACCGGAGTGGCCGCAGGTGAGCGTCTGGTTGCTGTTGAATGGGTCTGGGGTCGGTGGGCCGGCACCAGCACCCCAACCTCCCCCCGTCGTTCCCCCTTCACCAACCCCCTACCGACCCCTTCGCCTCTTCCCCAACCCACCCCCCTCGCCTCTCCCCAACCCCCCATTATCCTCCCCTGCCCCCTTCGCCTCTCTGCTTCCCCTCCCCCCTCCCCGCTCCCCCTCCCTAACCCATCATCCCCCTTCCCTTACCCATTCCCCTTCCCCAACCCCCCCATTATCCTCCCCTTCCCCTACCCACTCCCCCCCCTTCACCTCTCAGCTTCCCCTGCCCCTCTCTGCTCCCCAATCCCTTTTACAGAGCACATTTTTTTCATTTAAATTGTTTTAAAAGTATTTTTGGTGCCCTTTCTTCATCCATTCCATTTTGGCTTGTTACTAAAAAAAAGGCCTGTGTTAAAATTAGGGTGGCAGCTGATGTTCCTTGAATTTGCGCAGAGAATCCCTGGTTCAATCCTTACTCTTGTGCTGCCTGCATGGAGTTTGCTTATTCTCCCTGTGACTGGGTGCATTTCCTCCCAGACCCCAAAGATATGGCCACTCTAAATTGACCCTAGTATGCAGGTGAATGATAGAATCTGGCAAGAGTTGACGAGAATGTGGAGAGAATAACAAAAACAGGGTTAATGAAGGATTAGTGTAAATATGTGGTTGGTGGTACAGATTTGATAGGGCCTGTTTCTATGCTGTAAATCCCTATGGTTCTCTGACTTCTGTTGGTCCAAAGACAGCAGATATCCTGAACAGTTCCACTGTCAGTTAGTTTTGTTCATTGGGTAAACCTGGCAGAAATGTTCCTGAGAAGGTGGAGGCATCTCTCCAACTAGCTTCCTACAAATGTCCTGAGTGAGACCAGGCTGCCCAAGCCAAGCTCTGGAATCTGATTTGAGGTGTTGGGTTTGAGTGAGGAATCAAAATATTATCAGTCCTCTAGCTCGGCTTGGTTTTGGCTAAGCTAGCTCTTTGTAAGTAATTGCAGTAAGGCTCAGTACTGTGGGATATGATAAGGGCAGATTGATCTTGCAGCTGGGAGCATGCAAATAGCATGGGACATTGTTCTTGTTTCACTATCAAACCTGGCTACCTGATCTGAGTCTGACAGGACCCAACCACATGTGTTGGCTTCAGTTGGACATCAAAAGACTGAGTCCCTAAGCTTGAGTTATGTCTAGATTGGCTGTGTTAGACCTCCCAGTTCTCTACACAAATTCCAAGTAAGCCAGTTGCTGATCTATTACCTCTCATCATTAGCAAAGGCTCAGGGAGTGTAGTTAGCAGTATTATTGAGCCACAAGTTACTCACCAGTATCTCATCATTGCTGTGCTTGAATTTAGCATTTTGTATTTGAAAGTATGTTTGTAAGAATAGGAATGTGTATACCTTGCACATAGATGTTCCTTTTGTAAATCAGTGCTATCACAAATCCATCAATTTAAGAGATCAGCTTGTATATTATTTAAAACTGAATACTTAAATTGTTGTTGTTCCTTTAAGTTAAAATATATTGTTCTTTTGTTCATTCCATGTATTAATATTAAAAGCTCCAATGGTAATTTCTAACCAAATGGACTAATACAGGTGGAACATTAAAGGGGGGGGTAAATAAGAGGTGAAAATTCTGTACAGTATTTTTATTTAATAGAATTGCAGTGTTAATTGCAGTATAACAGCTGTGATGCCATTCTTTAAATGTTTTTATATAATGTCTTTGCAACTTATTTATATCATAGAACATAACAGCACGGTACAGGCCCTTCGGCCCACAATGTTGTGCTGACATTTTATCCTGCTCTAAGATCTATCTAGCCCTTCCCTCCCACATAGCCCTCCATTTTTCTGTCATTCATGTGGCTATCTAAGAGTCTCTTAAATGTCCTGAATGTATCTGCTTCTACTACCTCTGCCAGCAGTGCGTTCCACATGCCCACCACTCTCTGTGTAAAAAAAACCTTACCTCTGACATCCCCCTATACCTTCCTCCAGTCACCTTAAAGTTATGCTCCTAGTGTTAGCCATTTTCGCCTGAGAAAAAACCTCTGACTGTCCACTCGATCTGTGCCTCTTATCATTTTGTACACTGCTATCAAGTCACCTCTCAACCTCCTTCGCTCCAAAGAGAAAAGCCCTAGCTCGCTCAATCTATGTTCATAAGATATGCTCTCCAATCTAGGCAGCATCCTGGTAAATCTCCTCTGCACCCTCTCTAAAGCTTCCACATCCTTCCTATTAATGAGGCAACCAGAACGGAACACAGTACTGCAAGTGTGGTCTAACCAGAGTTTTAGAGCTGTGACATTACCTGGCAGCTCTTGAACTCAATACCCCGACTAATGAAGGCCAATACACCTTCTTAACAACCCTATCAACCTGCGCAGCAACCTTGAGGGATTTATGGATTTGGACCCCAAGATCCCTCTGTTCCTCCACACTGCAAAGAGTCCTATGATTAACCTTGTATTTTGCCTTCAAATTCAATCTTCCAAAGTTTATCACTTCACACTTTTCCGGGTTGAATTCTATCAGGCCATCACTATCTTTACAATTTTTTAAAGATCCTCTCAGCCCTACAGAACTTTTACTCATATGTTGAACTGGTTGGTTTAGGAGTAATTGAAACCCTCATTTGTTTGGAGTAATAATTGGAAGCTATTTTTATTGGTGTTGGAAGTTAGTACAACTCTGCCAGAATGTCGTATATGTTACCACATCTCCACAATGGTTGGCAAGTTGACCAGGCCATTCTGTCAGAGGAAGATCGTGTTGTCGTCATTCGTTTTGGTCACGACTGGGATCCAACTTGTATGAAGATGGATGAGGTGTTGTACAGTATTGCTGAAAAGGTGAGCCTTTGAAAATATCAAGGAATGCAGCAAGATTTTGTATCAATATTATTTAAATAGAATACCAGAATAATGATCAGCCATGGGTTCCTTTTCATGTAATCAGAGTATAGGGCGAAGTTACTAGACCAGTGTTCAAAGGCTAGACTGTTGATCTGGAGACACTGGTTCAAATCTCACCAAGGCAACTGGGGGATTTAAATTCAAATAATTAGGTAAACTGGTAATAAAAATACATGAGCAAAAAACAAAGTGCTGGAGGAAATCAGCAAGTCAGGCAGCATCTATAGAAGGAAATGAACAGTTCAGATGGTCTCGACCCAAAATGTCGACAGTCCATTTCCCTCTATAGGTGCTGCCTGACACACTGAGTTCCTCCAGCAGATTTTTGCTCCAGATTCCAGCATCTCTTGTGTCTCCAATAAAAATCTTTTATCAGTGACTACCATGAAACTACAGAGATATCCTAAAAAAAACCTTTGATATGTTAATCTCCTTTGGTAAAGAAAATCTACCATCTTTACTCTTTGGCAGACTTGCAACTGCAGATCCACCAGTGTGGTTGACTTGTAAAGCTCTTCTGAAATGTCTGAAACAATTAGGAATGGATAGTAAATACAAATTTTGGAAAAAAAAAGCATATCCTTTTATCTTTTGAATTTATTTTTTTTGATGGTATGTAAATTAACCAATCCTCATTTTGCCCGAATTTGCAATGAACAGCTAGAAATAGTCTTACTGATTCTCCACATTGATTTGTTGAAGTCATGGGCAATCATATTTTACAGCTCCCTCTAATTTTTTTTTCCAATCCATCAGGAAAATATTCTGGTTTCCATTTACTTCTTCCCACCTTGAGGCGCTGAGTATTCAAATGTCATCACATGTACACCCACTGCACCCTGCTTTTGTTAAAATCAGTATCAAGCTATCCTTTACAGTCTTGACTTTAAATATTGCATAACTTTCAGGAAAAAAATCATGAAAAACATAATTACTTCTTGGAGATGGTGCCAACTTATTAGATCTCTTTTTAAAAAGCTTTAATAAAATTGAAATCAACATTTTTTGGCTTTGCTTTATCATATTAACTCTTAAGAAGCCCAGTTTTTGATTCCTGGAAAATAATCAATTTATTTCATATAATATAAAATCTGTAATCAATGTTGTTTTTTAGGTGAAAAATTTTGCTGTTATTTATCTTGTGGATATCACCGAGGTACCAGACTTCAACAAGATGTACGAGTTATATGATCCATGCACTGTTATGTTTTTCTTCCGGTATGTAAAATCACAGTTCTAGATCAGTATAACACAAATAAGTCACAACCTTTAAAACACCTGTTATAAGATTTGTAGCTTTGGTAATTGAATAGAGTAAGTTCTGCAGTTTGTAAAGAAGAGTAATATTGCTTACATCAAACATTTCCAAGTCTGGTGCTCCACTGGTCTAGTTTGTGATTACAATACAGCTTCCTAAGTTTCCAGAAGGTAGAAAATCCCCAAATGAAGCGGTTTACATCAGCTTTGCACTGAATGTAATATTCTGGTGCATTGCTGTGCTGTCTGAGTTTAAAAAATGCAAATCAGATAGGTTGCTTGTTCAGAACTTGGTGTTCTTCCCTTTATTCCTTTGCTATTTTCCAACTTGACAATTGTATTCATAGTCAGGCTGTATTCTTTTTAAATATAGTCTATGTCAAATCAGTGTTGTAGGGACTGAACTCAGTTGGGTACATTACAACCTTAAATACAACAGGTAGCTTGGTTGCCCTCAGCACTGAAGAACTGTTTCACCCCTGGTTAATGTATGCCTTCTGCTGTGTCAGTAAAGGAGTTCGTCCAGCATTTTATTTGTTGCTGTTTTCCTTCACTATTTACTAAACACCTTTTTGCCCATTCATCTTTCAATACCTTTTTTCAATAATTGGTTTTACTGTGGGCATTGACATCTCTCTCAATTACTCCTGATAAAACACCAGTGAGTGATCTGATAGGTTGTTGACTGTACTACCAGCTGATCAACATTCTTGGTGCACAGACTTTTTTCCCCATATTTCTGTTACCTGCAGGCACCATAAGAAATGTGTGCAGGAAGAGGCCATGCGACCCCCTTGAACTTACTCCACCATTCAATGAGCTCCTGGTTACTACCTCAATCACTACTTACCTCCCCTATCCCCATATCTTCTTTAATATCCAAAATGCAGTCAATGACTGAGCCTCTGCAGCCCATTGCGAGAGAGTTTTCTGAAGATTCGCCATCCTCTGATGTTTTTCCTCATTTCAGTTCTAAATGGATACCCCAATTTTCTTTTACCTCAGCTGATGGTTCCTTGGGAAGGATTTATATACTCAATATTTTCTTCCAGCAGGTTAATACACAACTTGTATTTCTGCACTGCTAGCTTCTGTTGATTCATGATAGTGTGGGTATTATATACAGTCTGTCCCCGGGTTACGAACACCCACCTTATGGACATCCCATACTTGAGAACGAGCTCCCATAATAATATTACATTCAAAAATCCAACCTATCTACACACATTTGTTCTCCACTGTTCTTTCTTATCAGTCTTCTGTGCTTTTGATGCTATTCATTACAAACTGTGGAGGTATGGTTACCATATCAAGTGATTTTTGTGTGTTTTCCGACTTATGGACAAAATTGACTTACAGACATCTGTAAAAACAGAACCTGTTTGTTACCCAGGGATGGCCTGAAACTCTTTTCACCAATTCAAGGGTTGACTTCTAAAAGGACCAGGTGGCAATTTGAGGATGTGACTATTCACATGATAGCAGTTTTAGGATGTGACTTGCTGTAAATGTGACTATTCCAGAGAAGGAAGAAAATTCTGTAAGATCAGAAGCTGACTAGAAGTCTTATGCTAGATATTCAGACTAATTATAATCAGTTCACTAGAACTGTTAACAAAAGGTGGTACTAACCTTTAGTTTTCAGTGAACTTACCCGAGTACTAGCAGTTAAGATCATGCTATGTTCAGGACAAGGAGAGAAACTAAAGAACTAGTATTGTAAAGTAAACTTGCTGTGACCCACTATCACAGGACATTGTGCTGTGGTAAATTACTCATCCCATTCATCTGGTTTGAATACTGAAGGACATTTGCTGGTGGCAAGCCAGATTCTTGTTTTTGAACATACAGTATAATGTAAGAGGGTGGGTTATTATTCCATAGTAGTGTTGACTGATGAAGAATTATTAGCATCTTCACTAATACACTGCTCCATGTAGATTTATGGTTTTTACTGTCAGAAGAAACAGTTTACCTTAAGTTTTTCTTCAGATGTTTGGGTTTTGTCTTAATTTTTTTAGATGAATAATAAAATTGCTTTCTTGCCAGTTATTGTTGACTGTAATATGATTGAAATTGTTTGCTGCAGTGGCCAATTCTCCTACTGGATGGCACTGTACCAAAATCTCTGCGGCACATTTAAAGGTCGATTAGCACTGATGCTTTTTGGAACACACCACTCAGTGTGACAAATCAGCTATTCAGGTTGCTCCAAAGGAAAATATCGTAAGTCAGGAACAACAATTTTGTTAAAAAAAAAACAATAATGTAATTGTGGTGTTGCATTACATGATAACATTTTAAAAGTATCTGGATGAGAAATTGAATTGCCAAGGCATAGAAGGCTCTGGACCAATTGCTGGTGAATGGAATTGTGTAGATGGGTACTTGAGGGCCTGTTTCTGTGCAGCATGAGTCTAAAAAGGCTGGACATCTGTCCTCCCAGTCACCACCTACATTTGTGAATGCATAGCATGTTCTGATCTACTTTAGAAGAAATAAGGTCCAGGGTTTGAGGCAAGATGCTTGCATTCACTGCTGACTTCCAAGAAAGTTCATAAATATCATGTGTATATCCCCTAGCAGAAACTTTAGGGTGAAGCTGGTTGGATCCACCATGGCATGGCCATATATCAGGCAGTGCCTTCTGTGCCATATTGGGATCAGATGGTGGTAGAATGAATTCCAACCTAAAAAAAATACTGGAAATATACTTTGACTGGCAGAGCCATGGCCCCCTGGCTTAGCTGGCTGAAATTCAAAAGACTAAAAAAAACTATTCAAACTAGTAAAAGCATTCATAAGAATGTATAAAATCTTTAAATCCAAACAATTTTAAGATATCTAATTGCTTAATGTGTTAGTCTCCTTCTATTGAAGTTGATGGAGAAGCAAACCTCAAGGAGAGTTCAGACTGTCAGTATAGGGCAAAAGGCCCAAGTTGCTCCTTCTACCATGAGTCCAGTGTTGTAATATTAGAGTCATAGAGTTATACAGCATGGAAACAGGCCCTTCGGCTCAAATTGTTCATGCTGACTAAGGTCCCTTCCTGAGCTAGTCCCATTTGGCCCATATCCTTCTAAACCTTTCCTATCCACGTACCTGTTCAAATACCTTTTAAATGTAATTGTACCCACTTCCTCTGGCAGCTCTTTCCATGCACCTACCACCCTCTGTGAGAAAAACTTGCTCCTCAGGTCCCCTTTAAGTCTTTCCCTTCTCACCTTAAACCTTTGCCCTCTAGTTTTAGACTTCCCTACCCTGGGGAAAAAAGAGACTGTGACCATTCACCTTATCTATGCTACTCATATTTTTCTAAACACCTATAAGGTGACGCCTCAGCCTCCTTCACTCTAGGGAAAACAGTCCCAGTCTATCCAGTCTCTCCTTATAACTCAGGGAAAGATCATCAATAAACGGCTTCCTGCAACTTAAGAATTTGGATGTTCCCATGTTGATCCCAAAGTTGTGAGTGGAGGGAAATCTCAGCTGTAACACAGGAACTGCTGACATTTGCCTTCAAAAGCAGAATTATTTTTCATTATTGTCCTGCCATGTTAGTTCTGTGTTAAGGCACTGATGCCAGTAGAGGGCACACTTGGCACAAGTTCCAGTTGCGTGGCGATCCTGCTTTGCAGCTGGTCAGAGAGCAGTCTATGATTACTGGTCCTCTAGTTTTCTATTTCACTCTCACATGGAAGCACATGGCTGTGGTTCAGCACTCGTACATCATGCTGGTTAATTTACTGTTCAACAAGGAGAGTACTATCTACTTGTAACATGCAAATGAGAATCAGATACTTGGAAGACATCCTGAGAGCTAAATTTAAAATTTTTTGTTAATTTATTTCAGTGCTATGCTATTCCAGAGCTTAATCTTTGTCTCAGTCCTGACATATTGAGCAACTCAAATGACACTTCGTGACAATTTTTATTGTTAATTATAGTGCAAGGGTATTAAAACAAGCTTTAATTTTGTTTTTTGTCATCTCCTGCAACCTTTAAATCCTTTGTAGCTCCACATACTGGACACACCAGTACTTTGCCCAAGTGACTTTTGGAAGTTCTAATGCAGCCAAACTCTGTGTTTATCCTACATTCACACGTGCATTTCCAGTAAGCTAAATGGACAGTCATCACAAGTGGAACCTAAGCTGTTTCTCCCTTGACCTGGGGGTAGTAAATAAAAATACAGTGCTTAGAGCATTGCCTGGGCTGAGATTTTCAAACCCTATACTTCGATTCAAATGTGGATTAGTCTGGTCTGTGCACTGTTAGTGGATTGTCAGAGCACTTGTAGCTCATTTTAGTAACTGGAGAATTTAAAGAAATTAAAGCAGTGATTTGCTTTTCTGTCAAAAACTTGGAACAGCAGAAAGCCTTTTCTTTTAATTTTTCCTTGCCTAATTTTTGCTCTTTTCAGAAACAAGCACATCATGATTGACTTGGGTACTGGCAACAACAACAAAATTAATTGGCCGATGGAAGACAAGCAGGAGATGATTGATATTGTTGAAACAGTTTACAGAGGAGCTCGCAAGGGACGGGGTCTTGTGGTATCTCCAAAAGACTACTCCACAAAATACAGATATTGAGGTGTTGTGCAAGCACAGTCAAACAATTTGCCATATACTTCACCCTGGATTATTACCATTGTAAATAAAACACCAGCCTTCAACTTCGTTTCTGTTTAGACATTTGCACTGGATACCCTCATTATTTTATATTGTCTAATGCATAACATGTATTCTATAAATGAATGGAGAATTGTGTTTTACGGCTGTTTTCTGTCGTCCTTAAAAGACACGTTGGATTATTTGCCATCCTAGCTTTTCATGGATATCTGTGACCTAACTTTGGCAATAAATTATATTTTTAATTTAATGATTTGAATAGCTGAATCATTACAGTTTGTGCCTTTTTGACATCCAAGTAAATATAAAAGAACAGTTCATGACCAATGGGAGGAGTTTATAATATTGCTCTTAGCCTGATTGGAAAGGCATAAGTCATCATTTCTATTCCCAACAGCCATTATATATTGTATGTGTTTACAAGCCAAGTATTTTTTTTGTTATCTGCCACATGGTAGCTGGCTTTCTGAAGAAATAAATTATAAATGATCTCAGAATAAAAGTAATGTTTTTATTAGTATCATTTGCTCTGTAGTTCTGTTGTTTGTAGAGCCAAAAACGAATCTCATCAAAAAGTTATGGTAGGATTAGGAAAAAAACAGTGTAGTTGTTATAAATGTTGACATGTAATTATATCAAAAATTACATCCTTTAGTTTAATGAATATATCAAGCATAGAATATGTAATGTTAATTTTCTCCTTAAAACTGCATACCCAACACTTTTTTTGCAATGGGCATTTCTAGATATATATAATGCAGACACACGTCATTGCAAAATTATACAATGGTTCTAACAATCTCAAGATATATTTTCTGTAATGAGAGAATTTTACTGGAAAGACAAAGTTATCTAGTGAAGTTGGTCAGGTCCACAGTCACTATGAAATGCCTAATTGCAACCAGTCACAATTTGTTGTCAAATTGTGTCTTTTTTTTTCAAAATGAAAGTGGTATGACAACAGATTAGATGTACCTTGTCTAAACTGAACATTCAATGAGTTACTGGGAATATAATGCTGAAGGTAAATGGGTCTGACAGTTGCTTTGGCAAGAGAAACCGAGTTAATGTTTCAGGTCAATGACCTTTTGAAAAGTTTCTGACAAAGGTTGTCACACTGAAATGTCAATTCTCCACAGATGCTGACAGCATCTATTATTAATAATTTTCAGATTTCCAGCATCTGCAGTACCTGGTTTATCTCTTTGCTAGGGTCTTTCAACTGCTTAATTTGGCAACTAAATGTTTAGGCTTGATCAAAGTGATAACATTTTTGAAATCTAAACATGGTGGTTTATTGGTGATTCATCATCCCCTGTGAACCCCAACTTGTTCTTTTAACAATTCATCTGTCAATTGGAAGCTTGTTTCCTGAAGGTCAAAACTCTGAAGTGCCTGTATAAAAGTAGTGACAAATATTGTCACTTACAGCACAGATGTACACATCACCAAGAAGTATTCTTGACTACTTAGAAAGCAAAAGCACTGAATTTTTGTCAAAGTAATTGTGTGACTCTCTGTTAATCACCTTTAGTGTTACTAGATCACTTTGTTTGCCTGTTGTCTCATAAAAGGAAATGTATCTTGGAGTTGTTGGAACCAATATACATTTTTGTAGTCATGTATGGGTCCTCCCCGGGTTATGAACACCCAACTTATTGGCACCCCGTGTATATGAATGACCATTTGGGAGGCTGGTGGGATGAATGGGAATGGATTTCACACAGTAAAATGCCCTTCTTCACATGACAGGAGCAAGGATAATGAACAGTTTAAAACAGGAAAGAATTGAATGGCATACAATGAATCAATGCCTCTTTACTACTTTCCCTGATGAAATTTCTGGATTCAAACATCGCTTCCTGTTATTATACTATCAAGCATACAGCTGCCATCAGATGGCAGCGTTTTTAAAAATTAAATTTGGAAAATTAAATTGAATTCCAAAAAGAGATAAGCTAATGTGGACATGTAAAAATTGTGGACTTCAAAGGATGTATTAAGATCAGTAGTAAGTACTTCATGATAAATTTGCTAATCACTTCAATCAATAAATTAAATAATTTCCTGCCATAAATAAAGTCTGACTATCATGCTCAAAATCCTTTAAAATGACTAGACTAATAGATTTAATTGAGTTAAACTGTTAAGAATATCAATTTTATAAAATTGGTTCCCTGTGAAGACTTAGCATTTGTAAGAATGTTGTCATTTCAGATTATAATTATTCATCTGAACATTTACAGAACTTGCATTTTCCTTGGGTATCAAGTTGGCTTACACTGGAAACTCAAAGGAATATTTGTTCCTATAATTCAGATTTCTTAAAAAATTGAACTTAAGTGAACAGGATTTGGTTGGCAAATGTACAGTTTAATGTGAATAGTAAGCTCTTCAGATCTGAAAATGGCAGAATCATCTTGGTTAATGCAGTTTTATGTTCACCAACATGTTTGCAATTGATCTTGGACAAAGGAAAATGTAGTAGGTAAATAAATGTAGATGACTGCTGTGCACTGATTTAGTCTTGAATTGTCTAATAGCTTTTACCAATCTTACTCATGAAGATTGATGACTAATGTTTAAAGCTAAAGACATTCATTGCTTTAAGAGTAGACATTAGCAAATTGGCTAATCAGATGGTAGGCATATATAGGTCATTTTCTGGTTGGTAAGATGTAGAGAGTGGTGTGTCATGGCATTGACACTGAACGACTTGTATAAGCATCTTGGGTGAAGGTACAGTATTAACTTTGCTGATGACATGGAGGGAGGTAATACAATAAGTTGTGAAGAGGTTATGAGGCTACAAAGTCAGTTTATTGTCATGCACAAGTACATGTATGTACAGGTTCAATGAAAATCTTACTTGCAGCAGCATCACAGGCACATAGCATCATTTAAACAGCATTCACAAGAAAAACTACAATACAGTCTTGAGCTCAAATCTTCTTGTAATAAAGGAATATATACAGTTTGCCTTCCTAGTTGTTTGCTGTACCTGCATTGTTAACTTTCTGTGATTCATGTGCAAAGATACCCAGGCCCCTCTGAACACCAATGCTTTTCAATCATTCACTCCTCAAAAAAATACTGCACCTTTTGTGTTTATTCTTCAAAATTGATTACATTTTTCACATTATATTCTATCTGTCTTGTATTTGCCCATTCACTTAGCCTCTCTGTATCACCCTCTCTGTATCACCCTCAAGCCTTCCATGCACTCTAGTTTTTATTTAAAGACACATACAACTTACATAAATTATTTTAAAATATTAATTAAAATAAAAAACTTGTTTACCTTTTCTTTTTACTGAAGGTTGGTGACGATATTCATTTGAATAGGACTGCACCAGTTGCACAGCCATTATTAGCGTAAAGTTGAGGCAGATTTGACTCAGTGCTTCATCCTGGACTCGGTTGAGTCTTGCAGTACAGGAAGAGGCCAGAAGCATTATATAGGGACAGAAATTTAGAAATATTCTGACACATTTACTGCAGCTGGCCAGTATTTCCCGACTGAACTGTCAATTAGATGCCAGGGTGACAGGCCCCGTGGCTATTTTATGGCTTGACTAAAAATACCTGCCTTGTCCTCACAACCAGTGATACCTTAGATATCAAAATAACAATTAACCTAGCATAAATTGTTGTTCTAGAAGAGTTTTCTCGTTGGAATGTGGGGAAAAAAACTTTGCTGAAGCAATAAAAATCAGTAGACGGAAATCTTCATCGTTTAAGGTAGTTGTATGTGCATGCGATGGACAGAAAGGTCTGAAAATCTGCTGCCCCTTGAGGGTTCGTGTAATCCAACAGCGTTGAGACCCAGCGGCGGTGTCCGCTGTTGGGTCGCATGCGCAGTAGGAGGATCTGGCGGATGAACGCTGGTGAGAGAGAAGAGGAGATGGGCCCGGGTGAGTGGGGAGGGGAGGTCATTTGGGGAGTGAGGTGGGTTGGGGGAGGGGGTTTGGGGTGGGGGAGTGGAGTGGGGAGGGGGGTTGGGGGAGTGGAGTGGGGAGGGGGGTTGGGGGAGTGGAGTGGGGAGGGGGGTTGGGGGGTGGGTTGGGGGAGTGGGGGGAGGGGGGATGTGGGAGTTGGGGGGAGGGGGGATGTGGGAGTTGGGGGGAGTGGGGGAGGGAGGGTGGGGGAATGTGGTCGGTGGGGGAGGAGTGGGAGAGGGGAGTGGGGTTGGGGGTGAGGGGGCAGCGGGGAGTGGGAGAGGAGTGGGGTGAGGGTAGGGGGAGTGGGAGGGGTGGGGGGTGTGGTGGGGGAGGAGGGAGGGGGAGTAGGGTGGGGAGAAGAGAAGAGGGGAGGAGGGAGTGGGATGGGTGTGGGGTGAGGGGGAAGGGAGTGGTGTAGGGGGGTGGGAGGGGGGAGTGGTGTAGGGGGGTGGGAGGGGGGAGTGGTGGGGAGGAGAGGAGGGGGGAGGAGAGGAGGAGGGAGGGGGGAGTGGGGTGGGGGAGGGTGGGGAGAAGAGGGAGTGGGGAGGAGGAGAGGGGGGGAGGGGATGGAGGAGAGGGGAGGGAGGGAGAGTGGGAGGAGGGAGTGGGGGAGGGGTGAGGGAGGGGGTGGGTGTGAGGGGGTGGGGGAGGGTGGGACGAGTGGGGAGGGAGGGACAAGTGGGGTGGGACGAGTGGGGAGGGAGGGACGGAGGGGTGGGACGAGTGGGGTGGGAGGGACGGAAGGAGGGGCGGGTGAGTGGGGGAGGGATGGTGAGTGTGGGGGGCTGGGAGGGGTGAGTGGGGTGGTAGGGAGGGTGTGGAGCAGGAGAGAGGGGCTGAGTTGGGCAGGAAGGGGAGAAGCAGGAGTGAGAAGGGGTGTGGGGGAAGTGAGGAGGCAGGGGAGTGAGGAGAGGGTTAGGAGTATTGGGGGTTAGTGGGGAGAGGCGCGGGATGAGAGGCCTGATTGGGGTTGTGGGGAGGAGAGGCCTGGTGCTGTGTGGGGTGGGGAGAGGTGTGCGTGAGGGGTAAGAGGCCTGGTGGGGATGTTTGGGGGGGAGGGGAGGGGTGTAGGAGGGAGAGGTGAGTTGGGGAAGGGAGGGGTGTAGGAGGAAGAGGTGAGTTGGGGAGGGATGTGGGAGGGAGAGGTGGGGTGGAGGGGAGAGGCAGGGGTAGAGAGGTGAGGCGGGAGTACGACAGCGGGATGGGGGAAGAGTGCGGGAAGGGAGGTGGGGTAGTGAGGAGGAGTGCGGAGAGGGAGGTGGGGGTAGTGAGGCAGAGTGGGGGGAGAGTTAGGCATGGCATTGTCATGGGGAGTGAGGCGGCTGGGGTGTAGGGAGCAATGTAGGAAGCTGAGTGTGGGTGTTAATAAGCCCAGTGCCTGGGGCGGTTACAGTCAGGTTGGGGGTTGAGGGGTTGACAAAGGACAGAAGTGAGGTGTGGGGAGTGAGGTAGGGGTCAAAGGTTGAGGGAAATGGCGAGGGATTGCAGACTGGGGAGGGTAGATTAGGGCTTTAGTGGGGTGGTGAGGAAAGTGGTCAGGGGTGGGGAGAAAAGAGGGAAAGGGGAGAGTATGTTAGGAAGCAGGTTGGGTGGGAGAAGGAAGGAGGTGGACATTGTGCCATTAGAATGTATCTCCAATTGATTTTAGGATTTCTTAGAGAAAAATACATGTTCATCTGTCAACTTGCAGATCAACACAAGACATTTGAGCCCCAGTGACTAAGGCACTGTAGTTCCATCTGGTGACCCATTAGTGATAGATGATGAGAGGCTGCTGCCATACAAGTTGCTAATATATTTCACTATTTCAGTACTAAATGCTGTCCTTGGTTGCAGCAACCCAGGAGAGACTGTCAAAGAAAATCTGAAACATTTTCACACTTCAACAGCAAATTACTTTTTTTTAAAAAAATATGGTTCAGGTAGTATGCAAGGATATATTTTATCTATCTGTATTAGATAGCAAAAATAGAGAAAAATAGCATCACAATATTAATAACAATGCATTTATACATTGTGAAAAAATCTTTTCATAGAGCCATGGCTAAAAGAATTAAATATCAAGGATTGTGTTGAAGGCGGAGGGACAGCTAGAGTAGTATAGACATTTAGACAGGGTACTCTAGACCTTGGGTGTCACCACTGACCTCTCCATCAGAAGGTTAGAAATGAGGATGTGTTGTTGATTGCACCAATGTTCAATTTCAATTCGCAGTGCTAGGTAATGATGCAGTCTGTACCTGCATGTAGTAAAACCTAGATAAGATTCAGGCAGTGAATATTCCCCATGATGTTCAATGGCATTACCAATGCTGAATCCCTCCCACTCAACATTCTAAAGGATTACCATTGAGCGGAAGCTTAACTGGAATGATCACAAAAATTGTGGGTACTCAAAACAGGTGAGAGGCCGGGTATCTTGCAGCAAATGATTCTCCTGACATACCAAAGTCTTTTCATTGTCTGCAACATATGTTGAGACTACTCTTGACTTTCCTGAATGAATGCAGCTCTAACAAACATAAAGCTTTTCATCATTCAGGACAAAGTAGCTTGCTTGAATGGCAGCCAATACTCCACCCTAAACATTGACTACCTCCACCATTGGCACATGGAGGCTGTAGTGTGTACCATCCGCAAAATGCACTGCAACAGTTACAGTGCTTCCCAAATCCACAATTTCTACCACCAAGGAGGACAGGGCAGCAGATACAGTACATGGGAACTCTACAACCAGTGAGTTCCTCTTTAATGTCTGGCACCTTGTATCACTGATTCTTTTCTCATTCTTGTGTTTAATTGCTGGAACAGTTTATTCATATTGGCTGCAGAGATTCAAGATGGCAATTTACCACCACCTTGTCAAAGATTAATTAACTATGTGCAATAATTGTTGGCTATATCACCAATGCCAACATCTGGTGAATGAATTTTAAGAAAAAGCAACGGAAGACAAGGTGATCGATCGAATCACTGAAAATTGGAGATGCACAGTTGGAATTAGATTTATTATCATCGACTTAAATGACGTGAAATTTGTTGTTCTGCAGCAGCAGTACAGTGTAAAGACATAAAATTATTATAAGTTACAAAAATAAATAGAAGGAATAACAAGGTAGTGTTCATGGACCATTCAGAAATCTGATGATGGAGGGGAAGAAGCTATTTCTGAATCGTTGAGCATGGGTCTTTGTCCCAGTGGTCAGAATTGGAGGAGTAAAGATTCTGAAGTGTTGCTGGACTGGAGGGGGTTACAGTTAGGGACAAGTGAGCTTTGGAATGATCTAAACTGACAGCTGACAATTTTACATTGTTGGTATTTCTGATGTGGGTCCATAAGAACAAGAGGAGGAGGAGTGGGGTCTATAGCCCCTCATGCCTGCTCAGCCAATCAATAAATTCTTAGTTGTTCTGATCTTTGGCCTTCATTGGGTGTGATAAATGAATGCAAATTAGGATGGAGCTTGTAGAGTATTGGTAATTGGAAAAATGTTGTTCATAGGGTGCCATAGTCGTGCTCTAGGTAGTACAGTGTCTCACAACTCCAGGACCCAGGTACAATTCTGATCTCCAACTATATGGAGTTGGCACATTCTCCCTGTGACCACATGGGTCCCCCCACCCCCTCCTCCCCCCCCCTCCCCACCCCCCCCTCCTCCCCACCCCACCCCCCTCCCCACCCCACCCCCCCTCCTCCCCACCCCACCCCCTCCCCACCCCACCCCCCCCTCCCCCCACCCTCCCCCCCCTCCCCTCCCTTCCCCCCCCCCTCCCCCCCCCTCCCCCCACCTCCCCCCCTCCCCTCCCCCCTCCCCCTCCCCCCCACCCCCCCTCCCCTCCCCCCCCACCTCCCCCTCCCCCCACCCCCCCCCCACATGACCACTGGGAGAATCATGTGGATGTTAATGGGCATGTGTAAGAGAAAAGGTTACAGGGAAATAAGAGAGAGAATGGGATTGCTTGGGGAGCTGGCGTAGACTTGATGGACTGAATGTTCTTAATTTCTCCTTGCTTTACCACTGAACCTATTTTTTTTAAATAATTGTTGGAGGTGATGAAGAACATTTATGTGGTTGTATGGAAAGCAAAATACTCTACAGAAAATGTGCAATGTTAATGTTGAGCACCATTGATTTCATGGAGGGATATGATTGCAACTGAACTCTTAGTGATTCTGGGTATATCTGTTGTAAAATAAGATAATCCCTGCTCTATTAAATACTATTTATGTCATTCTTTGATTACAGAGAAAATTAGTAATTAACCAAGAACTTTGTGCCATTGGATGCTCTGATATAAACTATTGTTGATTCTTTTCTGCACGCATAGCAGTATAATGCTATTACAGCGCCAGCAACCCGGGTTCAATTCTGGCCACTATCTGTAAGGAGTTTGTACGTTCTCCCCATGTCTCTGTGGGTTTCCTCTGGGTGCTCCGGTTTCCTTCAACATTCCAAAGACGTACGGGTTAGGAAGTTGTGGGCATACTATGTTGACGCCAGGAGTGTGGCGACACTTGCGGGCTGCCCCCAGAACACTCTACACAAAAGATGCATTTCACTTTGTGTTTTGATATACATGTGACTAATAAAGATATTTTAACCAAAGTGGATAACAAATTCATTGTTAGCTTTAAGGCAGAATTGGACCCTGGAGAAAATTGGGACCAAGACACTGAGGGGACACTAGGTGCATAACTCTAAGCCAAAATGCAATTGGAAATAAGTAAACTAACAATCCTATAAATTCTTTTCCTTTAAGATTTATATCTAGGACTGCAGTATTTTTCTCTCAGCTTTTTCCCCTTCCTTCCTGACATTAATTCCCTCACAGGCCTATAATTGTTGCAAGTTTGTGTATTTTCTTGCTGTAAAGCACCTAGACATGTGTTAATGAAACTAAAAGTTTATTATCATTACAGTGTGAAATTGATGGCAACGGTGATTTAAAAATTTTCCCTTAAAATCCTTCCTGGTTTGCTGTATGAGAATTATTCAACACCAGTGATTGATTGTAAACCTGCTTGATGATATTACAGATGCTGGGTTCCATGGATCCCTTTGAATGGACGCCTGGCAATAACTGATGTCAGGAAAGGATAAGTCCATGACTTGCATCACTAGATCTTGTTGGCAGCTTTCTTTGCCACCAACAAGCACAGTTATTCTGGCCATTCCAGTCCTATCCTCACCCAGGGTTTACCACTGAGTACGTGTATGCACACGCTTTCAGTAGAAGTCACTGATTTTCCATTTGCGATCCTAGGGAAATATCATTGCCCCTCTGCGAGATCTGGCATTGAACCTGCAACTTCCAAGTTCTCAATTGGTTAAAACATTACCCTTAGACAGTGGGAATGATGAGGTGGCAAATCCCAAGGCAGGAGCAGTATTTGTATTATATGTACAGCACATTTGTATTCTATATACAGCACTTGTATTCTGATTAGTTTTGCTGTTAATCGCCTAAATAATTTAAAGTCTCTGTACCACCGGTTATTGGGGTGGGAGAAAGAGAACATGACTTATTGAAAAAACTGTTCTATTGAAAATTAAAACTGCTCAACTTGGTTTACTGGTGGCAACGTCCACTGTATCAACACACACTCGCTTAGAAGAACATGGTGTGCAAGAGAGATCAGTCCTAGAAAGTTAAAAATGTTTGGTATCAGTGAGAGATAAGAACATGTATTGCTCAAAACATTCCTTTATAGTATCAGCATTTTATGGTTTCCTATCTTAGTCATTTTTATGGTCTTTAAGACTTATCTAGGGAAAGAATTATATAACTTTCTCAGACCGGTCCCGCAACTCAGTGTCGAAATGCAATTGAAGGTTTTAACCACAAATATTGAAATACCTCGTCTTGAAAATACTTTCCAGTGAGACATCACGTGGATGCCTTACAATCAATAAAATGTAAACTATTTAACTCGTCCTTTTCCTTGCCATGAAAATAAAACGAGATTTTTTTCGTACATTTTTTCCAAATAAAAAAAATGCTTTTTAACATTTCAGTTGTCGGCGTGGCATTGAGGAAGTCCGGATGTTTAAGTGACATCGCGAGAGATCTTAAGGTCGTGTTGGTCTCTCCGCGGCGCCCATTTCAACACTGCAATTACCCAACAATTTCGAGGCGTCCCCGGGACCTTTTGCAAGGCGACGAACGCAATGCACCAGCCGGTTGAAGACTGCAAATTTAGTGACTGAAAAGGGCCCGAATATCTCTCTCGGCGGGTTGGTTTGGAATTTGGGAGTGAAACGGAAAATGGAAAAAAGCCTCGGCTCTCTTCAGCTGTTCGCCCTACCTGTCAGCAAGCTGGCTTCTTGGACAGCAGCTGTAGCAATGGTGTTTGGTGGTGTCTTGCCTTATATTCCTCAATATAGGGACATTAAACGTACCCAGAATGCAGAGGGATTCTCCATCTACGTTTGTCTGGTGTTACTTGTGGCCAATATATTAAGAATATTGTTTTGGTAAGCATGCACGAAACTTTATCAAACTTTTTATAAGCTCACATTAATCGCACGAATCGTTTGTTTTTTAAAATAATATACTTTTGCACTGTGTATGTTTAATTCAATGATTGGGGTATTTGGATACCAATGAATATTATAGTTTAACCTGAGAATCGTCAAGTGTGATGTCCTAATGTTTTTTTTTAATTTTAAAAGTATTTGCTTTGACTTTCGGGAAGTTAGAATATCTATGTTTCACAATGTCGCCTTGGCCGAGGGGATTGTGATTTATTTTTACACTGACTGGCAAACCGTATTTTGCCTGGATTGTAGTTTCATAGATGTGGATGTCGGAAGTAACAACTTGTTCTTGGGTAGGATAGTGAGTGACAGGTGTGTGCATTGAGTCATCACAACTGGGTGTAATTCAGATGTTCATTCTCCAGCCGGCAGTCAGTGGATAGTGATTAGAACTTTCAAACATAAGAAAATAGGAGCAGGAGTAGGCCTCTTGGCTCCACAAGCCTGCCTGTCATTCAGTATCACCTGCAAGACTAAGGACCAGCTGGATATAAATGGGAGGCCTTTCGGACCACGTGTGGCATGCTGTTCCAAGTCCTGGAGTCAAACCTTTCTGAAGGATGTCTTGGCCTCTTGACAGAATGCATTGTGAATTTACTAGTATGCTACCTGGATTCTGAGCTAAATTATGAGAAGCAATTAGGCAGAACAGACTTGTATTTCCAAGAAATATGAGTGTTTGGGGATGAATTTGTCCCTGTTTGCATGACGGTAAGCATATTTGATTCAGTTGACAGAGCTTCTTCAGGTAGTACAGACCAGCACTAGGATCATAGCATAATAGAAATTGGGCTTTGGGTGTGAAGTTAGAAAAGGGTGATAAAAGTTTGGATTTCCTTTCTGCAAATGCCAGGTGGTGTGAGATAAGATAAATTTTATCTGAAATTGATAGTTAAAATAAGCAGAGACTGGATAGGAGGGGACTGTTAAGGAGAGATTGGATAAACTGGTATTGTTTTACCTGGAGCAAAGGAAGCTGAGGGGTGACCTTATAGATGTTTCTAAAATCATGAGGGTCATAGATAAGATGGATTGTCACTGTCTTTTTACCAGGGTAAGGAAGGCTAAAGCTGGAGGGCATAGGTTTAAGGTGAGGGTGAAAGATTTAAAGGGGACCTGAGAAGCAAGTTTTTCACACAGTAGAGCTGCCAAAGGAAGTGGTAGAAGCAGGGACAATTACAATGTTTAAAAGGCATTTGGACAGGTACATAGATAGGAAACATTGAGGGTTATGGGCAAAATGCAGGCAAAGGGGACTAGTTCAGGAAGACACCTTAGTTAGCATGGATGAGTTGGGCCAAAGGGCCTGTTTCCATTCTGTATAACTCCATAACTATATTTTAATTAAATGGCATCTATGTGGAGTTAGGTCATAGATTACCCATGATGTGATTGAATGGCAAGACAGATTTGGGTAAAAGGCTGTTCCTGTTTTTTTAAAAAAATTGAACAAGGTAAAATAAGTGGCCCAATATTTTACTACCACAGTAATATTGCTGATAAATGCTATACATTTAAACTGCTGTAATAGTCAATTATCCAGTAGAGAATTCTCATCACAATCTGATTTTTAAAAAAAAGCCCCAGAATTTTCTGGTGTGCACCCCATAGCACCTTAAAATTTGTCCTTCATCCTCAAGGGAGTGAGTGGGGCAACACTTGGCACTGAAGGCCCAGGCCAAAAAAAATTGCAGTGGAGGCCTAATATTGCAGAATGAACAATTTTTGCTTGTGTATAGCCATAGACATGATGTAGAACACATGAGTAAGATGCCCACTTGTTAAAGTTGAGATTCTTTCTGTAGCTTGTAAAATTCAAACGCAGTAGGCATCTGATGCCTTCACGTAAAAACTAGAAATTCAAAGGATGTGTTTCTCCTGGAATCAGAATGAGGATTTTGGGTTACTTGCAAGTTAAAGTAGAGCTGCTGCCTCACACCTCCACTATCTGTGTGGAGTTTGCATGTGCTCTCTGTGACCACATGGGTTTCCCTCGGGTTCTCTGGGTACTTCCCACATGCCAAAGACACATTGGTTCGTAGGTTAACTGGCCACTGTAAATTATCCCTAGTGTAGGTTGGTGTGTGGTAGGAGAATTAAGATTGAATTGATGTGCATATGAGAGAAAGTGGATTGCAGGGAACTAGGTGGGGGAATGGGTTTGATGGGATTGCTCTGATAGCTAGCATACACTTGATGGGCCAAATAGCTCCCTCTTGCGTCATAAGAACTGTGGAATATGAACTAACATGACTGAAGGCCGATAACCTGTTTTTTTTTAAGTTTATTTATATTTCCTAGTTCTGGGTGTCACTGGCAAGGGCACCATTTATTGCCCATCCCAAATCTCTATTAAAGGTGGAAGTAGACCATTGCAGTCCTTCTGGTGAAAGTACTCTCATAATACCATTGGGTAGAGGGGAGAGTTCCAGGGCTTAGCAAGTGACTTTGAAGGACTGGCTATATATTTCCTAATCAGGATGGTTTTTTCCCAGGTGCTTGCTGCCCTTGTTCTTCTTGGCGTAGAGGTGATGGCATTTGGAGGTTCTGTCAGAGTAAGTTCGTTTTGTGGATGTACACACTGCAGCCACAGCACACTAGCAGTGGAGGGAATGCATGTTTAGGGTGTTAGGCAGGATGCCAATCAAGCTGTTGTTTTGTTCTATAGGGCATCAAGCAACTTTACAGTTGTTGGAACTATACTCGTGCAGACAAGTGGAGGATATCCCATTATGCTGCTGCTTTGTAGTTGACACAAAGGCTTTAGGGTGTCAGAAGTCTTTCTTCAAGATGCCCAGCTCTGATCTGCTTTTGTATGTGGCTGGTCCAGTTTCTGGTCTGTAGTGAACCCCTAATTATTGATGGTGGAGGACTCAGTGATGGTAATGCCATTGAATTTCAAAAGCAGGTGATTGTACTGCTGTTGTAGTGGCATTCCCCAGCACTATTGTGGTGCAAATGTTACCTGCCACTTATCAGTCCATGCCTAACTGTTGTCTAGGTCTTACTGCATGTAGACATAGCTCCATTTTCTGAGGAGTTGTGAATGGAATTGAATGTTGTGAAATCAAGTGACATAATCATTAGCGAACATCCCCACAACTAACCTTGTGATTAAAGAAATTTCATTGATGAAGCAGCTGAAGATGGTTGGGCTTGGACAGTGTGCTGAGAAACTTGCTGGAATGATTGACTTCCAACAAGCATAACCATCTTCCTTTGTGAAAGGTATGACTTCAGCCACTGGGGTGTTTTCCCATTGATACCGATTGACATCAGTTTAAGAGTTTCTTGATGTCACAGTAAGTCAAATGCTGACTTAATGTCAAGGCACTCGCTCTAGTCTCACCTCTAGGATCCATGTTTAGATCAAGGCCGTAGTGAGGTCTGGAATCAATTGGTCTTGGTGAAACCCAAGCTAGGCATCAGTGAGCAGGTTATTGGTGAGTAAGTACTACTTGGCAGCACTGTCATTGACAGCTTCCATCACTTGGCTGATGATTGAGTACATGCCCCTGTCTGTATCAGTGATGCTGAGGAGGAGATGGTTGAGAGCTTCAAGCTCCTTGGTAAAACTATCACCAATAGCTTATTCTAGTCCAACCACAGATGCTACGGCCAAGAAAACTCACCAGCACTTCTACTTCCTCAGAAGGCTAAGGAAATTCATCATGTTTCCGATGACCCTTACAAATTTTTATAGATGCACCATAGAAAGCAACCAATCCGGATGCATCGCAGCTCGGTATGGCAACTGCTCTGCCGAAGACTGCAAGAAATTGCAGAGTCATGAATACAGCCCAGTCTATCATGAAAACCAGCCTCCCCTCCATTGACTCTGTCTACACTTCCTGCTGCCTCGGGAAAGTAGCCAATGTAATCAACCCTCCCATTCTCTCTTCTTCCTCTTCCATCAGGCAGAAGATTCAAAAGCTTGAAAACACATACCACCAGGCTCAAGGACACCCTCTAGCCTGCTGTTATAAGACTCCTGAACAGACTTCTTGTACAATAACGATGAACTCTCGATCTCTCAGTGTATCTCGTCATGGCCCTTGCACTTTGTCAGTCTATCTGCACTGCACTTTCTCTGTAACTGTAAAACTATATTCTGCATTCTGTTATAGCTTGGTACATGTGACAATAATAAACTGATTACCAATTAAACTGATTTGCTGGTAATTAATCATTAGTACTTGTTACATACCTGAGCAACTTTCCCCATTGTTGCATAGAGCTCGTCAAAAGACACAGCTAGCTCTAGAGTGCAGGTCTTCAATACTACAGATGGGATATTGTCTGGCCCTGTAGCCAATGAATTTAGCATTGACTTTACTCCTGGCCAGGACAGATGACAAATCAATTTAACAAATCAGTTAATCCTGCTGGTGTGTATTCTGTAGGAGTCATGGAACAATTTTATCACTTGATTGCTGACTTGTTTCAAAGTGGAAGGCCATTGAAAATAACTCCATTAACAGCGGTCTGCCACCACTAAATACCAGGCCTACCTCTCAACAGCAATTTTAATTTGTTTTTGCAACATTACAGCAGTTCCTTGATGGACATTTTGTCTAGGTAAACAAAATGGCTTAAATTGGCTCAAATTATCGAGCAGTGACAATTCACAATTTGGAGCAATTTGTGGCATAGAAGTTTGTATCTTTTTCACACTATTGGTAGTGTGTGCTTTTGACTTGCAGTTAGTTTGCCAGTAAATTCTGGACAATCAAGATTATTTTATGCCCTATTCAATGCAACATCAGATTTGAAGTGGCAGGCGAGTATTATGCACGTCAACATATGTGGACTAGGATGAATGGAACAGGTTATTTAACAAGGACTCTCTGTGAGATACTGGTTTCCGTTGGTTAACACAAGATTTGAAGGCCAAGTTTAATTTGAGTTGTACTGAAATAATACAAATCTGTAAATTGATATTAAAGGACCTGAATCATTAGGATTCTAGCCTAGACTGTATGTTACCTCTGATGGTATACAATTGTATCTTGTAATCCATGCTTGGTGTGCAAGCTTAATAAATCATAATGGGAAAAGTAGTACTTTTCAACAGAACATGTCAGGTTGTGAAGCTGCTTATTTTAATTAATTAAGGTTTAAGATGTCGGGGGTCTACTCTGTTCATGCCCAGTGCAGTGCCTGCATTGACACCCTACCTAAAATTTACCAATTTGGGGATCAACTGGGGACCTTTCTGGTACTGAACCTACACATCACTTCACATATTGCTCTCATCCACAGAGAGGTTGAGAAATCTTGGATAACCACTGGATTTTTATAAACGAGACATGCAAGAGCTCTTAAATATATAAAAGGATTTAATTGGCTGAATGTAAAGAATATGCTTCTGCTTGAAACCTAATAAATCCAGTTGTAAATTAAGGAGAAACTTCCTTGATTTACTACAATGGTTAGAATGTGGAACTTGCGTCCATAAGGAAAAGGTAAAGTGGGTGTCATAGGTCCATTTAAGGAAAGATGGGAAAACAAAAAGAGGAAATGAAATAGAGGACTGTTGGTGGGATGAAATGAAGATCCCGCTGCAACTGGATCCTCGATTTTTTTTCTGACCAACAGACCACAATCAGTGAGTATAGACAGTAACACTTCCAGCACGATTATTCTCAACACTGGTGCCCCACAACGCTGCATCCTCAGCCCTCTACTCCCTATACACTCATGACTGCATGGACAGATTCTGCTCCAACTCCATATACAAGTTTGCAGATGATACCACTGTAGTAGACCATATCTCAAATAACAATGAGTCAGAGTACAAGAAGAAGATAGCTTAGTGACAAGGTGTCATGACAACAACCTTTTCTTCATTGTCAGCAAAACAAAAGAGCTGGTCATTGACTTCAGGAAAGGGGGTGATGTACATGGACCTGTCTACATCAATGGTGCTGAGGTCGAGAGGGTTGAGAGCTTCAAGTTCCTTGGAGTGAACATAATCAGTAGCCTGTCCTGGCCCAACCACGTAGACACCACGGACGAGAAAGATCACCAGTGCCTCTAGTTCCTCAGGAGGCTAAAGAAATTTGGCACGTCCCCTTTGACACACCAACTTTTATCGATGCACCAGAGAAAGCATCATATCTGGATGAATCATGGCTTGATATGACAACTGCTCTGCCCGGGACTGCAAGAAACTGCAGAGAGTTGTGGACACAGCCCAGCACATCATGGAAACCAGCCTCCCCTCTATGAACTCTGTCTATACCTTTCGCTGCCTTGGTGAAGCAGCCAGCATAATCAAAGACCCCATCCACCCGAGTCATTCTCTCTTCTTCCCTCCCATCAGGCAGAAGATACAGGAGCCTGAGGGCACACACCACCAGGCTCAAGGACTGCTATCCCACTGTGATAAGACTATTGAACCGTTCCCTTAAACGATGAGATGGACTCTTGACCTCACAATCTACCTTGTTATGTCCTTGCACCTTATTGTCTCCCTGTAATGCACTTCCCTGCAGCTGTGACACTTTACTCTGTATTCTGTTATTGTTTTTACCCTGTACTACCTCAGTGAACTGTGTAATAAACTGATCTGTATGAATGATATGCAAAACAAGTTTTTCACTGTACCTCGGTACAAGTGACAATAATAAACCAACACCAATACCAAGAAGGCTGGCAGGTGGTTTGTGTACAGCATAGACACTGGCATAGAGCAGTTAATGCTGTGGTAGGAAGAAACTGAGTCGTCTTGGGGATAAGCTGTAAATAGCCATCCAGTTGATGGCTAAGTGGAGGCAAATAGGGAGGGATAACGTGGTCCTTTGTTCGTAAAACCCATCAAATTTGCTCTGATGGTGAGAATTTGCATACAGGTCCCTCTGACGTATCTTCTTCCTGAACTGTGGCTTCCTGTCCACCATAGTAAGCGGAGCCCTTGACTACATCTCGTCTATTTTGGCACCTCTGCTCTCACATTCTCGCTTCCTGGACAGAGCAAGGATAGAATTCTCCTGGTCATCACCTACCACCCATGAGTCTCCACAGTCAATGGATTGCCTTTCTCAATTTCTGCCACCTTCAAAGAGATTCCACCACCACACACATGTTCCCTTCCCTTCCCCTCCCCACCCCTCCCCTTTCAACATTTCAAGGGGGCCATTCTGTTCACGACTCCCTAATCTGTTCTTATCGCTCCCCTTCTTACAGCATTTTCCCATGCAACTGCAGGAGATGCAACATCCATCTTTTCACTTCTTCCCTTCCTACCATCTAGGGACCCAAAGAGTCCTTCCAGGTGAAGCAGCAATTTACTTGCACTTCTTCCATTCCACTGTTCTGCATTTAGTGTTCACATTGTGGTCTCTACACTGGAGAAACCATTGGGTTACGGCTTTGTGGAGCATTGTTCAAGCTCAGGGTCTACAATAACAGCCCTGAACTTCCTGTTACCTGCCATTTTAATTCTCCATGCCAATTCCCCATCCCTGCCCCCCCACCCCCACAATCTGTCTGCTACTCTGTTATTACAGGCCCATTGTAAACTTGAGCAATAGTGCTTCATCTTCTGTCGAAGCATGCTGCAGCCTTCTTGACTGTATTGAATTTTGGAACTTAAGTTACTTCACTTTCTCTGTATTAGGTCATCCATATGTGATATTGGCTCCATTTTTCTCTCTCCATTAGCACAACCTGACTTATAGGGCATATCCTGCACTCTGTATTTCAAAAATGTTACATTCCTTTGGTTGTATTTGTACTCTCTAACTGACCTCATTTCATGGGATTGATGGAAAAAGGTCATGTTCTGTCACCCTGATTGCCCTCATTCACACATCAACCAAATATCCCCTGGGGAAACACTGGCCTCATCCTCTCAGAGATATTCCCTTTGTTCAATCCGTCTCCTCCCCTTCCTCCCTGCAACTTAATAACTTATTTCCTCTCCTCCCTAGCTCTGACAAAGGATCTTTGACCTAAAATGGTAACTCTGATGAAAATCTGAAATAAAAATAGAAAATGCTAGAGAGATGCTGCAGGTCAGACAGCATCTGTAGAAAGAGAAACAGAGTTAACATCTTGGATTGAAGGCCCTTTGTCAGAACTTCTTTGTCAGAATGCATGAAACTTTATTTCTAGAGTGATAAATCATCTTGCTTCAATAGTCTTCCATCACAGGTGTGGCTGTTCACTGATGATTGCTCAGTGTTCAATTTCATTGGCAACTCAGAAAATGAAGCAGCCCATGCCTGCATAGAGCAGGACAGTGACACCATTTAAACCTGCACTAATAAGTGGCAGTTAACTTTTAGTGCCACATAGATGCCAAGCAATGATCATGACCAGCAAGACAGCCCCTAACCACCTCCCCTTGATATTCAATGACATCACCATCACTGAGTCCACCACCATCAATTTCTTGGAGATCACCATTGACTCAAAATCAAGTGCTGTGGCAATACTCTAGCTGTAAGTGCAGATCGGAGGCTGTGTATCCTGCAACAAGTAACTCTCCTGACTCCATGAAGCCTTTCCACCATCAACTCAGGAGTGTGGTGGAATGCTTTCCAGTTACCTGGAAGAGTGCAGCTCCAACACCAGTCAAGAAGCTTGACATCATCCAGACAAAATGGCTTGTTCGATTGGGAATCTATCCACCACCTTAAACACTCATTCCAACCATGACCTACACACCCTGGCTGCAGTGTTTACCATCTACAGAATGCACTGGAGTTACTTGCCTAGACTACTCCAATAGCACCTCTTAACCAGTGATTCTACCACTTGAACAGGCTAGGGCACTAGGTTCGTGGGAACTTTACATGCTCCCCTCCAAGTTCCACACCACTCTGACTAGGAGCATGCTTGACTTTTGCTTACTTATTTGCATGGTTTTGTAAATTCGCAGTCAGCTCCTTCGTGGATGTAAGTATTTTGAGGAATGTAACAGGACAACATAACAGGAGCAAATTAACAGCCAAAGCTTTTTACTGCACCTGGTTATCTCTGGTTCCCTTATACTATCCGGACTAAATAAACAAGCTATTTAAAATGGGACAACAAACACCCTCACCATACACTGCAGCTGGTAGCAAGTGGCTACCACTGAAGTAGCAAACATCAGAGTCACTAGCACAATATGTGATCGTAGTAGTTGTAGTATCAATATTGAATTTGTTAACAGTGTTGTATTATTTATTACACCACATACATCCTGTATGTAGTACGTAAAAATGGTAATCATAGTTTTTGGGATTTGGGGCGATTTTTGGAATACAAACCCTGTGAGAGTTGAGGGTTTACTGCATTACCATTCCTTCATCATGGCTGGGTCTAAATCTCAGAACTGCCTACCTGACAACACTCTAGGAGTATCTTTACCAGAATGATTGCAGCAGTTCAAGAGTGTGGCTGATCACCACTTTCTCTAAGGCAACTGGGGATGGACAATAACTGCTGGCTTTGTTGATGATGTTAAATAGAAAAACATGCAGGACTTGTTGGCATAATGGTTTAAAGTTGGCAGCATTGATGCATTTGAGGGAAGGCATGTTGCGCATGAGGAAGAGGGTAATAGAGGCCCAAATTACCTATTTTTATGTCATTAATTCTGTGTAATTCTATGAAAGTGTGCTATTTCATTTAAATATATATTTCTAATTAACCATTTAAAAGAACTTGTACAGTTTGAAGTGCGAATCTAATATGTTCTTTACTTAAGGTTTGGAAGGTACTTTGAGCCACCCCTCTTGTTACAAAGTATTATCATGATCATTACCATGTTAGTGATGTTGAAGCTATGTACAGCTGTCCGAATGACCAATGAACTCACGACACGACGCCGTGCCTTTTCAGGTTAGTGTCAATCTAATGGAACAGAGGTACCCATGTTTGTTTTATCACAGAAAATTTATTTATGTAAAAAATCAAGAGAACCATTTCAATGAAAGTAACAATTTAAATAAGCTTATAACAATTTTATTATGTTTAAATGAGTTTTGTAACTTTAGTTCCTGATTCCATAATGACTTAATCGCTCTTTGGGTGGGGAGGAATTGGTTTTGAAAAAAATGCTTTGTCTGATGGTGGCTTATCTAGTTTATCCTTGTATTTTAAAAAAGTGAACAAACTTGCTGTGAGGTCATTGGACTTTTAAATTGGCCAAATATCTTCACTGAACTGCCAAGGCAAGGAAAGTAAGAGGCTTTATTATTGAACTTCATCTTCCAGCACATCCCACTGCTGGTTGAAATCATTCTCATCTCAGTTATCCCTAATCCCCTATAGCTAATCAAATATATTTGTATTATTGACCATATGCATTGCATTCTTTTTTTAAATAAGCAACAGGAGGAAATTCAGCCTGACCTTGGCTAATGAGGTAAATATGTTGCCAACTTCTCAGCATCTAATTCTATGCACCCAACTTATTGACATTTGAGGGAAGGAGGAGGAGGGTAATGCTGATATTTGAGGCTAAACAAAAGATGTGTTGTTTTAACAGAAGGGCGTGCCTCCTACTGGTATGTTTTAAATATTAATATAAATGTATCACTCCATTGTAATTGTGCAAATTACACATTCTACAATTTTTAATTACGTTGAATAGAATCCTGGATTCTAATGGTTAATATAAATCATCAGTTATCTCGGTGCTCTGCTTATCAATGTTTCAGATGTGTACAGCTTTAAGTGGTAGGCGGCAATAAAATTGACTTGTTAAAATAATTCTGGATACAGATAAATATGTACTTTGCACCAGTGTTTATAATGTTGCACCTAACTGCTAATTGTTTCCCAGGAGATGGTTTGGTACAAAACCCTGTTATTTTTCAGAAAGATAGTCTATCAACATTTGGTTTAATGGCATTAAGTTATTACTTCCTCAGACTGAATTTTATCTGTTGTAACATCTGGACAATATTCCAACTTATAATGAGGCACAGATTTAAAAAGGGAGGAGTTGGGAATACGGCTGAATGTTGAACAGACTATGGTCTCTGTATTGAGTGAGATTGATCTTAATTCAAGTGTTTACATACAGAAACCAAAAAGGGAGGTGGGGAAATGAAATAGTCTAAGTTAATTAATATTTTCCGCTGGTGTTCTGTCCTCTGGGAACTCAGTGATTTGTACGTCTCCCTATATACTATGTTTCCATATGTCCTCTACTCAACAGTGTACCTAGGAGATGAGTAGCTTTATGTTTAATTCTACCAATGGGGAATGGTATAATTTTATCTGATCTTGTTCTTGCTGGATCTAAGTGTATATATATTTGCTCGTGGGATTTTTGAATGATAATCAGGAGCCCTTTCTGAATCCTTCTGAAGAAATTCCGTTGAAGGCCATATGTGGCACCCTACAGTTTAGCTAGCTCTTGACTAATCAACTTTGTCTGTATGACTTTGCATCATACCACAAACATTGACTTGATGGGAAATCCCAATATTTATGCATAAAGTCCAAGTGAAGTACAGGGTTGGTGTCCCAAATAGGCATTGCCTGAGAATAACTGGAGGATGTCCTATATCTGTTGAATTGGATAAATAGCCTTTGGACATTTTATATTAGTTAAGAAAAGGTTGTCTGTTAATATTAAACAAAAATCATCTGAATGTGTGCAACATGGAAGTGGTCTCAATTTAAGCTCCTAATATTTTACTTTTAGCTTAATGGCCAGGTTCAGTGCTGCTTTGTACTTTTGCTAAAGTACCTTTGATCTTTTGTTGAAAGAAATGGTGCATTTTCTTCCCAGAAAATTTTAGTTTTCATCCTGACTGTGCTAAACATGTTGGCTGCTTACTCTAAGTGTTCTCAGTTTTGTAAAACAACACAATACAGGAGCTATATCATGAAGACTCAATTATTAAAGCCAATTACAGATTTAAAGAGGGGAAATAATAAATCCTGGTCTTGGGGAGGGGTGGGGGTGGTGGAGAAAGCATGGGCTGAAAAGGTTAACATTCAGACATTCTTTACTAACATCTCCTACTAACATCTCTGCTTTGCCAACAAAGTAGCACTGTGCAATGGTCACTGAAAAATGCTGGGCTGAATCAAAAAATCAACTTGCTTCTTGTTCTCTTTTCTTTTGGGCTATTGGTCTATCATAACAGACAGTAAAGATGAAGAAATCAAAACTCCTAGGAAGTTCTTTCTGGGTATGTATACACCCATGTAGCATGCAATTACCCACAATTCATTTTATAGTCTCACTCTGACCCTTGCATTTTTCCAGTTTAATTTTGTTCTGTTGAATGCATGTTTATCTTGGTGTGGGTTAAGACTTGACCTGCGCAGCATCTTTTCATTGGAAGGGAGTGTTTGCACATGTCAAAATAAAATGGGAGGGGTTGGGTAGTTCTGAGCATATCAAAGCCTTGAATATACTTGTCATTTTGATCAGGAAATATTGAACATGTAAATGTACAACTTAATTTTATCCTATTCTATGCGAAGGATTTGCGCAGTCCAAGGCCTTAATTCATTGAGAACATTAAGAAAAGTAGGTATACCTATTAAGTCTCAGCCAAAACTGATGAGTGTATTTAAAATAAATGGCTAAATTTGTATTACATCTGGGCATAATAGCAAGTAAAAGTCTTTTAAATTAACATAGTATACGAGTTCCTAATTGTGTTGCCATACTTCAGCTGTGCAGAGTTAATTAATATCTGAGATCTTTAAATTTTACAATTGTAGCTCCAAAGAACTTTTTTTTAACATTATTCTGCAAGCATTCTCGTATTCCAGATGAGTGTCAGGGTTTTTCTTTGACAAAAGGCTTGAAAGATTTCTGTTCCTTACCTTCAGACAGAACATGGTCTCTTGCCATGCTATGCCTGCTGCATGATTGAGGCTGGCAAGTTGGTGTGCAAGTCCAAGTCACTAATAAAGAGACTTTACTGTCCAAGTCTACATATTGGCATAGAACAGTCTTTTAATTGATTTGTACTTGGGATTTAGCATTTGAATGCTTAACACAGGAGCATGAAATTATCTTATTTTAATAGCATTATTGGCCACGTTTTTAAAAAAACTGATTGCAGCAGCAAAATAATTTCACTTGAGCATATTAAGTATCTTACAACATCTTCTTAAAACTTAAAATCCTTTAACTTTAAGGAGATGTTAAATATCCTGATGCTTCTGTTTATGAATGACCTCCAGAAATTTTTAAACCAGGATTAGTAAATTTAGAAGTACATAATCAAGACTTGTTACCTCTGATGAGATTGTTCTACAAAACTTTGTAGTTTGATAAGGAGTTTTAGGACAACTCGTGGACATTTGTTTATGTTGGCTGATTTTGTTACCACTCCCTATCCTAGTTTAAAAGTTCAATAATCCATGGGGAATTTCAGGTTGCATCTTCCAACTTTTTTAACCAAAATGCATATCATACCACGTCCAGTCATTGCGGGAACTAATCTGCATTGCCAGCAGGAATAACTGCTTTAGCAATAATCTGGTTCGTTAAGCCTTTCATGGGTTTTCATAGACCACATTTAATCAGGTTGTAGAGTTCACTGACCTTGCTACAAAGAAGTGTTACTGGAACAACATGTATTTTAGGCAGCAATGTAGTAATGTTGTTTTGATGATGTGAGTTCACAAAAATTTGTATTCTGATAAAGCTCATCAAGAAATAATATATTGCAGAAGCTGGACATCTGAAATAAAGCTAGAAACTATTGGAAATAAATAGCATCTGTGAAGAGAGAAGTTTTTAGACTTTTGGGCCAATGATCTTCTGTCAGAGCTGGGAAAAGCTAAACAACTTTTAAGATACAAAGAGAGGAGGAGAGGAGAGGAAGATGGCTGTGATAGGGTGAGAGTGGGAGAGAGTAAATGATGAGAATATAGTGTAAGTTGATGAGGCACTAATGGAAGAGGTGAGGGTACAAAAAGTCAGAATGAAGACACAAGAGACTGTAGATGCTGGAATCTGGAGCAACAAATGATGCTGGAAGAACTCAGCAGGTCAGGCAGCTTCTATTAAGGGAAATTAGACAGTCGACTTTTTGGATTGAGACCCTTCATCTGGACTGATATAGAATATCAGTTGTATTCTATCCTGATAGCTATAAGATAATATTTTTAAATCCCTAATTTACTGCTGGAACTTAACAATGGGAGCAAAATGTTGAATTGATTTGAAGCTGACCTCCACGTTGTGAAAATTGTAGGGTGGTTTTCATTTCAAATGTTTCATAAGATTTCCACCTTGTGGTGTGGTGTCAAGTTGTTCCAGCAAAAAGTTGTCTCTTTTTTAGTGCATGTGGAATGTAGAAAATAAATCATAAATGTGCTAAGGCAGATTTTGTTTTTTCATTTAATCTCTGAAGGAAGATTTCTTGGTGTTTGTAGAATGGAGAAAATAAACCATTAATGTGCTATGTTAGATTCTGTTTCCTCTCATTTACTCTCCAAAGGAAGAGTTCTTGAAAGTTTTGCCCCTTCCCAAAGGCAAAAATGAGCTCTGTCAGATATTGCATGTTGCATCGTTCATTCCTGACCACTGGCCTGCCTTGTACGGGATCTGTTTCCAGCACCATGTGGACCATCCTGTGCAGGCAGGCTGATGCTTAGTCTGGGAGGAAAATGGGTCATTCCTTTGCTTTTGATGGTAACCAGTTACAAAGGTAGAGTCTGCTCAGCCTTTCACCTGGGATACGGTGCTTGGCCTAATTTAACATGATTCTTAATGTTGCCAGACCTGCTGGTTATTCCCAACGTTTTTTGTGATTAATTCAGCTAAGCTGTTGGTATCAGTTTATTATTGTAACATGCACCGAGATACAGTGAAAGGATTTTGATTTGCGTGCCATCCAGACAGATCATGCCATACATAATTACATCAAAGTAGTAAAGAGAAAACCGAATGCAGAATATAGTTTTGAAGTCACAGAGAAAGCACAGTGCAGGTAGACAAATAAAGTGCAAGGGCTACAACAAGGTAGGTAGGAGTTCAAGAGTTCATCGTTTAGTGTATGAGAGGTCTGTTCAAGAGTCTGATAACAGTGGGATAGAATATGTCCTTGTGTCTGGTGGTTCATGCTTTCAGGTGACATGCAATCCTGATATTTGACATAAATGGTATAATTAATCTGAAGAAGTATGTAATTTCTTTTAGTCTCAGTCTGATCCATACCATTGAAAAGCATAAGATTTAATCATAGTACAATACATAGCATATGCATATTCCCACTCATAGGAGTGTAGGAAGAATTAATAATGGACCATAAATCTTTGTCTTTCAAATGTGGGAGTTTTGTGTTCTGTGCCACTTTTGGTAAAATACACATTAGTCTTGCCTAACTTAAGCATAACTGGATAGAATGTAGAGATCTTTAACTGTTTAAATAATGGTAGATTTAGTTTTTGCCTGATATTATGACTTTTGTAAATAAAAGGTAATTTTGTAAATAAAAGGTAATAAGGTTTTGGTCCTGTAGGTGTCAGTGTTTGATAATGATTATAATAAATCCTAAAACATTGTATAACTTTTAAACATGCTGCAAATATAAACACCGCTGAAAATTCATCGGTTTAGATTAATAAATATCTGACTCATTATTATTTTGGGTAGTTGTTCAGAAAAGATGTGCAATATTGCTTACCGTAATATTTAAAATGCCAGTGATCACCAGACCTAGGTGTAGGCATACACCTAGTAACTTCAGGCTTTTTGCAGTTCTGTATATTGGCCCTTCTTGCAGCATGAGGCACATTCTTTCAATTAACTGCAGAGGAGAAAATGAGAAGAAACTAGACTGAATAGAACTTACTTTCAAGGTAAAATACTACCTTCAATTTTGTAGCTTTTCCATTTAAAAAAAATCTTTGCAGATGTTTCAATTATTCACAACTGTTTGAGGTTTACCATGCAATGTTTTAGACCTTAAGTGCAGTCGCTACCCTTTTTGGTTTGTTTGGACTACAATGTGGTTTTAAGGCAGAGTTCTCCTGAAAATATTTTATACTTTACAGTAGGAATGCATTCGCTGCCCTCCTTAGTTCCAGTTGGACTGTAAACTGGTTAAAAGTACCATGCAGGATTCTACTGAATATCTTTAATAGTTCCAATGATTGAGGAAAAACAGTAGGTATTGCCTTGATTTCTGCCTTTCAGGTACTTCTGATATCTGAAAATGGATAGGTAGGAACCACGCAGATTTTCAAGTTGGACAAGGAGAAGTAAATTATTCATACTTGCTGGGATTGGCTCCTATTCAAATGGAAATAAAAGGCCTAATGTTTGCTTGAGATCCTCCACTTTTCCCTGAGGTAATCAACACTGCTTAGAAAAAAATTTAGTACTACTTTAGTTGGATGATAGTATTACATATATTAATTGGGTTCTTGCAAAATTTTAGAGTCATATGGAACGGAAACCAGCCCTTTGCACCAACCATCAACGATCCATTTACACTAAACATTAACTCATACCATTTTTTACTGTCTCCACATTCACATCAACTCCCCTCAGATTGTACCACTAACCTACACACTCAGGGAAATTTACAGTGACCAGTTAACTATCTTTGCTCACATATCTTTGGAATGTGGGAGGAAAATTCCACACAGGAGTTTCTTCATTTTAAAGTTAGGAACTGGACAAAAACAGAATATCGCAACTACTGGAAATCTGAAACAAAGCAGGAAATGCCAGAAAACACAGCAGTTTGGACAGCACCTATGAAGAGAGTGAAATAGAGTTAAAGTTTCATGTTGATGACCTTTCATCAGAACTGAGAAAAAGTAGAGCTAAATAATTTTGGAGATTTAGTAAGGAAGAAAAGAATAAAAGGGAAGGTCCTATAGGATAGATTTAAAATGTTGCAGAATCTGTCCATCCTGCTGGTTATTTCCAACATCTTTAGTTTTTATTCCTGAAGTTGAAAAGACACTTGTAAACTACTACGAAAACATTTGTTTACATTTATAACATCCTATCAGTGACAAGGAGAATGAAGCCTGACTTGTAATTAACTCTGTGGCTGGAGAATACTGGGGGCAATTTAACTGTGGTTCACATAGGCTAATTCTATAGAGATCAGACTCCAGTCCCTTTACAGCTATGTGCATATCGTTTACTCCAACTTGGTTTTTATTGGCATCCTAATTAAACTCACTTAGTGTGGCAAGGAGAACCTTATTTTTGCCGATGTTCAAGCATAATTCACTCTAAATGGAGTTGTCAAAATCCAGGCATTAAAGGGAAACTGTTTAAAACTTTATTTAAAGGGATAGACAGAAATATTTAATTTTTAATGTAATTTCTACTTTATCCAATACGTACATCTAATTTGCAGCTGTTGAGTCTTTGAATCTAATTTATTTTATTTCTGGAATTATGTTTTATAAATTGGCCATATTGGAATTTTCAACAATAATAAAAATAATTGTTACTTCTTATCATAGAAAAAGTTCTGCAGGCAAAATTGAAATTGGTTTATTGTTGTCATTTGTACCGAGGTACAGTGAAAAACTGTCTTGCATACCATTCATACAGATCAATTCATTACACAGTGCATTGAGGTAGTACAAGGTAAAAACAATGCAGAATAAAGCGTAACAGCTACAAGGAAAGTGCAGTGCAGGTAGACAATAAGATGCAAGGTCATAACAAAGTTGATTGTGAGGTCAAGAGTCCATCTTACTGTACCAGGGAACCATTCAATAGTCTTATAACAGTGGAATCGAAGCTGTCCTTGAGCCTGGTGATATGTGCTTTCAAGCTTTTGTACCTTCTGCCCAATGGGAGAGGGGAGAAGAGCGAGTGAAACTTGTCTAAGAGGTCTGCAGTACAGGATATTCCTCTATAGCATTTGACAAGCCAATATTGTCTTACCCACAGCTACCTTAGGCCAACCTCACACTTTCATTCTTCAAGCAATCCAGGATAAAAACTGTGATTAGGAGCTTCCAAGTGTGGGTGAATGACACCTGCCAAAATGTCACCAATAAATCTGAGTGCTCTAGAGCACCTGTATAATAATTGAAATTAGCCTCAGGTTTTAGATATGATAGCTCAGCAGGAAGACCATTACAGAGCTGGTTCCTAGGATTACAGCTTCAACCACGAAGACACAAGAAAATAGGAGCAGGGGTAGGCCACTTGGCCCCTTGAGCCTGCCCTACCATTTCAATATGATCATGGCTGATCTGTGCTTGCCTCAGTTCTTCTGTGCCAGATCCCCATAACCCTCAATTCCTTGATTTCTTTTCCCCACATATTTATGTATCTTAAATGTATCTAATGTTCTGGCCTCCATCATCCTCGGGGGGTAGGGAGGAGGGGAGGGGGGGCAGAGAATTCCAGAGATTCATTCCCCTCTGAAAGAAGTAGTTTCTATGCACCTCAGTTTTAAATGACTGGCCCCCATATTCTGTCACTTTGTTTGTGACTTTCCTACTAGTGAAAACATCTCAACATCTACCCAGTCTAGCCCCCTTAGGATCTTGTATGCTTGAATTCTGCTAAATTCCAAGGAATACAGACCCAAACTGTCTAGCATCTCTTAATAGAGCAACCATCACATCCCAGGAATTAGCCTGGTGCATTTCCTTTGGACTGCCTCTAATGCTAATGTATTCCTTTTTAGGTAAGAGGGCCAAAACTGTGCATAATATTCCTGGTGTGGCCTCAACTACAACCTGTACAACAAAACCTCCTTATTCTTAAAATCCGTTCTCTTCACAATAAAAGCCAACATGCCATTTGCCTACTTAACTACTTGCAGGATCCGTATGCTAAGTTTTTGTGATTTATACACTAAAACACCTAAATCCCTTTGAAATTTGCAGTCTCTCTCCATTCATATAATAATCTACCTTTTGAGTCCATTTACTGAAGTGCATGGCCCTTCACTTTTCCACATGAAACTCCATTTGCCAGGTTTTTTCCCTATTACTCAGTCTTTCTATATCCCAGTGCAGAATCATAATGTCCTCATCACAATATGTCCTTCCACCTATTTTCGTGTCATGTGCAAACTTGGAGACTTTACATTTCATTCGCTCTTCCAAGTCACTAATGCACTAGAGCATTTTGGAGCAAGGCTACTACACATTGAATTTGGATATTAAATCAAATTCTTTCAGAACTAACATAGAGATCACATGTCTTGGCCAAATCATTGCTTATACATATCATGTGGAGGACTGATACTCTAGTCGTCGTAGGCAGTTCCTTTCTACCTCCTTGGTGTCCTGTGCCTTAGCTGTGCAATGAGGTGGGCATGGCAAGTTATCTTCTGGTGTACATCAGGAAGCCTTACTATGCAGACTATAATAGATGTGCTGTTTGTGTGGTTATATACATACACCTGAGGGAGGTAACATTATCGGTGATAACTGGGTTGGAGGTGCACAACATCATTTATTCTTCCTTGCTGCTCTCAACTATCATTGAATGTGATCCCAATTATCCCAGATCCAGGAAAATCAATTTAAAGAAAAACCCACAATTAATTAAAAAAACACTTTCAATTATCATCACTAACATAGACAGGGAGCGAGAGGGAATTATAATGGTTATTAAGCCTAATAGATTGCACAAGAAACCAAGAAGGATTAAGTATGTCTCCATAAACAGTGCTAATTCATAGTTTATCTCGGTGTGAATTAACGATGGTGTCTTACAATATTGCTGCAAATGAGCTGATTCATTAGTGTTTGTAATAGATTCTAGGATCTTAGGCATAAACGGGACATAGGTTAAATTTAGTGGTCGGTGTGTGGTGATGATCAGGAGACTATAGAGGGATTTGTACTTTTCAGATGACTACCTGTTTGAATGGAGTGCTGTCCCCTGGTTCAGGCCAGTCCAAGCAGATGTTATTCTTGGTAATGTTGTTGCAGAGCATAGGCATTAAATTTTTGAAACTTGTCTAAGAAGCATTGGCTCTGAATATGCACTTAGCAACAAAGCAATGATGTAACTGCTGGATTCTTAGCGTCCTACAAAGATCTTGTGTTCACTGTGGCAAAATCTTTAGTAAAAGGCAAAAGATTTATATGGTCTGAAAAGAAACCAGAGTTCTTGTTTTCCAACAGAGGTTATGGTTGGGCATCAATTCAAGGGGACCATTGGCATGTAGTAGCTGTCATGTCATCATGCAGGTGAAGCATCCAATTCCATTGACAAATTATCTGTGTTCCAGAAAGAAATAAAGCAAGTTTTAATTAACATCCATTTCAGAGAGCAATAAATAAAGGATTTTGTGTTGCTTCCTAGTGAGAGCCGAAGCTAGCTTTCAAATTCCAAAAAGCCTTTGATATGCTTGCTTTATAGATTCAATACTAGCTTAATGTGCAGAATCAGTGAACAAATAGAAAATGGGTATGATTAGGATAGAAGCTGAAATATTCCTAAGGCATAAAGAAATTAAATCAAAATGTATTTGAAATATCCTTTTTGTGGAAATATTGACATTCTATTCCATAAAATTATTAATACAATTAGACAGCTGACTATGCCTAGCTGAAGTCGTTAACGCCACAGCACTGCAAATTGGAATAGCAATGTTATGCGTGGGTGTAAAGTGGTAGGCTCCAAAGCTGCTTCTCTAATAGAATTGATTGCTCTGTGTTGTGGAGTGTACTTCCACCGGTATAATATTCCAAAAGCGCAAGTATACCTGCATCCTGTAGGCATAACTTTTTGAGAAACAGATTTGGTAAAGATTGTGGGACTTGTGGAGAATCATCCTGACATTAATGCCTCCAGCATCTGCCCAGTTGTGGAAGATTGTAAGCACATAAAGCATTCACAACTTTGCAACTTCTCTGTGGAAAGAAAGAACAGAGCAATAGATGAAGTTATGTTCATTTTCAGATGTAACCCCTTCTCTCGCCAGATTATGTCATGCTCTTTTTTTTCCAGAATGTCTACGTTGGCCAAAATTACAATGTTAAAGTACCAAAATGCCTTCAGGATTTTATGTTACTTCCTAATGAATTTAGTTTTCCATTTCCAATAAGCCTCTAATAAGAGCATAGACTCAATACTTAACCTAATGTGCAGAGTCAGTGAACAAATAACAATGAATATTTGTCATCATCTTTGGCAGTCACCTGGGATCAAGGATGACTTCCTTTCTGTTTTTATGGGTTCTGAAATAACTGATGAGGCCAGTGTGACAACCACTCTTCCACAGGTGGTGCCTGATGTAGCAACCAGTGGGTTACCATAAGTACCAGTGCTGGGTCTCAATTATTCACAATCTACATTAATGATTTATATGAAGGGACTGAGAGTATTGTAGCCAAACTTGTGACAGTACAAAGAAGGGGAAAACAATGTGAGGGGGAAACAATGGGAGGAGGATGCAGAGTCTGGAAAGGATGTCCTTATAAACAAAATCTGAAAAATTAACATGTGGGTACAGCAAGTTATTAGAAAGGCAAAATGGAATGTTGGTCTTTAGTGCAAAAAGAATAGAGTATAAAAATAGGGATGTTTTTATGCAACTCCAGGGCTTTGGAAAGGCCACACCTGGAGCACTGTATAGAGTTTCAGCCACCTTATTTAATAAGGGATAGACTTCAATGGAAGCAGTTCAGAGAAAGGTCTTTAATTTGGAGGATGAAATGGTTATGAAGAAAGGTTGAGAAAGTTTGACATATACTCATTGATGTTTATAAGAATGGGAGATGCTTCTAATGAAATGTGCAAGTTTCTGAGGGACCTTGGCATGGTGGGTGCTGAGATATGTTTCCCCTCATGGGGGAAATCTAGAACTAGAATAAGGACTTGTTCACTTTAGAGAGGTGAGAGGGAATTTTTTCTCAGGAGGTTATGAATTTTACCTCAGGGCTGTGGAAGTTGAGTCATTGAATATATTCAAGGACAAGATGGATAGGTTTTTTGGTCAACTGAGGAGTCAAGGGCTGTGGGAACTGGACAGAACAGTGAAGCTGAGGGTAAATTTAATTTCATTTCCTGGCTTAGATTCTTGTTCCATCTCTGTCACTCATCATACCATGTGCTTGATTAACTGCATGTTAACTTGATTTGGCACTCTCAAAAATTTGTGAACAAATATCGCCAAGTGACTGGTCTTGCACTCTTTAAAGATGTTACCGTTTAGCATTTATTATATATATCTAATTCTTCCTACTATACATATCATCTCAAATACTCAAACAAATTGGGAGATTTGTTGGACAAAATGGCCTGTTTTAGTGCTGTACTTAGTATTTTTATAAAATAGTCTTCTTTATATCTTTTTTGTTCTTTCTCTCATTTGTAGCTTCTATCATTGTGGGCACATTTGTCCAATCTTACATCTTAGTAAAATGGGCTGTTGTCATTTCACTGCTTGCAGAAGTTCAGTTTCAAGGGCCACTTAGCAGTTTTGTTTTCTCTTTCATTCGATTTCCTATCTGTGTCCCCCAGCCAACCAACTTTGTCCACCTGCTTTTCACTCTCCACTCTACAAGCAAAGAAAATAGGTTGTTGCACATGTACCATACTTTGATGTTACTTTGCACAATGTATATAAATGTAAACTTACATAGTCCTACAGGAATATTCTTTTTTCTTCATGGAATTAATACAAAATGGAACCAAACATTTATCACACTTGGAGGTCTTTTAGCCCATCGGTTAGAATGTTATGTTGCAATGTGGATGAAATCAAGGAGCATATTTTACTCTGTAGATATAAAGTATTTTCTAAAACTAAATTATTATTTTAAATATATGAAAATGTATCCCCCTGTCAAGGGAGGAATGGACTTTAAATATAGTTCAGATGCTGGCATACCTCCAGTGTAAAGTACCAAGAATAATTGGTACACATGAGAGTGAGAAACTAAGAGTTCTCTAATTATTTTTGCTTATGACAACCTTTGACAGGATGTTACTCAATATCTTTTAACCTACTTATATAAGACCCAGAGAGTCATGTAAAACCCAAAGTCACATGATGAGAGGAAAATATCCTGAAGTATTGTTAGTAAATCTGTTTAGACTCAGTTTGTTGTTTAAGCAGGGAAAAAAATAAACCCAGACATAAACTACCATTGTTACTTTAAAGGTTTGAAAAGGGTTTAATGTTTCAAGGATTTTTTTCTTTTAAGAGCTGTTTTCACTTCCCTGTGGCTAAGTGTCTGATTCTGTTTATCTGATTCTGCTTCCTTCCTTCCTGGTGAGGTGGCTGTTTAGCATTGAGGTTGTGGGTATGAACATGTATCTGATTTTTGGCAATGTCCTCAAACATCAGGGCAGCAAGTCGCTTGTACACACTATACCATTTGCAGAGTGAAAAAGAAATCAACATCATTTGGGGAGACATTTCCAATAAAATTTATTATATTTCTTTAAATTGGTTGCAATAAGTTGTGTAGATGGAGTGGGAAGTTAAAAATTGGGGATAGGCAAAGCAACGCCATTCATAATTCACCATGGGGGTGGGGGGGGGGTGGGTCATCAACTTTGGATCAGACAACGAAGACACAGTGAACTGGCAAGACTAAGACTATTGAACAGTTCCCTTATACAATGAGATGGACTATGACCTATGACCTCACGATCTACCTTGTTGTGACCTTGCACCTTATTGCACTGCACTTTCTCTGTAGCTGTGACACTTTACTCTGTACTGTTATTGTTTTTTTTACCCGTACTATATCAATGCACTCTGTACTAACTTAATGTAACTGCACTGTGTAATGAATTGACCTGTAAGATCGGTTTGTAAGACAAGTTTTTCACTGTACCTCGGTACAAGTGACAATAATAAACCAATACCAATAAGGTCTAGTGTGTGTTATGTGCAAACCCTTCCTCACCTCACAGCATCATTGTATTGCACATGAAGGGATCATGTGCGATTAAAATTAGCAACGTGAGCAACTAGGGAAGTTCAGACCTTGTTGGGATTAAGACAGTGAGGGCTACATCTGAGTATTAGTGAAGGAACATGGGATCAGGGATATGACCAGGTAGGATGTACACAGGTTGTTGGGTACATGGAATGAGCTCCCAGAGGAAGCTGTAGAGGCAGGTACAATTGCAATGTTTAAAAGACATTTAGACAGTACATGGATAAAAAAGGTTGAGAGGGATATGGGTCAATTGCAGGCAAATGGGACTAGGTTGGATAGGTACCTTGGCTAGCATGGATGAGTTGGTCCGAAGGGCCTTTTTCCATGATGTATAACTTTATGACTCTATGATGTCGGGCCATTGAAGATAAAATCGTCCTTGGGTCTGGTAGCAAGCCTGAAAGATGTTCACAATGGGGTGTGCATTTTGTTAGGTGTGCGCCCATGAGGGGCAAGCAAAAAATCTTAAGAGATCCACATGAGGATCCACATGTTGGCCTCAACAACAATGGAGCAAGTAAGTCTGGTTTCCTTACATAGGCCAAGTACAATGCTTTTGTGCATTGTGCCAATCACAAACTTCGGCACAGATACAAAAACTGATCCAAAAAGCTAAGGGAATCTTAACCATTTAACTTGGGAAGGTTGAAGTATAATAATGAGAATGTTGCTATATTTGTCAATCTTGGTCAGATCCCATCTGTGTTCCATTCAATGTGCCAAGTTTCAAGAGAGGTGTTTTGGCTATGGAGGATTTTTTATAATTCTTTTTTAGGGATATGGCCTTTGTTCATAAGGTCATATTGTATTGCCCAACCCCAACATTCTTGAGAAGGTGATGATGAGGTCCCATCTTGAACCTGGTAAAGGTGATTCCCCCAGTGCTTTTGGGTAGGGGTTCCAGGATTTGGATCCATTGATGAAAGAACAACAGTGTGTTTCCAAGGTTGAGGTGGTTTATGACATAGGGTGACCTGCAAATGGTTTCTGTGTGCCTGCTGCTCCTGTCATTGATGGTAGAGGTCAAGTTTATTTTGTAGATGGTACCAAAGGGCTGGAATGTTTAGGGTAGTGGATGGGATGCCCATCAGGCAGACTTTTTTTTCTGTATGGTGATGAGCTTTATTGAGTGTTGGTGCTGGGTTTATTCAGGAATGTGAAGAACATGCCACCACACGCCTGACCTGTGCCTTGTAGATGGTGGAAAGGTGGGGTTTTATAAAGTGAGTTGGTTACTGAACAACACTGTCCTTTTGACCTTTTCTTGTATGCACTATAATTATGCAACTGGTCCAGTTGAGATTCTACTTAGTGAGGACAGTTCCCTTCTCCTCTCTCTTTTCCCTCCTCCCCCACCCCCCCTTCCGCATCCAGTGGTACTCAACACTGGTAATGGAACTGAATGTCAAGGTTAGATGGCTAGATTTTCTCACCTGAGATTCTCATTGCTTGGAACTCCTACAGCAATGTCCCAGAGCTGGAATGATTGACTTCCAACAGCCACTGCCATTATCCTGTGTGAGCATTGGAATGTTTTCCCCTTGATGCCCATTGGCATCAGTTTCATCAAGATTCCTTGATGCTACTTTAGGTCAAATATTATTGTTACGTACCAGCAACAAAAGAAACACTCTGAGTCATGTATAAGTGTTTAAAAACTACTTTATTAATAACTACTTATGATAATAAGAAAAATAAAAGTAAAAATGTGAGAATGTTAGAAGTAAAAATGTTAGATCTTAAACATTAACCCCAAAAACTAAACTCGTAGTGTGTGTGTGGCAAATTCCCAAACTCCAAGTCCAGGAATGGTTCTTAAAGTTCAGTTCAGCAAGCTATAAGGTGAAACGTGAGCAAAGGCTTCTTCCACAACCACCGTTGACTGAAGACAAAACATAGATGTAGAGAGAAAATAGAGAGTAATTACGAAATCCAAATGTTCCACGATGGAACCCAAACGACACCCCAATGTCTACTCAGCAGTGACCACTCCACCACATCTTCCTCATCCCGAAAGGCACTCGAATCGTGGCCGTCCACGCAAATACCTGTTTCCCTCTACAGGTTAACGACAAAATGGACTCCACTGGATTACTCCAAAAATCCATACGATTGTAGTGACAGACACAGTTATTGTTTCTCATCCATCAATAGAGACTAGCAGGCCTCTCCCTCTCCCTCTCCCTCTCCTTCAGACTGACTCCTTCAAAAATGTCATTACGTCCTTTATCTTCTGTTGACATAAGCACGCCAACACACACACTATGCTCTATCTTAAAGGGACATTCACCAATAGTAACCCAGTTCGTAACATTATCTTCCTGTCAGGAGCAGTCAATCTCACCTCGGCTCTGGAATTCAACTCTTTGGTCAGTGTTCGGATGAAGGCTCTGACTAGGCCTTTAACGAGCAAATTTGGGGGAGTCCTCCATAGCTGCCATTTGATAGCACAGTTCACATCACCTTTGATAGCTTTGTTGCTGATTAAGGGCAGAATGATTGGGCAATAATTAACCAGATTGGATTTGCCCTGGGTTTTGTGGCTGAGACACACTGAGCAATTTTCCATATTGCAAATCCTGGCATCTACCGAACAATATAGTATAGTTAGGATGGAGATGCACAGAAAGCTGTTTCTGCGAGAACACGTTTTTAAGGGGTTTGAGTATTGAAAAGGTTATGGACGTGGGATCGATTATTAAAAAGTTTCATGAACTTTGTCTGCATTTTCCTGAATTTTGAAGGGGATGAGGTGATGTAGCTGAGTCATTTAAGATGTTAAAGGTATCTTGGGGATAGATATAGAACTACATTCTGATGTGTATTCTTGCATGAGGAGCATCACCAAAAGATCATTACTCCGAAGCAAATGTACAGATCTATTAGAACAGAGGGCAGACATAAGAAGCTGAATTTTGTTCCTCATTTCACTTCGTGCAAAAGTCTAAAGTTCATCTGCTTGCACCAGTTTTGGCTCCCCCACCACCACTGTATTCGCTGATTTACCTTAGTTCCCTCAGATCTAAAATTCTCAAACTCTGTTTAAAAACCTAAGATTGCAGAGGCTCCCCATATCTATAACCTTTTCCATGTTTAAACCCCTTTTTAAAAACTTTCTGTCTTCCCGAAATAGCTTTCTGTGCATCTCCAATCTTCACCTGTCATTCGCTGTTTTACATTCAGCTGTTTAGATTCTAACCTTTGAATTTCTCCCTAAACCTTGCCACTCTCCAAACTTCTATCCTTCAACCCTTCTTAAAACCTGCCTACTTGGTTAAGGTTTTTAACTTTTAACTCTGTCAACTTTTTTAACATCTCCTTTGGTTTGGCACTAATGAATGCCGATTTGCACTTCTATGAAGTGTTTTATCATTTTGTTCCAACATTACTGGTATTGTACAGTAGTAATCTCTGGTTGAGAGTGCAAATTCAGTGTCAGATTAAGAACTCTTGTATAGTAGAAGTCTGGTGGCACCAGGATTTGTAACTGAAATTCTTTCAAAGAAACTAGCAATACAGATAGAATTTTTACTCTCCTGTGTACTGTGATTAAAAGGAGAGACATGAAAATGGAAATAGGAGAACATTTGTCATTGTTGCATAGATAATGCATTCCATTAAGCAGAAAAATGAATATATTAGGATGTACGGTTTAAATCTTTATTTTTACTTTCTCATATAACAATTGAATGTGACATGTGTTATAATGTTTAATTCATCGTGATATAATCTAGGACTAATAAAACCCTAGAAATTTGCCTGGAACTTTTCTTAACATTTTGTTTCTGCTTTAGACTTTGATCTACAATACTTCTGGCTGTGGAGCAGATTTATTGATTATATCCAGTGTGTATTGGCTTTCACTGTTGTTGCTGCATATATAACCTACCTCCTTATTGACTCTTCACTCTTTGTGGAAATGCTTGGTTTCTTCGCTGTCTTTACTGAAGCCATGCTGGGCACACCACAGTTGTATCGCAACTATGAGAACAAATCCACAGAAGGAATGAGGTAAGAAGGCCTATGCAATACTGATAATGTTTTTGTGAAAAGAACAAACTTCTATTTATTGTATGTTTTGCCTGTCTATTACCTTTTGAAGCATAATCACATTGGGTTAAAGCTTTAGCCAATTCCTGCTTAGCAAGGCCCTACAGATGGTAAGGAAAGACAGTTGAAGCTGGTGATAGTGGATAGGCAAATGTTGGTGAAGCCACAAGAAGAATTCTCTGGTCTTTTGCATCTTCCTGAACTTGTGGAGCCTTGATTTAACACCACAGCTGGAAGATTTCATCTCTAATGTTGTAGCACTCAGTACTACACTGAAATGTCAGCTTACGTTTTTTGGCTTTGCCCCTGGACTCGAGTTTGAATATTTTGGAAGGCAAACATTAGAGTTCTACCAATATACTGAATCAACTTTAAAGTTGTAATTAGTAATACAGCAGTGTACTGCCTTCACATTAAGGCTGCTAATAAATCAAGTGGTTGGATTCCCCCAAAACATCTTCCTATTTTTGAAAGATCACTCATTGACCTTACCCAAGTCAATCGTTTTGTTTTAAGTATACAAAGTTGGAACCATGAATGAATAATCTGATCTTTTGAAACTTGTCTATTAATATGGTGCCCTTTTAGCATTCAGCCAAAGCTTGTACATCCTTTTTTCACTCTACTCTTCCGGCTCTCAGACTTTTCCAATTTATTCCCCTAAATATACTACTTACTCATTTCCATCTACATTCTCTTGTCCTACTTTTCTCCCATTTCAAAGTCCTGTCAGCTTTTCTACACATGAGAAAAAACTACTTCAGTAAGGTAACCTCTTAAGTGTTAACCTCTTTCTGAAATTATAATTGTTTTTATTTGTCTTGTTTTCCTCTCAGCTCTTTCTTGAGATGCTCTAAGCAGAACTGATTAGTTCTCCAATAGTGCATTTGTGGAACAAGTTTAGCATCCGTTAAGGCTGTTCTGGTCTGCAACAATTATAAATGTGTGAAATGTAAATCAGGTTCAAAGTCAATCAAATCTATGGCTTTGATTCTATTTTGAAACTACTTGTATTAGATATGCTCCCTGAGTACAATGTCAATAATGACTTCATAAACAGTCCTCATTCATCCTTTGAATTAGGCTGTGTTTTTATCTGCTTTGTTATTTAAATAAATTAGCAAGGACCTGAGAGCAAAACAGGATTTTTGCTATTATACCCTGGCTTGCTGCTCGATGTGCTGCCAAGCTGTTGTCTCATTTCTTTTGTGTGGTTGTCGGGCTGCAGTTTGGAACCTAAACCAGAAGACAAGTATTAGCTCATGAATGAACAAACTCCATAGAGCCAGCATATGCAGCAGTTAATGCATTTTTCTATCCTAGAACTGTCAAATTGATACACTTCACTTGAGTTGCATGTCAATTTAAAATAGTGTTTCAGGGGTTGCTCACCACTAAATGTGGCAGAGTCATTAATGTAGCTTTAGTCTGGGACCTCAGTGACAGGTATTGAGTCAGCCATTGGTTCATCATTCAGAATCCTTTGTAAATATGAAAAAGCAGTGGAGCATTTTTAAAAAAACAAAACTTTATTCTTCTAAACTACTTCAGATCACCTGACATTTGCAACTTTCGAATGCAAGCAACAATTGTGGCTATGTGTAAAGCCACAGAATTTGTCTCATCCACTTGTATTCTCATTGTGCTCATTTTCTGCCCATTGCATCCTCTTGCTCACTTGCCTGTCCTTCAGCCCCTCTATCAGGATAACATTTCGTATCAGATCCCCATAACATTTTCAATGAAATTACTCCTCAACTCTGTAAACACAAAGAATTGCAGACAATGTCTATGCAACTTATCTTACTCTAAATATTAAGCTCTGGTCTTACTCCGAATCTGCACCTTTCCCAGTTCAAAAAGTCTAGTTTTTCTTTCTTGAGGATCTGCCTTCAAAAGTGATTATTGTTCTCCAGATGGCTATTCTTTCAATATTAAAAACAGTAAATGAGGAAGTATGTCAAGAGGGGAAGGCGTTCAAGTTCAAATTTATTTTCATAGGCATACATACCCAAGGTATAAATGTCATGAAAATGAGCTTTTTGCTGCAGTAGCACAGTACATTGCAAACATGACAAACAAAATTAACATAAAGTTAAATTAACATAAATTATACATAACTTGCGGGACAAAATAAACATAATGGCATTAGTACAAACTGAGAGAGAGAAAAAGAAATATAGCCCGAGGTATTTTTAGCATTTTCAGTTCGGTTCAAAAACCTGGTGGCAGTGGGGAAGAAGCTGTTGTTGAACCTTGAGGTGTGGGGCTTCAGCCTCCTGTACCTCCTGCCTGATGGCAGCATCGAGAAGAGGGCATGGCCCAGATGGTGGGGGTAACTATGGGGAAGTGCTGGATATTGCTCATTAGGCTTATTTTATGGTGTAAATGTATTGGAAGGGGCAAATCCTCCACTCTCACTAGTCAGAACAATTGGAGGAGCCCCTCTAGATTTGTCAGCTTGTCAACCAGGAGATGTTTAAAAATGACAATGAGCTAAGAATCAAAAAGATCAAGATGGATTGCAAACATGGAACTTTATGGAGCTGTCTTTATTTTTCACAGCGGAAAAAAAACTTCAAAATTGTTTTTAAATTCAAGTGATTGGCATTTGGCTGAAGAGATGAGCAAAATAATCCAAACTGTCAAGTCAGTTGAATCTTCAAGTCATAATTATTATTCTCTGCCAAAAGAAACTCGGCATCATTTTTTTAAAAAATGATGTTGCCATGAATAAAATCTATTCACTTAGATAGGTTTGCAGTCTTTCCATTTGTCATTTTTCTTTAAAGCCACTGCCATTGCTTGATTTTTTTTTGTTCATGATTATACCTCAATCTTATCATCAGTTGCTTTTCATCCTTCTGTTTGAGAGCAAAATCATGTATAGTTCCACCTGTAAGCTGCTGCTGTTTTTGATGCCTTCAGTCAAAAATTCTAAGAGATGTGAAAGACAATGCTGAGATAAGATTTGGGCTGAGGCAGGAGGATGCAAATGTGAAATGGTTCCTATCTTAGTTTGCTGAGGGGGAAAAATGTACATTTATTTAGTGTCTTTCACTCCCCTAAGCATTTTTCTGCCAACAAACTGTTTATTGTAATGTGGAAAATGCAACAGCAAATTTGTGCACAGCAAGCTCCCACAATCACCAAGATAAGGACCTGACTGTTTGCTTTTTGCAACCTTAGTTGAAGGATTGGAAATGGCTCCCCTGCTCCTCTTCAAAATATGGCCTTAGTGTCTTTTCGATCCACCTGAGGGTAGGCAGTATCTTGCTTTAATATCTCATCCGTAAAAAGTTCCCTACACAGGAATGTGAACATTTTGTGTGATCTTTTGTGCTGGAAGGCACTTGAACCAATGACAAGATTGCTACGGCAGATACTTTGATCTACCAAACTCTTATTCTTCTGAAGTATTAAGCAGAACTCAATTAGTCAATGTCAGTTGAGTGAAGGGGCTAGTAAATGCAAATGCTAATTTCTTTTGTGGAGCTCTACAGCAGTACAAACATCAGGTAGAGACTAATCAATCAGCTAGGTAGTGTGTATATTTTACAGCAATACAGTTTGTTATCCTGGATACATTTGAGTCTACCCAAGTCTAGTAAGCAAAGGATAACTAATTTTCAGTGTTTTTTCTCCCCATAAAGTATCACAATGGTGTTGATGTGGGCGAGCGGCGACACTTTCAAGACTGCTTACTTCATTCTGAACCAGGCACCTTTCCAGTTCTGGATATGTGGATTGCTCCAAGTTTGTGTCGATATTACTATTCTCTTTCAAGCTTACTACTACGACCGTTACCCTCAGAAACCATCTTCTCACACTGTCCCTTCCACAAGCACCAAGGCACTTTAATTGCAATGCCATTCAACAGGAGCACCAAATGATCAAATCTTGGAAAGGGTGGCAAATTGAACCAGTGTCAATAACTTAATATTGGTTCTCAGGATTCTGGAAGAATATCAAAGTTGCTTTCAAGTAAAGAGGTTTACATGGTTAAACTATTGTCGGAATGTCTTTGATTATTTATATATTCTATTATGCTTAATTCAACCATTGTCTTTAGATCAGTTTACCTAAATGCCTTACCATATGAACTGTTTCTGGAACATTTTCATTTTCTGGGGCTTTTTTCCAATGGTGTTTTGTATGTCTTACTTTGTGATAGTATTGTGATCTTCTGAGAACCAGTTTTTGTTAAATCTTTTGCATACATCCAAAGAGAGTCTTGCATTAAGGACCCACTTTTAAAAATAAATCTTTTGATTCATTTTCACATTTTCTTTTAATGTGACCACCATTTCCACTTTCTTCTTAAACAGCCAAAAGGAGACACACGTAAAAGAAATCTCTGTGATAGTGGGAAGGCACTGAAGTCACATTCACACTTGTTATGTCCATGTGATCTGAGTTAATTTATCAGTAACTAGTTAAAACTGGACCCACAAAAATCATATGTACCCTCCAGAGGTATTGTGGAGAACTGGGAGCCAATTTCATTTGATTATGATTGGATGCTACAGTGATATTGTCCATTGGAACTGGGCACTCTGTGGAGTGAAAGAGAAAGGTTGCACATTAATTTTGTGCTTGGGATCCCCCCCCCCCCCCACAACAGATCACACCAGGTGCTTATCCAGGGTGAAGTCTGAGGGCCTCTTAGAACAGCTTTGGAACAACATTGGCTAAAGACTGGGGCAGCTAAGATATTTGCTCAGACATGAATGATAGGAGATCACAGGAGAAGAAGAAGAAAAAGCACAAAAAATATTGTACAGATATACTCAGCAATGAAATAAAGTTAATTATGATCACTTTTCATTTTGATAAAAATGGTAATGGAAGTGAGAATTGCTTTTAACAAAATACATTTACTCTTTCAATGCACTCAATAATGCTGACTCTATTTTCCCTTTTAGATTTATTGGCATATTATGTTCACACATTAATTTTGTGTAGTAGTGTAGTGATCATTCTTAAACACAGATGACCTAGTTTGCTTCTCATCTGCCCCACCTCTTGGTGTTCGCATCGGCACTTAAGTCTGCCTACATTTTACAGAGGATCTGTTTAAGTAAATAACACTGTTTCAGGAAAGCATTTATATATATGAAACTCAACTATAATCCATTTTGGATGCATGTCCAGTTGGTGCTTCCTGTGCCGTTCTTCATTCCAAATGACTCAGTCCATGTGTTACATTATTTTCTTTATTTTCCCATTTGGGGAACCTCCTGGTACCATCATTTGCTTTCCCCACCCCATGGTAGTTCTTCATCCCAATTAGACTGTGTGGGAATTACAAGGGTAGTCTTCTCACTCAGCACTCTGAAACAGCCATCTGAGCCACAGGCAAGGTTTTACCAGTCTGAATGTAGTTGAATAATCTAATCCTTTTCCTACAAAGAAAGGTCAGTATGATCACACTGATTGCTGAATTAAATCGATCTTCTTTCCTGAATACTTTGAATGAGGACTTGGTACCAATGAATACCCACTCCTCAGCGTTTGAGTGGAAATGTGATATTACAATCCTGTGTTTTTAATAAGCATTTAACCAACCTCCTTTCATTCACTTAAACTGTTGAATGGGGTTCTGATCATTATGTGTTAATCTGAATCAGTTTTTGTGTGAATAATTGTATTACAGTTAATTGTTCTGCATTCACAGGATTCCAGCAATCTGTGAAATTGTATTTTTGCAGACTGAATTTAAACTGTCACCAGCTAATTTACAATGGCTGGAAGAAATTTCACCAAGATGTGTAAATAGGTTGAGTAAAGCTGTTACGGAACTACTCCATTGGGTGACCTACCTTAGGCTATGCACAGAACAAATGAGAGTTGTACCTTGAAAGGTTCTTTATAATTTCAGAATCAGATTTATTATCACTAAGATGATGTGAAATTTGTTGTTTCGCGAAGACATAAAATCACCATAAATTACAAATAGTGCAAAAAAAGGAATAACAAGGTAGTGTTCATGGTTTTGTGGATAGAGGAGGGGAAGAAGCTGTTTCTGAATTGTTGAGTGGGGGGTCTTCAGGTTCCTGTACCTCCTCCCCGATGGTCGTACCAAAAAGATTGTCAGCCATCACTCTCTCGATTTTGCTCAGGAGCTATTCACTAAATTTCCACTAAAACTTTTGTCACTGGATGACATTTGTTCTACAACAGGTTTGGTCTTTCTGACCCATAGCTGGTTGTCATAGTTTGCTTTGGGCCTAAGTGACCTTACAAATGAAATGTAAAGAGGAACATTTTAAGCCAAGCTGTCTGTGCTTCTGCGTTCAGACAGCCGCATGTGTATTCAAAAATTAGGGGGCTGCTAAATACTGGCCTTTCCACCTTATCATTTAAATTTTCTAAAATATTTTCTTAAGAAAATACTTTTCAAAATCAATAATAATTCTACATTTGTGCATGTATTAGCTGCACTTGAGATTTAGTAAGAGTGACGTCATTTATTCTGCTGAAGCCAGGTTGCGCAGTCTTTCACAGTGGTGTTCTGAGTAAACCTTGCAAACCTTTATCACCCAAACTCTGCAGTCAAGATTTGCTAAGCACACGGTCACCATGTTAAGGCTTACACAGGCCTATTCCAATTGTTTACACAGTTTGTAGCCATGAGGAGGCAGCAGTACAACACACAGCCTACTGCTCTCAATGAGCAAGCCAAAAATGAGGTTGATCTTGTCTGACATCATCAATTATAAATACTAGCTTTTAGACAAGTTAAATTTCTATAACTTTAGTGTCAATTCCTGCAAACTGAAGGAAAGTCTCACCATCCTATCATTAGCTTGCTTAGAACCTTTATTTATTAATTATGGACAGTGGGATTCGTACCTTGAGTTTGGGAATCCCAAGACCTCCATCCCTGTTCCTAGAATATAAAATACCATTACTAATGCACATCAGGAGATAGAGGTATTCCTAATCTTGATTCCTAATATTGGGTGCAATAATCTTAATTATGTTTACAGAATATTGTCTTTCCTATTTGGTGTTCTGCTTAATGGTATCAAAGTATTTACTATGGGACATGCACTTCTTGACTGGCCATGAAATGTTTAAACTGTTTTACCAATTTTTTAATATAAATTACATTGAGTAGGTTTACATAATTTTATTTAGCTTTTATGTTTTTAAGCATTTGAATAATTAGCATCTTTGTATTGTGTCAAATCTACCAAAAAAGTAAAAGACTTGTTCATTGCCAAAAGAAAACAGGTGAAAGCACTAAACTGGCACAAGAATTTTGCACAATACAACCAGCCTTCACTCAGACTTAAGCCTGTGCAGCCACTCAACATTATACTTAGGTGTTTTACCGCTTATGAATATGTTATAAGGCTGCTAAAGGAAACAAGAAAATGTGATAAAATTTGAAGTGCATTCATTAGCCTACTCTTTGTAATCACGTATTAAACTAAAACCTAAATAAAAGTATTTGGAACTGAGAGTGGAATCTTGTGAATGTATTTATTTCCATCCCATTAAATCATAGATTAGAACACACATTTCTAATATTATAATTGGTTATGTAAGAAACACGTGTACAAATAATAAGAAATGTATTGCTGTCAATTTTCATATTGGCTAAAGTGATTCTGTGCAATGGATTTGGTGCATTGAACATTGAAATACTTGTTCCTTTTGTTTTTCTATCAGACAGCATACCTTACAGACGATGCTTTTGTCTGTGATCCATAGATTTTGATGATTAATGGTGGCACAGTTTCATGGATATGTTCTGTGATGGAAATGTGATTTTTTTTTTGAAGATGTCATTAGGAACTTTCAGCCACATGCTTAGCAGAAAAATGTGCTAATTTGTACATTAACTTTTAGCAAGACCTGTCCTGATTTACTTTTTCCCAAAATAAATCTACACATCTAATCAGAGCTCTGTCTCAAACCTAAAATGTAACAATTCTTTTGAATAAATAATTAGAGATTTATTGTACAATCTTGATTAATGTTTTGAAAATGCCCAGATCTACATACATACTTTTGCTACCGAGCAACTTCTGTCTTTCCAAACTTTGACCTGCAGTTGTTGTTTGTGTGTGCCAAATGTGGGCCTAAATATTTTGGAACTAATTTTTTTCATTTTTCAAAGAAATTCTGTTTGTTTAAAAGATGATTTCACATTTGATTTTCACAGAGCAACATGAAGTTAATTCATTAAATTGCCAAGCCTTTTTGACACTGGCTGCATTGAAATCTTAAATTCCATTCTGATTACAAATCTGCAAATTTAATCCTTGGAGGTTGTTTTTTTTTGAGGGGGGCACGCATTTTTAAAAATCTCCAAAGGCAAGCCCTTGTCCTTGTACTTGATTGAAGTTGCTTGGATTTAAGAAGTTAAAAGCTGGGACTAGATGCCAACTGGATCATTGTCAGTTTGTTCAGTTAAAATAATTAATGCAAGTTATTTGCTTTTTATTTTGAAAAATATCTGCTTGAAACTTAATTTAACCTGGCAGATCAGGCAGCACCTGTGGAGGGAAATGGTCAGCCAATGTTTCAGTCCATTTCCCTCCATAGATGCTGCCTGACCTGCTGCGTTCCTCCAGCATTTTGTGTTGTTGGAGTGAAGGTTCCATGAGCATCTTGAATTTCCAATTACTGTTGCACTAATTGTATACATGTTTACATTTATTATATTAATATTACACATACAGTACAATTACACATGAAGCCTGGGGGGAAATTGCACAATGGCTTGAAGCAACTTGTAAAGCTTGACTTGGAATAAGTGCTAAAAAAAAAGGTGAGTAATCTGAGGTTACATCTATTAAGAAATATTGATTCAGTCGACATGTTACAGGGGAGGTAAATTATGAGGAACGATTGGATTAGGATTTTCTTTGGAACAGAGGAGGCTGAGGGGAGATTTAACTGATGGTCTAGGTAGAGAAAAACAGGAAAGGCCCAGTTCCCTTCGAGGTGTCAGAAACCAGGGAACATAGATTGAAAGTAATTGATAGAAGGATTAGAGAGGATAAGGGGGGATATTTTTTCATGCACAGGGTTGTAGGGATCTGGAACCTGCTGCCAGAAAGGGCGGTGGAAGCAGAATCCATCTTCACATTTAATATGTACTTCATATGTACATATTAAATCATGAAGAGCCAAAACCTGTTGGAAGCTTTGTCGATCTTTTACAACTGGGCCTCCAGTGAAATAAAATTTATGTCTTAAAATAATTCACTTTGATTCCTCCAGAAACCAACCATGAAGCTGTTTTAGAATTCTTCATTATAATCAGTGCCCAAAAAGCCAACATTTAAAAAAGATACTTGCCATGCTTAAACTGTTGTATTTTGGGAAGGTGTGACATAACTTGCCCTCAATCCATAAAACTCCAAAGGGCACTTGCTCCATTACCCATCTGCCTATTCCTCCAGCTTCTTCTTGAGTTAATTCCATGCATATATCTGTTTGCCTCTCTCGCCATTTAATGTCCAGATTCCTACAGATCAATTTGCCACACACCCTTAAATGAAGGGTTATGCTTGTTATTTGGTGTATTTTCCAGTGCTCTGGGAGCTTTTGATCATCTTCCAGCATAAAGGTCTTAGGAGCTGTGTCTTAACAAATATCCAGACTAGTTTAAATACAAAGAAAATTGAAGACACTGTGTAGTTAAAATGCTAACAAGCAGCTATTTTACTGTGTTTTTGAACTGTAAATGGCTCATTTGTTACCCATCTAGGCAATAAAAAGAGAGCATCCCCACCATAACATTCCAGACATAGTTCACAGGCATCCAAGATCACTATGAGGTATGACTTAAGGCTGGTGGAGTGGTCACTTTGGAAATGGGAAGGTTGAAGGCACGGTCATACCTAATAGATACAAAAGGCTGAAGCTGAGAGAACTAACTCAGAAATGCTGGAGAACAATTAGAAGCCATCTTAAGATGAGCAAGATGAATACCTGATTTGGGCTTGCGTGCCAGTATTATTTCTAAATAAGTTAAATTAAGTTCATCTGATCCTAACTTCCTTTTTGTAGGTTCAACTTACTGTGAAGACGTCAATTAGAATTTAAGCCCTGTCTCACCAAGTGTTAGTTGGTGTAATTTCAAAGGAATTCACATGAGAAATCACAGTCCACTTCAAGTCTTTATCTGGTGATATTTGGGGCCCTTGCTCACAATCTGGCTATGGAAAACCTCATTGTACAAGGGAGGGCCAAGTTCTCTTTAATGCTTTCCTCTTGTCCAAGCTGTCTTAATCCTTAACAAATTCCAATTGACATGAGACATCTGTGATATGAATCTCTTGTCACTGATTCCAAATGTTGCATTACCAGAAGCTATTTTCCCAGATTTTTAATCACCACGTAAGGAGATCATGAATTGGGTTAAATGTGCCAATTGCATGTTTTCCTGTTTGTATCAATGCATTTTTTTTCCTACTTAAAATATTTGTAGCTAGAATCAATTCATCTGTTGGAAATGGAAGAGATTGCTTGTGTGTACACATGACCTGAAACCCAAATCTGCATCAAAATCAGATGTAGCACAAAGGAAGGCAGACATTTGGTTAACTATTTTTATATTTGCCAGATCTAAGCATCAAATAGTTAACAGTAAATAGCAATTCATTTAAATACAGTGCAAGCTAAGGTTTATAGTTGGACAATCCAAAACTAATTACTACATTCTCCAGCTATGGTTTAAATGCATCTATTTACAGTTTATACATCAAATTAAATCAAGCTACTTAAATCCTGTAATATAGTGATGCTCCAATTAAATAAAACTAACACAGAGTAAGCTGAACAGGAAGAGTGCTTATTCATTCTTTAAAAACTTGTACTTAGCACTTTAACTGGTAAATGTTTGATTTGATCTACTATTCAAAAGTTATTTTACTCCAATACACATTTGTTGTGACTTGTTTCTTTGCTTTATTCCTAATCAGTTTGTTTCCCCCATCTACTTGCCTGCATTGATGTTGTCTATTCCAGTTAGCGACATCAGAATGGATGGTATTATTGTTCTACCATGAATACAGCATAGGAGGCAGTGCTTTGAAAGAGTGATCCAATTAGTCCCACTCTCCTGCAAAACCACTTTACTGCAAACATTTATCCAATCTCCTTTTGAAAGTTTCTATTGGCTCTATTTTTACTGCTCTTACTGACTTTGCAATGTAGATTGTAATATAAACATTTCTCCTTATTTTGCCAGTTATCTTGAGACACACCATAATTTTGCAATCCTCTGCTCTAAGCAGAACAATCTGACTTTCCATAGTTTTTATGCATGACTAAAATTCTTCATTCTAGGTACCATTCTTGTAATTTCCTGTACTCTCTCCAAGACCTTTGCATTCTTGCCAATATGTTCAGAGTTGGAGCTAAAACTCCAGTTGAAGCCCAACCCACGTAGTATGAAACATCCCTACTTCTGTACTTCTGAAGCATAGATCCCATGTATTCTGGAAAGTCTGTATTCCTACCTATCCTGCCATACTTAAAGGTACATGCACAACAAAAACATCCAGGTCTTCTATCTATCTATCTACTCTTTCCCCTCCCTACCTGTTAAAATTGTGCCACTTAGTCTTATCTTGCCTCATCTCATTGCTTCTCCTCAAAATGTTTACCACTCATTTTAAGTGGGGGATAAAGCTTTGCATCTCTAGAAGAGTTCCAAATTTCTGACACTGTCTGCAGGTAGAAGTGTTTCTAACTACAGTAAACCCTTGCAGTAATCTTTAGACTCTGCTATCTAGTCTAAACCTCAACATCTAGCAGAAATAATTTCTATGTGCAGTAAAGCTCATAATCCATCATCCTGATGGTTTGGCAACCAGCTCATCAGGTGATGTTTCCCATGCTCCCATTTAACTCAGCAGGGCTCTGTTGCCTCAGTTCCCTTTAAATTTAGGTTGAACAAGAAGTGTGTTACGCTTTATGAATAACATCTGATAAAAGTGGATTAAAACTATGTTAGGGTATTAATGAGAATAACATCCAAGAGTCTGGAACATCTTCCAGTCCAGCACCATCAAAGTCCTGAGCATACCAGATTATCAGAGTTTTATTGAGCATGGTAAAAATGTGGTCAAATGAATAAATAAAGAATGTAATCCTTACGCCAATGAGAGAGGTAACATGGTCATTAGGCATGCACCAGCATTGCTTTTATTCATTAAGCATCGATAGTTTGCAAATGCCTTCCTTGCTGATCATTGATTAACTTTGCAAGGTCAAACTTCCCACCTTCTTACCACCTTGCCCTCATCACTCTATGGACTAAAGTCCCATGATGAAGTGTCTGGGAGCATTATGGATTTGGCTGTCCCGTTACCCTTCCTCTTTTCACTGCCCCATTTCTTCGCTGCTCCATCACTCCATTTATTTCTCACTGGCCCAGTTTGTTTGTTTCTGTCCCACACACCATCTCTTATGGGTTTTGTTCCAGTGAAACTAAACTCTATAACACCATTTGATCAGAATATTGCACTTGATCATGACCCTGGTGTGCTAAAGGGGGTCATCTAAGGGTACTTTAAATCTAGTATATGATTAATGCATTTAATTGAAAACTTCCACCTGTGGGTGGTGCTATGGTAGGTACTTTCAAAATAGCACACCATGTTTGCTATTCACCACGTATATCACTGTGGCACTGCGTTTTACCCATTAGACAGCTGTTAATGTGTTCTGAAAATTATTTTCTGTCACTATTTTCTCATAAATTGAAATATAAAGAAATAATTGTGGAAAACAAATTTTAAAAACTTGTAGATTTCAAACTAATTTGATTGCAGTTATTATTGGGTTGCATTTAATTTCTTTTAATGCTTTCCTTCAAGTTTTTCCATTGAGGTTTTCAACCAATAAAGCTCCTTTGAAATTTGCTTATTTGTCTATTTACATTATCCTTGCACAAATATTAATTGATATTTTTGCCCAGATCACTGAGCCTGTATCTTGCAATATGCATCTAATTTCTCAAAGTGCCCAGTACATTCAGGGGATTCCTTCAGATGGGATACTTGCAACTCTAGCATTCTCTGCCCAGCATGTTCTTTAAAGAAATTTGAAATGCTATCGGCCAAATTCCAAAAGTTTCAGTAATGTAAAAGTTCTAGCATTTTTTTGGAGAGGCTAAGTGTGTGCAAATGTGAAGAAAAACAATAAGTTTTGATTCTACACTTGGAAAGTCTGCTTCCTGTGAATTTGCAAAGTGGGAGAAAAAGATTGGCAAAATACATTAGCTGACCTCCTTTGATGCCACAGAGTCACAATCAAGTGCAATATTCTGATCAAACAGTGCTATAAGGTTTAGCACCATTAGAACAGGTGTGGTGTGCTGTGGTGCAGTGCAGTAATTGACCCTTATAAATTGCCCTGGTATGTAGATGAGTGGCAGAATGTGTGTGTGGGTGGGGGAATCTGAAGGAAAGTGGGAAGAATAAAAAGGGTGCTTTGATGGTCAGCATGAACCTGGTGGGCCAAAGGGATGTATCTCTCTATGATTCTAACAAGGAAAGGGAGTGAGAGAAAGGGAAAGAAACTAGGAGAGAAACAGAGTGGTGGAGAAGGGAGGAAATGCTGCATTCTTCATGAAATGTTACTCTCTTAACAAAAGTGCCAATTGCATTTTAATGGCAATTGATCTTCCCCACCTGTTTGGATCAATCAATGCCAATCATCTATACTTGTGAGAGGTGGAAAGCAAGATCCAGAGAGAGCTAGCTAGGCAAAGTTTCCCATTGAAATTTGATTTGGGCTAAGAGAGATGGATTGACTACCTGGAGAGGAGGAGAAGGGATGAGAAAGGGAGGGTGATTCTATGGCCTTTTTTTCCCCCCACATAGGTAAAGGGGTGCAAGTGGAAGTCAGGAGTGTGGATGAAGAGAGGAGTGGTGGCGCAAAGCTGTGGTGGCAGATGAATACAAGGGTTGAATTGATTAGAGATAGGGATAGTGGTTAGAGTTGTAGTAGATCAATGCAAGGTTATAAATGGCAATTGAGGAAGCCTAAATGATTTGGTGAAGGTGGACACTGAAGGCTGTATTTTCTCTGAGGATGCTCATTGCTAATGGCAACCTATGTCTCTTGATAGCCCTTTTTCTGCCTCTCAGTTGACACCATCCAATATCTCCAACCTGGAAGAAAAAGGTTGAAAAGTGTAAAAAAAAATGGATCAAGGAACAGGAGGGAAAACTAAAGCAATGAGCAGAAAAGGAAAGAATAATAACCGGAAGACATCAGAGGCTGGTAAGAGCACATTCTCTGATTTACTGTTCACACACCATAATAAGTTTTTGTATTTCCCTTGTAACCTGTTGCTGTGTATATAGTCATGAGACACCTCTCGAAATGACTGCCTCTCACTACATTTGCTAGGGATAGATCAAATATAATTGTACTCTTTATTAAAATCAAATAACGTCTTTTTAGGTAGGATCTCTTGCAGATAAATTTGGCTTCTGCAAAGGATTTGGTATGTGGCACGCACTTATGCTGTGCTTGATGCTTCATTAAATTTCATAACCAAAATCTCTTGCATAACCTGTTAATGTAAAGAAGAAATGATTCCACATGCAATTGAAGTTTTATTTCCAATTCTTTAAAGACACTTTTATTAGTGTGCCATTTGAAATTTGCTCATTGTTGTATTTAAATTATTCTTGCACATACAGTATGTTAATTGTATGCAATACTAATGTGAATAATCTGGGTAAGAATAACTGAGGTGCATAAAGCTTAGGAATTTTACTATCAAGTATGAATCAAGATGCTAAAAGTTGGATTGAAATGTTTTATTTCCATTGAAAGTCAGGGTTGTACAATATGTGAGCTTTTTAGCCTTTGGAAATCTAAAGAGAGCAGAAGTCAAGTAAGTCTCCAAAATGACAGAAGTCAGAGAGCAGAGGCATTCTGGAGCAATTTCCCATCTGTTGTTTATTAAAACGATGGCTGATGGAAAGCAGGCCCTCAACTGGACATCAGCCAACAGAAATCAAATTCTGTGTGGCACTACAGTGTTGGTCATGACATGAAAATGGTGTACAGCATGCAAGGAATTGGAACCTATATCCTACAAGCTGTCATAGCTTTGGCTAGATTTTTATTTAATTGCTCAGTTTCAGTATTGTTACTGATGTGATTAATGATATTAATGCTGTTTAGCTTCATGGTATGTTTTACTCCCCAGTAAGTAAGCTTTGTATAGTATAATCCCCATGGACTTGGCAACCCCCAATACATTACTAATATTAGAGTCATAGTGTGATGCAGCACGGAAACAGGCCCTCCTGCCCACTGAGTTTGCATCGGCCATCAAGCACCCACTTACGTCAATCCAATTTTATTTGCCCCACAATCACATCAACTCTCCCAGATTCAACTGCTCGCCTACATGCTAGGGGGAATTTCCTGTGACCAATTAACCAACCAAACTCCCAATGTTATTTGATGATTGGAACGGCATAAACAAATGTAAATTGGTTTGATAAACACAAAGCTGTGTTTGCTGACAAAGAAACCGCAAATGATAATAGAAAGTGGAAGCTACCAAGAGTGTGGTGATTAATCTCCTGATGAGATTAAGTAAACTCCTTCTAAACAGAAGAAGAATATAAGAAGCAAAAGCTGGAGTAAACCATTTATCCCCTTGCAACTGTTATATCATTCAATAAGATCACTTCGCCTCAGCATCACTTTCCTGCACTAACTCCATACCCTTTGATTCTCTGAATATCTTAAAACCCCCCAAACCACAGCCATACCTTGACCACATCATACAGTGAAGTTGCCCAATTGAAAGGAAAAGCTGTATTACTATGTTGTTACTTCCTTCAGTGTCTCTTTACTCCACGTTACAGTGCTCCCTATAGCCCACCTCTTGGTCTTCTCTGCTATTGACCCAGATTGTGCTCACCCAGCCCACCACTTCTGTGGCTGCACTATCTCAATGTCATTCCTCTTTGCTACAGCCATTTTGCGAGGCGGAGCAGTCTGCAAGTGCCGTTTAAACCCTGGGTGGAACGGACTAAAACTCTGCCCGCAAACCAGCCTGATGATCTTCCGACACCTCATGATTTCACAGGCTTTTCCAGTGTTTCTAAATGTTTCTGATGATCAAAGGACTTGAAACAGTTTAGAAACAGTTATATAATTACAAAGTTGATTAAAAATTAAAAACACATTGTCTACATTAATTAAAAAAAACTTAACTTAAAAAGCAAACCACTTGCTTTCACTTACATTTTAAATAAGGGTCAGAGACCTCATTCAGATGAATGGAGATTACTGGATGGGTCACAGCCACGGCGGGCGTACTGTTGAGTGGGGGGGGGAGCCTGGATACAAAGTGTATCCAGCCCTTTAATTTGGTGCCTGTGCCTTAAGGAGCCTCCCCTGAAATCATTGACAAGTCTAGAGGTGCACTGATAGGTCATTTGTAAACTCCAGTGCATGCCATGCAGTCTGCAGGCACAGAGATTCGGAATACACCGATGAATACGTTGCAGCTATGGAACTACCCACTAACTGTTAATGCATTCTTGTTTGATAGCCCCTTACAAGCTAGCTTGCTTTAATAATCCTCTTGTGAAGTGTTCTGATGCATTTTACCATGTTGCCGTCGCTATATATCATTAGCTTAGCCTTGGAGCCTTTTGTGGTACAGGAGTATTGAGGGAAAGTAAACATTTAAAAAAAAACAAATCTGCATTTACACAGCACCTTTCACTAGCTAGGAATGGGGCAAAATGATTTGCAGCCAAGTGAGTAGTTTTGTTTTTAAGGTGTAGTTGAAATTGTTATATAGTATTTATAATTCCAAGAGGAAAGTGTTGCCAAGTCACCATTCATGTTGGGGGTTTAAAAAAAGATCTTTGGAGAAAAGACTTCAAAATTCTATTTTGGTTATGTTTGAGTAGTGGATAAACACAATTTAAAACTGAGGAAATTCTAATTGAATGCAGCATTTGGGAAGAAGCAAAGGTCACTAGAGAAAGCTGTTTTATTTTGTTCAAGAGATACCGAGGTGTTGGGAAGAGATGATGGTTGGATATAGTCAAAGAAGAGTTGAAATCAACAAATAAAAGATAAAGGATCTAGTTGAACGCAAATCCTTCCCTCTTCTTATGATTTTCTTCATTTTAAAAAAAGTCTTTATCAATGGCCTATTTTGCCTTTGGCTATATCAAGAACAGATATTTCATAATAAGATTCTTTCATCATGATAAATATTTGTTTCTGAAAATGAACCTGTGCTTTAAGTGTTAAAAATCAGTTACTTTTAAAATAAAGGCAAGCACTTTGTTGGTAAGTGTCAATGTTTTGCTTGTCATGTAATATGACAGAATATTTGAGAAATTAATCCACTCATGTCCTGATAAATCATGCAAATGAGAAATAAATATTGCGAGATTATCTGTTCTCTAGTACAAGACTGGTATGCTAATATTTTTTGATTTCCAAACTCTTTATAAAAAGCTTTATGAAGCTATCAGGTAGAAATAATTTTAAACATTCCTCTTCCTTCCCACCCACCTGCCCCTCCACACAACCCAGTATTGTCAAGGGATGGGTATGGATTTAATGTGTTTATTGTAAATCAGAAGTCTGATCCACAAGTGAAGAATAGGCCAATGATTGAAGAGTGAAGCATAAAGATTTAATTAACTACAATAAAAATGGAAAGGTTGTATTAACAACATGCCCACTTCCAGTTGTAATAATGGCAGTGGACTTTCAGGTGATCAGGACATGATCCAATGTGGATATTGCCTTATATTTTACCTTTATTTTATATCTCCTGGCTTGTCAGTGATTCTCAGATCTCAGGGACCCTGATAACACTGAGAACTATCAGAATGAATAGTTTAATCTGTTGCTTTGGGAGCAACGTAGTCTTCCTCAACCTATGAAATTAACTTGCAAAGCACTGCCAGGATCAGCACACTACCCCTTCCCTCAAAAAAAACAGTAGTTTGCCCAGGAATCCATCCAGCGCCAAATGTGCCATGGAGTAGCGTTAGTGTTTGCTGTATTCTGCCTCCACTTCCATAAGTTATTAGAGGTATTGAAAACCAGGGGGCATAGATTAAAAGTAATTGATGGAGGGATTAAAGGGAAGATGAGGGGTAGATAAAAGTGAACAGAGTCTGGACCTTACGTCATGAAGGAATGTTAGAAGCAGAAACCCTCATCATATATAAATAGTACTTGGATATGTACTTAGTGCCATACCCTGCAGGGCTATGGACATGTTGCAGGAAGTTTGGATATTTCTCCTCCTTTGCTGTAAATTTTCTATGATTCAACACAATGAATTCTGTAGGCAAAATGTGACTGTTGAGAGTGGTGCAGTGACAGTACAGTACTGCCTCGCAGCTCCAGCAACCCAGCTTCAATCCTGACCTCCAGTGCTGTCTGTGTGGAGTTTGTATGGTTTCCCTGTGACCACATAGGTGTTTCTGTTCCCTTTCACAACCCAAAGGCATGGGTAGGTAGGTAAATTGGTAACTGTAAGTTTCTGCTAGTGGTGATAGAATCTGGAAGGAGTTGATTGGTATGGGAATATTTTTTTTAAATGGGATTAGTGTAGTATAAACAGGTGTTTAATAACCAGTAGGGACTTGGTGGGCTGAAGGGTTACTTGCCCACTGTTTGAATCTGACTGTTGCTATTAAATAGCACCTTTAGTGCTGCCAATCAGGGAGGGATGAATTTCTGGAAAATTAACTCCGAACATTTTTGGGACTTGGAAGGAATGTGGTTTAGTGTTGAAACCATCAGGTTTAAAACACTTTTATATATTTCTGTGAGGGGAATTAAGTAGTGAATGGTGAATTAGGACTGAACTTAAGAGGGTAAACAACTGGAGCACCACCCAGAGACCCATAAAATGAGTCAAAGTGGACATCAAGAACTGAGTAACTTTCTGCTGCATTGTACCATCCTCTGACAAGTTGATTGAGTTTTGCCCTCTCTGGACTGCTGTCTACTGCAGTTTCAACAAACATCCCCTCTATCCATTGCACCAATTATCAGTTTGTATAGTACATGAACACTTTTTGTGAACTCGTTTACTGAAATGTCACTCCACAATAGGCAATGTAGGAACTATTACTAAACTCTGAAGCATGGAAGTCCACCTTTGACAATTGACTGCAGATTTATAAATGAGACAAAAATCCTGCATCTGTTGCAGAATAATCCTTCAGTTAATAATTATGATAATAAAGCTAGCTCTCCTTGTAACATTAAATAATGAACACAGAAGTTCCGAGAGTGAACAATAGGCCAAGGATTAAAGAGTGAAGCACAAAGATTTAATCAACCTCAATAAAAACAGAAAATGCTTTAAACATTCAGCAGGTCAGCCGCATCGATGATAACTGACCTCCGTCATGTTTCCAGCATTTTCTGTTGATTCAGATTTCCAACATCTGAAGATTCTTTGGTTTTTAATTAACTACCCGTTCTCTATCTCACCAACAATGCTGTTCCTGCACTATATCTATCAGTCCCTTGATAACATCTGGTCTCTTGACACATTACTATAATCAAGATAAAATAAGCCTTCTAGCATTGCAGAAGTTTAAATGATTTAAAACTGGTATAGCAACCTAATTGCAGTATGTTAATGATTTTTTTCAATTAAAAAATGCTTGCAAATATATAGCATATTTTATTATCTTGCATCTCATTCCATCTGTTAACATTAGACTCAAATATTTTAGTGTTTTCCTGGACTTACAGAAAAGGCACTTTTGAAGGGGTGGGGGTGTCACTGGTGTAAAGCAGGAAACATGGGAGACACAAAGTCGTGTTGCAGTGATGTAAAACTTTGGTTAGGCTGCACTTGGAGTATTGTGTGCAATTCTGGTTGCCCCCTTTACAGGAAGGATGTGGGGGCTTTGGAAAGGATGCAGAAGAGGTTTACCAGGATGCTGCCTGGTATAGAGAGTATCAACTGTAAGGAAAGGTTGGACAAATTTGGGTTGTTTTCTCTGGAGTGTCAGAGGCTGAGGGGAGACCTAATAGAAGTTTATAAGATTATGAGAGGCATAGATAGGGTGGACACTCAGAATCTTTTTCCCAGGGTGGAAATAACAAGTACTAGAGGACATACATTTAAGGCAAGAGGGGGAAAGTTTAAAGGAGATGTGCAGGGCAAGCTTTTTAGAGAGACTGGTAGGTGCCTGGAACGGTCTGCCGAGGGAGTGGTGGAAGCAGATGTGATAATGGCATTTAAGAGACAATTAGATAGACACATGAATATGCAGGGAATAGAGGGATATGGATCATGTTGAATTAAACTTCTACCTGTACAAATTATTCAGCGTGGCTATCATGGGCTGAAGGGTCTGTTCCTGTGCTCTACTGTTTTATGTTCTATAGTCATATTGCATACAGCAAGCACTAACAAACAGCTATGTAATAATGACCAGCTAATCTATTTTGAAGTATTGAGTACAGGTGAATATTAGCCTGCACCAGAGATGGGACCCCTGCTCTTCTCTTGAAGTAGTCCAACACATTCTCAGCAAGCTGCTGCTGCCTTGATTTAATGTTGCATCTGAATGAACATAAGAACGTGCAACATTAGAAGCAGATAAGGCCATTCATCCCCTTGTGTCTGCTCCGCCATTCAATAGGATTATGGCTGATCACAACCACCTTTGTGCATTAACCATATCCCTCAATATCCACTGATCTGTCTTAGTCTATTTATTATATACTAGTTGTTATTTTTTAAATATTGATTTTTGTATATAATGTGTAATTATTTTATTATGTAAATATAATAATATAAAATTATAATTATACTCAGTGACTGAATCGCTGTAGCCGTATAGGATAGTGAATTCCAAAGGTTCACCATGCCCTGGGTGAAGAGGTTTCTGTTCTAATGGCTGCTCCCTTAATTTGAGAATATGTACCCAGCCAGGGCAGTTCCACATCTACACTGTCAACCCTATTAAGAATTTTGTATCTATTAAATGAGATCACCTCCCATTCTTCCAAACTCCACCCTGCTTAAGCTCTCCTTGTACAACAAGTGCAATATCCCAGGGAGCAATCCAGTGAGCACTCCCTCCCTTAGAAGACTAGACCTGCACAAAATATTCCAAATGTAGTCTCACAAAGACTATGTTTAACTGGAGCAAGTTGCCTGTAATTTTGCATTTAAATCCTTTTACAATAAGACTATCCTACTGTTTGCCACCTTAATTGTTTGCTGAACCTGCATATTAACTGTGTGATTGATGTTCAAGCACACTTGGGTTCCTGTCCTGTCCTGGGACCAGCATATAAATGCAATCATAAGGAAAGCACGCCAGCGTCTTTACTTTCTTAGGAGGTTCAACTTATCACCGAACACTCGAACAAACTTCTACAGTTGTACTGTTGAAAGTATACTAACTAGATGCATCATGGAGGGATGTGCCCAATACATCATGGGCTTATCCCTCCCCACCATCAGTAGTATCTACAGGAGGCGCTGCCTCAAGAAGGCATCGTCAAAGATCCCCACCATATGGGCCATGCCATCTTTTCAGAGCTACCATCATCCAGGAAGTACAGAAGCCTGAAGTCCCACACCTTTAGGTTCAAGAACAGCTATTGCTCTTCAATCATTTGTTTGTTGAACCAACTGACACAACCCTAATCACTACAGTTCAGCAACACTATGACCACTTTGATCATTTTGCACTAAAATTGACTTTTTTTTGTTCTAATTGTTCTTTCTTGTAAAAATTGTGCATAATTTATGTTTTTGTTGTGAATGCTGCTTATCTGATGCTATATGCCTGTGATGCTGCTGCAAGTAAGTTTTACATTGTACTTGTGCATGTGGCAATAAACTTGACTTTGACTGAACACACATATCTTTAAGTGTCTCTTCATTTAAAAAATATTCCTTTTTCTATCTAGGTAGATGATCTTGCATTTTCACATGAGAAACAAAGGTCTGCAGATGCTGGAATCTAGATGAAAAACACGATGATGCTGGAGGAACTCAGCAGGCCAGGCAGCATCCGTGGAGAAAAGCAGGCAGTCACCGTTTCGGGTTGGGACCCTTCTTCAGGACTGAAGAAAGGAAAAGGGGAAGCCCAGTATTTAGGAGGGAAAAGCAGAGCAGTGATAGGTGGACAAAAGAGGGGAGGTGGGGTGGGCACAAGACGGTGACAGGTAGATGCAGGTAAGGGATAGTGATAGGCAGGTGCGGAGGAGGAGGGGAGAGCAGATCCACCGGGGAATGGGTCAAAGTTAAGGAGGAAAAAAGCGGGGGTAGAAAAAAGTGGGGGTAGAAAAAAGAGAGGCTAGGAAAGGGAAGAAGAGGCATGGTTGGTTGGGGGGGGGGGGGAGATAAAGGAGGGTGTGGGGATTACTTAAAGTGGGAGAATTCAATGTTCATGCCATTAGGCTGCAAGGTTCCAAGACAGAAAATGAGGTGCTGTTCCTCCAGTTTGCACTTGGAACTCTCCTGGCAGTGAAGGAGACCGAGAACTGACATATCAGTGATAGTGTGGGAGGGGGAGTTGAAGTGCCTGGCAACACGGATTGTAATTACGGATGGAGTGCAGGTGTTCTGCAAAATTGTCACCTAGTCTGCATTTGGTCTTGCCAATGTAGGGGAGGCCACACTTGGAGCACCAAATGCAGTAGATGATATTAAGGGAGGTGCAGATGAATCTCTGTCTCATCTGAAAGGACTTGTTTGGGTCCCATGATGGAGGTGGTGTCGGGCCGGGTGTTGCACCTATGGTGGGGGCAGTGGAAAGTTCCCGGGGGGGGGGGGGGGCGGGGGGAGTGAACTAAGAAATTGCGAAGAGAACGGACCCTGCAAAAGGCAAAAAGGGGTGGGGAGCGGAAGATATGCCTGGTGGTGGGGTCTCGTTGGAGATGGTGGAAGTGGCGGAGAATAATATGTTGGATACATAGGCTGGTGGGATGAAATGTGAGGACAAGGGGGACCCTATGCCTGTTGGGTCTGGGAGGGGTGGGGATGAGAGCAGATGTGTGGGAAATGGCAGAGAGACAGGTACGAGTTCTCTCGACCACAGCAGTGGAGGGAAGTTGGACATCTCTGATGTCCTGGAGTGGAAAGCCTCATCATGGGAGCAGATGCAGCGGAGTTGGAGAAATTGAGAAAAAGGGATAGCATCCTTGCAAGAGACAGGGTGGGAGGAGCTGTAATTGAGGTAGCTGTGGGCATCAGTGGGTTTGTTGAAGACGTCAGTGAATAAGAATCTCCTGAGATGGAAATGGAAAGATTAAGGAAGGAGAGAGAGGTGTCAGAGATAGTCCAAGTGAATTGGAGAGCAGGGTGAAAATTTGTGACAAAATTTATGGAACTGTCAAGTTCTGCACGGGTGTAAGAGGTGGCACCAATGCAGTCATCGATATAGCGGAGAAAGAGTTGAGGAATGGGGCCAGAGTAGGCTTAGAATGGAAACTGTTCAACGTAGCCAATGAAGAGGCAGGCATAGCTGGGGCCCATGTGAGTGCCCATAGCTATGCCCTTGATCTGTAGAAAGTGAGAGGCATTTTCATATTATGTTCTATCTGCAATGTCCTTGCCCATTCACTTGCGTGTCTCTAGCCCCTTAAGTCCCTCTGCCTCCTCTTGCACCCTACACTGCCAACCAACTTTGTATTATCAGCAGACTTGGATATATTAGAGTCATAGAATCATAGAGCACAGAAACAGGCCCTTCAGCTCAACGCTTGCATGCTGACCAAGTTGCTTACCTGAGCTAGTCCTATCTGCCTGAATTTGGCCCATATCCCTCTGAACCTTTTCTGTCCATTATCCATCCAAAATCATTTTAAATGATGTAATTGTGCTTGGTCCACTTATCCATTTCGTAGTTTGTGAAAAGCTGGAGGGTACCCCACCAGTCGCAGTTTGCCAAACTGAAAATTACACATTTATTCCTACTCTCCATTTTCTTTTGTCCATTAAAAAAAAACCCCAGTGGAAGGACAATATCTGCAATATTGTGCACCCTAATTTTGTTTTATAATTGCTTGAGTGCTACCTTTTTGAAAGCCTTCTGAAAGTCTAAATGCATGCATTAACTAGTTTTCCCTTGTTTATTCTGCTGGTTATAACTTTAAAAAATTCCAACAGATTTGTTGAATGTGATTTTCCTTTCATAAATGCATATTTATCTGCCCAGTTCTATTAATTTTAAAGTGGGCTGTTACCATTTAATAACAGGGTCCTGCATTTTCTGTGCTACTGGTGTCAGACACTCTGGTCTATGCTTCCCTGTCTTCTCACTTCTTTTTAAACAACAGGGTTGTATCTACTCCCTTCTAATCTGAGTAAACTAATTCTGGAGTCTGTGAAATTTTAGCAAGTGATAATCTGTGCATCCACTAACCCTATAGCCACAAATTCCAAAACATTAAGATGCAGGTCTTGGGGATTTATCATCTTTTTAGACTCATTAATTTCCCCATTGGTTTTTAAACTTTTGCATCCATGAAGACATTGAAAATATTCATTAAATTTCTCTGCCATTTATTTATTCCTCCATATAATTTCTCTGCTTCAGTCTGCAAGAGACCCACATCAATTTTAGCTGATCTTTTCCTCTTTAGCTGTTACAATTTTTTGTTTGCTTGTTGCTAGCATACTCATTTTCCTTTCCCTTATCAATGTTTCAGTCCAACTTTACTGAATTCTGTCATTTTCCCAGTCTTAAATCTTGTTGGTTTTTTTGGCAACTTTATAAGCCTTTTCCTTTAAATACTACCTTTAACTTCTTTTGTTATGGTAGAACCACTTTCTGTTTTATTCCTTACAGGGAAATATTACTTGTAAGTTATGTACTAATTCTTTAAATGTTAACCATTAATCATTTACTGTCATATCTTTATTTTCCCAATCTGTCATGAGTAACTCACTACTTAAGACTTTTTAAATTTATTTCATTCAGATTTAAGACCCTGATTTCAGTTTTCAATCTTTATATAAAGTTCTACCATATTATAATATTATGATCATGGCACACTGAGCTGCTCAGCACCCCCTTGGTACTACCAAGGTACTTGTGTTCAGGTTTCTAGGGTTGGACTTGAACATAACCTTCTGACCCCAATGTGCCAACTGAGCCACAAATGACATTTTATATAATTCCATCAAATTATTCTAATTGCTAGTTCTTCTATTCATAACTCAAATTGTGTGTGTGTGTGTGGGGTTGGGGGAGACTGTTAAATTATGGTGCTGTTTGAACAGGACTAATTTTGGTGCCCCGTTTAATGTCTCAACTTCCTTCATTTGTATCAACACAGATGTGTAGGAAGTTTATTTCACTTAACCAAGCATCTCAATTTTTTGAGAGAAACAAAGGACTGCAGATGCTTACTTGCCTTAGGTTCTTTCTACCATTTTTCCTCTCTTCTTACCTTTGGCCCATCCCCTGGGGGATCTGCTCTCCCCTCCTCCCCCACACCTGCCTATCACTGTCTCTAAAATGCATCTACCTGTCACCACCTTGTGCCCACCCCGCCTCCCCTCTTTTGTCCACCTATCACTGCTCTGCTTTGCCTCCTATATATTGGGCTTCCCCTTTTCCTATCTTCAGTCCTGAAGAAGGGTCCTGACCACATTGACTGCCTGCTTTTCTCCACGGATGCTGCCTGGCCTACTGAGTTCCTCCAGCATCATTGCATTTTTTCATCTCAATTTTTTTTTTGCCAATTGCACTGGTATAAAGCTCTAGGTCAGTTGAAAAGCAAGGGCATTTTAAAAGCAAAAACTTAATTCTTGTCTGTGGACTTAAACATTGCAGCATTCCATTGGCAAGCCTCTCCTACCCTCTGTAAATTTAAGTTCATCCAAATCCCAGCTTGCACCATATCCTGTTCACCCGTCACCATTGTTGGTGACTAACAGTGCCTTCTGGTTCGCGCTCTCTCTCACCCTGCAACCTTCTCTATCATTACAAAGCTCAGTGCTCTGTTTACCTTCAGTTCTGGCTTCCTGCACATTTTAAAGAGTCAGGGTGAACACAGTGGGCCAAATGACTACTTGCTGTGTAAGTGGGCAGGGTCATGCTTGATCTGAGCCACTGCGTGTGCTCGCTCCATGCCAGCTTCGCCCTTTGTGGACACATGGCTCCCAACAACCTCAAGGCCTCAGTGGTGTGCCCATCCCACGAGCAGTGATGAAACCTGTAGGTAACACAACCTCTGCCCTGCCCAATAGCCTTTATCGGGTTGTGCTCTCTGCTACCAAGACCCTCAGCTCTTGATTCTACCTTGCACCTTGCTGACTCTTTCCTCCATGAAGATGCTCCCTAAAACAAATCAACTGTCCCTGGACATTTAGACTTATTCTAATAGTTCCATGAGTATCTTGGGGTCAAATCTTGTTTGATAATTGCTTCTTGGTACATTTTCCTACATTCAGTGTGCTATTCTAACTGCAAATTGTTATGGCTAAGAATTTTGTTAAAGAAATGAAATATTTAATTGTTTTTAAGAGTTAGACCATCAAGTCACCTCAGTATTTTAGAAACAGAATAAATAAATTGCTGGAATTACTTTTAGTGTCAAATTATGCATTTGATTTTTTTTCCCCATATCATAATCTTAAGCAGGCTGAGTGCTTGTCACAATTTCAGGTTCCTAATTTTCCATTTGGTGCCATTTGGAATAACATTCCTTTAATTGTATTTTTTCTCATCAGAATATCCTTTAGGAAACGTGCACTGATTTCATCTTAATGGATGATCGGAATGACCTTTTCCACTAGACGCATTTTCTTAACGGCCAGCGTGTGGATTCATCCATAATTTTCCACAATGAGAATGGACCAAAATAGTACATTGTTCAAATCTGCTGAATCTGTGATGCTGAAGCAATAATCCTATTCTGACCCAAGCTAAAGTTTAGGAGTTCTCTACTAACAATATTGCAGAATTGTGCTTGATTTACAATTCCTCCAAAAAGGAACTGCCTTTTGCCAACCTTCAAACAGGAACTGGAGGAGAATTGCACATTCTCCCTTTGACCATGTGGGCTTCCTCCAGGTGCTCTGGTTTCCTTCCACATCCCAAAGATGTGCAGGTTGGTAGGTTAATTAGCTACTATAAATTGCCCCTAGTATGTAGAATCTAAGCAGAGAATACAATGGGATTTGTGTAGGATTATTGTAAATGGGCGCATCATAGTAGGCACAGACTTGGTGGGCAGAAAGGCCTGTTTCTGTGCTGTATGATTCAATGTCTCTAGATACAGCAACACGAAATTGGGGTTGATGACCTTGGTTGGGCCAAAGACTGTAGAATGGAAGGTCAAAAAGGCCTAAACCATTGCTTCAGTGCAACTAGGCTTGACCAATAGCCTGCACACTCAGAACATTTTGAAAAATAATTGTTAATCTAAGTTAGAAGCCAGCTGAAAGACACTTAGTTTTCTGCAGAGTCATAGAGTAATATAGCACAGAAACAGGACCTTCAGCCCAACTTGTCCATGCTGACTATGGTGCCCACCAAGCTAATCCAATTTGCCTGTGTTTGGCCCATATCTCTCTTAAACCTTGAACTCGTCCTCTCTATGAATTTGTCCAAATGTCTTTTAAATGTTGTTATTGTTTCTGCCTCAACCACTTTCTCTGGCAGCTCATTCCATATATGCACCACCCTCTGTTGGATGGATGAATCCACACACTGGCTATTAAAAGGAAGAAGTTGCCCCTTGGGTCCCTTTTTAAATTTTTCACCTCTCACCTTAAAACTATGCCCTCTAGTTTTTAGTTCCCCTTCCCTGGGAAAAAGACTATGTGCATTCACCCTATCTATACCGATTATGTTTTTATACAACTCTATAAAGTTACCTCTCAAATCTCTTGTGTTCCAAGGAATAAAGTCCAAGCCTGCCCAACTTCTCCAGATAAGTCAAGCCCTTGAGTCCTGGCAGCATCCTCATAAATCTTTTCTTCACTCTTTCCAGCTTAAGGATGCCTTTATCTTATTTGTTCAAAACTGGCACTCTTTATGAGCTGTTATAATCACTGCTTTACATGTTTTTTTCAACCTTCCAAAGCATAAATTATTTCAACTAAAAATGTTAGATGAGCATAAGTATCCGCAAAGAGTTTATTTGAACTAACCTTTAATAACGTAATAAATGCTTGACCACTTTTCTTTTAGCTAAATTAGGAGTGGTTTTGGGTCATGAAAGCAAAGACACTGGGAAACTAGACTAAAACTGAACCAAACTTTATTTTATTAAATAGGAGAGAGGAGGCTTTAATTCCATTAGCGTGGGCTGGATTTAAATCTAAATCTCAGAGGTAAAAGGACAACAATAGGTTTTCAGGAACTTGCAGATGATTAGTTGTGCAAAACAGAACAGAAAGTTTAAAAAAAATAATGGGAACAAAGAAAATATTGATCCAACTCATTGATTTATACCACAGAAAAAGGCTGAAAAGCATACAGATAAATCTGCTGTAATTTTCCTGATTTTTTTTTCCCTAGGGAAAAAGAATCAAAAACTAGAGGAGCTAGGTTGACAGGGAGAGGGGGAAGATGTAAAAGGGGACCTGAGGGGCAACCTCTTCACAGAGGACGGTGTGTATATGGAATGAGCTGCCAGAGGAAGTGTTTGAGGCAATAATACATTTTAAAATGTTACAATAATAACATTTAAAAGATGCTCGGAGAGGTATATGGAAAGGCTTAGAGGGATATGGGCCAAACGTGGGCAAATGGAACTAGCTTAGATGGGCATCTTGATCAGCATGGACGAGTTGGGTCAAAGGGCCTGTTTCCATGCTGTATTACTCTGACTCTTTGGAGTGGATTATAAAATAACACAGGCTACATCAATATTTAAAAAGGAAGAGAGGTTACTGAATCATAGACTGACTGAATACTTGAACAAGTATACAATGGTTGACTAGCTTGGATGTATGATGGGAGCTCAGCTTTTAAAACTGCAGCTTTATAAAACTCCAGTTAGGCCACATCTGGAATGTTGCATTCAATTCTGGTCGCCCCATTACAGGAAGGATGTGGAAGCTTTGGAGAGGATACAGAAGAGGTTTACCAGGATACTGCCTGAATTAGAGGGCATCTTTAAAGAGGAGAGGTTAGACAAATGGATTGTTTTCTCTAGAGCAGTGGAGGCTGAGAGGAGACCTGATAGAAGTTTATAAGATTATGAGAGCATGGACAGCTGGTATCTTTTTCCCAGGGTCTAAATGTCCAATACTAGAGGGCATGCATTTAATGTGAGAGGGGGTAAGTTCAAAAGAGGTGTGCAGAGCAAGTTTTTATTTACTCAGAGTGCTGGGTGCCTGGAGTGCACTGCCAGGGGTGGTAGTGGAGGCAAATATGAGTTTAAGGGGCTCTTAGATAGGCACATGAGTGTGCAGAGAATGGAGCGATATGAACATTGCTTAGGAAGAATGGATTAGTTTAGTTAGGCTTTTAATTACTAGTTTAATTAGTTCAGCACAACATCATGGGCCGAAGGGCCTGTTCCTGTGCTGTACTGTCTTGTATTCTATGCTGTCTGAGCGATCTGATTGAGGACATCACAGGCACAGGGAGGTGACTAACGATGTAGTGTACATGCGATTTCAGAAGGCATCTGTTGCCTTTCTGCACAAAAGACCATAAACAAAAATAAAAGCAGATGGAGCAAGAGAAAGCAAAAGAATAGAGATTTATTCCATGGTTAGCAAAATGTGACAAATAACATACCCTAGGAATCTGTACTGCTGTCTTCACTTTTCATATTAATAATGTATGAGGAAAATTAATTTTATATGCAAGATGTGTTTGAAAACATGCTCATGGGAGAAGTATAAAAGGGACATTGCCAGACCTGACTGGACAGTATTTTAGCAGATGGAGATCAATTTGTGACACTGGAATATTTCCTTAATGGTGAGAGATTAGGAGGTAAGGGTTGGCAATGAAGGTGCCTATGCATTCACATCGCTCGCAGAAAGAGTGATCAACAATGGTAAAATACATAACTGAAGAAGCAATGCCACGGAGTTAGAGTCAGGCAGTAATCTGGAATGCTGTTTAATTTTCGGTACTGAATCTCAGAACTGCATTACGTAAACTTTGCATGTATTCCTTTGGGATTTGCATGTTGACAGGTGATGGAATCGTGATATTTGAAATGATAATGGCATTTAAGAGTGTAGATACAGAAACTATTTTGACTAATGGGGGATTCTGGAATGAGAGTATAATTTGACATTGGACCCTGCCATTTAGGAGTAAAATCAGTAAGCTGTTTCATTTAGATTTGTGAACATCCGGTGCTCGTCCTTAGATTTGTTTTTATGCAGCAGTGATGGAAGGCCTTAACGTAGGTGAATAAATGGAATTACAGTAGAAGTCAATTCGCTTGGACATGCTAAATCATTGCATCATCCAGAACCTGACTGCAGGCTTTAATTTAACATTGGAAAATATTTTCTCAAACCATAACAATTGGTTTAAATGGAATTTTGCGTAATTTTAGGAGAATGAATTATCCAGGCTTTGAATTTACAAATTTAAATAAAATTATTTGACAAGTCTCAGCACTTACGTCAAATCTCCAACATAGTAAGTTTTTAGTAACTCTATCAGATGAGAAGTCAGAGGCTAAGGCAATTAGTAAGAAAATTTTAATATCATGAATTCAAATTCATTTCTTCCTCCAAATAAAATATTAGCACGACAGATGCTATATGTCCTGATTAAATGAATCAGTTAAAGAATGTACCAAGTGAAATGAAACAAAAGTAGAATATCAGAGCATGCACTGTGCCAGCACTATCACAGTCTACGCAAGAAACTTTAACTGCCAAGCACTTGCGCATAATTTGATTTTCCACCCTATACTCTACGAAACTAAGATGCCACATGATTTTCTCACTATATATGCAGTGTTATAGACTGCAGGAGGTTTGCCTACTGCCTTTTCCTTGTTTTTTTTTAAGTTGGGCATCAGCTCCAACCATGTTAACAAGTCGATCCCAAATATAGATATGATAAGATAAATATTGGTTTCAACAACTCTATGTGAAGATGCTGGTCGCTTCCAGTCTGGACAGAAAAGACGTCTTTGATTTAATGTTCTTCAGTCTGCTGGCCCCTGTGTACTTGACTCTCTTGTTTTACCAAAGTTCATTGGGAAGGAGATGTCAGTTTCCTGAGAGCTGTCACTGTTTGGGGACTTGATGTCTCCTTTGAACTGGGCCTTGCTGTTTGAAATGCGCTGCTGCTGATCTTTCAGTTCCAAGTAGGAACGGGAGAAGGTGTGAAAGATCGAGGTAACCGGGAAGGCCATGAGGAGAATGCCGCTCAGGATGCTGCTCAAAGCTACCACCTGCCCAGGTATACTGCGAGGGACCATGTCTCCGTAACCCACGGTGGTCATTGAGATCACTGCCCACCAGTAGCTGCTGGGAATGCTGGCAAATTCATGCTTGGCACCCAGCTCCCTCTCAGCTAAAAATACCAGAGGTGAGTAAAGTGCCATAGCCACGCAGAGGAAGAGCAGAAGGAGCCCAAATTCTCGCGTGCACCGTTGAATTGTGAGGCCCAGTGTCTGTAACCCCAGAGAATGACGCACCAGCCTCATCACGTACAAAATCCTCAAGGCACGCAAAACCCGGAGGACCAGGCCTATTTTCTCCAAATCCATGTTTCCAGAGCCACTTGGCTTCTCCTCAACTGAAAAGGCATCAATAATCAGGCTGATGTAATAAGGCAAAATGGCCATTATGTCGATGATATTCAGAGGTGTTCTCAGAAACGCACACTTGCTCTGCGCTTGGATGAACCGCAGCAGGAACTCGAATGAAAACCAGGCCACACAGACGGTCTCCAGTACAAACATGTTGTAACACTTCTGGGAGCATTCACCCTGGGAAAAGAGGAAGAGGAAAATCATCTTAACCTGGTGAAGACTTGAACATTCTATTATGAATGATTGTACATCCAGTGACTTAATGGATGAATCAAACTCATTGTAGGGGATACTGAGCCAACCAGATGAGGTCATGCAGTCATTTCAGCACATAAGCAGGCCTTTCAGCCCACCATGTCCATGCTGACCATTAGGTGCCCATCTATATTAATTCAATTTACCAACACTTGGTCTGTTGCCGCCTTTTGCTTTGGTGATTCAAATGCTCGTTCAGATACTTTTTAAATGTTATGCCTCCACCATCCCCTCAGGCAGTGTGTTCCAGATTTTAACCACCCTCTGATGAATTTTTTTCTCCTTTTAACCTTCTCACTCCTCACCTTAAACCTGTGCCCTCTGGTTTTAAATACCTCCTTTTATGGAGGAAGGTTTCTCACTATCAAGTGGGTGGAGATCCTGTGTTTTGATTCCTGGTCAGTATTCAGATCAGTCACATCATGAATTAGAAAGGGCCCTTATAACTATCATGCTTCTTGCAAGCCAGTGAATAGTGCTAGGAGGTGTCTATGGGATTGTTTGATCAAGACAGGACCATGCCCATCTGTGATGCCCTTGTCAACAGAATAGAACTCCAGAACTTTCAACTGGTCTCCTTGTTTGGTATTGGTTTATTATTGTCACATGCTCTGAGATTCAGTGAAAAACTTAGTTTGCAAGCCATTCATACAGATCATTTCAAAAACATAAGTACTTTGAGATAGTACAAGGGAAACACAATAACAGAATTCAGAATATTGTGTTGCAGTTAGAGAAAGTGCAGTGCAGGTAGACAATATGGTACAAGGCCATGACAAGGTAGATTGTGAGGTCAAGAGTTCACCTTCAACATACAAGAAGTCTGTTCTCAAGAGTCTTATGACAGCGGGATAGTAGGCATCCTTGAACCTGGTGGTACATGTTTTCAAGCTTTTGTATCTTCTGCCCAATGGAAGGAGGGAGAAGAGAGAATGTCTGGGCTGGGTATTGGTTTATTATTGTCACTGAGGTACAGTGAAAAACTTGTCTTGCATACGAATCGTACAGATCAATTCATTACATGGTGCAGTTACATTGGGTTAGTACAGAGTGCATTGAGATGGTACAGATTGCATTGATGTAGTACAGTTAAAAACAATAACAGTACAAAGTGTCACAGCTACAGAGAAAGTGCAGTGCAATAAGGTGCAAGGTCACAACAAGGTAGATCGTGAAGTCAAAGTCCATCTCATCGTATAAGGGAACTGTTCAATAGTCTAATCACAGTGGGGTAGAAGCTGTCCTTTAGTCTGGTGGTATGTGCCCTCAGGCTCCTGTATCTTCTACCCGATGGAAGAGGAGAGAAGAGAGAATGACCCAGGTGGGTGGGGTCTTTGATTATGCTGGCTGCTACACCAAGACAACGAGAGGTAAAGACAGAGTCCAAGGAGGGGAGGCTGGTGTCTGTGATGTGCTGGGCTGTGTCTCTGCAGTTCCTGTGGTCCTGGGCAGAGCAGTTGCCATACCAAGCTGTGATACATCCAGATAGGATGCTTTCTATGGTGCATTGATAAAAGTTGGTGAGAGTCAAAGGGGACAAACCGAATTTCTTTAGCCTCCTGAGGAAGTAGAGGCACTGGTGAGCTTTCTTGGCCATGGCATCTACATGATTTGACCAGAACAGGCTGTTGGTGATGTTCACTCCCAGGAACTTGAAGCTCTTGACCCTCTCAACCTCAGCACCATTGATGTAGACAGGTGCATGTACACCGCCCCCTTTCCTAAAGTCAATGGCCAGCTCTTTTGTTTTGTTGACATTGAGGGAAAGGTTGTTGTCATGATACCATTCCACTAAGCTCTCTATCTCCTTCCTGTACTCCGACTCATTGCTGTTTGAGATACGACCCGCAATGGTGGTATCATCTGCAAACTTATGGATGGAGTTAGAGCAGACTCTGGCTACACAGTCATGAGTGTATAGGGAGTAGAGTAGAGGTCTGAGGACGCTGCCTTGTGGGGCACCAGTGTTGAGAATAATTGTGCCAGAGGTATTGCTGCCTATCCTCACTGATTGTGGTCTGTTGGTTAGAAAGTCAAGGATCCAGTTACAGAGGGAGGTATTGAGTCTTAGGTCTCGGAGTTTGGTGACAAGTTTGCTTGGGATTATTGTATTGAAGGCAGAGCTGTAGTCAATAAACGATAGTCCAATGTAGGTGTCTTTACTGTCCAGATGCTCCAGAGCTGAGTGTAAGGCCAGGGGGATGGTGTCCGCTGTGGACCTGTTTCGGCGATAAGCGAATTGCGGTGGGTCAAGACTGTCTGGGAGGCTGGATTGATCATGCTGGCTGCTTTTCCGAGGCAGTGAGACCATAAAGGGGAAAGATATTTTCCTTACAGGCAGGAAAGTTGATTGCTTGGAGAAAGGATCATCTTATGAGGAAAGATTAAAGCAGATTGAGTCTTCCTCCTGCAAGTGTAGAAGAGAAAAATGATCTTATTAAAACACATGATCCTGATGAGATTTGACAAGGTAGATACTGAGGGATTGTCTCCTCTGGTAGTGGAACCTTGAAATAGATGGTATCGTCTCAGGATAGGGTAACTGAGATGAGTGGAATTCAACGTACAAGAGGTCTGTTCTCAAGAGTCTTATGACAGCGGGATAGAAGCCATCCTTGAGCCTGGTGGTGCATGTTTTCAAGCTTTTGTATCTTTTACCCCATGGAATGGGGGTGATGAATCTTTGGAATTCTCCGTAGGGATGTGGGTGTCTTGTCATGGAGGCAGAAGTGGATTTTTAGACTTTAGGAAAATTATGGGATTAGGAAGATCAGGAAGGACAGTTGGATGAGGCTAATGATCATAGTGTATGGTGGAATAGCCCACTCTGGATTCCACAATCTGCAGCCCTCTGCCTCCACCGATCACCTCCCAGCCTTTATCATTGGAATTGGTTTATTATTGTTGCATGTACCGAGGTACAGTGAAAACTTGTCTTGCATACCGTTCACGTAGAACAATTCATTACAACAGTGCATTGAGGTAGTACAAGGTAAAACAATAACAGAACGCAGAATAAGGTGTAACAGCTACAGAGAAAGTGTAGCGCAGGTAGACAATAAGGTACAAGGTCATAACTAGGTGGATTGTGAGATCAAGCATCCATCTTATCATACTAGGGAACCGTTCAATAGTCTTGCAACAGCAGGATAGAAGCTGTCCTTGAGTGCTGAATTGTGATGTGCTGAACTGTGTCCATAACTGTTTCTTGCAGTCACGGGCAGAGCAGTTGCCATATGAAGCTGTGATGCAGCCAGATAGGATGCTTTCTATGGTGCATTGGTTTTAAAAATTGGTAAGGGTTGATGCCCTATTTCTTTAGCCTTCTGAGGAAGTAGAGGTGCTGGTGAGCTTTCTTGGCTGTGGTGTCTATGTGGTTGGACCAAAATGGGCTATTGATGATATTCACTCCTAGGAACTTCAATCTCTCAACAGCAACGTTGATGTAAACAAGAGTGTGTGCACTGCTTCCCCCCAGCCACCCCCACCCCTCCTGCTTTGCTGATATTGAGGGAAGGGTTGTTGTCATGACACAGTGTTGCAAAGTGCTCTATCTCCTTCCTGTACTCCAACTCATCATTATTTGAGATACAGCCCACTATAGTGGTATCATCTGCAAACTTGTAGATGGGGTTAGAGCAGAACGTGGCCACGCAGTCATGAGTGTATAGGGAGTAGAGCAGGGGGCTGAGGATGCAGCCTTGTGGGGTACCAGTGTTGAAAATAATTGTGGCAGAGGTGTTGCAGCCTATCCTTACTGATTGCAGTCTGTTGGTCAGGAAGTCGAGGATCCAGTTGCAAAGGGAGGTGTTGAGTCCCAGATCTCGGAGTTTGGTGACTAGTTTGCTTGGAATTAGTACTGAAGGCAGAGCTGTAGTCAATAAACAGTCTAACGCAGCTGCCTCTACTGTCCAGATGCTCCAGAGAGATGGCATCCGCTGTAGACCTGTTTCAGCAATAGGCGAATTGCAGTGGATTGAGGTAGTCTGGGAGGCTGGAATTAATGTGTGCCATGACCAGCCTCTCAAAGCACTTCATGATGGTGAATGTCAGAGCCACCAGGCGGTTGTCATTAAGGCAGGTTACCTTGTTTTTCTTAGGTACTGGGATGATAGAGGTCTTCTTAAAGCAGGTGGGAACCCCAGATTGAAGCAGAGAGAGGTTAAAAATGTCTTCAAATATCCCCATCAGCTGATTTGCACAGGATCTGAGGACACGGCTAGGGTAACCATCCAGGCCAGGTACCTTCCACAGGTTCACTCTCTGGAAGACTGATCTTGCATCTGCATTATGGGTTAAAGTGCATTTGAGGCTGTGTCAGGGGTGGGTGGTGACGTACCAATCCCCACCCTTCCTCACCTGACTCCATTTGCCAATCAATCCCTCCTCACCTGGATCAACCTTTGGCTTGCTCCACCCCTCCTCCTCACCTCTATTCTGGCTATCTCCCCTCTACTCTTTCAGTCCTGATGAAGGGTCTCAACTTGACTGTTTCCCTCCACAGATGCTGCCTGACCCACTGAATTTCTCATTTTTACTCTAGCCCCTATTTCTTTTATTCTCTATTCATTTGCAGGAAGTGGGCATAACTTGTAAAACAGTATTTAATCCCTATCCCTAATTTGTTTGAACGGAGGGACCTGCTAACACATTTCAGAGGGCAAGAGGTTTTAATTGGGCTGTACTCTCATTTAGGACAGAGTAGGTAGGTACAGCAGATTTCCTTTAAACATAGAAGAGGAGATGCAATTTTTTTTACACCAACCAGTGGTTTCATTACTAATCCTAGTTCCAGGTTTATTTAACTAGCTGTATTTAAATTCCCTAACTAGGAAGGATTTGAAATGTTATTCTCTGAACTCCATTAGTCTGGGTCAGCACAGTTGTGGAGCTGCTGCCCCTTGGCTCCAATGACCCAGGTTCATACTTGCTACCAGTGCTGTATGTGTGGAATTTTTATGTTCTCTCAGTGACCACCTGTGTTCCCCCGGGTACTCTGGATTCCTCCCACATTCCAGAGAGGCATGGGTTGGTAGGTTAATTGGTCACTGTAAGTGACCTTGTGTAGGTCAGTGGGTAGAGTCTCAAGGAAGTCATTGGCTATATGAGAATAAAATTGGATTAGTTGATGAGGTGATTAATGGATTTGGTGGGTCAAAGGGCCTATTTCTGTGCTGTATGACTCTATAACCATTATGCCACCAGTGGCCATTACATATCTTCTCTGCAAAAATCAAAGGACTGCTGCAACCTGTGGAACTACACTCAGCAACTTTCAGTTCCCTGAGGAAAGCAGGCAAGAAGAGAAAATGTTGTGGTAGTGTCAGGTCCATTTTTTCCACTAACTATTCTCTTCCACTCAGCTACTGATTGGAGTCCTTCATAGCACTAAACTAACAAGTTATTGTTTTTTTTATATATAGATAACCGTTAACTTGTGCAAGACTGACTTTGAATTTCATGAAGTTCCATAGATCAGAAAGGAATTTGGGGAAGTGTGCAGAGTTGTGAGAAATTCGCTCACACTTAGTGCCACTGTCCAACCAGTGGCCTAGAAAGCAGCTAATGCACCTGTGAAAGCACAGTTCACAGGTTAGGTCAGATGTATTTGGTAATAATACATCCAGTAGTCTGACATTTAGACTGGAAATGGTTATAAAAGCACCCAATGGAAGTCTAGGCAATAAATCCAAACAAACAATGGATTACGAAATGCAATTTATATTGAACAAATTAAATAGAAAATGGTTCATGTCCCTTTTTTTTAAAATCTCTGTTGCTATGGTGTTGACTCGTGTTGAGATTTTTCATCATTCTTGGCTAGCAATGTGGATACATTTGGCTGAATTGTCTCGTTCTGTCCTATGTCTTTCTTGCGACTTCCTTCATCACAAGATTTAATCCTAGACAGAGTGCCAGTGGAATTAATAGTACTGGGAAATCATCTCACTGAATATCCAGTCCAGTGTCTTAACTTTAGAGGTTGTGCAAATGTTAACTTCCTCCTCTTCTCTCCCCTTTCCCCACTCTCCTTTCTCTCTTATTTTCACCCCACCACTCCTCTCCCTCCCGTAAATTGGGCAGGCATGGTAGTGTAGTGGTTAACATAATGCTATTAGTATCAGCAACCCAGGTTCAATTCTGGCTGCCGACTGTAAGGAGTCTGTACATTCTCCCTGTGACTGCATGGGCTTCCTCTAGGTACAGGCATAGTAGTGTAGCAGTTAACGTAACGCTTTACAGTGCCAGCAACCCGGGTTCAAATCCGGCCACTGTCTGTAAGGAGTTTTTACATTCCAGTTTCTCCCACATTCCAAAGATGTACAGGTTAGGAAGTTGTGGGCATGCTATGTTAGTGCCAAAAATGTGGCAACACTTGCAGGCTGGCCCCAGAGCACTCTACACAAAGATGCATTTCACTGTGTGTTTCAATGTACATGTGACTAATAAGGAAATCTTAAATCTTTATTGACTAAAGATACAACTTAGTGCATTGAATAGATTCAGAAATTAGTCTTCATTGAATTTGAGGACCTCAGTGTACAAATATTACTATCATAACATGTTTAGCATTATAACATATTACAACAGACATAATTCTACCTCTTTCTATTTAATTGTACATTTACCAGCTGTATTATTTTTAAAATGGAATATTACATGCTGCAGTACTTGTGGAATTTTAGATCCTTGATGCATCACCAACAGCTATCAACTTTCCTACAGGCCCACTGCTGGAATTCATGCACTGATGATGCAAAGAATTCTTAATGAATGCAAATAAGTATTCATTACAAATGCCACTAACCAGTTGGCAAAATATCACTACAGAGTAATTATATTCATCCTTGGCAAGATTATACTTTTAGTCACACAGGAATAAACAGAGGATCATAAACAAAGGATGCAGATTCCAACAGGAAAAAAATTAAGATCTAAGAACAGAATGTTTTGCTATACAGAACCAGCTTGATAACAGAAATGGTTTAATTTTCATTGCACAATTCCACTGCCCCAAGATGGCATTCTTCATGCTACTCTTGGGCCAATGTGGTCCTGATGCACCACTCAGCATGAGTGTGCAGTCAAGCACAAAGACCAAAAAACATTAGGACCATTTAAAATCATTAAAATTGCTCACACTTAAATAATTTAATATTTGATTGTATTTAGTTAATTGAAAAGGTCTCCAAAATGTTCTCCCAGCAACATTTCCTCCCTTTGATTTGAAATGGGGCTGGTACCCTTGCAGGCTCATTGGCTGCACTCCCCAAGAGCTGGGAAGCTTGTTTGTTTCTCACTGTCTGCTGGGCTACATTGGGAATCCAACAGCACAGCAGAGTACAAGGGGAGCTGGCTACACAAGTGGCATGGTAGAAGAGGCCACTGCCCAAGCTACTTAACTTCAGCATTGATGCATGGTTTGGAACTTGTGCAGAAAAATCCATGTGTGCCAGTCAAAGTGTTGGGGCCCAGCTGAGACAGAAGCTCTGTGGTAATGAGTAGCAACTGTGAAGGCATAGGGCATGATCAGTGATGACAGCAAGTCAAATATGACACAGGCACAGTAGTATAGCGGTTAGCGTAACACCATTACAGCGCCAGTGACCCAGGTTCAATTCCAGTCACTGTCTGTAAGGAGTTTGTATGTTCTCCCTGTGTCTGTGTGGGTTTCCTCCGGGTGCTCCGGTTTCCTCCCACATTCCAAAGACATACGGGTTAGGAAGTTGCGGGCATGCTATGTTGGTGCCAGAAGCATTGTGACACTTGCGGGCTGCCCCCAGAAGACTTTATGCAAAAGATGCATTTCACTGTGTGTTTTGATGTACATGTGACTAATAAAGATATATCATCTTACCTTAGAGAAAATGCTTATGACTAAGGGAGGCTGAGAGTTATTGGCACCCCATAACCAAAGCCAAAATGGGTCTCAACTCTCTACTTAGGACCTGCTTTGGTGCTTGAGGCCCACGCTAACCACCAGCCTCCTGTACGTGACAGAATATTGTCTAAGTGAAATCAAACTAACGTTGTAAGCCATTTGACTCACTCCATGCAACCAACTGTCACCACACCCTTACATATTGCTACATGGAAACACAAGCAAGTTTCAATCTGCCATGGTCTTCTGTTCTGACCAGAAAATGGCTATGAACCCCATAGGCTTGATATGGATTCCAATAAACCAGAGCTCACACAAATCCATCAAATGGGAAGCACTCAACAAAAGATCTGTGTTTACATTTTAGATCACTTCTAATCTTTGTGTTTCTCCTGCACTAAATGTGAAAGCGACTCTAGAAGCTTGTTTTAAATGTGAACATGTCAGCTCAGATCTCTTAAGGCTCATACAAGCTTTAAGTCCTGGTTACAATATCTGTTGAGATCTTTCACAATTGTTGTCTATCAGGAATACAATGGGCTGAATTGATTCCTTCTGCACTCTAAGTCTCTATGCCTCTTTCCCCTGGTTTCCCTCATCACAGAGTTAAACCTCAGCCGAACGCCATCAGACTTAACTATTTTGTGGATCATTTCACTGAACATCAGCTCCAGATTTCCATAGAAGACATTTGGCCCATCAAGTCTATGCCTATTCTCCCCCCATTCCCATCAAAATTCTACCACCCACCTACACTAATGACAATTTTTTTTTTTTTTACATTGGCCAGTTAACCTACCAACATGCACGCCTTTGGGATGTGGGAGGAAACACACACATTTACAGGGAAAAAACATGCAAACTCCACACAAACAGTACTAGAGAGCATGACTGAACTTGAATCATTGGAGCTGTGAAGCAACATTTCTAACTGGCTGTGCCACCAAGTCATTCCAGTGTCTTGCCTTTCCTTCCCACCCTGTCATCATCTCCTTCCCTCCTACTTCCCCTCTACCTCCTATCTTCTCCACCTCACTCTCCCTACCCTTTTCCTTTCTGTCCTCTATTCCTCCCCTCCCTGCTTCCTCTTTTAAAAAGGGCAAAACTAGCACTGGAAAGAAAGAGTTAATGTTTTACAGTGTGTTGGTATGCTAGACCAGTGGTATAAGAATTCTATTATGGTCTGACATACAATGGTCAAGAAGTGGTACTGGATACAACCACCTCAACAGCTAATTAGTAGTTGCCTTTGAAAAAACTTCTTTTACAATTACTAAATACAGGCAAAACAACCTCTTCTGTCGAAGCTTGGGATTCATAGAATTTTAGAGCACAGAAGGAGGTCACTTAGTACATTGTGCTTGTGTTGGCTCATTGAAAGAGCTGTCCAATTAGTGCCTTTCTCCGAGCCCTGCAATTTTCTCCCCTTCATCCAATTTCTGTTAGAAAGTTGCTATTGAATTTCCTCCACCCCCAACTTTCAGGCAGCCCATCCCAGGAGGAAAAAAAATCATCTCATCTCTTTAAACCATAAACGAAGAAGGTTTTTGTTTTGTGTGCTCTTATGTTCTCCTTTTGCATCTTGTTATTTGCAAGTTTAAAAATAACATTCAAATGATCAGTATTCTGAAAAAGATGCTTGCATGTTAAAGCTCAGTATCTGGTGATGAATTTCTTGCACATAACTGCAGAAGAGCTTTGGATAATTAGCAAATTTGTTAATTGCATTATTTATGGGGTGGGTCATTCTTTTAGAGATGCATTTCTGGTAAAGGTATGGTATGATCTACATAATTAGACCAGTTCTTTTCTGGTAATGAGACCAGCAGCCAATTACATTACAAGCTTCAATGGAAGACGTGGTATAATTCCAGATAAAAAGGAGGCTGGTTTCTTTCTGCAGATCATTTGCTTTAAGTACATAACTGCTTCATTCCTGATGGCTATCCCCAAGAGATGATCATTATGTGTTTAGTAACAATCACAGTTCAAGGATCTATGGGTACTTAGTAACGCACAAGGAACAGGTTTCTTTCCAAAAACACAATTACTGCACAATACTTACAACATAGATCTCTCTTAATATAACTGTACAACATAATTAAATTTGAAATGAAGTGGTTCTCCAAGAAATAAGGGCTAGCTAAATAAATTGCTGATGTTTTAATGGGATATATCATGAGTCAGACAAGGGGCCAGATTGTGGACATCCTTGCTGGCAGAGAATTACTGGATGCACATCACTGTCTTGCCGTCCAGCTTGTCTCCAACTTCCACACCCGCGCATTGAAACGTGAAGGTTGGACAATGGCATAGGCAGTCCAGCGATGGAGCACAGATATACAGAGCAGAGGTGGTCACTGATCCTGAATGGGTGGGAAAGTACAGGTAAATGATTTAAAGTTTAATGTTTAGGCTTTTAACACAATTAATTTAAAAACATTCCTCTTTTAATTCTTTAAGCTTCTGCCCTTTTTTTTAAATGTATCAGAGACATTTTAAAATCAGCCATATGTCTTTAGAAATATGGCTAAGGGGAAGGGCCACAGCATCTATCAAGTCACTGCTTGGGGCCCTTCACATCTCACAGGAGGCACTCAGGAGGTAGGCTGGCCTGGCCCTTCATATTCACTTTAAATTAGTGCATGTGGGTACCATAGAGGGTGAGCTCAGGGATCGGGCCAGATCCATTGGCATTAATCAGAAAAGGGTCAGTTAAATGGAATGCTTATATTCCCATGGGATAGAGCACATGCACTAGACCGCACTGGGCAACTCCTCCCCATCAAGACCATCTCTCTCAACCTCTACAATTTCATTGAAGTTTTGACCTGAAATGTTAACTCTTTCTCTCCACAGATGCTGCCCAATCTGCTGAGTGTTTCCATTTTTATTTCAGATTTCCCACATGGTTTCTGCTTCACCTGCATAATAATGCCATTAACCTGACATCTGGTTGCCTTGGCTTCTCTACTGCTGAAGCCCTCAATCTTTACTACTTCTTAACCCACCTAGTGCAACACTCACCTGGTCAGCCTCCTTTCACACTCTGTGAAATTCAGCACATCATTAAACTTGGCTCCCATATCACAACCCGCACAAAATGTTGTTCAAACGTCAACCTTGTTGCTAGAGCTCACCATCATTTGTGTTCAATTTGCCTGCTACCTCTGTAACCTTTAACACTCTGATATCTCTGTACTCCAATCCTGGCCTCTGTTAATTTCCCAAATCTAATCACTACAGTATAGCAATATGATGATCATTTGCACTACAATGGACTTTTTTTTGTTCTAATTGTGTTCTTTCTTGTAAAAATTGTAGATAATTTATGTTTAATTTATGTCTTTCTTGTGAATGTTGCTTATCTGATGCTATGTGCCTGTGACACTTGTGAATATGACAATAAACTCAACTTTGATTTTTGACTTTACAGCACTGATTTTATGCCTTCAGCTGCTGATGCCCAAAAAAAACATTTTGGAAATCTCTCCATCTCCACCTCTCTTCCTTTTAACACAATGTCTTAAAACCTAAGGAATATGTTTTGGATGGTGGAAATTTGAAAACAAAATAAAATGCTCATAATAGTCAAAGGTCCTTGACCTGAACTGTTAACTCTTCTCTCTCCACAGTTGCTGCCTGGCCAAATGAGTGTTCCCAGCATTCTCTGTTTTACTACTTCAATCAAGACTTTGGTCACCTCACCTAATGGCTACTGTGCTTCAGTATCAAATTTTCTATTTTAGCACATTTTGGAATGACCCTTTAGAGTGTTTCACTGCTGTATAAATGCAAGTTGTTGCTGTGTAGCCACCACAGTGTCTTTGTTGCCTGGTGCAGTATTTTACTAGATTGTGTTGCCGGAGCCTTGGCAAAGTTGTACATAGATTAAGCAGTGGCGTATTGGTGGATAAGGAATCTCCTGAGGTAGAGATGGAAAGATCGAGGAAGGAGAGAGAGAGGTGTCGGAGACAGTTCGAGTGAATTGGAGAGCAGGAAGAATCTCCTGAGATGGAGATAGCAAGATTGAGGAAGGAGAGAGAGGTGTCAGAGATAGTCCAAGTGAATTGGAGAGCAGGGCATAGATGAAGCAATTGTTTGCAGTTAATTGGACCCAAAGGAGATTTGCTCAGTAGCATTTATTGAGACAGGCTGATGGTTGTGACTGGAAGTGTATTTTCTCCATGTCTGTAGTTAAGAGAACATTTCTCTTAACAGTTCAGCTAATAATCTTTCTTCATATTTTACACAGACCCATTTTGCTCAATTGCCTTTAGATCACACAGCAATGTTGTAGAACTTTCATTAAATCAGAATACACTTGGTAATTCTAGGATTTAAATATCTGCAATTGATTTTATGACTGCAGTTAATTTTAACAGATGTAATGAGAAAAAAATTGATACTAATGATTAAGTCTTATGAATTTTTCTGAAGCAAGTCTGTTAATAAAATTTACTTTGAGTCCTGTAAAACAATTCAGGTAGAAAAATCTACAATAATTTACCTGTTCAAATGATGTCCTCTTCAAAATAGCCAGGGCTTCCTTAATCACACACTAGGGTGGAGAACAGACCTATCAATAATTGTGCATTCCTAGCTGGTAAAAGCAGGGCTACAGTATCTGTGCCTCAACATGATGTCTGACTCCAAACTCCAGGGTGGTCTAACAATGCTGAACTCTGCAAACAAGGAGGCTGTTGATTGGATTTGTAGGTATGTGTTTGCTAAATAACAAAGGCATTTTAGGCTGTGTTTTATTACATTTATTACCCCACATTATGACCAACTTTGAACGCGTCATACGGCACAAAAACAGGTCCTTTGGCCTACCAAGTCTGTGGTGCTGACCATCAAGTGACCTTTATACTAATCCCACTTTATTCTCCCATATTCCCATCAACTCACCCCACTTTTTACCACTACACTTGCCTACACAAAGAGAAAATTTAGTGCCTAATTAACCTATGGTTAAAGTGCAAGTGCACCTTTAAGAACTGAGTATGATGTGTGATATAACTTTTGATACCTTGTTGTAACAGACACTGCTATTAATGAAGGCAGTGGCTCTCAACCAAAGGATGTTCTGTTGATTGCTCCACCTCTATTTCCCTTTGCAAGCAGCAACATGGAAGAATCTATGGACACAATACCCTTTCCTACCCAATACTTAGATAAATATTAGAAGGTGCTGAAGTCAAACAGTGAACCTTCAACAATATATTGTAATACCATTAAGGCTTTACACTTTCTATACACCTGCAGCCCCTAAACCCTTGAGAGCTCTGTTTTCATGTTAGTCTAGCCCTCGCTCCTTTCATTTCATCTGCCCCTCCCTCACAGCTATGTCTTCAGGTGTCTTTGGCATTCTCTTGCAAAACCTCCCCATCTCTCTCTCATGAAAACCACAGAGACTGCAGATGCTGGAATCTGGAGCAACAAACAATCTGCTGGAGGGACTCGGCGAGTTGAGCAGCATCTATTGGGGGGGGGGGGGGGGGGGGGAGGTGGGAGGGAGGAATTGAGAGAGAGAAGCGGGAAGTGCGGGGCTGGGGCACTATCGCATTGGAAGCTGTGGAGGGGAGATCTCCTGATGTGATGAGATCTGTGACAGTGTGGGAGACAGGGCCTGGTGTTCATCAGTAGGGTCATAGTCTAGGGGTTGGTATGAAGAGGCATCAGAGAGCTGTCATCTGGCTTCTGCAAGGAAAATGTAGATGCGGGAAGTGCAGGATTGGGTCACTATCAGCTTGGAGGCTGGGGTGCAGGGTTTCCACCCAAGATGTCGACAATCCCCCACCCCCAAGATGTGTTTGACCCGCTGAATTCCTCCAGCACATTGTTCCTCTTTAAAAACTACCTTTGTCCAAGATCCTCTTAGCTGGCTCAGTGTCAATTATCTGGTATGTGGAGCCCCCACTGGGTATTTACTATGATTCACTAGGTACACTGCTGTACAGTGATCCCTCGAGCCAAACAATGCATAGTAGTGCAGGTTATGGAGCTGCTAACTCACAGCACCAATGACCCACGTTCAATCCCGACATCGGATGCTTTGTGTGGAGTTTGCACATTCTCCCAGTGGCCACACAGGTTTAGCCCGGGTGCTCTGGTTCCCTCCCACATCTCAAAGACAGATTAATTGGCTACTGTAAATTGTCCCTTGTGGCTGTGTGGGATTGAATCTGGGGAGTTGACAGAAAAGTGGGGAGAACAGGCCGTATGGTAAATCAGTGTGGAAATGTGATTGCTCTGTGAGCTGGCATAGACTCAATGGCCTCCCATCCATGTTGTACGGTAATGATGGCACAGTGGCCAAATCTGGGACATGGCATTATGTATTGTAGACAGGTCCCTTTTCATTCCACGTGCTTGCAGCGATCAGTGGGAGAGAGCTAGGGACTGCTTTCTAGGGAGGGGTGAAGAAGGAGGTGGAGAGATGATTTTAAAGGATGAAAGCACATGCTCAGCAGGGGGCTGGAAATGACAGGGTGTGGGGGTAATCAGTGACGGGGGAAGGTCAAATATGGCACCTACCTTGGAGAAGATGGTTACATCTAAGAGTGGCCGAGGGACCATTGGTATCCCATAATCAAAGATGAAACAGGTCTCAACTCTCCATTTAAGACCTCTGCTTCAGTGCTACAGGCCCACGCTAACCACCAACCTCGAATACACGATAGAATCTTGTCTAAGTGAAATCAAACAAATGTTGTAAGCCATTGACTCATCCCATGCACCCAACCGTCACCTCACACTCATGTGTTACTACATGGAAATGCCAGCAAATTTCAGTCCCCCATGGTCTTCTGTTCTGACCAGAAAATGGCTGTTAACCCCAAACTCTTACCAGAGCTCAGACAAATCTATCAAGTGGGAAGCGCTCAATAAAAGATCTGTGTTTACATTTCAAATCATTTCTAATCTTCATGTTTCTCCTGCACTAACCTTCAATGTAAAAGGACTCAAGAAGCTTCTTTTAAATGTGAACGTGTTAGCTCAGATCTCTTTATAAGATCTTTATTAATCACATGTACATTGAAACACACAGTGAAATGCGTAGTGTTCTGGGGGCAGCCCGCAGGTGTCACCACTCTTCCAGTGCCAACATAGCATGCCCACAACTTCCTCACCCATACGTCTTTGGAATGTGGGAGGAAACCCACGCAGACAGGGGGAGAACGTACAAACTCCTCACAGACAGTAGCTGGAATTGAACCCGGGTTGCTGGTGCTGTAACAGCGTTACGCTAACCGCTACACTACCATGCCTGCCCGTGCTTGTGGTTAGTTCTGGATCCTCATATTTGATTGGAGACACAAGAGACTGCAAATGTTCGGATCTGGAGTAAAACGCAAGATGCTGGAGGAATACAGCGGGTCAGGCAGCATCTGTGGAGGGAAATGGATAGTTGATGTTTCAGGTCGAGACCCTTCATCTGGACTTTATCATCCACTCTGGCCTCCCCCTCTCTGATGCAGAGCAGTCTGTCCTCAACAGAGGCCTCACCTTTGTAACCCTGCGGCCACACCTCAATGAGTCCCGGGCCCACCATGATGTTGAGTTCTTCTTCTGTTGCCTCTTCCTCCTCACCTATTCCTTTGGTAAGGAGTCCTTACCCCTGCCTGATAACCCTTTCTCCCATCTCCAACCCTCCTCTTCCCCTTGGACAGCCCCTTCTGGCCTTTTATCCTCTCTCGATCTTTCCATTTCCAACTGCCGACATGAAGTCCAGATGAAGGGTCTCCACCCAAAACATCTACTGTCCATTTCCCTCCACAGGTACTGCCTGACCCTCTAAGTTCCTCCAGCATCTTGTTTGTTGCCTCAGATGTGAATAATGAGTTGAACATAGGCTTCCTAAACTTAACAGTAACTTGTTTCTCTCTGCTGTGGATCAGGACCTAACAGGCGTCCCTGGGCCGACTCCCGTGGAACCAGGCTCTTTCTAAATGTGCCACAAGGATGTGTAACAAGAGGGTGGTGGTTCTATGGAATGAGCTCCCAGAGGTGGTGGTAGAGGTGGATGCAATTACAGCATTTAAAAGACATTTGGACAGGTATTTGGATAGGAAAGTAGAAGAGGGATATGGGACTAATGTGGATAAAAGGATTAGCATAGATAGTTGTCATGTTTGGCAGGAATGAGGTAGGCTGAAGGGCCTGTTTCTGTACTGTATAACTCTACAACTCTATGTGCAAGGCCAAAAGGATAGACACACCAGGCACAGTGGTGCAGCAGATAGTGCTGCTGTCTCCAAGTTCCACCAAGCCAGGTTCAATCTGACTTCCAGTGCTGCAAACAGAAAACATTGTAAGCACTCAGCAGGTCAGGCAGCATCTGTAGGAAGAGAATCAGCGTTAATATTTCAGCTTAAAGACTGGGAAAGAAAGGAACTGAGATTTTAACTCTGTCTCTCGTCTGCAAATGCTGCCCGACCTGCTGAGTGTTTACAGCATTTTCTGCTTTTATTAGAGGTAACTGGATCTCCCCAAGGAGATAATGAGACAGATGATCAAATGTTTGATAGAAGGTTTGAAGGAGAGTGTTAAAGAAGAGAGAGGGGTTGAGAAGTGGAGAGTGTAGGTAGGCAATCCAGAACCAAAAAGAGACTTCTTCCTAACGAATGCCTTTCACAACTTTGGGAAATCCCAAAGCGCTTTGGAGTCCTTTATTTAGAGGTGTATTCACAGTCATAACATGAATAAACTTGTTATGCAATTAAAGAGACGGAGACTGATGAAAATCAGTAAGAAGTCCATGACAAAGATGTTCATAATAGATGAAATATACTCTTACACATATGACTGTTGTACTCATAATACAGCATGTAATATTGGGATTCAGCATCAATTTTTTGTTGATAATGTCCTGTAAAGAGCCTTGGGTAGTTTTTGCTACTTTAAAGGAGCTATGGATAGGAGACGTTTAGAGAGCTGTAGGCCAAGCACGGGCAGATGGGACTAGCTCGCTGAGCAACACAGTCGGCATGGACAAGTCGGGCCGAAGGGCCTGCTTCCATGCTGTATGGCTCGATAAACACTGGTGTAATTGCTGCCGGTGCTCAGTGCACTGATCAAATGTTTGGACCACAATGAACAGAGACTTACCCTCTCCTCTTCTTGCCTCAGATCAGGCATGGTGCTGACGCAGAGACTTACTGTAGTGATTGTCACGAATAGAACCGAGAGGCAGGCAAAGATCTTTCCTGGGATTCCTGAATCAGGATTTTCCACCATGTCCCTGAGCTTCTTCATGCAATAACCCAGCCGAGTCGTGTCGTCAAAGGCACCCTGTGATTCTTCAGTAAGGAGCACTTCAAAATCCCTCTTGATCTCTTCAAAATCCTCCACTTTCTGGTAGAGTTTACGGCGACAACACCACTCCAGGTTCTCGTCCTCGATGCCCCAGTAAACCAGCTCCTCCTGGAAGGAGAGGGCACACATTTCTCTGATAAGCCTGAGTTTCCCAGCTGTCAGGAACGTCATGATAGTTCTGAAGGCACAAGGATTGCGGTCAAAGAAAAATTCGTTGTGGTTTACATCGTAATCATCACAGATATCCATGATTTCCTCATAATTGCTGCACGCTTTAAGCTTGCCCAGACGCGTTAGTGGGATCTGGTCCAGTGTAGTCCACGGAATCTGATACTTATTGCCTCCAACATTGACAATAACAAAGGTTCTGTCGTTGAGTTGGGCAATACTGTATGCATCCTCATTAGGCTGAAGCAGTTTGGCTTTTTGGTAGTAAATGCCCTTCCTGGTGCAGCTTTCCACCTTTTCCAAGGTGCAGGTGAAGTTGCTGAGCTGTCGCTCAGACCTGCCTTCAGCCAGAAGAGCCATCGCAATGTGATCTACTGCAGGGATTGACCAGTCAGTTGGCCGTTGTCATGGAAAAAAGACCTGCTGCATCTGTAATAAGCAAAACAAAATAAGGAGTCACAAACAGCAAAACTACAATAATCCAAGTAGTAGTAATATCCAATGGAACATAGAACAGTACAGCACAGGAACAGGGCCTTTGGCCCATGATGTCTGCACCGAACCTGATGCCAGATTAAACTAAATCCCTTCTGCTTGCACACGATCCAGATTCCTCCATTCCCTGCAATATTCATGTGTCTACAAGTCTCTTAAACACCACTATCGTATCTGCTTCCACTGCAAGCCCTGGCAGCCTGTTCCAGGCACAGAGCAGTGGGTGCCTGGAATGGGCTGCCAGAGGTATTGGTGCAAGCAGATATGACAGTGGAGTTTAAGAGGCTTTTAGAGAGATACATGAACATGCAGGGTATGAAAGGATATGGATCATATACAGGCAGAAGAGATTTAGTTTAATTTGGCATCATGTTCGGTGCAGACATCATGGGCCAAAGAGCCTGTTCCTGTGCTGTACTGTTCTATGTTCTATTGGATGTTCCTCCTAATATCCAAACACACTGATTTCATGTTTTGTTTTACACATCACACAATAGCGTGATACATTTACCAGTGAACCCAGTGAATTTAAAGGGATTTGGAAATACATGAACACTCTGGACCCAGGCTCCAGCCACCAACCCACCCACTCCGGCTCCTGTGGTGAGTCGACCCGATATCATAGGGCTAGTTGCTTCACCCTGAGCGGGACACATCTGGTCGCACTTGTTAAACTCCTTTCACCCTCGAACAGGTTTATCCAACCCACAGTCCAGACCCTTGGCCCAACCACATTCCAGACTCCGGCATTGACTGCACACCTGGCCTGCCCTCTGGATGGCCAGCCTACATTCCAGATTAACGTGTGGACCAGATGCCAGACTATCAGGATTTCTGAACAATTGGATGCCAGATTATCTAGGATCCAGGATCCAAGGGCACAGCCTCAGAATAAAGGGAGATCCCTTCAAAACTATGAGGAGAAATTTCTACAGCAAGGGGGTGGTGAGTCTGTGACATTCGTTGCCACAGAGGGTGGTGGAGGCCAAGTCATTGTGTGCACTTAAGGCAGAGATTGATAAAGGGGGTTAAGTGTTTTGGAGACAAAGCAAATGGGGTTGAAAAGAAAAATCACCCTTGATTGAATGGCAGAGCAGATTTGATAGGCCAAATGATTTAATTCTGCTCAAATATCTTATGGCCTATTACTGAAGATATTACTGAAGGGGCAGGCACAGTAGTGTAGTGGTTAGCGTAACACTTTACAGCGCCAGCGACCTGGGTTCAATTCCTGCCACTGCCTGTAAGGAGTTTGTACGTTCTCCCTGTGTCTGCGTGGGTTTCCTCCGGGTGCTATGGATTCCTCCCACATTCCAAAGACGCACAGGTTAGGAAGTTGTGGGCATGTTATGTTGGCGCCGGAAGCATGGTGACACTTGTGGGCTGCCCCCAAAGCACTCTATGCAAAACAATGCATTTCACTGTTTTGATATACATGTGACTAAAAAAGATATCTTAATGCATTAAGGCCAACACCACAGATGCCGGAAATCTGAAATACTCAACAAATCAGGCAGCAATTGAAGGGAGAAAAACCAGTTAACACATTCCAACAAAGGACACTATAATTGGCCACTATAAATTACCCCTGATGAGTGGTATAATCTGGACAGAGTTGATGAGAACATAGGACAGATGAAAAATGGGATTAATATAGGATCAGTGCAAGTGGGTGGTTGATGGTCAGCACAGACTTGATCGGCCATAGGGACTGTTTCTGTGCTGTATTTCTCTATTACTTCCATGACCATTTTCTTTCATCAGATTGACATTCTGGAGAGTTGCAACTAAGGGTCGTCAGCTCATAAGGTTGGTCAGAACCCTGTTGACTATGGCCAGCAATTCCAAAGGGAATCTCCGGTGTTCAACCATTCACACAGAAGTCCAGCACTCAGTCACAGACTTCGAGTTAACTGCAATGTTGTATACAGTTCCAGTGGGTTTATTACAAAATGGACTCAAACTCTGCAGAAACTGCACAGAGCTTTTACAAAGGATCGTCCCAGAATTGAGAAACCCTGGCTGTTATTTTCTTCTCAGAAAAGTATAGACCTGATAAAAGTAGGATATTTTTAAGTTGTTTCCAGACATGGAAGTAACCAAAACTAGAGGTTTGAGGTACATGCTCGTTACTAACAATCACAAGTGATTAAAAGAAAAATTTCTTTTTTCAAGTTTGGAAGTAGCTAGAATGTAGAAATCACCAGTCCAGGAAATGAATGAGGCAAGTAGCTTAGATGCTATGCATTTAAAAAGAAATCAGTTGATCATGCAAAAAAAGGGAATAGGTAGAGATACTAAAATGCCAAGATTAGGAAGCTAGAAAATGTCCAGCGCATGTGCCTTTAGCTGCCTGGGCCCCATGTTCTACCACCTCCCTTTCCTCCTTTACAGAGCTCTTTATAACTTGCCTCTCTGATCAAACTATTGATTTTTGAAGTATCAGGAGACCTGATAGAAGTTTAGAAGATTATGAGAGGAATAGACAGTGTGAGATGGGGCTATATGACACACACACACAAACACACACACACACACAGAAAGCGGTGAGTGCCTGAAATGTGCTGCCAGTAGGGGTGGTGGTGGAGACAAATATGATAGAGGCATTTAAGAGGCTCTTAGATAGGCACGTGAATGTGCCGAGAATGAAGGGATATGGACATTGTATAGGCAGAAGGGATTAGTTTAGTTAGGCATTTAATTACTAGTTTAATTAATTAACATCATGGGCTGAAGGGACTGTCCATGTTCTAACTTGAGACATTTCTGCCATGTTAAAGGTTTGTTGTTAACTCAGAACTGCTGCTTTTTCTGATTCTGATGTTAACAGCTTAACTGCTTCTTATCTTCCTTTAATAATTGGGCAAAAAGAGGAAACCTAAAGGTCAAATTAGTTTAATATTAAAAAGAAATCATGGCAGTTACAAAATCCAAAACAAATTTGGCATAAAATCTTGCTTAATTTCTCTTGGTTGGAGATGTCAGTTAAAAGTGAAAATACTTCAGTCAATGTGTTGTATGTGGCCAGCCAGAAATTAGACTAAGATACAGAACAAAGATTATGTATTTGTCACCTTTTAAGGCTCCGTTAAATTGCAGTCTCAGTTTATTTGGCAGGTGCCAAATTCAAGTAATGTTCTTAAACAAAAACAGAAAGTGCTGGAAACACTCAGCAGGTCAGTCAGTAAATTTCTGTCAAGTGGATACCTATTGTGGTTAGTTATTGCCTCTTGGAAAAAAATGTAGTTTCAACTTTACTGTTTTTATATTATCAATTGATTACAATCCATTCCAAATCACCCAATGACTTATAAACAAGCACATAAAGCAAAAATGCACAAGTTAATTATATTTCCTTCAAGAACTGAGGCTTGTAAATTAACATGGATATAAAATTTTAAAACAAATTATAATGCAAGATTAAAAAAAGTTATGAAGTATTTGCTAAGATGTCATCACGGTGTAATTAATTAGACTAGGGACTATGAATGAAAAACTGTGAGAAAGAATTTCCAGAAATCATGTGTAATTTTGGAACCTGCTCCTCGGATGTGTCCTCGGATTGCTTAATGAATTAAATGCTTCAAGTATAAGACTGCATTTAGTAATAACGAACAACACCAGGAATGAAGAGATTATCTCCTGTCAATCATATCTGGAAGCTGCAAATGATTTATATAGATAACGCAAATTATGGGTACAAATTCTAATTATCCTGCAGAGACAGTACTTTGGAGAACTCATCTTGGTTTCAATAAGAAGCTGTTGTATTTTTTGGTCATGATCTGACATTGGTACAGATTATTTTTTAAAGTGACTGTGGTTTGCTGGGGTATACTCTTCAAGTAGACTGAATGAGTGAAATTTGCAAGTTCTGTCCTGCCTTCAACAACTTGCAACTACATAGCATCTCAGGTGTCATGAAATGTCCCAAGACACACAAGAGTACTATCAAAAGAAGAAATGACATCAAGCCACAACAGATGACCAAAGGATTGGCTTGAGGGGGATGTATTAAATTACGTGTTAAAGGAAGGCAGAGTAGTCGAGAGCAGAGAAATGTAGGGAGGGAATTCCAGAGCTTAAGACCAAGGCAGCAGAAACAGAGTCACTAATGGAGGACAGAATAAAATCAGGAAATGATGAATTCATGAATTAAAATCCAACATTAGTGTCAGCAGACCAGAGTATGTATTTTTACAAATGAGTTGGATTATAATTCACTCAGTACCATTGTAATGGTAATGGAACCAATAAAAGTCCAACACTGTCCAATAATGTTTCTGGACTAGCCAAGTTGGTGGACCATAGCTGTAGTTGCAGGAAAGATGCCCAAATGAATTTGCTGCTTCTGCTGTGAGAAGTATTGCATGCACACAGCGTTCCTGTTCCTCACCGTGACTCAATGATCCCCGCTGGAAGGAGAAACAGAAAATGATGGAATAGACAGGTTAGGCAACATGAGTGGAGGAAATAAGATCAAGTAAGCCTTAAGATGCTGATAAAGGAAGCAGGAAGGGAACAAAAAAGTGTATGCCATTGTGGGGTGATTAGGAGCAATTTGAAGATGAAAACCAAATGTAGAGGAATTGTAAATCAGAGTAGAATTGTTGCCCAGAATGGTTGAACTCTATGTTGAATCTGAAAGATATGGTCGAACAGTGAGGTGCTATTTCTGGAGTTTACGTTGGGATGCATAGATTGTATATTGGAGGCCAAGGACAGAGGTTGGTGTGGGAGTGTAAAGGAGTGTTCGAGTGACAGGTGAAGCTCAAGGTCATGCTAGTTTACTGAAGAAAGGTGTTCAGCAAAGTCGTCACCCAATCTGTAACTGCTCTCCTCAGTACAGAGGGGGCTGCACTGTCAGCGGTGAATTTTACAAACTGAATGAAATATGAAAAAAAATCCTTTTTCTTCTGGAAGGAACATTTGGGACCTGCACTATGGGAAGTGAGAAAGTAAAATGGCTGGTGGTCATGGCAAATGCAGGGGAGTAGGAGGGTATGTTCAGAATCAGAATTGTCACTGACTTGTATGCCATGAAATTGATTGTTTTGTGGCAGCAGTACAGTGCAAAGAAATAAAGCTACTATAAATTACAAAAATAACTAGTGCAAAAAAAAGGAACGAGGTGATGTTCATGGGTTCATGGACCCATTTGTTGTAGATTGTTGGTGTTGTAGATTGAACCAGGGTGTCCCCAAGGGAATGGTCTCTCTGTAATGCTGAAAGGAGGGGTGGAGGACAGATGTCCTCAAGATGGTGTCATTCTGGGAGCTATTAGAAATGGAAGGGAATGATCAGTGGAGGCTGGTGGTATGGAAGGTTGGATCAAGGGCAAAAGGTATTATGGTCGGGGAGGGGGGTGGTGGGAAAAAGGGGGAACAGTAGGACCAGAAAACCAGGACGTGGACTGGACGTGGTTGAAGGCTCCACCAACTACAGTGAAGAAAAAAAACCTTCAAATGTGAAAAAGGAAGACATAGTGAAACCTGCAGGATGTAGAGAAGGAGAGGAATTGTCACTGGCAATAGCCTCAGCAGCTACTTGAATGAAATCAAGAATATCTTCAGAATCAAACTGACAGTCAAGCTAAAGGGAGAGAACTTAGACAAGATACCTTCTTTTATTTCCTTCACGCCAAAACAGTTAAGAAATGGGTGTAAAATAAATTGTTTTTATCTGGGTCAAAACCCCCGATCCTTTTACACCAGGTGCCACAAACATTGAATAGGTCACTGCAAGCTTCCAAAATATCAATAAATTCTCTTCAGTAGCAGGTTGTTCCATATTTTCCGGATGGAAACTCCAGCCAAAGCAACTCTATCCTCCTTCCCAGATCACCTAATAAATCCAGAACATAGAATTTGCTCAAATCTCCTCCTGGACTAAACTGCACCATTGTCATCCATTGTTCTCATGCTCCCCAATTCCTGATTAAGCACAGTCAACTCTCCAAGTGTGGCTGTTAAAATGAAGGCAGGCACCCTCATCATGATATTTAAAGTTCATCTTGTGGGTGGATTGGTCACCTTTTCTCCCCTCCTCTTTAGAAGTGGGTGGGGTTGGGAATTTTTGTTTAAGGACATTTTAAAATGTTTAAACTTTTGACTTGATCCAAATCTTTCCCTTTTTGGGGAGTTATCTTAAGAAATATTTCAAAAGGGGATTGGAATGACACTCTCAGGAAAACAATCTGCAGGGTTATGGGGAACGAGTATGGCAATGGGATTGACAGGATTACCTTCAAAGAGCTGGTACAGACTTGACAGGCAGAATGATCTCCCTCAATTTTGTTATTATTAAGGCATAAATAGTATCTTCATATTAATAAAAAAATTATATCATGCCAGTCTGAGCTTTGTACACCCCATTTGTTATATTCCCATCATGTTAATCTAAACATGAGACTGTTTCGACATTTTTGAAATGAGAGTTTAGCTCGATCCTGGTTTTCACACGGAGAACTGCACAACGGCCAAGTAGAGGGTGCGTAGGTGGCCCTTTGGAGATATAATAGAACAAGATCAACAGCTAGCGAGGGAATGAGTGGGGTGAAGAGAGAGTTGTTTGCTGGGTCTGGCTCTTTTTATCTAATTATTTAAACAATCACCCGAGGGTCATTGCATCAGGATTGACTGCTTTAAAAAAAAATAAGAAATTTAAATCTGCAGAATGTCTTGAAAACAAAGTGATAAAAATCTGCAAACTGGACTTTTGCACAAGCCAACACATCACAAAATTTACAGAATACAACTTAAAACATTCATACACTCAAGAGAGCCAAACCACCAAAGATTGTCATGGCCCTCTGTTCAAACAACACATTTGTTTAATTTAAATGCATAAATAGTGCCTTTCATGGAGAATTGCAATTCTTCAATTATTGTTGCTTTGATGTGGCAAACTATAGAAATGAACCGTGTGCGCTCATTGAAAAAAAGTACATCTGGGTAATAGATGCAAATTCAGATCATGATGACAATTAATTTAATTCTAGAATAGTGAATTGCTGATTGGAATGTGTAAAAGTGGAAGGTAAATTTTGCTATTTCACGTGGGTGTGGAGACTAACTACTTCATATAATGGTTATCTCACAGCCAGTGATTCCAGAGTCAGCCAACTGGAATCAAAAAAAGCAAAGCCGTGGAGGTTACTTCATATATATGAGTTCTTCCTTAAGAGGGTGAAGTGTAGGATGAGACATGAAACAGATGGTAACAGATTAGAGAAGGCAGAGGAATATATTGCCGTCTGCTCCATCTATTGACAGTTTATCTTAAGCCCCCTGTTGCACTTCAAAACAAAATATTGTATCAATTAATTTTAATTTTCCTTTGAATATAACCACAAAATAGTTGGCAATACAAACGAAGAAATAGGACTCCATTGCTACATTCCTTTTCAATGACATTGACATTTCATCCTAACTGGCTTAAGGGTGACATTTGGTTTTAATCATTTTAAATCATGATACCAAAGGTTGTGAAGTTCTTCAACAGTAACCTGTATTTCTTGAATTCATTTGATGTTCCAGTGCTCTTCAAACCTTTTACAGTTCTCTAGAACTGCTCAACTTCTTGCCTGTTCAAAACTGAATAAATAATTTAAAGCCAAGGTGATAGGAAGTCAAAGCCTCAAAGCACAGAAACAGGCCCATCAGTCAGCTCCCCCCACCAAGTCCACAGCAACCATCAAGCACCCATTTATACTGATCCCATTTTAATCTCCCCACATTCACATCAATGGATTCCACCAATTACCTACACACTTGAGGCAATGTACAGTGGCCAGTTATACTGGGATGTAGGAGGAAACCAGAGCACCCAGAGGAGAAAGTGCAAACTCCACTTAGGATTGAGCCTGGATTGTTGGAGTCACGAGGCAGCAGCTCTACTAGCTGTGCCAGCAGGCTACCCTGTTCTCCAATGAAATCAATATTCCTGGTAACCATAGTGTTCACCATCAGCAATGGCTCTGCATTTTACTACTGAGGAGGTTGTCCCCCATTGTTATTCTGAATGACATCAGATTTCACTTCAGTCAGCCTCTTGGGTATCTGAACATTTGACTCAATGTCAACAGTGATGCTATTGGTAAGATTCTTGCCTCCGAATCTGATAATTTTGTGCATTCATCCTCAGAATTCAGCCCAAGCAGTCCTGAGGGAGTGCTGTTGTTGTTGGAGCAGCTGGCTTTCGGAATGACAGGTTAAACTCAGATCTTCTCAAACCTCTCACATAGACACAAAGATCATTTGTAGGAAAAATCAATGAAAATCCCAAATAAAGTGGTTGCAGAGGCAAAGAATTCGAAATAAGCAGAAACTCTGGTCACTGCATCCATGGGAAGAGAAACAGTTAAGATTTCAGGTCCGGTACCTTTCATCAGAATTGTGAAAAAGAGAAAGCAAGTTAGTTTTAGGCAGCAGAGAAGCTGGAGGAGGGAGATGGATAGAACAAAGGAAATCCCTTTCTAAGAAATTCCTTTTGTTCTAACTTTGCCTCCCCCACCTTCTCTCCTATTGAAAACTAACTTTTTGTCCCTCTTTCCCAATTCTGACAAAGGGTCCCAGACCCGAAATGTTAACTGTGTTTCTTTTTCTGCTGTGTGACCTGCTGACTGTTTCTAGCATTTCTTGTCTTTATAACTTTTTGTAGGAGATTCCAAGATGCAAGTTGGTGGCTGTGCTTCCTGTATTATGACGGTGACTATATTAATTGGCTATGAATGTTTTGTAACATCAAGGTCACAAAATATATTGTATAAACACAACTCTTTATCATATGCACTTCTAACTAATTTCTATTTAGCTAATAGATCAAGGTGTTAATATAAAGAAGAAACAATAGGCAGCTTAATGGAGTTGTAGACAGCTACAGTGGTATTTCCTGCAGCCCAGATAACACTTCAACAAACACCCTGTTGTTTCTTATGCTTCAATAATTACTTTCCCATTCCCACAATTTATTCCAGATCCCCAAAGCCGAATCTAGACAATGGCCCATCAGTTTACAACACACTTTCACCGAATCCTACATGCTTTCATTGTTTTCCATTGCACAGGATGCCATTCAGCCCATTGAGTAACTGCTTGCTCTCACAGCAATCCCATTCCCTCACCTACTGCTCTACAATCCATTCTCTTCCCACCTACCTACATTAGGTTTCAGTTGCCAATTAACCTACCAACCACATCTTTGGGATGCAAGAGGAAACCAGAACACCCAAGGTAACCAATGCATTTTCAGGAAGAGCAGGCAAGCTCCACACATGTAGCACCAGAGATTTGGATTGAACCCAGGCTGCCGGAGCCGAGAGGCAGCAGTACCACTTATTTTTCTGAAGCTACTACATAAATCTATTTTAAGCAGCCTAGCACAGTCCTCATACACTTGTTTTCAAACACATATGCACATTGAATTTTGGGCAGTGTACAATCCCACTGATTTCAATGGGCCAAATTTCAAAGGTATAATGCAATCCACGTGTGTAAGGATGCATCGCTATCTGCACTCTTAAGAATTTCACATTCAAACTACCTTAGCAAAACAACAGCTATCATGTTCGTTATTTGTCACTACCGTAAATATTTTGCCCTCTGATTATCATCTCAGCCATCACCATATCTTACAATCTATCATGATTGGCTTTATCATCGTACCTGATGATTCAAGTTTCAAACCTCTCCGCTCCAGTGAAAAAGGCTTGAATCTCTCCTCACAACTATGAGGACCCCACTGGTCTGTTTAAAAGAGAATTATAATAGTTGCTTTGGAAAAATGGGCACACAATGGCCATCACATCATGGTAACATCCATTTAATTGCTGATATAACCAAAACTGCACACAATTGTCCAACTATGACCTCACTTTGGTTTTGTACAAGTTAACTTATCTTTGCTTCTGGCAGCAGAGCCAAAGACTTAGTTACTTTTCTGCCAAGTTAACACAAGTAATGACTGTGTCATTGATGCTATTGTTTGTTTAAAGATGCATTTCCTTTTATTATTCTTACTCCAAAAATTTATTGCTACATTGCTTTTGTTCATTGAACTGCACTTTTCTTCAGTCCAACTTGCAACCTGCTTACAAACTAAAGCCTTATATATGCAACTCATAAATTGCAACTTGGTATCATTGGCAAATTTAAAAATTTGTTCTCCAAATTCCTCCAGCCTGGCCAAGCAGTTGAGAGGTGTGCCAGAGCAGACACTTAAATGTGACACAGGAGACTGCAGATGCTGGAATCTGGAGCAACACGCACACAGTGCTGGAGGAACTCAGCAGGTGAGGCAGCATCTGTGGAGGGAAATGGACAGCTGACGTTTAGGTTGAGACCCTTCATCTGGACTCAGACACTTAAGAAATGTGACGCATTCTCTATGTATTTAAGATTCTGTAAAATAGTCAGAAATTCAAACTAACAAAAGGTACTTTATGAAATACAAGTTTATAGTGCCTTTCCTCTCACTGTGACTCCCCCACAGAGACAGGCTCACTGACAAGTTCCACACTAAATGATGTTGCAACAATATCTGGAGCAGTTAGTCACATGATACAATCTTTAAATTGATACCAACCTACATTACATAGGCCATACTTTTATTACACACATCATATATGGTAAATGCGTTGTTATCTGGCATTTTAGTCTAGTAACTGGCATCTCAGGCTAACAGAGTAGCATCACCAAACTGCTCACTTTTCCATTTGTACAAGTCCAATCCAATGACTGGGGCTGTACTAGGTGCACCAGCAATGGTTGAACTAAAGTTGAGGGGCCCAGTGTGAAATGCATCCTAGCCCTTTGCTCAGTGCTGATTCCAGCACTGGAGTGGGAGGTCAGATGTGCCAAGCAATTGATCTTCAGAGTGTCCCATCCTTCCCCACTGCAGTACGCAGGCACAATAAGTCAAAGACATATAGAGTAGCAGAGGGCAGATAGTCAACCTGGTCCAACCAGCCTGATGACTATCCCCCACCCACTGCATTATTGTGGCCACAATGTGCTTGGTTTAACTATTTTTAAAATGTATTTAAAAAAAAAACATGTTATTTAAATTTATTTCAACAGATTTTAAAGATCTGCAATCAGGAAGGACAATTAGGACCAGCTCAAAAAAAAACGAATTTAGCAGATCCAGCAACACTCGGATTATTGCTATGTGGGGGATGGTAACGTGACTGTCCCTCATATGTTGATGTCATCACTGGTAAAGCCACACCCCCGTTGCTGATTGATGATATCTGCAAGGCAAAGAAACCAATCTTCAAGATTGTGAACTTGTTTCAGGCTCCACAGTATCCAACTGGGAGTTCGTCCTCAATCTCGGTCAGATTTGCATTCTTTGTAACCCACATCCTTCCCCTCAGCCAATAGATGATCAGCAATAGTTAACAACTCAAGAAATAGGAGCAGGCTGTATGGCGTTTTGAGCCTCCTCTGCTATTCATCAAGATTGTGGCTGATCTTCTACCTCAGCACTATCCCCACATCTCTTAATACCCAGAAATCTATTGATCTCCATTTTGTATCAACACAATGACCAAGCCTCCACAGCCCTCTAGGGTAGAGAATTGTAAAAGTTCACCACACTCCAAGTGAAGAAATTTCTCATCTCAGTCCAAAACAGCCTACCTCTTATGAATAAGGTCAACCTTCTGATTCTCGACTCCTCAGTCAGGAGGAGCACACCTCTGGTACCTGGTCTTAAATACACTAAGGATTTTCTATGTTTCAATGAGGTCTCCCATTTTTCTAAACTCTAGAAAATACAGTCCCAACCTACTGAACTTTTCATGTGATAGCATCCCTGAAACCAGTCTAATAGATCCTTCGCTGCACTCCCTCTCTGGCAAGCACACCCTTTACATGGACAAAGAGACCAAACTGTACACAATATTTTAAGTGCTGTCTCACCTATGCAATTGTAATAAAACTTCCTTACTCCTCCAATCAAACCTTCTTGTTCAAGCATTCCTGTTTCTTAATTTTCTATGCCCTTAATGGTGTTAAGGAAAGGGAATTTAGTACGACTTAATATCTTGCAGATAGATTAACCAGCAGCTCACTTCCAACTACATTTCATTAGCATATTTCCACAAACAGAGCCAATGTCTATCAACCCTCTTGGTTTTGCCATCTGTGAAGCAAATGCTCCCTAGTTACATTGAACGTTATTTCCAACAGTACTTTGCAATAAGCAGGGTGGCACTTTCAGAGAGCTGTTTCACAATAGGATTGTGAAGGGCAGGGATTTATGAGGAGCAGAGGGTTGGGTCTTCTGAAGAAGCCACAGTACCATTAATGCCCAGTTAGTAACAAGCCATACAAAGTACCAACCCTCCCATGCCACAGCACTCAAGTCTGGAATAAAAGCACAAGCAGCCAACATCTTATTTCTTAATTATATGGATTAATTTTTGGCTGAAAATAACAATTGCAACATTTCCAGTTACATGGTTGTACACATTTGACAAGTATTCATTCTGATAAATCATAGAGCAAAGACAATTTTTTGGTTAGAACCATTGACCTAAATGGCCTACTCTAATTTCTACCACAACCTGATTCCTTTTGGAGTCTACAAAAGTCTGCCTTGGGTAACTTAAAACTCTGGTTTCCCACTCCCAGCTTTCCAATCTTTGTCCTGCAGCGATCCACATCCGACATCCCTATTTGCAAAAAACTTCTGCTCTCTTCCCCATCCTTTCTCCCAACACCCCAAACCCCAAGTCCCAGAGCAGAAGTTGCCTTTCCTTCCCAGTCTGATGCCTTTCTTTGGGGCACAAAAAAATTTCAGTGGAGTCCGGAGAGCTGAACACAACCTTACAAGATGACTTGGGGATTCAACTTCCAGCGACATGATGAGGACCTTGTGCCTTCAAACATTTTGTTTGCAAAATATTTCACTTGTTTGGCGACTGTCCACACCCTTCCTTTCCAGGAAGCAATAACACAAAGTGCATAAAGTACCATAAAGCAAATTCTGACTGCAAAGTATCAGAAAATAAGTTCAAGCTGCATACACAGGGTTACAATGCTCTGAATAAATCATCTGCAGACAGCGCTGTGACAGATCTGGATGACAATCTGAACAGTATTTCAGGGCACATTAAAGTCATGTTGTACTTGATGCGATTAATTGTCATCATTTACAGAAGAGAAAAAAAAACTCCCTTGAATGCCAAGCCTTGTTAAATTGATCTTACTAATGTTCCATGACATTTGTGGTTAAATCATTGATGCATTCTCCCCACACTGGTCTGGCAACACTTTGCTGATTTATGGGATCGATCCGAAAAGATCAGACCTTTAGCCAGGTACATGAAATATCATTCGGCCTTCCACCAGTGAACTGCAAGCTCCCAAATCCCCCAAGCAGCTGAGGACACATTTTCAGCAAATTGCGAGTCAAAGTCAAAGCAAATACAAACCAAAACTTGGCCACCCAAATGACTTACAAATCCACTGACACATTTACCTGCTCATATATGGTGTGCTACAAGAATTCTTCTCAGGCAGTGCCTAGGGTTTGAGGGGCAGCCCCTTGACTTGCACCACAGGTTCTGAGGTGGCTGAGGAGTCCCATGTGTGATCTGTAGATCTGCTGCAGGTGGGACCTGGGGTGCTTGAGGGGATGGGTATGTGTGAGTAGTTTAGAAAGCCTCACTTTGCCTTTCTTCTACATCTCGAGTACAAGACCATTGAATGGACCTCTTGTATGATAAGATGGACTCTTGACCTCATAATCTACCTCATCGTGGCTCTTGCACCTTATGGTTTGCCTGCACTGCACTCTCTCTGTAATACTATAATCTGAATTCTATTATTGCTTTTCCTTTGTACTACATCGATGTACTGAGAGAGCCTCCAATGCACCTGAACCCACAGTCACCATTGCGGATGCAAGATCAGTCTTCTGGAGAGTGAACCCACATAAAGCATCTGGCCCAGATGGTGTCCCTAGCCATGTCCTTAGATCCTGTGCAAATCAGCTGGTGGGGGTATTTGCAGACATTTTTAACCTCTCCCTGCTTCAGTCCAAGGTTCCCACCTGCTTTATGAAGACCTCTATCATCCTGGTACCTAAGGTAACGTGCCTTAATGACGACCGCTTGGTGGCTCTGACATCCACCGTCACAAAGTACTTTGAGATGCTGGTCATGGTACTCATCAACTCCAGCCTCCCAGAAGACCTCGACCCACTGCAATTCGCCTACCACTGAAACAGGTCTACAGCAGACACCATCTCCCTGGCCCTACACTCAGCTCTGGAGCATCGGGACAGTAAAGACACCTACATTAGACGACTATTTATTGACCACAGCTCCACCTCCAATACTATAATTCCAAGCAAACTCGTTCACCAAACTCCGAAGCCTGGGACTCAACACCTCCCTTTGCAACTGGATCCTTGACTTCCTGACCAACAGGCCGCAATCAACAAGGATAGGCAGCAACACGTCCACCATGATTATTCTCAACACTGGTGCCCCACAAGGCTGCGTTCTCAGCCCTCTACTCCCTATACACTCATTACTGCATGGCCAGATTCTGCTCTAACTCCATCTACAAGTCTGCAGATGATACCACTGTAGTGGGCTGTATCTGAAATAATGAGTCGGAGTTCAGGAAGGAGATAATCTAGTGACATGGTGTCATGACAACAACATGTCCCTCAACATCAGCAAAACAAAAGAGCTGGTCATTGACTTCAGGAAGGGGGATGGTACACATGCTCCTGTCTACATCAATGGTGCTGAGGTCGAGAGTTTCAAGTTCCTAGGAGTGAACATTACCAATAGCCTGTCCTGGTCCAACCACATAGACACCACGGCCAAGAAAGCTCACGAGCACATTCCACTTCCTCAGGAGGCTAATGAAATTTGGCATATCCTCTTTGACTCTCAATTTTAATCGATGCACCATAGAAAGCATCCTATCCAGATGCACTACAGTTTAGTATGGCAACTGCTCTGCCTGTGGCCATGTGAAACCGCAGGGAGTTGTGGACAGCTCAGCACATCACAGAAACCAGCCTCTCCTCCATGGACTCCATCTACACTTCCTGCTGCCTCGGTAAAGCAGCCAACGTAATCAAAGACCCCTCCCACCCCAGACATTCTCTCATCTCTCCCCTCCCATCAGGCAGACTGTACAAAAGTCTGAAAACACCTACCACCAGACTCAAGGATATCTTCTGTCCCGCTGTTGTAAGACTATTGAACAGGTCCCTTGTACGATAATATGGGCTCTTGACCTCTCAATCTACCTTGTTATGACCTTGCACCTTATTGTCTACCTGCACTGCACTCTGTAACTGTAACACTTTATTCTGTATTCAGTTATCGTTTTACCTTGTACTACCTCAATGCACTGTTGTAATGAATTGATCTGTATGAATGGTATGCAAGACAAGTTTTTTTTTAAAACTGTACCTCAGTACACGTGACAATAATGAACCAATTTGCCAATCATGGACCAGGGATTTCCTTGTGCTAGTGAGGGCGTTACATTTAGAACATCCTTGAAGCATTTTCCATCCCCACGAAACTCCCATGCAGTGATGGAGCTGGATGTGCCTTTATCAGGAGCCTAGAATGGACCACTGGTTCACTGATGTCCTCCAGTGGTCTACATCACGTTCAGTGACATACTCCAATGGAATTGGCTTCAGAATATCCGTGCTGGGGTTGGACACTGGCACTGGCTGCTTATTAAGCCATTGGATTTGGAGGATTGTGCAGAGACAGTCTTAGTGATTTTTCTTATATTATATATATTCTTACATAAATCTTCACCCTTGCCTTGCTACAGCATCCACATTCTCTACCACTCTGAGGTGCCTCCTGTGGGTTGTCCATGCCTTCCAACCACACCAGGGGTCTTTGTTGCCCAGTAGACTGCAAGGTTGTCACCAGGTCTTCATCTTCAAATGCTTTTCTCCGTTAGCTGGCTGTGCTGGTACATTAGAGGTATTGGTGAATTTCATCATTGACATAGCCCTCACTGAGAGATGGCCCCTGAGAATATAGAGAATGAGCCAGGGTTTCCTGGGACCTTGTGGATATTGACTGTCAAGTGTGGTAGAAGCCTTTGGACTTGCAAAGTTTTTGGGTAAAACACACCCTCTCAAATGCTTCAGTGAAGGAATCAACGATGACTTGGAGCTTGGCCTCAATGTTCACATTAGATCGCAAACCTCACTCAGCACAATTGCTGGGACAAGGGAGGTGAAAGCAGAGGGGAAGGAGGGGAGAGCAGCAGATCAGAGGAGGCAAGAGCCAGAGTCAGAGTTGTTGGGGAAAAGAGTGCAAGAGCAGGGAGCATTGAAACAGGGGGTTTAGAGAAGAGGAGGGGCGGTGCGTGCGGGTTGTCAGAAAAGGAATGTGTGCCCACAGAGATACAGCTGTGAGAGGGAGGGGCTTAGAAGTGAGCTACTGGGAAAGAAGGTGTGGGCAAAGAATTGGGAGCCTGTGCCTTCTGTTTGTGCACAGTCAGTGCGTGAGTGCACATCTCAGTGTTTTAAGACCATGTAGCAAAGCCAGGGCTCTGATCATCTTTGACCCCTTTGCCATAGGGCGAAGACTTTGCCCTGTCAGGACTCTGTGGCAACAGGCATGCAAAAGTCACCCCACATCAAGAGAAATGACATAGGGGTACCTTCCACTCTCCAGAATCTGAGACCTGGAAGATTAGAACCCCCAGGAACAACCCCAACAATGACAGACCTGAATGCCACACTATCATAGATGAGGAACCCAGACACTACAACTTTGACAAGAATATGATGCAGACAAACTCGCAAAACTGAATTCATTTATTGTGCACACATACAGCCCTCTCTCAAGTATCTTAAGAACATTACAGCATAGGCCCTTCGGCCCACAACGTTGCAACAACATCTTATCCTGCTCTAATAACTATCTAACCCTTCCCTCCCACATAGCTCTCCATTTCTCTATCATTCATGTGGCTATCCAAGAGTCTCTTAAATGTCCCTAATGTATCTGCTCCCACAACCTCTGCCAGCAGTGTATTCTGTGCACCCACCACACTCTTAAAAAAAACTTAGCTCTGACATCCCCCTTATACCTTCCTACAATCACCTTAAAATTATGCCACCTTGTGTTAGCCATTTTCGCCCTGGGAAAAAGTGACTGTCCACTCGATCTATGTCTCTTATCACCTTGTACACCTCTATCAAGTCTCTCATCCTCCTCCTCTCCAAAGAGAAAAGCCCCAGCTCACTTAACCTATCCTCGTAAGACATGTTCTCCAATCCAGGCAGCATCCTGGTAAATCTCCTCTGCACCCTCTCTAAAGCTTCTCTGATAGAAACACTTTGCCCACGGTTTTATGGTTACCTGCTATCCCTTCCCCACATCTCAAAACAAACCAGAGAGAAAGAGATCAGCCACTTATTACAGAATTTGCAAAGTACGATGACTGGTTATTTGCAAAACACAATATCAATATATTACCGGTAATTTTAATCTGGGCCAGAAAGAGTGAAGCGGGCCCATCACAGACTCCTCAATTGTTCAGGGATTTAACACAAAATTTGGAACTGTGATGACATTGATAAATGTGAGAGAAGTCAAAGGCTTCTTCAGCACTACAAAAAAAATCAACTTAGCAACTCTCAGATGACAATTAATCATTCTTCCTCTGCCCTGCAATGATCCCTCCTCACAATGGTGGTACTACAATTGCAAAAGCCTAACTGCAAAAGTAAAGAGCAATTCCCTATAAAACCATCATCCTTGACTGTTCCACATAGCCCAGTCAGGTCCATTAACTTCCTTTGCCTACTGGAGCTAATGAGCTTACTGCAGATGTCTTGCACATTAACCATTCATTGCTGCCTGCCGAGGTCATTTTATCGCTGCATATATTTTCAATAAGTGCTTCTAATGCACAAGGCAGCTTCCTAACTGTGCTGTTGACTCACTCTGTTATGTCCTTCCTTTTGAATTAGTTCTAGTGAAAAATGTCTCAGAACGATGTGTGATATCTCCAGGAAGGGAGCATTATAGCCCCACAGGTATTGGACACATGGGAAAATTTGTTGCTGATTGTCAAATAAACTCCACATTTTTGTCCCTCTTCTAACTTAAAAAGTAAGTTTACCATCTCACTGGGATTGTCAGGGAATCTCCTGCATTTGCTGGGGAATCTCTTTAACACAGCTGGAGGAACCCAGAAGAAATGGAGATACAAGACACTGCAGATACTGGAATCTGCAGCAAAAAAAAACTGCTAGAGGAACTCAGCGGGTCAGGCAGCATCTGTGGAAGGAAATGGACAACTGACATTTTGGGTTGAGACCCTTCATCTGGATTCAAACAGCTTCCTAAACCCAAAAATCCCACTAGTCCCTCACTTGCTGACCTACTTCATGCAACGTTCCCATTATATTAACTCCAGGAACCCCATGATTTTTGGAATGTCCCCCAGGGCCGACTTTAGGACCTGTGATTTCTTCCTTATGCAAGTAGACTGGACTTGCCAACAAGGAGTTTAGCAATGCTACAAACCTGGGCTAGTAATAAAGATACAAAAAGACAGGTGAAATGGACAAATCTGAAGTGATGCAATTTGTTCTGGGTAACAAAGTGAAACATTGTGGGAGAAGCAGCAGGGAGAGGTGGCATAAACTTGGCCTGGTGTACACAGTTACCATCTCTGAAGGCGGCAGGGCAGACTGAAGAAAGGTCTGTGAAAGCAAAAAATGCAACTCAAAAGGCATAGAAGTCATGTCAGACTTTTACGGAACACTGACTGGGACCGTGACTGAAGTATTTTGGCTGGAATTGCATAAAGTGGCAATGAGACTATAAGACAACATGGACATCATTGGGAAATTCCATCATTACCACAACACTTAGTTGAAGCATATAATTGGTGAGACCACACTTGGAGTATTGTGAACAGTTTTGATTGCCCCATTATAGGAAAGACATCATTAAACTGGAAAAAGTGCAGAGAAGATCTAGGAGGATGCTGCCAGGACTCAAAGACCTGAGCTATAGGGAGAGGTTGAACAGGCTAGGACTTTATTCCTTGGAACGTAGGAGACTAGATTGGTGGGTAACATGGATGAGTTGGGCTGAAGAGCCTGTTTCCATGCTGTAATACCCTATGTCTCAATTGTAACTATCTTCCACTTCCTGAGTTCCTGGTGCAAATACACTGCAAAAAGCTGCTGTTATTTTCTGCTTATTAAGCAGACTGTTTGCTGAGTAAATTAAAGTTGGGCAACACAGTGATGCAGTGAGGAGAACTACTGCCTTATAGCTCCAGTGACCCAGGTTCAATCCTGAACGCTGGGGCAAATGTCATGCAGACAGCACGTTTTCCCTGTGACCCTGTGGGACCCCTCCAGGTGCTCTGGTTTCTTCCCACATCCAAGGTCGTGTGAATTGACAGGTTAATTGGCCACTATAAATTGTCTCTAGTCTATAGGGAGATGGTGGTAGCTGGGGTAGTTATTGGGATGTGATAAGAATGGGTTACAGGAAAAATTGGTGGTGAAGGGATTGCTCTGTGAGCCAGCATAGACTCCGCTGAGCCAAGTGGCCCTCTGCTGTGTCATAAGGAATTATGTTAAATAGGCATATATAGTCAGTTGTACAGTCTTATGTTTGCCTCAAGCCTGAATATATATCTCAGCTTACGTGCAACTCACTGGCTCACATAGAACTGTCAATACAGGTTGAAACTCTCATGACCTGGTCAACCCTTGGGACTTGACCAGTGTCAGGTCACAGAAATTGCTCCCAATCATCTTCCTGAGCAGGAGAACTGTTCTTTTTAAGCACGGTGGGACAGCTGTGGGAAATGGAAACTGGAGGGTTCTGAGAACTGTCCATAACCCAAAAGTTTCCCGAGGTCAGAAATGCATCTGCTGAGATTGCAAAAGTTGCACTGGTAGGTTAATTAGCTTCAGATTTTAGTTAATTTTAGATCTTAGTTAGAACTAGTTAATTAGTACAGATCCATACCATAGATTTAAAACATGCTGGACCACAGAATGCTGAAGCAGAGTTTCAACTTGTAATAAGTCTGTACATCCAATTCTGAGCACGACAGTTTGGGGAGGATGTCAACATTTGGACAAGATTCAAAACATAGGACAGTACAGCGCTGGACAGGCCATGAGGCCCACAATGCTGTGCCAATCTTGATGCTGATTTATACTAACTATCCTCCTCCTGCTCATCACCCATATCCCTCCATTCCTTTCATATTTGTGTGTCTATCTGAAAGCTTCAAACTTCAGCAAACTGCCCGATTCCACTACTATCCCTGGTAACCCATTCCAGGCACCAACCACTCTCTGCGTAAAAAAAACTTGCCCTCATGTTGCCTTTAAACATCCCCCCAAACCTTGAAAGCATGTCCTTTGGTGTTTGACATTTCTACCCTGGGGACACAGATTCTGACTTCTCTGCCCTATCTATGCCTCTCATAATTTTAAAAACCTCTATCAGTGTGCTCTGACTAAAGTTTTATTTAACTGCAACATGTCTTCTATAGTCTTGCACTCAACACCCCTACCAGTGAGGGCAAACATGCCATACACCTCCTTTACCACCTTATCCACTTGTGTAGCCACTTTCAGTAAACTATGGACTTGGACCCCAAGATCCCTTCGTACCTCAATGCTATTAAGGGGCCTACCAGTAACTGCATACTTTCCCCTTTCATTTGACCTCCCAAAGTGCAACACCTCACACTTGCCTGGATTCGACTCTATCTGCCACTTCTCTGCCCATATCTGTAACTGATCTATATCCTGATAGTCCTTTACACTATTGACAACTCCACCAAACTTGGTGTCATTTGCAAACTTGCTAATCCACCCATCTACATTTTCATCCAAATCATTGATATATCACAAACAACAGAGGTCCCAGCACTGATCCTTGCAGAACATCACTGGTCACGGACCTCCAGCCAGACAAACAGCCTTCCACCCCTACTCTCTGTCTTCTATGGGCAAGCCAGTTCTGAATCCAAACTTGTAATTTACCCTGGCTCCCATGCACCTTCATCTTCTGAATCAACCTAGCATGAGGGATCTCGTCAAATGCCTTACTAAAGTCCATGCAGATAACATCCACTGCCTTACCCTCATCAAGCATATTTGTCACCTCCTCAAAAAATTCAGTCAAGTGTGTAAGACATGACCTGCCCCCCACAAAGCCATGCTGACTGTCCCTAAGCAGGCCATGCCTTTCCAAATGTACATAAATCCTATCCCTCAGTATCTTCTCCAATAGCTTCTCTACCACAGACACGAGGCACACTAGCCTAGAGTTACCTGGATTATCCCTATTTCCCTTCTTGAACAAAGGCACAACATTTGCTACTCTCCAGTCCCCCAGGACCTCATCTGTTGCCAGTTAGGACAAAGATCCTCGTCAAAACTCCAGCAATCTCCTCACTTGCTTCTTTCAGTATTCTGGGAAATATGCCATCAAGCCAGGGCACTTACCCACCTTAGTGCTTTTCAGAAGACCCAGCACTACCTCCTCTTTGATTTCAAAATGTCCCATCACATTACCATGCCCCACTGTTTTCACTATCCTCAAATTCCTTCTCCTTGGTAAATACTGACACAAAGTACTCATTTAGTACTTCAGCCACTTGCTATGACTCAAAGCACAAACTCTCTCCTTTAGCCTTGAGTGGACCTACCTGCTCCTTAGTTATCCACTTTTTCTTAATACAAATTTAAAATGCCTTGGGATTATTCTTGACCCCGCTTGCCAAGGACAATTTCATGGCCTCTTTTGGCTTTCCTAAACACCTGCTTGAGCACTTTCCTGTTGTCTTTATATTCCACAAGGGCCCAGTCTGATTATAGCTTCCTAAACCTTATGTATGCTTCTTTTCCTTCCTGACTAAATTTGGGACCTCTCAGGTCACCCAAGGTTCCCTTACCTTACCATCCTTGTCCTTAACTCCTTATCGGAAATGCTGATCCTGAACTCCGATCAGCTGGTCTTTAAACAACTCCCACATGTCAGATGTGGATTTGTCTGACAGCAGCTGCTCCCAATCAACACCCCTTAGCTCCTGTCTTATCCTGTTGTAGTTTGCCCTCCCCCAATTTAGTACCTTCCAATATTAGCCTTACTCATAACTATCTTAAAACATAATGAGTTGTGGTCACTGTTCCCAAAATGTTCACCCACTATTAGGTCTGTCACCGAGCCTGGCTCATTTCTGAAAACTAGGTCCAGTATGTTCTCTCCTCTAGTTGGACTCTCCACATACTGTTTCAAGAACCCCTCTCAGATGCACTGATGAAATCCCACCCCATCTAAAGCATCTTGTATTAAGAAAGTTCCACTCAATACTGGGGAAGTTGAAATTCCCCACTATGACAACCCTGTTGTTTCTGCACCTTTCCATAACCTGTCTACATATCTGTTCCTCCACCTCTCAGAAAGGGTTTGTTGGAGTTTAAGGGAAAGTGGTCTTCAATTGTGTTTGGATACTGGAGAAGTGAGATTATTCTCCTTAGAACAGAGGAAGCTCAGGCAAAGTCTAATAGAAGAATTCACAGTGTAAAGGTTTTGATAGAGCAAGTAGAGATAGTCACAGTGTTCAGGCAGAGAAGCAGCAAACAATGTTTATAGACAAAGCAATTGGCTAAATAATTTAAGAGTTAGTTAGGCATATTCATACAGAGCTTTGTTAAGACTTAGAACATACAACCTGAAAGATAGAGTCAGCGTTATACAGCGAGGAAACAGGCCCTTTGGCCCAACTCATCCATGCCAACCAAGGTGCCTTCCTGAGCTAGTCCCACTTGCCTGCTTTTGGCCCATGTCCCTCTGAACCTATCCATATGTCCTTTAAATGTTGTAATTTTACCCGCTTCCTCCGGCAGCTCTTGATCAGAACAATGAACAGTACAATTATCATACAATGTTGTGGAGATGTAATATACATTGCAATCAACAATCTCCACATTCACAGCAGCAGCCCTGCTTTTGTATAATAGGCAAACTGGTCTTTTACACAGAACAATCAGACATCTATTTCAATTGGATTTGCATTCTGTTTTAAACAGGGCTAAAGATGCCAGGTAACTGGAATTCTGATTTAGTAAAATGTTGCCATAGATCATTTGGGTAAACCTTTTACAGAACTGAAGGTACTGGTGCAAGGCAGGACTGTTGACGTGGCAATGGTAGAGGACACATGAAAAGAGCTCCCAACTCACAAATTCAAGATAAAATGAAGAGCCCTCAATACACAAGCAAAACCCTGATATGGAATCCCAAACATAAAGAACAAAACACAATCATAATCCCAATACAGAAATACACCATAAAGCCAAAGACAGAACCCCAACCTACAAAACTATATCCAGAATACCAACCTACAAATCCATCACAAAACCAGGGACAGAATGCCAACCTACAAGCACATATACCAACACTGCACGCCAATATACAAATGGAATACAATAAACACCGTGTACACATCCCAATGCATAAACAAACCAAGGATCCTAAATAGATTACGAAGTGTGATACCATGTCACGGAGCTTTCAACGTTGAAACGCAATGTTGGCCGATTAAAACTGGTAATATAATTGAATTCTGTTTGATGTTACCAACCTTCGTTCGCTCTGATCTGCTGGGGTAGTCGAGGTATAAGCGCATAACCAGAACACGACGCACTACAAAAAGAAAATTCTGGTACAAATTGCATGAACAATCTTTCACTTGAGACAGACCAGTTAGTTTGGCTATTCACGAGAGGTTCAGTGAGCACAGATCGCCGAGTTCGGAAGCTTTGTGTTGGAGAGGCCATCTCATCTGGAGAACCATACCATTAGATCCCCGAGTTTTGATGGGGTATGGCGTGTAGTTCCATTATATAGAAACGGCGTTTCGGATAACTATCCCCAGTGTTAAACAACTTCTTTTCAATGAAAATCATTAAAAAAACACACACAATATCACACAAAGACTCAACAACCAGATGCTCAGGAAATAACCCTACGATTATTTAAGGGCGACTTACTTCAGGCACATATTTCTTCAGGTCATTTATCCAAGTTAAGATTCCAAGTGGACAGAGTCCGGCGTTTATTGAAGCACTCGCTCTTCTGTAGCGAGCTGAAGGGAGATATGTTGGAGTTTGTTTCAATCCCGACTTGTTTTCTCTTCCTCGGTCTGTAACCGAGTGGTGTACAGAGCCCTCCCTGGTTACTGGGCTTGGAGTGCCTCGAAGGGAGGTGGAGTTGGCCTCTTGCCCTCCGCACCAGCACGTTGAACGTCCTCTGTGACCCGTTCCCCCAGATCCCCACACCTTACCTGTTGCTCCAGTCTCAGCCAAGGCGAATGTGACGCCCACACTGGGCTCTTGTTGCGCACAGCGGCCGCCCTTTGCCCAGTTCTACCCCCTTCCCCACTAACCAGCTGAATTACAAATGGCAGTGGGACTACGCCGTTCAGTCCCTCCACCAACCTATCTCAATCGACCCTCCAAAATCCAGAAATCGCTCGATCTGAGTCAGTAGCCGAGCCCCTGAAGCCAAGGTTCGTTCGCTCAATGCACGGGGGCGCAATGTTTTAGAGTAAGCAAACAGGCCGTTCGGCCCAACTGCTCTATGGCCGCCTCAGCTCCCTCCCATCCCTCTTCAGGGAATCCCACCAGCCTACTCTTCTCTGTTCCTTTCACTCTCACACTTAAACGCGTCAGTGCCAATCGCAGTACCGAGTTCTACATCCAGTCTATCATTCAGTCCGGTGCTTTTCGTTGCGTCTATCCCGCTACGCTACAGTAGTGACCTCCCCCTCCTTCACAAGTGCAAGTACTTTCTCTGGGTCAAACCCCACCAACCCCTTTCAAGGAATCCGGTCGCTCTCTCCAGATGCAGCACTGGCCTCTGTGTGCGGACTTCGCCTTTAACCCGTCGGTATTTACACACGTGTCTCCAATAATCGCAAACCCCATTTCTGGCACTTTGCATTTACAAAGAAAATCCGGCTGTGCAAATCCCACACCCCCTCCCTCCTCCACAAAGATCAGAGTTCCCCTTCCCACCTCGCTTTATTGGAAGGGATATTGCTTTCAAATATCCAGTTTGAAAAAAAAAGCACATTTTAACCCGCCTTGGCCGCACCATTGCGAAGTATTGACTGAACTGAACTTGCAGGACACAAGACAACCGCCAAAGATTTCTTACAAAGAGAAGGATCAATAAATGTAGTGCGGACCGAATCTCCCCGCACTTTCACCCACACCACTGCCTACTCTTTACTTTAGCTTCCTCTTCACGCCGTGACATTGTAAGGGTTCGCTCACCAAGGTCCTCACGGGGTCTGCCAGCAGCTTTGAAGGTGCGCTGGACGAGACTGAAACAGAGCGCTTCCAGCGAGAACAGGACCAGCTCAAGGAGACCCGTGGCAACGTGCAGGCAAGACGTCGGCATTTCACCCTCCCTCTTCCAAACCAACATCCCAGCCTTGTTTCAAAATCCCAAGTGTTAGTTTGATTCCACCTCGTTATCCTCCCCCTTCAAGATTCTGTCACCTCTTTGGAACTAACACGTGTTTGCTCCCTCCGCCGCTTCCCAACCCGAAATTTGAGCGGTTTTCAATCCAGCACTGCACAGTCGGTTTAGTGGGGCAGCGAAGTTGCTCCCCGCGTACTCGAAACTTGCGGCGTTATCGCCGCGCACTCTCTGCAGACAGCCCCGTTCTCTGATTCACAGTCCTGTTGTCCAGGAAGGATACTGCACGTGTGTGCTGGCAGGAGCTTCCTCCGGATTAAATGCAGTTCCTTGGACATCACAAGGAAAGCAGTATCTGTGTTGTCCAACTGTTCAATGAAGCTTGAAGTCCCACACCACCGGATTCGGGAACAGCTACTTTCCTGCAACCATTAGGTTCTTGAACCGACCTGCACAACCCTAAACCTACCTCAGCAGAGAATACTACCGACCACCTCTTGCACTACCATGGACTTGTCACTGATTGTGTTTTTTTTTGCACTCATGTCTTGTTCTGCCCAGTCTTTTACTTCATTGTCTCGTATAATTTATGTTCTGTGCGTTGTCTGAATCTACATGCCTGTGATGCTGCTACAAGCAAACTTTTCATTGCACCTGTACCTCACCCTACTTGTGCACATGACAATAAACTCCACTTGACTTGACAGAGTCCTCTGGATGTCACGACTGTCCACCTGGTGTGACACCATCGGAACTAGGCTGCGTACCTTATCGGATCTCAGCTGACTGGGCGTTCCTTTGAGGGACACAAGCTTGGTCCAGAGCTCCCTGCTGCCTGTCACATTCATTGTCCATGGTCCTCCCATTCTCATCATTCTGTCCTCTGCCTCCTGTTTTGGTGCAGCTCAAATGTAAGCTCAAGAAACAGCACCTCATCTTCCGATTGGGCTTATTTACAACCTTCTGGACCCAACACCGAGTTCAATGATTTCATACAAGGATTCTGCTATTCTTCTTCCCATTCCATCGACCCATCTTTCCTTCCTTTCCCCATCACACTAACGCCCCCTTTTCCTTGCAATATCATCACTTTTTTTCCCCTTTAAATCTCCCCTTCATTCCACTCAACCGCAAACCTTCCCTTTTGTTTCTACTGGTGACACGAGAGACTGCTGATGCTGGAATCTGGAGCAACAAACAATCTGCTGGAGGAACTCAGCGGGTCGAGCAGCATCTGTGGTGGAAAAGGGAACTGTTGACATTTTGTGTCTAAACCCTGCAATCAAGATTCATCTTGGGTCCTGCAGCAGGGTTTCGACCCAAAACGTCAACTATTTCTTTCCCCCAACAGATGCTGCTCAACCTGCTGAGTTCCTCCAGCAGATTGTTTGTTGCTTTTGTTTCTCCTTCTCTCCACTTGCCACATGGTCTTCAATACAATTTAAAACTCATTATATGTCTAACATTCCAAGTTACCTTGAAAGGTCCAACCAGGGACATTAACTCTGTTTCTCTCTGCGCAGATACTGCTTGACCTGCCGAGTATTTCCAACATTTTCTAGTCTTATCTCAGATTTTCAGCAGCTGCAGTATCTTTAAACCAAATTCTGCCAATTTGATTCCTCTAGGGAGTGTAACACTGTTTCTTTCCACAGTTAATTCAGAGCCTGGCCATGGATTTACACCAAACCAAAGCATTTTGTTCTGCAAAGATCTGTTAGAATGGTGGTTGGCTCTCACAAAGATTTTAGAAGAGCTTTTATTATAGAACATAGAACAGTACAGCACAAGAACAGGACCTCCAGCCCATGATGTTGTGCCCTACTAATTAAACTAGTAATCAAATGCCTAACTAAACTAATCCCTTTGCCTACACAATGTCATTATCCCTCCATTCTCTGCACATTCATGTGCCTATCTAAGAGCTTCTTGAACACCTCTATCATATTTGCCTCCACCACCACCCCGGCAGCGCATTCCAGGCACCCACCACTCTTTGTTTAAAAAAAACTTACTCCACGCATCTCCTTTGAATTTACCCCCTCTCACCTTAAATGAATGCCCTCTAGTATTAGACATTTCGACCTTAGGAAAAAGAAACCAGCTGTCTATTCTATCTATGCCTCTCATAATCTTACAAACCTTTATCAGGTCTCCCCTCAGCCTCTGCCACTCCAGAGAAAACAGCACAAATTCATCCAACCTCTCCTTATTGCACATGCCCTCTAATCCAGGCAGCATCCTGGTAACCCTCTTCTGCACCCTCTCCAAAGCCTCCACATCCTTCCCATAATGGGGCAACCAGAATTGAATGTAACACTCCTAATGTGGCCTAATTAGAGTTTTATAAAGCTGCAATGTAACTTCCTGACTCTTAAACTCATTGCCTTGACTAATAAAGGAAAGCATGCCATATGCCTTCTTTACCACCCTATCAACCTGTGCAGCCAATTTCAGGGAGCTAAGAACTTGGGGTCCAAGATCCCTCTACATCAACACTGTTAAGGGTCCTGCCATTAACAGTGTACTGTCCCTTCACATTAGATCTTCCAAAGTGCAACACCTCACATTTGGCCCGATTAAACTCCATCTGCCTTTTCTCCTCCCATATCTACAACTGATCTACATCCCACAGCATCCTTTGGCAATTTTCTACACTATCCACAACACCACCAATCTTTGTATTGTCTATGAACCTATTAACTTACCCATCTACATTTTCATCCTGGCCATTTATAATATATATTTTATATTGATTAACCTTCCAACTAGGATGTTATATGAAAAAAATGCCACTTTGCATATTACTAAGTGCTTTTGAAATGTTGTCATTGTTTCAATGTAGGAGACATCACAGTCAAACTGGCACATGGCAGTTCCCACAGAGAGCAGTATGATAATGACCAGATAATCTATTTTGGTGATGTTCAATCAGGGGCAAGTGTTACCCAGGACACCAGCAAGGACCTCTTCTGAAAAGGACCATGTGATCTTTTATATCTTCTTCAGAAAGTAGAACAGGCCTTGGCTTAATGTCTTATCCAAAAGATGGGATCCCTATCAATACCATTATCAAAATGGGGCTGGAAATTGGGACAAAGACGAAAAGAAATATCTTCATCCAGAGGACAATGAACCTTCAGAATTTTTTTTTTACTCAAGACACCCAAGGACCAGTGACTGAGCATACTCAAGACAGAGATTCATTTAAAAAGCTATTCAGGGACTCAAGAGTCATGGGGTTAGTGCAGGAAAGAGCTGCTGAACTAAAATACTGCCTAAAACAGCCTCCCATTTGCATTAAAGACATGCAAAAAAATACAACACACAAAATGCTGGAGGAACTCAGCAGGTCAGGCAACATCTATGGAAGGAAATAGACAGTAGGCATTTTGGGTTGAGACCCTTCATCTGGACTCAAGCTAGATGCAAACCAAATGCTGCATGACCCACTGAGTTCCTCCAGCATCTTGTGTGTTGTTCCAGATTTGCAGTCTCTTGTGTTTGCAAATAATACAACCTGAACACCGGCTGCACCTCCCAAAACATTCTGTGATCAAAGAGATCACCAGCCCTTGAGTGACCATTACTTGCCTTCCATCCCTCCCCAGTGGCTGCATTGCTCCTACCCTCAGGAATGTCCTAAAGCTAATGGATAGGTGGTATAATTCTTACAGAATACATTCCTGGTTTTGACTTAGCTAGTACATATTGCATTTAGCTAATAGATATGGGCATATCCAGCATGTAACTCTTTCAGATTTTACTGTGGTCCACCGGTTTTGCTCACTATACATTTATCCCCACCCTGGAGTTGTTGTTCAAATATAGAGACAGAAATTCTCTTTCTCCCACGTTTGCTCTACAACTAAAAATACTAAAAAAGAATGTTGCAAAGATTGGACCCTATCAATCATCTTAAAATCTTCTCATTGGTTTGGCTTTCCCTTTCCAAATTTCTTCTTTCTAAGTGCCAGTCTAGGTTCCCTGAAGCACTCTTACTTCTGATTCAGATCTTCAGCTGCCTCACAGCTCCTGTGCCTGGGTTCAATCCCAAACCCCGGTGCTGTCTGCATGGAGTTCACTCGTTCTCTCCATGACTGTGTGAGATTCCTCTGGGTGCTCCGGTTTCCTTCCCCATAATACAGATGTGCTGGTTGGTAGGTTAGTTGGCTGTGGTAGATCGTGCTTCGTATACGTAGGTGGAAGGAGAATTGGGAGGCGTTGGGGGGAGGGGTGCTTAGTTGATGGGGATGTGAGAGGAAAAATGGGATTAGTATAGATGGGTGCTTGATGGTCACCACGGAAATAATGGGCCAAAGAGCCTGCTGATATGCTGTATAACTCTATGACTAAGTAGCAGGGCTATATAAGGACAGTGGGCAGGGAGAAGGGGGCTGATGGGATTGCTCTGCTGGGAGCCATATGGATCTGATGGATCTGATGGACTGAATGGCCTCATTCTGTGCCATAATAACTGAGTAAAAATCACAGTCCACAAACTTGAAAACATATTCTAGGCTAGCACTTTAAGAGCAGCGCTGAGGGAATGTTGTCCCATGGATGGGACATAAACAGGGGGACCCTCTGCTCTCACAATGATCCCATCACACAATTTCAATAAGCATGTGAAGTTCCCTGTTGGGTGGCTAACATTTATTTCACCCTTCAATCAGTACCTAACCAAAACATAGTCCTAAATCAAATAAATCTGCTGGAGGAATTCAGCAGGTCCAGCAGCACCTGTGGGTGGAAAAGAATTGTTGACATTTTGGGTCAAAACCCTACATCCTATGGATCTCCCCAAATCCACAGGCACCTCACAGTCTCCCAGGGTCAGGGGAAACAAAGGAGATATCCTGACACAAGAGGTTCTGCAGATGCTGGAATCTGGAGCAACACACACTAAATGCTGGAGGAACTCAGCAGGTCAGGCGGCATCTATGGTGGGAAATAAACAGTCAACGTTTCAAGTCAAGACCTTTCATCAGTCCTGATGAAAGGGCTCGACCTGAAACGGAGATGTCCTGTTGCAGGGTTTCGACCCAAAACATTGACAATTCCTTTCTTCCCACAGATGCTGCTCAACCCGCTGAGTTCCTCCAGCAGATTGTTTGTTGCTCTAGATTCCAGCATCTGCAGTCACTTGTGTTTCCATAGTCCTAAATCACACAACATTGCATCAGCTGCTTCTGAAATTCACTGCCATTAACTTCAATATGACCACATTTCAGAAGCAGACCAGCTGCACAAGCTCATGATCGTATCTATCTCATCTGCATCAGGATCATGTCACTTACTGCATTGTTCTTTATTGATCCTTCGTCTGTGCGTGTTGTTGCATTTTCCATATTATAACAGTGACAACAGGCCATGTGGTACTTTGGACTGTGAAAGGCTTCTGAAAGTTGTTGTAATCTGCGGTCTACTGTACTAACTGATGTCCAATATAAGCAAACAGAAACAGATCCCTGTTCTGTATTGGATGTGGAAACACATTAGTCCTTCAGACTTTACAATCACTTAGCAACAGATTAAACCTTCAGGACACAAAAAGACTAACATTGCACATAATAACCTAACAATCTTTTCAAAACTGCAAAGCCAATAATATGAAAAGCACACGGTGTAAAAATACAGAAGTAACAGATTAATACTTCATTAATGGACAAGCTAACATAACAGAGAGGGAGAGGAAGGCGGGAAGGGATGGAAAGAGTGAAAGTGGGGAAAGGGGAAAAGGAGAAGAGAGAGAAAGTGGGAATAGAGAGAGAGAGAGAGAAAGGGGAGAGGGAAAAAGGAGAGAGCAAGGCAGAGAGAGAGATGGGGAGATAGAGAAAGACAGGAAATCAGAAATGAAAGAGAGGTGGTGGGAGAGTGGCAGGAGAGAGAGATAGAGAGAGAGAGAGAGAGGTGAAAGCAATAGGAAGAAAGAGGGAAAGTGGGAGGGACTGAGAAATGAGAGGTGGGGAGAAGTCGGTGAGGAGAAAGGAGGAGAGAATGAAGAGGGACAAAGAGTGGCGGAGGAAGACAAGAGCTGGAAAAGAGAAAGGAGGAGAGGAGCAGGGGGAAAGGGGGATAGGAGAGGGAGGAGAAGGGGAGGGAGGGAGAAGCGGAGGGAGGGAGAAAGGGAGAAGGAGGGTGAAGAAGGGGAGGGTGAAGAAGGGGAGGGTGAAGGTGAGAAGAAGGGGAGGGAAAGAGAAGAGGAAGGATGAAGAAGGGGAGGGAGGGGTAGGAAGGGAAGAGGATAAGTAGGGAAGAAAGGGAAATGGGAAGGAGTAGTGGGGGTGGGGGGGGGGAGGAGAAAGGAAGAGAGAAACAAAGAGAAGAAAGGGACCCAGTGGCTGCTGAAGCTGACTTATTGTTCAATAATTTCTCCATAAGTGCCTCAGGCGTATCATGTGTGCGCCTGCGTACGCCACTAAACTGGTGATGGGGGTGGAAGAGGCAGATACAATGAACTATGTGCCTGTGATGCTGCTGCAAGCAAGTTTTTGGTTGCACCTGTACCTCACCATACTTATGCACATGACAATAAACTCAATTTGACTTGAACCATTTGATAAGCTACATGGGCTCCAGTAGAAGATGTAAAAGATCTCACCAACCATCTGGTGAAGGGAGGGAATTGGGAGAGGGAGATTTCCCTTGTTGTCAGATATCCTTGGAGGAGGGAAGTCTATTGCCAAAGGGGTTCTGAAAAGACCTAAGGAAATTCAAGGTCAAAGAAAAAAATGTAATAAAGCAATTAATCACACATAGTGGATTACCTCTGAAGCATAGCTGATGTTGTCGGTTAAGCAAACTTGTAGAATAATAAATTATAGCTCTGAGTGTTCCCCATTGGTGCACCTTATTTATTATCTCTCAGACATGAAGTTCAGATTGTCTGAATGATAACTCCAATATTATCAAGTTACTACTGCAGGTCAGAAAAGAACATATTTTCCTCTCCATGATAAATATTTATGAGCATACAGATAATTAAGATAGGTCAATATTACTGGTTGAGATTAGTAATACACATTTCATTCATTATTTGTGTGCCTTTGGATCTTAAACCATTCTTAAATGAATGTAAAGCAAATTGCAAAAAGGTTAAAAGAAAGTGCTTGTAAATGTTAACATTTTTGTAAAGATTATGCAAGGATCACTCAGGAAAGATTTAAATGAAATGAATCCTGACTTCAGAATAAAATTGTATAAAGATCTGGTAAATGGAGTATAATGTGAGAAAATGTGAAATTGTCCATCTTGGTAGAAGAAATAAAAAAAGAATTCTATTATCTAAATGAGGAGAGATTGCAGAGCTCAGAGGTGTAGAGGGATCTGGATGTCCCAGAGAAGACTGAGAAAAGACGAGTATGCAGGTACAGCTGGTAATTAGGAAAGTTAACTGAAAGTTATCATTCATTGCTAGAAGAATTAAACACAAATATACAGCATTAGTGAGAGCACATTTGGAATACTGTGTGCAGTATTACAGTCCTTATTTAAGGGAGGATGTTAATGCATTGGAAGCAGTTCAGAGAGGGTTTAATAGTTGCCTGGAATGCGTAGGTTGTCTTATAAGGGAAAGTCGACAAGCTAAGCTTGTGTTCACCGGAGTTTAGAAGAGTGAGAGTCGATTTGATTAAAACATTTAAGAATCCAGGGGCTCTTGACAGGATGGGTGTGGAGCAATCCTGCATAATCTTGACAAGATTCCTGAATTAACAAGCACTTTCTTTTAACTTTTTTGCTAATTTGCTTTACATTCATTTAAGAATGGCTGTAAGATTCAAGGTAACACTCATCATGAATTAAATATTTATTCCCACTTTCAACTGATAATGTTAATTGATTTCAATTATCCATATTTTCATACATATCTAGAACTCAGACGAAAATATATTCTAGAACCAGGGTTAGTGTTTAAAAATAAGCGGTGGCCCATTTATAGCAGAGATGGGGCTAAATGTTTCCTTTCAGTGTCATAGAGTAATACAGCACGGAAACAGGTTCTTCAGCCCAACTCGTCCATGCCAGTATGTCGTGACTCTTTGGAAACCTCTTTTTCAAAGTGGAAGCAGAGTCTTTGACTACTTTTTATGGCAGAGGTAGAAATATTCTGGATAAGCAAGGGCTGAAAGAATTTTATAGGTTGGTGGGACTGCAGAGTTGAGTTTACAATCAAATCAGCAGTGGCTTTACTGAAGGGTGGAACTGGCTCAAGGAGTGAGTGGCCAACTCCAGCTCTTAATTTGTATACATGTTTGTATGTAAATGATAGTAAGATATAGAGACAAACACAAAAATCTATATTGACTCTCCACTGAAGTACTGAAAGGATTGTAATGCATCCTGTCTGCTCCCTCAGCATAATTGACCACTTGTCCACAGTGACACCCTGGTGAATTTTCAAATCACTTTATATTTGTCTTTATCTTCTTCCTACAATGTGAATATTCAACACACATGATACTCCCAATGTGGTCTGGTGTGAAGCACTCTTTGCTCACAAAATAAAATCAAGGATTCTGTTTCCTTTTACATATGAATGCATCTATTTGCACTATTATAACTGATAACCAGTTATTCTCTGCATTAAACTGCCCCCACTTCCTCTCCATTTAAAATATTCCCATTCTAAGTCGATGACCTTTCCCATTTTTAGAGTCATAGAGTTATACTGCACGGAAATAAGCCTTATCAGCCCAATCTGTCCATGCCGACCAAGATGCCAACTAAGCTAGTCCCATTTGCCTGTGTTTGGCTCATATGCCTCAAAACCTTTCTTATCCACATACCTGTCCATGTGTCTTTTAAATGTTGTTAATGTACCTGCCTCAACCACTTCCTCTGGCAGGTCAATCCATATACTGACCATCTGTTGGGTGAAGAAGTTGCCCCTCAGGTCCCTTTTAAATCTTTCCTCTCTCACCTTAAACCTATGTCGTCTGGTTTTTGATTTCCTTTCCTTGGGAGGAATATCCTGTCTTATATCTTGGCTGATGCAGTATTAGAACATAGAACAGTACAGCACAGTACAGGCCCTTTGGCCCACAATGTTGTGCCGACATTATAATCTGTTCCATTAATTAAGTATCTGTTATGAGAAGCCTAGTACATATAATGGTGAGCATAAAGTTCCAAGTTCCCTTAAAAAAACCTGTCTGGTTCACTCATGAACTTCCATGTTAAACTCTCTTTCCTGCCCATGTTTTCTTAATCACTGCTCTAAGTGCAGGGCATTGATCTTGGGATATAATCAGATCTGTCTTTAGCAGATAAAGAGCTTCTGAATACTTGTTGTACAGCCTGCACCTCTTCAACTGACACTTGAAAGAGTTAATAGAGTTTGGGACCAATGCAACCCCTGATGACTTGTTCTAATTTAGGGAGAAGGTTGGTGTAACCTATAAGGACGCTGATTAATGAAGAGGAATCACTGAACTGCAATTTGTGTTTTAAAAAAAGGGAGTAACTTCAGCACCTTGTTTGGATTGGTTTTCCCCATTACAGTCTATAAACAAGTATCCTTCATGTGTTGACATTTGCTATCTGAGGAATGAAAAGCAGAGTGCACATAAATGACCATAATTTGTTAGCTCAAACCATGCTGATAGGGTGGTGTTCCTTCAGAGATTTGGGTTATCCATGTATGTGTACAATATCTTTTTGGAGATCTGCTATCAAAATATCAGCGCCTGTGGTGGTGGTAATGAAGCCAAGTATAATTCTGCACCTTTGATTATCTGTGATTAACAATGCTTAGTAAGTAGTGGAAAATGGTTTTCATTGGTCAGATAGAGGACACAACTAAAGATAATCACACAAAAAAAATTAAAGTGAGGAATAGAGAAAGATTCTTTCCAAATGGAGCAGGGCTAATTGGCTTGTAAATTCCTGTTAGAAGGTTGTGAGGAAGTGAAATATCTCTGCCATAAACTGGAAATGAGGCACTCCAAAGTTCTGAAAGGCAGAGACCTTAAGAAGGAATTAGTTATTCACTGATAAAGGGAATAGGAGGTGAGCAGAAGAATTGGGTTAATCTAGGTACCTTATTTGTAGGGAAAAGTGGTCTTGCATGGCTAGCAAATGGTGGCAGAAATTAAAGGTTACCTTTTCAATAGATTCATGGATGGTGGGGAGCAGAATATTGAAGTAGACTCCCCTGCCTACCAAAAATCATCTTTAAAGAAAGAGGTTATGATGCACACACACACAAACGTTTGCTCATTAAGGTTAAAGATGCATCCCCTGAGTATGTTGTTACTCCAATGTGGAAGGAAGTTCCTCAGCTTTGTTTTGGAGTGATGATGAGGAGTTGGTGGGAGATCAAGTATATTCTGAGAAGCAATGTCCATGATAGAATTAGGTTTAGAATAAGAGCAAAGAAACATGAGCACTTGGTTGGAAATAAAAGGAAAGATAAAAGGAATCATTTCTAAACTAATTGAACATGTAAACTGGAAAATCAAAGTTTTGATTTGCAAACAAAAATGTTTAAAACAGGAAACAGAAAATTCATATAAAACCTACCCTTTTTGTTCTGTTGAAGAATTCCTTGCAGTCCCCACCAACAGGTATTGATTGGCTAAAATATTATGTAAAATTGCTTTGAATTTACAGCACAGTAACAGACTACATGTTAATGCTGGTGAACATACTCCACACAAACTTGCTCTCACCCTACCCCACCTAACCCTATCTGCAAATTGCTTTCTCCTACTCAGTCTGATCTGATTTCTCCTTAAATACATCCCTGCCATTTGCTTCAGCTGCTCTATGTGGTGAGCTGGTTCCACATTCTCACTACTCTCTAAAGATGTCTCCTCATCCTTTTGTCAAGGACTTTCATACCCTTTGTAGACTATGCAAATGGGTAATTATTGGCCAGCATCAACCTACTCTGATTTATTTAAAAGGACTGTTAGATGTGATACTCTTCAGTCCTCTGGGACAAATTTTCTTTCTAGTAATTTTTTATCTTTTTCAGGTTACCTGGATATAAACCACGGGATCTTGCTCTCCTGTCCCCCATAAATCAGATTAACCCTATGAAAATTGCCAATTAAACAATAATAACTGCACTTGGGAGGTATGCATTTTAGGACATTGTGAAGACACAAAGAATGCAATATGTTTTTTTACACTCTTTAACTTGTATAGTAAAATCTCTCTTTGAAGAGAACCTCCATTTACTATTCCACACTGTTCATTTCTTAACTTACAATAATAAGTCACTTGTGAAAACTTTGCTAAGGTACATATTTTATATTTTTGCCTCCTTTGCTGGTTATTAGGTCTAGTCCTATCTTACCATTCAGATAACTACAGAAATACTTAAATGCCTTTTGCAAATCCTGTCAAACACTTCTCTTTGCCTTTCCCATCTTAACGTTACACCTCTTCCATCTCAACATTGTACATTTTCCACAATCTTTAAAATAGCTTCCTTTTCAGTTTCAAATTTGACCTAACCTCCCTACTAATTTACAGAATCCCATCTGTCAGTGCACTTTGCTTTTTTATTGGAATATTCTTGATTTGTGCGCTTAGGTTAAATGTTTTTGAACAATGATTTATGGTTCTGCTTGACAATTTTACTTGTCACTAAATCTAGGCAAGGTCTCTTTTTATCCCATTGTAATTTGATTTTTTTTCCAGTCTTGTCCTTGACCTTTCTTTTCCCTTTTCCATTATTAAACTGAATCTAATTATATTGTAATCATTGTACACCAAATCTTTCACTTCTTTAAGACTGCCTGCTTGTCCAGCTTCATAACCCAGATCCAAGTGAAATTGTCCTCTTTTCAAGAACAGAAGAGAAATAAACTTATCATGTAAATATTCTTGAATACTTACAGAAACACTCCTCATTTCTCTCATAGCTTACCTCTAGTTAAATATATTATTGATAGTTAAAATCTATCACATTAACTAACTGTTAATTTTCTATTTCTAATTCCCTTTCATTATATGGCAGCTAATTGTTTTGCTTGATTTCTTGCTGATCAGCTAAATCAATCAATTTAATTCTCTGTTTAATTGATGTAACTGCCACAGAACTTTCTACCGAAACAACAGTGAATTAAATGGCACTGCATGTTATTAATGCATAAATCAACAAGTAGCATTTTTATTTATTTGAGGATGGGGTCCTTACTGGCTAAACCAGCATCTATTGCCCAACCCTAATTGCTTTTGGAAGGATTGGCTGGTTGGTCACATTTGGAGAGCAGTTGAGAGTCAATTACATTGTTGTGGGTTTGGAGTCCAAGGTAGCCAAACTGGGTAAGGGCAACACATTTCCTTCTCTGACCGACATTAGTAAACCAGATAGGAACTTACAACACTTGGCCATTTGGATTCACAGTTGGCTTGCCTATAGAAGACAGAGGGTAGTGGTCGATGGGTCTTAGTCTGGCTGGAGGTCCGTGACCAGTGGTTTTGGAATCTGTACTGGGACCTCTGGTGCTGGTGATATATATCAATGACTTGGATGAAAATGTGGATGGGGATGGGTGGTTAGTAAGTTTGCAGATGACACAAAGATTGGTGGCATTGTGGACAGTGTAGAAGGTTGCCAAAAGATACAAAGGGATAGAGATCAGTTGCAGATATGGATGGAGAAATGGCAGATGGAGTTCAATCCAGGCAAGTGTGAAGTATTGCACTTTGGGATGTCAAATGTAAAGGGAAAGTGCACAGTTAATGGCAGGACCCTTAATGGCATTGATGTGCAGAGGCATCTTGGAGTCCATAGCTCCCTGAAAGTGGCCACACAAATCGATAAGGTGGTAAAGGCGGCGTATAGCATGCTTGCCTTTATTAGTTAAAGCATTGAGTTCAAGAGTCAAGAAGTTATGTTGCAGCTTTGTAAAACTCTGGTTAGGCCGCATCTGGAGTATTGCATTCATTTCTGGTTGCCCCATTACAGGAAGGATGTGGAGGCTATGGACAGGATGCAGAAGTTTACCAGGATGTTGCCTGGATTAGAGGGATGCGCTATGAGGAGAACTTGGACAAGCTAGGGTTGTTTTCTCTGGAGTGACAAAGGCTGAGGGGAAACCTGTAGAAGTTTATAAAATTATGAGAGGCCTAGGCAGAGTAGACAGCTGGTCTCTTTTTCCCAGGGTTGAAATGTTTAACACTAGAGGGCAAGGTAAGAGGGGGAAAAGTTCAAAGGAGATGTGTGGGGCAAGATTTTTTTAAACACAGTGAGTGGTGGGTGCCTGGAATGCGCTGCCAGGGGTGATGGTAGAGGCAGATACAATAGAGGCATTCAAGAGGCTCTTAGATAGGCACCTGAAGATGCAGAGAATGGACCATATGCAGGCAGAAGGGATTAGTTCAACTAGACATCATCAGCTTAATTGGTTTGGCACAACAGCGTGGGCTGACAGCCGGTTCCTGTACTGTACTGTTCTATGTTCTAACAATCCATTACCTTCAAGGTCACCATTACTGTTGCTAGATTTTTATTCCAGAGTTAATTAATTAACCCAAATTTAATAGGGTGGGATTTGAACTCGTGTATCCAAATCATTATTCTACGAGTCAGTAATGTGACTGCTATCTTCTTGTACCTCTACCCATAATGCTACCAAAAACCTATGGAGGAAGAATTACCTCGAGTTGCAAATTAACATGTTTGTGGATGATAAGTGCTGCCCTATCATTAGCCCAGGGAAAACTCCAGCTTGCCCTTTTCTTCCCTCACCCTGGATGCTGGATTTGTACATTAAGTTAACGTTAAACTCATAGCAGGATATTTACATTAGTAATTTGCATTCCAAGCCCCTTTTCAATGATGTGATAATTGACAATGCAATGCACTAAACCTCTCTTGCCCAGAAATGCCCATATTTGGGCTACTCCGGTCCCAGTTTGCAGCGCAGGAAATGGGGAATCATTTCTGGATGGAAATCCACTGCCTTTCATAATGGGAATTACAAATGACAACCATTGGGCAGTTCCTGAAATGGTTGCTAGGTCTTTTCCATCACCCAGTGAGAGGTTCAGTTCAATGCAAGACTGGATGGGTCTGAGACAGCCAATTCCAGCTGTAATCAGGCAAAACAGGACCATTTGTGACCAGTTCAGTTTTAGGGATTTACTGACTAGAATGTGGAGGTTGGAGGGACACTGCCTGTCCTCTTGATCACATGTTTATGAAATGGGGGCCATTCAGTCCTCCATTTTCTCCTCTCTCCTCCTGCTGGCCCTCAAACTTCATCCTCTCCTGATCTCATATGCCTCCTCAGCATATTCCTCCTCCCATATTCTAATCCCTTTCTTCCTTCCCTTGGTTCCAAATCTGCACCCTTCTGCTTCCAATGATTATCCCTGGATTCCAACCTGCCCCCTCCCCTGGGCCTCTGATTTCCTTCCAAATGCTCAATTTCCCTCCTGATTAATCTCCCATCCCCCTGTTTCTGTGTCTCTTCCCCTTAATGCCATCTCCCATGGCTTCAAGACCCCAGAGGTACTCAATCTACCTAATACTCCTACCACTGTCTAAAATGCAATGAGCTAATTCAATGCCAGAGAAGAATGTAATCTGGAGCCCTCTCAATCTCCAAAGGCAAATGGGGCAGATGCCAGAAATCTGAAGTATATACAGAAATTTATGCAAACACTCACCAGATTGGATAGCATCTGTGGAGAAAGAAATAGGGTTACCATTTCAGTTTGAAAACATTCATCAGAATCTTTCACAGAAGGTCAATGAGCTGAAACATCAACTCTGTTTCTTTCTCTACAGGTGCTGCCTGACCTGCTGAGTTTTTATTTTAGCCTTCTCAATCTGTGTGGATCAGTTCCTCACAGGGCAGCACGTTTAATAACAGAGTCATTGAGCCAACTAAAAGAAATTCTGTTCTGCTGTGGTCCTAACTTTTTGTGAATCATTTTGTGTGTCAAGGACATAGTTTGTGAGATCAGTACAAAGCTCCACAAATAATATGCATTAGAAAAATACCAGGAATCTGTCAATTATGGATTATAAATTAGTTTTAGAGTTCAAGTCATGTCTATAATCCAGTCAAATGTAATTCTCATTGTTTATTGCACAGTGTGAATTTCTTAATTGCTGCCTCACAACACATTCGTAAGTGTATGGCCAACCCTGTACAAACCCGACGGATTGATCTATCTTAGAGTCAAAGGTTTATCTTGCAGTCAAGGAATTCAATCTGTCAAGCTACATTGTAAAAGTTTCTTTAAAATTCACTTTGTTCTCTCCAATGCATGTGATATAAACATGTCGATTCTCTTTATAAAAAGTAAGTGTGGCTGAGACTTGGTACAGAGAGAAAACTGTCCAGCATCTTGACAGACAGAACAAATTTGATGGCCTAGAAATTGCTCCAGGTCATTTTTCTGCTATTAAAACAGGACTGTAGATAGCCTTCAATGAAGTTTCATAAAGAGGGAGAATTTCAATTGTTGGGGAGTTGGCAGGGGTGGGAGGATTTGGGCTAGGACTCGAGACAGGGTTGGTGGGGCAGGGTGCAAAAGTATGATTGGTTGGGGGAGGGAAGAGGGGTCAAGATCAATGCTTGAGTCACAGGACATGGGAGTTGGGGGGGGGGGGGGAGGGATCAAAGCCGGTGCTCACATCATGGTCAGTTGGGGTGGGGAAGAGGCATCGGGGTTAGGGTTGAAATAAATGACAGTGGTGTAGGGGAGGGGACTACAAGGGGATCAAGGTCTCCATTGGAAGCCCAGATGTATCACGGGGTCTGAAGTTCAGAGGCTGAAGAGCCACAGGGTAGGGGGCTGGGATCGATATGGGGTGGGGAGCAGATTTATTGATGCTGTGTGGGAATGATGTTGGGCAGAAAGACTCCAGATGAGTATGGGACTTGGCTCATGGTGGGTTGTCCAATCTACTGAAGTGTTACATACAAGATACAGAACATGAAATTATTGAAACAGCAAACAGAAAGATGATTTAGCCCACTGTGCATGCTTGGCTTTTCGAAGGACCTATCCAATTATTCCCATTTCAATATCATTCCAATATCATTAGCTAAGCCATGCTGTTTCCAATTGCTCTCATGTGAATCGAGAAAAGAAGTAATTTTCTAACTTAAAAATAATATTGAAGTGCAATGATCCTTTAAGAAACATTAACTCACTGGAAGTGGGTGTCACCAGGAAGGCCACTGTTTCTTATCTGCACCCAGCTGGCCCTGATTGGTGGGCTATTTTCAGAGGCTGTTAAGACTTATTGGACCGGGAGATACACACAGGCAAACCAAGTAAGGACACACAAGAGACTGCAAATGCCGGAATGTGGAAAGAGGGGAGATCGCCGGTATAAAAAGGTGGAGGGAAGGAGTGGAGCTTGAGCTGGCAGGTGATAGGTGGATCCAGGTGAGGGGGTGGGGGGGGGCGCGATGATAGGCAGTTGAGGGAGGGAGGAGAGTGGGAATGGTGTCAGAAGCTGGGAGGTGATAGGTGGAAGTGACAAAGGGATGAAGATGATGGAATCTGCTAGGAGAGGAAAGTAGAGTGTGGAATAAAGGGAGGGAGGTGGGGAGACGGGCAGATGGAGAGCAGCCCATATGCCGCCCGAGCAGTCTCCAACCTGGCGGCATGAACGTTGAATCCTCAAACTTCCGATGACCGCTGCCCCTCTGTTCCTTTTCTTTTTTTTGCTTTTCTCTGTCCTGACTGGCCCCCATCACCCTCTCTCTTTCTTCTCCCCCACCCTCTCCATCTGCCTACCATCCACACTCCCCTCCCACTGGTTCCCCTCCCCACCTCCCTCCCTTTATTCCACCCCTTCCCTTCACCTTTTTATACTGGTATCTCCCCTCTTTCTTTCAGTCCAGATGAAGGGTCTCGACCTGAAATGTCGACTGTCCACTTCCCTCCATCGACATTTGATGTCTTCTTTCTTCATGACAATCCAGAAGCTTCACTGCCACCATTACTGATACTATTAAACTTTACTTATACAGCACGGTAACAGGCCCTTCCGGCCCAACAACTCCGCGCCGCCCATTTAAACCCATGTTAACCTACCTGTACGTTTTTGGAACATGGGAGGAAACTGGAGCACCCAGAGGAAACCTACACAGACACGGGGAGAACGTACAAACTCTTTACAGACAGCAGCTGGAATTGAACCCCATTCGCTGGCGCTGTAATAGCGCCACACTAACTGTTATGCTATCGTGCTGCCCCTATTGTTACAGAGTTATTTAATTAAATTAATTTAAGTTCCCTAAGGGCCATGTGGGATTTGATCGATTGCCCACACCATTAACTTAATCACGATGCTATCATTCATATTCATAACTGTGTACCTGGAACAGGCCAGGATAACTTTGACTTTAATCTATGAAATCAGTTAGGTGCTGGAGAGAGGAACCCACAATGACCTGACCATTCCAGATACTGCTACAATATGCATAGAAGGGTGAACAGCATCCAATTATTTGTCATACTGGATTGAAAGTCTGGGGTATAGAGGGAGAAGATGATTGGTAACTTAAGAGAAAGCATACTTCATTAAAGAGGATAGTTGAGTCATGGAGTCATAGAGACATACAGCACAGAAACAGACCCTTCAGCCCAACTGGTCCATGCCGACCAAGATTCCCATCTAAGCTAGTTCCATTTGCCTGTGTTTGGCCCTTATCCCTCTAAACCTTTCCTATCCGTGTACCTGTCCAAGTACCTTTTAAATGTTGTTAATGTACCTGCCTCAACCACTTCCTCTGGCAGGTCAATCCATATACTGACTGCCCACTGGGTGAAAAATTTGCCCCTCAGGTTCATATTAAATCTCTCCCCCCTCACCTTAAACCTATGCCCTCTAGTTCTTGATAAGACAAGATATCTTTATTTATCAGTCACATGAATGTCGAAACACATAGTGAAATACATCTTTTTGCGTCGAGTGTTCTGGGGGCAGCCCGCAAGTGTTGCCATGATTCCGGCGCCAAATAGCATACCCACAACTTCCTAACCTGTACGTCTTTGGAATGTGGGAGGAAACCGGAGCACTCAGAGGAAACCCACGCAGACATGGGGAGAACGTACAAACTCCTTACAGACAGTGGCCGGATTTGAACCCGGGTCGCCGGCGCTGTAAAGCATTACACTAACAGCTACACTACCATGCCTGCCATTCCCCAACCCTGGGAAAAAGACTGTGCGCTTTGACCCTATCTATGCCTCTCATGATTTTATATACCTCTGTAAGATTCTCCTACACTCCAATGAAAACAGTCCCAACCTGCTCAATCTCTCTCCATAACTCAGTTCCTCGAGTCCCGGCAACATCTTCATAAATCTCCTCTGCACTCTTTCCAGCTTGATGATATCTTTTCTATGGCAGGGTGACCAAAACTGAACACAATATTCCACATGCAGCCTCACCAACGTCTTGTACAACTGCAACATAACATCCCAGAGGTATATTAAAATCTGATTTGGCGATCCCCTCCAACTTATCTGGATGCATCATGGCTTGGTATGGCAACTGCCCTGATTGAGACTGCAAGAAACTGCAGAGAGTTGTGGACACAGCTCAGCACATCACGGAAACCAGCCTCCCCTCCATGGACTCTTGTCTACACTTCTCGCTGCCTCGGTAAAGCAGCCAGCATAATCAAAGACCCCACCCATCTCAGACATTCTCTCCTCCCTCCTATTAGGCAGAAGATACAAAACCCTGAAAGCATGTACCACCAGGCTCAAGGCTGTTATAAGACTATTGAATGGTCACCTAGTACGATAAGATGGACCCTTGACCTCACAATCTACCTCATTATGGCTTGCACCTTATTGTCTGTCTGCCCTGCACTTTTTCTGTAACTGTAACACTTTATTCTGCATTGTTATTGCTTTTCCTTGTACTGCCTCAGTGCAATGTTGTAATGAAATGATCTGTATGGATGGCATGTTAAACAAAGTTTTTCACTGTACATGTGACAATAATAAACCAATTTACCAAGTCGGTGGCACAGGAATCCTATATGTTGCTGTAGTGTTACGGATAAAAGGACCCTCACCGTCTGGGACATGCCCTCTTCTCATTACTACCATCGGGGAGGAGGTACAGGAGCCTGAAGACCCACACTCAATGATTCAGAAACAGCTTCTTCCCCTCCACCGTCAGATTTCTGAATGGTCCATGAATCCATGAACACTATCTCATTATCCCTTTTTCTTGCACTATTTATTTATTTTTGTAACTTATAGTAAAATAACAAATTTCACATCATATAAGTCAGTGACAATAAATCTGATTCTGATTCATCTTGCCCAGCTGTACTAAGGCACTCCAGAATGAATTCAAGTGTAGGGATCATGAATGGGGCACCAGCATTGATGCATAACATTAATGTCTGAATTTCTGGGAGTGCAGTGGACCACCATCTACTGAATGTGGTTGGCAAGCCTCCTTGCTATGCAGTGAAAGCCTTTTCAGAAAGCTTGTTAAATTCCAAAAGAAAGTGCACCCATTTTGCTAAATCTGCTAAGATCTAATGATGGATTTTATTGTTTACAGTCATCAGACCATTGGAGATAGGAGCAGAATTAGGCCATTTGGCCCATTGAGCCTGCTCCACCATTCAATCATGGCTGATTTTTTTATTTCAACCCCATTTTCCTGCCTTCTCCCCATAATCCTTAACTCCCTTTGCCAGTCAAGAACCTGTCAATCCCTGCCTCGAAGGCACCCAATGACTTGGCCTCCATATGGCACAGAAACAGGCTCTTGGGCCCACCAAGTCCATGCATCTATTTACATGAATTCCACTCTATTCTCCCAACATTCTAATCAACTTTCCCCAGATTCTCCCACTCACCAGGGACAATTTACAGTGTCCAATAAACCCACCAACCTGCACCTCTTTGGGATATGGGAGGAAACAGTGTATCCAAAAGAAACCCACGTGGTCACCAGGCGAATGTGCAAACTCCACACAAACAGTGCCCAAGGTCAGGATCAAATCTGGGTCGCTGGAGCTGTGTGGAGAGCATCTTTACTATCGTACTACTTCTGCCCCACTGTGCCGTTATGTGCACATATTGTCCATTGGCAACGTATCACAAAATAACTCATCTTGCTTGGCACATGCTTGCTGTCTATTTACAATTCCCTCTCATCTGAATATCCTTTGCCCTCTTGCATTTAAACACCATGTTCCAAGAGCAATTAAAATCTTCATCAAGGCAGCAAAGATACAGAAAGGCTATGAAACTGCACCCATGCTGGAAGTGAGAAACAATGTACGTCAGACACTGAGAGGTTTATGCAGGGAATATTAATACCATGGTAAAGCAGGTGTTACACAGAGTACTGTTTAACTACTTTTAGTACCACTTAAAAATCTGCCAATACAATTTTTGGGTACCCAGATTGCTGAGACTGCAGTGGAAAACTTTCTTCCTTGTGGAGCCTTTTGATCAGTTTCAATATCATTTCCTCTGACAACATATGCCGTTCCTCTACATGCAACTTGGCCTTCATTTTGCATCATTGCCAACAGCAACATTAGATCTATTATTGTTATTGGCACAAATTAGCATCCGAATAATATATGCTAACAATCATTTGAATAATTATAGCTGATTAAACCTCGCCACTCACTGCCAGCAGGAAGTTTAGATACGGTTTATTAGAAACTGCACTTGTCATTGTTGTAATTAACTCAAAAGCTGGAAATGAAACTTGCCCAGAAGAGTGCAGAGGTCTGCATCACTTTTCAGATTTTATGTATGTGTGTGGTGAAAGGTCATAACCCAAGACAACTGGAGCCAAAGAGCCATTGTATCTGACCATCTGCTCTGCTGCTGGCCTTGGGTTATGTTAAATGCACTTCACAGTGCAGAAGAACAAATATTGATACTGAGCCAGGGCAATTGACAAAAAGTTGGGTCAAAGAGGTCAGCTTTCAGGTATGTCTAAGGAGGAAAGAGAATTAGAAAGTTAGGTGCCATTTATACTGAGCCAACCACATAATTTTGGTACCTTCATCATACTGAAGTGACTTTAGTGTTAGTTGAACTCTTGTTCTCTCAATCTACCTCTTAATGGCCCTTGCATCTTATTTGTTTACCTACACTGCACTTTCTCTATAACTGTAACACTGTATTCTGAATTCTGTTCTTTATCCTTTCGTACTACCTCAGTGTACCTATGTTTGGAATGATCTCTCTGGATGGCATACAAACAAAGCTTTTCACTATATCACAGTATAAGTGACAATAATAAACCAATTACCAAAACCTATAATAAGAAATGATTCTGCAAGTAAACTATAGACACAGTTTAAACAATATTAAATCAATGAATGATGATATAAATCTTACAGCACAGAGTAGAAGTAATTAAATTAAACTATTTCAAAAAGAAATTACTTACTGAACATTATTGAATTAGCACCTTCAAAAGATTTGTAAGGAACAACATCCATCTCTTTAGGGGAAGATTCTTTCATACAGTATCACTTCAACATTGGGCAATTTGGAATCTTATTATGTAGTTTGCTTTATAATTCAAGCATGTCACAGGATTAGGAGGGAACTGATCAACCTGCTCCTGTCAGATAGAATTGGAAGTAAAGTTGAGTGTATTCAAAGACTCAAACCTTAGATATAAATGTAAACTTCTTGCAGAAGTAAAAAGACATCCCATGGTTACAACTGAGCATCACCACAAAGGAACACTCTGGTTAAAGGAGGATTAGCAAGTGTTAAAAGCCTGCATTGTTGGAACAAGCAAAGCAGCCATGTTGAAATGGCATTTAACTTGATCTCTTTAATTGGGTTGGTGAATATTGATGTGTGCTTTGTGTCAAATAGTTTTAAGTGCCTCCTACTTAAGTCAGTTTCTGTTCCAAAAGTTAGCCGCGGTGCAATGTTCCACTTTAATTTGAGTGATCTTAAACTATGGTTTGGTAACTTGTTCTCTTCTTAAAGCACATACCAGCTGGTCAGTCAACTGGGACTTGCATCAAGAGGATGTTATTTATGTTTTAAAAAAAAATTCATACAGCATGGTAATAGGCCCTTCTGGCCCAATGAGACCATGTCACCCAATTACAACCATGTTAACCTACTAACCCATACATCTTTGGAATGTGGGAGGAAACTGGAGCACCCGGAGGAAACCCACATAGTCACGGAGAGAACGTACAAACTCCTTCCAGACAGCAGTGGGAATTGAAGTGGGCTTTGATTGGACGTGATTAAAGATTGATCATTTGGGATATCTTACGATGTTGAAGGCACTATGTAAATGCACTTTTCAATGATTTATAACAGGGACTCAGGTAACCGATGGCACCATTGAATCCATCCTGCAATATACAACAAAAAAATTATCTATCTAATCTCAGCTCCCATCCCTTGGTGACCTTTACCATCCTGTTGGGATGATGAGAAAGAACAAGGCCTCTGAACAAGACAGTATTCCGGCAAAGAACTTGAATGCCAGAGGAGAGGCCACAACCTCTTGATTATGGAAATCAAAAAATACTGCTAACACTGGAAATCTGAAACAAACCCAGAAAATGCTGGGAACACTCAGCAGGCCTAGCAGCACCTGTGGAGGGAAAGACAGAATTGGAATTGGAATTGATTTACTATTGTCACATGTACTGAGGTACAGGGAAAAACTTGTCTTGCAGACCGTTCATACAGATCAATTCATTACAACAGTGCATTGAAGTAGTACAAGGTAAAACAATACAGAGTGCAGAATAAAGTGTAACAGCTACAGAGAAAGTGCAATGCAGGTAGACAATAAGGTGCAAGGTCACAACAAGGTTGTTTGTGAAGTCAAGAGTCCATCTCATCGTACTCGGGAACCGTTCGATAGTCTTATGATAGTGGGATAGAAGTGTCCTTGAGCCTGGTGGTACCTGCTTTAAGGTTGAGGTACATCGTTTCAGGTTGAAGACGCCTTTGTCAGAACCTCGTGGCTACAATGTGAGACTATGAAGAAATTCCTGTTGATCCAGGGAATGCTGAAATAGTGAGCACGTTCGTGGGAATAGGTCTCACTGTGGGAACTACCATGGCATCTCACTCCTCTCCATCAAACTCTCCTGGACAGTATCCTTCCCTTTTCTGGGGAAATCCTGCTGGAGTCACACTGTGGCTTTAGACCAGCAAGGGAAACTACTGACCATATCTTTGTAGAGTGGTTTATGGCTTTCATCAATCCCTCTATGGTCTTTGAGTCACGGAAACAGGCCCTCTGCCCACCGAGTCGTGCCGACCATCAACCACCCATTTATAATTTATTTCCATCAACTCTCCCCCAGGACCCTGTTGGCTGCCTAGTCCTGTGATAACGGCTGATTGAATTCTGATGCCTGCAGAAGTTTGTTAACATTGTGACCCTCCTGCATAGCCATATGACTGCCACAGTCCAAGGCAGTGGTTCAGACATGGAGCCTTTTGCCATTACCAAGAGCCAATCATTGCCCAACCTTCTTTCTTACCATTTTCCTTGCACCCTATTTCTCATTGACCACCTTCCAACGCCAATTACCACCAAACTGATACAAAAACTTTACAATCTTGCCCATCTACACCTCAAGTTCAAAACCAACAGGACATCAATCACTGAACTTGTGTACGCTGATGACTGTAAATTATAGCTCACACAGAAGAAACCACGCAGACCACTTTTTCAAATGTCTTGGACTTGTTATCAATATTGAGAGAGTAAAGGTGTGACATCAACTAGCCCTTGACAGTCCACACCGCCACCATGTATGAACCATCTCCTGGATAAGCCACACCCACACCTTGTATCAATCATCTCCCAGACAGCCGACACTCTCACCATGAATCATTCAGGCCAGGACAGCCCACATCCCTATTAACCATCCTCTGGACAGCCCCAAAGCACCAGGAAGCAATACTGGGAACAATATCCAGCACAGGACTGGTTTGCAGGTTCTGCCTACAAGAACCAATACATCACATTTTCAACAATCACAACTCTCAGATACTGTACAATGCCACAGTTAAACCAAGCCACTTTAATGGCTGTAAAACCTGGGTGCCTTGGAACATCACCATCAACACCATCTTCTACAAATCCTCAGAAACAATTGGGAAGACCAACACACAATTGCCAGAGTTCTGTCCGTAGGTAATGTCGGGCCCATGGATATTAAACACCAACTTCACTGGGCAGGTCATTGTGTCCATAGGTTGAATGAATTCTTCCCAAAACAATATAGATAGGGGTATTGTCAAGAATAGTTGTTTCTTATTACTCTATGTACGTTAGTTCACTGTGCTGAGTCAATATTCCTCATTGTAAGGCGATTAATTGGTTAACTCATTTTGAACTCATTGAAAACAACTCTAACTTGAATCGTCCCATTTATCCACCACCCCTCTCTCACCGTCCTGCACTGCCTCTCTCTTTGGCAAGGCCTCAATTTTCAAATTCTTGTCACATATTGATTTCTCTCCAGGGCCTGGTCACCCTCTCCCCACAGCACCATCTCTGTAGCCTGCCAAGCTATCTATACTTGGCCAATTCTGGACTCTCGTACATCTCCGATTTCATTGTCCCCGCATTGCCCTAGGTCACCCAGGTATTAAACTCTGGAATTCTCACCTCAAATCCCTCCCAACCTGCTCATTAAGACTCCACCTTAATCCTTTGACCAAGCTTTTGTCGTTCCATGCTAACATCTCTCTATATACCTCAGGATCAGATTGTTTTTACAATGCAAGATGCATGATATAATTGGAAATATATTAGCCTTTACTGTCCATTTTCAATCTGAATGCCTAAAGTCAGGCATAACACAACCGTGTTGAATGCTGTCATTTTTACTCATAAAGACTTGCGTTATTTCAGAAATTAAATATAAATTGTCATTTCATGTTTCCAGCATTTTGTTTTTATTTCAGATCTCCAGCATCTGCAGTTCTGTTCATTTTTTAATAAAATGTCATTCACTAATTCATGTGTTTTCCACTAAATTCATGCTGATTAAACACCTCATCAAATATGGTTTCCCCTCAGGCAATTAGCAAGCCCTGCAGACTTTTAAAAAGCTCGGCCTGTATGGAATCCAGTCGAGTGTGGAGAATGTACTCGGACACAATGTCACCAGGTAGAAGGCAGTATCCCTTTATGTGCTCGGAAACTTCACCCTTTAAATTGAATGTGATATATATTTCATAATTAGTAATGATGGATTTGTCTCATTAATATCCTCAATGTAACATCATCAGTGTACCAATAAAAGACTTATGAAATGCATTTTGGCCAGGGTTAGATCTCCTCTTCATTGTTTATTAGTTATAATCTTCTGTGACATTGTAATCCAACAGCAGTGCTATACATTGGCACGGTTGCAATCTCTTTCCATCTGTGTGTTAATGCATGATGGCACATTAGCCCACGATGTCAATTTCCTCTCTCACCTGTATCACTGGGCTTAGCAGTATTGCTGAACATCGAATTCGTAAGGACGTCCTATTTACAAATATTTGATTTATGGGAAAGTTTAGCTGTAACACCATTGACTCCATGGGGTCCGTATCTTTAATTTACGTATCTATTTTTTTGCTATAACGAGTGGCATGCCACTCTCTTACCATAGGAATATATTGTACCAAAATAAATGTAATGCATTTTGCCCATTTTATCAATTTACTAAATATCGTAATACCGAACCCATTTCCAGGAAACTTTTTGTAAAGTGAAGAATTATGTCTTCTCATTGGGCACGACTGCAATGGAAGTGATTTTACAGTGCTACATTTCCAGATGAGCATACAGCCAGAAATAAGACCATAAGATATAGGAGCCGAATTAGGCCATTCAGCCCATCAAGTCAGCTCCGCCATTCAATTGTGACTATTTTTCTCAACCTCATTCTCCCGCCTTCTCCCCATAACCCTTAACCCCCTTACCAATCAAGAACCTATCGATTTTTGCTTTAAATACACTCAATATCTTGGCCTCCACAGCCCTTTGTGGCAACAAATTCCACAGATTCACCACTGTCTGACTGAAGAAATTCCTCCTCATCTCAAATGGACGTGAGGAAGAGGAGCCAGAGTAGTCCATTTGGCCCCTTATGCCTGCTCTGCCATTCAATAAAATTGTAGCTGATCCTTTATCTCAGTGCCATGACCTATCGGTCGCCCTTATCCTTTGTCCTTAAGGGGACACTGCTCTGATAGACACAGCAAAGTTTTAAAACAAATCAAAGACACCACAGAAAAGAGTTTTACATTATCTGTGAGATTTCAAGTGACGTGGAATATGGACTTCACAGACCTCCTCTACTCCTTTGCAAAGTGATCACTTAACCTATTAAAGCATATGAATACATGCATGAAAGGGGCTCATAGAAATTAGCTAGAACAATACAGGGCTATTCTGAAATGAATAACAACGTTTTCACGTTATTGGACTGCAACAACGAGAAACCTTACCTTATATATTTATCTGCAGGTTCGGCAAGTAACCAATCCATCAAATATGTGTGGCTATAAACTGAGATATAATGACTCCATGAAGGTAGGTAGGCAGTCTTATGTCTATAGTTAGCTGTCACAGTACCGCTCTACTTTCCTGACCATGAACCCCACTTCACCAATCTCCAAGCCACTGTCCAGGCCTGATCTCCAGACTTGACCCTAGTCCCAGCTCCTGGCCTGACCTCGTCTCCAAGCCCCAGGCCCACCCTGAGCAGTAGATCTTTACTTGTCGGTCGGTGACCTGACCTGAATCAATCCTCCATAATGGTTGCGCATGAGTGGAGAAGGCCTGCTCTCTAATACACAATGTCCCGCGATTCATGTGCTGTGTCCATGACTTCGCACAGTGCCCATTCAACACATCTTTCTGGTGCCATACAATTTCCATGTCCTAATGCTGACTGTGAAGTGGCAAGAAACATACAGCTTGACAGCCCACCAGTGACTGGATCTTGCTTTGAACATGCTGATACCAGTGTAATGACTGAACGGCCTCCTCTATGCTCCATCATTCAATAATTTTCAACAAAAATGAAACTAGAATATGCAGATACTCACAAGAAATGCAGAGAAATAACAATTGAAAATAGCTCCAAGAAGACACATCAAATGTACCATTAAGCCCGCATGACTATTCGCAAAAGAAAATGCTGCAGAAGCTGGAAATCTGAAATAAAATCAGAGTCTGCTGAAAATGTTCAGCAGGTCAGGCAGCATCTGTGGAGGGAGAAACAAGGTAAGGAGTCTAGTTGCCTAAAATTACTTGTTTTCCTCATCTTTCAAAGTCTTTACTCACCATACCTTCATTTTCTTAATCCAGTGATGATGCAGTACTGTGGGGATACAGTCTTGGCAGCGGCTTTAGTTTAATTAGTTGCTAATGAATAAACAGTGAAACACATGGGAGTGTAATAAAAACAAGTTTAAACGTGAATGAACATGAAATCAGGAGATCAAGTAAATTGACATCGCAAGTAAATCTGTCCAGATGAAGAGTCTCGACCTGAAATGTCAACCGTCGATTTCCCTCTATGGATGCTGCCTGGCTCACCGAGTTCCTCCAGCTTTTTGTGTGTTGTGTAGCAAGCAAACCAGCATGTCAAAGAATCAATTTAGAGCCCAGATTAGAATCATTAGGTCCATATAGCCAAAACTTCCCAGCTCTTGGAGGGTGGCCCTGCAGGTAATAGCAATTTCCAGAAAATGCTAGGAGTTCTATATTCACCACCCCTGCACACACCGAGCTCCAGAACCCCAACATTCCACAGGTGAATTCTTTTCCCCTGAACTCCCCTCAAACCCCTCCACCACGTTTCCTGGTTGCTGACCTCTCTGCCGGGGGGAATTAAATCCTTTTTTATCATCCTGTCTCGACCTCACATAACGTTAAACCTCCCAACCTCTACGGTCCCAGCAGAAAACTGGGAATATTAATGGGGATACAGAAGATAAAAGTTTGCATAAAAGATCTTAGTGGATAAAAAGCACCTACCTCATGACATGAGGCCATTCAGCCCTTTGAATCTGTGCTAGATCTCAGTACATTCCATTCCCCTACTTACGATGCTGTGCTGATGCCTAAATGTCCTCTTCCTGTGTTTCATCCATATCCCTCCATTCCCTTCATAGTCATGTGTCTATCTAAAAGCCTTTTAAACTCCACCAAACTGCCTGCTTCCACTACTACCCTTGTAACCCGTTCCAGGCAACTACCATGCTCTGCATAAAAATCTTGCCTCTCAAATCACCTTTCAGCTTCCCCCCTAACCTTAAAAGCATGTCCTCTGGTTTTTGATATCTCCATCCTGGGGAAAAGATTCTGACCGTCTACCGTATCTATGTCTCTCATAATTTTAAAAACCTCTATCAGGTCTCCCCTCAGCCCCCAATGCTCAAGGGAGAACAACACAAGTTTGCTCAAGCTTTCCTGAAAGCTCATACCCTCTAATCTGGGCAGCATCCTGGTAAACCTCTTCTGCACAATCTCCAGTCTCCACATCCTTCCTAAAATGGGGAGACCAGAACTGCACACAAGTGTGGTCTGACTAATGTTTTATATAGCTGCAGCATGACTTCCTTACTCTTATACTCAACAGCCCTACCAATGAACGCAAGCATTCCATATGCCTTCTTTGCCACCTTATCCACTTGCATAGCCACTTTCAGTGAACTTCCCTGTAACTTACTCAGATCTCCTTTAACTCCAGCCTGATTCTCCTGCAACCTAGGGTAAATTTATAGTAGCCAATTTTAGCCAATTCTTTGGGACATCAGAGGAAGCTATAGCCTCACTACTGTGCCTCCCTAAGTTGACATTGTGAATAGAAGAATACTAAATCCTTCCTTGGCATTACCATTTATTTAATAATATTTTTATACATGGTGAATTGCTTCAAAGAACAACAGTGATCAAACTCAACAGAATAAAGAGATTTGATAAATACAATGTGTACCTTGTAACACAGAAGAGAAAAGACACATTCTCCATCCTCTGTATTCGAGTATTGGGCTTATTAGAAAAGGAAAGCTTTCTGCGGGCTTTTGAGTCAATTAATAGTGCCAACAGAAAGGCTCTAATGAAATTCTGAATTGATGAGCTTGTTATAAAATATAGAAAAAAATACCATGTGCATTTTGTGCCTGGACATACCTCTGTTTGTTTCATTTGTTAAATATTTTGTAAGTTGTGTACATTTGAATAGCTTGTTAGAGCACAACAATTATTTGATATTTATTATATTTGATATTTATAACGATTATTATAGCTAATTTAAGGTTCATTTAAGACATAATATTCCCCAATAAATTCTGTCTGCATTCAGTTCCTTTACGTTGAAACTGGATGATTTCAGTTCAAGTCACCATTTTTACTGAGCTCAGTCACGTAAACCAAGCTTATCTCAGGTTCAATTGCTGGACCACGTGAGCTGATACATTTGCTCTTTTGGTGCAGTTAAACAGCGGAAGTTCTGCCTCCTCCTCTTACCTCAGCTTTCTCTACTGGATGTCTGAACATGTGCTCCATCCAACGAGCATTTGATTGGCCATCTCTGTTGCACCCCCCCCACCCCCCTCCATGGGCTGAATAGCCAGTTCAAGCTGTCATTTGGATAATAGCCACTTTGGATAAGTGACCAGTGGAGGGAGACTGGACCACAGTGTCACATGGGGCAAGGTGATGCAAGGTGATGACTAACTAAAAGCACTGAGAAAAAAGTAATATGCTCAGGGGAAGAAATATGAGGAACATAGTAAACTATTTTAAAACTTTACAATGAGAGTAACTTAAAGGGAAACAACAGATGCAAGTACTTCACAAAGTAATTTTTCTAATGGTGGGGAAATGGCCGCGAGAGGTGAACTGGTCACCACACTGAAGGAGGAATGGCTTGCAAAGTACTCCCTTCATGGTCTTTAGGTGTGATGGTACACTCAGAGAAATTCTGTCACCTCAGAGGGTTAGGAAGTTGCAGACAATGTGGTCTGTATCGCTCCAGGACAGAACTATAGTTAGGAAGAAAGAAACAAATCTTGGGGCTCAATGGGGCCGTGTCAGCTGGACATACAAAGTACACAAGAAAATACGAGGAGGGGGCCACTCGGCCCCTCAAGTCTGCCTTGCTATTCAGTAAGGTCATGGCTGATCTGCCCCAGGCCTCAATTCCTCTTCTGCACCAGTTGGTAGAGTATTGGAGGGAGCTTGACTGAAACATTAACATTGGGATGGACTATTTGACTGGCATGGCTTGTACCGTAGCTTCTGAAACAGTGGGAGAAATTCATATTTACTTGTTATTACAAAATACGTAAGAGTATTGGGTGGGTGTACGCAACTTCTAACATTCAACTCTATGGAATTACTACCAAGGATTTAGTGACATCACCACATCATACATTCTATATTCTGTTATTGTTTTTCCCTTCTACTACCTCAATGTACTTAGGTTTTAAAATGATCTGTACAAATGGCATGCAAGACAAAGTTTTTCACTGTGACAATAATAAACTAATTAGCAATCAGCCAATGAATTGGAAGCAGAACATTACACACATTAAACACTCTATTGTACAGCAAACTAAGTTAAATTACTCGGAAAACAGCGTCTAACAAAGTGGAGGAAAGAGTACCTACAGCAACTTCTGCTGATCAGAGCAGGATAATTTCTTTAGGAAAATGCAGAGAAAGGACTATTCTTTCTGGGCATAAAATATATTTTAAGTCACTTACAACACTGTGATCGTCAAACCTGATTGGCTGTGGAATGATCCAATCATCTCCATGCTGGTTGCCCATAGCACTGGCACTGTACAGGACTATACAGCAAAGTAACTTGGACGATTTATTACATCATTCCAGGAAGAAAGAAAAGTCACCTGCACCACATGTACAAAATAATTTTTTAAATCTTTATTTAATGAAAGAAATTTTTCAGTGTGTCAAATATGAAATTGAATATACAAAAACTTTACATTGGTTCTGCAAACAAAGAAAAAAAATAAAATCCTTAACTAGGAAATCCTAGCTGCACTTCTCTGCATGAAATTGATAATGGATGGAGGGGAAACAAGCTTATGGTAGCTGATGGTCGCACAGCACACTGTGCCAGAATCACTCGTTACACAGGAGTTTAGAATAAAAATCTACACAATGTTCTTCTGAAGAACCCAACTAGTCTGCAACCCAACCTCTCTTTAAAAACCATGAAATGCAACAAACTAGTTACTGAATCGAATCTTGGGAGCCCTTGCCCACCCACCCAAAAAACTGATAGCTCACGCCCACAGTCAAACGTCACTAAACCCTTCACAAGAGGGTCAATGAAGAATTTACTTGATGTCAACAGATCACACAGTTTTTACTCTCGTACAGAGTTGCCGATGATCCCTACATTCTTTGGCTTATTACACCAACCCAATGTAATAGTACTACATTCCAGAAATATTCCCCCCCAGCCCCCTTTACCAGCCCCCCTCTTATTCCAGCCCAACCCAATATTTTTACATTTAAAATAAGAAAAAAAACCTAAGAATATTGTTCCCTTGTAAAAAGCATGAAGTTTCAGTTTTGAAATCTGGTTACTGGTTCTGGCATAAAGTTTCTAAGGTGACAAAAAATTTTACAACATTCCAGGGTCTTTAGTCCAAGATCTGTCACATTAAGTAAATCGTCTACCCACACCGGCGTCAAATGAAATCGTTCAGCTCCGCTTCGAGCGCTGCTGCCATCTCATCAGCTTCCGAACTGCTGTCGTCCTCATTGCTGGAGAGCTTGCTGGAATCGCTGGCAGCTCCATCTTCCTCTAACTTACGCTTGCAGCCCCTTCAACAACAGAAAACAGGCCGTATTACAAAGAGGGTCAAAATAAAAGCACACCTGACTCTCGCAGGGTTATCTACAGGTTCTTGAAACAGGGGAGAGAAAAGGGGGAGGGAAAGAAGAGAGAGAAACAGGAAAATGAGAGAAGGATGCAATTACAGAAAGGAAAGGGAAGAGAGGGCAGGAGTGGAGAAAGGGAGTGGGAAGGTAAGGGAGCAGGGAGGTGGGTATGAGGAGGGGGGAGAGGTGGGAAAGAGGAGGGGGAGAAGGCAGGAGGGGAGAGGGAGGGAAGGGTGGAGGGGGCAGAGGGCTGGTAGAGGGGGAGGGGATAGAGGGGAGAGGGGTGGGAATGTGGTGAAAAGGGGGAGAGGAGGGAGGGGAAGAGGGGAGGGGGAAGGGAGGGGAGAAGAGAGGGGAGAAGAGAGGGGAGGGGGAAGAGAGAGGGAAGGGGGAAGTGGGCAAAGAGACAGGGAGGGGAGGAGAGACAGGGGGGGAGAGACGGAGTGGGGGAGAGACAGAGGTGGAGGAGCGACAGAGAGGCGGGGAGAGACAGGGAGGAAGGAGAGACAGAGGTGGGGTAGAGAGTGAGAAGGAAGAAGATAGCCCACTGCAGAAAATGCATAATGATATCAAAGAGCACTAGATTATCTGCATTTAATTATTCTCTGTTTAAGATGAAAGTTTTGCATTTATAATTATTACTCAATAAATGTAGAACTGCTTTGTGAAAAACAAAGCAGCAGTGGAAGTTAACCCATTGAATCCACAGAACTGTGCAACTGGGAAACTGCCAAGATAATGCAACTTGTGTGTTCAATAATCGTTATATAGTGGCTCCTCACAAGATCACTCACTTAGCTACCCCTGCTGCTTATTTCACCTGTTACACAGGTGGAAGAGAAACTGAATTCTTCATTCCATGTTTGCTGTGAAACCTGTCTATGCAAAGGAAGTGCTTTAATGCTTCTCATTAGTTGATGCCATGCTGTCAGTTTGGCCATAGGACTCCTCACTCCAATGAAATAAACTCATGCAAAGGATCAGTTGGGAACCTGCTGCAATAACCACTGCAACGTGATGCACTGGAGGAAAACTCACCACCCAGATGACGTACTTTATAACCTAGTGCTGTCCTGAGCCCTCTTGAAATGGGTGGAATACAAAGCTCCAATGACAAGCCTTTTATACTTTGATTAGCCAACTCAAGGCCCAGGTAGCACATTTTTCACAGCAAACTACACACAATACTTTGATTGAAATAAACCAGAATTATATATTAGACGCACTGAATTTCACTGAGGAGAGTAGGGTGATTGAGCTTTATCACAAATGATTCTATTTCCACCCCCCTCCCCCCCCATTCAAAACCTGTTTGGGTTAAAGGAGAAATTTGTCTTTGCCTGCTGACTCTAAAGGTTTGCATGAATTGCAGTTGGACTCTTTACTGTGTACAGTAAAACTTGATAATCACTGTTGATTATTTAGAAATTGCATTGGTTCAGTATCTGGCTCACCTGGTGATGTTTGTTGTGCTTCCTTCCAACTCACCAGGGCCCTGGTTCCTATGCTCCCTTTAATCTCACCAGGGCTCCTGTTCCCATACTCACTTGAAACTCACCTGGTTCTGTTCCCCTCACTCCCTTGAAAGTTACTGGGGCCTTGTTTAATGCACCTTCTTAAACTTACTGGGTTCACTGTAACGTTTATTATTCTACTGTGTAACATCCCAAAAAAAGTGAACTAAGTGTGCATTGGAACGTTCAAGAGTCTGGAAAAATCTGCTGGTCTGGCACCAAAGTTCCAAGTGTGCCAAGTTAATTGGTAATTGACATTATTATTGTCACATGTACTGAGCTACAGTGAAAAGCTTTCGTTTGCATGCCATCTGGGCAGATCATTCCACCCATAAGTACATCGAGGTAATACAAAAGGAAAAAAAAGAATGTAGAATATAGTGTTACAGTTACAGAGAAAGTGCAGCGCAGGTAGACAATAAAGTGCAAGGGCCATGACGAGGTAGATTGAGAGATCAAGAGTTCATCTTTAGCATATAAGAGGTTCATTTAAGAGTCTGATAACAGCTGGAGAGAAGCTGTCCTTGAGCCTGGTGGTATTTGTTCTCAAGCTTTTACATCTTCCGCCTGATGGTTGATTCACCCGTCAACAATGGGTGAATCATTCATTAAACTACTGCCACATATACATTTTTAAAAATATTTTCCTTACATAAATATGCTTTTAAATATATTAGGTATATTTAAGGTGGAGATGGGTATATATTTAAGAGGTCGAGGAATCGAGGGTCATGGGGAACTGGGGCAGAAGAAGAGTTGAGGCCAGCATTGGTCAACCTTGATCAGATTGATTAGCGGGGCAGGTTTGAGGGGTGGAATGTTTTTAATCACTGGGGCAGATCTTCCTGTCTGGCTGTGGGTGATGTCTTCTGTTGACAGCTTGGCATTTCAGTGTGTCTGAGTACAGCACAGGGAGTGTCTCAGCAGGCAGCCTGATGCACTCATAAAACTGCTTTGACAGGCGGTGAGGCCTCCCTTCCATCCACCAGTCTCACCAGCTATCAGCGTTACTATTTGCATGTGTTTTTGACATTCACAAGCAGATGGATCTGTTAAAAAAAAATCTTTTTTTTACATTTAACGCTAAAACAGATTCACAAATGAAAATTTTAAAAAAACTGCAGATGCTGGAAATCTGAAATAAAAACAGAAAATGCTGGAAAAACTCAATTGGTCACACAGCATCTGTGGGAAGGGAAACAGTTAATGTGTCACTCAGAAATGAAAAGCTCATTGAAAACACGAAAATCAACTTAAATAATAAACAGTCCTGATGCAGGGTTTCAACCCAAAATACTGACAATTCCATCGACAAACAGATGCTGCTCGATCCGCTGAGTTCCTCCAGCAGATTGTCGTTGCTCCAGATTCCAGCATCTGCAGTCTCTAGCGTCTCTAATAAAAAAAATCTTTCTCCTGGGGGTTGATGTCCCCTATCCATTTGAACAGCAGTGACAAGGCATACACCAGGTTTAAGTCCACACAGAATCAGCAGGCAGATTTCCCTGCCTCAGAGCCAGAAAGCCTGTGGAAGTTCATGTGGTCCCATGAACACAGCTGAGAAGGTGGCACATGCCACTGGTAACTTCAGCTGATGCCAGTATGGAAGCTGGAATTTCTATTGGCAAAGGTGGATATGTGATGGAGTGAATGCTGGGCTCATGTTGAATGATCCAGCATAGTAAGATTCCAGCTCATTTGGTTTAAGAACTGAAAATGCTGGAAATACTCAGCAGGTCAGGCAGCATCCGAAGAAAGAGAAACATAGAACAGTAGAGCACAGGAACAGTCCCTTCGGCCCATGATGCTGTGCTGAACTAATTAAACTAATGACACCTAATCCCTTCTGCCTGCACAATGTCTGTATCCCTCCATTCTCTGCACATTCATGTGCCTATCTAAGAACCTCTTTAATGCCTCTATTGAATCTGCCTCCATCACCTGTCCTGGCAGCACATTCCAGGCATCCACCACTCTCTGTGTAAAAAAACCTGCCCCACACATCTCCTTTGAATTCCCCCTCTCACCTTAAATGCATGCCTTCTAGTATTAGACATTCTGACCCTGGGAAAAAGATACCAGCTGTCTACCTTTGCCTCTCATAATTTTGTGAGCTTCTATCAGGTTTCCCCTCAAGCTCTGCTGCCCCAGAGAAAACAACCCAAGTTTGTCCAACTTCTTCTTACAGCTAAAACCTTCTAATCCAGGCAGCAACCTGGTAAACGTCATCTGCACCATCTCCATAGCCTCCACATCCTTCCTATAATGGGGCAACCAGAACTGAATGCAATACTCCAGATGTGGCTCAACCAGTGTTTTATAAAGCTGCAACATAACTTCCTGACTCTTGAACTCAATGCCTTGATTAATAAGGGCAAGCATGCCATACACCTTCTTAACCACCCTATAGACCCGTGCAGCCACTTTCAGGGAGTTATGGACTTGGACCCCAAGATCCCTCGGTACATCAAGAAACAGAGTTAACCTTTCAGGTCCAGGACTCCTGGTCAAATGTTAACTGTTTCTTTTCCCACAGATCCTACCTGAGCTGCTGAGTGTTTTCAGTTTGTTTTTATTTCAGACCCCCAAATCTGGCAGTTTTTTTGACATTAATCTCCTTTGATTGCTAGCTTATGTCATCCAGTAGTGTCAGTCTTCAATCATGAAGAGTAGCAGAGTGGGAAAAGAAAGCAGATGCTACTGTCAATTTCCATGTCAGCATGACAATAACAAGGTACATCAGAAGCAAATTTTGTAATGGATTGGTAGCTCAACTCTTCTGCACTAATCCAAGGGGATAAAACTTTGCTCACTTTCCCTATAAAGGGGAACTTCACCTTGAGTTAACAAATACTGTGCAGCACACCAACATCATGGTGCTACTGAAATTCTAATCATTAATCTCAGTCAAATAACTAATGCTGCCATCAGTGGGTTGATCCTACCCAAAGGAATTCTTATCAACTTACAGATATCTAGTAAGTACTAGGCTAGTCTATCCTTCAAAAGATTTAAAGAAACCTGTGACGTTGACAGTTTTATAGTGCACAGAAGTAATTTTAGTGCCTAAAACAATAAATACAGGGTTGTGGCGACTCACCGTCTAGTCGGGCGAACCGGCTCGGCAGTCGGGTCGCGCGGCGTCGGAGCGACGAGGCCCAAGATGGCGGCGGGCCTCGTCTTTCCGAGCGACGGGGAGAACCCGCGCGCGGGGAAGTCCTGATGACGTAGGACTTATGTCATTACCGGTTGTTTTGGGCGGGAACATTCTCCCTTAAAGGGCCCGCGCAAGGCGGGAAAATAAACCAGTTCTGTTTGGCAATCCTCCGAGTAGAGTCTTGTTTTATTCCGCGGTAGCAACCGCTACATTGGTGACCCTGACAGTCCAAATGGCTTTTGGACCCGCAAAATGAACGACAGCGCAGCAGCCAATGCAGTGGCCCTCAAGCTGCCCACCTTTTGGACACTTCGGCCCAGTGTCTGGTTTACACAGGCCGAAGCGCAATTCCACCTTCGGCAGATCACCTCCGACTCCACGAAGTACTACCATGTGGTTAGCTCTCTGGACCAGGAGACAGCCGCCCAGGTTGGAGACTTCATCCAGTCGCCTCCGGAGGAAGATAAGTACCCGGCTTTCAAAGACCTTTTGATCCGGACCTTCGGCCTCTCCCGTCGTGAGCGCGCCGCCTGCCTGCTTCATCAGGATGGCCTGGGGGACAGATCCCCATCCGCCCTAATGAATGAGATGCTGGCATTGGCCGAGGGTCACAAGCCATGCCTGATGTTCGAACAGGCCTTCCTCGAACAGTTCCCCGATGACATCCACTTGTTGTTAGCTGACGCCGACTTCAGCAATCCCCGTGAGGTGGCCGCCCGGGCAGATGTTCTGTGGAGGGCCAAGCGCGAGAGCGGTTCGTCCGTCAGTCAAATCACTAGGCCGTGAGCCCAACGCCCGCCTCGCCCGGCCCCAGCAACCGAGCAACCACGCCCCAGGAACGCAGACGACGACACGGGTGACCAGCTGTGCTTCTACCATCAGAGGTGGGGTGCGGAGGCCCGTCGATGCCGCCCACCCTGCAAGTTTCAGGGAAACGCCAGGGCCAGCCGCCGCTGATGGCTACGGTGGCTGGCCGCCGACAGAGCCTCCTATTCGTTCAGGACAAGAAATCTGGACGGCCTTTCCTCGTTGATACTGGAGTGGAGGTCAATATTTTGCCCCCGACAGGCCACGACACTCGTGACAGGCCACCAGGTCCTCTACTCAATGCCGCCAACGGTACAACGATACGGTCTTTTGGCACCCGTACGCTTCAATTACACTTTGGCGGCAGCTGTTTTACCTGGACCTTTACCCTTGCCACCGTCACCCGACCACTCTTAGGAGCCGATTTCCTTCGGGCCCACAACCTGTTAGTCGACCTGCGACAGAAGCGGTTAGTCCACTCTAGCACTCTTCGGACCTATCCCCTGGGAGAAATCAGCCCACCAGCCCCGCGCCTGGACTCCATTTCCCTTTCTGGCGACGATTTCGCCAAGCTCCTAGCCGAATTCCCATCGATTTTGGCACCTTCGTTTACAAACTCTAGGCCCACACACGGGGTACGACACCACATCATTACCACAGGGCCACCCCTTCATGCCCGAGCACGATGATTACCTCCAGACAAGCTCCGCCTGGCAAAGGAAGAGTTCCGTCACATGGAGGAGCTGGGGATTGTTCGCAGGTCAGACAGCCCCTGGGCCTCCCCCCTGCACATGGTCCCCAAAGCCACCGGAGGGTGGAGGCCCTGCGGCGACTACCGTAGGCTGAATGACGCCACCACCCCGGACCGCTATCCCATCCCTCACATCCAGGACTTCGCAGCGAACTTACACAGGGCCCGCATCTTTTCCAAAGTGGACCTTGTTAGGGGATACCACCAAATCCCGGTCCATCCAGATGACGTCCCCAAAACTGCGATTATCACCCCATTCGGCCTGTTCGAATTCCTTCGGATGCCGTTCGGCCTTAAGAACGCCGCGCAGACCTTCCAGCGGCTGATGGACGCGGTAGGCCGAGACCTGGACTTCGTGTTCATTTACTTGGACGACATACTGATCGCCAGCCGTAACCGCCAGGAACACCTTTCCCACCTCCGCCAGCTGTATTCCCGCCTCCGCGATTTCGGCCTCACGATCAACCTGTCCAAGTGCCAATTCGGACTTGACTCTATCGATTTCCTTGGCCACAAAATCACCAGCGACGGGGCAACACCCCTACCCGCCAAGGTGGATGCTATCCGCCATTTTGCCCGCCCCGACACAGTCAAAGGCCTACAGGAATTCCTTGGGATGGTCAACTTTTACCATCGTTTCATCCCTGCAGCAGCCCGTATCATGTGCCCTCTGTTCTCGCTGCTGGCTGGTAAGGGCAAGGACATCACCTGGACTGACGAGGCTGCGGCTGCTTTCGTTAAGGCCAAAGATGCCCTGGCAGACGCCACGATGCTGGTACACCCCAGGACTGACGTCCCGACTGCCCTCACGGTAGACGCGTCCAACACCGCGGTGGGTGGGGTACTGGAACAGCTGCTCGAAGGCCGCTGGCAACCCTTGGCATTTTTCAGCAAGCACCTTAGACTGCCCGAACTGAAGTACAGCGCTTTTGATCGGGAACTTCTAGCGCTGTATTTGGCGGTCCGGCATTTCCGATACTTTCTAGAAGGCAGGCCTTTCACCGCTTTCACCGATCATAAGCCTCTGTTCTTTGCCTTCTCCAAAGTCTCCGATCCCTGGTCAGCTCGTCAGCAGAGACATTTATCCTACATTTCCGAGTTCACAACTGACATCCAACATGTCTCCGGAAAGGATAATGTCATTGCTGATGCACTTTCCAGACCAACCATCCACAACCTATCCTTGGGTGTCAACTACACAGCCCTAGCTGACGCACAGCAAGCCGACGACGAACTGCCCAGCTACAGAACCGCAGTCTCGGGTCTGCAGCTCCGAGATTTCTTGGTTGGTCCAGGTCAGCGGACCCTACTTTGCGACGTTGCGACTGGTCAGCCCCTCCCTATAGTCCCTGCAGCCTGGCGGAGACGCGTTTTTGACTCGGTACATGGGTTGGCGCACCCGTCCATCAGATCTACTGTCCGCTTGGTCGCCAGCAAGTTTGTCTGGCATGGCCTGCGCAAACAGGTCAGTGAGTGGGCCAGGACTTGTCCGCACTGCCAGACGTCAAAAATCCAGCGACACACCAAGGTCCCACCACAGCAGTTCGAGCCTACCCGTAGGAGGTTCGACCACATACACGTCGACCTCGTGGGCCCTCTGCCGGTTTCAAGAGGAGCCCGGTACCTCCTTACCATCGTGGACCGGTTCACGAGGTGGCCTGAGGCAACCCCCCTGACTGACATCACCACTGATTCCTGCGCCCGGGCGCTGCTCACAACTTGGGTCTCACGTTTTGGCGTTCCGGCCCACATCACTTCAGACAGAGGCACCCAATTCACTTCCAGTCTCTGGGCTGCATTAGCGAAACTGCTAGGGACGCAGCTGCACACCACCACGGCCTACCATCCTCAATCAAACGGGTTGGTGGAACGTTTTCACGGCCATCTGAAATCGGCCTTGATGGCCCGCCTGAAGGGTCCTAACTGGGTTGACGAGCTGCCTTGGGTCCTGCTCGGCATACGCACTGCCCCCAAAGAAGACCTCCGCACTTCGTCAGCTGAGCTTGTATACGGGGCGCCACTAGTTGTCCCCGGGGATTTCATACCTGCCCTCCGGGACCAAGGGGAACAACCCCCAGCAGTCCTACAAAGACTGCGCTAGAAGCTTGGCGACTTGGCCCTGATTCCCACCTCACGGCACGGTCAAGCCCCATCCTGCCAGCCCAAGGAACTACAGGACTGTAAGTTTGTTTTCGTTCGCAGGGGCACACCTCAGGCGCCACTGCAACGACCATATGAGGGACCGTTCCGAGTCATACGGAATAACGGATCCACTTTTATTTTGGACATTGGAGGCAGGGAACAGGTTTTCACGGCGGACCGCCTCAAACCGGCCCATTTGGATCTGCAACAGCCTGTCGAGGTTGCCACGCCGCGACGCAGAGGCCGCCCCCTTAAGCGGCAGCTGGCACAGCCCACGGACCTTGGGGACTGTATCGCCGGTTCTGGGGGGGGGGGGGGGGGGTTGTGTGGCGACTCACCGTCTAGTCGGGCGAACCGGCTCAGTAGTCGGGTCGCGCGGCATCGGAGCGACGAGGCCCAAGATGGCGGCGGGCCTCGTCTTTCCGAGCGACGGGGAGAACCCACGCGTGGGAAAGTCCTGATGACGTAGGACTTACGTCATTACCGGTTGTTTTGGGCGGGAACATTCTCCCTTAAAGGGCCCGCGCAAGGCGGGAAAATAAACCAGTTCTGTTTGGCAATCCTCCGAGTAGAGTCTTGTTTTATTCCGCGGTAGCAACCGCTACAGGGTAAACTTTTTCTTTAAAAAGTTTTACAGAATAAAAAACAGAAAGTCTCAACAACAATGATGATGCTGGAATGCACCACTCATCAAACTTGGGAAGAATTTTGGAAATACTGCATTGTTACTTTGAGACTTTGCAAATTGCTGCTTGTTAATGGAATGGGTTTGGGCTTTACTGCTGTCCAATGAGGACGTGGCTAATTTGTGACCTTATTCCATATGCCCACCTTTCCCTATCTCTTTTCACATCCTTGGTTATCAAAAGTCCATCAATTTCAGCGCTGGCATCAGCTGCTCTTAGTGGATCAGTTCCAAATGTCTCCCACTCCCCGCATGTGGAAGTGTTTCCAAAACTCACTCCCAAAAAGCTCAACAACACCACTAATTCTGCCTCCCCAACAGAAATTGCTTCCCTCCTATTGATCCTTAATAACTTTAAAATTTTAAGTGAATCACCATTTACGCTTTGAAATTTCAGCGAATATAGCTTTCGTGTAATCCCTCCTTGTAACTTAACTCTAGGAGTCTGCAACTGTGCTCCTTCCAAGGACAAAAGAGTTGGGCCCAAAATGAGAGGCCCGCTCAGGTATAAAAGTAAAACTTGATCCGAATCCTTCCTGAGCCCAAGTACATGAATTTTTGATATCTGAACCCAAGGTATATCAATGTGTCGCCTCAAGTTTGGGTTGTGTACACAAGCTCTAGCCAGAACTGCGCCCAATTGTCCTGGTGTGGTTTGGGTACACTGCAGGCTTTCCCTCTTGGTATCTAGTCCTCTTGATATAAAGGCCAACACTTCCCAAAGCCTTGTGATTATATCTGTATTTATGAATATGGACAACACCCTCCGGCCAAAATCTCTTTTGGATCATTGCTTCTTGCTTTTCACCGTTTTGAAAGTACTCAGTTCCATCCTTTTCAGATTCAGATTAGTTTATTGTTAGCAGGGTGCAATGAAATTCCTTGCTCGCATGAAGCTCATAGAGTAAACAGTATATACGATAATAATAAATACAACAATAAATACAGCGATGAGTGCAACACAGCAGAACGGTGCAAAGATTGGAGTGCAATCTGAAGTAGTGCAAAAAGAAATGCTAAAGTGACAATAACAGAATAACCGAGAGAGGTAGAATTAAGAGTTTGAGAACATGGTAACACCACTGAGAAGGGGATGTAAAAGAGGTGATTGGTTCTGCAGTGGGGAAGTAGCTGTTAGGTCTGGATGTCTGGGCTTTCAAACTCCTGTATCTTTTCTTAAAAGGTAGAAGAGAGAAAAGGGAATGGTCAGGGTGGCAGGCATCCTTGACGAAACTATTAGTCTTCCTGAAGCAAAGGACCATGAAGATGGACTGGATAGAAGGAAGTGATGAGCCTATGATGGACTGGGCAGTGTTTACCACTCCCCGCAGGTTCCATCGGTCTAAAGCTTACCAGGCTGAGATGCAATCCATCAGGATACTTTCTGTAACGTACTGTAGAAGTTTGAGAGAATCCTCATGAACCTGCCAAATCTTCTCAGACACTTAAGTAAATACACAAATGTGCTTTCTTGATCACTGCATCAGTGTGAAGGACCCAGGTGAGGTTGCTGGTGACATGGATGCCAAGTAACTTGAAGCTGTTGACCATCTCGACAGCAGCTCTGTTGACAAGGACAGGGTTATGTTCACTCCCCCATCCCCACCAACTAAGGTCAACAACCAAATATTTTGTCTTGCTGAAGTGAGTTCCTTTACATTTTGGCTACACTGAAATTTATTTGTACAGTTATACCCATTCGCTGAACCTATGAAATATTTTTTCAAGTTTCAGCAGACTAGGCCCACACTCTCTTGAGTTTAGAAGAGATGATTTCATTGAAATACTCAAAATTTTTTACAATGTTGTACAGGATAGATGAAAGGAAAATACTTACCCTAAGTGAGGTGGGTCTATAACTAAGCAGCATGGTCTCAGGAAAAAATTGTTGGCCATTCAGGAATGAAAGAAGAAGGGGTCTCCTCACCCAAGGGGCAAGGGGTGGGGCACCGGTTGCTGTACATTAAATCTGAAGAAGAACAAACGGATTATCCAGTCCTGATGCAGGGTTTCGACCCAAAAAGTCGGCAATTCCTTTCCTCCCACAGGTGCTGCTCGACCTGCTGAGTTCCTTCAGCGGACTGTTTGTTGCTCCAAGTGAATTACTGGTTCAGCTCAAAGAACTGGCTTTGGTATTCCAGTTGGCAGTTCCACCATGGGTACAGCTATCCCCACCACCGAGGACATCTACAAGAGGCGATGTCTCAGGAAGTTGACATCATCATCAAGGACCCTCACCATCCGGGCCATGCCTTCTTCTCATTGCTGTCATCAGGCAGGAGGTACAGGAGCCTGAAGACCCACACCTCAAGGTTCAACAACAGCTTCTTCCCCACTGCCATCAGGTTCTTGAACTGACTTGAAAAACCCTAATTCTACCTCGGGCTATATTTCCCTCAACTAATGTCGTTATATCTACTTTTGTTTATTTTGTCGTACAAGTTACATATTATTTATGTTAATCTAAGTTTATGTAATTTATGTTTGTCATGTTTGTAATGTACTGTGCAGCTGCTGCAAAAAGCAAATTTTTATAGCACTTATACCCTGGGTATGTATGCCCATGACAATAAACTTGAGTTATTGGTTTATTATTGTCACATGTATCGGGATACAGTGAAAAGCTTTAGTTTCGTGTGCCATCCAGACAGATCATGCCATATATACAGAGACTGGAGAGGGGAGAGGTTAACAGCCAGTTGCATGGGAGGGTGCTGTCAGAAGGGGAGTAAGGTGCTGGTAAAAATGGAAGAGTCTCTTTTTATTTAAATCTGCTTCATACAGATCGACCAACTATGTTTCACCCCTCTCTCACAGCCAGCACCAGTACTCTCTTGTTCCTCATCCAAGGAAATTCAGTCACTGAGCACATTCAAGACAGAGATTGATAGAATTTTGGAAAATATGGGAATCAGTGGGGCATGGGGTGAGTGCAGGAAGGATCCGCCATGATCTTAATGAGTGGTGGAGCAGGCACAAAGGGTTGAATAGCCCGCTTCTGTTTCAAGCTCTTATATTCTTAAAGGCATCAATCATTGCACCAGTGACAAACTCTGATAGATGGCTTTCTATTTCATCATCAAATTCCTTTATAAGTTAGGCAAAATCTTTCAAAATCATGTAAATAATTCAGAAATAGGTTTGAGAAATGAAGAGGTTGAAATGTAGAAACTGCACAAAATACTTCAGAATGAAAACAAATAATAAATGCCTGGATAAGGGAGACAAAATTACTTGTCTCTTAAACAGAACAAAACAGATGTAAATACAGAAAATGCTGGGGATACTCAGCAGATCAGACAGCATCTGTGGAGAGAGAAAAATAGAGTTCACCTTTTAGATCAGAGACATACTTAACCTGCTGAATATCACATTATTTTCTTTTTATTTCAGATTTCCAGCATCTGTAATTCTTTGCTCCGAGTTCTGTGGTATTCTGTTTCAGTGTTTTATTAATTCTGGTAAACAATGGTCGAACATCCATCGTGTTTAAAGATGCAGTAACTATGAAAGTGTGCACTGTGTGCCTGGACTAACTTTGAGAAATCTACTTCCATAATTTAAACTCATATCTCCAACAGAAGGAAACAAGTTACATCTGTATAGCTTTTTTCATAAACTCAGCTATGCCCCAAATGATATAATTTTAAGATAGAGTCCCCATTGTTTTGTGGGAAACATGACAACCAACTTGGGTATGACAAGCTTATGCAAACAGCAGTGAGTTAACAACCCAACACTGGGGATAATTTCCCTAGTCTTCTCTGAAATAGTAAAGTAAAACTCCGTTAATCTGGCCCACTTGAGACTCTGGTTGTGCCAGACCAGCTGATTTTCCGGACTACTAGATGATATTTTGTTAATACTCCAACACACTTTTAATTCACTTTTTAAAAAGATGTTACCAGCTTTTTATTTGAGGGAGCATAGCCAACAGAACCAGGTGAGTTCAAGGGGGTGTGAGAACCAGGGCCCCAGTGAGTGGATGGAGAGCATGGCAAACATCACTTAGTGAGCCAGACGATGGTCAGATGGTGGATTATTGGCGTTTCCATGCACACTTGAGAGATCAGTGAACCGACTTGCACAAGCCAAATCCTGCCTCAGCAACAGAACACTACAGACCACCTCTTGCACTACCATGATTGTAATTTTTTTGCACTGTCTTGTTTTGTACAAATATAAATGAAGTTTTACTGTGCTCTAAAAGAAACAGCAATCTAATCAATTTAGAATGCCTTGCAAAATGTATACAGTTCCTCTGGTTAATTGTACAACATTTTAATGATTTTATAATAGAATAATTTTAAGCAAAAGTATATCACAAGTGGTAAAAGTTCACTCTCAATAAAATAGCAATTATAATACTAATGGCAATGTGTATTACTGCAATGAAATTCAATTCTTATCCTGAAAAATTAAAAGAAATTCCATTTGATTGTCAAAAAACATATTATTTCTCAAATTAATTATAATACTAGAATTTTCTTAAACTGGTACAGTTTTGTTTAAGTTTTGCAAGTTAGCAAAAGTTATTTCTTATTTTCTAAGTTAATAAAAGTTATTTTCTAACTTTGTAACTCTGAAGGAGAGTCAAGGAATAATCCTTTATGTACTAGCTACATTTATCCCCAACAAACATCAAGTTACTATTTAAGGGAACCTACTTGTTGGCTTTTGTCAATAACCGTGATTACACCACACACTTTGGATTAATGCCCTCAAGAAATACAAGATTTTTTTTCTTCTCTGTCACCACAGTACCTTTTGGAATGATCCAGGGCCCAAGATGGATGGCAATAACATTGCAAGAGAAGAAACTCCTTCAGAACAAGAAGTGAATGTAACAGTGGGACACCTCAGCTGGGTACCAGAAAGTAGTGCAATATTTCCTCTGTTTTATAAACAGTCATTTTACGAAATTGACAGTTGCTGTGGTGAGTAGTACGAATATGGGAGCAGGAAGTCTCGTTGCCATGGTAAGTACTGCAAGAACTAGAACGAGAACAAGAATGAGAGCGGGAAGCAGTTTTAAAAGGTAGGCCCATTGTTGTTGTTTTTGTTGCTGTGCTGAGTTGATAGGTCTGTTGATTAGTTAATTGGATAATTAGGCAGCAGCTGCCAATAAAAAGAAGTAAGGGTCAAGCAGAGCAGCCATTGTTAGAGTGAGGAGCTGAGGTTTTGGCTAAAGAGGCTTCGGTGTGACGAGGTAGAGTAGGTGAGTGGAGGCTTCTGGTAGGTTCTCTTCCTTTCTTTGTTATTTGTAATTTTCTTTGTATAGAACGGTGGGAATGGCAGTCAGGGCAGAAGGATGCTCCTCCTGTAGGAGGTGGGAAATCGGGTGACCTCCAGTGTTCCTGATGACTTCACCTGCAGGAAGTGCATCCGGCTGCAGCTCCTGACAGACTGCGTTAGGGAGCTGGAGCTGCAGCTGGATGAACTTTGGATCATTTGGGAAGATGATAGATAAGAGTTCTCAGGAGGCAGTTACATCTAGGGTGCAGGATGTAGGTAGCTGGGTGACCATTAGGGGAGGGAAAAGGAGTAGGCATTTGGTACAGGGTACCCTGCTGACCGTTTCCTTCGATAACAAGTATATAGTTTTGGATGCTGTTGGGGGAGGGATGAGTCACCGGTGGAGAGGAGGGGTGCGATAGTGATAGGGGATTCATTGGTTAGCGGGACAGACAGTAGATTCTGTGGACAAGAACGAGACTCCTCGGTGGTATGTTGCCTGCCAGGGTCAGGGACATCTCAGATCAAGTGCACAGCATTCTTGGGGGGGGGGGTGGGGTGGTGGTGGGGCAGAAGTCATGGTGCACATTGGTACCAATGACATGGGTAAGATAAGGGATGAGCTCCTGAAGAGTGAGTATTGGGAGTTAGGAAGGAAGCTAAAAAGCAGGACCTCAAGGGTAGTAATCTCTGGATTGCTGCCTGTGCCACATGCCAGGGAGGGAAAGCATAGGAAGATACGGCAGACTAATGAGTGGCTGAAGAGTTGGGGCAGGGGTTCAGATTTGTGGGATCTCATCTGGGGTAGGTATGACCTGTACAAAAGGGACAGTTTACACCTGAATTGGAGAGGGACCAATGTCTTTGCAGGCAGCTTTGCTGGAGCTGTTGGGGAGGGTTTAGACTGTTAGCAGGAGAATGGGAACCGGAGTGTTAGATTAGAAGATGGATCAGTTGGTGTAGAAGCAGATGAGATGTGTACAGAGAAGGTGAGAAGGGACAGGCAGGGGATAGGGCATAAATGTAATCAGTTAGATGGGTTAAGATGTGTTTAACCTAATGAGAGAAATGTTAAGAATAAATGTGATGAACTTATGGCATGGATCAGTAGATGGAACTATGATGTTGTGGCCATAACAGAGACTTGGCTGTCACAAGGGCAGGAGTGGCTGCTTGAGGTTCCGAGGTTTAGATGTTTCAAAAGGGATAGGGAAGGGAGTAGAAGGGATAAGGAAGGGGGATAGAAGGGGTGGGGGGGTGGAATTGCTAATCAGGGATGGTATCACAGCTGTAGGAAGGGAGGACATCACAGAAGGATTGTCTGTTGAGTCAGTGTGGGTGGAAGTCAGAAACAGGGAGGGAGCACTCTATTGGGAGTATTCTATAGGCCCCCAAATAGCCACCAGGACACCGAGGAGCAGATAAGCAAGCAGATTTTGGAAAGGTGCAAAAATAACAGGGTTGTTGCATGGGTGACTTCAACTTCCCTAATATTGATTGGCAAAAGGTAGTGCAAAAGTGAAAAAGGTATATTTGGGGCAGAATCTGTGAGGTGTGTACAGGAAGGATTCCTGACACAGTATGTAGACAGGCTGACTAGGAGAGATGCCATGCTGGATCTGGTACTAGGCAATGAATCTGGTCAGGTGAAAGACCTCTCGGTAGGCGAGCATTTCGGGGATAGTGACCACAACTCCCTGACCTTTAGCATAGCCATGGACAAAGATGGGAGCAGACATTGTGGGAAAGTATTTAATTGGGGGAGGGCAAATTACAATGGTATTAAGCAAGAACTTGGGAGCGTAAACTGGGAACAGATATTCTCTGGTAAATGTTCTGCAGAAATGTGGAGGTTGTTTAGGGACCACTTGCATGGGGTTCCAGATAGGTTTGTCCCACTGAGACAAGGAAAGGATGGTAGGGTGAAGGAACCATGGTTAACAAGAGAGGTGGAAGGTTTAGTCAAGAGGAAGGAGGAAGCATATTTAAGGTTTAGGAAGCAAAGATCAGACAGGGTTCTTGAGAGTTATAAGGTAGCCAGGAAGGAGCCTAAGAAAGGACTTAGGAGAGCTAGAAGGGGACATGAGAAGGCCTTGGCAAGTAGAGTTAAGGAAAACCCTAAGGCATTCTACACGTATATGAGGAACAAGAGAATGACTAGGGTGAGGGCAAGACTGCTCAGGGATAAGGGGGGAAAATGTGTCTGGAGGCAAAGGAGGTAGGGGAGGTCCTAAATTAATATTTTGCTTCAGTGTTCACCAGGGAGAGGGACTTAGGTGAATGTGAGGTTAGCGTAGAATAGAGAAATGTGTTGGAGCATGTTGCGGTTGAGAAGGAAGCAGTGTTGGAGCTACTAAAAAGCATCAGGATAGATAAGTCCCCGGGGTCGGACAGGATATATCCCAGTTTACTATGGGAAGCAAGAGAAGAGATTGCTGGAGCATTAACAATAACCTTTGAGTCCACCCTGGCCACAGGAGCGGTACCGGTGGATTGGAGGATGGCGAATGTTGTTCCATTTTTCAAAAAAGGTAGAAGGGATAATTCTGGGAATTATAGATCAGTGAGTCTTATATCATTGGTGGGCAAACTATTGGAGAGTATTTTTAGGGACAGGATTTATGAGCATTTGGAGAAGCATAGACTTATTAGGGATAGTCAACATGGCTTTGTGAAGGGCAGGTTGTGCCTCATGAGCCTAACAGTTTTTTGAGGAAGTGACAAGACAAATTGATGAAGGTAGTGCGGTGGATGTGGTATATATGGATTTTAGCAAGGTGTTTGACAAAGTTCCCCATGGTAGGCTCATTCAGAAGGTCATGAGGGATGGGATCCATGGAAAATTGGCTGTGTGGATTCGAAGTTGGCTTGCCCACAGAAGGCAGAGGATGGTTGTAGAAGGGGAGTATTCGACCTGGAGGTCGGTGACTAGTGGTGTTCCGCAGGGATCTGCTCTGGAACCCCTGATCTTAGTGATTTTTATAAATGACTTGGATGAGGAAGTGGAAGGATGGGTTGGTAAGTTTGTAGATGACACAAAGGTTGGTGGTGTAGTAGATATTGAAGAAGGTTGTCATAGGTTGCAACAGGATTTAGACAGGATGCAGAGCTGGGTGGAGAAGTAGCAGATGGAGTTCAATCCTGTGAAGTGATACGCTTTGGAAGAATGAACTTGAAGGCAGAGTACATGGTTAATGGCAGGATCCTTAGCAGTGTGGAGGAACAGAAAGATCTTGGGACATAGATCCCTCAAAGTTGCCGCACAAGTGGATAGGGTGGTTAAGAAAGTGTATGGTGTGCTGGCCTTCATTAGCCAGGGGACTGAGTTCAAGAGCCAAGAGGTAATGTTGCAGCTCTATAAGACTCTAGTTAGACCACACTTGGAATACAGTGTTCAGTTCTGGTCACCACATTATAGGAAGGATGTGGAAGCTTTGGAGAGGGTGCAGAGGAGATTTACAAGGATGCTATCTGGGTTGGAGAGTGTGTCTTATAAGGAGATATCAAGAGAGTTATGGCTTTATTCTTTGGAGCGACGGAGGATGAGAGGAGACTTGATAGAGGTATATAAGATTATGAGAGGCATAGACAGAGTGGACAGCCAGCATCTTTTCCCCAGGGTGGCTATGGCCAATACTAGAGGTCACCCATTTAAGATGTGTGGAGGAAAGTTCAGGGGAGATGTCAGAGGTAGTTTTTTTTTACACACAGAGTAGTGGGTGCCTGGAATGCATTGCCGGGGTTGGTGGTTGGGGCCGATACAATAGGGTAATTTAAGAGGCTACTAGACAGGCACATGGATGAAAGAAAAATAGAAATTTATGGTAGATGGAGAGGGGGATAGATTGAATAGGGATAAGGTTTATATAAGTTGGCACAACATCGTGGGCTGAAGGGCCCATACTGTGCTGTACTGTTCTACGTTCTATGAATTTTTACTATCAGGCCTGAGGAGTACTGACTCTTTTGGGCTTCATATTTTTGATTATTTTTCAGTGTGATGAATACATGGGCAGGAATGTACTATACTGACTTGACAGTGATAAATTTTAGCACAGCCTTCTCGATTTACAAAGTTTTGCTTCCTGAAACATTTCACGCCTTTCAGAAATGAAGAAATGGCTGTACTTGAAGGTACATGTAAATTAGAGGTGCTTTGAAGTCCACATTCAGATTGGACATCTAGTTAAAAGTGAACAAGTCTGAAACAGCAGAGAAAAGTAAGTGGTCTTAATTCTCACTGGAACATCAGTGGCTGAAGAGTGACCATAAAGTATATAAAATGATGAGGGACATAGGTAGGATAGTTAGTCAGAATCTTTTTTCCCCAGGGCAGGGGAGTCCAGAATTAGACAGCACAGGTTTCAGGTGAGAGGGGAGAAATATAAAAGGGAAACCAGAAGTAAATTTTTCACACAGAGGGTGGTGAATATCTGGAACGAGCTGCAATGGGTGTTGGTGGAGGCACATACAATTATGTTCAAAAAGGCATTTGGACAGGTACTTGGATAGGAAAGGCGCAGAGGGATATGGGCCTAATGCATGCAAATGGGACTAGTGTAGACAGGCACCACAGTCGGCATGGACGAGGTGGGCTGAAAGGCCTATATGTGTGCTGGCCAGTTCTATGATTCTATGAAAGACACACACCTTTACATGCATTCCTGCTTAATCAGCATTCCTTTTACCATCCTCTACACAATTTCCATCAGAAATTCAGGTGTCAGGGGAGAAAGGAAAGAAAACCTTTAATCTCGAGAGTGCCTTTAATCACCTGAACAACATTCCAAACTGTTATTGGCAGTGAAGTGGCTTTGAAATGGAGTGGCTGTTGTAGACAATGGCCCGCAGTAAGCTCCCTCAACTGCAATGTGATAATGTTTGTTGCGGGATAAATATTAGCCAGTGCACAAGGGATTAATCCTCGATACTCCTTCAGAGTCACACAACAGGGCCTTGGTTTCACTTCTCAACTTAAAATGGAGGCTCACAATGTAACAGTCCCTCAATTCTTCAGGACTGCACCGGAATTTCAGCCCAGACGCATTTGTACGATAACCTTGTGCAGGTGTCTGAGACCCAAAAATAATTTAACAACAATTAACAATAACTTTGCATTTGACAGATGGGTGAAAAAAGCACTTTGTGAATTAAGCTCTTTGCCAAGATATTCAACCCCGGCCACTCAGTTTTAGTCCTGAATTACAGATGGTCTCAGCCAAGACAACAGGCACCAATGGCCGAGGATGTTCCCATTTCAGGCTTAGAGCACTGAGAAGGAGGGATCTGAAAACAAAGTTGGGAATTTAAAAATTGAGTGTTGGCAAGCAGAGTGGCAATTGAAAGAGAACTGGGTGTGAGTTAGGGAACGAACACCAGAGATTTGTATAACCTCAAACTTGCAGCTGGTGGAAGATGGGAGCGTACAAAACATTGGCTAGGGTTCTCAGTTACCTGGGGTGACTTGTTTAAGTAACGGGAGCCAAAAACCACAGGTGCCAGACGACTAAAACAGAAACACAAAATGCTGGAAATACTCAGCAGGTCAAGCAGCATTGGTGAGGAGAGAAACAGATGCTTTAGGCAAGGATGTCAGAGAGTCATATTTCACTGAAACAGGCTCTTCTCCCCACTGGGTCCGTCCCAACCATCAAGCACCCATTTATACTAATCCTACACTAATCTTACTTTATTCTCTCCACATTTCTAACAATTCCACACAGATTCTACCACCCATTCACAATAGCGGTAACTTACAATGGCCAAGTAACTTTCCAACCCCACACCTTTCGGATGTGGGAGGAAACTGGAGCAACTGTGGAGAAACACGCAGTCACAGGGAGAATGTGCAAACTGCACACGACAGCATCTGGGGTCAGGAGTGAACCTGGGTCTCTGGAACTGGGAGGCAGTGGCTCTACCAGTTAGGCCACTGTGCAATCCATGTTTTAAAAGGCCTCATTTTGATGAAGAATCCTTGACTCTGTTTCTCTCCCCATGGATGCTACTTGACTACTGAGACTTACTAGGATGTTGCCAAGACTCGAGGACCTGAGTTTTAGGGAGAGGTTGGGCAAGCTAGGACTTTATTCCTTGGAGTGTAGGAGAATGAGGGGTGACCTTAGAGGGGTGTATAAACTTGTGAAAGGCATAGATAAGGTGAATACACACAGTCTTTTTCCCAGGGAAAGGAACCAAAAACCAGAGGGCATAGGTTTAAGGTGAGAGGTGAAAGATTTAAAAGGGACCCAAAGGGCAACTTCTTCAATGCATAGGGTGGTCCGTACATGAAACGAGCTGCCAGAGGAAGTGGTTGAGGCAGGTACAATATCAACATTTAAAAGACACTTGGAAAAGTATATGGATAGGAAAGGTTTAGAGGGATAGGAGCCAAATGTGGGCAGATGGGACTAGCTTAGGTGGGCACCACGATCGGCAAGGACGAGTTGGGCCGAAGGGCCTGTTTCCGTGCTGTATGACTCTGACTCCTGTCATTTTCTGCGTTTTTGATGTGCTTTATAACCAACTCCTATTCTCCTGTGTGTTCCATGGTGAGAGGTGAAGAGCTCACACCAAGGTAAACAGAGAAATTCAAGTTCTCCATCTGTGCAGTGCTACTTTAAGGCTCCCAGCCCAGCAAATTCAGACACAACACTCAGATGCCATGAGTTAATTTAGTATTTGAAGAAACGTAAAATTGCCAGCAGAATCTCCTATCAACGAGCTGCAGCTTTATAATGCATTTCATTATTATGGACAACAAGCACTGCCTTAATCCTTAAGGAAATGAAATACAACAAATTTGTTTTGCTTCTGTTGTCTTAAATCAGCATGTTTTACATTGACATGCATTTTAATGCATTATTTTCATCATACCTCTTGAACCTATGTCAACTTTGCCTTCCTTTTGTTGGCAATTTTGGAAGCAATTTTTCCAAAGGATTTCATCATAATGGTTAAGCCTACACAAATTGGTTCTCATCTTGTTTTTGCAAAGATGTGGTGAAAGTACCACTGAATGGAGGCACAGTTACAGAAAACATAAGGGATAATGTTTAGGGACATAATTAACTATGAACTGCACGCTGGAGACTCTGAATGGATTTTGACCTGGTAATAGCTGATTGTTTATGAGATCAAGTTGTCGAAATGGAGATAATTAGACAGTGCGTGGTTATTTATGGGGTCAGGAGTATTAAAAAGAAGCCAGCAGGATGGCTCATTTCAGAACACTGTCACTTGTGTTACTTTATTTTCTCAACTTACAATAATCATTTTGCCAAGTTGCTATGCAACAGGGATATTTCAACCAAAATCCGAAGCCACTCAACCTTCAGTGGGAACTGAAGCACTCGGTAAGCAGGTAATTGTCCATCACAAAGATTTTTGTTGTATCTAGCTCAAGGGCAGCATTAAAGTAGTCAGGCTCCCTGCTCATTACCTTTTTTATATTCTCCTCTGCATGGAAGGCAGTGACTTTCTCTCAGTATCACTGCTAATATCTCAACAGGAAAGCATGCATTTGGAATCAGGGGAACCAGCCTCTAGTTTATCCCTGCCTATCACAGGTAAAAATCAGAACCTTAGGGGTAGGAAAACTGTGACCCTCAACTCCAGGAAGGAAAATCAAAAACTTCAGGCAACTCACTCTTTCTGTCTGTATCCTAATTAGCCATTTCTTCCTCTCATCATCTTGGTTCAGTTTTTCTTATTCAAATCATATATTGCATGTCCTGCTGGATAAGTCCCACCAACAACACATTACACAGGCAAAGAAGCATAATGTGCTGGTACCTAACCCATTTGGTCTCACTCCATCAGATACTCTGTGTTCTATCCATCCCTCCTCCAGCTTCTCTCTTAATAAAAAACTAACTTGTTTTTCTCTCTTTCCAAGTTCTGACAAACAGTCCTGGACCTGTGTCTCTTTCCACAGATGCTGCCTGACCTGCTGAGTGCTTCCACCATTTTCTGTTTTTAACTCCAGGAAAGACTTAGGGCAGGATCCAGATTTCACATCACCACTCAACTGCTGGCCTTTTCCAAGAATAGGTTCACAAGCTCTGAGCCAGCCATCTTGCACAACATTGGAAAATGCTCATTGGTTTTTGTTACTGATGCCAACTATCCAAACATAATAATCAGTACAAAGACTTTAGCATCCCACCCACAATGGATACCACTTGGAGATGTATGAAGAACGTAACAACAAATATTCAGTATGAAATATAATGAACTAAATAATATTTGGATTTCAATCTTCTGAAGAATTGGAGTATCAGAGACTAAATATAGATAAATGTGAAGTGATTTGCATTGAACCAAGAAGAAATAAAGTAATAAAGAAATAAATAAAATAATTCAAAATAATGTTGCAGCTTTACAAAAACTCTGGTTAGGCCTTATCTGGAGTATTGCATTCAATTCTGGTCGCCCTATTATAGGAAGGATGTGGAGGCTATGGAGAGGGTGCTGAAGAGGTTTACCAAGATTCTGCCTGGATTAGAGTGCATGAGCTATAAGGAGAGGTTGGACAAATTAAGGTTGTTTTCTCTGGAGCGGCAGAGGCTGAGGGGAGACCTGGTAGAAGTTCATAAAATTATGAGAGGCATAGACAGAGTACACAGCCAGTACTGTTTTCCTGGAGTTGAAATGTCTAATACTAGAGGGCATGCATTTAAGGTGAGAGGGGGCAAGTTCAAAGATGATGCGCAGGGCAAGTTTTTTTTTAAACACAGTGGTAGCTGCCTGAAATGCACTGCCAGGGGTAGTGGTGGAGGCAGATATGAGAGAGGTGTTTAAGAAGCTCTTATATAGGCACATGAATATGCAGAGAATGGAGGGATATCAATCATGTGCAGATTGAAGGGATTAGTGTAATTAGCTGTCATTGGCTTAATTAGTTCAGTACAACACTGTGGGCTGAAGAGCCTGCTCCTGTGCTGTACTATGTTCTAACATTGATGTCAACCAAGATATTTATGGCAAATAAAAAAAATTGGTTGAAAACCTATCCCAAGATCCTGAGATAGCAGCAACATAGTGCGAATGTTGGAAATCTAAATGGATCTTGGTGGAAATGGTCAGTAGTTCAGGCCAGATGGGAGAAAGAGTTAACATTATAGGATGATAATCTTCTGTCAGAACTGTAATGATATTTTGACCTTTAAGAGGGTCAGGAAAAGTACATCAAGAATGATATACAATGGAAGAAGTCGAAGTCATGAGGAAAGGTGATCAGGCTTGCTGACATTAGAAAAGTGACATTAAGTTAATTGAATTTTCTTTAAATCAATTCTGAAATAAACTAATAAAGGAATCAAGACAAATTGCTCGCAATGAAAAGAAGTTCAAAGAGAAGGGAGCACTAAAAAAATTAAGGGTACATAGGCAATTGAAGAAGAACTGCTTCACATTTAAGTGAAAGGACTTTGAAGTAAACAATACAACTGGTTCAACTGACAACTGGCGTGAAAATCCAGTGTCTAAGCTGCCATGATGAACGAGTTACTCTCAACTGTTGGGGACTTTTAAGAAAAACCTCTGTTAGGTTGAGAATATGTTAAACTTTTACTTCATAAGCTTTAAATCAAGAATAATAAAAAAAACAAAATCAATTTAAGTTTTGAAACTTATTTATTCCAGCTCGGAGGTGATCTGCATGATGAAGGATAATGGTGACTTCATTGCAAACGGGGGTGGGAGTGAAAGATATCAATGTTGGAATGCTGATCCTTTACATGAGATCTCTCTGACAAACTCTGTGCAATGCACTCTTTAGCCTTTTGTGGGTGCTAATGGAGGTCGTAAGTTTCAACTTAGAGCAACAGTAGGACATTATTAGGTACATGACTGATGCAAGGGAAATATCAATAGTACTAAGTTGTATTGCAGACACAGGTATAATGGCCAATTTCCTGATGAACGTGATTTCACCCGAAAATGATCATTTGCATGTTCTACCTCAGCCACAGTTGCTTTTATGCATGATTTGCACATGAAAAAAAAATCCAATGGATCCAATCTCCAAGCTACAGATTGTACTGAATGACTGTCCCTGCATCACAGCTATGCATGGGAATTCTGTGTACAAACCATCACTGGCATGAATACACATCACTTCCATCACTCTGCGAGCTACGCTCTAAAGCTTCAGATTAGATCCACGCATCGAGGCTAACAAATGGGCCATGCATGACTAAGTCTCTGTTCAGCCTGGCAGTAGAATGAGTTACATAATAATGATGAATTAGTATATTTAAAAACACATTTCCTCTTTACTGCTGGAATCAATTTTACTTATTTTTTTTACATTAACGTACCTCAGGAGATTAGGATCCAATGGAATATGTTTGTTTAGTGGAGTTGCTAAATAATTTGATCTACTTGATGTACAACAAATGAAAGCTGCTAAATTATTTTTAAACTAAAACAGCTTATTACACATTTTTAACAGCTGTACAAATCAATATAAATATTTAACAGAATCATAATGAAATCGCATAACATTAAATTTCACTTTAATATCGGTGGACGTACAGCCTAAAATTTGTGATATCTTTAATGATGAAAGGTTTACGCTCAAAGGAGAAATTTAAAGTAACAACTTGGCAATGCTGATGAAACGTGTAATAAGTATTTTTTTTAAAGTAGCCCTTTAATGTTCCAGTTTATCTCGTGCCAAATCTGTCCTCTTTACACAATGCAGTAAATTTAGCAACAAAGGGGAAGCACGTAGAATTGTACAGCACAGGAACAGGCCCTTCGGTCCACAATGTCTGCACTGAACTCGATGCCAAATTAAACTAAATCTCTTCTGCCTGCATATGACCCATATTTCTCCATTCCCTGCATATTCATGTACCTACCTAACAGCCTCAAACACCACTATCGTATCTGCTATCATTACCACCCCAAGCAGCCCAATCCGGGCACCCACCACTCTGTGTGAAAAAAAACTTGCCCCATACATCACCTTTAAACTTTCCCCCTATCACCTTAAATGCATGTCCTCTAGTTCTTGACATTTCTACACTGGGAAAAAGATTTTGAATATCTATAATCTTATTATCTTATAAATTTCTATCAGATCTCCCGTTAGCTTCCAACGCTCCAGAGAAAACAATCCAAGTTTGTCCAACCTCTCCTTATAGCTCATACCCTCTAATCCAGGCAGCATCCTGGTAAACCTCTTTTACACCCTTTTCCAAAGCCTCCACATCCTGTGTGTCAAAGTAGCAACCAAACTGGCTGGGACCTTTATTTTCAGTGAGGTCTATGCAAAATTAGAGGCTGGCGGTTTAATGAAATGCTGTGTGAGGTGTTGACCCTTCAAACGAGACGTTAAATGCTGAGACAAAATGGTTGACACTCGATTATCTAGGGTCATCGTGGGGCTGGGAGACTGGCACTCCACAGATAATGCAAAGATATGGATAATGGAAAACATATCGAGATATCAGAGCTGATGCGTAGTAATTCACTGCTTATTAAAATACTCCATCATGTCTCCTTGTTGCAATGATTGGCTTACTTTCTTTGCTAACCTCTGCCTGTAATTTGCTTCTGCCAGCACCGACATTCAGGGACATGGAATCTTGGTGCTCCACACAGTCGAGCAGGGTCCCTACATAGACTAGGACTGCAGAGTATTAAACCCAATGCTATGGAATCAAATCTTCCCTCCTTCACACTTGCTCAATCTTGTGCTCTGTCCATGTACAATGCCATTGTTAGAAAACAACTCATATTTAGGCTCATTGTGTAGCCACTCCTCAACGTTGCCCACGTTGACCCTTTCACCTCCATCCGTTTGCTGCATGACTTCCATGGGGTCTGCTACTGAACTTTCTTCCTCCTCCCTGTCGTAACCTCTGGAGAGATTTTGCTCCATGATCCGACTGGTTTCACTGCACTCAGTACTCTGGCCACTGCAGCCTACGTTTATGGCCAGCACACTGTGTGCAATACTCTTGACCGCTGCATTCTTTGTTATGGCCACCACAGCACTCTGTACTCTGGCCACCTCATGAACCACATCCTGTCTACTTCTTCCAAAAGCTTTTCAAATTGTTCCCCTCACAAGTATATTTTTGTAAACGCCCAGATCAATAATACCTTATAATGTATGCAATCACTCCCTTACCTACAGACTGGATGAAGACACAATTGGTGGTAAAAGTTTGAATGCAAAGGCCCTCGTTGGTAAGCATTTCCAACAACATTTGGTTTTCTTTGTTTTGTAAATCCACTCTGGTTGCAGCTCTTCTTTTACAATGATCGCTGTGAGTTCTTCTTGGCAGCTGACCTGTCTGCACATAACTTTGCCCCTTGAATACAGATCTCCTAGATGCCATGTCATTTCTGTACATCAAATCAGCCATTTGGATGAAGTGCTTAAATTCTGTCCATTCCAGGAGCATCAAAAACTAAGCCTCTTTAGCACAAATAAGTCTAGTCACTGGTGTACTTTTATCTCTTTGTTGATGAAACCCTTCCAGCATTGCTTTGTCCAAATCTTCACAATTTGTGTCCTTCTCTATTTTTCACCAGTCAAAGAAGCTAATCAGAGCCCGTTCTCCCTTTCACATGGTCCCATTCTGACTCTTCCACTCAATTTCTTGACTTATCTGCCTCCATCTCAGGGGTTAGGTCTGCAACCAACATCCATTACAAGTCCATCATTTGCCATAGCTAACTTGACTACACCTCCTCCCAACCTGCTTCTGGCAAGGACTTCATTCCATTCTCCCACTTTCTGTGGCTCAGTCCCATCAGTTATGAGGATACCACCTTCCATACCGCCGTTTCTGAGGTATCTTCCTAATTCCTTAACAGTGGCTTCCTTGCTATCAAAGTTGACAGAGATCTCAACCACATCTGTTCCATTTCCCCAACTTCTGGTCTCACACCCTCTCTTCCCCCCACAGTAAGGATAGGGTTCCCCTTGTCCTCACCTGCCATCCCATCAGTATCCACGTTCAACAGATTTCTACCACCTTCAACAAGATGCTATCAGCTAGCACATTTTCCCCTTCCCTCTCAGTGTTACGAAGGGACAATCCCAGCAGCATCTCCTTGATTCACCAACATCCACACCCCTTCTCATGGCACAGGAGAAGCAACAGCCACCCCTTTTACCTCTTTCCTTCTCATGCCCAAGGACCCATACATTCATTTTGGGGAAGTTGCAATTCATTTGCAATGCTTCCAATTGCAGTGTACTGCACTGGGATTCATGATGTAGTCTTCTATAAACTGAAGAAACTGAATGCAGGCTGGACGACTGCTTTGCAGAATATTTCCATTCAGTCTGCAGGAGTGACCCACAGTTTCCAATTGCCTGTCACTTCAATTCCGTTCTCTCAACTGTTCCAATGAAGCCCAAAATAACAGCAATTCATTTTCCAACAAGGTGCATTACAGCCCTCAGAACTTGACACTAAATTCAGTGATTTCAGAACCTGCTTTTCCAGCTTGTATCAAAACTACCAGATCCAAGGACATTTCATCAACTAGTAATGTTAACTCCATTTTTCACCCTCTACGGGTGCTGCCTGACCTTTTGAGCATTTTCTCTTCTTATCTCTAAAATTAAATTAGAGACATCCAATTTGTACTTTGAGGTACAAATTCCCAAGGGGCAGAAAATCAAGTTGACACAACGCAAGTTGACTGAACTACAAAGATTATTATTGCAGCATCACTAAAGAGCTGTATTTCAAGAGCTTTTATCTTTTATCAGCAATATCATTCGGCATTAGAACATAACAAGTGGAAGCATCTGCTTTAATTGTATTTACTAAGATAAGCAAAAGAGCTAAATTCAACACTTAGTTCAAGCATCTGATAAAATGTTAAATAGTTACACATTATTGCACTAAGTTTCCCCAAACAGAATTACACGGTGGAAACTTTAATTACTGAACAACTCACCGAGCAGAATCTTTCATCAGCTTGCATGGAAATGTTGCAGGAAGACATAGAAAACGGAATATTAATTACACCCACAACAAAGCTAATTCCGATGGGCGCTGTTTAATATGCCCACATCAGAATAATGTTGGGACTCACGCCTACAGCAACAAGAATAACACAAACTGCAAAGCCTAGAAAACACATGGCTGTAATTATCTCTGAAGAATGGCATACATTAAAACAAACTCAGGTCCTCAATAATGCAGCAGTTACATTTAAATTCTGCTCTCAACCAAGTGTGTGCCAAAACTTCAAGTGTGGCTGTTCAAAACAATCATCCCATCCAAACTCATCATCAAGCTTCAAGACCTGGGCCTTTGTACCACCCTCTGCAACTGGATACTCAGCTTCTTCATCAGCAGACCTCAGTCATTGAGGATTGGTAACAACATCTCCTCCTCGCTGATCACCAACACAGGTGCCCCTCAAGGCTGCGTTCTTAGCCCACTGCTCTTCTCTCTATACACAATGACTGTGTGGCTAAGCACAGCTCCAATGCCATCTTCAAGTTTGCCGATGATACTATACTGTTGTTGGACAAATCATAGGTGGTGATGAGTCAGCTTACTGGAGTGAGATAGGACACCTGGTTGAGTGGTGCTGCAACAACCTCTCGCTCAACGTCAGCAAAACTAGTGTTGACTGTTGACTTCAGGAAGGGGAAGGTGGGTGAACATGCGCCAGTCTACATTGGGGGTTGGCGGTGGAGAGAGTCAGCAGCTTTAAATTCCTGGGCATTAACATATCTGATGACCTGCTCTGGGCCCAGCACATAGATGTAATCATAAGAAAAGCGGGCCAGTGTCTTTACTTTCTTAGGAGGCTAAGGAGGTTCGGCTTGTCACCAACACTCCAACAAACTTCTACAGATGTACCGTGGTAAGTATCCTGACTGGTTGCATCATGGTCTAGTACGGCAATTCGCATGCACAGGAATGTAAGAAGCTGCAGAGTGTAATGAACTCAGCCTAATACACAACAGGCATATCCCTCCTCACCATCAGTAGTATCTACATGAGGCGCTGCCTTAAGAAGGCAACACCTGTCATCAAAGATACCCACTATCGCGGCCATGTCATCTCCTCACAGCTACCATTGGGCAGGAGGTACAGAAGCCTGAAGTCCCACACCACAAGGTTCAAGAACAGCTACTTCCCTTCAAAAATTTGGTTCTTGAACCAACTAGCACAACCCTAATCACTACAGTTTAGCAACACTATGGCCATTTTGATCATTTTGCACTAAAATGGACTTCTTTTTTTGTTTTAATTGTGTTCTTTCTTGTAAAAATTGTGTATAATTTATGTTTTTCTTGTGAATATTGCTTAAATGATGCTATGTGCCTGTGATACTGCTGCAAGTAAGTCTTTCATTGCACCTGCGTATATGACAATAAACTCAACATTTTTTTTAAACAGACTCCTGTGGTAGTAAAAGGAAGACGTAGAGTGCAACACTAGGGAGTGCAGTAATTAGCTGACGTTGAGTTTGATGCAAGCTCCATTGACCAGCATCCTTCAACAGGTAGGTCAAGGATACATCAGGTAGAGGAACATGGCATTTGGTTGTGGGCTAGGACCAGCTTAAACCCAGGCTACAGGGCCTATTCAGCAAGGCTATTGCCTAACGCAAAGCAGCTGCAGTAATTCAACTGAAGGACACACAAGGGAGTATCTTTTTTTTTACAATTCATTTACTTGATGTGGATATCGCTGGCAAGGCCAACATTTACCACCCATCTCTAACTTCCCCAGAGAAGGTGGTGGTGAGCCACCTTCTTGAATTGTTGCAGTCCTTCTGGTGAAGGAGTTCCAGGATTTAGACCCAGCAAGGGTGAAGGACTGGTGGTATATTTCCAGGCAGGGTGGTGCATAACGGTCAGACGAGGCAACAGGCTTCGGCTAGAGGTGACTGAATTAGGAAGGGTCGGGGCCATGAAACGATTTAAAGATGAAATGTTTAAAATGAACAACTAGTAGGCGATGAATAATTGCGGAATGTCTTGAATCAAATACTCAAACTGCCACTTACTGTGCATTAAAGCAGGATTTGCTATACATATATCCTTGAAATATTTTTACAGAGCATGGTAGGTGCCTGGAACGGGCTGCCAGGGGTAGTGGTGGAAGCAGATACATTTATGGCATTTAAGAGGCTATTAGACACATGAATATGCAGGGCATGGAGGGATATGGATCATGTGCAGACAAAAGGGAATTAGTTTAATTCGGCATCATGTTCAGACATTACGGGCTGAAGGGCCTGTTCCTGTGCTGTACTGCTGTATGTTCTGTGATGGTCACCCATTTTGGGACTGCGACCCTGTTGTAAAAGATGTGCTGAGGGATCGAGTTGTGGGACAACACTGGTTTTCTGAAAAGAATTCTGGAAAGGTTCTAATTTTTCTTTGAAAGAATTATGGCCAGTGTTAAGGAGATATTTTACTGATGAAGGAAAAACTGCACAATCAGGGTAAAGCCAAGGGCATCTGACACTGTTCAGGAGCCAAGTGGTTATTTCCTCTGGTTGGAGTCTAGATCTCATCGACACAGGATGAAAGCTGCAGTCGCTTAGGACTAAGATGAAGAGAAATTTCTTCACTCATGGGGTGTGAACCTTAGGGGCTTTCTACCAAAGAGGGTTGCGGATAGTTAGCCAATGACCCTTGTCAGAATTGATGTACTTTTGGAAGCAAGCGATTTATCATGGGAAAGAAGGCCACTTGGCTCCATGGGTCCATACCAGTTCTCAGCAGAGCAACCTTATCAGTCTCATTCCTCTTTCCCTTTATCCTGTAACCCTGCAACTTATTGTCTCTCAAAGGCCCAGCAGTTTCTCTTTAGTTCTTTTTGCTACTTACCTACATTGAGGGGTAATTTACAGAAGCCAATTAACATTCCAGCATAGAAAAAAAACGGCTGGAGGAATTCACTGAGACAGGCAGCATTTTGTAGGGGGAAATGGACAGTCAATGTTTTGGGTCGAGACCCTTCATTTCCAAGGTGGACCATGGAACCAAATAAGGGAGTTCTTTGTTTTCTTTCCTATCAGATTCCACCATCTGCAGCCCCTTGTTGCCTCCACCCATCACTTCCCAGCCTCTGGTGCTATTTCCATTCTTCCCTCCTCCATCTGCCTATCACCCCTCCTCACCTGCATGCACCTATCGCTTGCCAGCTCTTGCCCCACCCCTTCTCCTCACCTCTTTATATTGGGCACCTCCTCTCTTTCAGTCCAGATGAAGAGTCTCAACCCAAAACTATGACTGTCCACTTCCCTCTACAGATGCTGCCTGACCCGCTGAGTTCCTCCAGCAGTTTGCTGTTTGCTCCAGATTCCAGCATCTGCAGTCTCGAACCTTCCAGCACAGCCTTGGGATGAAACCAGAGCATTTGGCGGAAACCCAAGCAATCACAGGCAGAATGGGCAAAACCCAACACAGACTCAAGAATAGCACACCAGTGAGACAAATGACAAAATGTTTACAGCAATATGCATTAAATTATAAATTCAACAACAGCCAAAGACCAATAATAAAGATTATTCGACTAAATTTATTGGTACACAAACAGACTCAAGAACAGCTTCTTCCCCACTGCTGTCAGATTCCTGAACCAATCACCTCTTTCACACCCCCTTCCCAGTGGTGCTGCCACGTTTTGAACCCTTAATTCTACCTCTTTGTTATTGTTACATTCACATTTCTTTTTGCACTACTTTAGTTTGCAGTACTATACTGTGCAATGATCTGTTGTTTTTGCACTGTATTTATTATTACCATATATACTGTTTACTCTCTGAGCTTCATGCGAGCAAGGAATTTCATTGCACCCTGGTCTATGTGACAATAAGCCGATCTGTTACCCATGGTCAGGATCGAACCTGGGTCCCTGGAGCTGTGAGGCAGCAGCTCCAACAGCTTGCCACCATGCCGCCCCCTTCGAATAGACATGATAGAACGTTACCCATGGTGCTGAACAGCAAGTGGGTCCCAGTAGACAATGGATCAGCTCCTGGTTTTACTTCCATTCGGACAGCGGCATGACTTTGACACTTTGGAGTTCAAAAAGCACATCACTTATTCAGAGTATAGCTCTCGGATCATTTTAAGCTTGCATATCTTTGAAGAATGAACTGTTGATTGTTGCTACATTGCAATTCATTTGATTTCTTTTACAACACACTCAACTGGATAGATGAGGACATTCAAAGAGCTTCTGAAATGAAATTATTTTGTAATGAAGCTGCTGTGAAAACCATGTGCCATAATGATCACGCATATCACTGCAACATCCTAAATTTGTGAAGGATTTGCTGCCTTCTGGCAGAGCTTCACTGTATTGTGATAACCATGAGAAGCAATCACTAAAGTCAGATCAGTACCTGTCTCTTCTTATAAGTTCACCTAGTAAATACCCATTGCATGTAGCTGACAGCCAGTATCTTTTTCCCAGAGTCAAAATGTCTAATACTAGAGGGCATGCATTTAAAGTGAGAGGGGGAAAAGTTCAAAGGAGATGTGCGGGGCAAGTTTCTTTTTACACAGAGAGTGGTGGGTGCCTGGAATGCTCTGCCAGGGGTGGTGGTGGAAGCAAATACAACAGTGGTGTTTAAGAGGCTCATAGATAGGCACATGAATATGCAGAGGATGGAGGGATATGGATGTTGTGCAGGCAGAAGGGATGAGTTTAGTTAGGTGTTTAATTACAAATCTAATTAGCTTGGCACAACATCATGGGCCGAAGGGCCTGTTCCTATGCTGTACTGTTCTAATAATTTTCCTTGAATAAATTTTCAAATACAAGAGGGCATGGCTTTAAGGTGAGAGGGGGAAAGTTTAAAGGACAAAGGACTGGGACAAATTTTTTTTGGGTAGAGTGGTGGGTGCCTGAAATGCGCTGCTAGAAGTGGTGGTGGAGGCAGATACAATAATGACATTTAAGAGGCTTTTAGATAGATGAATATGCAGGGAATAGAGGGATATGGATCATATGCAGGCTGAAGGGATTAGTTTAATTTGCTATCAAGCTAGCACAGACATGGTGGGCCGAAGGGCCTGTTCCTGTGCTGTACTGTTCTATAAAGGTGAGTGAGAATATGTAACAGATGCGAGTGTAAAGGAAAAGATTAGATCAGGTTTAACCCAGAGCAATGCTCAGGGGCCACAGGGAGTACAAGCTTCCTGTGCCTCAGGATTTTATCCATCCCTGCTTCAATGGGGGCGTAGTTTGTCGCTGTGCTTTATTCAAATCAGCAGCACAGGAGATCGTGCAGAAAAAAACTGGTGCTTTCCAAAAGATTCACAAAATATGCTTCCACGGGCTCAGGTCAAGTTCATGCTGTGGCAATTGTGATTCAATTGGGAGCAACTTTCACCCCAGTCAAAACAATGTGGGTTCCAGTTGCATATCAGGCACTTGAACCTCTAACAATCTGACTGGGTGTGGTTCCAATGGAGTGCTGCAGAGTCAGAGCAGTCATTTGCCAGATGAGATATTAAATTGGTAATTGGTTTATTATCGTCACGTTCCGAGATACAGTGAAAAGCTTTTGTTTGCATGCCATTCAGACAGATCATTCCATACACAAGTACATTGAGGTAGTACAAAAGGAGACAAAAAAAACAGAATTCAGAATATAGTGTTACAGTTACAGAGAAAGTGCAGTACAGGTAGACAAATAAAGTGCAAGGGCCATGACGAGGTAGATTGGGAGATCAAAAGTTCGTCTTTATCATAAGAGGCCTGGTCAAGAGTCTCATAACAGCAGGATAGAAGCTGTCCTTGAGCCTGGTGGTACGTGTTCTCAAGCTTCTGTCCAATGGGAGGGGGGAAGAAGGGAGAATGATCAGGGTGGGAGGGGTCTTTGATTATATTGGCTGTTTTCCCGAGGCCACGGGAAATGTAGTCAGAGTCAATGGAGGGGAGGCTGGTTTGCGTTATGGACTGGGCAGCGTTCACAACTGTCTGCAATTTCTTGCAGTCTTGGGCAGAGCAGTTGCCTTACCAAGCTGTGATGCATCCATATAGGATGCTTTCTATGGTGCTTCTGTAAAAGTTAGTGAGGTTCATGGGCTCTGTGTATTTTCTCAGGCAGCAGTAAATGGGAGAAATGAAGACAAACAGAGACAGACAAGAGGTCACAGTGCCTCTTAGCTCTCCTTACCTCTGCAATTTCCTCCAGGCCTATAGCCCTATAAACTTCAGCTCACATATATCTCTGAGTGCCCCTGATTCCAGCCACTGAAGCACCCCTGAAGTTAATTGTACCACTAGTGGCCATGCTGTCAGATGCCAAAGACCCTAAGTTCTAAACATGAGCTTATATTTAGGTATAGGGAGTGAATTATTCCCTCCCTAAACCTTAATGTAAGCTCATGTTTAGAGGGAAATGAACAACCACTAAACTAGTACAGTAGGGGAGTATTGTCTTTTAACCTGATATATACTTGATATGTGATGTTTAGACTTGAATAGCTGAATGATACACGGGAATAATATACTGCTCTTGGCAAACTGTGATCAACTCTTGGCTAGAAGAATAGAACTGGAAATTTCATCTGTCCCCGATGATCAATGTTAAGATCCAGATGAAATGTGTTTCAGTTCACCAGATGATTACAGCCACATGTCACATGGTTCAATAACAACTGCTTCCCTTGAGCTGGATTTGAGGCTGTATTTTCAGGCAACGTTAAGAGTCCCTGCAATGTCACTGAACATTGTACCACCTGATTTAGGAGCTCACGCCATTAATGGGAGGGCACCATTTTAGCTCAAGAGCAGCAGAACAATTCACACAATGAACAACAAACAATCTGCTGGAGGAACTCTGCGGGTTGAGCAGCATCTGTGGGAGGAACTGTTGACGTTTTGGGTCAAAACCCTGCATCTGGACTAGCAACCTGAAGTATTGACAATTCCCTTCCTCCTACGGATGCTCCCGTTGAGTTCCTCCAGCAGATTGTTTGTTGCTCCAGATTGCAGTCTCATGTGACTCCAATTCACAGTGAATCCAGAATCCTTTATAAAAATACACAAAGAGTGTTTCAAGTTTTGAAACAAAATTCCAAACCATTAAAACATTAATACAAAGGATCAAGAATAAATAAGTAAAAGGACACACTTAGCATGTGTGATATTTTATGCTGCACTTAAATGTTTTGTCTTCAAAGGAAGTGAGAAAGGACAAATTTAGTTTCTGGAAGTACACAGAGGAAACTATCCGGGAACGGACATTTGCAGCCTCGGATTTAAGCAAGGCGGGAGCAGAACAAGGTTCCTAACCAAAAGCAGCAGTTAAACTCAATGATCCCAGTATTTGTTTACTTCACAGCAGTCAGGGTTGGTGACCTTAAAGACAGACAATGCTTAAGCAGCAGAACAGTTGTCCATAACAAGGCATTGTTTTACGTGTGCTTATAACAGTTATCCAATATAACCAGGGACAAAAAACAGGGCCAGTTGTGAGACAGGTTTATTATGGATATCTCTTGGTGTTAAAAACAGAGACGCAAGAGACTGCAGATGCTGGAATCTGGAGCAAGGGCAAACTACTAGAGGAACTCAGTAGGTCAAGTATTGTCTGTGGAGGGAAAGGGATGGTTGACACTTCGGGTCGAGACCCTGCATCAGAACTGCGAGTGCAGAGGGGAGATAGCCAGTATAAAGAGATGAGAGGGAGGGATGAGGCAGGGGCTGGTAGGTGTAACACTGTAACATTCATGGCATTACTTATGGTAATTTGAATAAAGAGCTATTTTACAGAGAAGTGTTATGTACTACCCTGCTAATATAATTAAAAAGCTCCAAAATACAAGCAGGTTAGGCAGCATCCATGGAGAGATCGACACAGTTGGCATTGCAGTTCAACAACTTTTCATCATATTCTCTTGTTCAATCTCTAACTTTTCCAAATTTTAACAAAGAACATCTTGATTAATGTATGAATGTATATCGCTCTGAGGATTATGTCACCAACAGTAAAAAGTCAAGGTGTCTTTATTTGGACATCTGAAGGTCCTTGCCATGCAAAGAAACTGAGCCAAAATCAGCAACAAGCCAGTAGTGTGTACAATTGTCTAGATTTTCAGTGATTGGAATGTTTATCTCTAAAACATTGTTTTGAAAATCCCTTGTGGAGTCTGAATCTACTACCTGTTGACCTTCATCTTGTTACAGATCTTAGCATTGCACCTTATTTGTTTTCTTAGAACACAATGCTTTTGACTGGTTGGCAATAAAGGCTTGGGTATCAGTTCTAATATGAAAGTCAAGATAATTATCTTAATATAAAAACCTGCGAGTGGGACTACTTCAATGGGGAAAATTATGAAGTTAATGAGCAGATCTGCCTTGGACAAAGACAGGAATATGAAAGTACAACAGTAATGAGATAATATGTCTCTTGTGATTAATATAAAATTAAGAAAGGTCAACGGTCTTTGGAAGATTAAAATCAGTATTTAATAATATCAAAGGTTGCAACAAAATTTATTTCCAAGTGGCTTTATTAGTTTGGTTGTTCTAGCTTTGGTTGAGGTTATCTTTACTTCATGACATCACAAAATGAGAATGACAGGGTTATTTGATTGACAAAAGCCATTTGTCACTCTCTTTGATTATTTCTCTAACAAGAACAATGGCACATCAGATGGCAGCCCATCCCACACTCCCATCATTTGTGCAACAGATGGATGCAGTTTGGTGAGGTTATGGATCCCCTTATTAGCTTCAGACATGGTTGCTCTTCCGCTGCTAAAGGATTATTCAGGGCAAGAATTTGGGACATGGACCACAATCTGATGGGTGTGGCACAATTATACTCAGGACTTTTCCTTAATTTGTGCAGTGTGACCACATCTACCTGGGCCCATTCTCCAGGCAGCTCAAGGAACACAAGGTTGTGCAACAGAGTTCAGTCTGCAATATTGGCACTTAATTAAGAGTTGTGGCATCCAGCAGAAGGAACATCCTTCTGTCTGAAAGAACTGCCACTTCAATGCAATACCGAGGGAATACAACATGTCAGAGGTGCCAATATTTAAAACTAAGACTCAGTCTGCTCTCTCTGGTAGATGTAAAAGATCAGGAAGAAAAGCAGGAGAATTTGCTGCATTCCTGGCCAATACTTGTCCCTCAGTCAGAGATCATCTGGCCTTTATCTGATTGCTCTATGAAAGCTGGCTGTGCACTCTTGGCTGCTGTGTTTTCTGCATTTTAAAGATGATTACAGTTTAAACGTTTGTCAATGGTTGTAAAATGAATCCTGACGTCCTGATGATGTGGCAATATAGAAATGCAAGTCTTTCTCTTCCCAGTGAGGTGACACTCAAATTAAACTCAACAACAAAAGTGAGCACAAAGTTCAGAACAGTTCCATTACAAATTTATAAATTATAAATTTTATTTACAGCGTGGTAACAGGCCCTTCCGGCCCAATGAGTCCGCGCCGCCCATTTTAGACCCATGTTAACCTACCCGTACGTCTTTGGAATGTGGGAGGAATCCGGAGCACCCAGAGGAAACCCACACAGACACAGGAGAACGTACAAACTCCTTACAGACAGCGATGGGAATTGACCCCGATCGCTGGCGCCGTAATAGCGTCGCACTAACCGCTACGCTACAGTGCCACCCATTCTAAAAGAGAGCTTTTGAAAAATCTTCTAGTATCTGATATCATGCTGTGCACTTCAGCATTAGCATGCTTTTCCTTTCATCTCCAGCATTCAAAAAAAAGAAACAAAACAATACAACCTATTGCTAACCTCATTTGACAACACTGTGTGCATTTCCATGGCATTTATATCTGGTCTTAAGTCATTCCAGTTAAATGGAGCTTTCTATATATGCAAATGTTGTTTGGAATTTATATTTCCACAAGCTGCAATTTTCATCTGGCAATTTATTCAATGTTGGCTGTGATTTTTGTCAGCTAAGCCTTTCTTGTTGTAATATCAAGACCATACTTTGCATTTGATAATGATGAACCATAATGGAACAGCAAGATTGACATGATTAATCTGAATCTTTCTGGTCTGAATTGAGCATCAAGCTGAGCAAGCTTTTCTCTGGAGACATTAGAGACTGCTGGAACCTGGAGCCAGGTGAGGAGGAGTTGATGGGCAAATGGAGATAGGTGGGCAAAGGGAAGGGTGGAGATTGGCTGGGAGGTGATAGGTGGAGACTATGGAGTATGATCAGAAAGGCAAGTGAAGAGTGGAACCAAATAAGGGAGGTATAATGGGCAGGTGGGAACAGTGAGGGGTTGGGGGGCGCAGGGGGAGGTGACAGATCAAACATAACCATGGAATAGTAGAAACCTCTCTCTCCTGCCACAAGCACGTACAATCAGCAGGCAACTGCTTGTGATTGTTTACTGTGTGCAAACTGGCTGTTGTTGCCTTCCAAATGGCTACACTTCAGAAATATTTCATTGGCTATAAAGTACTTTGAGACAAACGTAAAAGGGACAATGTAAATGTAACTGATTCTTTACTTAGGAGCTGAAGTATTATGGATAATCTATCACTCAAATGTTTGGGAAGTATAAATTGGATCCCAATGCAATAGAAAGTTTATATGGAAAACATGTATTGCCAATTTATCTTTGTGTATATTATAAAACTTCCATTACCATTTACATAAACATATTTAACTTATGTTCCTATATAAGCATTACAATAAATATTCTAGACTGACCATAATCATACTAAATTGATAATATTTCCATCTTGATAGAAATAGGATTATGTTCACTGCCCAAGAAAACAGGGAAGATAATTTGGTTGCTAAACATTTTTTGTTAACTTTATATAGCCTCTGCAATTAGCTCTCTATGCTGGATATGCATAACTAAATCACACTGCATTTTTTTTGAGTGGCAACCACTGTGGCAACAATAATCTTTCAATTTATTGTCAAAGTTGCAATAAGCAATGTTTTTTCATATTAGAACCCTACAATGTTTCTTGAAATTAATTCTTCTTTCTTTACAACTCCTTTCACATTTAATTAACTGTGCAAGGTTCTAATACCAGTAGAATTGCTAAACCAATATTGGGCGTAAACTACCACTTGGCGCAACATGATGTAGTACCTTGCTATAAGATTTGCAATGACCAAAATATCGAAAGGTTTGAAGCAATCTTCAAAACCTCTACTCACATTTTCGTTTTGAAGTTGTCTATAATGCTGTTTTTTAGTGCATTCAAAGTACTCTAATAAAAGGAAACTTTGATTTACAACAGAATATATAAACTCATACAATATGGTATGGTAGCACAGTGGTTAAGTTACTGGACTGGCATCTGGGGTTGTGGTCTATTGGTCCAGAAACATGAGTTCAAATCCCATCTAGCAGCTGTTAGTTAATTAAATAAAGGGTCGTGCGAAATTTTGTACTTTAGTGACATCTCAATTTATCAGACCAAACCCAGCATCAATAGCTTTCAAGAGAGCTTGCTTTATAATAAAAATCTCAAGCATCATTCTCCAGGTAATTCAGTTCTTTATCAATATTGAAGAGAACTCTGCTGAACATCCCAAGTTTTATCAAGTCAAACACAACCACAAAATATCAGAAACCACTGTCTCCTGCCACAAGATCCAAACACTAACAAAAAGTATTTGAGAGTTATTTTGAGAACAATAACAGACTTGGTTTCTTTTAACATTGAGAGGAGAATTTCCCTAGGCTCCACCTGCTTATAAATCCTTATCCTGCCATAGGTTAAGATGGTTGAATAAGAGAAGCTCCTTATTTTCGAGGTTAACTATTCAGATTATCTTCTTTAAAACTCATTTTATGGGACGTGGATGCCACTGGCAATGGCAGGACGTGTTACCCATTCTTTACTGTCTTTGATGAGTTGCCTTCTTGAACCTGTGTGGTTCTTCTAATGAAGCTGTTCCCACTATGCTGTTGGGGAGGGAGTACCAGGATTTAGATCCAGTTATGATGAAACAGCAAAATATTTCCAACTTATGACTGTGTGCAACTTGGAGGGCAACCTGGAGTCGTGGTGTTTCCTTTCACTTGCTGTCCTCGTTCTTCTTGGTGGTAGAGGTTGTGTGTTTGGGAGGTGCCAATTCGTCTGCGCTTCTTGACATGACAACCTATTATGTCGTCGTCCTTTTATAGAGTCTGAAACACAATTACCCATCTTGCTCTTTACAACCTTTTGTTCCTTTCATCGTTATGTTGCCATCGATTGTCAGGCATCACCGAGAACCATACAAATGCAATCTGCATTCCCCTTCACCTCTCACCAGAAGAAAATATTCTTAGCTGCAGATTTTCTTATGGAAAGAAAATCTTGAAGCCACAACGTGAAACCTGTTGCTCCCCTCCCCTCAAATTCTGCTATGTAAGACACAACATGTAGCACTACTATACATGTTCATGGCCAAATGTTCAAAGTGTAGGGCAGTTAACAACAGCACAGTGTTGGGGGCTACAAACAAATCTGCACATTACTCCAACCTTGTTGACCTCTGCAACCACTGAATAAATGCAAGTGTTTTTTTACATACAGAGAGTGGTGGTTATCTGGAATAAGCTGCCAGAGGGGGTGGTAGAGGCAAATACAATTACAACATTAAGAAGACATTTGGGCCTCTACTTCCTAAGGAGGCTAAAGAAATTTGGCATGTCCCCTTTGACCCTCACCAATTTTTATCGATGCACCATCTTATCCAGATGCATCATGGCTTGGTATGGCAACTGCTCTGATCGAGACTGCAAGAAATGACAATGAGTTGTGGACACAGCTTAGCACATCATGGAAACTACCCTCCTCTCCACGGACTCTGTCTATACTTCTCACTGCCTCGGTAAAGCAGCCGGCATAATCAAAGACCCCACCCACCCCAGACATTCTCTCTTCTCCCCCCTCCCATCGGGCAGAAGATACAAAAGCCTGAAAGCATGCACCACCAGGCTCAAGGACAGCTTCTATCCTGCTGTTACAAGACTATTGAACAGTTCCCTGGTTTGATAAGATGGACTTGACCTCACAATCTACCTCATTATGACCTTGCATCTTACTGTCTACCCGCACTCTCTCTGTAACTGTAACACTTTATTGTTTTACCTTTTACTACCTCAATACATTGTTGTAATGAATTGACCCGTATGAATGGTAAGCAAGACCAGTTTTCACTGTATCCCGGTACATGTGACAATAATAAACCAATTTACAGTTACTTACATTGAAAGGTTTAGAGAGATATGTAGGCAAATGGGACTAGTGTAGATGGGCATCATTGGCGGCATGGACCAATAGGGCCCATTTCTGTGTTGCATGACTCTATGAACCAAATTTACTTAACTCAATCACTTTCAATGGTCTCTAAGATCTTCCTTTATGTTTTATATATAGACTGATATTCATTAATCTGTTCCAAAGAGCTGATGGCCAGAACCACTCCTGTCTGGATTTTTGGTTAGATGATAAATTCTTCCAAAAAGAGTTGGTCAGTTAGAGTGCTCAATTGCTTAAGAACAGGGAAGTTTACCTGTGGGATAACTGATACATAATTCCAGCTGCGTATCTTTTGTGGGTCTGGGAGAATTACTTACACAGGCGACCAGACTCTAACGGCTTCTCATTTTTTCGCGTTAACTGTTTTTGACCAACTAATGCATTAAACTGCTGCGAAACGGCATCACTCAACACTCTCTTTATGTAGGTTATTTGCGCAGTTCCATAGTAACAACCATACTAATCAGGGCAATAGTTGCAAATGCTCTGATATAATTCTAATGGCTTCCCATTTATCAAGTTAACTTTGCTTGACCAACTAATACATTAAATTGATACAAGATGGCATGACTCAATACTCGCTTTACATTGATTAGTTGCATTTCTATAGCTTCTTCCCCACTGTCACTGATCTGAAAAACCCTTGACTAATTCCATCTGGCACTATATTTCCCTCAACTTGCATTAATGTTATATCATTTTTGATTATTGTGTTGTATAAGTTATGTATAATTTATGTCAATTTAAGTTTATATAATTTATGCTCTTCATGTTTGTAATACACTGAGCTGCTGCCACAAAAAGGCAATTTTTCATAGCATTTATACCCTGGGTATGTATGCCCATGATGATAAACTTGAACTTAACTCTCAATCTTCTAAAATCTGGAGACCACAGTCCAATCTTCCTTGATCGTTCCTCCATGGGAGAACGCCATCATTTCAAAAATGAATCCAACAAAAGGAGATTTCATAAAACTCACACGTTGGAAAGAACTCTTCTTCCTGAGAAATCTCCATAAAGCTCATGAATATGAAAATCACTCTATAAAGAAAGCAATAGATATATGTATGACCATCATTCAAATCTTTTCTCTTTGATTAAGATGATGAAAAAGATGCACAAATGCAAATCTTTTCCAATCCTGTGTGAAATTTTACTCTGGAGGTGACGAGATTTTACAAGCATGGAGCCTAGATAAAACTGGTAAAGCTGAAGGCAATCATTCTCTGGTCAATATTCCATTCCTTTGAACTTAAAGCTCAATTTTTAATTATTTCTACTACATTACATGTCAGAAAAAATACACATGCTGATTAATCAAGAACTGTGCAGCAATAGCAGAACTGATTATCCACTTATTACTGTGTCTGTGGGAACTTACTGTCTACAAACTGGCCATAATGTTTTCTTCATTTTGTCAGGGCTGCAGTCCAGATGCACTTAATCTGCTTGTAAAACACTCTTGCATGTCTTGAGGTTATGAAAGATGCAATATAAATGCAAATCTTAATTTTTACTGTGCAATTTTCTGAATGCAGACATGGTAAACAAAAAAAGGTCTTTCTTTATTGGAGGTTATTTGAATTGTTAAAACACAAAATGTTGTAATTTGAAGAAAAAAATTCAATTTTAAACCCAGGTAGTTTTTACGCAAGGAAATGTACAATGCTATACGGGGAGTTACGAAGAGCAGCCTTTGATTTTTTTCTTCTCCCAAGTTGGAATTTTTTTAAAAATTGTGGTCTAATAAAAATTTAGAAAGGGAAGAGGTTAAAATGTAGCCTAAAGCCTTCAACATTGCATTTAGTCTTAGCTTAATCTGCAAGGCAAAAGGGGATAAATTAACTCAGTGAAGGAGCTAATAAAAACTAATAGGTTTCTGTTAACTTCCACACCTTGTGTGCTTGTCAAACCTCAGCTCTCTTCTGCTTTCTCTAACATTTGAGAATAGTGAAGGGTTTTGAGAGTAGACACGAAAATCTGATTTTGACAGTAGCTTGCTGCTGAATTTTAATCCCCTCAGCGGTCTACAGAAAGAATCTACACTCCAACAACTTAAAATTTCCTAATTAAAGATTCAGTTTCCACAGCTCTCTGGGAGAGAGAATTCCAAAGATTTGCAACCCCAACAGAACAAGGAACTACAGTTTGTGTAGCTGTGTGTTAACATGGGACTGGAATTGTTGTAAAGGAGCTCAGAATAATCCAGCAATCACCACACTTATTTTGTGTAATGGCTTGATGTATCTCTCCTTTTTATATACAGGTAGACATTTACAGCATCTCCATGGGTTGTCTACACGTGAAGTGGTTCTGTTTCTGAAAGCTTTTAGAAAGAGAGAGATTTGTAACACGAGGGGAAATGCTTGTTTTGACATCTTGCCTAGTCAGTGGACTAGTAGTAGCAGGTTCATTTTCTGAGGAGGAATCAGACCTATTCTGAACTGATTTCAAACTGAAAAGGTAAATGCAACCATCCAAGGCATTAATACTCCACTGCTGCCAAAAATTCAGAAACCAGAGCTCACAACTATAATGTATTTGTAGCTGTAAACTTGGTGAATTAAATATCATGAACACAGACACACACACACAGACACAAGAAAATACGAGCAGGAGTAGACCACCAGGTCCCTCAAACCTGCCCTGTCATGGTTGGGGTTGTTTCCCTTGGAATGGAGATGGATGAGGGGAAACCTTATTGCAGAGCATTAAATTATATGAGGTACCGAGATAAATAGGGTGGAGCTGTTTCCCTCATATCATCATGGCTGGTCTACCCTGGCCTCAGCTCCTCTTCTGCGTCAGTTTCCCAAAGCCTTAAATTCCCCTATTTTCAAAAAATTTATCCGCTTCCATCTTAAATACCTCTGATAATCCAGCTTCCACATCCTTCTGGGGTCGAGAATTCTAGAGATGAGATAAGAAATGTTGGCTCTTTAGCCAGTTGACTGTGGGTTTCATATTTGGGGTGACTCCATAGATTCCCAATGGACTGCGTAGACTGCTGCTGGTTTTCACCTTGTGGAACCAGCCCTGGTTATAATATTGTGCGGCATTTATAATGCCTGCGGGGTAATACACACTCACAGTGGCACCTCCAGTAGCTCCTACACTAAATATGCATTACCACTGTGCATAGGCAGCCTGAAAGATACTGAGCAGGAAATTTATCACCAGTTGCACAAGCTATTAGCAATTAGATCATAGAGCCACACAGCATGGAAACAGCCTCTTTGGTCCAAGTGGTCCGTACCAACCAAGATGCCCATCCAAGCTAGTCCCATTTGCCAGCATTTGGCGCATATCTCTCTGAACCTTTCCTATCCCATGTACCGGTCTAACAGTCTTTAAAAAGTTGCTAATGTACCTACCTCAACTACTTCCTCTGGCATCTCATTCCACATACATATCACTCTGTGTGTTTAAAAAAAAGCTGCCCATCAAGTTCCTGTTAAATCTCTCCCCTCTCACCTTAAACCTATTCCTTCTAGTTCTTGTTTCCCCAACACTCGGGAAAAGACTCTGTGCATTCAGCCTATCTATGCCCCTCATGATTTTATACACCTCTATAAGATCATCCCTCATTTTCCTGCACTCCAAGGAATAACGTCCTAGCCTGGCCAACCTTTCCCTATAACTCAGTCCCTCGAGTCCTGGCAAGTCTTTTCCGCACTCTTTCTAGTTTAATGGCATCCTTCCTGTACCAGGGTGACCAAAACTGAACACAATACTCCAAGTGCAGCCTCACTGCACCATAACCTCCCAACTTCTATACTCAGTGCTCTGACTGATTAAGGCCAGTGTCCCAAAAGCCAGAGTGGACAGGTAGTGAATTAATTGTACATTACAAATCTGCTTCTGAAATTCGATTCCAACAATTTCAAGTGCATACTTGGTGCAAGCAACAGAGAACAAACTTCCACACCTTTGGCAAAATATTGATCTGCATGACATTCTGTGACAAGTCTTGCAAAGACATTGTGCATCATTACTCAGGCTTCCGCCATTAACCAAAGCATCTGTTACAAGACAGCTGCCAATACTGAAAACTAGCTCTGATGTTATATCGGGGCTGGGAGGGAAAGAAATATAACTTTGCAGGAAAGGGAAAAGTAAAATCAATGTTAATTTGAACTTGGAGGGAAATGGACAGTTGAAATTTCGTGTCAAGACCCTTCATCTGGACTCATTTCCCTCCATAGATCCTGCCTGACCTGCTGAATTCCTCCAGCGTTTTGTGTGTTGCTCCAGATTCCAGTATCTGCAGTTTCTTGTGTCTCCATTAGCTTGAACTTTCCCAGAACAGAGAAAACAGCCTTTCATTGAAATAGGTAACAGAATGCTGGCTTTTATATTCCAGCTATGAGGAAAGAGTGGAATAGTCGAGGTTACTTTCCTTGCAGTTGTGGAGGCTGAGAGAAGATTTACTTGCAGAGCCTAAAATTATGAGATGTCTACAAAAATAGGAAGGAGCTATTTCCCTCAGTAAAGGAGCCAACAACCAAGTGGCATGGATTTAAATTGATTGGTAGAAGGGTTAGAGAGAGGATGAAGACTCTAGGGGTCTGGAACTTGCTACCCCGAAGGGTGATGGAGGCAGAAACCCTCACTACATTTAGACAATACTTGGATGTGTAATTGGACAGCCATGACTTGCAGGGCTATGGACCAAAGGTTGGGAATGAATGGTTATACAGCACGGAAATAGGAGCTTCAGTCCACCATGTCTGCACTGTGTTACGGACTCAGTGAAAGTCCCTTTAAGATAGAAAGTGTGTGTGTATGTGTGTGTGGGGCGTGCTTACGTCAATAGAAGATAAAGGACGTAATGACATTGTTGAAGAAGAAGAAGAAGAAAGAGAGAGAGAGAAGGGAGAGAGACACCAGCCTGCTTGTTTTCTCTATCGATGGATGAGAAACAATAACTGTGTTTGCCACTGAAATCCATGTATGGAAGTTGGAAGTAATCCGGTGGAGTTCACTTTGTTGCTGACCTGTAGAAGGAAACAGGTATTTGTGTGTGGACGACCACAGTTCGGATGCTTTTCGGGGTGAGGAAGTCACTACCGAGTAAACACTGAAGTGTCGTTTGGGTTCCATCGTGGAACATTTGGATTTCGTATGTACTCTCTCTATGTTTTTCTACATCTACATCTTATCTTCAGACAACGGTGGTTGTTGAAGAAGCCCTTGCTCATGTTTCACCTTATGGCTTGCGGAACTGAACTTTAAGAACCATTCAGGAACTGGGAGTTTTGGACTTTGTCACACACACACACACACGAAGAGTTTAGTTTTGGGGTTAACGTTCGAGGTTTAACATTCTTGAATTCTAACATACTAACATTTTTACTTTTATTTTACGTATTATCAATAGTAGTGATTAATAAAATAGTTTTTAACACTAAATCATGCTCAGTGTGTTTCTTTTGTTGCTGGTTCGTGACAAAATTGGGGGCTCGTCCGGGATAGTTCCCAAGGTTAACAAGTGTCGTCTGGGATTGTACCCCAGATTGACGAGATTTGTTCGAGATTCAATCCATAGATTTTTGAGGGAGGTCTGATAAATTCTTTTTTAATTGGCTTGTGTGTGTGGAAACCAGCAGCAATGGATATTAAGGCATTTTTGGAGTCACCAACCCAAAAGGGATTGGAAGTGGCGAAAAAAGGATGATTTGATAAAGATTGCTACAAGGCTAAACCTTACAGAAGTAAAGCAGTCTATGAGAAAGGCAGATATTCAGAGACCGATAGCTGGCCATTATGTGGAAAAGAAGGTGTTTGAGAAGGAAGTGTTAAAACAGTTTCCTGGCAGTGAAATAGCAATTTCTGAGGCACAGGTGCAGCTGGCAAAGATAGAAGCTGAACGAGAACAAACCCAGTTAAAGATAGAAGCTGAACGAGAACAAAAGAGATTAGAGGCCGAACAAGAACAGACCCAGTTAAAGATAGAGGCCGAACAAAAGCTAACTCAGATGAAGATAGAGGCTGATCTAGCAATGAAGCAGATGGAATTGAAGAGGATGGAGCTGGATAGTGAGGAGAAGGAGAAACAGAGGCAGCATGAGTTACAAATGAAGCAAGAGAGAGTTTGGAATCTGATTCTGATGATGGTTTTTCAGCCAGCAGGGAGGTTCGATTAGTCCCTCCGTTTGAAGAAGATCAGGTTGATCAGTATTTCCAACATTTTGAAAAGGTTGCTGAGAGTTCAAACTGGCCAAGGAAAGGATGGGCTCTTATGGTACAGAGTGTGATTAAAGGTAAAGCTCAAAAAGCTTATTCTGCTTTGTCTGTTGAGGATGCAGCTGATTATACCAAGGTAAAACAAGCTATATTGAAGGCCTATGAATTGGTCCCTGAGGCTTATAGACAAAAATTCAGAGACTTGAGGAAATCTGCAGATCAGACTTATATGGAATTTGCCAATGGAAAGAGAATATGTTTTGAACGATGGTGCCTGGCTAAAAATGTAGATGGGGATTACGATAAATTGACAGAATTGATACTGGTGGAAGACTTTAAAAGATGTGTTCCAGCTGAATTAACAACATATTTAAATGAAAAGGCAGTGGAAACTTTACAAGAAACTGCTAGGTTGGCAGATGATTATGCTTTAACCCATAAATCCAAATGGGGACAACCTAAAACCTTTCAAAAGAGTTACAAAGACAATCCAGGTAAACCGGAGATTAAATTGGGAGGTAATCAAAAAGGAAAAGATGAAAAGAAGCCAGGGCTGGAGAAACCTGTTGAGCGTACTTGTTATTACTGTAGGAAACCTGGCCACGTGATATCTAATTGTGCCCTTTTGAAGAAAAAGAAGGAAGCTGGGCCCAATGCTTGCTTTCAGGCAATTAAAAATCGAAAAGGTTTAGGAGATGCTGTTAAAGATCAGTCCTTGCAAGAGGTAAAAGCGGAAGAGTTGGAGGAGGTGAGACAGGAATTACGTTCTTATGTATCAGAGGGTTTTGTTTCACTGAATGATGAGTCACCCCAGGTGCCAGTGAAAATTCTTAGAGATACTGGGGCTAGTCAATCTCTCTTGCTGGACAGTGTTTTAAATTTTGGTGAAGAAAGTGACACTGGTGAAGTAAATCTAGTACGAGGTGTTACAGGTGAGACCATGTCTGTCCCTTTTCACAGGGTGATTTTAAAGTCAAAGTTCGTAGAAGGACCAGTCGAGATAGGGATAAGACCTAGTTTGCCAGTGGAAGGAGTTTCTTTGTTATTGGGAAATGACCTTGCAAATGGAGAAAGTGATCCTGTGGTACGGTTAACAACCAAACCAAGGATTGATGAGTCTGAGGATGATTCAGATGTTTACCCATCATGTGCGGTGACTCGAGCTAGAGCTAAAGAATTAGCCAAGACAGACAGTCCGGTGCAGTCTGATGTAGTTCCTTGTGACAGTCCTAAACAGGAAGAAAATTATGATGCCTTATCTGAGACTTTTCTGTCTTCACTGGAGGATCAACATCCTTATAGTGAGCCTGAATTTAAAGATTTGTCTTTGTCGAGGAAGGATTTTATGGTGGAACAGACAAAGGACCCTGAATTGACAGAATTGAAAGAAAAAGCACTCTCATGTGAGGAGATTGAAAAAGTGCCAACTGGATACTATGTCAAAAATGGAGTGTTAATGAGGAAATGGAGACCTCCTCATGTTCCTGTTACTGAGGAATGGGAAGTTATTCATCAGGTTGTTGTTCCAAAAGTTTATAGGGATGAGATTTTAAACCTGGCCCATAGTATGCCTTTGGGTGGTCATTTTGGTGTGAATAAAACTGTAGGGAAGATCTTGAAACAATTCTATTGGCCTGGTTTGAGAAAAGATGTGGTGATGTTTTGTCGAACCTGCCACACATGTCAGATGGTAGGTAAACCAAATCAAAAACCCCCTGTGGCTCCTTTGAAACCAATTCCTGCTTTTGGTGAACCCTTTTCGAAGGTGATTGTGGACTGTGTTGGCCCCTTACCAAAGTCTAAGACTGGAAATCAGTATTTGTTAACCATCATGTGTGCCACTTCTAGATTTCCAGAGGCAATACCCCTTAGAAATATTAAGGCTAAGACGGTGTCAAAGGCTCTTGTAAAATTTTTTACCTTGTTTGGTTTGCCAAAAGAAATCCAATCTGATCAAGGTAGTAATTTTATGTCAAAAATTTTTCAACAAATAGTCTATGAGCTGGGAGCAAAGCAGATTGTATCATCTGCATATCACCCAGAATCTCAAGGAGCTCTGGAGAGATTTCATTCTACTCTCAAAAATATGCTGAAGACTTATTGCTTTGAAAACACAAAGGATTGGGACGAAGGTATCCATTTACTTTTGTTTGCCGTTAGAGAATCGATCCAGGAGTCAATCGGATTTAGTCCGTTTGAGCTTGTGTTTGGACATAGGGTGAGAGGACCTTTGGAGTTGTTAAGAGAGCAATGGGTTAATGAGGAAGTTCACTTGAGTCTGTTGGACTATGTCCAAAAATTTAAAACTCGGTTGGAGAGAGTCTGCCAGCTAGCGAGAGAGAATCTGAAAACAAGCCAGATAAGAATGAAGACATATTTTGATAGACGTGCTCGGCCTAGGACATTCGCAGTGGGGCAAAAGGTGTTGGTATTTTTCCCTAGCCAAAATAATCCCTTGCAAGCTCGTTTTTCTGGACCCTATGTTATTGAATCTCGAGTGACTGATCTAACATATATAATCAAAACACCAGATAGACGCAAGAAAACACAACTCTGTCACGTAAACATGCTAAAACCTTATTATGAGAGGGATTCAGTTGTGGCCTTGGTGGATGGTGAAAAGGTTGTTTCTAGAATGCCTGATGTTGATGTTGAGGAAGGCCAATTTAGACCAAATATTGTTCCATCGAAACTGAAAAACCAAAATATCATGGAGAACCTTGAAACGAAGTTGGACCATTTACAAGTTTCACAAAAACAACAGATGAGAGAATTAATTTTAAAATTTAAAAATCTGTTCCCAGATGTTCCAAACAGAACATCGATAATTACCCATGATGTTGATGTTGGGGATGCAAAACCAATCAAACAACACCCATATCGAATGAATGTGGAAAAAAGTAAACTTGTTGATCAGGAAATAAAATACATGTTGGAAAATGATATTATTAGACATTCTAGTTCAAATTGGAGTTCGCCCTGTGTTATTGTACCTAAACCTGATGGAACTGTTAGATTTTGCACAGATTACAGGAAAGTGAATGCTGTAACAAAGTCAGATGCTTACCCTATTCCTAGAGTGGATGATTGCATAGACAGAGTGGGAAAGGCAAAATTTCTTACAAAGATTGACCTATTAAAAGGGTACTGGTGTGTTCCATTAACAGATAGAGGAAGGGAGATTTCAGCCTTTGTAACCCCTTCTGGATTGTATGAATACAATGTTTTGCCATTTGGAATGAAAAATGCTCCGGCAACATTTCAAAGAATGATTAATTCAGTGATTCATGGGTTAAAACATACAGATGCCTACATTGACGACTTAGTGACTGGGAATGATACTTGGGAAGATCACATCTCTGCGTTAGAAAGGTTGTTTGAAAGACTTTCCAAGGCTAACCTTACAGTTAACTTGGCTAAAAGTGAATTTGGCCATGCCACTGTGACGTATCTTGGTTATGTTGTAGGTCAAGGCAAGCAAGCTCCTGTTCAGGCAAAAGTTCAAGCAATATCTGAGTTCCCTATTCCCACAGGTACGAGGACTGTTAGAAGATTTTTGGGAATGGTTGGATATTACCGAAAATTTTGTAAAAATTTTGCTGATATTGCTCTTCCCCTAACTAATCTTCAGAAGAAGGGAGTAAAGTTTGTTTGGACAGATTCTTGTCAAGAAGCATTTGAGAAGCTGAAAGCCATTTTATGCTACCATCCTGTGCTCAGAACACCTGACTTTGAAAAGCCATTTTCATTAGCAGTAGATGCCAGTGATGAAGCTGCAGGAGCTGTGTTGTTGCAGAAGGGTGACCTTGATGATATTGACCATCCTGTAGCTTACTTTTCAAAGAAATTTAATGAGCATCAAAAGAATTATTCCACCATAGAGAAAGAATTACTGTCGCTTGTTTTAGCCTTGCAACATTTCAGTGTATATGTTTGCACCGCTCAGAAACCATTGACTGTGTATACAGATCATAACCCATTGGTGTTTCTGAGCCGAGTCAAAAACAAGAACAGAAGGCTGTTAAACTGGAGTTTAATTTTGCAAGAGTTTGATCTCATGATAACTCACATTAAAGGCAAAGATAATGTGATTGCTGATTGTCTTTCTCGATGTTAAGTGGGAAACATGTATCTGTACTAATCTGATAGTCTGTAGTTGTGTAGCATGATAATTATTAACATTACTAACTATGCGCGGTTAAAATTTTCTTGGGAAAATTTTTTTTTTAGGTGGGAGGTGTTACGGACTCAGTGAAAGTCCCTTTAAGATAGAAAGTGTGTGTGTATGTGTGTGTGGGGCGTGCTTACGTCAATAGAAGATAAAGGACGTAATGACGTTGTTGAAGAAGAAGAAGAAGAAAGAGAGAGAGAGAAGGGAGAGAGACACCAGCCTGCTTGTTTTCTCTATCGATGGATGAGAAACAATAACTGTGTTTGCCACTGAAATCCATGTATGGAAGTTGGAAGTAATCCGGTGGAGTTCACTTTGTTGCTGACCTGTAGAAGGAAACAGGTATTTGTGTGTGGACGACCACAGTTCGGATGCTTTTCGGGGTGAGGAAGTCACTACCGAGTAAACACTGAAGTGTCGTTTGGGTTCCATCGTGGAACATTTGGATTTCGTATGTACTCTCTCTATGTTTTTCTACATCTACATCTTATCTTCAGACAACGGTGGTTGTTGAAGAAGCCCTTGCTCATGTTTCACCTTATGGCTTGCGGAACTGAACTTTAAGAACCATTCAGGAACTGGGAGTTTTGGACTTTGTCACACACACACACACGAAGAGTTTAGTTTTGGGGTTAACGTTCGAGGTTTAACATTCTTGAATTCTAACATACTAACATTTTTACTTTTATTTTACGTATTATCAATAGTAGTGATTAATAAAATAGTTTTTAACACTAAATCATGCTCAGTGTGTTTCTTTTGTTGCTGGTTCGTGACAACTGACTATTAATTACCCATTTATATCAATCCTACACATCTTTTTTTTATTATTCTCCCCACATTCCCATCAATTCTCCCCAGATGCCACCATTCACATACACACTAGGGGCAATTTACAGAAGCCAATTAAATCTACCAACATGCACGTCTTTGGGACACCTGGAGGAAACCCACTGAGTCACAGAGAAGCAAACTCTACACAGACAGCACTGGAGGTCAGGATTAAACCCGGGTCAGTGGAGCTGTGAGGCAGCAGCTCTACTAGCTACACTACTGTACCACCTAAGGGAGGTGGGACTGAACTGGCAAACCTTTCATCTATCACAATGGATATGATGGGCTGAATGGCTTCTTTCTGTGGTGTAAATTTTCTATGATTCTAGATGGAGTAAAGGAGATAGAAATTATGTTACCGCTGTACTCCACTAACTCTTGTCTATACTTCTTGATGCCTTGGGAAAGCAGCCAACATAATCAACGATCCCTCCCACCTCGGTCTTTCTCTCTTCTCCCTGCTTCCATCAGGCAGAAGACACAAAAGCTTGAGAACATGCACTACCAGGCTCAAGGACAACTTCAATCCTGCTGTTATAAGACTATTGAACGACCACTTGTATGATAAAGATGAACTTTTGATCTCTCAATCTATCTCGTCGTGGCCCTTGCACCTTATTTGCCTACCTGCACTACACTTCCTCTGTAACTGCAACACTATATTCTGCATTCTGTTATTGCTTTTCCCTTTGTACTATCTTGATGTACTTATGTTTTGGAATAATCTGTATGGATGACATGCAAAACAACGTTTTTCCACTCTATCTCGGTACATGTGACAATAATAAACCAATTACCAATTGTACAAAGCTCTGCCTGGACAAATCATGTTGTGAGCAGTTGTGGGCACCATATCTTAGACAAAATATTCTGGTTTTAGAGAAAGAGCAGCATAGACTAACCAGAATATTACTGGATTCGAAGGGTTAGGTTACGTAAACAGGATGACAAACTGGGGTCGTATGCCACGGAACTCAGAAGATTAGGATGAAACTGATCGAGGTTTTCAAGATATTAAGGGGAACTGACTGGGTGGATATAAAGAAACCACTTCCTCTAATAGACAAGTCTAGGATTAGGAAGCAGAATCTAAAAAATAAAGATTAGACTTTAAGGATGAGGTTAGGAAACATTTCCACATCTAAAAAGTGGTGAAAATTGTAACTCTCTTCTGCAAATGACAAATGTTGCTAAACTTAGACTTGAGATGAATAGACTTTTGTAAACCAAGGATAATAAGGGACATGCAACAGAGGTGGACACATGGGGTTATCAAATGTGAACTTATCAAAAGGCAGAAAAGACTGAAGGGAATAACTATCCTCCGCTTGTTCCTGTGTTTCTCATTCTCCTAATTTAAAAACAGGTGACCTTCAGCTAATCTCCCAGGCATAAAACTGGAATTTTGAGTCATTTACATAAAAGAGAACAGTTCCATTTGCATTGATTTCATTTGGAGAGTTGAAAATCTAACATCCAATAGAGTACAAATACTTACAAAATTGAGCACCTTGTCAATTCTTCAAAGCAAAAACAGTTGTAACAAGTTTGAAAAGATGGCAACTTTAGACAATGACCTACATTTATGAAGTGCCATTGAAGCAGTGAACATTCTTCCAGCTCTCTTTAATAGAATTCAAAATGCCCTAGGTTGCTTCACGGGAGGGGCATTACACAAAAACTGATGCCAAGTTGTGTAAGGATATTTTAGAATGAATGACCAAAGGCTTGGCCAATGAGGTGGGTTGGAGGAAAGGAGAGATATTGGAGGGAATTCCAGAGCTAGGGATCTTGAGAGTGGAAGGTATGGACACCAGTGGTGGAGTGATGGAAATCGGTGCACAAGAGGCTGGAACTGGGGGATGCTCAGAGAATTTGCAGAGATAAAGGGCAGGAGGAGGTTACAGCAATGGTGAGGAAGGCCATGGAGAGATGTGATAAAAAGGATGAGAATCTTAAAATCAATCACATAAAGTAACCAGAGGTAACTTACTATTTGTCCCTTGGGACTAAGCAACCTTCAAATGGGATCAATGTCAGTAACTCTAACACTGTACAAATCACCAAAACAGAACAGCACAAGTGCTTCCACTCTTTTTATCCCCACTCAAGTTTCAAGAACTACTCAAGTAATGTCCAAACCCCCTTCTGGAACAATAAGTTCTCCTGGACAAACATTTCAATCGCCAAGGCATAGAAAGCCTAATACAAGTAAATAGGATTAGTGTAGATAGTTACGATGGGCAGCATGGACATGGTGGCCCAAAGGGCCTGTTTCTGTGCTGTACTGCTCTGTGACTCTAAATTAGAAAGGGTAAAATAAAGAGGAAAATAGAGGCAAGAAGGTAAAAGAAATAAGAATTTTAAGTTGAATATAAAGGCATTCACCTTTGAATCAATGTTCATATCTTAGTCACAGTTACACAGCACAGGTAATTTTGGCCCACGAAGTCCACACTGACCATCAAGCACCCACTTACACAAATCCTACACTAATCCCAACATCTGACAACAACAGCGACCATTGATGATACACCCTGGACCAGCACTTAGAATGCTTTTACTGCTAAATCACTCACTGCAGAAGGAAACAATTTCCCAAATTCATCTCTAACGTGACAGCATTTTTGTACTCCTGTAATTCATAAATAAGGTCCATGCAGTGCAGAAAGAGATACATCATTCTTGAGATGCACAAGTCAGGATCTATGGTAATGTGGCAAAAGGTCATTACTACATCATCGACAGTACTATGTTTACTCTAAAGCCAATGGAAGATTGTGGGACTGTGCGAGTCCTATTTTCACTGTTGATTTAGTAAGCTAAGTTTAATTGAAGAATCATGATGATTTGAAGCAATAATGGGTGGCAGTGGCTCAGGGAAGAACAAAACCGCACTAAATGCCATGTTTCCTGGTATTCTTTTCAATTCTGCCCCCCGCCCCCCTACATTTCTCTGTGCAGGCTAGGACTGTATTCCTTGGAGCGTAGGAGTGATCTTACAGAGATGTATAAAATCATGAGGGGAACAGAAAGGGTGAATACACACAGTATTTTTCCCAGGGTTGGGCAATCAAGAACTAGAGGGTATGGGTTTAAGGTGAGAGGAAAAAGATTTGAGAGGCCTGAGGGGCAACTTGTTCACACAGAGGGTGGTGTGTATATGTAACGAGCTGCCAGAGAAAGTAGGTGAAGCATGTACAATAGCAACTTTGAAAAGACATTTGGACAGGTTCATGGACAGGAAAGGCTTAGAGATATATGGGTCAAATGTGGGCAAATGGGACTAGCTTAGATGGGCATCTTGGTTGGCATGGACGAGTTGGGCCGAAGGACCTGTCTCTATGTGTGTTACTCTACGACTCTTATGAAGTACTTATAAGACTATGTAAGTATTTACAAGTCCCAGTGCTAGGACTTACTGGGAAAGGCTTAATAAGGAACTTTCATTATCTTCACAGATGCAAATGTAGTTACTGCACAGATACATTTACTGAAAAGTATTTAGTACATAAAATGCAAGATATGAATAAATCTAAGGGAAGTTAAATAAACTTAACAGGAAGAAAAGAACAGAAGCGTATATTGTTAGGTTAGATGTAGAAGGGTGGAAGAAGGTTTGCTTGGAATTGAATGGTCTGTTTTTGTACTGCAATTTCTACGCTATATGAGATTCACATACATTTAAGGCAACGTATGTCTGTCAAAGAGTATGTTCCTACATAACCGCAGTGCCATATTGCAGTAAAGTAGGTGCAGGGAAGGGTGGATTGTCCAGAATCAGTTCAATGTCCAGACTCGCCATCCATATATCCACCCAACAGGTGTACTTTATCTGGATAAGGAAGGCCAGGCTGCACCCAGGGCTCAAAGCCTCAAGTAGGTGTATCCACAGGGCTCACTCAGGAACACCCTGGAGGCCTCTGGCAGCCTGCCAACTGTCAAAGGCCTTTGAACAGTTTTAAAATGCCTTTGATAATATTCCTAAAAAATATTCAAATAGATGTAATTATCAACTAACCAAAAAACACAAATTATTATAAACATTAAGCATTTACCTTCTTCCACACAATCAGTGACCCCATTCATGGGTCTGAACACCAGCCCTCCCTCTGTAAAGGTGAGGGGCCGGATGTGAAGTGCATCCTGCACATGCGGAATTCCCAGACTACCTGAGGCACAAACCGCTGAGACACAAGTCACCCATTATCACTCAGCTTGACTGGCCAAGTGAACTCGAACTTGACTCAGAAACGGGAAACCAGCAAAGTAAATCCAAGCAACTCAGTGCTGATTTTAAGATTGTCCATTTTTCCCTTCGAGTCCAAAAGGCAAATGAACGATATACAACAGAAATCCAGCCACAGCACATTATTCCCAATGGAGACACAAGACACTGAAGATGCTAGAATCTGGAACAAACAAGATGCTGAAGGAACTCAGCAAGTCAGGCAGCATCTCTGGAGGGAAATGGACAATCAACATTTTGGGTCAAGACCCTTCATCTGGACTGAGTTCCTCCAGCATCTTATTTGTTACATTACTCCCAATCTCTGAATTACCATTGATGAGGGCATAGTTCCCAGCAGTAGTTGATTGAGTTGCTTTGAAAACATGAAGCTGAAGACAGAAAGGGTTGTTTACATTTTATTGACATTCTGTGTCAGATAAATCTTTGTGAAAGTAGCAGCCCCTGTGAACAATAGGAAGCCTTGATATTAAAAATCTATATTCTGTGGGCAAAGGAAATATCTCACTTTAATAAGATCTTGAGTTTGATCTTTAGAAAGGTATTTATGTGATTCAGAAGGTTGACTGCTGTCAATAAAAATGCACAGAAGAGGGGCTGAGGCTAAGTCAGATCTATTATCTGCAAAATGGCAGGACACTGGAGCCTAGTGCTTTTTGTTCTAGCATCAGCTGTTCAGCGTTTAAGATTCAAGAGACACGGACCTTTCAAACACACCTCCAAACACATCTTCAATACTGATATTAAGAGGCACTCTTTAGCAGTCCAAGGTTGGGTGGGAAAGGCCATAATGAACTCATTTTACAATTTGATCTTTTCCTAAGAAATAAAACTGCACATCTGCATTTATAGCCCAAAGCTAAATTGCAAAGTTTAAGTTAGATCAAATTAGTCAGGGAGTTCTGGATACCCAACTTGGCCAATTACATTTAACATGATTAAAAATGACCCCAGAGTCTCAGTGCCCATGACTGACTGATACGATTCTCTACTTCGATTTTACAAGTAAAGGCAACAACAGATCCTTGATCAGGAGTACTGCCACTAGTAAGTAATTTTGTGTTTCTCCATGAATGGTTCTTAAGCAACAACCAATTGCAGGCTTTGCTGTCGGTTATTATGAAAGGATGGTGAAACTAAACTCAATAATAACTTCAAAAACAAAAGAAGAAAAAAATAGTGAGAGGCTCTGGGGAAACAGCAGAGGAGGGAGTGTCATTGGAGAGCTGTTTCAAAGAACCAGCACAAATGGGATAAATAGCCTCCTCTTTTACACCATAAGATGAAAAAGAGACAGCTGGATGCGAACGTATTTACAAATAAGTTAAAGTAAAATGTTTGATTTTGTTGCCATCTCTTTGTCTGAAGGCATTTGCAGGGGGCAGTCTAGGGTACATCCATCAGGTACCTGGCAGCCAAAGCTCAGTGAGTTGCACCCTCACCTCTGAGTCAAATAGGCTGTGGGTTCTGGTCCCATTCCAGACACTTGAGGGCATAATCCAGTTGTAAGGTAGGGGGGAGTGCTGCGTTGTCAGAGATGCTGTCTTCCAAATGAGACATAAACCAAGACTATGCCAGACAGATAGCACCATTTTGAAGGGCAAGGGAGTTCTCCTCTGAATCCTGGGCAAATACTTATCCCTCAATTTACCTCACTGAAACAAGTTATTTATTCACAATCTCACAGCAACGTGTGGGAAATTGGTGTTTCCCTTAAATTACAACAGAGAATAAGTCAAAATTATTTTACTGGTTGTAAAGAAGTTTGTGATGTTCTGAGGATGTGGCAGTGTCTATGTAAATGCATGTTCTTTCTTTCTGAAATTTTACGCATGAAACTAACAGACATTGTTACCTTTGAAAGCATCACTGTCAAACTCACACCAGACAACTGCAGAGGATTAAGGAATGACAATTAAGACTCTGGGCATTCTTCGAGTTGTTCCTTAATTTAATTTAACTACTAAGGTGTATTTCTGTTAAGTTCCATAAAGAAACCTAACCCGTGAATGACATTAAACTTCATCTTTAATGGATGATTCTCTCTCGTTTTTCTCTCTCTACAGATGCTCCCTCACCTGCTGAGCATTTCCAGCACACTGTTTTAGTTCAGATTTCCAACATCTGCAAGATTTTGTGTCATCCATTAAAGTTTTATTCTTTATTTTGTCGAAGGCTTTTGGGTGGAGTTGGTTTAAATCAGGATGCCAAGTGCACAATCAAGCTGCAGCATTTTGCTTTAACATTTATTAGCATTTTGAAACATCGGTTGGCATTTGTAAAACAGCAGATTACACCTGTGGGGAAGTAACGATTTTATATTTATATCCTAAATCAGCATCCAAGATTTCTTCAATTAAAAAGTTATTCAATTAGAAATTGCCATGTCCTAGCAACAACGTGGTTCACAAACAACTGCTGCAAACATAAACTTGGCTTCAACTAGAATAATTTCCATTTTATGCTGAACATTAAGCTTATTATTTGTCTTATGACTCAATGTTCTCAGATGGAAAGCCTAGAGTTTACCTTTTCAGTTTAATTTTTGAAGCATATCTGAGATGTGCCTCTTCATTAACATACCCTCTGCCTCTTCAAAGAAAGTAGTCACAAAAAAAACCCCAGAAAATATCCAGCGATATTTTTGTTTTGTCAGTAGAAAATCAGTGATGATGAATTATTTATCCAAAAAGAATCACTTTACGACACTGGAGGTAAAGAAACTGAAAGGCACAAATGACACCCACTTTAACTACTCCACATTAAAAAGCACAGGAAGAAGGGGCTATAGTAGAACATACGTATCCTCAAGCTTGCTTTGCCATTCAATAAGACTATGGCTGACCCTGAATTCAACATCTGCCTTCCAAATCCACGGGCACCTTACAGTCTCCCAGGCTGAATGGAAACACAGGAGATGTCCTGATGCAGGATCCCGACCCGAAACATCGACAATTCCACCTCCCCTCCTCCCTACCATAGATGCTACTCGACCCACTGAGTTCAGCAGATTATTTGTTGCTCCCAGGCACAATATTGAATTCAACACTTTCTGAAAATGATTCTGCTACTTCCAATTTCCCCTGGACCATTGTTTCTTCCTTGTCCCATTACCAACTATTTTCGTCTTGCACCATCTAATACATTTAATACCTATCACATTTCCTTTTGTTTTTGTTACCTGCTCTGAATCTTAAAACTTGCTTAACCTGTAACTTTTAACACAGGTCATCAGCCTGAAACGTTAATTTGATTTCTCGCTTCTTGGATACCACTAGACTTTGTGGGCAAATCTAGCATTTCCTGTTTTTAACCCCATATCTGCTGACTATCTCAATATCCAATTTATCAATCACAGCAATGAATATACTCAAACATCTGAGCATCTACAGCCATCTGATGTCGATCCATTTGGGTACATACATTTCTCTTCACCTTATCCCAAAGGCAACATGCTTAACTTTTTCTCCTTGCAGTAGAAGGTTATAGAGAGAAACTCTTCCATACATGTACCTTCACCATCGACAGTCAATGCAATACCTTCCTCTTGCATGATGCCCCTGATGTTGCAAAATATCCCAAGGCACTTCATAGGGCACATTTAAACAAATTACTGATAGTGAGCAGTGTAAGGAGATGTTAGGGCAGATGACCAGAGCTCAGTTGAAGAGGTAGGTTTTGAGGAAAAAGAGAGAGAGAGATATAGAGTCAGGCTGACAAAGGGAGGAAAGGAGAGAGAGCGAGAGAGAGAGAGAGAGACAGGGACAGCGAGAGAGAGAGGGGGACAGCGAGAAAGAGACAGAGAGAGAATTCCAGCACTAAGACTCCAGGTAGCAGAAGGCACAGATGCTGAGGATGGGTCCAATGAATTCATCATTTGTTACCCTGCCATTTATGGGTCAGCTGACTTGCTCAGTTATGGTCTTGCTTCAAGTTCTCTGTTGGATTTCAGTTGTTAATGCAGTGCCATTCAGAGGAAATGCTGCCATATTGGAGGTACCTTCCTTCTGATGAACCCTCAAGTGGAAGGATGCCTGCCTGCTCAGACAGATGTACAAAATGTGGGATGATGTAAAGAACAAAGAATTTGACAGAAACAGATGATCTGGCCCTTGGTTTATGGAACCTATCAATGGGCAAGCTGGCTATGGCGCCTCTTGCACTGTGTGCTCCATCACACAATTTTAAATTGGTCTCCATAACATAACCAGGAAAGCTGAATTGACTCTGAGCGTTTTCATAAAACTACACTACACCCTATCATATCCTCCATTCAATTACATCAGGAACTGTCTACTTAAGTTTACCCACGAAGTATGGAGGAAACTTTGAACTAATGTCTGTCAGTAGAATAATTAATGAACTTGGAATGTGCAACTGTGGTGGTTCAGGAAAACTTTTGTGAGTGACCTCCCGGGTGTTTGCAGTGGAAGAGAACAAAATAAAAATGGTTTTGGTTTGGAACAACCGATTTATCAATTGTTGGTATCCTTCCTAGTTTTATGATGCTGCTGCAATAGATAATTGCTTAATAATTCAACTGATTAGGTCACTTATTACCTCAGGTTACTGTTGACCCTTAGTATTCCTGTTTAATAAATGGTAAATGAAAATTTATGAGATACTTCAAAATGTCAATGAAATTATCCCAGGGCTTCATGATTATTAGAAATGGCAGAGCTTCAGGTCATTTGGCTAATCTAACGCAAAGCATTGTCTGTCTATATATCTCTAGTTTGTGACTGGTGGTGGCCAAAAATCATACCGTTTTTTCTGAAGTTAATGGGAACATTTTTTAGTCCATTAGGGTGGCATGGTGGCTGTTGCTTCACTACTCCAAGGACCCACTTCCGATCCTGACTTTGGGCGCTGTCTGTGTGGAGTTTGCACACTGTGATCGCATGGATTTTCCCTGGGTGCTCCAGTTTCCTCCCACATCCCAAAGATGTGGTTTAATAGGCTACTGCATATTACTCCTTTGTGCAAAGGAACCAGCTGGAATTTGATGGGCTTGTGTGTGAAAGAGGTCAAGTTGCAGCAGGGATACAGGGAACACAAGGAGAGGGGGAATGGGACTGAAAGGATTGTCCTGTTGCTAACTACACGGACCAGATGGTCTGATTAGCTTCTTTATGTGTTATAATAAATAACTAAATTGGTTTAAAATACAAAGGAACAGAGGAGGAAAGAAATTCTAACCATGTACCGTAGCAGGGGATGGGATGGGGGGCATGAACGCCAAACAATCAGGAATAAATCCAATAGGGAATTCAGAACTGACTGCTCTGCCCAGAGAATGTGGAACTCAGTGCCACAAGAATTGTAAAAGAGATTAGCACAGACACAGTCAAGGGGAAGCTCGGTAACTACACGAGGGAGATAGGAACAGTAGGATACGCTGATCGATTTAGGCGATGTAAGTGGGAGCAAGTTTCTGTGGACAATAAACACAGGCATAAGATCAGTTTCATTGAATAGATTGTTTCTGTACCAAGTAACAAAGCCAGGTCAAGATTGGTCAATTAAAACTTATATTATTTACCATATAATATCCTCCTTCATCACCTTCCTGCTCTGCATTCAAACTTTAGCAATTTAATATTTGAAAGAGCTGCGGTCTTTCATAGAGTAACTCAAAACTATTGACATATGACGTAAGGGATTGAGTTTTGCTGATTCATTTGTCTTCTCCAGATATTGCCTCCTCTCCCATCTCCCATTCACCTTCACTCAGAGGTACAACCACACAAGTTCCTGCATCTCCCGAAAAGCAAAATCCAGCACTTACTAGAAATTCAAAACAACAAACAGAAAATGCTGGAAGTACTCAGCAGGTCAAACAGCATCAGTGAAGAAATCATGCCAACTCTCTTTCTCACTCCACTGATGCTCTATTTTCTTATCCATTGATGCTGTCTGACCTGCTCAGAATCTCCAATATATTTGTTTGGTTTCTCTATTGTTTCTGCATTGGGATCTAGTGCTGCATTTGGCAATTGAGCTGGCAAAGTATTAAGTAAGTATGGGTATTTGCTTGCAACATGAATAACATATTAAAGGACCTTTTTGGATAAATGTGTTCCCATTGCAATCTTCTGAACTTACTAACATGTGAGGAATCCATCATTTAAGTACTACTTCGATTTGGCATGACTGGAACCAATTACCTCACCATCTGGAGTGGGTCAAAGAACTTAACACCTTTTAATGAACTTCCGACTTTTACCTATTAAATATTAAAAATGGAGGCCATTTACTGAAATATTCAGAGGCATGGGTGGAAAGATAATGTGATTGCTTTAAATAGACTATACAATAGCAGTAAATCAGTCATGAAATAATGGTAGATGCATTACATCATCAGTAACACATCAATGCACTCATATATTATACTGCAGATTGTTAAGACTCTACAGAACCTAAAATTAACACAAGGTGCCATTGAATTCAATGCTGTGACAACAAAACATCTCCATCCACTCTCCCATCGGGCAGAAGATACAAAAGCCTGAAAGCATGTACCACCAGGCTCAAGGACAACTTCTATCCCGCTATTATAAGACTTGAACAGTTCCCTAGTATGCTAAGATGGACACTTGACCTCGCAATCTACCTCATTTTGACCTTGCACCTTATTGTCTACCTGCACTGCACTTTCTATGTAACTGTAGCACTTTATTCTGCATTCTGTTATTGTTTTCATTTGTACTACCTCAATACACTGTTGGAGGTTCAAGGTTCAATTCTGGCCACTGTCTGTAAGGAGTTTGTACGCTCTCCCCACGTCTGCGTGGGTTTCCTCTGGGTGTTCCGGTTTCCTCCCACATTCCAAAGACTTACGGGTTAGGAAGTTGTGGGCATGCTATGTTGGTGCCAGAAGCGTGGCGGCACTTACAGGCTGCTCCAAGAACACTCTACGCAAAAGATGTATTTCACTGTGTGTTTCAATGTACATGCGACTAATTAAGATATCTCATCTTATCTAATGAATTGATCCGTATGAACAGTATACAAGACAAGTTTTTCACTGTACCTCAGTACATGTGACAATAATAAACCAATTTACCTCTATGGTCCAAATGTTACAACCAGCATCCAGAGGGTTACAACTGGAATTGACAATCAAACCAGTCAATGGTAGATAAGAACGAACAATCACTCTGCTACTTTATACCCTGTGCTTTGCCAGAGATATGAGCACACTCATTATATATATGTATTGTGTATACAGAGTCATACAGCAATGGAAACAGCCCTTTCAGCCCAACTGGTCCATACCGAACAAGATTCCAATCTAAGCTCGTTCCATTTGCCCGCGTTTGGTCCACATAGAGTATGTTTGAAGTCCTGACCAGCTATGATATCACCAAATGACAGAACAATAAAGGGGGGGGGGTGTTGGGTAAATGGCCTCATCAGTTCCCATGTTCATGAGGGACTGGACATTGGACGAAGATTTTGCTAGTCTGAATTGCACGACACAGGGTGCTAAACACATTAATACTGTAGCACCATTTGCCAAACATTTTATGTACAGTGACTTGAAAATGTGGACATCGTTTTGATTATTTGGATTTGAATTATTTGGATTAATTCAGAACAAAACTTAAGCAAATTACTCTGTCATGAATCTAATCCACAGCATGAACTATTTGAGTTTTGATGTGGCATGCTCTTGTTGGCAGTTCAATAATAAACACCAGTTTCTATCTCTGCGACTCCCTCCAGCCCTATGGATCTCCAAGAATACTGCTCCCCCATTTTGATCTTTTGTTTATCACTTCCACCACTGGCAGCTATACCTTCAGAAGAATAAGGGGTGAACATACAAGATCCTAAGGGGGCTTGACAAGGTACACGTTGAGATGTTTTCACTAGTGGGAGAGTCATGAACAAGAGGGCATGGCTACAAAATAAGGGGCTGATCATTTAAAATGGAGGTGGATAGAAATTCCTTCTCTCACAGGGTAGTGAATCTCTGAATTCTCTGTCCCTGAAGGTGGTGGAAGTCATATCATTATATTTAAGGTGGAGACAGATAAACATTTGAAAGATTGAGGAATTGAGGGCTATGGGGAACCGTAACAGAAGACGAGATGACGCTAGCCTAGATCAGCCATGATCATATTGAAAGGCAGGGCAGGTTTGAGGGGCCTGGGAGCCTACTCCTGCTTCTGTTTTCTTGTGTTCAAATGCAAAGGATCAAAACCTTGGAAATCTGTTCTTAAATCATCTTTCCCTTGTTTCTTCTTTTAAAGTGCTCCTTAGAACTCATCCCTCTAAGCAAGCTTTTGGTTCGAAGTCCCACCATCTCCTTTGTCTAATTTGAGCCTTCTGTGAAGCACCTTGGGAGATCTTACAAGGTTAAAGTAAGTGCTATATAAATGCATAAGATTGTAAAACACAACATTAGTCCTGAATAAAGTAGCAGCAGTGAAAGGGTTAAGCCGCCCAGAGGAACCAAGGACAGCAGTTTTCTTGTTGAATTATTCCAAGGGGAAATTATATTCTGCACAAAATTGTCCTTTCATTAACAAGTGCAGGCTGGGGAGTCTCCTCATAGAGTAATGTCTACATTTTCTCATTATCAGACTGAATAAAGAACAAGTAATTAAATTTGACATTACATCTGAAATGTCTAAAATGTGATCCTCATTATTTCATGTTCCTCACTATTACAAATGTTTAGTGGAAAGTCAACTCTATGTATCCTTGGATGATACAAAAGTCTACCTCTTAACATAACATTGATCTTATAGAGGTATATAAAATCATGTGGGGCATAAGTAGGATGAATGCACACAGACCTTTTTCCCAGGTTGGGGAATCCAGAACTAAAGGGCATAGGTTTAAGGTGAGAGGGGAGAAATTTAATCAGAAACTGAAGGACAAGGATCAGTGGTCAGAATATGGAATGAGTTGCCAGAGGAAGTGGTTGAGGCAGGTACATTAATAATATTTGAAAGGTACTTGGACAGGTACATGGATAGGAAAGATTTGGACAGATACGGGCCAAATGGGACTAGCTCAGATGGGAATCTTAGTTGGCATGGATGAGTGGGCCAAAGGGCCTGTTTCTGTGCTATGACTCTGTAATGTAAGGACCAGAAGGTGGAGTTGGCCATCTGACCCTTCGAGCCTCCTCCACCAATCGTGAAGGTCACGGCTGATCTTCTAGCTCAGAGCCTGAAAGAATTCTTTAAGTTTCTACATTAGCTGCAGTTAACAAAAAGCTCAATTTTTATTCATGTGGTGTGTGTGGGTGCCACTGACATGCCAGTATTAATTGCCCATCCCCAATTACCCTTGTGAAAGTGAGCTGGTCACACCCTGATCCCCCTACCTCGCTCCGTCTGCCTCTCCTTCTTTTTTCCTCTCTGCCTCCATCCATGATCCACCTGCCTCTGTCTCCCCTACCTGGCTCAACCTGCCGTCATCCTTCACCCCTCCTCACTCTACCAATCACCTCGGGCTCCTGTCTCAGTACTCCCCTTCTCCTCTTTATACTGGCCATCTCCCCTTTCAATCCTGATGTAGGGTTTCGACCTGAAACGTCAACAATTCCTTCCCTTCCCACTGATGCTGCTCGACCTGCTGAGTTTCTCCAGCAGATTATTTATTGCTAATAGATTCATCTATTCTCTTCTCAAATGCCACTGTTGTAAATATACATAGCCAGCTGCCAGAAGTTACAGTAGAATTTGACAAACCACTTTCTTGTTTAATATCCACTGATGGATCTTCTACACCAGTGGTTCCCAGCTTGGGGAGGATGGCCTTTTCAGTGGGTGGTGCTGGGTCCACCAAAAATGACAGGCTTTAATTATGTCATCATAAGTTAATTAAGAAGTTCATTATAAAAACACTGGCCTGTGATATCATCAGTGTTTCTGGAAGGGTGTGGGAGAGGGTGAATACCTGTCTAGTGTGAGCAAGTGCGCGTTGGGATGGTATGGTGGAGCAGCTGTTGTCTCATAGTTCCAGGGACCCAAGTCAATACTGTGCTCAGGTGCTGTCTATGCAGAGTTTGCATGACGGTCTGGGTCCTCAGGTGCAGGAATTCCAAAGACATGTAGGTAAGGTTAACTGGCTCCTGTAAATTGTCTCTTGGAGTAGGTTAATAGCAAAAAGAATCAAAGGGGAGCTGACGAGCATCTGCGAGGGAGAGCAAGTTGCAGGGGTACCAGGAAGTAAGGAGAGGGGGAATGGGACAAATCAGATTGCTCCCCAGAAAACAGCATGGATCCGTCATCACCATGAGTATAAATGTTCCATAAAACAACATTAAAAGTTACACAAGAAAAATATTTGGCAAGTATACTTCTATAGGGTAAAGCACTATCTCACTGGGTCAGGTGGTATTTGCTTTTGTTATATGTGAGTAATAATAATGTGAAACCAACACAATGCCATGAAATTAACCATACAATTTTTGTCACAACACTATTATTCATCTCATGTCAATACATAAATGTATACACCAGAGGAATAGCTTCCATCTACTCTATGAAATCCTGTTAGAGCCCTCAAAACATGTCATTCCTTTTGACCATAAGGGAACACAAGCTCAGGTGGTGCCAGCTGCCTACATAACTTCAATCTGTTCAGTTTTGCCGTTGTTTTGCTGGATCCATGTGGAGCTCCCGCCACCTACCTTCGTAGGTAATCTACCTTCATGAGAAGTGATGCCTGGATCGAAGCATAGTATCCCAGAAGTCATCCAAATGAGACTTTTTGCAACTGAGGCATACATTTTACATCATTTTATTCAAATCCACCACCACCTCCCCCACCACCCAGGTAATTCATTATCCCTTGTTGCATTGTTGGATACACATCCAGTAGTAGTTTTCTAATAAATGAACTGCAGAGCTACTATGAAGAAGTAAGGGAGTGGGGCTAATTGGTGGCTCCATGCACTTGGAGTGTTGTATGCAGTTCTGATCACTGTACTACAAACAAGAAGGATACAATTACACTGGAGAGAGTGTAGAGGAGATTCACCAGGAAGTTGCCTGGATTTGAGGATTTTAGTTTTTTAGTTATGGGGGAAGATTGGATTGGCTGGGCTTGTAACATTCCTATCAATTGCCCTGGAGAGGAGGCAAGGATTTTTTTAAATACATTTCTCCTCCAGGATCTGGGCATCACTGGCAAGGCCAGCATTTATTACCCACCCCTAAGTGGTGAGCCACCTTCATGAATTGTTGCAGCCCTTCTGGTGAAGGTCCCACCACAGTCCTCTTGGGGACTTCCAAGATCTGGACCCAATGATTGGATTAACAACGGGTGATATACTTCCAAGTCAGGATGGTGTGTAACTTGGAGAGGGATCTCCAAATGGTGGTGTTCTGTTGTGCTTCTTATCCTCCTTGCTGTCAGAGATAACAGAATTGAGAGATATCCAATTAACAGACAATTTGCATGGTTGTTGTGCTATGGAGTCAGTCGTACAGCACAGCAACAGGCCCTTTGGCCCACTATGTCCATAGTGGCCACTGGACCTATCTAACTGAACCCATTTACCCACATTAGATCTGGGCCTTCTATGCCTTGGTGATTCAACTACTTGTCCAGATGCTTCTTAAATGTTGTGAGAGACTCTGCCTTCATCATCTCCTCAGGCAGTATATTCCAGACTCCAATCACCCTGAGTGAAGAAATCCCCCTCAGATCCCCTCTAAGCCTCTGACCTCTCACCTTAAACCCTCTTGCCTTAGACACACCTACCATGGGAAAAATGGAGGCACAGGAGATTGCAGATGTAATCTGGAGCAAAACAAAAACAAACTGCAACATATTCTGCCTGGGTATCTACAACCCAATGATGTGAACACTGAATTTTCCAGTTTCAGCAACCCTCACCTCCTATGTTCCCCCCCTCTCTCTCTTTCCGATCCACCTCCCACCTCCAGTCCTCCCACTTTTGTCCCCTTTCCCATACCATCCCCATCCCCACCCCCCCAACAAGATCCCAGCACCCATTTTGTTCCCCTCCTGGTTCCATCTGCCCTTCATCTCTCCCCTGATGGTTCCCATTCTCACCTTCCTTATTTATCAGATTCCTTGTGGCACTTGTAGCCTCTGCGTCCCTGCTTATGTTGGGAGACAGCTCCAGCAGCTGTCTCCTAACTCTACCCTACCTCCTCCTCTATCTGGCTATATCTTCCCAACATCCTTCACCCCCTCATTGGTCCACCAATCACCTACCAGCCCCTGTTTCACCACTCCCCCTCTCCTCTTTATACTGGCTATCTTCCCTCTCCATTCTCAGTCCTGATGCAGGGTCTCGACCCAAAACATCGACAATTCCTCTCCCCCATAGATGCTTGCTCGACCCCCTGAGTTTGTCTAGCAGCTTGTTTTTTGTACTATGGGAAAAGCTTCTATCTACCCTATCTATCCCTCCCATAATCTTGCATACCTCTATCAGGTCACCCCTCAGCTTCCTGCGCATCAGGGAAAACAAACCCAGCCTCTCCTTATAATGCTCCAATCCAGGCAACATTCTTGTGAATCTCTCCAGCACAATCACATCCTTCCTATAGTGTGGTGGGCATAACTGCAAACAATACTCCAAGAGTGGCTGAACCAGTTTTATGAAGTTGTTGCCAACCATTGGGGGTAGGCACGGTAGTGTAGCAGCGTAACGCTATTACAGTATCAGTGACCCAGGTTCAAGTCCGGCCGCCGTCTGTAAGGAGTTTGTACGTTCTCCCTGTGACTGCGTGGATTTCCTCCGTGTGCTCCAGTTTCCTCCCACATTCCAAAAGATGTACGGGTTAGGAAGTTGTGGGCATGCTATGTTGGCACTGGAAGCGTGGCGACACTTGCGGGCTGCCCCCAGAACACTCTCTGCAAAGATGTATTTCACTGTGTGTTTCAATGTACATGTGACTAACGAAGAAATCTTATGCTCTTATATTTTACGCCACGGCCAATGAAGGAAACCATCTCATACGCCGCCTTCACCACCTTATCCACCTGTGGTGCCACTTTCAAGGATCTATGGACTTGTACCTGGGACTAGACATAAAAGCAAGGATGTGCTGCTCAGGCTTTATAAGGCATTGGTTAGACTGCATTTGGAATTTTGTAAGCCCCATATCTAAGGAAAGATGTGCTGGCCCTGGAGAGGGTCCAGAGGAGCTTCCCAAGAATGATCTCAGGAATGAAAGACTTAACCTATGAGGAGCGTTTGATGTCTCTGGTCCTGTACTCAATGGAGTTCAGAAGGTCGAGGGGAGATTTCATTGATACCTACCGGATACTGAAAGGCCTGGATAGTGTGGACGTGGAGAGGATGTTTCCATTAGTCGGAGAGTCTAGGATCTGAGGGCACAGCCTCAGAATAAAGGGATGTCCCTTCAAAACAGAGATGAGGAGGAATTTCTTCAGCCAGAGGGTGTTGAATTAGTTGCCACAGAGGGCTGTGGAGGCCAAGTCACTGGGTGTATTTAAGGCAGAGATTGATAGGTTCTTGATTGGTGAGGGAGTTAATGGTTACAGGAAGAAGGCAGGAGAATGGGGTTGAAAATAAATCAGTCATAATTAAATGGTGGAGCACACTCGATGGGTCGAATGGCCTAATTCTAATATAATGTCTTATGGTACTCCAAAGTCCCACTGTTCATCAACATTCTTAAGGTCCCACTATTTACTGTGTACTTGCTACCATTGTTTGCCCTGCCAAAACCTTGCATTTGTCAGGATTATATCATCTTTAGTATTTTGGAAATAAATATTCAGAGTTATAAGAGGTTAAATTGACATGAAGGTACCTCAAAGTAAGCTAAACATGAAAAGGCTGAGGACATCTATTACAGATGTCCTCAGATTTCTCAATGTAAAAGCCAGCACCGAAAATCACTTTAGTGCAACAACTGTGAACTTCAAAATGGGGCTTCACTGCATGCTTGTCAGCAAAAAGAATCATAGATGCCTTACAGTACTTTCCTTTACAGAAAGGATCACTGCAAACAAGTTTTAAATTACTGAAAATGAAATGAGGATTGTGTTCAAAATGTTTTCCACCTCCACCAAAATGTGCAGGAAGTGATTAAACAGAGCCGTTAATTCTGTTTGCCTAGTGCGATACAGACTGGTTGTTGGCAAAGAAACAAATTAGTTTGGCAAATCCATTCCAAAAGGAAGAATGACTTGATTGCTTAAAATTCAAATCTGATTGAAGGACAAGTGGTGTAGCACGTGCATTCCTTGCGATTTAATTCAATATGTGAAGAACATCCAAACCCTGCACTGTCCTGTTTAAAAGCAACTTAAAACCATGCTCATCCAGCTACTTAACTCCTAAAAACATACAGCATGGAAATGGGCCCTTCAGCCCACTTTTCCTCATTCAAGCACCCATTTCTACTCATCCCATTTTATGCTCTTCCCAGATTCTACAACTCACCTACACACTAGGGGCAATTTACAGTGGCCAATTAACTGACCAAATTGAACTTCTTTGGGATGTGGGAGGAAAACGAAGTGCCTGGAGGAAACCCACGTGGTCACAGGTAAAACGTGCGAACTCCACACAGTTAATATGGAGATCAAGGTCGAATCCAGGCTGCCTCAGTTCTACTAGCTGTGCAACTGTGCCGCTCACTAAATTTTGAAACACTGACTGCCTTTCTCCGTTGGGGAATTAACCTTGATCACCCACCTGACAGTTGGGAATCTTAATCATTATACCAAATACTCCCCGAAGATACAAAAATTGGCCTTCTGTGTTTTAAGAAAATATGAGAAATAAATACAAGATACCTTAGCCCTCAGGTACTCCTGAACTGCACAGCGATGGGCCCAAGATGGAAACGGCTGTGAGCGAGGTGTGTAAGGACCACCCAGCATGTCACTAAAGGTGCAGATGAATTTCTAACCTACCACTCAGTTCAAGACCTCATCAAACTGGCTGGAAATCACCTCAGGTCATCACAGATGGAGAAAGGGCCGCGATAAATGCAAGCTCGCTCTAATTTATTTGAGTAACATTTGAGCAACATTTGAGCTATTTTTACATATTCTTATTTGCCACTTCTCTCTTTAAAAATCAGAACTTGTTCAAATGCCATCAAAAACACAGAGACTGAAGGATTTGGACTAAAACTGTCAGCCCTCTTCCTCTGATTACCAAAAGGTAATTAAGAATAATTGAGGAGCTTCAATCAAACAATCCGCAGAAGCAGAGAGGCCTCAGTAACAACTCAGAAACAGAGAGGCAGGAACAACCCCTGCACTTAACATGTAAGTATCATCAATGCGACCAGCTCCTATGAAGTAGGGTACTTGAATGACTCCAACAGAACAGATGCTCAAGGTATGACAACACAAACCTGAATTGAACAAAGTATCCCAAGGCATTTCACAGGAGTATTACCAGATAACATTTGATGCCAAACAGACACTATTTTAGGTTACAATCTGCTTACAATCAGGTTTTCTGCTGATGATCAGCAACACCATGGATCCTACAAAGGTTGACCTTCTCAGTCAACCTGTTGACTCCCAGCCAACAGGAGCCATAGGGAGTCCGCAGCTGCCCAAGAAGTCCAGCGGAAGTTACACTTGGTTTCTCGACCAAGAACAATGAGGATTGAATTGATGAGAATGACTGAGAGATTGAGGAACTAATTGATCACAAACGTAAGGCGTTCCTGGATTGGAAGCTCCATCTTTCCCCAAAGCGAAAGAGATAGCCTGCCCCACTGAGAACCAAAAACGGAGGTGAACTTATCAAGGACAGGTAGTCAGTGCGCACTGGAAGGGACAATATGAAGACCTCAACTGTAACTCTGTCCTTGATATGACAGCTCATGACTCCAACCCATAGCAGCCTATTTGATTCAGTCTTGCTGCTGTTTCAATTACAATTATAGGCCATATCAATCACAATTAATAAAGATTTTAGGGGCAGACGCTATTCCTGCTGAAATTCTACCATTTGGCAACGCATAAAATCAGTTAGGAGTCTCCAATCTCATTGTCCACACCTTGGAAGAAGAGGATATACCAGGGGACCTCAGAGATGCTGTCATTGTGGCCATCTTCAAAAAAAAGAGACCTGTAGGACTGTGGTAACTACAGAGGGGTCTCCCTGCTGTCTGTCACAGGGAAAGTCATTGCCCGGGTCCTCCTCAACCGCCTCCTCACATTGAACAAAGAGCTGCTGCCCAAACTACGGTGTGGACTCTGTCCATTCAGAGTCGCACATGATCTTCACCATTTGACAACTCTGAGGAAAATGCAGGGTTTTTTGATCTATTGGGAGCAACGTCTTTTATGTGGCATTTGTTGACTCTCATTAAAGCATATGACTTCATCAACTGGGAAGGACTGTAGAGTACTGTCCTCAAATTCCCAAATGAATTTATCTCCATCTTAGACCTGATCAATGTGTGAGCCATGATATTAACCAATGAGTTTTCAAGGATGTACTCAAAACCTCCTTGGAAAATTGCAACATTACCACTGACTCCTGGGAATCCCTGGGCTAGAATCTCTCAAAGAGGAAAAGGAGCATTCGTGATAGTATTGAGAAGTCCGTATGTAAGGAGAACACAGAAGCCCCACCTAAGTGGTGGAAAGAGCGCACCACCTTACAAACTACCCACCCACCGTGCCATCCACAGTTCCCACATCAGTCTCATCAATCACCTGAGAACCCACAATACTGGAGTAGAAGCAAAGCCTCCTCAATCCCGAGGGATGGCTGAAGAAGAAGTAAACAGCAGTGCTGTCCTTGTCTTATACAAACTCCAAGGTCCCTTGCAAATCCCAAGATACAGTAGCGTCCGTAAATGTTGACTCCTAAAGATTGTTTCCTCCTAACAACACCACTCCTCCTGCACGAGAATAATTAACTTCCATAGACCTCTGCTCCAGCATGAAATTTATATCCCAACTGGACCCAACCCAAGCACTTATGAACCTTTTGAAATTTGACATGAACCAAACCTAATAAAGATGGTCTGGTTCTGTTGGTCTTGAGTCAGGTGGCCAGGTTCTCCCTCCACACAGCCCCCTACACACCCTCATACCATCTGAAAATAGCATTTGAAAATTCTGACATGGTAGACAATGTTTATTATACAGCAAGGAAGCCACTTGGTCTATTGTTACTGGGCTAACTCGTCGAAAGATATTCCAACTGTTCCCATTCAGCTGCGTTTTCCCCAACTTTGCTATATTCTCCCATTCAATCATTTAACCCTCTTTGAACATAACTAACTGAATCAGCTTCCACTGCATTTTTAGGCAATGCAAGTTGGAACTCCAATTTAAAACAGAAAATGCTGGAAATGTTCAGCAGATCAGACTACATCTGTGGAGAGAGAAGCAGAGTTAACATTTCAGGTTGACAAGCTTTTAGTAGCTTTGATGACATCCATGTGACCGGCCAAGTATTTTGAGCTTGCTTTGTTTTCATTCCGGAATTTCACATCTCGCTGTTTAAGCACATTTACTCCAATGACCCCTCAAGAGTTTGTGCCAATTATTTTTATATCTGTGCCCCTTGATAACTGACCCACCTATCAGCTGAACCTGCTTCTCATTACTCATTCCATCAGCACTTTTGTTCCCTTGGGCTTTCCTGAACGGACAAGAACTCAGGTTGTTAATCGCTACAAAATAATATGTGTTTAACATGCTAACAAATACAGAAAAATAAAGGTTACAGAACTCTCAAGGTGGCAGAGACCAGACAAGCTACCGATAGATTAAAATATTCCAAAGAGTCCAAGATCCATTGTGGATTCCATTTCCTGAACCCATGCTTTGTAAAGATTCCCAAAACAGCCATACTCAAAGATGAGAAACAAGGCTTCCCTTAAGAGAAGATTTTTGAAACAAAGCTAAGTTCAAGTCACAAAGACTATAGCCTCAATTTAACATATCAAGCCAGGGCTTTAGATCTTCTCACTAAAACCAATAGTCCTTAAGATCAGCCAGGGTATCATAGGGGGTCAGACTCAAATCTATAATTTTCTGGCTAATGCATCATATTAGAACTGTGGTTTGTGTACGTGGGCTACACAGGATTCAAGGATACAACAATTCAAGAAAGCTGCTTTAACATCTACAGTATTAATAGTAATGCAACATTTTTCTTTTATATTATCAACAAATGAGAAAACAATATTGAAAAATCACTTAATCTTTGATAACAAATGGTTTGAAATGAATTCTATTGAAAAAAGGTCTTTACTTTTGAAATCAAAAGAGTAAAATGCATTTCAATGGCAGCTTTAACACAATAAAACATCCCCCGTGTGTTATCAAACATAAACCAATTCCAAGCCAAAGAAAAAATATTACTGAATGTAACTCAAAGCTTAGTCAAGGCAATAGATTTTAATGCAGAGTGTTCAAGGAGAGAGAGGAGAGAGGAGGGAGAGGGAGGGAGGGAGAGGGAGGGAGCAGAGAGAGAGGAGAGATGAGGGAGAGGGAGAGATGGGAGAGCATTAGGGAGAAAGAAGAGGGAAAGAAAGAAAAAGGCAGAGAGAACAAGAGAAAGTGAGATAGAATAAGTGATGGGTCATTGTGAATTCCAGAGAGCTGGGTCAAGACAACTGGAAACAAAAATGGAATCAAAAGAAATTGGAGTTGCACAGGCAAGAGGGAGGAACATTGACATCTCAAACAATACAGGGCAGGCTAAGTCAAAAGGAAAGCCAAGAATTATGTTGCTAACGTCAATCATAACAACGTAAACACCCAATCCAACAGGGTTGTTTATATCAATTAGTCCCTTCCCAGTGTTTGCCTTAGTGAAGGTCATGGAAGCTGTGACTTGGTTGTCTGCACCCTGCAATCAGATGGCTTTGGGTTCACTCCAAGTACTTCAGAATAAATCTAGGCTAGCACATCCAGTGCAGTACAGAAGGGGTGCTGCGCTGTTGGAAGTGCTGTCATATGTTAATCCCTGTCACTCTCTCAGGTTGACATGAAACCCATGCCACCAGTTTGATGAAAAACAGCAGAGTTCTCCAACCAATATTTGCCTCTCATTCAACAACTAACTACAGACTACTACCATATGGTTATTGGTGGGACTTTGTATTTTTGAAGTGTTTGCCTTGTTTCCTAAAATTTAATGTTGACTACTCTTGAAGAGATCCACACTGGCTGAAATAGGTGCTTGTATTCTATAAAAGGAAAATCTTACAGGAAGGTTTAGCAAAAGCAAGGGAGCAGCTCCTTCAAAGAACAGCAGAGGCAAGGTGGCACAAATGGCTTCTTTCTGCACAATAAAGAACTCTGGCACATGCTATGTTTGTGAAAGGTGCTATATAAATTCAAATCTACATTTCTTTCCTTAAAAGAATTATGGTACAAAACCTGGAATGGCAGTGGAGAATTTAATGCATAGGCCTGTTGGTTCAAACCTTTGCCGGTGTAAATGTCAAGTTCCAATTTACTCAACAGAAGTGGTTTGTTTTTGTCTTATTTAGATTGTATTGAGAAAGGGGATCAAGTGGACAAACAAGTGGAATTCACAAAAATATGAGAACATAAGAAATAGGAGCAGGAGTATCGTATGACCCTTCAAGCCTGCTCTGCAATTCAGTAAGATCTTGGCTGATCTGATCTTGGTCTCAGCTCCATAATACGATAATGAAATGTTTTCTTGCATTGAAACTGCTTTACATATGCCTGTAACACTTGATTAAAGAAGTAAGGGGCTTTATTTAAAATCCAGTTCCCCTTAACCCCAGACTTCTTGACAATCTGAAAATGTGTCTCAGACTAGAAGGTATTCAATGATTGGGCTTCTCTGGGGTAGACTATTCCACAAAGGAAAGAAATTCATCATCTCCTTCCCAAACGAGTGACCCCCCACAAGGAGAACCGAGCTCTCAGTATCTTTGTTAAACCCCCTCAGAATTTTACATGTTTCTGTAAGATCACCTTCTTAACTTTTATTTACACGAAGGGTGTTTTGTATGTGGAATGAGCTGCCAGAGGAAGTGGTTGAGTCAGGTACAATAACAACTTTTAAAAGACAATTGGACAGGTACATGTTCAGGAAAGGTTTAGAAGGTTAAGGGCCAAACGCTGGCAAATGGGACGAGCTTGGATGGGCATCTTGTCAGCATGGATCAGCTGGACTGAAGGGCCCGTTTCCGTGCCATACGACTCTATGACATAAGGTGAAAACTGCCAAGCTGCAACGTTAACAGTTAAGCCCCACTGCATAACGAAAACATCATGCTATTCCAGTTATAAAAGTCGAAAGACATTGTCCAAGGTCTCCTGAAGCAAGCATGATGACTCACATTGGATCATTCCGCACTTGTTTTGAAAGTGAAACACTGCTTTCTGAGTCATTCTATTGCCTCCAGTTGGATTGAGTACACTGTGATTATTCACAAGCTATCATTTCTGAGATTGATTTAAGTACAAGAAGAATTGCGCAGAGATGGAAACTTCATTTCGCAGTCCTCAAGAGAGAGTGGAACCACAGCACTGGGTCATGACTATAGACAAGGGATCCAGCCACACACTGAGGTCAATCCCAGAAAGAAAGCAACAAGGTTACCTCTGAACTCGTGTCAAACTGGCAATGAAAACTCAGTGACAAAACCATACAACAATGGGAAATCTCAGCCAACTCTGACACACATTAGAGCCAAAAGAAAGGCTTGCATTTATATAGTAACGTTCACATCTCTTTCAGGATATCCCAGAGTCAATTACTGTTGAAAGTGCAGGCACTGTTGCAATGACCTGCCAAGCAATTGGCTCAAAGAAAGATCCCACAAATAGTGACTTGACCATCACCAGATGGTCTATTTCACCAATGTTTCTCGAGGGATAAATACTGACCAGTATGCTGGATTTAACGCCACCATTCCTGTTCAAAATAGTGTCATTGTATCTCTTATGACCCGCTGAAAGAGTAGATGAGGCTTCAGTTTAACATTTCATCCAAGAGACAGCATTTCTGACAGCGCAGCACTCAGAGTTACAGAGAGCCACGGCACAGAAACTGACACTTCAGCCCACTGAGTCTGTGCTGACCATCAACCACCCATTTAAACTAATCCTAACATTTACCCCATGTTATATTCTCCTTACATTCTCATCAACTCCCCTCAGATTCAACCATTCACCCACATACTAGGGGCAATTTACAGCAGCCAGTTAACCTACCAACATGCATGTCTTTGGAATGTGGGAAGAAACTGGATCACCCAGAGGAAACCCACATGGTCAGAGAGAACATGCAAACTCCACACAGATATAGCATCCAGAGTCAGGATTGAACCCGGATCCCTAGAGCTGCGAGGCAGCAGATCTACCAGCTGCATCACTGTGCTGCCCATCTCTCTCAGCATTGTTCTGGAGCATCAACCCGGATATGAACCTGACTGAAAGGCACCTGTTCTACCAAGTGAGACTGAGCAGAAACTGTAAAATTTGCTATTGTCTTGTCAGAAAAGCTGAAGTTTGGTTTACCATTTGTGATAAGGGATTTCAAAATTATTTTGCAATGGACAAAGCAATGGCCTAATAGCGAAATCTATTCCTTGACCCTACCCCAAGTAACAGAACACCACAGACCACCTCTTGCACTACCATGGGCTTGTCTTCCATTGTGTCTTTGCTTTCTTTTGCACTAAGGTCTTGCATTTGCACAGTCTTTTTTTTCCACTGCATAGTAATAATTATATATATAAAATTTATATGTAATTTATATTCTGTATTGTCTGTACCTAAATGCCTGTGATGCTGCTGCAAGCAAGTTCTTCATTGTACCTGTACCTCACCATACTTGTGCACATGACAATAAACTTGACTTGGAAATCTTTAAGCAACACAGAAACTGCTAGAGGAACTCAGCGGGCCAGGCAGCAGCTATGGAAGGAAAGGGACAGTCAACATTTTGGGTTGAGACCCTTCATCAGGAAATCCTTAAATAATGCTCTGTACTTTTCTGAACATTTCTGTTCCTTGGGATGTGGGAAATGCAGGAAAGGGTGCTTTAATACCCATCTTCTGTTGCCCCAAGAAGATGGTGATGCACTGCCTTTCAGTGTGATATTTGTGCTCTTAAAAGTGTCAGGAAATTCAAAGGCAACTAATGTAGGAAGTGCAATCTATGTCCAAGTTCATTTAGTATGTGAGCTGGAGATGAGGTTTCCCCATAACACTGCTGCTACTAACTGTTTAGAGGGTGTGTGAGGCAGGGAATGGAGTAAACTTCGTGAGATGCTGTGTAGATCATCCATACTTATGGCCAAAATGCAGTGGTGATGGATGGGGTGAATATTTAGTGCAGTGACTGGATGTTAATTAGTGAACAGCAGTAATAAAAATGCTGGAAACCCTCAGCAGGTCAGGCAGCATCTATGGAAAGAGAAACAGAGTTAGTGTTTCCAATCCAAGACCATTCATCAGAACAGCTGTGTCCAGGAAGATGCTGAACTTCCTGAGTCCTGTTGTTGCCATGAATATTATATCACACTCCTGACTTTAAGCCCGTAGAGAGAATTTGGCTCTGAGGGGTCAAGTGATGAGTTACTTGCTCACATTCGCAGACTCTGCCCTGATCTCATGGCTAGAGTTACACCAAGTAACTCAATGGACAGCTAAAATAGTATCAATATAAACCTTAATTATTGAGTTGTCCAATATGTGAAGCTAGCTTACAACATCCATATTGCTTGGACAATGCAATATAAAGGACAGAAAACTTGCACTTGAGGCAAACGTCATTACTGTCTGTGCTAGCACGTGTCTTAGGTAAAACTTTGCTTTTGTTTTCTGTTCAAGTACTTCACATTCTGCACACCTCCAATACTGGTCTTTCACTCACACTTAAATTTAACTGCCCTCACCATTGTCTTCAGCTGCCAAGGCTCTAAAGCTCTGAAATGACCTCTCTCTGCCTCTCTTTTCTACTTTAAGATGTTCACTTAAATCTCCCTCATTCAACCAAGGTACCTGGCAGCTCCTTATGTGGTTTGGTGCCAAGTTTTGTTTGGTAGTGTTCCTGAAAAATGCTTTGGGTTGTGTCACTATACAAATACAAGTTGCTATTATTAACTTCATCCAAAGAGTGAGACAGACTTTTATAATTGTGTTCAGTAGGTAGCACCCTCATCTTTGAGACCAAAGATCATGTATTTAGAGATTTATGTCTAAGACTTGAGTACAAATTATAGACACAGTCACAGAGCAGAGCCAATAGTATTCAGTGACATATTTGGTAGGAAGCTGATCTCACTTCTTAATTATGAGTACTTTGAATAATGGTTACTTTCTTAGAGGGATGAACAGTGATAACTGCCTTCAATACAATTCAAACATTGCTCTCCAATTTCACCAGAGGTGCAATAATGAGTAAAGTCCTTAAGTGGAAGTATTTTTGGTTTCAATGTTTCATGCTGATTACAATTGCCAAAATTTGAAAAATGTTGCCTGAAGTTACTCATATCTCAAACACATCAATCAAAGTTACTGAACTTTACAAAAAAAAAATCCCAAGCAAAGGTAAGTCTAAAATGTCTCCAGCAGAAAAAATTCTGAGTGAAGCTGTTGCAAATTAACAATGCTACTTCCTTCAAGTTACAACCTAAAACAGCAAGATACCACCACAGTTTCAGATCTTCACATATACTGTATTTCCAACACACCAGGACTATCTCATTACAGTTCCAACATAGTCTCTCTCTATTATCTTACCCGGATGCATCACAGCTTGGTATGGCAACTACTCTGCCTGAGACCACAAGAAACTGCAGTGTTGTGGACACAGCTCAGCACATCATGGAAACCAGCATCCCCTCCACAGACTCTGTTTATACTTCTCACTGCATTGGTAAAGCAGCCATTCTCTCTTCTCCCCCCTCCCATCAGGCAGAAGATACAAAAGCCTTAAAGTATGTACCACCAGGCTCAAAGACAGCTTCTATCCTGCTGTTATAAGACTGTTGAACGGTCCCCTAGTATGATAAGACGGACTCTTGACCTCACAATCTACCTCGTTATGGCCTTGCATTTTATTGTCTGCCTGCACTAAACTTTCTCTATAACTCTAACAGTTTATTCTCTGCATTTTGTTATTGATTTCCCTTATACTACCTCAATCCACTGTTGTAATTAATTGATCTGTAGGAATGGCATGCAAAACAAAGTTTTTCACTGTACCTCGGTAAATGTGACAATAAATAAGCCAATTTACCAATTAATTTACTCTCTCTCTCTCTCTCTCTCACACACACACACACACACACACACACACACACACACACACACACACACAGGGTTTGCATTAAGCACTACTTCAATTAATCTTCTCTTCACACATCCATTCTGCATAGCTGGAGCATCTACAATTGTCTTCCCTTCCCCGTTCAGTTTGCTTTGATTTCCCTAGAGTTTTCTCAACCTCTTACAATTTCGATCTCTAATCTAAACAGCCGGCCCATCCGCTTTCAATACATTACTGCATTTCAGTGTAACCCATTGTATCTGAAGTGCTTTGGTGTTTTCTGAGAAACTGGAAGACAGTATATAAATCAGAGTCTCCAATTCAATAGGATTTCATTGGCTACAAAGCTCTCTGGGACTTAAAGGCTTTGAAAGATGTTATTTCAGTCTTTTCTTTTTCATTGAAAGGCTATGTCCTTTTTAATCTGTTCTCCCATGAAAAATATTCATTTTTTTTTAGATGGATTTTTCCTTCCATTTGGATTTTTAACCACAGCAATATAATTTAGTATCTATGACTTGAAACCATCCAACTGCTCCCAATTTTTTAGACAGCAAGGGTTGGTAACTATTTTGCTGTGCCATTTTTCCATAACTTATTTTATATTTTGTTACATCAGAAATAGAGGCCATTCAGCCCACTGAGTTAATGCCAGCTCTCAGAGCAATTCCATCAATCCCATTCTTCTATTTCTTTCTTTATAACCTATTCACTCTCACATGCCCATCAACTCCATCCCGATTCTATTACCACTCACCTACACACTCATTTAGAGTCCAATTAACCTACAAAATCAACGTGACTTTGGGATGTGGGAGGAAACTGGAGTCCCCGGGGAAACTCATGGTGTCACAGGGAGAAGGTGCAAACAGACAGAGCTGGAGGTCAGGATTGAACCTGCATTGCTAGGTTACTGGAGGTGAGGCCGCAGCTCTGTCTGTTGGGCCACTGTATGCCACCTATACTTTTGCTAGAACTACCTTTTGTTTTTTTTAATGTTGTAGTTTGCTCACAACACTCAAGAAAGCAAAAGAGAAAGGGAAAATCTTTTGCTATCTTTAGCAGTGCCAGGGTTATCTCCTAACTGCCTCCCTAGTTCAGAAGCAATTAGAGACGGACAATAAATTCCATCATTGCCACAGATGTCTACTCCCTGTGTAGAGGTAAGTAAAAATACCCAAACAGTAACATACAAGTGATGCTCAAAAAAGAATACTTCTGATCCACTGTTTTGGAAGTCATCCTATATACAGTCACAAGAGACCCACAAGTGTAGTTGTTAGGGTGTAGCGCAGGTACAAATCTGTTAATGGGAATGCTGCAAATAGGGGCACATTCTTGCCCATGGATGTGATGGTGACTGCTTTGTAAAACAGAATTGTTCGAAGCCTGGTACGGAAACAGTCCAGACGAAGCCTCAGAAATTGTGGACATATTTGTCAGAAGGGTACTTTGTGGAAAGGATTCGAGTGATAAAATGGACATAGGTGCAGAATAGAATCACCTCTTACACTTCTATCTAACACAGTCTAAGCCAGTGATCACACCAAGATCATGTTGTATTTCTTTTGTCAATATGATGACATAGCATCAATAAAGTATGCCATGTACCTAGAGCATTAAGTAATACTTTTAAGTACAAATGTACAAATTAGGAGCAAGAGTAGGTCATTTAGCCTCTAGTGCCTGCTCCACTATTTGGCTAGGTCATGACAAATCTGATTGTAGCTACAACTCCATAGTTATCTATCTCTGGTAATCTTTTATCCCTTCCTAATCAAGAATCTATATACCTCAGAGACTCTGATTCCCTTTGATGGAGAAAGAACATTTTGTCTCATCTCTCTCTTAAATGTCCTCATCTTGGAACAGTGACTTAGCATCTGAATTACTTCTAGTATAAGAACATAAGAAATAAGAGCAGGAATGGACCTCATGACTCATGAGGGATCTGATCTTGGTCCCGGCTCCACTTTCCTACATGCTTCCCATAAAATTTGACTCCTCTATTGACCAAAAATCTACATCAGCCTTGAACATATTCAGTACCCAGCCTCTGCTACTCACTGGGACAGAGAGTTCCAAAGATTCACAACAAATTCCTCATCTGCATCTTAAAATGGGTGACGTCTGTTTCTGATACTTCTTTAATCCAATTTCTAAACTAAGCTTCAATTTTGCCATCAATTTGTTTTAAATCAGCTGTTCAATACATTACAATTAAACCATAAAAATTTAATCCCTAAACAACTACTTTGAAATTCACCTCTCAGAGGCAGCTAATTTGAGTTCTCATTAATGTCACATGTTGGCAATGGTTAATTAAAATAAAGCAAAAGCATTCTGAACACGAGGATAACAATTAAGTGCCTGCAACACAATAATGTCACAACTGTCAGTGTTCACTGTCATTTCAAATGGAGGTCCATGCCTCAAAGATCATACACTTTGAGTCTGTTCTGCCATCCAAAAAGAGCGTGGCTCATTTTTAACTTCAGCATTCTTTTCTGTTCTAATCCCACATACCAGAATTCTTTTGATATCCAAAAATCTACTGATGTCTATCTTGATCACACTGGACTTTTATGGGCAGCATTCTTCAAGGAAAGCAGCAAGTGCTGGAACTTCACTACTGAATGCAAAATCTAGGTTGATTAGTTAAAATAACACACAGAACTGCCAAACTAAATATTAAATATGGATAAAAATTCATCTGCTCACACTTTTTGCCACTAAAACTTAATTCTCCAAAAATCTGAATATAAAATATTTGACACATTTGTTTTTTTTCCAGTACTAATTATGAGGAGTGAGATATTTTATCAGAAACAAACACAGTTGGATTATATTGGATCAAATCTTCCTGATACAGAAAATGAAGGAATATGTGAAGGTGGAAATAGAGAGGGAACTTAACATTTTTGATCTTTGCAGTGTGGAGAAATACCTTAGTTAATGAGCATGTTATGATAACGTGTAACTTAATGTTAATTACTGACAATGAGAAATTAGAATCCATAAACCTCTATTAACCTTGTCTAAGAATAGTACACCATTATAATCAATTTGAGAAGACTCATAATAATTGAAAATGAGATTAAAAGCACTTGCAGTACATCATTATGAAAACATTTAAACAATATTTTCACTCAAAATACTTAATTGTTGTAAAACAAAATGCATATAATATTTCTTTCCAACAAAAATATAGGAAATATTGCATGCAAATGCTTTATCAAAAATGTCTTAAACCACAGCAATATTTTCTATATGTACCATTCATATTTAAGAATAAGTCTCTTGGAGCACCGTAATAAAGATCCCACGGGTCCAACATCAAAGATGAAAATGCTGAGAATATCAGGTATATTAGACAGCATAGAGTGTGAGGGAGAGAAAGAGAGGGTGAGTGAAGGAGAGGGGGAGAGGTTAGAGAGGAAGGAGGAGGAAGGGTTAGGGCTATGAGGGAGTGAGGGAGCAGGGCAAGGAGAGAATGGAAGGGAGAGAATGGGGAGGGAGGAGAGAATGGGGAGGGAGGAGAGAATGGGGAGGGAGGAGAGAATGGGGGAGAAGAGCGAGCTGGGGGAGGAGAGAAGGGAGGGAAGAGAGAAGGGGAGACGGGGAGGATAGGAGAGAGAGGTGGGGGAGGGGAGGGAGGGGTGGGGAGCGTGGGGTGGGGGAGGGGAAAGTGGGAGGAGGAAAGAGTGCGATGAGGATAGCTTTCTGTCAATAACAGCACTGGCACCGACATCCTCCCTAACCGGCTGAGAATTTCCAGTGTTTCCTCACTTTTATCCCTGAAACCGTTCTCTTAGCCTGCATCTCCGGAAGCAGCTTTTTGATGCAGACACTTGGCTTTGAAGGCACCTCAACTTTCTTGATGTAATGAAGTGAGTGAGTTAAGCTGGCCAGACCCCATAGTATGTGCAGGCCAGCACTCAGGTCTCTATTTCAAGGCAACGGTTATAATGGACTGGCTGTTGCGCAATGCGAAAAGGAGATAATGTCTGAGGCACACAGGAGAAGTAGCACTCTTTCTCTCTTGCTCTCTGTCCCACTTCTTCAGGTGTTGCCTGACCTCCTTTGATCTTGGTACCTGTGACAACAGGAAGCCCACACCACCATGTTCAGGAACAGCTACTTTCCTAAAATCATTGGGTTCTTGAACCGCCCTGCACAACCCCAACCCTACCTCAGCAACGGAACATGGCGGACCTCCTCTTGCACTACCATGGACTTCTCTCTGATTGTGTTATTTTTTGCACTAATGTCTTGTTTTGCAGTCTATTCTTTTCACTGTCTTGTATAATTTATGTATAACTTATGTTCTGTGTGTTGTCTGAATCTACATGCCTTCTGCAAGCAAAATTTTCATTGTACCTGAAATTCACTGTACTTGTGCATATGAAAATAATCTCTATTTGACTTGACTCTGTGGGCAGTGGTCATCAAGAACATTTGGGTTTGCAAGTGGGACACTTCAAACTTTAATCCAGTTCCTACCCAACTGTTCAAATCTTATACTGCAATGCCATTTTGCTGTTGACTGCAATTGACTGGAAATAGCCATTTTAAGTAAACTATTGGCATTTTCTCCACATGAATTACAAACTAAAAGGTTCTAATGTCATAATTGGTCAGTGCATGTTACATACTTGGGAACTGCTGAGATTATGAATTCGATCATTACCTGTAGTGACTATCAGAAACAAAAGCTCCTGTCTATGATATCCAGACTACAAAGAGAACATACGAGACATACAGAGAGGTAGTGCCTCAAGAAGGTGGCATTCATCACTAAGGACTCCCACTGTCTGGGACATGCCCTCTTTTCATTACTACCATCGGGGAGGTGGTACGGGAGCCTGAAGACCCAAACTCAATGATTCAGGAACAGCTTCTTCCCCTTTGCCATGAGATTTCTGAACAGTTCCTGAACTCATGAACACTATCTTGTGATTCCTTTTTTTTTGGCACTATTTATTTTTGTAACTTATAGTAATTTTATGTCTTTGCACTGTACTGCTGCCGTAAAACAATAAAATTCACATCATATAAATCTGTGATAATAAATCTGATTCTGAGTGATCATTGGTCAATGATCTCTCAGTGCAAATGGGAAACATTAGAAAACAAGTATTTTACCATTTTGATTACCCAGCACCAACATTAATACCCTGCAGTCAGGATGGAGTGATGTCACTTTTATTCCATTAGCCAATACCCATTTTTCACAATAGTAACTTAAAGGGATTTTGAATCCAGTTTCAAATTAAGGGTAGTATTCCTACCATAATGGTCTTCAGCCAGAACTTGGGCAGAGATCCTGGTAAAATTGCAAAATGGTTACTTATGCAACTTTTTGCCAGAAATACAGTGGAAAATTTGGAGAAACGACCATCTCTGTGGTAACAGATTATGAACCTGTGAACCTTGCATGAATGGAGCTGAAATGACCAAAATTTAATTGGCATCAGACCCTTGACATAGAAGGGGAAATTTATTCTCACCAGAAGTTGGAAAAATTACAACAAAGACATGTCTTAAATTGCAAGATTAGGGGAGGGATGGAAAGTAAAGGTCTTCAGTGTCTCTTGGTCTGTATCCTCCCACATTATCTACCATCATTTTGGCTCATTGTATCTTTTTTCTATTTGTAACGTCTGACCTGCTAGGTATGTCTCACAGCCTTTTAATTTACAACGCATTACACAGGCAAATAAGCTTAATCTGCAACTGAACGGCCACAGCAGCCTATTTGATCTCACCCTACCCGAGATATTCCCTTTGCTCCATCCGTCCCTCCTCCACCTTTCCTGCCACTGAAAACTAACGTGTACTCTCTCATTCCCAGTTCTGATGAAGGGTCGCAGACCAGAAACATTGACTCTTTTTCTTTCCAACGATGCTGCCAAACATACTGTACTGCCTATTTAGGAACACAGGCCACCCAAATGTACCACTAAAACCTCACATTGCATTGTTCATGCAGAGATAATAATGGTACAACAATTAAGGTGGCTACTTCCAGTCGACATCAATAATGGCAACACAGCAGGAAGCTTTGAATCATTTAGCCTAGCACCATCTGGTCTCAACATGTATAACCTGGATGGACTGTATTTTGAAGGTTCATATATTTACAGAGGAAATTAACCAATTTTCCCTTGGATTCAAAATGTTACAACAGGTGGAGTAGGGCATTCAGTCCACTTCATCTGTGCTGGGATTCTGAAAGATCTTTTCATTTAAACTCATTTCCCTGTAATATTAAATTAGCTCACATATTTATCCACAACCAACCCTCCCCTTAAAAAATACCCATTCGAAAATAGAGTCATACAGCACAGAAACAGGCCCTTCGGCCCAAATGCTCCATGCTGACCAAGATGCCCATCCAAATACCTCCATTTGCCAGCATTTGTCCCCTGTCTAAACCTTTCCTATCCATGTACCTGTCCAAGTGCCTTTTGAAAGTTGTTACTGTACCTGACTCAACCACTTCCTCTGGCAGCTCATTCCACATACATACCACCCTTTGTGTAAAAAAATTATACTCTTTTGTTTATGAACTCCAAAAATAATGATTTAAGAAGCCATAGATTTAATGACAGGAAATATACTGGCAAGGGAATATGTGATTTTAAAAGTAAATATGTTTTCCAGAAAGTCTCATCCGAGAAAGATCACTGGATGCTCTGAAGTCTGTTTCCATGGTTTTATTGCTATCTGCTAGGCAACAGCTAAGTATAGGCCTCAAACTCAAAGCTTTCATCTAGAGGTTTTGATAACATTTAATCTTTGAGCATTCCAGAAAAAAAATGAAATAGACATTAAACTCTCATTCGTGCTGCACCAGAAGATGGTGATTTTTTTTTACTAATTTACTGATGCAGGTCTTGATATCAAGGCCAGAACTTGTTGCCCAACCCCAATTCTTATGGACTGAATATTGGCAAATATATCATCACAGGTTGGTTAGCATGCCTGCCTTTACTCCATGGATCCCCTCCCTCTTAGACCCATGAAATTTTACAGCACAGGAGGCCATCACTTGGGTTACTGCGTTTCTGTTGATCTGTATCCAAATGTCATGGGAGGCTATTTGGTCCATTAAGTCTTTGCTGGCTCTCAGAGCATCCCTGTCATTTTTCCTGTAAACTATTCTCTTCACTTTCTTATTAACACCCTCCCAGATCCAACCACTCATCTGCACACCAGGGGCAATTGACAGTAGCCAATTAACCCATGGTAGTGTAGCAGTTAGTGTAACGCTATTAAAGCACCAGCAACCTGGGTTCAATTTCCACCACTGTCTGCAAGGAGTTTGTACGTTCTCCCTGTGTGTCTGCGTAGGTTTCCTCCCACATTCCAAAGACATACAGGTTAGGAGTTGTGGGCATGCTATGTTGACGCCGGAAGCATGGCGACACTTGCAGGCTACCCCTATCATATTCTCAGTAACGCAAAAAGACACATTTCACTGTGTGTTTTGATGTACATGTGACTAATAAATAAAAAGAAAAATAGAAGTAGAACCTTTGAAATGTCTTTGAAATGTGGGAGTAAACTGGAGCACTCAAGAAAACCCACCTGGCCACAGGGAGAACATGCAAACTCCACACAGATAGTGCCAGAGGTCAATATTGAACCCGGGTCTCTGGAGCTGAGAGGCAATTAGTTCCGCATCTCTTCTCTTTCTTCACAACCCTGCAAATTCCTCTGCCTCAAGTGTGTTTAGATTTTCTATGCGCTTAACACTTGAAGTTGTGTTATTAAATGTTTTCAACGGCATTCTGAAATTCAGTTCCACTGACTTTAAAAAACAGGAGATCAGTGGGTTACCTCATCATTCACATAGCGCATACCTCACAGGAGAGTGTGCTGAGAAGCTGCACTCTACAAAGACTTGCAGAACAAAACCTCAGAGCCATTAGTGTCTGGAGTCAATGACCTTCAAAGTCAAAATGAAACTCAACCTCTGAGAATCCGTTGAGTAGCAGGTTTGGTGGAAGCTTTTAAGGAACTCATGGGAATCATTGAGGTTCAAAGCAGACTGAAGGCAAAATTAAACTTCCAGCAAATGGTTGATATGATGGAAGCTCTTAAACCATGATTAGTGTTGGCAATATCTCCTTCCTCAGAGGCCATCCAGGACATGCCCTCTTATTGCTACCATCGGGGAGGAGGTACAGGAGCCTGAAGACCCACACTCAATGATTCGGAAACAGCTTCTTTCCCTCCGCCATCAGATTTCTGAATGGTCCATGAACCCATGAACACTACCTTGTTAATCCTTTTTTTTTTGCACCATTTAATTTTGTAATTTATAATAATTTTTTATGTCTTTGCACTGTACTGCTGCCGCAAAACAATAAATTTCACGTCATACAAGTCAGTGATAATAAATCTGATTCTGATTCCTGAATCAAGAACCAGGTGCAACATTACCTGAGAACTCTGCCTGTCAAACTTCCTTCACTGGACGATGACTTGGGCCTTGTTTCTATTTCGGTCTTCACACTTTCTGTTGCTCCATGTTCTGGTCTCAACTGTTTCTGCTGCGACACCTCCTCCTGGGGCTGCTCAACCTGTTCCTTCACCTTCTCTTCTTTCTCACTCTCACTTTCATTGTCACTGTCTTCTCCCAAGATGTCATCAACCTGCCAAATGGGGTTGCATTGTTAAATTAAGTCAACCGGAAATAGAGACTTTTACAGCCACGCAATCCAACAGATGATGCTTGTGGAAAATAAAATAAACTGCAGATGATGCAAATCTGAAATAAAAACAGAAAATGCTGGAAACACTCAACAGATCAGGCAGCATCTGTGGAAAGAGAAACAGGGTTAATGTATCATGTCTATGACTCTAGTTAGAAAACGCATGTGCTACTGCTCCAGTTTTCAACATTTTTTATATTCCTTTTCCCTTATCTACTCAATTAACTTTCTCTTGTATCCTTCTACAATGCATGCCTTAACCAATCCAAGTGCCAGAGCCTTCACGTTGTCCTGAGACACCTTACACCCAATAAAGCACCTTTAGTGAATTCTGTGTCCTCACATTCTGGGGGAAATATTTTTTTCCTCCTGAGTTCTACATTGGGATTATTCATCACTACCTTAGCTGCTGCTTCCAATTTTTCCTCCATGCTGCAAGCAATTTCTCTATGTCTTCTCCATCGAACCAGAATTTTTAAAGACCTTCATCAGGTCAATTCTCTTCTAGTGAAAAGTACACCTCCCATATAGTTGTCTCTTCTCACATTTTCCATAAAAGGGGTTGATGCACCTGCAGTGCCAAGCAACATATCTCCCTGTTCTGCATGAAGCATACATTCACTTTGCAACATTCTCAATGTCTCGACTTGCGAGGACTCGAAGCTGAAACTCTCCAAAACTGCAATCAAAAGTGCAACTAACCTAATTATAGTTTGACATCAATTGAATGCTTTCAATGAAGTATTAATCTTTTCCTGATCTTTTCTATCCTTGCTGCCAAACAACCATCTATGTTGATTGACACAGACACACTCAAATTACATCGGGCAGACCTTCTGCGGCCGCAGTGATTCCTTGGGTTTCGACCACATTGTTATTCCTGCATGGTCCGAGGTACAGTCAGAGGAAAGGCCCATGCTACATGGTGTAATGCAAGAACTCTGAGCACATTACCAGCTGTAATCCCAGAATGCCAAAGCTGTTGCTTAACTTGACTATCTGAGAATGCCTAACATTTGTAGATACTTGAAAAGGAGAAATTAATATTAAAAAGTTCTCAAAACATTTAAATTCAATGGCAAATCAACTTACCATCTCCTGGAGTTTCTTTCTATTTATTTCATTGGAGCTGCTGTACTTGCATCAGATTTAGCCCAGTCTAGGAGCTGGGAACCTTGCTGAGTATGCACTGAACTGGACGACTCCACGAGGAGTCCACTGGTACAACCCAGGTGTCCAGGGACGGAGTTTAATTAAAGCAGAAAGCTGCACTTTAGCTTGTGCTTGTTATTCCTGAGCTAACACTCAGTGAAGTGCTTAAAAGCCGGCAGATACAAAGGCTTTTACCTTGAAGATCTGGGCCATTGAGTGTGGATGGAATGCATTATCCTCCTGCTCTTTCAAGAACACACTGGAGTGCTGGACTGAAACCCACAAGCTTTTGCAGATATGCTATTAACTGAACCACAACTAACATTTACAACATTAACTTACCCTGGTGAGTAGATAACACACAAAGCATTAGGATTTTCCCTTGTTCTCTAGTTATTGGTATTTTGTTGTCACATGTACTGAGATATAGTGAAAAGCTTTTGTTTGCAATGCCATCCAGACAGATCATTCCATACATAATTTCATTGAGGAAAGGGGAAAAAAAATGCAAAATGTAGTGTTACAGTTACAGAAAAAGTGCAGTGCAGGTGGACGAATAAAATGCAAGGGCCACAACAAGGTAGATTGAGAGATCAAAAGTTCATCTTTACCTTATAAAGAGGTCCATTCAAGAGTCTTACAACAGTGGGATAGAAGCTCTTCTTGAGCCTGGTTGTATGTGTTCTGTTTAAGAAATCTGTTGCAGCTACAAACCATTGCTAACTCACTGTTGTGAGTGTTTTGAGACTAGAATGGACAAACTAATTTACACATTGCTTCTAAACTATATCTCAGAATAGACAAAACAAAAGCCTTAGTGATATTTGCCAAGTCCGTGAAGCCAATTAGCTCTTCAAATACAGTCTGCAATAACCAGCTGGGCACCAGCAAGCACACCATTCTAGTTGTCTCAGAAACATAATAGAAATCTTAATTGTACTTTAATTGTACTATTAACAAAATCAGTGCCTTAGATAATCCAAGATGTGACAGATTGTTGGGGGGGGGGGTGCAGTGGGGAGGAAGCCAGAGGGGTAAAATAAATCATCTGGTGATAATCACATTGTTGCTTGTCAGAGCTTTCCTACAACTGGCTGCCAGCTTTTCTACATTGTAACAGCAGGTGTCTTTAGGTTCTTTTAGGCAGAAGTCAAAAATTGTACATCAAAGGCATTATGCAATCGCAGGTCTCTTTTCTTCATTCCAAGGTGATCTAAACTAAGTGCAGAACTTGACAATGTCTTCTGAAACTCAGCCACGACTAGGCTGCAAATGTGGGAATCCCATCATCTATATGGTTCAGTGTTACCATTTTGTTCTATTTTGCTATGTCTGTGCACTTGAGCCAGAAACAAAGGTTGAGTCCTGGGCCCAGCACTCTTCAGACGTTTCATCCATGACCGTCCTTCTATCAGATGGTCATTGGGGATGCTTAACGATTGTACAATGTTTAATTCCATTTGTAACTCCTTAGCAAATAAAGCAACCCATGCCTACACTCAGCAAGATCTAAGCACTCAAGCATAAGCTGTTAAGTGGCAAATTACATAGGTGCCAGGCAATAATGATCACTATAAGAAAGGGTAACCACCTACCCATGACATTCAACGGCATTACTACTGCTGAGTTCCCACCATCAACATCCTTGGAGGTGACACCTTTAACTAGGAACTGAACTGGTCCAGCCACATAATTACAATGGCTTCAAGAGCAGGCCAGAAGCTGGGTATCCTGTGGCAAGTAACTCGTTTCCTGACAAACCAAAGTCTTTCCACCATCCACATGGTAAAAGAGAAGAGTGTGATGGAACACCCTCCACTGGTCTTGATGAGTACAGTTCCAACATTAAAGAAGCTCGACACCATGAGGGAAAAACAGCTATATGATTGGCTCCCCCTTTCCTAAATATTAATTCCCTTCATCAGTGATACACAGTGGCTGCAAACTACAAAATTATTGAGTCTACTCAAACAACACCTCCCAAACCGGTGACCTCTATCACCAATGAGGACATGAACAGCACCACCAACTGCACGTGCCCCTCCAAATCGCACACCATCCTGACTTGGAAATATCACCAGTCCTTCTTCATTGTTTGGTCTAAATCCTGGAGCTCCCTTCCCCACAGCACTGTGGGAACACCTTCACCAAAAGGACAGCAGTGGTTCGAGAAGGTGGCTCACCATCACCTTCTCAAGGGATGGCCCACACATGGTGGACATGCCAGTGATGTCCAGATCCCAAAATATGAATCAATTTTAATAAAAGGCCACACAATGAAGAACATAAAATCATTTCTGGCCAGCTTTGACAAGATGAACACACTCAAGTGAAACTAATTGCCATGAATGGATCTTGCCCTTATGGCATCTTTACCAAGTCTGTGCTGGTAGAAACGGGAGGAGAAGGGAAAGGTCTCACTCTGCCCAATTAAGACTCATCTGCTGCAATATTGAGTACCATCCCTACTCCAGAGATTTTAATGCAAACATTAAAGCTGAAACGCCAGAGCAGTACTGAGGGGGTGCCACACGGTCTGAGGTGCCATCTCTTGGATGAGCTGCAAAATCAAGACCCTTTCTGCCTTCAAGTGAATACAAAAGCCCCTATGACAGCATTCTGAAGAGTACAACAGTTAACCCTGGTGTGTTGGGCAACAATATCCTTAGGTCAAACAGATTAGTTACTCATTTGCTTATTATACCTTCTGGGATCATGCTGTGCACAACCTGGCAGCCATGTTTCCTTCTGTTCAACTTCTGGCTGCAGAAAGCTTTGGGACCCCCTGCAGTAGTTAAAGGTGCCAGACAAATGCAAATCAGAAAAATAACTCAAAAATCCCAAACTTTTCAATGCACAGATACACACAGGAACCAAGTGCTCACCACAAGGAGTTATTATAGAATGATTAATTAGACATACCCAATATTTGGCTTACACAATTCAGTGCCTCCAGCGTCAATATTTCTTTAAGGTTCTACAATAGATCGTAATTACATCTGACATCTTTGCAGCTGTCCAGGGAACTTCTGTTTAAATTAGACTTCATGAAGCTTGTCCTGATCAAAATAACCAGTCATCATTTTAAGATAAGATTTCTTTACTAGTCAAATGTACATCGAAATGCACAGTGAAATGTATCTTTTGCATAAAGTGTTCTGGGAGCAGCCCGCAAGTATCGCCATACTTCCGGCACCAACATGGCATGCCCACAACTTCCTAATCTTTGGAATGTGGGAGGAAACCAAAGCACCCAGAGGAAACCCATGCAATCACGGGGAGAACGTACAAACTCCTTACAGACAGCAGCCAAATTGAACCCAGGTCGCTGGCGCTGTAATAGCGTTACGCTAGCCGCTACACTACCATGCCTGCCCTTATTTGGAACCTGCAAGATTCACACAGGAGCAAAGAAGTTTATTGTAAACTTCCTAGTACAGGGAGTGCTCTCACTGCTGGCTAACTGACTCAGCACAGAGCAGGGACTGAAGGTTTAACATCAGGTAATGTACTGACTGTCCAATATCCTTGTCCTGGTCATTTTAAGATGGTCCACAGCTGTCCTATTTATTTGTACTGTTTCTGCTGGGGAGAGAAATAAACATATAATTTTTGCCTGTTCTCTGAAAAAATAGCAAGCATAGAGTTCTTTTAAGCACTGATGTCTTGTACAGCATGTTTTAACTGTATAAAACATTAGTTAAGAACATTACAATGTAAGAAGTAGGAAATGTAGGCTATTTGGCTCCTCTAGTCTGTGTCACTATTCAACAAGATCAGGGCTGATTTCTACCTCAAGCACTGTTTTCCTTTCTCCTTTGATTCCTTTAATAACTAGAAATCCAAACTCCATTTTGAATGCATTTAAAATTTGAGACGTTACAACCTTCCAGAGTAGAAAGTTCGAAAGATCTACCATACTCTCAGTTAAGAAATCTCAGTTGTGAATTGGCTCTCCCTTATTTGGAGACTGTGATCTATAGTTATAAACTCCTTAGACAGAGGACACATCCTCCTCAAGCCTACCCTGTCAACCCCCTAAGATTTTGCATGCTTCAAAGAGGGCACTTCTCAACTTAAGAGAACAAAGGTCTACCGACTCAATGTTTACTATTCCCAGGAATCAGTCTGTTAAATCTTCACAGCACTCCCGGCATTGCATGTATACCCTCCCTTAGGAGAGGAGACCAAAATTGTACATAGTACTCCAGTTGTGGCCTCACTAAGGCTCTAAATAATTGCAGGATGGTAAAATGAGAGGAGTGCATGCAGTTCTGGTCACCACATTACAGAGAGGATGTGGTAACACAACTGAGGGTGCCAAGAAGATATACATGGACATTGCCTGTGCTAAAGACTTTTAGTTGTGAGGAAAATCTGACCATGTTTGGCACTGCTGCATTTGAGGAGAGACTTAAATGAGATCTATAAGATTATGGGAGGCTCAGGTTGGGCAAACAGTGAGCGGTGAGGTCAGTAGCTGAGGGCAGCAGGTGGGGAGATTTACATTTAATTGGGAGAAGGCATTGATTTAAGATTTAGAAAGAAACATCAACAGGCAGGGAATGGAGGAATAGAGACCACGTGCAGGCAAATGTGCAATTTAAATCGGCATGATGGTCAGCACAGTCATTGTGGGCCGAAGGGCCTGTTCTCGTACTGCACTGTTCTATGACCATCACAGCTTGGTATGGCACCTGCTCTGCCCAAGACCGCAAGAAATTGCAGAAAGTTGCGATCGCAGCCCAGTCCATCGCACAAACCAGCCTCCCCTCCACTGACTCTGTTTACACTTCTCGCTGCCTCGGGAAAGCTTTTAAAAAACATAATCAAGGACTCCCACCCCAGTCATTCTCTCTTCCACCCCCCTCTCCCATCAGGCAGAAGATATAAAAGCTTGACAGCATGTACCACCAGGCTCAAGGACAGCTTCTATCCCGCTGTTATCAGACTCTTGAATGGATCTTTTAGACGCTAAAAGGTGAACTCCTGATCTCTCCATCTACCTTGCCGTGACCTTGCACTTTATTTGCCTCCCTGCACTGCACTTTCTCTGTAACTGTCACACTATATTCTGCATTCTGTTTTTCTTTTTTACTACCTCGATGTACTTATGTATGGAATGATCTGTCTGGATGGCACTCAAACAAAAGCCTTTCATTGTATTTTGGTACATGTGACCATAATAAACTAAATCAAACACAAGGTTAAAAGGGGAGTATTTTCCTCAATGAGAGGACGATAGAGGCAGAAGCCCCCACCACATTTAAAAAAATACTCAGATGAGCACCATCGATAGTATCTACATGGGGCACTGCCTCAAGAAGGCAACATCCATCATCAAAGATCCCCACCATCCGGGCTATGCCATCTTCTCACAGCTACCATCAGGCAGGAGGTACAGAAGCCTGAAGTCCCTCACCACCAGGTTCAAGAATAGCTACTTCCCTTCAACCATTCTGTTCTTGAACCAACCTACACAACCCTAACTCAGCATAGCAACACTATGACCACTTTTCACTATAATGAACTTTTTAAAAATTATATGTTTTCTTAAATAATATTGAATAATTTATGTTTGTCTTGCGAATGTGGTGCCTCTAATGCTACGTGCTTGTGATGCTGCTGCAAGTAAGATTTTCATTGCACCTGTGCATACATGTACTTGTGCATATGACAGTAAGCTCGACTTGGACTTTATAGGGCCATAAACTGGAGGGTGAGGGACCAAGAGCTAGGTTGTGGAATTAATCTAAAATCCATTGGATTGTATGAGCTAAAGGGTTTCCTTCTGTGCTGTATACTTCTGTGATTCTAGGGTCCAGGACTCCAGTCACAGCTAGTCCTAGACTAGATAAGGTTTCACTTCCTTTAAGGATATTAATGAAGTGGTTGGGTTTTTAAAAATATCATCAAAAGTTTCAAGGTGATCTTTACCAAGACAAGTTTTTTATATATATTCTAGTCAGCAAATATGAATGGAAAATAATTTTGATTTCAAATCTAAAATTGAGTCTGTCATCCTCCCTATTCATAGCCATTCAATTTGGCAGACTGTTAAAGAGTTTATTACAATCCAAATTAGACATTCAAACAGCCAGCCTGTGAGATGTGTAAGCTTTATGAGAATCTCTTGAAATGGCAAAGGTGACGCACTGTTTAGTCACTGAACTTCTCCCTGGAGTCCAACTAAATTTTAACAGCTTTACTTCTTTGTAAGTTTTGTATACGCAATTTGAACAAAACAATAGGAGTGCCTGTTAACAATATGCTTATTGGTTAGTAATAAAACAAAACATTTACAGAGAAAAATAGGAGCAGTAGTTGGCCATTTGGCCCTTTAATATGATTCTAGCCGATCTTCTATCTCAATACCAAATTCCAGCTTTTTCCCCATACCCTTTGATATCTTTTGTATCTAGAAATACATCTCCTTAAATATATTTGGCGACTTAACCTCCTTCTCTGTAATGGAGAATTCCACAGGTTCAACATCCTCTGAGTGAAGAAATTTTGCGTCTTAATCCTGAACATCTTGCCTTGTATTCTGAGACTCACAGGTGTAAAAGGTGATTAAAAAAAACTTGACATTATATAGCACCTGTTATATAGCATCATCAAGGCAGCAAAAACTTTGTGGGGCACTTCAAAGAAACAGCATCAAACAAAAAAATAATTGATACTGGGATACTTAAGGACAGCTGAACAATGGTTTGGGTAAAGAGTGGCTTTTGACTGTGAAAATTCATCTTATCTATGTACCTCATGATTTTATACACCTTTATAGTCTCCTGCACTCTGGGGAAAAAGTCCCAGCCTATCCATCCACGCCTTGTAATTCAAGTCCTCCAGTCCCAGCAACATCCTCATGATTAGAGGGAAGAATGGCAGGAAAGAAGAGAGGATTAGTGAGGGAATTCCAGGGCCTTAGATACTGAAGGCATGGCTGCCAGTGGAGGAACAAGTGAGACTAAACCCTGGAGGAAAAGTTTAAAATCAAGGCAACAGAAAATAAAAAAACTGCAGATGCAGGTAATCTGCAAAAAAAAAGAGAAAATGCTTAAAACACTGATACAATGGTCACACTGTATCTCAGAGTCATGCATCACAGAAACAGGCCCTTTGGTCCACTGAGTCTGCACCAAATATCAAGCATGCATTTATACTAATCTTATACTTACCCCCACTGTAATCTCCCCATCTTTCTACCAATACCCTGTCACCCAGATTCTATCTCATATATGTACCTGGGACAACTACAATGACCAATTAACCTACCAACCTGAATGTCTTTGGGATGTGGGAAGAAAACAGAGCATCCAGAGGAAAGCCAGGCGGTCACAGGAAGGGCATGAAAACTCCACATAGACAGCACCAATAGCTCAGGATTGGACCTGTGTTGCTGATAGTAGCTCTGCTAGTTACACCACTATGCCACCCCAAGTGTGGCTCAGATGCTTGCAACCTCAACGCCAGGTCAAAGGCTCAGACACCAAAATTTAAGCTGCAGTGCTGTAGTACCAAGGACATGTTGCACTTCTCCTCAAAAGGATGTTGAATAAAGAATCCAAATTCTATACAGTCTTCAGCCAAGTTATGAACTGCTCCGGTTTCCTCCCACATCCCAAAGATGTCCAGGTTGGTAGGTTAATTGGCCACTGTAAATTGCCCCTGGTACGTAGATGAGGTGGAATTTGGGGCAAAAGTTGGGAGGAAGATGGGGAGATCAAAATGGGCCACTGAAAATGTAACTAAGCACAACTTGATTTTTCTTTTAAGGGGAGTAGCGATTCTGGCCTCACAAACTAAATATTTTTAAATGCATATAAGTTTCTCCCTGCTTGACAATAAATGATCAATAAAAATGCTGCCCTATCTGGTTGGTCTCCAGACTACTGTTAACCTTTGTAACCCAGTGATCACTCTCCCAGATCAGCATCCAGTGTGTTCATGTACCTAGACCTACATACGGTTAAGGGTCTCAACCCGAAACATCGACTGTCCATTCCTCCCCCACAGATTTTGTGACAACCAGTTAACATCAGAATAGTACAACCAGATGTCATCGGTGGCTCACTTGGTTGCACTCTCAACTCTTAGTCAAAGACTTGAATAGCAAAATCCATGGTGACACTCCACTGTCATACTGAGAATCTGTTGCATGGTCTTCCAAGACACATTTGTTGATTTTGGCCATGGACAGATTTGTTCCTGTAATTTGCAGCAAAAAATTTTTTCAGAACACTATTAATGCTTGTACTTAAATCACCATTTATTCACCCAATAGGTCTTTAAAATAAATGCCATTAAAATTTATTGTCAAAACAGTTATTTAAACTACTGTCCTGATGAATTGTCCCATTAAGTGATCTGCTGTGGCGTTTCTTTAGATGTCTAGCTTTCTTGGGCTTAGTTTAACGATCTATAAATAAAATGTATTCCTGTAATAAACCACTGTTTGTATTCATTTAACATATACAGAATCATTGCACTTGAGTAAATAAATGGCTTAATAATTTGAAATTAAATCACAATTTAATACTTGGCTTCAGTTTTATTCACATGACACTTAATTATTTCCATAACATTACACTCCAGATCTAATAAAGCTCGTAGCATTGTTTTAAGGTTAATTAACAAAGGAACCAGAAGTAATATGAGGAGGCAGTGTGAAAGGATGATCTATATTACACTGACTGAAAGGATGGTAGAAGCAGATTTAACAGTAGCTTTCAAAAGGAAATGGAAAAATATTTGAAGTCTACCAGGCAATGGGATGAAGGATAGGGGAGTGGAACTTACTTGATACTCCTTCAATGAGCAAACAAACTTGCCACAATTCAATAAATCAGAAAATCAATCAGTTACAGGTTGCAGTAACCCAGGTCATATCTCTTCCTCACTTCACCTGTGCTAATAATAATTTGCATTTATACAGCACCCTTAATGCAGTAAAATTTTCTCAAGGAAAAGTTAAAGGTCAACACTGAACCTCAGAAATCGAAGTTTTGATAAAGCTTGGTCAAAGTTAAGGTTCTAAAGGGAGCAGAGAGAAGTGGAAAGATGGAGGGATTTAAGGAAAGAATTCTCAAACTCACAGTGGAGGATACTGAAGGCACAGTTATTAATTGTGAACTGACTGTTCACTCCTACCCAAATTCACCAACTAAATAAACTTTAAAAAACACAGCCTGTAAAGTACTTTCAATGCTGCTAAACCTTGAGGCTCATCCACTAAAATATGGCTTCTGAAGCATTTGAGCTCTCACTTTCAAATTATACTAGAATGTACATATTTCTGGTTACCCAATATTAATAGCAATATCATTTTTCTGGAGTCCAATAACAGCAGGTTGTTCACGTGTGTGATTGGTACAAAGCCAAGATGAGGTCCACTTGGATGAAATTTAAGTGTCAGAGTTCAGGATACATTTTTGCATTTAAATGATAAACGCAAGAACTTCTAAGTTATCAGTTACAGATCCCATTAATTTAAAGCCAATCTACTGTCCAACTGTTACAGTCACTGTACCACAGCCAAGAAAATCAGGAGACCAACTACATTCTTCTGCCAGTTTAAGACTACTAACAGGAGTGATTTGCACATTTGAAGTATTGTCTTTTTAACAAGATCTCAGGATTAAAAGGCACACACAATGCTGGAACTCTCAACTGAGATGCTAGATGATAATTTTCCAGAATGTTTAGAAGATCAAAGTTGTATCCTTTTAATCAGTTCCTGCTTGGGGGTGGGGGTAAACACAGCTGTAGTGCCCTCAAGAAATAATATGTGATCAATATTTTTTAATGTCAGCTGAAACACTCACAACAGTTATCCTTATTGAGAACTGAGAATGGGATTGCTTCTATCCATTCAAACTAATGAGCAAGATATTAGTGGTTGGACGCCAAGCTTTCCTGAGAAGGCACAGTGGCACAGCTGGTAGAGCAGCTGCCTCATAGCGTAAGAGATCTGGGTTCAGTCCTGACCTCCGGTGTTGTCGGTGTGGAGTTTGCATGTTCTCCCTGTGTCCGTGTGGGTTTCCTCCCACTTTCCAAAGGCGCGCATGTTGGTAGATTAACTGATGCTGTAAATTAACCCTGGTGTGTAGCTGAGCGGAAGGAATTTGGGGGAAGTTGTGGGAATGTAGGGAGAATAAATCATGGGACTAGTGTAGATGGGTGCTTGATGGTCAGGGTGAACTGAAGGTATTGGTATTGGTTTATTATTGTCACTTGTACCGAGGTACAGTGAAAAGCTTGTCTTACAAACCGATCTTACAGGTCAATTCATTACACAGTGCAGCTACATTGAGTTAGTACAAAGTGCATTGATGTAGTACAGGTAAAAACAGTAACAGTACAGAGTAAAGTGTCACAGCTATAGAGAAAGTGCAGTGCAATAAGGTGCAAGGTCACAACAAGGTAGATCGTGAGGTCATAGTCCATCTCATTGTATAAGGAAACCGTTCAATAGTCTTATCACAGTGGGATAGAAGCTGTCCTTAAGTCTGGTGGTATGTGCCCTCAGGCTCCTGTATCTTCTACCCGATGGAAGAGGAGAGAAGAAAGAATATCCCGGGTGGGTGGGGTCTTTGATTATGCTGGCTGCTACACCAAGACAACAAGAGGTAAAGACAGAGTCCAAGGAGGGAAGGCTGGTGTCCGTGATGCACTGGGCTGTGTCCACAACTCTCTGCGGCTTCTTGCGGTCTTGGGCAGAGCAGTTGCCGTATCAAGCCGTGATACATCCAGATAGGATGCTTTCAATGGTGCATCGGTAAAAGTTGGTGAGAGTCAAAGGGGACAAACCAAATTTCTTTAGCCTCCTGAGGAAGTAGAGGCGCTGGTGAGCTTTCTTGGCTGTGGCATCTACGTGATTTGACCAGGACAGGCTGTTGGTGATGTTCACTCCCAGGAACTTGAAGCTCTCAACCCTCTCGATCTCAGCACCATTGAAGTAGACAGGTGCATGTACACCACCTCCTTTCCTGAAGTCAATGACCAGCTCTTTTGTTTTGTTGACATTGAGGGAAAGGTTGTTGTCATGACACCATTCCACTAAGCTCTCTATCTCCTTCCTGTACTCCGACTCATCGCTGTTGGAAATACGGCCTACAACGGTGGTGTCATCTGCAAACTTGTAGATGGAGTTCGAGCAGAATCTTTTTATAAAGATTCTTTTTATAAAGAGGAAGGAGAAAGCATAACGTTGCATTCTGGTACCCTGTTTAGTAAGAGTTAAAGATCAAAGTCATTCGTTAATCACAGAGTTTCAGGATCATCGAAACCAGCTTCAAATAATCCTTGCACTAAGCTTTTCAGCAGAGATTGCTATCTGAAGGATCCGTGAGGATAGGGTACAAAAACTGCATCAATCTTGAGATTCTAGAATGCACACCTCACCCTTCATGACATTGGGACATTTCCACAGTTAATGAAGCACTCTTGAAGCTCACACACAGGTGTGATGTAGGAAATACCACAACTGATTTGCACCAGCAAGATCTCACAAGCTGTAAAATTCTAATGGCAGCACAATGGGACTAGAAACTTCACAATGACCGAAAAGGAAGATTAAAGTGGGGCAAATCGGGAAAAAAAACTGCAATGCTGGAAATCTGAAATAAAAATATAAACATGTTGGAAACACTCAGCTGGTCAGGCAGCATCTCTGTAAAGAGAAAGAGAACTAAGATTTCAGTTCTGAGATCCTTCATCAGAACTGGGGAAGAGAGAAAACAAGTTAGTTTTCAGTAGCAAAGAAAGTGGGTCAGAATGGATAGATTAAAATGATTCTACATGAGAATATGCAAGACTTTTCTACATAGGCCCTCCCCCCCCTTCACCTCCCAGGCAGGTACTTCCTCTGGATAACAGGCTCCATAGGCTTTGCACACATATACCAAGACATAGCTTACTTCCACCATCTCCACCAGCAGCTGCACTTCCAGGTGGGCTGTGGAGCAAGAACAACGGGAGGATGGAAGATGAGGTGGGGGAACTGCTGGTGAAGTAACTCTAGGGAGGAGATGATTAAAGGATGGGTGCTGGACCCTCAATTGAGTGTCAGTTATGGGAGACAGGCAGCTCATAGAATCATAGAACAAGGAAACAGGCCCCTGTCCACCAAGTCTGCACCAACCATCAAGCATCCACCCATCCTAACACTGATCCATTTTTCTTTATGGTACACTGCCCAGGGTTGGGCATGCAATTGACACAATGTCAGCAAGGGATTGAATGGAGAGAAGGGGTAGAGTATTCCTAGAACACTAGGAAGGACATTTAGAGGAGGACTAATCTGTAAGCCAACACAATCTGGTGTCACCTCGATCCAACCATGGTCAGAGCTCCTTCTAACTAATGCTGAAGCAGTTTGCTTCAGTGAGAGTAGCTTCAAATGTGCTGCAAGATTTTGCTCAAATAATGTCCAAAGTTTGTGCACGAGGCAGCCCCCATAACCATTTGTGTTCAGTGGTTAGGATTTGGATAAAATCCACTTTTTAGCCCACTGTACTTTTGTGGAGTCCATTGGCTAGGTTGCTGCCCCACTATTCTTAGCTTGCCCCGCTATTCAACCAAATCCTAACATGTTTAACACTGCACCCAAAAGATGGGTCCTCCAACAGTGCAGCACTCCCTCCGGCCTGCAGTGAGGGCTCAGCCTAGGTTTTCTACAGAAGTCTCAGAAGTGGGTGCACCATGCATGGGCTCCTGACTCAAAAGCTGGCATTCCACCAATGGAGCTCAGCTGATGCTTGAAATAATGACATTTACTTAAAAAATGGACCTGAAATAACTTGTAAATAGGGCACCTTCTAAGGATAAAATGCCCATTTGTGTAAGGTGATTAAAATGAGCACCTAATTTCTTCAAAGCTTGTAGCACCAGATTTTAAATTAAAGCAGTTGATGCAAATATCATAATTAGTATCATTAAACCAAATACAAAATAATTAAGGTTTTGTTCATTTAAGCCACAGAATGATTTACCTAATAGCTTCTTTTGCTTTAAAATTTAATTGCGTATGTACAGTAGACACCACAGCTTTCTGGCCAACTCTGCAAGGACATCTCCAGCAGCCAACTGATAAATTAGATCAAATACACAGGGGAAGGATACTTGTGTTTTAAAATTGCTGGATATAACAATTGCAATAAAATATGAAGTGTTCTATACCCTACGTACCCTGAAGTAATCATGCAGTTAGAATCATTGGATCGTTGTAGCACAGAAGGCCATTCAGCCCAGCGAACCTATGCTAGTTCCCTGCAGAATAAACTGCTCAATCCTGTTCTCCCACTCCTCTTTGCAAATCATTTTCTCTCAGGTTAATTGACAAGACCATATAACTAGTCTTCTCATTGACTAATCTAATATATTATTTAATTTATTGCAAAAGAAATCTTCGCTCTTAAGATAATTGTGGCTTTCACAAGCCACTTAAAACACTGCAGGAGCACTGTTCCTAACTAAAAACAGAAAAACGTGATTAGATTCCTTAAGAGTGGTAATATTGGAATACAATCACAGTGCCTAAGATTTCCAGCCACACAGCCGCACAGATACAACACTTTTTCAGAGCAAATATTAAGGTGCAGCATGCTGTTTCTTACGCAGAAAATTCACAGACCATTTAACTGCTGAGATATCAACTTGAAACTATTAACACAAAATAAAAGATCAGCACCATGTCCAGTGCCACTTTACAAACATCACAGCAGCAAAAGAGCCTTTTTTCCCTCATTACTTCAATATTATATGAAACACTTGAAAGAGGACAGAACACGGACCACAATATAAAGTGACACAGAAGCAGATTGCCATATCATGAACCTTTTCTTTGTAAGCATATGGAACAGCTTTTAATTTAGAAGCATCAGTGATGAAACTTCATACTTCTTCCAAGTAGGCCCTCTTATACAATAATGCAACATCAATATCTGTCTCTTTAACCTATTCAGCAGCAAGAACAACACATCAAAAGTACTTTACAGGCTGTCAAACACATGGGGACATGCTGAATTCTGGTAGCCTTTTACTGATCACTCCACTGATAGTGCACAGAGTCTGATAGAGTGGGGACTGCACAGGATAAATTTATCCTGTTTTTTGTGGAGAGGCACAGAAATTTATAACAATTTTGTTTAAAGCTTCAGTAATGCTGTTATATAAAACCTGGGAATCATAATCAATTTGAATTGGACGTTCACTCATATAAATCAAAATCAGACCTGGCGTGGCCAACATAATCTTGAATTGACAATGTCCCCAATCCAATCTTCTAACCTATGCAAATTTGCTCATCCAAGACTGGGCTGCCTGTGCATTAACCAGCTCCAACACTTGTATGCCCCACATGGCTATGTTTGCTCACACTTAATGATTCCTGTTCCAACAATATGTCAGTTTAAAAACCTCACCCTTATTTTAAAGTCTCCCCTGACTCCCACCTGTTGGATTTGACTGTTAAGTAGTTTTTTTTAACATGTATAGTGTTTAATACACCTCAAGTGGCTGTACAAGGTATAACCGCTTCTTAGCTTATTGGTTTGTCCATCAGGTGAATACGTGTTTTCTCATTGGTTGATTTTGCCACAGGTATCTAATAGGTTTTCTGATTGGACTATTGTTATCTAAGGAGTACCTCTTCCCTCAGGTATAAAAGGTGTCATTTTTTATTAATCACTCTCTTGGTCTCTTACCCCTCCCCCTAGCTCACTTTAGTTCCTTTGTCTCAGCTCTTCCAGTAGTAAAGCTGGTGCCATGTGCTCTGTGCCTGTTTCTTTGTTTTAAACTTTTCCAATAAAACTTTTGAAGCACCAAGTTGTTTTCAACTCATTCTTGGACTCCTGAAAGAATCTGTGGATTCAAAAATAACTGGATCTGACACACCCAGCCCTGACCTTGCACCCTTCCACACCCTCACTTCTACCAGCCCTTGTTTGCCTTCTGAGATCTCCAGTTCTGGCCTCAACCATCTTTGTTTTTCACCTTTCCACCACTTCTACTCCCTTGACCATAAGTTTGCAATTCTTTCCCCAAACCTCTCCATCCCTCTCTCTCCACCCTTGTGATGCTTCTTAAGATCTACCTCTTTGGCTGAGCTTTAGATCATCTATTGTGTGTCACATTTTGCTAAATATCCATTTAATGATCCACCTCTTTAATCACCATGGAACATGACAAAGAGCATCCAGCAGTCCAGCAGCAGTTACAATAAACCATCTACCTCCACGTCGACATTACTGCATTAAGACAAAATACAAAAAAAAACTTCCAGCTTGTTATGGCAATGTTAGCTGTGGGAATGGCTCTAAGCAAAATCTGAAATTCAAAAACAACACACATTTTTATGTTTATACCCATGAGAAATAAAATATACTCTGCCTTAAGAAAATACAAGAAAACAAGACAGCAGAAAAGGTCACACACCTGTTTGATGAAGAGTGCACACCCTATAAATGTTGGATGAATTTTTTGCTCTAGATGATAACTCAATACCTCTGTATTCTGTCCAAACATGTATTTACCTCCTCTGTGTAAATAGCTGTCAAACAATTCCAGAAATCATCCAAAAAGCAAAATAATACAGATGCTAAAATCTGAAAGAAAAAAAAACCCTGTTCATCAGCAAGGTAACTGCCCTGAAATGTGAACTCTCCACAGATGCCACCTGACTTAGAGTCATACAACACAGAAAAAGGCCCTTCAGCCCAACCAGTCCATGCCGAACAAGATGCCCATCTCAGCTAGTCCCATTTGCCTGGGTTTGGCCCATATCCCCCTGAACCTTTCCTATCCATGTACCAGTGCAAGTGTCTTTTAAACGTTGCCAATGTACCTGCTTCAACCTCTGGCAGCTCGTTCCATATACTGACCACCCTCTGAGTGAAAAAGTTGCCCTTCAGGTTCCTATTAAATCTCTCCCCTCTCACCTTAATCCTATGCCCTCTAGTTCTTCATTCCCCAACCCTGTGAAAAAGACTTTGTGCATTCACCCTTTCTTTGCCCCTCATGAATTTATACACCTCTTATCAGATCATGTCTCATTTTCTTACTCTCCAATAAAGTTCCAGCCTGCTCAACCTGTCTCTATAACTCAGTCCCTCATGAGTCTTTTCTGCACTCTTTCTGCTTAATGGTATCTTTCCTATAACATGGTGACCAAAACTGAACACAATACTCCAGGTGCAGCCTCACCAACGTCTTGTACAACTGCAACATAACATCCCAACTTCTATACTCAATGCCCTGACTGAAGGCCAGCGTGCTAAAAGCCTTCCTCACCACCCTGTCTGCCTGTGATGACCTACTTGTACTCCTAGGTTTCTCTGCGCTACAACACTCCCCAGGGCCCTACCGTTCACTGTGAAAATCCTAACCTGGTTTGACTTCCCAAAATGCAACACCTAGCACTTATCTGAATTAATCTCCATTTGCCATTCCTCCTCCAGCTGATCAAGATCCCTCTGTAATTCCTGATTGACCATCTTCACTACGACACCACCTATTTTAATGTCATCTGCAAACTTAATAACTGCGTGCTTCCACTATTCTCTGTTATCTTGCCAGAAATCAGTACATTTTCTTACAATGATAGAACCCATTCTTCAAAACAAGTGATATCTAAAACTATAGACTTTTTTTAAAATGTGTTCACATTTGTATACAAAAAAAATAATGATCAAGTTTCCAGTCAATATAAACCCTGTTAGGAAACTATTTTACCCGTCATGGGAAGTCCATCTTCAGCATATTCTCATTCCCCTGCTGGCTACTTTGCTAAGTGTAGACACAATGAACTGGCCGGTAAATTGTAACATGCCATAAGTTCAAAAGTTCCCAACATTCAAATGTAATGGGACAGTACATAGTTAATGACAGGACCCTTAACAGTGTTGATGTACAGAGGGATCAATGGGGTCCAAGTCCATAGCTCCCTGAATGTGGCTGCACAGGTTGATAGGGTAGTAAAGAAGGCACATGACATGCTTGCCTTTATTAGTCGAGGCCTTGCGTTCAAGAGGCGGGAAGTTACGTTGCAACTTTATAAAACTCTGGTTAGGCCGCATCTGGAGAATTGCATTCATTTCTGTTCACCCCATTATAGGAAGGATGTGGAGGCTTTGGAGAGGGTGCAGAAGAGGTGTACCGGAATGCTGCTTGAACTAAAGGGCAGGTGCTATAAGAAGAGGTTGGACAAACTTGGGTTGTTTTCTCTGGAATGGCAGAAGCTAAGGGGAGACCTGATAGAAATTTGTAAGATTATGAGAGCCATAGATAGACAGCCAGCATCTTTTTCCCAAGGTCGAAATGTCTAATATAGAGGGCATGCATTTAAGGTGAGAGGGGGTAAGTTCAAAGGAGATGTGGGTGTCTGGAATGCACCATCAGGGGTGGTGGTGGAGGCAAATATGATAGAGGTGTTTAAGAGGCTCTAAGATACGCACATGAATGTGCAGAAAATGGAGGGATATGGATGTTGTGTAGGCAGAAGGGCTTAGTTTAGTTAGGCGTTTAATTATTAGTTTAATTGGTTTGGCACAACGTTGTGGGTCGAATGGCCTGTTGCTGTGCTGTACTATTCTATGTTCTGTGTGGAAATACAGAATGATGGTCCTTAATGAAATGGTAAACTGTAAAAATAAATATATTTACACAATACTCAGACAAGAAACTGTGCATGCATTTGACAATTTAATAGACTCTTAGATAGACACATGAATGATAGAGAAATGGAGGGCTATGTGGGAGGGGAGGGTTAGATAGATCTTAGAGCAGGATAAAATATTGGCACAACATTGTGAGCCAAAGAGCCTGTACTGTGCTGTAATGTCCTATGTTCTAATAAACCAAAATATAATCTCAGAGCTTTAAATCTTTTAAATTAAATTAAGCTTAACTTAAGTTAAGGTGAACTTCTCCGTTTAAGATTATGAAAGATCCTTTCATAACCTTAAATGGAGACAGAATGAGATATGAAATATATCCTCCAGCAGATCCCACACATATCATTTGTTGACTAATTTGGAGAAACTATATGAAGGGGAGGGGGAGAAAAGAGGAAAAGAATTTCCAGTTAATCATTATTAGCACAGGGAAAATTAAAAGTGACTAGTAATATAGTTCATTATGATTGGCATCATGAGAGTTCCAAAATGTCACATGTGTGACGAGATGAAGATTTAGGCATCAGGCTAACTGTCCCCAGCCAGATTCATATGATACGTCACTGGTTGCTCATAACTATCTTCCCCAGATACCACTTCAATCAAAACTGTTGTTTCCTTATTAGCAAATAACAGTGCACTTTTCAAACAGGCCACTTGTCAATTGAAGGTACTGTCATAAAATTATTTTCACTCAGAAGCAGAGAAATGTTCTAGTCTGCTTACTCTGAAAATTGTGGTAGAAACGGGAGGAGAAAGAGATGGAATATTACTTTTAGGACTGGTTGTCAGGATGTTGTCAATTCTGACCACATTTATTGTCTGGTTTGCTGACCACTGCAGGTTAGCAGTTATGACACCAATAACATGTATGGGTTTGGGGTTAATTGCAGATTAACCAGGGTAAGGATTGTAGGTCAAAGGTTTGTAAATACACAGTTTTTCAATAAAACTTACTGGACGGCCCTTGGTTTATGTCAGTGCAAGAGTTTTCATCCATATCAGGCACAGATTCGACAGGCCAAACGCTCCCCTTCTGTGGAACTATATTTCGATGAACTATCTTGGCCCTTCCCAACCTCTAACTTCCCAATTTAGTGGAGAGCTCCATCTGGAAATACCCTAAAGTGATGTGTATTCAATCAAACTGTAATATTTGGATGATTGGCGGTGACAGCTTCTGAAATAATAATACAACATTTCAAAAAGACTTGTCTTGCTGTGTTCACTCCTAGTTCCACAGTGTAGTTTTATACAAGAACGTGAAAAGCCAGACAATCTAACTGCGTCTGAAGCATGTGAAAACTTGGACACCTCAACTTATCCTGTTTTATTTTCCAAATCTTCTACCCATTGCCTGTTGGTCACTTCTTCTGCTGGATGCCAAACTGTTGGCTCACAGACAAAATTTGTTTCCGTAATTGTAACGCTGAATAAAGGGGAGCCACAAGGAGGGAAGTGAAGGATACGTAGAATATATTTTTAGAAATTAGCAAACTAATTCTCAGGGCGTGAGCATTGCAGGTGGGTGCACACTTATGGCACAAACTCTTGCAGTTGATGGGCCCTTGGTGTAATTCGCTGGGCAGCTTGAGAAGGAGGCCGAGAGCTCAAGTTGTTGGTGAGGGGACTGAAGTGACAGTGGTGCAGCTGGTAGAGCAACTGGCTCACAGCTCCAGCACCCTGGGTTCAATCCTGACTGCAGAGAGTTTGTATGTTCTCCTTGTGACTGTGTGGGTTTCTCCCAGGTGCTCTGGTTTCCTCCCACATCCCAAAGATGTGTAGGTTGGGAGGTTAACTGGCCGCTGTAAGTTACCCACAGTGTAGGTGAGTGGTGAGAGGAATAGGGTAGATTTATGGTGAGCATGTGAGAGAGAATTAGTTAAAGGGAATTAAGTGGGGGTATGGAATTGATGGAGACAGAAGAGTTTGCAAATGCTGGAATATGGAGCAACACACAATGCGCTGGAGAAACTCAGCAGCTCAGGCAGCATCTTGGGGGTGGGGGGGGGGGGTGGGGAGGTGAACAGACAGTCGACATTTTGGATCGAGACCCTTTATCTGAACTGAAGTCCAGATGAAGGGTCTCGATCCGAAACATCAACTGTCCATCTCCCTCCATAGATGCTGCCTGACCTGCTGAGTTCCTCCAATGCTTTGTGTGTTGCTATGGAATTGCTGTGAAAGCAGGCATAGACTTGATAGGCTGAATGTCCTAGAAAAATGAGAACTAGGTTGGGGCAAGGAAACAATAGGGAAATCACTTCCCTTTTAAGGGCACAGGGGACATTCAAATGCCAAGATATTTACATTTCTTTCAATAAACTTGCAAAGAAAGATTGCTTCAAATAACAAGAGTTGCAAAGAATAATTTAGCTCAAGTATTCAAAAATATTCAAATACATTCAATATAATATTCAATAATATCGATTCTTTCAGTTCAGGTCACAGGCCAAGATGATGGATCTATTTTATGATGTGCGTTTTTGCAAAAAGGAACAATTTGCCCACAAGAGCTGGGCCCACCTGGTATTCCACTCACATGAAAGCATAAGAAACTTTAGGAGTAGGCCATTCAGCCCCTCAAGTATCCTGCACCATTCGACAGGATCAGGGTGATCTTCTACCTCATATTATTTTCCTGCTCTATCCCTATAGCCCTTGATTCTTCCAATATCAACCGCATAGAATGCGATCAATGCCCGAGCTTCTACAATCCATGGGGTTGAGAATTCCAAAGATTCACCCCTTAGGCGAAGAAATTTCTCCTCATCACAGTCCTAAATGGCCCATCCCTTATTTCGAGACCACTAGTTCTCGACTTCGCAAGCGGAGGATGTATCCTCTTTGTATCTATCCTGTTTAGCCTTTGATGAATTTTTTATGTTTCAATGAGATCACCTCGCATTCTTCTAAACTCTACAGAACACAGGCCTGGCCTAATGAATTTCTCCTCACATGACACACCCTCCTTTCCTGGAACCAGTGCTGTGAATCTTTGCTGCATATTCTCTCCAGCAAATATTATGTATATACAATTTTGGTCTTTTTTTTAGGTAGAAGTCCAAAGTTATACACGATATTCCAGGTATGATCTCACCAAGGCCCTATATAATTGTGGTAAGACAACTTTGTTCTTGCACTCAAAGCTCTCTTGCAATAAGGGCCAATGTACCATTTGCCTCAACGCACAAAACGCTGGAGGAACTCAGCAGGTCAGGCAGCATCCATAGAGGAAGGCAGACAGTCGATGTTTCGGGTCGAGACCCTTTATCTGGACTGATGAATTCCATAGATGCTGCCTGCCCTGTTAAGCTCCTCCTGCGTTTTGCGTGTTGCTCCAGATTCCAGCATCTGCAATCTCCTGTGGTATCAGTTGCCTGCTGGACTTGCTTTCAGTAACTGGAGTACAAGAATATCAAGCTCCACTTGAGCACAGTTCTTTGCAATAGCTGGAAAAACAAAATGTTCACTCCATCTTTACATCTTTTAGCTCAGCTGTCACTCATGACAGTAATTCAACCTCCCACTCCTCATGGACCAATTTTGTGCTGCTCTTTCCACAGCTCCTGTGCCCTGTAGCACAACCCTAACGCACACACCCACACTTTTACTTTGCTTTGAAGTGGCTATTCATTCCACACAGGTAAGAGATCTGAAGTTAAGTAAGCCTCAATCAAGCCTATGATTGATTTAAGTCCACAAGATAAAACTGGCTTTTGCCGAACAATAGCTGCCAGTAAATCGACAACTTCCTCTGAAAACTCACAAGGATCAGTCGCATAAGCAATGCAAATGTATCTCACAAAGTACTGCTGTCAAATTGTGGAAGAAAATTTTCTTCACAGAGATATTATTCAGATGGCTCATACCTTCAGCTTGCCAAAAGCAGTGTGGGTGTTTTCATGCTATGTTGAAGTGCTCACCCTACTGTACTGAGGTGATAGTCAGTCAAATGAGTTAGGGAACAAGATAAGAGCAAACCAGCTCAGAGGATTGAAAAACATGATGATGCTGGAGGAACTCAGCGGGCCAGGCAGCATCCATAGAGGAAAGCAGGTGGTCAACGTTTCAGTCAGGACCCTTCTTCAGGACTGAAGATAGGAAAAAGGGAAGCCCAATATATAAGAGAGAAAAGCCAAGCAGTGATAGGTGGACAAAAGAGGGGAGGTGGGGTCGGCACAAGGTGGTGATAGGTAGATGGAGGTAAGAGATAGTGATAGGCAGGTGCAGGGGAGGAGGGGAGAGCAGATCCACTGGGGGATGGGTCAAAGGTAGGGAGAGAAAGGAAAAAAGAGGTAGGAAAAAAGAGGTTAGGAAAGGGAAGAAGAGAAGAAACATGGTTAGGGGGGAGGGAGGGGTTGTTGGGGGGGGGGGGTAGGGATTACTTAAAGCGGGAGAATTCAATGTTCATGCCGTTAGGCTGCAAGGTTCCAAGACAGAAAATGAGGCGCTGTTCCTCCAGTTTGCGCTTGGAATTCTCCTGGCAGTGGAGGAACCAGCTCAGAGGATTAACCACTCAAGATAGGACAGAGGTCTGGTTAAAGTTGATTCGCAAAGATAAAAGGTCTATGACCTGAAAAATTAACTGGTTTCTCTTTCCACAAATGCTGCTTGACTGGCCGAGTTCTTCCAGCATTTCTGTTGTTGATTCAGGATTCCAGTGTCTGCGTTTTTACTTGTTGAACCAACCTGCACAACCCTAATCACTACCTCAGTATAGTATAGTAACACTATAGTACAGTGTTACTATACTATATAGTATATATGACCACATTGCACTACAATGAACTTTGTTTACTTTTTGGTCCTAATTGTGTTCTTTCTCGTACAATTCTTGTATAATTTATGTACAACTTATGTTTAATTTATGTTTTTCTTCTGAATGTTGTACCTCTGATGCTGCTGCAAGTAAGTTTTTCATTGCATCTGTGCATACATGTACTTGTGCCTGTGACAATAAACTCGACTTGTTTTCTTATTTGCAAAGATGCCTATTTTGTGCTGAAGACCTTGCGGCCAACCCCAACTCAACTACAAATTTCAGTAGCACAATAAGATTCAATTTAACAATTCTTCCTTATGTTTTCACTTCCCTCTGCAGCCCTTTAAGCCTTGGATGAACTGACTTCTCTCAAGTCCACATTCTTGCCTTTTCCCCTCATCTCTCAAGCCCCTTACTGACCAGAAATCCAGCTGTAACTCTCCCAGAGGACACTGTCTCCACAGCTCCCTGTGGCAAGGAGATCCAAGGACTCTTAACCCTATTGAGGGAAGAAATTTTTCTCACCTCATGATCAGGCCACTGCAAGGTGTGGTCCATTTCTACAGTGGGAACTTGGGTGGCTACCTGGGTTGGTCAAGTTAAAGTGAAGTGAAGAAAGTGGCTGGCAGGGGAGGAAGGGTGTCTAACTTGAAGTTTGGGCCAGGAAGGGCTGTGGTCAGGGGTGGCGATGGGGGCAGGGGGCAAGGGGTGTGTGTGTGTGTTGGGGGGAATCAAAGAGTCAGGGGGCCTGGTGCATTGGAATGATAGGTGTGTTAGGAACATCAGTGGGTCAGGACTATCAGAATATTGCAGAGTTAGGCCCTGGGCCTGAGATGAGGCAAAATTTCTTCCCTCAGAGAGAATCTCAGAAAGTCATTGGAACTCCTTACCACAGAGAGCTGTGGGAGCAGCATCTTTGTGTACATTTAAGGCTGGGATGGATAGATTTTTTATCAGTAAGTGACTCACTGGTCACTGGGAAAGGACAAGAAAATGGATGAGCAACATCAGATCAGTAGACACAAGGGGCTGTAGGGGGATGCAAAAACACAAATGGGAATTTTGAAAATTGAGGTGTTGCTTAACTGAGAGCCAGTGCAAGTCAGAAAGGACAAGAGGGATAGGTGAACAGGACCTGGTGAGATGTAGAACACAGACAGCAGAGTTTTGGATGACTGCATTAACCGAATAATAGAACAGGATGGGACCAGAGTGTATTTGGAATAGTCAAGCCTAGAGGTAACCAGGCAGAAACATTTCAGAGTTCGAAAGATTCTAAAATATTGAGGGAATCAGGGGATATGGGGCTAGTAGAGGAAAACAGGACTAAGAAAAGAGATCAGATGATATTATTGAATGACAGAGCAGGTGTGAAGGGGTTGAGTGGCCTATTCAATGTTCCCGTTTCTTATGCTCTCATGTATCACAGCCTGGTACAGAGGCTCCAATGAGAAGGAATGCAAGAGGCTGCAGAGGGTTATAGACTCAGCCAGCTCCATCACAGGCACAACCTTCCCCACCATCGAGGATATCTTCAAGAGCTGGTGCCTCAAGAAGGCAACATCCATCACTAAGGGCCCTCACCATCCAGGACATGCCCTCTTCTCGTTAATACCATCGGGGAGGAGGTACAGGAGCCTGGAGACCCACACTCAACGATTCAGGAACAGCTTCTTCCTCCCCACCATCAGATTTCTGAACAGTCCACGAACAGTACCTTGTTATTCCTTTTTTTTGCACTATTTGTTTTTGTAATTTATAGTAATGTTATGCCTATGCACTGTACTGCTGCCGCAAAACAACAAATTTCACATCATATACGTCAGTGATAACAAATCCAATTCTGAGTGAGGGTTTCAGCCGAATTATGAAACAGTCGGGGACTGAACGCCTGTAAGGGACAGGTCCTGCACCAGATCTTTGCAATCAAGGTTTTGTCTCCAAAATAATGCTTGTACCAATCCCACCAAAGTACAAAAGCTGAAGCAAGGAGAAGCCAGAGCTGCCTCAGTTAAAACAAAGTCAGAGTACGGAATTGATAACACACCTCCGACACTTCCAATGACAGTTTCTTTGCAAACATCCGAGACTCGTGGCTTCCTGCCAAACTTCAGCTGACGTCACCTGATGCATCTCAGTCTTGCATTCCCTGGAAGTTTTATTTAGACTCAGTGTTACCCAATGGCTTTTATATTCCTGCACATTTTGGGGACTAAACCAAAAAAATCAAATGGAATTTTAGGTTTTCTCAGCCTTAACTATTGCCTTTAGCCTCCTTTTAACTTGTTCCATCAAACTGCTGTGCTCCCTCACAGCCAACTTCCATGCAAAAAGTATCCCCTGTTGGTATGTTTAAAAAAAATCACAATCACAAGAAGTTCCATTTCACTCCCTCCTTTTACGAGCACTCTCATTTCTAATTAATACAGGTGACCCCTGCATTATGGGGATTGCATTCCTGGTAAATGGTATGTATCGCAATTTTCCATAACGTGAAGCCACGTCATCTAAATGCCAGTTGAGAAAAATAAATTTTGTGTTTACTTTTTTTTCCCCCACATAAGTTTTGAAAGAGCAAATTTTTATTCCATATCTCACATTTTTTCGTAGTGACTTGTGAATTCTATAAGGGTGAATTTTCGTTCCTGAACTGTGGTAATGCAGGCGTTGCCTGTAACTGTTTGCCACTCCCTCTGACTGCATAAGCCCTGTGACAGAATTGCCAAATTTCACAGATTATATAGCAGAGTAGTTGCTACTGAAAAGCAAAAGCAGACCATGAATATACCCATTTCTGCATCACCCTCCAAGGACCAAGTTGGAAGACAGATCCAAGGGCTGGAAGGAAGCAGAAATTGTTTTGTGAAAGCTTCCCCCACATAGGCTTAATCTTCAGCTGTTCATGTTTAAGACTCCTTTTACCTGACAAGTCTCCTCTAACTCTGATCTCTTTCTTGTCCTCAATTTTAGTCGTTCCACCACTGCGAGGCCTCAAGCCCAGAAATTCTTTTCTTAAACCTCTCTGTCTCTGGCACCTGTTCTAATATCTCCTTACAACAAACAAGATGCAGGAGGAACTCAGCAGTCAGTTGGATCTGTGGAGGGAAATGGACAGTTAACATTTTGGGTCGAGACACTTCATTGTTTCAATAGTCAGTATTAGTGATACCGGCTATCTTCCCTCTATCTTTTAGTCCAGATGAAGGGACTTGACCCAAAATGTCGACTGTCCATTTCCCTCCACAGATGTTGCTCGGTTCACTGAGTTCCTTCAGCCTCTTGCTTGTTGCTCCAGATTCCAGCATCTGCAGTCTTTTGTGTCTCTAGTATCTCCTTATATGGCTCAGTACCAATGTTAGTGTTTGATAACACCCCTGAAATATGCATTGCAAGTCATTACTAATAGAAAGGAACTATATAAATGGTATATTATCCAGAAGGAGATGAGTGAAACAAAATTAGTGGCAACAAATGCGCTGAAATAAGTTTTACAATTGTAACCCATTGCACCTCAGTTAAGTTGGATTCTTAGAAGTTGTGCTTTTTGTAAGTGGTGATTTTAGTAACTATATGGATTAATAGTGGGTAAATAAAACAGCAGTGCACAAACATAATTGGCATACATCAAACCAATGGAAAGCTTAAAGTCGTCTACATAATAAACCTCTTGCCACCCAGGTTCAATCCTGGCCTCAGGTGCTGTGTGTGTGGAGCTTGCACCTTCTGTCTGTGACCGTGCAAGTTTCCTCCCACATCCCCAAAACATGTTGGTGGTAGGTGAATTGACCACTGTAAGTTGTCCCTAGTGGGTAGATAAGTGGGAGAATCTGGGGGAAGTTAACTGGAATGTGGGAAGAATAACATGGGTTAGGATATGATTAGTGCAAATGGATAGTTGATGGTCAACATGAACTTGGTGGGCTGAAGGGGCTATTTCTCTGCTGTATCTCTGACTCTCTTCCAATCATGATGCTGAGTGGGCCAGCCACATGGAGCAAGTGCTTCATCAGTACCAGCTAAGTTCCACATGTCACGAGACACTTAGCTTGCCCTCTACCTTACTGTCTACTGTGCCCGTGGAGTTACTCTGATCCTGCACTCAACCTTTATGATGCAGCATTCAAAACTAACAAAAAGCAGGTGGGGACTTTAAGATGGCATCTGTATCAGTAGATGGGAAAACCCATCCCATTTTTCTGGCACAAGACAGAGAAAAAAAGAAAAGTGAAAGAGAAAAAGAATGAGAGGGAGAAGGAAAAAAGCAAAAAGTGAAAGAGCAAAAACAGAAAGTGAAGAAAAGTGAAAGAGAAAGAAAGTAAAAGAAAAAAGGAACAAATAGGAGACACAAGAGATTCAGGAGATGGTGGAATCTGGAGCAACCCACACAAAATGCTGTAGGAACTCAGCAGGTCAGGCAGCATCTCTGGAGGGAAATAAACAGTCGACGTTTTGGGTTGAGATCCTTCATCAGGACTGGAAAGGAAGAGGGCAGACTAACAAGGTAAGGGGAGGGGGAGGAGCACAAGCTGGCAGGTGATAGCAAATTAGGAAGGAAAAAAAGACTTGCATTTGTACAGCCATTCACAACCTCAATACGTTTCCAAGAGCACTTTACAGTCAAGAAAATACTTTTAAAGTGTAGTCATATAGCAAGTGTTAAGATCTGCTTTTAAAAATATTTTCAACAGAATAAGAGTCATTTAATCGTCTTTCCTTTAATTGATGATAAACATACCAAGGTCCTCATTGTATCTTGAGTAATAACAGCAATTACTAAAGCTTAAAATAATGTTAAACATTACAACAGTGCTCCAAGAAAGATATACATTGCGCAAGATTAAGAAAACCAATGACTTTTCTATAACTGAGATTAACATACCAATAACTTTTGTTTCTGTTGGAGCACACAGTGGGGAACAAGAGCAAGCAAAAGCTCATTAAAAAACATTTTTTTCCCCATCAGCTCATTAGCTTTTCATCAATATCATTAAAATTTCAAACAACCCAACACTACTACAGTCATAGCCAGAAATAAGAGTATCACTACCACCAGACAGCAGAGCGAGGATCTGCCTTGGGGACCTTTGCAACAAACCCACAGGGCATTTAGAACAAGCCTTTTATTCAATTCCTTGGTATTCAGATGTTCAAAACTCAGAAAAACAAACCCTTGGACACAAAGGCATCAGAGTTTCGAATTCCCTATTCTTCAGAGCTCTGAACATCTAATATGGAGTTCAGGCAATGTTGGAAAGGTCAGCGTATTACAAGAAACTTTGACTTTTGCAAGTGAAACCCTTGAATAACTTCTGTTAACTGAAAATAGGTAGTTAGTGTACACAGATTTTTCTTCATGGATTTTTATGAGATGAAGCCAGCTCTGTCATTTATTACCTACCCCTAGTTACCCTGAGAAGATGGTGGTAGGTCACCCCCATAAACTGCCAGATGTTGGGTACAACACTGTAGCTTGGCGAGTCAGATGGCCACTGGTGTGCGACTGGAGTCAACATAGGTCAAATCAAGTTAGGACAATTTCTTCTCTGAAGGACGTCACCCAACAAGCTCGATTTTTTAATCAGTCCAGCAAATTCACAGTTACTTTATTGAAACCATGCTTTCACTCTTAGCCGTCCTCTCTGAAACTAAATTCAAACTGCCATTATGGCTCATGAGCTCAAGGAACCAGATAACATACCCAGACTCATAACCATTCATTACCCTACCTAGATAATTTCCTAGATGCAAAAGTAAAAATATACAGATTTGAAATCAGCAGTGTTGAACAGTACAGTCAATCGAAATGGAACAAAACTCGTGAGGTGATTTGTCTCAGATGTAATCACTAAAATCGAAGACTATTCAACCCATCAAGCCTGTTCCTCCATTCAATATGATCATGGCAGTTTTCATCAAATGTACTTAACTCTGTTAACTCACCTTTGCCCAAATATTCCTTAACACCTTTGTTGTGAACACAGCCCAGTCCATCACACAAACCAGCCTTTTCTATTGACTCTGTCTATGCTTCCTGCCGCCTCAAGAAAGTAGCCAACATAAGAACCCCTCCCACCCTGATCATTCTCTCTTCTCGCCCTCCCGTCAGGCAGAAGACACAAAAAGCTTGAGGACACGGACCACCAGGCTCAAGGACAGCTTTTATCCTGCTGTTATCAGACTCTTGAATGCACCTCTTGTACACAACAAGGTTAAGTCTTGATCTCTCAATCTACCTCATTGTGGCCCTTGCATTTTATTTGCCTACCTGCACTGCATTTTCTCTGTAACTGTAACCCCATATTCTGCATTCTGTTTTTCCTTTTCACTACCTCGATGTCCTTATGTATGGAATGATCTGTCTGGATGGATCGCAAACAAAAACTTTTCACTGTATCTTGGTACATGTGACAATAATAAACCAATTCCAACTAAAATATAATCTGAGAATTCAAATTAAGAACTGACTCAATTTTAATTACCACTTGCACAAGAGAGTTTAATTCGTGCTGCTGCCTCACAGCTCCAGCAACCCAGATTCAATCCAAATTTCTGGTGCTGTCTGCATGGAGTTTGCACGTTCTCCCTATGATTTCATGAGTTTCCCCCAGGTGCCTGGGTTCCCTCCCACATCCCAAATACATGCTGTATGGTAGGTTAATTGGCTGCTGTAAATTATTGCCCCGTGTAGGTGGGTGATAGGAACATGTTGATGAGCATGCGAGAGATGATAGGGTATAGAGAAGTAAGTGAAGGAATGTAATTGTAATTGGTTTATTATTGTCACATGTACCAAAGATGCAGTGAAAAACTTTGTTCTGCGTGCCATCTATACAGATCATTCCAAAACATAAGTACATTGAGGTAAAACAAAGGGTAAAGCAATAACAGAATGCGCAATATAGCATAAAATCATAGAATTTAGATTTAAGAGTAAAATGATCATAATAGATGTAATGGAGAGAGCAGCTTACAAAGAGTTGCTACACTCTGGCGCTATCTTGTTTGCACTGAATGCTCTGGGAGCTGGTGTATAATTGATGGTCCAAACAGGCTCCTTCTATATCATGAGAAATATGACAATTTTTAGTTCCATGTCTGTTGAAATGTTTCCTAACACCACTCTTGAAAGGCCTGGCTCTAAGCGTTTGATGTTATCATGCCAAACTTCAACTGGAGGAAAGGTTTTTCTCCATCTTCCTTATCAGTTCTTCTCTCTTACTTATTTAATAACTAAGTTTATGAAATCTCTCCTCATAAATACCCAGAAACAAAATGGCAAAATCTAGCCCTCATAATGAAGGTCCTCCCATTTTAGATCTTGAACCAACACTGATGAAGGAAACACAAGAGGCTGCAGATGCTAGAATCTGGAGCACAAAACAAACTCGCTGGAGGAACTCAGCAGCTCAGGTAGGATCTGTAGAAGGAAATGGGCAGTCGATTCATCAGTTCAAAACCCTTCATCTGGACTGATTGATGAAGGAACAGTGATACTTCTAAATCAGGATGGCCTGTGACTGGTCAAGCCAATTTGCCAATAGTATATTTGGAAAGCATATTTCAAGTGGGAAAGTAGCCTTAGACACTAGGGAGTGCGCCATGGCCAAGAAAGCTCACCAACACCTCTACTTTGTCAGGAGGCTGGAGAAATTTGGCATGTCCCCTTTGACCCACAAATTTTTATCGATGCACAGAAGAAAGCATCCTCTCTGGATGTATCACCATTTGATATGGCAACTGCTCTGCCCAAGATCGCAAGAAACAACCGAGAGTCGTGGACACAGCTCAGCACATCACAGAAACCAGGCTCCCCTCCATAGACTCTGTCTAGACTTCTTGTTGCCTCGGTAAAGCAGCCAACATAATCAAAGACCCCAATCACCCCTGACATTCTCTCTTCTCCCCCCTCCCATCGGGCAGAAGATACAAAAGCCTGCAAGCACGTTATCACCAGGCTCAAGGACAGCTTCTATCCCACAGTTATAAGACTATTGAACAGTCCACTAATACAATAAGATGGACTCTTGACATCACAATCTATCTCGTTATGGCCTTGCACCTTATTGTCTGCCTGCACTGCACTTTCTCTGTAACTGTAATACTTTGTTCTGCATTCTGTTATTGCTTTTCCCTTGTACTACCTCAATGTACTGATGTGATGAAATGGTCTGTATTGATGGCATGCAAAACAAAGTTTTTCACTGTACCTCGATACATGTGACAACAAACCAATTTACCAACTTATTTTGACAAAACCAGGCAGCAAACCAAGAAAAGTGGCAGCAGGACAAGTGACCAAGAAAGGGAATAATCAGAATCATGTCCCTGCCAGTGAACCAGCTCTGCTTTGGGCTGTTAACATATCCTTTTGGAGCAGAAGGCTCAGAAGCCAATACTATCTGAAGGGGTGCTCCCATGTACACAACATTTTGAAACAACTTCATTCCTTCCTGACCGTGATAAGCAATCGTACTGAGAGAGATTGCACCAATTTGCCCAGTAAATATCATATCTCATTAGGTAGTGCTAAAATTGTTTTTTTAACCTCCTTATTTGCTGTACTTTTTTTTAAGAACAGTTCAAACTGCAACAAGGAAATACTCTGCTAACTTGCCAGAACAATGAGCAATTTATCTAGATGTCTTATTTTAGGTCTAATTTATGCAAATTGCTAGGAGGCTCATTTTATGTAAGAATGATAAATTGCCATAGAACGAGAGTGGAATGAATTTACCACATCAAATGAAGGAATTATTAATTGTGACCACTGAGCTATTGACAACTTCAAAATTAAAACACACAGAGCATTCCTACGTGTCAGTACAACACCTAATCAGAATAATTAAAGAGCATGAGAGTCAGGCTACCTCACTGGGTGCTGGTAATTTATTCTGTACCAGGATACTGGGTAGGCTACTTACAGTTTGCGCTATTGGCAGACTGGCTTGATCAGTCACAGACCATCCTGATTCAGAAGTATCACCATTCCTTCATCAATGTTGGTTGAAAATTTAGAATGGGAGGACCTTCATCATGAGGGCTATATGTTGCCATTTTGATCCTGGGTATTTATGAGGAGAGATTACATAAACTTAGTAATTTAATAATCAGGAGAGAAGAACTGAAAAGGAAGATAGAGAAAAATCTTTTCTCCTGGTTGAAGTTTGGCATGATGGTGTCAAATACTCAGAGACAGGCCTTTCAGAAGTGACATTAGGAAGCATTTCCACAGATTCACTACCTTTGTGTGAAGACATTTCTTCTCATTTCTGTCCTGAATGGCTGATGCCTATTTTAAGGTTATGACCCCTGGTTCTAGGCACCCCAGCCAGAGAAAGCATCATACCTGCATCTCCCCTCTCAAGCTCTGTAAGAATTTTGTATGTTTCAATGAGATCACCTCTCAATCTTCCAAGCCTAAGAGAGTCCAGATATAGTGTGCTTGGTTTCACCTCTGAACAATCCTCCCATCCCAAAAATCAATCTGGTGAATCTTCACTGTCTTCATCAGGTAGACCATATCTGTACACAATATTCCTCCTTCCACCTCTAATTCTTCTCAATACTTTGTGTGTCCAAACAATAGTAGCTGGAGGAGATGAGTGGAGATCTATGCATGTATAAATAAGGTTAACGGTAGGGTGAGAATTGACACTATTAACTTGACAATTAGGCAGGTTCATTTGATACACAAATTGCACTTTTTTGACCCTCACAAGGATATATGAGGACAAAGGCAAAACTTGCACTTCTACTTATTTATTTCTCAGGATACGTACTTTGTTGCAAACACCAGCATTTCTTGCCCATCCCTACCTACAGGTGAGCCAGCTTTGGTTATGATACATATAACTGAATGCTGGGTGATTTTGGAGGGCAGTTAAATGCCAGCCACATTATTCAGAAGTTTGGAGTCCAAAGAAGGGATGATTTCCGCCCTTGCAGGATATTTAATGAACCAAATAGCCTTTGATGACATCACCAAAACCGACTTTAATTAACTGAATATAAAATTCCACAGTTGCCGCAGTAGTATTTGAACTAACATCTCTGGGCAGTAGTCCAGGCCACTCAATCACTTACTTGACCACTGCATCTCTCCCATACCCTCAATAAGTGTAAGTGCCCAAGCCTCGCAAGCGTTATTGAACAAAATCTGACACCAAGCCACACAAGGCTCCTCTTCCCAATCAACACAAAGTACCACTCTGACAGAAGTTCTTCAAAACTGAAACATTAACTATTTCTTTCCACAGATGTGGCGTGGCCTGCTTAGTGTTTCCAGCATTTTCTGGTTTTATTCCAGATTTCCAACATATACAGTTTTCTTGATTTTCAGCATTTCATCCTAACAGCCATTTACAAATTTGTCCTCTTCCTTAATTCAAACAATTTTGAACAGCTTCTGATTCAAGACCTCTGCAGTCTTTATCAATTAGGTTAGCCTTGCACCCTGCAAAGCTCAGCACACCCAGTAATTCATAATTTTGCATGAAAGTATCTGGTTCAAGCCAGGACTTCAAAGAACCCAAAAGAACCATAAGCTTAAAAATACTAATGCTGTACATGGAATATTTAGATTCATTCCAGTTTTAATTTGGTAACAGAAATTTCAATCTCTGAACGAAATAAAAGATGAATAAACCACTTTTTACATCAGCATCCTAGACCATAAGATAGAAGAGCAGAATTAGGCCATTCGGCCTATCGAGTCTGCTCCGCCAACTTGCGGGAAACTGGTACTCAGTTCAGATTGTATAAAGTGATACGATCACACAGCTAAATTTCTATGCAACATGAGAAGGCTTTCATTTTTACCATGGAAAGTACTGAAGGACTACTTATAAGAGTGAAGATACCGCACAAACTTATAATCAAATGTGGACCCTACTGACTAAAAATAACGAATAATCTTAACTGAAGAGTTTTAAGGTAACGTCAGACAAAGAGAAACAGCAAGGCAGGCACACAGTAGGGGTGCGGTTATGGGTGAATAAGATGTTAGGATACATATAACGGAATTTTGGATGAGCTCAAAACACGCAAAGCAGGGCTCTGACTCAGATATGGCTCCATCTGACGCATCTAATAAAATCTTAAACTGTCACTGAGTACTGCACTGCTTAACTGTTTCTAACTGCAAGTGGAAAATTAAAATAAAATTAAAGAATAAACTTTTATTGTTTTTTATCTTGAAATGTGCATTCTATGTATAATCTCAATATGAGGGACCAATGGTTAACAAGGAGAGAAAGGGGAAAAGTAATCTCCTGGGTTGGGTCTCCAACTATTTATAGACTCGTGATTTATTTTCCAGTAATCCATCCATCTAGTGGTGCAGCACAAGCATAAATCACATAAATGAATCTCCTCAAGAGCACAGAAGCAGGGGGAGGTTTTTCACTGGCCGCGAGATTCTGACAACCTGATCATTAGTGAAGAATGCACTCTCTGCCACAGCTGGGAAATGCAGCCAGTTGCCACTCACTGGCTCTTCCAGAAGAACCTTCCAGCTGCTTCTGTGATGGACATGGAAACCAAGACAATGCAAAAGAAAACAAGAGGATTAAAATAGGCAGCGAACGTCATGTTGCAGCTGTATAAAACTTTGGTCAGGCCTCATTTGGAGTATTGCGTGCAGTTCTGGTTGCCCCATTACAGGCAGAATGTGCAGGATTTGGAGAGAGTGCAGAAGAGGTTCACCAATATTGGAGAGTATTAGCCATAAGGAGGTTGGACAAACTAGAATAGCTCTCTTTGGAGCATTGGAGACTAAGGAGGCGAGCTGATAGAAATGTATAAAATTATGAGACACATAGACAGGGTGGGTAGTCAGAGTCATTTTCCAAGGGTGGAAATGTCAAATATTAGAGGCCGTAGCTTTAAGACAAGAGGGGGAAAGTTTAAAGGAGATTTATAAGGGAAGTTTGTGGTGTTTTTTTTTTACACAGAGAGTGGTAGGTGCCTGGAACGTGCTGCCAGGGGAAATGGTGGAAGCAGATACATCAGCAATATGGAAGAGACATTTGGACAGGCACATGAACAGGCAGGGAATGGAGGGATATAGACCATGTGCAAACAGATGTGCAGTTTAAATGGTCTGCACAGACAGCGTGGGCTGAAGGGCCTGTTTCTGTGCTGTACTGTTCTATGTTCTATATATTCTAGGAATGTGCAGGAGAGAGAAAGGATGCAAGGCAGACAGAGTGAATGCAAAAGACAGTATAGAAGAGGAAAAATGTGAGAGAGTAAGCAAGAGAGGGCAAAAGGAGGGTGATTGCAAAAGAGGGAATAGGCAAGAAAAGGTTGGGGATAAGAAAACAATGCAAAAGATCATATAAAACAAAACACTTCACCACACACTTTAATTGACCTTGCTATTTATATATAGTTGCTCACTCAGTACAACTTTTCATCATTACTAGTTCTGGACTCCTGCACCAGTGATGTGTTGAAAATCCACCCAGGTTTAATAAGAAGAGTAAGAGGCAATATGGCAGCAGGGATATCTAAAAATACAGTGCTAAATTGTTGAAGATGCACAGGATAAAATGTATGGGTCATCTTCAAACCCAATCCCAGACAAGTCTGTAATCCAAAATCTTACACCCTCTAATCTTTCCCTCCCATGCAATCTCTCTCCCTGTCAGAAGGTAATGCCTGTTTCAGCAACCTGTACTTACCATTCCTTAAGTTCTCAGTGTCAAATTTTGCTCAATATCGTTCCTGTGATATACGTGGAGAGGTTCTGCTATGTTCTAAAAGTGTAAATGCCCAGATTGCTGACAGCAAAGAGGGAATGTTACCCTCCAAACCGCAGAGGCAGGAAAAGATTTAGTGGAGAATATGAGAATGGGATTTAAGAATTAAAATCTTGTTCAATGTTACACAAGCACAATGGAGGGAACTTTGCTCTGCATTTCCACATGGAGCTGCGTAATGCCCAGAAGCAAAACCAGGGCAAAGTCATATCCTCATCAATAACATCCCTCCCAGACTGTAGTAGTCTGTAACGAATATCTGGTAAAATTGAATCATAGAGTCATTCAGCACTGGAAAAGACTCTTTGGCCTGACCCGTCCATGCTGACCAAGCTGCCCAACTATGGTAATCCCATTTGCCTGCATTTGGCCCAAATCCCTCTAAACCTTTCCTACCCATACACCTGTCCAAATGCCTTTTAAATATTCTAACTGTACCTGCCTCTACCATTTCCTCTGGTAGCTCGTTGCATATACCCACCACCCTCTGTGTGAACAACTTGTCCCCAAGATCCCCTTTAAATCTTTCCCCTCTCACTTTAAACCTATGTCCTCTAGTTTTAGACTCCCCTATCTACCTCAGAATTTTATAGACCTCTATAAGGTCACCCCTCAGCCTCCTGCACTCTGGTGAGAATGACCCCAGCCTATCAAGTCTAAAGCTCTTCATTCAGAGTTTTAGTATCTCTTTGAGAGTTCAAAGCTCTGATCAATGCTATTTACTAAAACAAAGAACTTGTATTTATACAGCAATATTCTTAAATGGCTGCAGTGGTGATGCAGCTGCCTCACAGCTCCAGTGACCTGGGTTTGATCCCGACTTCTGCTGTTGTGTGGTGTTTGCACATTCTCTGTAACCACGTGGTTTTCCCCTGGGTTCCTCCCACACCCCAAAGACATTAGTTCTGATGAAGCCTCCCAGGCCCGAAATGTTAACTGTATCCCTGTCCACAGAGGCACGAAAGACACCAGATGCTGGAATCTGGAGCAACAAACAATCTGCCGGAGGAACTCAGTGGTGTGTGTGTGTGTGTGTGTGTGTGTGTGTCTGTGTGTGTGTGTGTGTGAGTGTGTGTGTGTGTGTGAGAGTGTGTGTTTGTGTGTGAGTGTGTCTGTGTGTGTGTGTGTGTGTGTGTGTGTGTGTGTGTGTGTGTGTGTGTGTGTGTGTGGCGGTCATATGTGGGGAGGGACTGTCAATGTTTTAGGGTGAAACCTGTACCAGTCCTGATGCAGTCCACAATCCCTCTCCACCCCACAGATGATGCTTGACCATCAAGATGATCCTCTTTTGCACTATTTGTTTTTGTAACTTATTGTAATTTTTATGTCTTTATGTCTTGCACTGTACTGCTGCCACAAAACCAGAAATTTCATGATAAATGTCAGCGATAATAAACCTGATTCTGATCCCGAGTTCCTCCAGAAGATTGTTTGTTGCCTTTCCATGGAGGCTGTTTGATCTGCAGAGCATTTCCAGTATTTCCCATTTTTATCCCAAAGACATGCTGGTTGGTAGGCAAACTGGCCAATGTAAATTGTCCCCAGTGTACAGGTGAGTGGGAGAATCTGGGACCAGTTGGTGGGATTGCAGAGAGAGTAAGTTCCAGGAAAAGTTAAGAGGGAAGTGGGATTGCTCTGGAGCCAGAATTAAATTGAAAGGCCTTTTTCTATGTCATAAGGAAATACGCAAAACACTTAAGCAACTAAACGCCCATCAGTATCAGGTATTCCCATAGCAAGCAGCTCAAAGCTTGATATCAAGTACAAAGCCAAGCTCAGTTTCTCCTTCACTGTATTTGTACTACAAGCAGCTCATTAACTATACACAACAATGTTTGATGGCATCAATTAATCTTCCAAGCTATCTGTATAAAAATAGCCACAAATCCCGCACTAAATTTAACCTCTTTTCCAAATTTAAAACACCCTGAATAATATATTGTTCAAGTCATCACCCATTAATAACCTCCCTGATCCTGCAAAATGATTCTGGGAAGCCCACAAAATCTTGTATCTGGGAGATTGTTTAATTGATTCATTTTTCTTTGCTAAATCGCTCATTAGGGTAGCTTGTACCTGGACTTGAAGCTGCACCATCATCTTGTTCGCTCTTAAGTAACTCGAGCAGAAGTGTACAAAGTACTGGCACAGCATTGGCCAAATAATTTCACTGTATTGTAGGTCTTGTTTTATATGCACCGTCATACACAGGGTCTGTATAGTCTCAGAGTTACACTGTCTCCTTGAGAATTTAAAGCTCTGCTCAAACAATGAAGCTATTTACTATACAGCACCTTGCATAACTGGGAGCAATGGTGGCACAGTGGTTAACTATCTGGACACCTGGGTTCAAATCCCAGCTGTGAAACTTAAATTCAATTAAGATCATAAGATATAGAAGCAGAATTAGGCCATTTGGTCCATAGTCTGCAACGCCATTCAATCATGGCTGATTTTTTGTTCAAACCCCATTCTCCCGCCTTTTCACCGTAACCTTTATCCCCCTTACCAATCAAGAACCTGTCTCTGCCTTAAATACATCCAATGACTTAGCCTCCAAAGCCCTCTGTGGCAACAAATCCCACATATTCACCACCCTCTGGCTGAAGAAATTCCTCCTCATCTCCGTTTTAAACAAAAGTCCCTTCATTGTGGGGCTGTGCCCTCGGATCCTAGATTCTCCTAGTAATCAAAACATCCTCTTCACATCCACTCTATCCAGGCCCTGCAATATTCAGTAGGTTTCAATGAGATCCACCACCACCCTCCCCCATCCTTCTGAGCCCCATCAAGTACAGGCCCAGAGCCATCAAACACTCCTCATTGATCATCTGGAATTTGAAAAACAACTACAGATCTTAGATGACCAGTAATATTACCAGATGGTTGTGTAAACAGAACATTCAGTTATCTGATATCCTTTCTTTTACAATATTTTTATTAAATACATGGAAAAAATACAGAGTACATGCATCAAAGAGAGTAAAAATACTACTGAATACATTGTGTTAAATCATACTTAAGATCACAATACTCTAATAATCACATATAATAGTTAGTTAATAAAGGAAAAAAAATTGAAATATTTTATTATAAAAGAAATCTACTCCCCCTACCAAAAACCAAAGCTGTTTGATGGAAAAAACAACAAGGAAAAACCCTTAAAAACGTAACAGTGTCAGCCAATATCTGCGTTTTAGTCACCAAATCAGAGATTTTGAAAATAATTCAAATAAGGTCCCCACAAGGTTTGAAAGTCTAAGTTAGATTCAAAAACTGAACAGCGAATCTTCTCTAGATTCAGGTATGACATAACATCCCGTAACCATTGAGCATGAGTAGGCGGAGTAACTTCCTACGATTTAAGCAATACAGCTCTCCTGGCTATAAGAGAAATAAAAGGCAGAATGTGTAAATCAGAAGCCTTCAAGGTTATATCTTTTTCTCCAACGATCCCAAATAGTGCAGTCAAAGGATTAAGTTTTAAAATTTATTTTGAAAAGTACAGAAAAAGTATGAAAGACCTCTGTCCAATATTTTTTAAGACTGACACGTCCAGAAAATGTGAATTAAAGAAGCCACTTCATTATTACATTTGTCATAATAAGGAGATATAGCGGAATAAAAATGGGATAGTTTATCTTTAGACAAGTGAGCTCTATGGACCACTTTAAATTGAAAGAGAGAATGATGGGCACATAATGACGAAGTATTAACCAACTTGAAAATTTCATTCCAAGTTTCCTCAGAAATTGACATCTGCAAATCTTGTTCCCAAGTGTTTTTAATTTTATCTAGTGGCATCTTACTCATTCCTAGTAATCCATCATAAATATTAGATATTGAGCCATCCTGAAAGGGTTCCAAATTAAAAATTACATCTAATAAATTTTTAATCAGGACTCAAAGGAAAATAATGTAATTGAGATCGAAGAAAATCTCTAATTTGTAAATATCTAATAAAATGAGATTTTGGTAAATTATACTTGGTAGACAATTGTTCAAACGAAGAAAGGTTTCCTCCAACAAACAGATCTTGAAAACAAGTAATACCTAATTTGTCCCACTCTTTAAAAAAATAATTAGAGAAAATGGGACTGGACAAAGAAAAACTCAATAAGCCAAAATATTTTCTAAATTGTAACCAAATCCTCAAAGCATGTTTAACTACTAAATTATCTGTTAGTTTATTTAATGATATTGGAAGTGAAGAACCAAGCAGAGAAATAATAGAAATTTTTTTAACAGAGTTAACTGCCGAAGAAACCCATATTGGACAAGCTTCTTGATTAATGTAATGTAACCAAAACGTAAAATTTCGTATATTGGCTGCCCAGTAATAAAACCTAAAATTAGGTAGGGCTAGACCTCTGTTCTTTTTAACCTTCTGAAGGTGAACTTTATTTGGTCTAGGATGTTTATTATTCCATATGTAGGAAGATATAATTGACTCAAGAGAGTCAAAGAAAGACTTAGGAATAAAAACAGGTAAAAGCCTGAAACAGATATATAAATTTAGGTAAAATATTCATTTTAATGGCATTAATTCAGCCAATCAATGATATAGAAAGGGGAGACCAACTTGATAAAACCCTTTTCACATAATGCAGTAAGGTGAAAATATTTTCTTTAAATAAATGTTAATAATTTTTAGTAATTGACACTCCTAGATAGGTAAAATGATTTCTTACAATTTTAAAAGGAATGTTAATATCAAATGGTACCAGGTTATTCAGAGGAAAAAGTTCACTTTTGTATAAGTTCAATTTGTAGCCTGAAAAATGACTAAAGCGAGAAAGTAAAGAAAGCATAGGAGGTAATGAGGCTTCAACATTAGATATAAAAAGTAATAAATCATCAGCATATAAAGAAACTATGTGGTTAATACCTCTTCTGGAGATACCAAGGATATCTCTAGATTCTTGGAGAGAAATGGCCTAAGGTTCTAAAGCCAAATCAAAGAGCAAAGGGCTCAAAGGACATCCCTGTCTGGTTCCATGTTGAAGTTTAAAACATTTACAATTTTGAAAATTAGTGAGAACTTGAGCAGAAGGGGATAAGTTATCTGATATCCTAACCTGGTCTGGCCAAAATGTGACTCCAGACCCACATCATGACTTTGCAAAATCCTCAAGCTGACTAGCAAGCCACTCGCCTCCAACTTCTCAAGGGCAATGTGAGATAGGTAATAAATGCTGGCTTTGTCAATGACACTCAGATCCCCAGAAACTTGCCAAACAAGTACCACTGAAGAGTAGTCAGTGCTTTTGCTTTACAGAAGTCTCAGTTTCTAATGGCTCTTAAGCCAGCCGGGCATCTTCTTCAATGGCACCTGTCACAAGCACTGCACTGCAGCACTGGGCAACGGGAACTTCTGTAAGCTTCCCAGCTTCCAGAGTGAAAAATGGGCCCTTTAGTTAAACCTGACACAAATACAGCAGCTCCAATACAATCTATGGGAAGGGAAGGCTTCTAGGCAAATGGGAAATAGATCTTTTTAACAAATTTAGTTTAATTAAATTTAACTGCGAGTGCTTTAGTGTTTTTTTATTATTACTTTTGACTTTTCTCGAACCGACCTGCACAATCCTAATCCTACCTCAGCAATGGAACAATACAGACCACCTCTTGCACTGCTACAGACTTGTCTCTGTGCCTTTTTTTTTAACCTCAGTCTTTTCTCTTTTCACTGTCTTGTATGATTTATGTTCTATATGTTGTCTGTACCTACATGCCTGTGATGCTGCTGCAAGCAAGTTTTTCATTGTATCTGAATGTTTCAGAGTATCCGTTGGCCACAAAGGAATAAAAAATTTGCAGCTACCTGGAATGAGTCAAGGACAGTGGAGGTAGACAGAACAAACGTCTTCGTTCTTGCCATCTGATGGAAGAAATGGAGGCTGCTATTTTGTGAGAATGTTCTTGCGACCACCATTTTGTGAACTGTTTTCTGAACTGGTTTTTACTCAGGGATGGCTTGGATGGGAGCAATTGAAAGTGGACACAACAAGGCCCCTACTGATAATCTGCTAAATCACAGACCATTGCCAATTAAGATGTTATTTCTGGAATGTTCTTTGATAAGGTAGAAGGTTCAAGCTTATAAGAAGAGCAGTCTGTGTCTGTGAACTGAAGTAACCCAAGCTCAGTGTATGGCCTGAGCTGGCTGTAATTAGTTTGAAGTGGCCTGACTCATGGAAAAGCAAAGTAATGACATCAGAGGCAAGTCCTTATTTGGGAGAAAAGCAATGAGGTAATGCTACCTGTAGCCTTGGGCAATGAAAGGTTGACACAGGCTAGCCAGATAAGTCAGAACCAACCAAATCAAAGCATAACGGTGCAGAACACATAAGAAAAGAGACTAAGAATAAAGGATTTCAGGTGCAGAGCAGTGAGAGCTCCAGAAACTAACTATTGCAAGGAAGAGCCCCATGCCAGGGGCAGAGAGAAGGATCAATCCCCCAGCCAACAGCAGATCCTCTATTTTGGTATTACAAGTTGGAGTGGTGGTCTGGGATAAGTACTGGCAGAAAAGCAACAGTGGCGCTCAGGAACCTAAGTTAGTTGGCCAGGGGTCAACACAATTTACGTTGATATTTGCATAGATGAAATAAAGTGCCAGTTTTGAATTAATCAAGATTCGTGTGATTTGCAAGTTAGTTGGCCAGGGGTCAACATATCTTTGATGATGACAAACATTCAATTGCAGAGACAGCAGATGAGCCTGAAGGCGGGTCTTCCCAACAGCCAAAATCCTTCTGGGAGGCAGTTACCCATTTGCATCTGGCAATGCCCTAAAATGGTAGCCCACTGTGCCAATGAGCAGGGAGCCAGGCTCCGGGAGGGAAAACTGTGCCCAGGACCATAACGGAAAATCCATCTGGTCCAAGTCAGGCAGCTGACGATTTTTGGGATTAAGGACGACAAAGTTCAGGGAGCACTTCCATATTCAGCCTCCAAAAAAGCACCATGTGATTCTTTATGCCCATCTGACAGGGCAGAAAAGGCTCTGGTTTAAGATCTTTCCCAAAAGGTGGCAGCTTGACAGTGCATCTCTCCACTGGCACTGCATCTGAGTGTCAATTTTAGTCCTGGAATCTCTGGTGTGGGGCTTGAACTTCTACCGACTGAATCAGGACTCCATACGAAGGATGAGGATGGTGTTGCATTTCCATGTTTCACTTTGTGAAAGAAAAAGCCATGGGTAAAACAGAGAGAAATTTCTTTACTCAGTGAGTGGTTACAAACTGGAATGTACCTCTTGAAAGGCTGGGGGAAGCAGATTCAATAAACACTTCAAAAAGGAACTGGATAAATAGTTGAAAGTGGAGACACTTGCAGTGGGCTGCAAGAGGAGCAGGGAAACTAATTGGATCTGCTTTCAAAGTGCTGGGACTGTTAACAGACTCAACATCCACCTGCCCTACCTTATGGTTCTATACTTGTCTAATTCATGCTCCATTGCTGTATTTCAAAAGCAGCTTGGGGAATAAATCTACTTGCTCAAAGAATGTACTGAACGATTAAATAACTGGAGCATGCACAGAGACAAAACTAGCAGAGCTGCTGCCTCACTGCCAGTGCTGTCTGGGTGGAGTTTGCACGTTCTCCTGATTGCATGGGTTTCCTCCCTCATCTCAAAGATGCACAGCTTTATAGATTAATTGGCCATTATAAGTTGTCCCTGGTGCACAGGTGGGTGGCGGGAGAATTGGATGGGTGGAGGCGCTTGTTGGACACATTGCACTGAAGGGTGGTGTGACTCTATGAATTTCAGCCAGAGAGAGGGGGGGGGAATAAAAAAAAAGTGGACACCTGTACTCCTGTGATCGACAGCGTGAAGCAACTTCACGAATTGATTCGAACCTTCAATAAAATGCTATGATCTGCCTTTTATGTTGGTCTACATACATCCTACTGTATTATTAACAAGCAAAAAAACACAGCCAGGCCATCACCATCAAAGCAAGAAAAATAAAAAGCAGGTTGTGGTTCCTAGTTGAGACACTCCAACAGAAAATGTAAACCTAACATTTCACCTATGGAAGCAGCTGTTATGTGTAATTGCAGTTTTCCAGCCTTACTAAAGAAATGTGCTTTGAAGTTGCAAGCAACTGAAAATTCAATTCCAGGTCACTCCAGACTGCCACTCCCACAAAATAAAAAGGGAAACTGGAAAAGCAGGAAAAAGGAATTGTGAGGAAAGGAGTGAGTTGATACAGAATCTTTCCCAGCCTCAGGAGAATGAAATATTTTTAAAGTGTGCTCACAGTTACGAAACAGCCAATTTGATCACAACCAGGTCCCATAAATAGAAATGGGAAGGTATCTAAAAATACCTGTTTTATGTTATGGCCATGACATTAAGCAACAATTTTTAACTTTACAAGTGAGTGAAACGGTTTTCATGGTACTAAGACTGATCAATAATAGGCTTGTTTAAAATAGCTGGGCATAGTTAAGGTCAGAAGCTCTAGCACCGATTTCTGTGATCACATCAGCTTGTGCTCAATTCCTGCATTTGCCATGCTTAACTTAGATTAAGATCCAATAGTCAAACTTAAGTTCTCAGTTCCTTGGGTTTTTTTTTTACACCTCTACATTCTTCCATTTTCACTTAAAGTTTGCGTAATCGACCATAAAAACACTGACCCCAATCTTTCTCTTGGATCTAGAATATAGAACACAGCACAGTACAGCACAGAAACAGGCCCTTCAGCCCACAGTGCCCATGCTGAACATGACGTGAAATTAAACTAAATCACTTCTGCCTGCATAAGTTCCATATCCCTCCATTACCTGCATATGTCTATCTAAAACCCTGTTAAATACCACTGTCGTATCGGCTTCCACCGCTACCCCTGGCAGCTAGCTCCAGGCACCCACCACCCTCTGTGTAAAAAAACTTACCCCGAACATCTGCTTCTAGCTTTCCCCCTCCCACCTTAAATGCATGTCGTCTAGTATTTGATGTCACCCAGTCTGTGCTTGGTGCCGCCAACGTAGAGGAGGCCACATCAGGACCTCCGAATGCAGTAGATGAGGTTGGAGATGTACACGTATCTTTTCATTTGTACAACAGCTTTGGCAGCTGGTGAGTCAGGGTGGGACCCAATGCTTAACAAGCTTGTTCTGGGGATTCAGGGGTGAAACCGAACACTTGTGCTCGGAGAGGCAACTAGCACGCTGGCACAGCTCACTTAGGTTCATGAGATTCCCCAACCCAATTGACATTTATTAGCAACACTAAAAATATTCTTACTGAAAACTTTGAACCTCTTTCTTGTCCTGATGAATAAGATTTTGGGCAAATCAACCCACGATTCAAAAAATTTTCATTAATCTGCAATTTTACATTTTCAGCTGCAGCAATCAACTCTCACTCTTTGCCAGGATGGAATTCCACAGTTCCTTTTACAGTCCTGATACAGGGTTTTGACCCGAAAGGTCGACCATTTCTTTCCTCCCACAGATGCTGCTTGACCCACTGAGTTCCTCCAGCACATTGTTTGTTGCTCCAGATTCCAGCATCTGCAGTCTCGTGTCTCCTTCCCTTTATGGTGTTTTATATCAGTGCAAGTAAAAAATAAATTAAGAAAACTAATTCTGTATTTTACATTTGCTCCTACTTAAGCAGCATGTGATTGGCTTGGACATTTACAGGAACAATGTTTTTTTTCCCTGTGAATACATTTATGAGGAAGATACTTGGTTAAGAATGCCTCAATTTTGAAGTTCCCACAACTCCTTGATCTTGCCCTCAAAAGCAGCACATTGAGTGGTGCAGCTGATAGAGCTGATGCCTCACAGCTCCAGCAACCCAGGTTCAATCCTGACCTCCAGTGTTGTGTCGCTGTGGAGCTTGCAAGTTCCCCCTGTGAATGCGCGGCAGTGTTCTGGTTTCCTTCCATGTCCCAAAGATATATAGGTTGATAGGTTAAATTTCCACCGTAGAATGCCCCTGGTGTGTAGGTGGGTGGTAGAATCTGGAGAGAGTTGTTGGCAATGTAGGGAGACTAAGTTACAGGGAAAATAAGTGGGAGAGAAGAATTCCTATGTGAGCCGACATAGACTTGATGGGTCAAGGTAACCTCCTTTCTATCCTGTAAGGAAATACGGATATGTGGAATTTGCCATTCTTTACTACTGGAATCTCTTTAAGCAATCAGATACTCATGTCTGTAGTTCAATAAGTGTGGCCTCCCCAGCATCCTAATTTTAACCTCTCCACCTATTTAATAGGCTATTCCTTGACCTATCAAAGCCCTAAAGCTCTTGAACCTCTCCACCCCTCCCTCCTCCCTTAAAACCTGGCTTTCCAACCAAGACTGCAGATGCTGGAATCTGGAACAAAAAAAAACTGCTGGAGGAACTCAGCAAGTCGAGCAGCATCTGTGGACGCAGAGGGATGGTTGACATTTCAATCTAGACCCTACATCAGGAGTGAGAGTGTCTTGGAAAGACAGTCAGTGTAAAGAGGCGAAAGGGAGCGGTGAGACAGAGGCTGGTAGGTGATAGGTGGAACCAGGTGAGGTGGGTCAGATGGGGGAAGGGGAGGAAGAAGGATAGAGACAGAGATTGGAAGGTGATAAGTCACCCGCCCTCATATCTCCTTACGTGGCTGAGCATCAGTCTTTGCTTGATAGGACAGACAGCTCCGGTGAAAACAACTGGCTATTCCTTGAAGAAGCACCAGACACCTTCAGTGCACGTGACAGCATGATCTACAAGTCTGCACCTACGCACTGCAGCACGGAAGTATGAAATGCATTGGCAGTCTGACTGCAATGCCTCTGAGCACCCATTGCGCTGCCACTGCGCTGGGCATTCCGTAACTCGTGGAGCGGAGTGGGGTCACATGCACTTCATACCTGGCCACTCAGCTTTACATTTGGTGAGGCCCAATCATGTGAATGGGGTCACTGACCTCCATGAAAAGTGCTTTTTTTTTTAAAACTTTAACCAAAATCGTTTTAATTAATCTACACAAGTTGAATGTGATTTCAAATGAATTTTTATTAATATTTTTAATTTTAAATTATTTAAATGTTTATTTGGATGTCTGAGACAGTGAAAAGGGCCTTGATAGGATCAGCCCCACCCCCCTGATCTTTGAGCACCCAGTTCAGAAGGGGACAGATCAGCTGGGGGACAGATCAGCCGAGGGACTTCTTTGTCAGTCTACTCTTGGTCCTTGCCGTGGTGGGAAGGCCGTGGGTGGGTCACCAGCAGGTTCACTGATACTACATTTACGCTCTCATGATGCCTGCTTGGTCAGTGGAGGTCTTCCATGACAAGGAGGATAATATTGTATATTAATTATTTGCTGATGCTTTAACAGATATTTTAAAACAAACAAAACCGTACAAAATGGGGGAATAGAGGCCTAGTGGTCAGAAGACCATTGGGGAGGTTCCACCGGTGGGGTTCTGCGGCCTGTCACGTGGTCACTACTCAGAGGTGGCTTCACTGCACAAACTGCCACAACAGCAACGCCACCAGGTTATTGGAGCTCACACCGTTACAAAGGTTAGTGCGACACCAGGCTTTCCATGAATGGCAAACACAAGGCATGGAGGGTCCAGGCTGGTGTTCCCTCTGAGACATTCTGCCACATTAAAGGCATCATTATTTAATTTGCAAATGCAGAACTTGTCACAAGAAAATCGTAATTCCCAGCAGTACGAAAATAACAAACTTTTTTGCTTCAGCGTAACTCTGAAATGACTTGGGTCCCCATGACAATAAACGTCTCAAGATCAAATTTATTTATTTTTAAAAATAATTCCAATTCTGGAAAACAATCCTTAAACGACTTCTGTGATGATGCTTTCTCTCTTTGGCAGATTACATACAACTTTATCTACAGTCCACTAAAATGTCTGCAATATAGCATTCCACCTGACAGATCCAATAGTCATTCCTGACAAAAGAGTCAACCATACACATTTGCCAGTGATATCCAGAGCAAGGTCCTGCTTACCTCTGTCCCCTCCTCAGCAAGAACTTCCTGGTCAAAGCCAACTCAAAACTAAGCTCGGCACTGCTATGCCAATCAAGTTTAGCCATGGTGAAACAACTGTGATGCCAATCGAGTTAGAGGTTTTAAGAGTAAAAAATAAATTGCTGGAAGAACTCAGCAGGTTGGGTAGCATCCATGGAGGCAAACGGATGGCTGATGCTTCAAGTCGAGACCCTGCATCAGGGATGAGAGTATAGAGGGAGATAGCCAGTATACTGAAGTAAGAGGAAGGGGTGAGACAGAAGAAGCTGGTAGGAGAAAGGTGGAAACAGATGGGGGGGGCGGGGGGGGTGATGGTGGAGAGGAATGATGGAATGAGGTAGTGGAGGAGGGGGAGTGTTGAAACAAAGGCTGGTAGGTGACAGATGAAAACAGATGGGGAGGGGGTAAGATTAGGCAGATGGAGCTGGACGGGAGGGGGAAGAGCAGAGACAGTGGCTGGTAGGTGATAGGTTTTAAGAAACTGCTAAGCTTTCAAAAAAAGGAAAGCCTCAATACTGTAGAGATGCAAGGAACTGTGCACGCCAGGGAAATTTACAACTTCCATAAAAAAAGAACTGAGTGCATTGTAAAGTAATAATATGAAGCTAGGACAAACAACAAGCAAAAAGCAATTTTGAAATTTGGGGAACATGCACAGAATCAAATGCCTGTACTTGACTGATGATTAACAGCTGCCTCAGTACCATTAAATTTAGAGTCTGCAGTGAAAAGAGGGATAGATGTCAGCAACAAGGGCTGATAAATGTTGAGGTGCCTGCTAGTTACAATAAAAATAGTTCTAAATCATGAAGGAATTACAGAGAACCAGGGCAGGACAGGAAAATGGAGATCAGGTAGACCTGCTGTGATCTTAATGCAGCTTTGAAAGACCAAGTAACCTCCTATTTCTTAAGATCTTCTCAGTGTCTCAAGACTTTACCCATTTGCCAATCAATTTGGGAGCTCAATAATCTGTACTTAACCTGGAAATTTAAATGCAAATGTTTTACAGGTCCACACCATTTATATTTCCATACCAAAAATTCTTAATCAAAACAAAATCACAACTGCAGAATCGATTTGTGGGTATTTTCAAACTGGGGTTGAAATCATGATTTTCTTTTTGAAAGAATTACGAAAATAATTGACTGGTTTGCATCCCAAGGCATGCATTCAATTTCAGAGCCTTGCGAGGTAGAAGAGAACACACATACACACGCATGCACGCGGACACAGGGAATGTAAATCTTTTGGTTATCGTATTAGGCAAGTATATGTTGCACTCTTTCCTGAACACTTAAGCTTTCCATGATTTCAGGCACAGTTCTAAACTTAAACTGTGACATCAATTGCTTAATACAGAACTTCTAAGACAAGTCATTACATAGAAATCTGCTAGAAACTCAGATCAGACAGTAACTGTGAAGAGCAAAACTTTGTCAGTTCTGATGCTGTTTCTCTTTGCACAGATGCTGCTTGACCTGTTGAATGTTTCCAGCATTTTGTGTGTTTATTTCAGAATTCCATCAGCTGCAGCTTTTTGATTTTCACACAGAAATTTGATGCTGTCAACAAAATGTCCACCAGTAATCTCCAACCTCACTGATAATTGCTTGCATTTATTCAACATCCTTCGAGGAAACATGCTGCCACTATACTTCATTTCAACTTCTGCATTTTTAAAAAACCTACTTCAAACAAATATTGTGGATTTTTGAAGAGCCAATGGTTTTATACTATCTCTTTACCCTGAATAAATATTTATACAAGTGATTGCATTGGACGCTGAAATCCTAATCCTCCCATTCAAACCTATGTGATTAAGTAAACTGCAGAATAATACGTGACACAAAATCAGAAACTGCTGGAATCAGGCAGCATCTGTGGTAAAAGAAACAGAGTTAGCTCTTCAGATCAAAGACCTTTTATCTGTTCAGAATGTTTTCAGCATTTTGTGTTTCTGTTTCAGATTTCCAGTTTCTGCAGTTTATAAACTTTCATTTATTGTGTAATACATGATGCTCATCTGAAATGCAGAAGGTATGAGTGAGACTTTCAGCTTGGTACGACCACATTCATACATTTAAAGTTAGTTTATGGACCAGTTAGCAGCTGAACGGTGATAAAGACTATGATATTCTTTGCACAAAGCCATTAATTAAATGACTTAATAGTAACAGTCAAGGTGTTACGATTTGGGAGAAATTTAAGTGAGGGAGGAAGAACATGAGGAGGTTGGAACAGCATTCATTAATGACAAAGCTACAAACAGCTTTAGCAGAGCAGAAAAAAAACACCTGTTGCCCAGGTAAGGCCAAGTTACATTTTGTCTGGACAAATAAACCATTTGGAGTATTGCGTGCAGTTCTGGTCACCCATTACAGGAAGGATGTGGAGGCTTTGGAGAAGGTTCAGAAGATGTTTACCAGGATGCTGCCTGAATTAGAGGGTATTAGCTATAAGGAGAGGTTGGACAAAATTGGATTGTTTTCTCAGGAGTGTTGGAGGCTGAGGGGAAACCCGATAGAAGTTTATAAAATTAACGGAGGTATAGATAGGGTAAACAGCCAGAATCTTTTACCCAGGGTAGACATGTTGAATACAAGAAGACACAGCTTTAAAACAAGAGGAGGAAAGTTTAAAGGAGATGTGTGGGGCAAGTATTTTTTTTATATACAGAGAGTGGTAGATGCATGGAGTTCGCTGCCAGGGTTGGTAGTGGAAGCAGGTATGTCAGTGGCATTCAAGAGGCTTTTAGACAGACAACATGACCATGCTGGGGATGGAGGGATATGGATCATGTGTAGGCAGAAGGGACTAGTTTAATTTGGCATCATGCTCAGTACAGACATGGTGGGCTGAATGGCTTGTTCCTGTGCTGTACTGTTCTATGTTCTATGTTCATGCTAGCTGGGATGTAGATAAGGGAAAGGGAAACCTTTAGACAGATACGATGGTCATCAATTGTTGGTGTCAACAGAATGAGTTTACCAGATGGAACGAGAGATGGCAAGACCACTAGAACAAAACCAGAGATGGAGAAGGGTCATAATTAGCTAATCAAGGAAGTGTAGGGAGGGGTACACATTTGTTTGTGATGGTTCATTAATGCACTGAGGTAATTCGGATAGCGGTAGACAGGGACCATTTGCCATCCTCTTGAAATAAGGTGCAGGAAGGGGAAGATCAAGAGCTTTCTGACATGCATCCTTCAAAAGATGGTCTTGGCTCATCACCTTGATTAGCTTAAGATGACAATGACCATTGCTAAGACAACTTACTGTTCACCATTTACCTGAGTAAACTATCACCAGGAAATCACCAAATCTGGTATGGGTCATGTGTCTAGCTTGTTTGATTATACTGTGGTGAGCATGATAACTGTCATTTCTAGGTGAACCAATAAAACTGCCCAATTCCATGACCCTTTGGGAAAACCTGTAATCTCTATAAAAAGTTAAAATCTTAGAGTCTTTGTTCAAGTGCTTTACCAAAGACTTTTCACAAACCAACATTAGGAAATGTGAGGAAAGACTAGGAGTGCACCTTCACTTCTCTGAGGTAACTCAAGATAGCAAAATCTCAGTTGGTGATATAACATCCACTGGCATCTTTTGAATCCATTCAGTCCAGTGTATAAATTCCAAAGACAACTCTGGAAATTGTTTTCCTTGAGATCTTTCAGAGGTGAATATGAAACAGCACAGACTGCATGCTTAAACACAGATCGCACTAATGAACAACACTACAGAATGTTTATCAGCATTAAATAACAAGGTTATCTATAGATGCACACTTGTTCATATGCCTGCAACCAGAGTGTGAATCTAATCAGGCTCTTCCCTTCCCTTGACAGCAGAGAGTCTCACTGTGACAACTCACTGCTCACACTTCAGATACTTCAACTTTCCTGGCTGTAAGTGCTGTGCATCCTCCATTTAATAGTCAATGAACACACTTAACACCCTTTCGCCTCCAATGCGGCAGCAAATAGCATTGTTGGTCAAACAACCAGGCATGTGTTGAGTAAAAATAATTACAGAAAACGTTTTTTTCACAAAGTCTGTGCACTGTACGCCAACTCTAAAACAGGAGTGCGATGACACACTCATTCAGACTTGGTGAGTTTAGATGAGTTTACAATGTACTTGGAAGGCCAATACTGAAATCTACTTGTGAATCTATCCATTTTGATTTTCTAATCAGCTGTGTGAGTGTACAAAAGTCTCACCATCCCCACCTCCCCTCCACCCCCCCCATCCCAATTTAACGTGCAAACAGGAAAACAAATTTTCATAAGGACTTTGTAATATTGATAACCCTTGAGTTGTAACTTAAAGGGATCCTATCAAAGGCTCAGAATGATAGGAAGAACAAACACAAATACAATCATGTATTCAAGTTCCACATCAACATACATTATAGGTCACTGCTTTCCCAGATCTTGATTAAAAGCACTTTTCCCACAATGGACAATTTCTCTGCTTCTGGGAACAGTTTATTATTAGTGCAATCAAGTTAACTGGACACTCACACTGTAAGATTACGCTGAAGAGGCTATATAAATGCTTGCTTGGTTCCACTCGCAATCCAAACAAGCCCTGGTGCTCTCTGACCACTCTCCTGTATTCCTTCCTCACTTTATCTGACCTTGAGTGCACATCTCAATCCAGTCCCAAAGGATTCAACTTAAAACCCTTCCTTGGATTAGGAAAGAGGACAATTCCAAAAATCCACAGTTCAATGTTAGCCATGGCTCAAGTGGATGGACCTCTCACCTCTCAACTAGAAAGTCATGGGTTCAATCCCACCCAGGCACATAAGCCAATGATCTTTTGGACATATCATCTTCTGGATAAGACATAAAACCGAGGTCCAACTATTCTCTCAGTTGGGCATAAAAATTCCATGCCAACATTCAAAGATGAGCAGCAGCATCGTTCCATGTGTCCAAAGCAACATTTATTCCTTAACCAGCATTACTAAAACATATCTTCTATCATTGTTGTTAGTGGAAGCTTGTTGTTTACAGATTGAGTGATCTTCTTGGTACCTGGCTTCACACAGAGACAATGCTGTGGCTAGCCGAATTTGAGATGATTGGGTAGTCTCCGTCAATGAAGTTTGGTAACCACACTGATGTAAGTGACTGTGAGTGAGTTTGTGCACAAAACTTGATTAGAAATATGCTCCATTCAGACTAGAACACAGGAGAAGTTCATTAAAACTAGTGCAAGAGATTTCAGCTTCATGGCCAATTACATCACAAAATGGAAAATCTTGTCCCTAATCAACACAAGATGCAAAGTGCAAGTCCACAGCGGTATTATTTGCTTGCATAAATTTGGCCCAATGTAATGCCTTTGGCTCTTGTGCCCATTAAGGGAAATATTTAAGAGCTCCATGATTTATTAAAAGGAACAGATATTGTTAGGCACTCCTCCAATATTTGTCCAACATTGGCTGAAAATTAAAGATGAACACAAATGAAAGAAAAGCATGGATAATCATGAAATAACAATATTTGGTTCCAAACAGGACTGCCAAAGAGAGTGTGTATATCCAGACAATCACTATCAATTAATTTACAGATTAGAACAGGTGGAAATTATGCACTCATCAAGAATAAGTGGAAGCCCTTGGAACACGTTTGAAGATTATAATTTTGGGCATTGTGAAGTAAATTATCTTTTAGAGCTCTCTGCATCCCTGATTACCAATTCCTTAGAAATGGAAAATCTACAATTGCTTTCATGACTAGACTGTAGAAATGAGCAATCATCCACAGCTAGAAAACAAGAATTAGGCACACTGATATACAAACAATAGCTCAAGACCTCATTTTGCCTTTCCTCATTACAATGTGACATAATGAATTATGCATGATTTAGCAAAATAAAAGATTACTTTGAAATGTTTGGGTAGGCAGTGACGTGTATATGAAAATACCTGTGGTCCAAAACATCCCAGTATTTCTCCCCCCCCCTCCCCCCCCCACCCCACACACACCAGAAATTGCATAAAACTACAAAAAACAAACATACTTCCTAGAGGAGGAATCACCCTTTTAAGGCAGAAATCTGCAGATACTTAATCAGTTAGAATTTTCTGATTGGCACACTGATCTTATATTTCTGAAGGTAATTAAGAGAGAGATCCAATGCAGGTTTAATCTGGAGGTGACTGCGAAAAGAATGGTGTCAAACACCATTCTCAAGGCTGACTATTCAGCACCCCACTCCCAGAACCCTGAAGCCAAAGGGTGAAGGATGAGTTAGCATGTCCAACAAATTCACCACTAGCAATGCCTGGCTGCTTCCAGGAAGCAGGTCTCAATAACTAAGCAGCTTGACAGAGAGCACCTTCTAACACTGTGGCAGATGGAGTTCAATCGGAGAAGTGTGAAGTGGTACACTTTGGAAGGACAAACTCCAGGGCAGAGTACAAGGTAAATGGCAGGATTCTGGGCAGTGTAGAGGAGCAGAGGGATCTGGGCGTTCATATCCACATATCACTGAAAGTTGCCTCACAGGTGGATAGGGTAGTTAAGAAAGTTTATGGGATGTTAGCTTTCATAAGTCGTGGGATCCAGTTTAAGACCGGGAAATAATGATGCAGCTTTACAAAACTCTGGTTAGACCACACTTGGAGTACTGTGTCCAGTTCTGGTCGCCTCATTATAGGAAGGATGTGGAGGCATCGGAAAGGGTGCAGAGGAGATTTACCAGGATGTTGCCTGGATTAGAGAGTATGGATTATGAGGAGAGACTAAGGGAGCTAAGGTTTACTCATTGGAGAGAAGGAGGATGAGGGTAGACATGATAGAGTTATACAAAATATTAAGAGGAACAGATAGAGTGGACAGCCAGCACCTCTTTCCCAGGGCGCCAATGCTGAAAACAAAAGGACATGGCTTTAAGGTAATGGGTGGGAAGTTCAAGGAAAATGTCAGAGGGAGGTTTTTCACCCAGAGAGTGGTTGGTGCATGGAATGCGCTGCCGGGGGTGGTGGTGGAGGCAGATACGTTGGTCAAGTTCAAGAGATTGTTAGATAAGCATATGGAGGAATTTAACATAGAGGGATATGTGGGAGGAAGGGGTTAGATAGTCTTAGGTATGATTTGAGGGTCGGCACAACATGGTGGGCCGAAGGGCCTGTATTGTTCTATGGTTCTAAGGACAAACTAGAACAACAATTTTTGAAGAACTCCTTTTTAAAAATTTAAAGAGTCCTTTATGATTATGTGGATAAAGCCTCCAATCTGAAAATAGTTTCCAATATTTCAGCCGATGCTGCCTTGATTTTTTAAAATGTTGACTTTTGCCAAATCTAATAAAAAGACTTTTTCTGTCGTTGCAGAACTCATAACAAAGAATCTCATGGTACTTGAAGCATAATACCTTTAAGAATTGTAATAATTTGAACTTTACACCAGGGACCATGCTTCAAAAGTACCTTGGTTACATAGCACTTTGGACACCTTGGTGTTGTGGAAGGGGGCATGCAGCTAACTTGAGCTTAAATCAACTCAATTTGGCCCTTCAACAGGGGTCCTCACCGTACTCACCTCCTCCAGATGTGGAGTGCTGGCTGAGATGACCTTCCGTACCCGAGAGTCCTCCCATGAAATGGAGTGGGCCATGATCAGCCAATGCACCTCAGGCACTACCCCTGAACATAGAAGGCAAGCCTAGAGACTGAGATGCACTTCCTGTCAAAACTATGAGGAGTTTTATTCAAAACAATTTTTAAATCTCTCTGATACTCAAAGACATTTAAAAACTACTAGGGCTGGTGCAACTAACTTAAAAGTATTAGAACATTAATTAAACAAGTGTAAAAGCACTGAAAAATCATTAAAAATGTTAAAACAAACAACTTACCTTTTTCTTCCTCACCATTTTAATAAATGGGGATTCTGAATGTATTCTAGGCTTGACTGATGCAAATTTGGAGAATTGGATTTTCCACATTAATGCCTTGGACTCCCAGCATGATTGGACTCCAATGCTGGTCAACATCTGTCACTCAGCATGTCCCAGAGGGTCTAGCACTGAATGACTGGAGATGCTGGCAGTTCCCTTCGGAGCCAACAACCAGGACAGGTCAGTCTACAGTTTAACCCCTGCTGCATCAAAAACAAATGTGGATTTGTTCCATTTTCTCAAATCATCGCAGCTTCATAGCTAGTGAAAGGCTGTCAATGGAGTAAAGAGGAAACAGGGGAGAATGACTTAAGGGATTACACTCAATTCTTCTGACAGTGTGTTGCAACCTCCTAAATGGCAGAGGCATGAAATCAGTAACTAGGGTAGGGTGAGAGTGAAGATGATGAACAATGGCAGGTCTATGCATCATCAGATCATTCAAACTGTGCGCTCTCTTCCAACTTTCCTATTATACATTCACAGAGTTATGTAGCATGGAAACAGGCCCTTCAGCTCAACTCGTCCATTCCTGGGAAAGATTTGCACTTACACAAGTATTGACCTCAAGAGAACTCATCAATTTCGAGAATGCCGCACAAACTTGGAAAAAGTCCAAACTTGAGAGGTTCTGTGGCAATTCATCCAGTGGGCTATGACACAGAACTTGAGTCCAGCAAAGGATTACCAACTTCAAACAGTTTTATTTAAACTTCAATTATCTTTAATTAACTTTAACAGGAGATCAATGGCACCAGAGCATGACGACTCATTGCAAGCTGCTCTCTGCAGATCTATCCATTACTTCTATTAAATTCTTTCTACTCCTTTAAATCTAAATTCTATGACTCTAAGATGGCCCTGCACCTTATTGTCTGCCCTGCACTGCACCTTGTCTGTAACTGTAACACTTTATTCAGCATTCTGTTATTGCTTTCCCATGTACTACCTTAATGCACTGTTGTAATGAAATGATCCATATGGATGGCAAAGATTTTTCACTGTACCTCGGTACATGTGACAATAATAAACCAATTTACCAATTTTCCAGCAGTTACATTGGAAAACCTGCCTGCTAAACTTGAAGCACAGATTCAACAACCCCATATATTTCATGACATTGGCAGAATTGTTAAGAACGAGAGGATTCTTCTCATAGACAGCGCTTTAATCACCATGGATGTCATGTATGTTTCTCAACAACTGATTTAAGCAAAAGGTGACAGCTTGGTTTTATTTCTCCCAATCGTTGGTGAACTCTTGTGAAGAATCGCAACAAAACTCAACAGGCCACTTACACTGCTGCCCCTATAAAATTTAACAATACTTCAGATGAACTGCAACCTCCTCACCCATTTGAAGTGGCGACTGTCCCTGCATGAAGATAAATGCCAATAATCTGACTGATAACAAAGGCATCAAGATATAAATGCTTAACAGCTCGAGTGCTGAGATACATCACGAGTAGTATATCCAATGCAACCCACCCAGAGTACACAGCCGACATTGGGTGCTGGTGAACAGCCTTGTTTCCAAGAGCAGCATTGATCCACTGGAGAGATCAGAAACGCTGGTGACAAGTTCATGTTGCACTAATGGCCAGGTGCCTATACAAAACTAGTTCAGCAGCCTGAATGTAGATGGAGACACAAGAGACTGCAGATGCTGGAATCTTCATCAGTCTAGGTAAAGGGTCTTCACCTGAAATGCCATTTCCCTCCACAGATGCTGCCTGACTTGCTGAGTTCCTCCATCTTGTTCATTGAATGCAGATGGTATATTTTATGGAGGAGGAAGGCAGGATGCCGAGCTAAGGAATGAGGGGGATAACCCAAGGGAATGACCGAATGCCTTGGGCAACATGGTGAGGATTTCTAAAGAAAGAGAGAGTAAGAGGGTCAGTGGACATTCCTGGTGGGTCAAAGAAAGAGGGAGCTCTACAAATTGCAGGAGTTAGAGAACAGAGAGAGGGTGGAGGACACAAATAAGGTCAAAACCAGGAAGGAACCTTAAACTGGAGATGACAGAGCTAAGAATTTGATGCACCCAAGTGTTGAGATGGGAAGGGCATGGATGTCCATTCCAGCAACAGCTGAGATGTAAGCGGAGGTTGCAATGGAGTCAAAATCTCAGCTCAGGCTCAAAGTTTGTCAAAGCAAGGCATTTCATTGCACCCTAGAGTATATGGCAATAAACTAATCTGAATCTGTACAAAGCCTGCTTCGTTGAGGAAGGAAACAGAAGCCATGCAGAGGGCACAGAATTTGATGAGAGCACAAGATATTGGAGGACACTGGCTTTCATCTTTCATTGGTTAAGCAGCCTTGATGAATCACAGCAGCCATTTCTAGCACCATTTAAAAATTATATGGTTGATGAAATGCCTAACATTTAAAAATAATGAATGAAAATACCTGATATGTGTGGGAGTATTGCATCGTTCTTTGCAAACATATTTTCAAAAGCACAACTTTGGTAGCATGATTCATTATAATCATGAGCTGTGCAATTTAAGCTGCTGAAGCTGCTCTATTATACAGAAGTAAATATTGTCCCTTCACAAAGGGCTTGAAGTAATCACTGAGCTCGAGCTTTCCAGCTATGGAGTGGGCAACTCAGTGGCATAGCTCATAGAGCTGCTGCCTCACAGCTCCAGTTACCCGGGTTCAATGCTGACTTCAGATGGTGTTTGCGTGGAGTTTATACATTCTTCCTGCGACTGTGAGCTTCCCCAAGCAGCCCCCCGCTCCCCCCCCCCCCCCCCCCCGGGTGCTCCAGTCTCCTCCCAATCCCGAAAAGTTGCAGGTTCATAAATTCAGAGTTACATGGCACGGAAGCAGGCCCTTCGACCCAACCTGTCCATGCCAAACAAGATGCCTACCTACTCTAATCCCATTTGCCTGCGTTTGGCCCATATCCTTCTACACCTGTCCTATCCACATACCTGCCCAACTGGCTTTTAAAGGTAGTAATTGTAGTAGTTAATTGGCCACTATAAATTTCTGAGTGTGTTGGTAAGTCATAGAATCTGGGGCGAGTTGATGGGACAGTGGCGAGAATAAAATGAGATTAATGTAGGATTAGAGCAAATGGGTGCTTAATGATTGGTATGGACTCAGGAACTGAAGGCCCACTTCAGTGCCATATGACTCCAACAAATCAAAGCCTCCAAAACTAATTTTTTTTTCATGAGGACTTGCTGCTGAAAATATTGCAAACATTACAGCCATAAATGGCTGAAGAGGAAGGCAAAACGGAGCGTTCAAAGAAATTGTACATGCAACAAATAAAGTTAAATAATTTTTATACCCGACAAGTACTTTTTTTGCCAGTTCTGACAAGGTTCTGTGCATGACACTGGTCTTAATACTTCACGTAACATACATTGCAAATGCAAACAGAAAATGCTGGGGATGTTCAGCAGGTAAAGCAACATCTGCAGAAAGAGATACAGTTGTTGTTTCGGGTCTACAACCCTTTCCCAAAATTTTGACCATTTCTCTCCCAACAGGTGCTGCCTGACCAGCTGAGGTTTTCCAGCATTTTCTATTTTATGTCAGATTTCCATCTTTCTTTTTTGCTTTCATTTACTGAGAGAAACAGAGCTGATGTTTCACATTTGGTGAATGAAGAAATCTTTGGCCCAAGTTTTGCCACAAAATGTTCCATGGGCGTTGGCACTAATGGACACTGGAAGCAGAGCTTCAATTGACAGCAAACTAATTAAAGTTTGAGAATCAGGCTTCCCACAAAAGGTGACAGCACACAGAGATTTAGACCATTCAAAACCCAAAAAACAATGGTTAAACTGTAATTACCTTCTGGTAAATCTTGCAATTTCTTGCCCCTGCTCCATAGTTTTACAAAATGAGTGATGAAATCAAGTGGACAGCCAAATGTCAAACATACTTGTAGAAACTGGCTCATTCCTCACTCTTTCCATGATGGTAGCTTCTCATATCTTGGTAGTTCCTCACTGGGTTTATCCACTTTCCTCATTTGATAACTGCATTCCTCATCAACTAGTTATCCATTAAGACAACATCTGAATGGCAAGGGATGGCTCCAGCTTAGCAGCTGGACATCATAACCATCAGCTGAACCTCAGTCTGTTGTCAAGCAACATCATGGGCCAACTCTGAAATCTCCAAAATAATAGTACACTCTGAAATTTAGGTTCATGTAAGCTCCTTGGTTCTAATAGATTTCTTTGTCTAGATTTTCATCCATGGTTTGGTAAGAACACAGCACTGTAGCTTCAGTGCATTTGTTCCAACTTCATAAATTGATTCTATTGACTATATAGCAATAATGACATGTTTGTATTTCTAGGCATTGATGTTCTGTGTCAGTTCTGAAATAGTTTAGGCAATAATTTATCATCCTTTTTTAAATAGTCCTAAGTTTTACAGCATTGCTACAAAGTCAATTCCATTTTTACCACATATTGATCTCAATTCTAAGTACAGTTTTTAAAGTAAATTTCACTGAATATCTACAATGTGTGTTCGTGTCAGCTGTGGCTCGGGGATAGCACTCGTGTCTGAGTAAGAAGGTTGTGAATTCAAATTCCTCTCCAGGTACTTAGGGGGTACTTTTAGAATCTGGGATCAGTTTGGGCTCACCTCTTTGTCCATGCTTTCCAAGTCCTCCTTGCAGAGTGTGTACAGAGGCATCGTCTCAGACATGCTGGGCTGTCGCTTCCGCCCTCCGGGACGTGACGGGCCGGGCTTTTCGTCATTCTGACTGGAGTTCGGCAGCTCATCTTCGTCCAAGATGTGGTGCTGGTGAGGCTGAACAATCCTGCCACAAAACAAAACACACAACCCAACTCAACCTCATTTAAGACAAACTTTCTGCTCAGTAAGATCCTGATTTACTTTGTTGTGGGAAGAGAAAGGCAAGGGACAAATCTTCTTTGACTACAGAACTTTTCCAGTTTTAATGACTTTGTTTGGTCACTGTAAAAAAAAATAAACCCTACCGGCATAAAATATTTAACAGGACCTAATGTATTTACTTCAATAATTTACAGTTGCCCGGACCTCACTTAATTGGGATTAAATTGAGTGGGGATATGGAGAAGCTAAAAGCCATAAAATAGGTTTGGGGAATTTGATTATTTGAAATAATTATTTGCCATTCCAGGGCCAGGGCGTGTTTCAAAACATATTACTGTTAAAGGTTGCTACAAATGAAATCAACATGTTTAATTTGCACCGTTAGAAATCAATAATTTGACATTTAAAAGTCTTCTGAAGGGGATTCAAACTTCTTTGGAAAACTTTAAGATCATCTTACATAGGAGGCTACCCAAGTGAAAATGGTGATCAAATGTATCATGTGAATTGGGTCATGGGATAAAAGGTGCTTGAATAATTACATGGAAGTTGTCACTTGAGCCAAAGGGGAGATATTGTGAAGGAGCAGATGTTACCAAGATCCAGTCAAGGAGATGATCGTTCAGTAGCATCTTAAGAAGAAATTGATGGTCAAGAACTCATGGAGAGAATTCCAGGTGTTTGAGGGGGTTTAGTGGTTGAAAGTATGGCTCCCCCCTCCCCCCAAGGCTGGAGAAAAGGAGAGTTTGGGAAATGGTGTAAGGCAGTTTTGGAGGAAGTTACAGAGATGCAGACAGGTAAAACTGTGGATATGAATTTTAGATGTGTGTAATACTTCACAATTAAGGACACATGTAATGATTTATGTTCTGTGAACGTTGTCTGAATCTATGTGCCTGTGATGCTGCTGCAAGCAAGATTTACATAACACCTGTACCTCACTGCACTTATGCACATGACAATAAACTCATAGACTTTAAATGTCAATTTTCTACTGTCATACATAACTGAATTCTATGGTTAGAGAATATGACAGAAATATGGTTGATGTAAATTTATTAAAACAAAAAAAAAATAATTCCCTTATGTTCCAACTGAAAGGAGCACCATCTGCTGAAGGTGATATGACCACTTTAATCTAGCACACTCCACTGAAATGACCATCAAGTCATTGAATTATATCCATCCCAATTAAAGTGGCGGACCACATTGAAGTGGCCTATCATTAGGTTTTACGACACAGGACCAGAAACCAATTCATCCTCTCATTCCTGTTCTTTCATTCAATTAAATCATAGTTGACCTACAGTGCAACTCCATCGAATGGATCTGTACCATTCCAAGTTGACATATTATCTCTGCAGAGCCACTATACCAACTTGAATACAGGCATTTCAATTGTCAGGTATGAGGCTGCATTAATATTGATTGGCATGGAGCGAGATTTGAAATTGGTAAATTTATTATTGTCACGTACTGAGGTACACTGAAAACTTTGTTTTGCATGCCATCATGCATGATTTCATTACTGAGGCAGTGAGAAGTGTAGACAGAGTTCATAGAAGGGAGGCTGGTTTCCGTGATGGACTGAGCTGCGTCCACAACTCTCTGGAGTTGTGCTTTTAAAAGAGGCTTTAAAAAAAACCACCAGCCAGCCAAAGGCAATACCAACTTGTTGATGTGCAATGCCATTTGGCAAACTGTTTGTCACACATAATGAAAACCTCAGCTGGAAAGGGTAAAAACAGAACAAATCCTGGGATGAGGGTGTGTCCTGAGGAAAGACAGAGGAAGAATGGCGCGGCGCACCAGAGATTTGAAGAATGAGACACAACTCCATTGAGATGTGACAAGTTCTGAGAGAGTGATAGGGTGAAACCAGCAACGATGGCCATCTTGCAGAAGTCAACTACTGATATCTACCATCTGCTATATCGAGATGTGCTCCATAACTTCACTCATGAAAGACCTTGTTCATATTTGTAGCTTCTGCACCCTTCTAGCCCCAGGGTCTTCAAACAGTAGAAACATTCTCCTTCACTACAAGTCCTCCTTAATACCTTACATCAAGATACCCCTAAAACATTTGAAGTACGTACATCATGTTCTTTCCCCTCCAAGTACTGTTTTATTAATACACATATGACTTGTTATTTTTGCAATGCCAGATTTTATTATATGATTTGAGTGATGGGCAGAAATGTTGAATTGGATTGTACTCCAGAACACTGTGTACATGCACAGCAATCCTTTCAGCATAAAGCACTGGAGCGTAACGCGACTTCCTCATGATAACACTATCAATCGGTGTTTGCTAATTTTATTTTGTTGGAGGACAAAATAGTCAAGTAGAGACTGAACCATAAAAAATAAATGTTAGAGCTCATTGATGTTCAGTTAAAATCATTAATATAAATATCCATCTTCCAAATAATATTTAATATTCCACATCAATTTTTCCACACAGCTTTCTTCCCTTTAAGAATCACAGAGCTACCAACTAGACCTTGTTTTTAATAATTATTGCAAGAAAAGCTGTCAATAAGCTTATTTTAGACATTGGTACCAGCATAATTTAGGAAAATTGCACAAGCTATTTAATTTTGACATTGTAAAGTTGTAATTTTTAATTATCACTTCAATGTTCCCACCTATATTTAACATCTCAACGCACTGAGAGATGGTCCTGATGCGTTAAGTATTAAAACTAATCAATGCATTGCTAGATGCTTTCTCAGTGCATGACAGTGCGAAAGCAGGACTTTTATAAAACTATTTTTATAACACCAGATGAATCAATTTAAAATATGTTCTGCACTGCTAGGGGTTTCATTACAGTTGTTTCTGGTCTGTACAGAGATGACCAATAAATTTGCTGCCTATAATGCAAGTAAACTTATAAATTATTCAATGGAAACATCCAGCATTAATGGGATTTTGCCACCATTTTGATTCACATTGAAATGGTAAAGTCAAAGCTCTCTGCCAAATGTAGTGGCATTCCTTTCTTAACTGCTTTCTATATTGGTGATAATAGTCTGAAAATATGAGATGTTTAAAAGCGAAGCTAGCAGCAAAGATACAAAGAAATCCAAGGCTAGGTCCACTTCCTTCCCGAATGGATCTTCTGTCTCGACACCAGCACCAGTGGGATCTTCTGTCTCAAAACCTACACCAATGCTGAGTTCTCCAGGTTTCCAAGTGGCAGTCCTAGTTTCAAGCATTAACATCAGTCCAAATTGAAGGTGATGTCTTTCTCCTGGCCACCTGGGCTATAGCTGCCCGTATCGCTCTGAAAGATTTATTTTTGGAGCCCATCAAGACAGAGTGAACCTCCACCAGCTTCCCCACTCTCAATCTGCCCAAATCCTGGACTAGGGCAGGCATGGGAAGCCCCCATTTAGTACATGGGGAACATCAGCTTGTGGGAGAAAAAGACAAGTATTTTTCCAAATAAGTTGCGAGCAGTCCTGTACTGCTCCATGTTCTAAAAGACAGTTGGATGAGTACTTAGATAGGAGGGGTTTCGAGAAACATGGGCCAAACGAGATTAGTTTGGATGGTCACCACAGTTGACATAGATGAGCTGGGCCAAAGGGCCCGTTTCTATGCTATATTACTCTATGACTCTAAGTTTCTCACTGAAAGTGGCCATGCAAGTAGATAAGGTGGTAAAGAAGGCATACACAATGCTTGCCTTTGTCGGGGCACTGAGTAAAAGAATCAGGAAGTCAAGTTGCAGCCATGCAAAACTTTGGTTAGGCTGCACTTGGAGAACTGTGTGCAATTCTAGTTGCCCCTTTACAGGAAGGATGTGGAGAGTTTGGAAAGGGTACAGAAGAGGTTCACCAGGACACTGCCTGGATTAGAGGGTATGAGCTAGAAGGAGAGGTTGGACAAACCTGGGTTGTTTTCTCTGGAGTGTCAGAGGCTGAGGGGAGACCTGACAAAAGTTTATAAAATGATGAGAGGCACACACAGGGTAGACAGTCAGAATCTTTTTCCCAGGGTAGAAATGTCAAAGACTAGAGGACATGCATTTAAGGTGAAAAACACGATGATGCTGGAGGAACTCAGCAGGTCAGGCAGCATCCGTGGAGAAAAGCAGGCAGTCAACGTTTTGGGTCAGGACCCTTCTTTAGGACTGAAGATAGGAAAAGGGGAAGCCCAATATATAGGGGGAAAAGCAGAGCAGTGATAGATGGACAAAAGGGGGGGGGGGCGGCAGGGTGGGCACAGTGTAGTGATAGGCAGATGAGGGGGGAGGAGGGGAGAGCAGATCCACTGAGGGATGGGTCAAAGGTAAGGGGGAAAAAGGGTAGGAAAAAGAGAGAGAAGGGGCTAGGAAAGGGAAGAAAAGAAGAGGCATGGTTGGTGGTGGTGGGGGGGGGGGGGGGGGTTGGGGGTTGAGGGGGTTACTTTAAGTGGGAGAATTCAATATTCATGCTGTTAGGCTCCAAGGTTCCAAGACGGAAAATGAGGTGCCGTTCCTTCCAGTTTGCGCTTGCACTTCTCCTGGCAGTGGAGGAGCCCGAGGACTGACATATTTGTGATGGAGTAGGAGGAAGAGTTGAAGTGACCGGCGACAGGGAGATACAGGCTGCGGTTACGGATGGAGCGTAGGTGTTCTGCGAAATGGTCATCAAGTCTGCGTTTGGTCTCACCAATGTAGAGAAGACCACACTTGGAGCACCGAATGCAGTAGATGATATTAAGGGAGGTACAGGTGAATCTTTGTCTCACCTGAAAGGACTGTTTGGGTCCCTGGATGGAGGTGATGGATGTGGTGTAGGGGCAGGTGTTGCACCTATGGCGGGGGCAATGGAAAGTCCCCAGGGTGGGAGCAGGATGGGTGGGGAGTGAGGAGTGAACTAGGGAGTCGTGGAGAAAGCAGTCCCTACAAAAGGCTGAAAGGGGTGGGGAGGGAAAGATTTGCTTGATGGTGGGGTCCCATTGGAGATAGCGGAAGTGCTGCTCGGGGGAGTGTGGAAGTAGATAAGATAGTGGCATGTAAGAGGCTGTAAAGACAGACATATGAATATGCAGAGAATGGATAGATATGGATCATGTACAGGCAGAAGAGAATTAATTTAATTTGACATAGTGTTCGGTGCAGACATTGTGGGCTGAAGGGCCTGTTCCTGTGCTGTACTGTTCTATGTTTCAATGTTTTAATTGTTCTTCAGTGTGATGGTCAGAGAGTCAAACAGCATGGAAACAGGCCCTTCAGCCCAGAGTCCACACTGATCATCAAGCACCCATTTACAATAATTCCATTTTATTCTCTCCACAAGAGCCAACCACTCACTTACACACTAGGGGCAACTTACAGTAGCTAATTAACTTATCAACCCATGTCTTTAGGACATGGGAGGAAACCACAACACCTAGGGGAAAATGCAGGCGGTCACAGGGAGAACATGCAAACTCGACACAGACTGCAGTGGACTGATGGAGGTCAGGACTGAACTTGGGTCTCTGGAGTTGAGGCAACAGCACTACTGTGTTGCCCCATGGTGCATTACCAGGTTTACCATGTGCAGAATGTTAAAAGGTCTATTTAAAAATATATATATTTTTTTAGAAAAACAAGCTCCAAATTTTTTTTTTGGAATTCACAAATATTCAATGGTCCTAATGACATGGAGAGATTATTGCTGACAAGATTGGCAGTGAGCGAGTCTGGCTAAGCCATGCCAAACTGTTGGGAGCTGGAATCCCTCAAATTATTGTAAATCTTTTGTGTACTCTCGCAAGGACTTTCATATCCTCTCCAAGTTGTGATGATCAGAATTGGATACAATACTCCAGCTAGGCATAACTTATGTTTTTAGAGTCACAGAATCATACAGCATAAAAACAGGCCCTTCAGCCCAACTGGTCCATGCTAACCAAGATGCCCATCTAAGCTCGTCCCATTTGCCAGCATTTGGTCCATAACCTTCGAAAACCTTTTCTATCCATATACCAATCCAACCGTCTTTTAACACTTGTTATTGTACCTGCCTTAACCACTTCTTCTGACAGTTCATTCCATATACTTACCACCCTCTGTGCATAAAAAAAAAAGTTGCCCCTCAAGTTCCTGCTAAATCTTTCCCATCTCACCTTAAACCTATGCCCTCTAGTTCTCGATTCCCCAACTCTGGGGAAAAGACTGAGTGCATTCACCTTATCTGTGCCCCTCATGATTTTATGCACCTCTAAACAATCTCCTCTCAGTCTGTTACACTCTGTTTTGTCCAGGTTTGACATAACTTCTCCGCTCTATTAATGAATCTAAGGATCGATGTGCTTTACTATAGGGTGGTGGTAGATGCACCATATTCTGCCTGGAGGTCGGTGACCAGTGGTATTCTGCAGTGATCTGTTCTGGGACCCCTGTTCTTTGTGACTTTTATAAATGACTTGGATGAGGATGTGGAAGGGTGGGTTGGTAAGTTTGCTGATGATACAAAGGTTGGTGGTGTTGTGGATAGTGTAGAAGGTTGCTGTAGATTACAACAGGATATTGATAGAATGCAGACCTGGGCTGAGAAGTGGCAGATGGAGTTCAACCCGGTTAAGTGTGAGGTGATACACTTCGGGGGATTGAATTTGAAAGCAGAATACAAGGTCAATGGCAGGACTCTTTGCAGTGTGGAGGAACAGAGGGATCTTGGGGTCCGCATCCATAGATCCCTCAAGGTTGCTGCGCAGGTCGATAGGGTTCTGAGAAGGTGTATGGTGGGTTGGCCTTCGTTTGTCGGGGTATTGAGTTCAAGAGCTGTGAGGTAATGTTGCAGCTGTATAGAACTCTGGGTAGACCACACTTGCCGAGTAGTGTGTTCAGTTCTGGTTGCCTAATTATCGGAAGGATGTGGAAGCATTAGAGGGGGTGCAGAGGAGCTTTACCAGGATGTTGCCTGGACTGGACAGCATGTCTCATGAAGATAGGTTGAGTGAGCTAGGGCTTTTCTCTTTGGAGAGGAGGAGGATGAGAAGTGACTTGATAGTGGTGTACAAGACGATAAGAGGCATAGATCGAGTGGACAGTCAGAGACTTTTTCCCGGAGTAACAATGGCTAACACGAGGGGATATAATTTTAAGGTGACTGGAGTATAAGGGGGATGTCAGAGGTAAGTTGTTTGTCTGGTTTTTTTTAATACACAGAGAGTTGTGGGTGCGTGGAACGCACTGCCAGCAGAGGTTGTGGGGACAGATACATTAGGGACATTTAAGAGACTTTTAGATAGACACATGAATGATAGATAAGTGGAGGGCTATGGGGGAGGGAAGGGTTAGATAGATCCTAGAGCAGGATAAAATGCTGGCATAACATTGTGGACTGAAAGGCGTGTACTGTGCTGTAGTGTTCTATGTCTATGTTCTAAACACTCTCTCAACACAAAAACAGACTGCTGGAGAAACTCAGCGGGTCAGGCAGCATCTGTGGAAGGAAATGGACAGTTGACACTTTGGGTCAACTCCCGAGTCCAGATGACTGACCATTCCCTCCAGATGTTGCCTAACCCGCTGAGTTCTTCCAGCAATTTGTTTTTTGCTCCAGATTCCAGCATCTGCAGTCTCTTGTATCACCACTCTCTCAACACATTGATACTTAAGGAGCTTGCATGTTTTCTTCCTCAGTTCTTCAACACCTCTCAAAACTGCGCCATTTTGCCTTTATCGTCTCTCATTCTTCCTGTCAGAATGCGTAACTACAAAACTCTCTTTATTATATTTTATGTCGATTGCTCCTTCATCTTATGGCTGATATTGGTATTTGTTACACTGGACACTGTTAATGGGCTGCACATACATTGTCTTACCCAACTATTCTCTTACCCAACTATTCTCTTTATTTATCTATAATTAAACCTGGAAGTGCTTTTTACTAGCAGATGGGCAAGTTAGAAGGAGATGAACATCTCAAGTGAGCTTCAAGGTTAGAGTCATACAGCATGGAAACAGGCCCTTTGGCCCACCTAGTCCATGCCAACCATCAATCACCCATTTACACTAATCACATTTTATTCTCCCCAATTCCCATCAACTTTCCCAGTTTCTACCACTCACCTGCATACTGGAGGCATCTTAGACCAGCCAATTAACCTACCAGCACATCTTTGAGATGCGGGAGGAAATAGGAGCACCCAAGAGAAATCCACAAGGTCACAGGAAGAACTCCACACAGACAGTACTGGGGGTCAGGATTGAACCCAGGTCGCTGGAGTTGTGAGGCAGCAGCTCTACCAGCTGCCTCACTGAAGACCATCACACACTCAGGAGCTAACAACGCCAACCATTCAGGAGGATAAACTGAAAAAGTGACAAGTAGTGTTCTGCTCTGATGGTCAGCAGCAGGGACACAACTGGATTTTGCAACTTTGAGGGTGGTGGCATGAACATTACTATTGTTAAAGACAAAATAATGAACAGAGGCACATTTTTATGACATTCATTTCCAGAATTCACTGGTTTCATAAATCATATGAATTAAAGCGCAGAGGATGGCCTTCACACCATTACACCTGCACCGGCAAGTGAAAAGTCATCTGTAAAGGCTGACAGAGATCCAAGGTTTAAGTCATTGGTAGGAATGGTTGAGGAGAGAGACAGAGAATTATTTCTGCTCCCATATCTCAGAGAAATCAATACTTGTACCATATCACAATCCTTACACAAAATTATAAAGAGATCTCTTATTTTTTGAAAAATATTAGAGGATCAAAATGATAAAGAACAGAAAGAGAGAAAATAAGGGTCTGTATGGAACAACTAAGGTGGGAATGATTTAAAAGACCACATATTACACAGGAAACTAATCTCCAGTTTTGTATCACAATTTTATTCATACAAGGGGCTTATGGAAAGGGTTGTGGGCTACACTTCAGGCATGGAGATTTCCATATCCACTCTGTGTGAGTACAACTACAAACAATTCACCAAGGGGCTAAACAAGAAAGAAGTCAAAGGCCAAGGTACATCCAAGGAGTGCAATAGATTTTCAATAGAAAAAAAAGATAGTAACAATTGTATAACCAGTGCTTTGCAGTGATAAATGCTCAATTTTAGTCCAAGAACAGTTATCACTCTCTCCCTGTAATCACAATGTCTGCCCAACAATAACTGTTGATCATTTTAAATCCCTCCATCTTTTCATCTCTCAAAGCTCAACCTGTTCCAGGCTCCTGCTCTTTAACAGTTTCAGGACTACAGGTAGGTGAGTCCTTAGTTTAATGTTTCCTCTGTAGCGGTTGCTACCACGGAATAAAACAAGACTCTACTCGGAGGATTGCCAAACAGAACTGGTTTATTTTCCCGCCTTGCGCGGGCCCTTTAAGGGAGAATGTTCCCACCCAAAACAACCGGCAATGACGTAAGTCCTACGTCATCAGGACTTTCCCGCGCTCGGGTTCTCCCCGTCGCTCGGAAAGACGAGGCCCGCCGCCATCTTGGGCCTCGTCGCTCCGACGCCACGCGACCCGACTGCCGAGACGGTTCGTCCGACTAGACGGTGAGTCGCCACACCTCCAGAAATATGTCCTCTGTCAACTGAAACATCAGCCTAAGCTACAACTTTGGCTTAGGCAAGAGGTGTGGAGAGAAGTGTGGGTTTGGGTCTTGGTTTGTTTCCAAGAACTCAGCAACACACAGAAGACTCCTGCTCTAGAAGATGCTCCCTCAATTACACAACACAGATGTCAATCACTGTCTTAAGACTACCTATTTGGTGAAGGATTCTGTAGTCTGCCCATATCTCCCACTCTTCCTAAAAGTAGGAAGTATCCCCCAAACAAGTAATGCTGACCATCTAACTCCAAGAACCAAGAGTGCAAGCTGGAGGTGTGATCTGTGGAAAGGAACTTTTTGGAAGACCACTGTTTAAAGGCCTCCTCTGCACACAATGTACAAGACCACATAGCCTAAATGGCAAGTGTATTTATAAAGACAATGCAGCTGCACAACTTTAACTAGGAACGCACTGACTCTAAAACATTGTTTGTTATTGCAATGAAATAAAGTTTGCAATTTTGTCCGAGAAATATATTGTTGGCTCAATAAACCTCAACACTACCTTGGACTATATTTCCTTTCCTCTCTTTCTCAATTTGCACTAGTCTTGTTGTCATTATGTTTATTTTGTCACGGAAGTTCTGTTTAATTTATGTTAACTTATGTTTGTCATGTTTATAGTGTACAGTGCTGCTGCTGCAAAAAGCTAATTTTCATGGCACTTATGCTGTGTGTATGTATGCCCATGACAATAAACTTGAAATTGAACTTAAATATACTTTCCCTTTAGTCCACAAAAACAGACAAGAGCATTTTTCTGGAGACAAGAGTCTGCAGATGCTGGAATCTGGAGCAACAAACAATCTGCTGGAGGAACTCAGTGGGCTGAGCAGCATCTGTGTGGGGGAAGGAATCATCAACGTTTTGGGTCTAAACCCTGCATCAGGACTGCAGGCTTTCCCAAAGTGCTGACACTCAGACTGCACCCATGCCTACAGAGACTACCCTGGCAACTTCCCACCTGCCTGCAGTCTTGGAGGTCTCTCAGCCCCTTTGTTTAAATACCATGCATCCTATTACATTATTCTTCACTAGAGACACAAGAGACCGCAAATAGAACATAGAACAGTACAGCACAGAAACAGGTCCTTTCGCCCACGATGTTCTGTGCTGAACATGATGCCAAATTAAACTAATCGCTTCTGCCTGCACATGATCCATGTCCCTCCATTCTCTGCGTATTCATGTAGTTATCTAAAAGCCTCTTGAATGACACTCCTGGCAGCGCATTCCAGGCAGCTGCCAATCTGTGTAAAATAAAAACTTGCCCCGCTCATTCCCTTTAAACTTCCCCTCTCACCTTAAAGTTCTCCTTCTAGTATTCAACATTTCTACGTTGGGAAAAAGATTCTGGATGTCTATAAACTTCTACCAGGTCTCCCCTCAGCCTCCGCGACTCCAGAGAAAACAATCCAGGTCTGTCCAACCTCTCCTTATTGCTCATACTCTCTAATCCAGGCAGCATCCTGGTGAATCTCTTCTGCAAAGATGCTGGAATCTGGAGCAAGAAACAATCTGCTGGAGGAACTCAGCGAGTCAAGCATCATCTGAGGAGGGGAAAGGAATTGTCGATGCAGGGTCTCAACCTGTGATGTCGACAATTCCTTCTTCCCCCTCCCACCCTCCCCACAGACGCTGCTCGACCTGCTGAGTTCCTCTAACAGATTGTTTGCCATTCTTCACTGGTCCATTCAGGTCCCTAGGACAGCCTGCCAGCACTGAGCTGCCCTCTCTCCCATCACTCCAGAATCAATTCATTCAGCAGCTATCATGGTCAGTCCCCAAGGCGGTCTTCTTATTGGGTAGTCCCTCGGGATCTAGGATGACTTACTTCCAACTCCAGTTTTGAGGGTTCTAAGGTGACTAATGAGACCAATGTGGGAACCACAGACTCTTGCACAGATGGGACAGGTACATGGGTCAGTTTGTGAGGTGGTCCTTTTCTTACGCAGTGCCTCTCCGTGCTTCCAGTGTATGACCTTGCGGTTCTCAATACCATCCCAAATGTTCCTTCTCCACCTTGAGTGGTCAAACGCCAGAAATTCCCAGGAGTTGATAAGGATATTACATTTCTTCAAGGAAGCTTTGCAATGTGGTTTAATCAGATGAGAGGCAACAAACAGTTCAGGCACCAATGAGGAAGTAATGTCAACTCACTCATATGCGGGCTTCAACCAATGTAACTGATCGATGAACAACTCAAAAAAAAGTGACAGTCTATTCACAGTAAGATGGGTGATTTTATCAGGAGAAACACAAGTCTTCCACACATTTGTTATTCAGGTCTGTGTTGTAACTAATGAAGACAAGAAGTCCATTTGGGAGTGAGAACATTCCAAACAGGACTTGTGAACAATATTGCGATTTAGTCTCCATTAACTTCTGCACTTCTAACCATGACAAATGGGGGAAATAATGCTTTGAAGATGAAAATGTACAAGCCTAATGAAAAAGAAAACTGAAGTAGCAGTCTATGTACCTCTAATATAAGGGATATTTTCACAACAAAATTAAATGCCAGGACAAATTACGCTTCATTATAAAAGTAACCCTCTTTGGAACCCTGTCTTTTGCAGATCACAAAGGAGAAAGCCAGTGAGAAAATTAGATTTTCACAAAAGCCTGAACTACAAAATATACTTATGGTGTCCCTTGACTCAAAGCAGACTGATCTACTTCTGTTACAATTTGCAGGCAATGTCATAAGTGTTTAAGTAAATGAACATCTTCACGGTAGCATAGCGGTTAGTGCGACGCTATTACAGCGCCAGCGATCGGGGTTCGATTCCCGCTGTCTGTAAGGAGTTTGTATGTTCTCCCGTGTCTGCGTGGGTGTCCTCCGGGTGCTCTGGTTTCCTCCCACATTGCAAAGATGTACGGGTAGGTTAATTGGGTTTAAAACGGGCGGCGCAGACTCGTTGGGCCGGAAGGGCGTTACCACGCTGTAAGTAAAATTTAAAAAATTAAAAAGAAAAAATTTTGATTGAGGTGAGTTTAACAGCTTAGGTGAGCATTTGCTTTTTCAGTGCCCCCACAACAGCACGATGACACTTAGTATATAATGAAATACAAGAACCTCTTGGAAGAAAATTGAGGTCAAAATATTTAATTTTTGTGGTCTGCAAGTAGAATCTGGTAAATTGGTTTATTATTGCCACATGTACCAAGATAGTGAAAAACTTTGTTCCGCATGCCATCCATACAGATCATTTCAAAACATTAGTACATCACGGTAGTACAAGGGAAAAGCAATAACAGAATGCAGAATATTGTGTTACATTTACAGAGAAAGTGCAGTGCAGGTAGACAATAAGATGCAAGAGCCACGATGAGGTAGATTGTGCGCTTAAGAGTTCACCTTTAACATACAAGGTCTGTTCAAGAGTCTGATAACAGCAGGATAAAAGCTGTCCTTGAGCCTGGTGGTGCTTTCAAGCTTTTGTATCTTCTACCCGATGGAGGGGGGAGAAGAGAGAATGTCCAGAATGTGAGGTATTTTTGATCATGCTGGCTGCTTTTCCGAGGCAGTGGGAAGTGTAGACAGAGTCCATGGAGGGGAGGCTGGTTTTCATGATGGACTGAGCTGTGTCCAGAACTCTCTGCAATTTCTTGAGGTCTTGGGCAGAGTAGTTGCCATACCAAGCCATGATGCATCTGGATAGGATGCTTTCTATGGCCCATGTATAGAAATTGGTGAGGGTCAACGGGGGCATGCCAAATCTAATACAGGGCTAGCCATAGCTTCTTTCCCTTGCACCCACATGTTAATCAGTTAAGAGTGTCATACGGCACAGAAGCAGGCCGTCCAGCTCACCATGTCAATGCTGGCTATCACATACTCATCTGTACCCATCTAATCCCATTTTCCAGCAGATGGCCCTTAGCTTTCCATGCTTTGGTGACTCTAGTGTTTTTTTGGATACTTAAATGGTGTGAGAGTCCCTGCCTCCATTACCCTCTCAGGCAGAGCATTTTCCGGAGTGGGAAAAGTTCTTCCTCAGATCCCCTCTAAATCTCTTACCCCAAACCCATGCCCTCTGGGTTTTAGATACCTGTGTTAAGAGGAAAGGTTTCCTACTGTCTCTCCTACCTATGCCTCTCATAATTGTGTACACCTGTATTTGGTCCCCCGATCAGCCTCTTTCACTCCAAGGAAACAAATTAGCCTTTCACATCTCTCCTTACAACTACAAAGCTCCATCCCAGGCAACATTCTGGTAAATCTCTTCTGCACCCTCTCCAGTGCAATCATGTCCTTCCAAAAGTTTGGTGACCAGAACCGCATACAATACTCCAGTTGTGGCATCACCAATGTTTTATAAAGTTGTATCATAATCTCTCTGCTCTTACATTCTATGCCCCAGTGAACAAAGGCAAGTATCCTGTATACCTTCCTCACCACCTTATCTACTTGTACTGCCATCTTCAGAGATCCTTGGGCTTACAGACTAAGGTCCTTCTGCTCCTCATTGCTGCCTCGTATATGTTCTACCCTTATTAGTCCTCCCAAAGTGTATCATCTTGGACTTAACAGGATTAAGTTCTATCTGCCACAGCTCTGTCCACGATCAATATCATCCTGTAGCCTACGACTATAACATTACCACCCATTTTTACCCCTCTTCAGTAATCACCTACTTCACCTATCACCTACTGGCCCATCTTATCCCTCCCTCCTCTCCTCTTTACACTGGCTATTTTTGCTCTCCACTTTCAGTACAGATGAAGGGTCTCGGCCAGAAACGTTGACAGTTCCTTTCCTCCCCACAGATACTGCTTGACCTACAGAGTTCCTCCAGCAGTTTTTATCCCCCCACCAATTTTTATACATTCTACAAACTACAACATACTACATTCACATTCAAATCTTTAATATATATAGTGTTCAGTGAAGTTACCAACATGGATCTCTATGGTGCATTGCTGGTCACAGGCTTCCCAATCACAAAAGCAATATCACCATCACCCTCCTATTACGAAGCCAATTATGGATAAAATTTGCCAACTTGCCTTGGATCCCATGGGCTCTAACTTTTTGGACCAGTTTCTTAAGTAGGATATTGTCTAAGGCCTTAGTGAAGCCTATGTAGACGGAATCAACATATTTTGTTACCCTTTTGAAAAATTCAGTCCAATGGGTCAGATAGAATGAACCCCATAACAAAGCCATACTGACCATCTTCGATTAACCTTTGCCTTTCCAAGTGCAGATTAATCCTTTTCCTCAGAACTTTTTTCCAAATATTTCCTGACCTAAGACTCTCAGGCTTGTAATTACTTGCCTTACAAATACATTTTTATTGCTAACACACCACCTCAAAATGTACCAAAAAAACACTAAACATATACCTGCTGCAACATGGCTAATTACTACCATAGCCAGTGACCTTGTGAACCTCTACCCATGTAATGTTTTAAGCTCATTTTCTAGTCAATGAATGAAATATTGCAGATAACGCACAATAATTTGCCATCTTTAGCAGCGAGTGCAAAATCATCATCTTATTCTGGCTTAAAACTTGTGATTTACTCTTCATTATGGTTTGATAATATCATAGTCTTCCATGTAATTAATATAGGGGTACAACACTCAAATTGTTCAGGCAGTAAACACAGCCTGCAGTACACAGGCATTGTATTGCAGCCTGAGTTGTACTTAGTTGGCCACATTGGACAAATCCTGTCATATACCTGCCTGATACCAGACTCCTGAAACATAGTCTATTCCATTCTGTCACGAGAAAAGATTACCTGGCCAATAAAGGGAAAAAGATTCAAAGGTTCTCAAAGTTTCCTTCAAGAAATGCAGTATTCACACCAACTCCTGGAGAAACTCTGGCCCACGACTCCTCAGAGTGGGGAAGGAGCATTCTGAATGGTGTTGAGGACCTTGAGTCTGTGTATCAGAAGCACACAGCATCCCTTTGTGAGTGGCGAAAAGAGTGCACCACCTCAAAAATTAGCCACCCACCCACTACCTGCCCCATCTGTAAGTGAGAATCTCATCAGCCACCTCAGAACCCACAAAATCCAAGTGGAAATAAGGCATTCTTGATCCAGAGGAAGTGCCCAAGGAGACATACAGCCGAAAATAAGCCTACCAGTCACTTTAATGGCTGAATACATTCCAACTCTAGCCATGTTATAATCTGTATAAATAGGCAAAATACCACACATGTGCATTATTTAAATATTCATTTTAAACAATCTCCCAAAGTTAACTTACTGAACAATTATAAACTGCGTAACTGTACTGCACTGTCAATGCACTAAAACATCCCAAAGTGACTTACTGCAGATTAAACTGATTCTGATACCAGTCTACTTAAGGTAACCTCAGGACAGATGATCAAAGCCTTCATCACAAGCTGAGAAGTTTAAAGAGAGAAATCAAAAATTTAAGATCTCAGCAGTTTAAACCAAGGCTGTGAATAGTGTGCAATGAAATTCTGGGACAATGTGTTACAAAAATGTTTACTCTTTCATTTTACACTTGCATAGTTTTTCCATTTAGTTTAACTCACACCTCCATTTACTATTTGCTGGTTAAGAGTTTAGATAAACCACCAACACTGGCTGAGTCAGTCAAGAACTTTTTCTTCCCTCCTCTGTTCTCATTCATTTCCTATCGACATCCTTTTCAGATAGATCAACTGGAATTAATAAACCAGTTGTAATCTAACGTACAATCTGAACTGAAGTTGAATTTGTTTCATTTACATTGCAATTACTTTTTATTATTCACTCTCAGGATTTAGATGTTAATTCAGGCAGCACTTACTATGAGTCTTTGATTGTCCCCAACAGAGAAGGAAGTTAAGACTTGGTCAAGTTCTACACACAGTCATACAGCATGGAAAGAGGCCCTTTGGCCCAACTGGCCCATGCTGACCAAGATGCCCATCTAAGCTAGTCACGAAATGTCGACCATTTATTTTCCTCCGTGGATGCTGCCTGACCTGCTGAGTTCTCCAGCACTTTTTGTGTATTGCTCCAGATTCTAGCATCTGCAGAATTTCTTGTGTCTCCAAAGTCCTAGCCTGCTAAACTTCTCTATAACTCAGTCCCTTGAGTCCTGGCAACATCCTCATTAATCTTTTTTGCACTCTTTCCAGCTTAACGGCACCTTTCTTATTGCAGGGTGACCAAAACTGAACATAATATTCCAAATGTGACCTCACTAACATCAACATAACATCCCAACTTCTATACTCAGCGCCCTGACTGATGAAGGCCAGCATACCAAAAGCCACCTTCACCACCCTGTCTACCTCTGACATCACTTTCAGGGAACCATGAACTTGTAAATCTCTTGACGGAAACTTTACAGTTTCCATGTTAGCACAGGATTCTGTGCGCTAACACCAGAGTGCTACTGCATGGGATTTTTGACCAGTTTCTGTGAATTTTGAGATCGGAGTGACTGCTAACACCATTCAGTAAAGCAAGTCTGGCGTCACATACAGGCCAGATCAGGTAAGAATAACATATTCCCTTCCCTGATTATCCCCAAAGGATATCAGTAAACCAAATAGGCAGCGGGCAGTCGAGGATTCCACCTGAGCCGACTGCCTGCCCCCGAGTATATGTCGTGCCTGAGCGTCCCTGGAGAGGGAGCATGCGGTGTCCACGTACACCTTGGAGGCCTTCCGGGACCAGTGGGTATTGGTATTGGTTTATTATTGTCACTTGTACTGAGGTACAGTGAAAAACTTCTTACAAACCAATCTTACAGGTCAATTCATTACACAGTGCAGTTACATCAAGTTAGTACAGAGTGCATTGATGTAGTACAGGTAAAAAAAAATAACAGTACAGAGTAAAGTGTCACAGCTACAGAGTTTTGGCTACACCAACAATAATAGCTATAATAACATCATTTAAAAGACATTTGGATAAGTACATGGAGGGGAGATGTTTACAGGGATGTGGGCCAAACACGGGCAAATGGGACTAGCCTCTGGACACCACGGTCAGCATGGATGAGTTGGGCTGAAGGGCCTGTTCCCATCTGGTATTAGTCTAGGACTACATCCTTGATAATGATGATAATTTACTGTGTTGAAGTTTTGTTTGAGTGTTTATGAACTGCATTGTAGAAATAGCAGTATTGTAATGTTTTGAATTTTTACCATGTCATAAATTGACTTTCAAATAAAAACCAGGATTGGGCAGCAGTGTGACAACTGGGATCAGTCTGTTAATTCTAGATTGACTTAATTAACCAAATTTAAATTTCTAATCTGCCCCAGCAGGATTTGAACTCTCATTTCTGGGTCCATATTCCCACCTTCTCATTACTAGTCCAATAACTAAAGCACTACGCCACAGCACCTCCTGGACATTAATCACCAGAACAGTGTCGAGACAGCTGTGTGCTGAAGAGCACGATGGACAAACCCTGGACATAGTTCTGCAATTAGAGCAGAAATTCCACAGTTCTAACAACTGCAAGAGGTGAACACAAACTAAACCATGACCAGATAAATGCTCATTAGAAATCAATAATGCAGCATTGGCTACTGGACACTCACAATTAATTCTTGGAAACTGTCACATGAACACAAGAAATAGGAGCAGCCTCTCATGCCTGCTTCACCAATTAATAAATGTGCCTGATCTGACCTTTGTCTCAGTTGCACTCTCCTGTAGACCAGAAATCTCTCTATCTCACTCCTGAATGTATTCAGCAATTCAGCTCTCTCTGAGAGATAATTCCAAAGATTCATCACCCCCAGAGGGAAGAATTTCCTTATCTATCTTAAATGGGTGACCTCTTATTCTGACGTTGGATGGCATGCAAAACAAAGTTTTTCCACTGTACCTCTATGACAATAATAAACCAATTTACTAAGATCTATCCCATAGTTCTAGATTCCCCCTAAGGGGCTAAACATTCCTTGAGCATCAGACCCGTCAAGCCCCTCAGGATTTGTGTTTCAGCAAAATCATCTGCTCAGGCAGAAATGTGGACCTGAACTATTGCACAAGGGCCACAGTAAGTTAAGCAACAAACAAGGACCTCTGGGTCAAGCAGCATCTGTGGAGGGAAATGGACAGTCAATGTTTCAGGTCGAGACCCTTCATCTGGACTCAGGAGTAGTTGGTGTGGCTATGATTTCACAATTAATAGTGGACAGCAAAGTATTTTATTTCTAAATAACTTTATTTCTCATGCTGCATATAAAACTACAATCTGCAAATATTGAAGAAACTTATTCGTCATCCAGACAATTAAAGTGTATTTTAGGACTATGATTCATTTCTGTCTTCCTTCTCAAACGATGACATGCCAGAGCTCACAATCATTTTAAGCATCTATCTGATGCCGCTAATTATAATCATTGTCAAATCAGACACTCACACTATTCCACAAGAACGAATCCGACAGCTTAAACACATGTATGCAAAATGTGAGATCCCTGGAATATTTTTCTACACATCTTGGGCACACCACAGATTTTTTTGTTGTCTGCTTCCATTCACCTGAAGAGTTTATAACCCAGGATAGGGCAGACCGTGCTAGCAACCAAGACAGGACAGCATGGGGGTAAGACATAAAATATAGGAGCTGAATTAGGCCATTCCGCCCATCGAGTCTGCTCTGCTATTCAATCATGGGCAATCTTTTTTCAACTATTCTCCCACCTTCTCCCTGTGAACCTTAACCCGCTTACCAATCAAGAACCAATCAATTTCTACCTTAAATACACACAATGACTCGGTTTCCACTGACCTCTGTGGCAACGAATTCCACAGATTCATCATCCTCTGGCTGAAGGAATTCCTCATCTCAGTTTTAAAGGGGCATCCCTTTATTCCGAGGCTGTGCCCTCGGATCCTAGACACTCCTACTAATGGAGACATCCTCTCCATGTCCACTTTATAGCATAGCAAATAGCACGCTCAAGGATCAGGAGAAATACAAAAACTTAATTCAACAAAAATCATCCTTCTTCTCAATAGTAGTTGAAGTTGTGACAGTCTACAAACCTACTAGTCTAGTGCAAATGAAATACATCAAGTCTACTGTAATTGTGATGACTTATGAAACTATTTATTTGTCACATGTGCATGTATGTCAATGCTGCAAACAAAATATTGTACTGTTTCCAAGTGGTTTACGTCCTACATAGTAAGAGCGATAATACAGGAGTTTCACACAACCAACAGAAACATTTATTCTGGGTCAGAATCTGTAATTATTGCCTATGCAGTTATTGGTGCATAAACTACCCAGTAACTAGCGGTGAGAGGACAAAAGGCCTCAGGAGATGCAAATCATCTGCAAATCTCCACCTTTAAGCTTGATTAAAAACAGGAGCTCGCTGTCAGACCTCACCGCGAGTCTTGAGAAATTGCTGTACCATCACAGCAACAGGAATTAAACTCTCTGAAGTGTGTCAGGGCTGGAACTCAGAGGTGCAAGGACCCCATTAGTTACAAGATTTATATTCCTACAATAGTGCTCAACCTCATTTGGACAAAAAGGGAACAATTTCATTCCTACAGATAGTAAATTACTAGAACATAGAATTGTACGGTAGAGAAGCAGACCCTTCAGCCCACAATGTCTGTACTGACCATGCCAATCTTAACTATTCCCATCTGCACACAACCTAAAAATTGTTCTCAGGTTTATAATGTCTAATAATGCACGCCCCAGAATTTGCTGTCAATGAAAAAAGCAGGTACCTGCCTGGTGCAACTCCCTTAGTGGGACAAGCAACTTGGACCCGGCTTGCTACCTCGCAGTGAGATTTGTTTCTTTGCACTATTTATTTTGTGATTTATAGTAACTTTATGACTGTACTGCTGCCGCAAAACAACTAATTTCACGTCATAAGACAGTGATAATAAACCTGATTCTGATTCAGCTGGGAAACCGAGCCCCTCTGACATAACTGTCTGTCATTTCTGGTTTTATTTAGAAATAAGTTTTCTCAGAAACTTATTTAATATTAAAAGTAGTTTAAAATCTGGATTTAAAAACAAGGTCAATACTATAAACAGAGGGAGTGGAGGTGATTGGGTTTTTAACTCTGCAATCCAGCTTGATGACCACACAACTCCAATTAACCAAGAATAATTTTGTGCATAGAACTAACATGCGACAATATTACCTTCACTTTGTCAGGAGAAGCTGCTGTAGTTTTTGTTTCCATTCCTCTTTAAAAAGACTTTTCTTTTAAGTAACCAGACTTTCGTGTGCAGTAAACTTATTTATGAGACTCTTTGTTAGATTCTAATCTACTTTCAAATCATTGATTTGTGTCAACAAATACTCTGAAAATAATAAATGGTTAAAAAAAGACTTACTGAAGTCACATATCCTGTCTAATGGAAGACACGAGACCCATGTGATTGTCACATGATCTCCTTGGTCATGATTAGCTGAAAATATTAATTTTAATGGTATTTTGAAGATACACCACAGCTGATTAGTCAAGGTCTTAATTGTACATTTCTGGTCTTGTCTCCTGTGTTTGTGAATTAGTTGGGCTTGTTAGGTTTTGAGAACCATAAGCAGAACTACACAAAAATAATGGATTGAAAAACGTGGATCAGTAAAAACACAAATGCCTTTAACTAATAAAAACAGATTTTGTTGGTGGAATTCACGAGTAAAATGACACCCAGAATGTGAGCTTGGATGTATCAAATAACTCTACATCCAAGAGACTGCAGGAATCAGGAGCCCTTTGTCCTATCACCTCCCAGCCTGTCCCTTTTTCCACTCTCCCCTCCTCCATCTGCATATCATCCCTCCTCACCTGGATCCATCTATCACTTGCTAGCTCTTCCCTTCCACCCCTTCCCCTCACCTCTTTATACTGGCCATCTCTTTTATCTTTCAGCCTTGAAGGGTCTCAACCTGAAACGTCGACGTCGACTGTCCATTTCCCTCCACAGATGCTGCCTCACCCACAGATGCTGCTTCCTCCAGCATCTTCTGTGTTGCAACTGAACATCCAGCTTCATGTACTGGCAAGTTCATATTATTTCTCTATTAAGGACAGACTTCCTTCCAGAAAACTGGGAGTAGCCCAAGTCAAATTCTCTGAGTGATTGCCATGTGGGTCCATCGTTTGAAATTCAGGAGGCATGGTAGTATAGTAGTTCTAGTAATTCAAAGGCCAAACTGTGAGGAGGGATTGGGTTTAAATCCTACCCTAGTCACTGACAAATCAAATGAATTTGGAATAAGAAAACTGACCTGTTAAGTTGTCTTGTATCATACTTATCACATTTGGCCCATTGTCCATGCCAGTTTCCATTCCCCACCTCCCAATTTCCCTGTTCCCCTGCAACTTGGTTTCTCACGTGTCTATCAATTCTCCTTTGAGCCTTTTTGCCACTGGCCTACACAAAGGGTAATTTACAGCAGTCAATTAACCTACGAGCAGACCTTTAGGATGTGGGACTAAACTGGAGTGCCCGCAGGAACCCACATGGTCACAGAGAGAACGCACAAATCTCCACACAGACTGCACCCGGGGTCTGAATCAAACATAGGTCCCTGGAACTGAGAGGCAGCAGCACTAACTGCTGCACCACTGCGTTGTCCCTTAAGGAAACCTTTCCACCTCTCTCTTTGTTCCTTCTAGAGGTCAAAACTTAACTCTACCACCAAGATTTTGTCACCTAATTTATGAGCTTCTTCTGTTGGTTGGTGTCAATATTTTGTTTGAGAATACTCCTGTGAAGCAGCTTGGAATCATTTTGGCATCAGTTTTAAGGTGAGAGGAAGGAGATTTAAAGGGGATCTGAGGGGGTAAGGTTTTTTTTTACACAGAGTGGTTGATATCTGGAAAATGCTGCCAGAGGTGGTGGTGGAATCAGATACAATTATTACACTTAAGAGGCATTTTGACAGTCCCTTAAATAGGCAAGGTATAGAAGGATATGTGGGCAAATGGGAATAGTGCAGATGAGCAAAAAGAATCGCACGAACATGGTGGTAAAAGGGCCCAGTTCTGTCCTGTACAACTCTATGACTCTATTAAAAGGTTCCATAATAAATAAAGTCTTTTTTTGTTAGGCTACCAGATTTCCATAAACTATATATGGTTAATGAATGCCCTCTTGGCAATGAAATCTGCCCTTCTCATCTTAATTTGACAGAGTTTTAACTGATCTTTGAAATATTCTATTCACTCGCAGTTCAAGAGAATTAGTGAATGAGAGATAAATCCTGACCTGCCCACAACTCATGCATACCCTGGGTTAAAAAAAGTTGAAGCTGATTTTGATCAAAATGAAAATGATGAGAAATTCAAGATTAGTTTTCTTCTACTCATCCAAAACAGACTGCATTTATTCAGCCACACTACAAAATGCCAATTCCATTAGAGGCAGATAAGTAACAAGTGGACCAGCCACTGAGAATTTAGACTTACAGGTTTCACAGATAGTAATTTCAGCAGAGCATGTTCACACACATTTTATTTGAGTCATTAAAAATGTACCCAATTTTATATTATTGGCTTTTTAAATGAAACTATATTCCAAGTATTGAACTCATCTGTGATTAAGTTACTGCACACAATGACCTTCTTCCTTACTGCAAGAAATAGGCTTTGGCTGATGACAATTTGAGCAAGGTCATGTTTACCTCTTCCATTCTTTATTTAAGTGCTCATGCAGAACTGAAATACTTCTTCGGAACACGTATGCTGTGAAGTTTCATAGTTTATTCCAAGTAAAAGAATGGGTTAAATTATGAAATTAAGACAGTCACCAAGTATACAGGAGGTTAAAGTACAATCATTGAACTCCAAAGGGGAAAAAGGTCATTCTAATCCCATTAGACATGTCATCTCACACTCTATTAACATGTCCTTGGAAGTGTGGACTGAAATGAAACAGCTGAACAACAATAATGCAATAAAACAGCAGAAATCTCAGGATGCAGTCATCTGATAGGATAGATGTGGAGAAGATGAGGGATGGGGAAAAAGGTCTCAAAGCCAAAGTGTTATAAGGCCTTATTTAATCTTCTCCTCTGCGTTGAACATTAACAGGAAGGCTATAATTTATTTAGTGATTAATATCACGCTTCACCAGGCCTAACACAAGAACATTTCTGACCAAAACACAGAGAATTGAAATGAATTGATCAGAGACAGGCAAGGTATTGGATGAGGTCATCCAATGACCAGCAAGCCTTCCGGCGACATAATTCATAGAATCATAGAACTGAACAGCAGAGGAATAGGCCACTTTTTTGTACATGCCAACTGTGATGCATATCTGCATTAGTCCCATTTGCCTGTATTAGGCCCATATTCCTCTATGCCTTTCCCATCCAAGTACCTGCCCATACGCCTTTTAAATGCTGTAATTATATCTGCCTCCATCTCCTCTGGCAGCTCGATCCAGATATTCATCATCCTCTGTGCGGAAAAGCTTGCCCCTCATATCTCCTTTAAATTTCTCCCTTCACTTTACATCTGTGTCCTCTAGTCCTAGACTCCCCTGGGAAAAGGAGAACATCTATCGTTCCTGTCTATGCCCCCTTGATATTTTATAAATCTCCCAGGTCACCCCTCAACCTCCTAGGTTCCAGTGAGAATAAATCAGCCTAACTAATCCCTCCTTACAACTATAGCCTTCCATTCCAGGTAACATTCTGGTGAATCTCTTCCGCACTCACTCTATGTACCACATCCCTCATATCTCCTTTAAATGTCTCCCCTCTTACCTTAAACCTATGCCTTCTAGTTGCAGACTCCCCCTGCCCTGGGAAAAATATTCTGACCATCCATGCCTCTCGATTTTATAAAGCTCTACAAGGTCACCCCTCAGCCTCCTATATCCCAGTGAGAGTAATTGGTAATTGGTTTATTATTGTCACATGTACAGAGATACAACGAAGAACTTTTAAATGTTTGGCACTAAGAAGAACAGTGGTACGTGCATAAACTTCCAGGCCTATGATCTTCTAAGAATTTTGATCTTTCCTTGGTGACAGGCTCCCACATTTGCTCCTTGATCCTGTCACCTGACACTTGACCCATGTTAGCAACTAGATCAGAGTGAAGAGAGAACCCTTTGCGCTGGCTTTCATATAGCGAAGAGAACAATGAAAGAATTGAGTCAGCTGATTGATGATGGAATGAGTTAGTTAACATTTAACATGGCAGAGTCTGTTCTCAAGCTCAGGAGTAATATCTAAAGAGGAGCTCAAAGTTATGAAGTACATACAGTATTAATGTTCGTCCTTACAGGACTTTTGCTTATACTATATCATTATTAAACTAATCTGACCCACGAGTACAGGAAGAGCAAATTTGCTGCTCTTTTTGCTAACTTGGGGGCTAACTTTGGATATTTATAAACTGTTAAATTGATTAATTGTCTGTTGTTATCTTATTTACTCAGTTGCAGGGATTTATTGTGTGGTTTGAAACAGTTTTTAACCTCTGCAAGAAATCTTGACTCCCAGGAAGCAGGATTATGGGAAAATGAATGAGCTAAGATGTTTTATTCATCGTGCACGTTCCAACAGTCAAGGTTTTGAAGGCAGAGTCTTGTAGTTGTTTTATCCCCTATGGATTGTGATCAACCTTCTGGAGTAATCAATTTGTTCTGCCTCATCTTTTTTCCCCAAAGTCAAGTTGTCAAGCTTGTTCTCCTTGTTCTCTTAACTTCACTTAATTCTCTCTTCTATTTTATCTGTTTATTTTTTCCCTTGTCACCTCTGTTCCACAAATCATGCCTTTAATATAGATTACAAGTACTTGAGCGAAATTTCTGAGAGATCCAAAAGATTTCATTCTTCAGAGTCAAACAGACACTCTGAAAGACTCCCAGATATTGACTTTATTAAAGCTGAGGTCACAGTTTATTTGGAACCTCTCAGAAGGAATAGACCATCTGCAGTATACACGTTACCAATTATTGCCCAGAATGGAGGGCTGCAGTTATAAGGAGAGATTGGAGAGGCTGGGTTTATTCACAGCTTGGTACAGCAACTGCTCTGCCCTGGACCGCAAGAAATTGCAGAAAGTTGTGAACACAGCCCAGTCTATCAGGAAAACCAGTCTCTCCTCCATTGACACTGTCTACACTTCCAGCCGTCTCAGAAATGCAGTCAACGTAATCAAAGACTCCTCTCATCCCGGGAATTCCCTCTTCTCCCACCTCTCATCAGGCAGAGGATACAAAAGCCTGAGAACACCTACCACCAGGATCAAGGACAGCTTCTATCCCAGTGTTATAAGATTCTTGAACAGACCTCTTATATGCTAAACATCAGCTTGATCTCTCAATCTACCTCGTCATGGCCTTTGCACCTTTGCACCTATCTGCACTTTCTCTGTAACTGTAACAATATGTTCTGAATTCTGTTATTGTTTTCCTTTTGTACTACCTTGATATATTTATTAATGGAAGATGTCTGGATGGCACACATACAAAGCTTTTCACTGTACCTGTGACAATACCTCTCACTGCCTTGGTGAAGCAGCCAGCATAATCAAAGACCACACCCACCCGGGTCATTCTCCTCTCCTCTCCCATCAGGCAGAAGATACAGGAGCCTGAGGGCACATACCACCAGGGTCAAAGACAGCTTCTATCCCATGGTGATAAGACTATTGAATAGTCCCTTATACGATGAGATGGACTCTTGACCTCACAATCTACCTTGTTTGTCCTTGCACCTTATTGTCTACCTGCAATGCACTTCCCTGTAGCTGTGACACTTTACTCTGTATTCTGTTATTGTTTTTACCCTGTACTACCTCAATGCACTCTGTGCTAACTCAATGCACTGTGTAATGAATTGATCTGCACGAACTGTATGCAAGACAAATTTTTCCACTGTACCTCAGTACAAGTGACAATAATAAACCAACACCAATAATCAAATTCCAGCACTGGCAGCCTTTGTGTTACTGATTATCACCCTCCTAGCTGTATCCACCTTCAATTTCCCATCCCCTCCCCCCACCTGGCTCCCTCCTCCACCTTTCATTCACCTGCCTTTGTTTCTCAGCTCCCACCTGTCCCCCCTGCCCTATCTAGCTCCATTTGCCCATCATTCTTCACCCCTCCTAGGTCCGCCAATCATCTACTGGCCCACTTCACCGTACCGCCCCTCCTTAAACCATTTCTCCTCTCCATTCTCAGTTCTGATGCAGGGTTTTGACCCAAAATGTCAACAATTCCTTTCCTCTCCAGAGATGACGCTCGACCCGCTGAGTTCCTCCAGCAGATTGTTTGTTGCTCCAAGTTCCAGCATCAGCTGTCTGTCGTGTCTACATGAGGGATGACATCATTCCCTGTGCACCATTCCAACTGGAGCAATTCATAGCCAATTAGACCAAGCTGTCATAGGACCGACCGTCACTGAGATCTCCTAAGACACTGAAGCCTTCACAGCGCACTGCTGGAGTGAGATTCCCACAAAGGCAAATGCCATACCACCGATTCCCTGGCACCAACCTCACCCTTACCCCCAATTCCAATCTCATCACGGCAGAAATATCTATCTCTTCCTCACGCCCACAAACGAATTCCACACTGCCACATCAGAACTCCAATCCTACGACTCACCTCTGGCTGCTTCCATGTGATCCTCAACTCTTCCTCCATTCCCCTTCCCCAGCTACCACTAATTCCCACAAACCCTCTCCCTGTGGCAACTTGGTTTGCTCATCTACCCAACCATTTGTTCCAATTATAGCTGCTGCCCGCGCCCCCCCCCCCCCCCCAAACTCCCTCAAATCCAGGTGACCTCCATCCTAGTGTCATATTTTTGATCAGGAAAATGTGCAACCCCCTTGCAATTACATTCAGGGACTACTGAAACTTGCAATACTCAGCTTGTGACCAAAAATATTCCAAGTATGACAGAGCAAAGACCAGCTAGTGCACTCCTGGCGATGCACTAGAATTCTAGGTCATAATACTTGTGACAAACAGAGTTGCTCTGTGTGAAGAAAATATCTTTCTTTCATAACTATCCAATGACAGCCAGTCTGAGCATTCAAGATAACAAAAGCATCACTCAAATTAATTACCCTGGTTGCAGTGAATAAAATTATTTACTCGTAGTTCAAGAAACAAAAGAGAGTTCCTTTAGTAAATCCACTAATAAATGACTGGAAATGCAAACTGATTATTAATAGTTTACAAACAGTATTACACAGTTAAAATTCACATTTTCCATAAGCTTTTTAAAAAAAGCATTTTTAAATAAAGATTTATATTTCCCAAACCCTTTAGTATTCAGTCATATCTATGGATATAATCAACCGATTCTTTAACAATATTGTTCACCCCTCAAAAGGTCACAGAGAACTCCAGGTCAGCCCCAGCTGAGAAGATATTCAAACCAACCCTGCTGCTAACCTTCCAGCAAGTCATCAAGCTTTGTTGTTTGTACCTTCTGATTCAATCAAACACAACTGGTCTCCACATTATGAATCCTCACAAGACCATGGCCAAGATTGGGAACATGAAGGAAAACACATGCAATCTTACAAGTGATACTTCATTTACATCCATCAACATTTTGCAAAGTCTACTTTTTGCCTTTGGGCGAGTGTTCAGAGGAAATTTTAAGCTACAATGCAATGAATGGCATTTGTGAGATTGGCAGTGAGAATTTGCTGGCTGTCATTAAGCAATGGGACTTGCAAACATAAACCTCTCAGCTCCTCAAACTGCTTGAAATAACTCTTCACAGAAATCTTTTGCAAACTATTCCATCAATGTGTTCACTGTCCATTTTCCCTCTCCTCTACTCCTTACAACAATGCACAAGCAGCAACTGATAACAATAATTCTATTAGCACTGTGACCTTGGTGTTTACAACAATTTTAAAAGAACAACTGAACTAAATAGACAGCTGAGTGCTCTGGAGTTTTCTGGGACCATTACCTGAACGATGATTGTTCTCCATGAACCGGTAACTTAACAGGAGCTGCTGGAGGTTGGATGTATGCGGATTGTCTGTTGCCCTGGGAGTCTTTCCGGATTAGCTTCCCAGTGTTGGGGTCGTAAATGCGGACATCGGGTCCGGGCTGTACCTTCGGATGAATGGGAGTCGGATGAAATAATGGTGTTTGGAAGCCACCTTGAAGTTCAGGGAAACTAGCAGGGCTGCTGGCTCTGTGGACAAAGGCAGAAATAGATGCATTAATAGATGTCTACAGATCTACCATGGCAACAGAAATGGTTCAGGGACAGCAGTATTTTCATATACTGACCATAATAAAGAAAGCCACACCAAAGAACATCACAGAAATGTGATCCAAAAATAATTGATGCCATGACTAAAGGGATATTGCGGAAGGTGACCAACAGCTTGGTCAAAGCACTAGCTTTTGAGAAAGGCTAGAGAGGAAAAGTTTACAGAGGGCATTCCAAATGGTGACACCTGGGTGACTGAAGGCAAGGCAGCCATCCATGGAGTGATTGGAGGTCAGGTGGGGTTCTACAAAGAACTGGCGTCTCAGAAATAGAAACAATCATTGTTTTAGAACTGAGAGATAGTACTTGGGCTGTGATCAATTGAATTTTTAAATGGTAAAGGATCGGAGCTTTAAAGATATAAAGGGGGAAAAACTGAATCCTCAACGAGTGTAATGTGTGGTTGCTGTTATCTACTCCAGTGTGTCTTCAGGACAGGCTTATAACAATTAAAATTATCTCAGGGCTACGTTCTTCCATTTAACCATGGCTCACAGATGCATTTTGAGCATCATACAGCAAGTGTGAGTGCATTAGTCTGATGCTTAGAAAAGCTGTGCTCAAGATAACGAGGGACTTCAAATTTTATTCACACCTCACTGAAATGATTAAAGGCAAGCTGTGGGCATAGTTTGAATAATATTGATTACCTCTAACATTTCTGCCCTCCCTTTTAGAAATCTTTGAGACGATGTTAGAAAAAAAGAGTTCATTAATATCAGAAGATGCTTCTTGGAGCTCGAGAAATTGCCAAAGGATTTAAAATGCTACACTAATAACACATCCGAGGTGATATAATTGAGGTAGTCATATGCAGCAAAAGTTAACCATTTTTAATCTCTAACAGATCTGAAAGATTTCGCACCAGCAGTCAACCTGTATGAAGCCTTTGAATTACTAACAGATATTAGATGCCCTATTTTAAATGAAAGACCTATTCAAATAGAAACCAACCGCTTCCAAAGCTTGGTTTGATGCAGGGTTTCAACCCAAAATGTCAACAATTCCTTTCCTCCCACAGGTGCTGCTCGACCCACTGAGTTCCTCCAGCAGACTGTTTGTTGCTCCAGGTTCGAGCATCTGCAGTCTCTTGTGTCTCCAAGCTTCCCTGACAAGTGACAGCATCATCTTTCCCAACTGCTCCAGTGCCTGCAATATCAGACATTTTGTCCAATGATCCATCTTGGACGAGCTGCAGTTTGGGGGGGGGGTGGACAGAAGGTGTTGTCTTCACCCATACCCTGCCACCACCCCTTCCCCTAGATTGTTCTTAACATCAACATATTATTTAGACAAGCATCCTGCGTCACAGTCTCATGAAGACTCTCAGCGCCTATCCCTGCACCTATTCCAGGCCACCCCACTGCTGTAGTATCACCTCAAGACTCAACCAATCCATCATTCTCCTGGTCAGCACACATATTCCAAGTCAACCATCCTACCATGAAGTGGGTCCCACTCACCTATTGGCTCTCTGTCTGCCCCAGTTTAAAACCCACATGCAAATCTTTTCAGAGTCTTTGACCCTCTCTATTTCTGTGCCCTGTGCAGCTGGAAACTTCTGGGAGAAGCCTTTCTTCCAATATTGGCATCTTGTACGACTCTCGCCTCCCTCACCTGACCACTAGAAATGAAGCCTTTAGCTACCTGGAGTTCAGGCTAGACCCCCATCCCTACAGGTCCTCTGAAACACAATAAATACCACCCCTTGGACTAGGCTTAACATCAGCCCCTTCCATTCCACCGCCTCCTGTGCTTAGCTTCCTCCTTTATTTGATTATCTGTGTGCAAAGCATTTTTATGACCTTTTTCTACATTAAAGGTGCTTATATAAATGCTCGTTGTTGTTTACCTTTGAGTTTTGACGTAGTCTTCTTTCAGTGGGAATAACTTTTCCTCGACTCTTTCCCAGCGTTCTAGAGAGCACCATAACCAGTCTGGGTTGACCACATGAAGATGCTTACATGCTTGCGCTTGTCGAACTTTCTCAGTTCCTGTCAGGAGAATGAAAGTCTTTTTATTGCCAAACTCTGCTTAAACATAAACAGACAGTACAGATGTTGCATTCTTATCAATGACCGCGTCAGTTTGAAGTCTCCTCTTTGTTGTTGCGTCAGGGGTCTAACAGTCATCCACTAGCGGTGGCTAATTAACCTAGACACCATTATATGATAATTTCTACAAGCCACACCACAGAAGTATATGATCCAGAACTCACCAAAGCTGAAAAAAGAAGAGTTCTAATAGCTTCATCAAGCTAACAAAGAATGGTCCATTGTTTATCAATAACACTACTCAAATCAAAGTGACTATTTTTTTCCCCTTTTTCTTCAAGCCCTTTGATTTCGGTATGGGTCCTTTTCCATCATTTTACATTTAAAAATTCTTTCCCATCTGTACTGGAGGAATTCAGCGAGTCAGGCAGCATGGGTAGAGGCAAATAGACAGTCAACGTTTCGGGTCGAGATCCTTAATCCGTCCAGATGAAGGGTCTCAAACTGTAAGTTTGACTGTCAATTTCCTTCCACAAATGCTGCCTCACCCACTGAGTTCCTCCAGTAGCTTGTTTTTTTTTGCTCCGGATTCCAGCATCCGCAGTCTCTTGTATCTCCTATCTCTCTCAAACAGTCTTTCCACATTTATCCATCTAGATGTGCCCATCCAGCCATCAATATTCAAGAACTTAAAAGTTACTGTAAGTCAATAGACTGCAAGGATGTAGAGGTTGTGCTCAATCTTCACAATGCCCTGGTTTAGACAGTAATTCTGAACACATCTTCAGGAGAATATGTTGGTCTTGGAGGGAACAGAGCATAGATTTTCCAGAATGACACCTGGACTTGAAGGGTTGAACTGAGGAGAGATTACACAAACTGTACACAATACACCAGATGCAGCCCTCATCAAGGCCTATATACTGCAGTAAGACACCTTTACTCCTGTACTCAAATCCTCTTGTAATAAACATTCCATTTACCTTCCCCATGGCTCACTGTAGTAACCTGCTGGTTTTCAGTTACTTGCGTACAAGGATAACCAGGTTCCTTTGAGCATCAACATTATTCAATCTCTCATCATTTGAAATCCTGCTTTTCTGTTTCCTGCACCAATGTGCATCATATTTTTCCACAGTATATTGCACCTGCCATGTTCTTGCCCCCACATTCTGCTTGTCCATGTCCACATGGAGCCATAGAGTCACAAAGTAATACAGCATGGAAACAGGCCCTCCGGCCCAACTTGTCCATGCTGACCATGGTGCCCATTAAGCTAGTCCTATTTGTCAGTTTTTGGCCCATATCCCTCTGAACCCTTCCTATCCATGTACTAATCCAAATGTCTTTTAAATCTTTTTATTGTACCTGCCTCAACCACTTCCTCTGACAGCACATATACGCACCACCCTATACGTGAAGCAGTTGCCCTCGGATCCCTTTTAAATCTTTCACCTCTCACCTTCAACCTACAACTTCTAGATTTTAGATCCCCCTTTCCTGGGAAAAGGACTATGTGCATTCACCCTATCTATGCCCCTCGTGATCTTATACACCTCTAAGGTCACCCCTCAATCTCCTATGTTCCAAGAAATGGTCCCAACCTGCCCAAATTCTCCACGTAACTCAGGCTCTCGAGCCCTCTTTATATCCTCCTCCCTACTCACAACCCTGGCTTGTTCTGCAGCAGCAACAAGTTTGGAAATATGGTATTTGTTCCCCTCAGCCAAACATGGGCAGTGGAGGAAGCCTGCTGGCTCAAAGTTGTTTAATGTGATTGTAGCTATTGTGTAGTCTGTATACCGAGTTTTATCATACACCCCTTAACGCCTCTGATTAAGCAAATCAATATCAGGATTAAAATTAATAAATGACAATCAATTGCCATTTGCAGAAGCAACATCCAAGTTTCTACCACCTCCTTACTTCACTCTCAAGAACACTAGCTCCTTTTTTTTTAAAAAAAAATATCATCTCTTGGTTCCCAAGCTCCAGTTTTCTTGTGTTGACCCCAGTAGTCCTCTAGCAATCTTGAAAACTCCAATCGTCTCATCCCTCATCATCCCAAATTCCAGGGAATACATCCCTGCTTGGTATCTCATTGTAGTCCAAACCTTAGAGTGCAAGAATCATTCGGGTTCATCTACACTGCAGTCCCTCCCAGGCCAATCTGTGGTTTCCAGAACTGTTCTGAACAAGGCTTTGTATTGCAGTACCATGACTTGCATTCTAGCCCTCCAGATCTAATAGCCAATATTCCATTCCATGCTCTCCCAATGTAATGTTTAATAGGATCAACAGTACTGGAGGAAATGCTGTTAGTCCTGTGAGCCTTTTCCACCATTCTGTACACGTCTGCACCATTTTAACATAATGCCCAAATCTTCCACAGTTTCTTGGTTCAAGCCTCTTTAAAAGTCAAAGAGGGAGAACCCAAACTTGTCAATGTTATATCCAACTGCCATTAATATTGTCTATTACACTGGCACGTGACTTTGTCCCATTGGGAAAGTTGCTCATTAACACCGAGAATAGTGCAACATCCTTAGTCATGTCCCGTCACTTTGAGAATCAGTCTATTACCCCCATTCTCCATAAAAATGCTTGTTCAGAATGCTAAGTCACACCCAAAACAGTTTTGAAATATTTATTAAATTTCTTAGAAAATACAAGAGGACAATTTTGATATTTGATTCAACTAAAAGTTTGTGCCTGAACTCTGAGTAACAGCAGAGTGGAGAGGGGTAACAAATGTAATGGAAGTCAAAGGATGGGCTCAAGGAGTAGTTACTGTCAGACTAAACAAGACTTGAAATAATGAGCGACATTATCTACAGTTTCATTAAAAAGATGGCTGCAAGAAAACATCCACTTCAGGAATAACAAAGCCTCCTTCCCTACCTACAACATAACTTAACATAATTACACCTTAAATGGCTATTGTTCCCTAATAAGCAGTTCACTCGACTCCAAGGAAAACGCAACATTAACTCAGTCTTTTTCTCTCTCCACAGATGCTCCCCAACTTGCTAAGGGTCTGCTCATTTGCTTGTTATTTTTAATTTCAGATTTCTGGCATTTGAAACATTAACCTTTTGTCATTAGACCCTTTCTTCTTGAACAGTCTGTCTACCTGTTACACCTCCTTCCCTCTCCTCATCATGTGACTCTTCCCACAAATACAAGCTGATCTAATACTCTCCTGGGTCTCGAGTACAATAACCTCTCTTCACTGCAGCCTCTACTCTACTATGAAGCACTTTCTGCATCTGCCCATCCCCAAGTAATATTACCAAGAGATTGGCAGTGTGGAGCAGTTCTGATTTACCAGCCACCATCTGGGCCATGCCATCTTCTTGCAGCCATCATCGGGCAGGAAGTACAGAAGCCCAAAGTCCCACATCACCAGGTTCAAGAACAGTTACTTCCCTTCAACCATTCAGTTCTTGAGCCAAACTGCACAACCCTAATCACCACCTCAGTATTGCAACAATATGACCACTTTGCAGTGCAATGGACTTTTTTTTTTGTTCCAATTATGTTCTTTGTATAAGTTGTGTTTGTGTTTTTGTCAGATATACTACATGCTGCTGCAAGTAAGCTTTTCATTGCACTTATGCATACATGTATTTGTGCATATGACAATAAACTCGACTTTGACAGGAGACTACAGTGGGAACCAAATCTCATGTAGGCTTAATAGACTGTCTTGACGCAAACATGTTCTCTTAATTCATGGTTAACACAGCATTTGCACTTGAGGAACAATTTGGTCCATGTTACACAAGGCAAAAGGAGCTTACTTTCCTCAAAATTGTGCAACATGTGTTTAGAGAGATTAGCACTCCTGGTAAGTGTGGGGCATAAATAAGAGAACTGGTGTCCAAGCTGAGAGACAGTAATGTCTTTAACTCAAGTGTCCATTTCTAAAAAGGGGAATTAACAGTGGGAAAGGAAAATGCAGATGTTTCCCCTTAATAGGCAGTGACAACTGGGATTCAGTATAGCACATTCCAACTTGACCTCCAAGAAAAACTGGTATTTATGTTGGCTTTAGGTTTATTATTGTCACATGCAAGGAGACAGAGTTAAAAGCTTTTGTTTGCATGCCATCCAAATAATTCCATACACAAGTACGTCAAGGTAGTACAAAAGGAAAACAATAACAGAATGCAGAATATAGTGTTACAGTTACAAAAAAAATGCGGTGCAGGTAGACAATAAGGTGCAAGGGCCACGACAAGCTACACAGAGATCAAGAGTTCATCTTTATTGTACAAGAGCTCTGTTCAAGAGTCTTATAACAGGGAGATAGAAGTCGTCCTTGAGCCATGTTCTCAAGTTTTTGTACCTTCTGCCCTTTTGTTTCTGGGGGGGGGCGGAGAAGAAGAAAGAGAGAGGGCACTCCTGTCAGAGCTCAACATCCTGAGACACTTTACAGGAATGTCAAACATACACTGCCACTGATAATGGTTAGGAAAATGTTGAAATTCCAGGTCAGAGAGGAGTAAGGAGCAATATAGAGGAAGAGATGCGCCGAGGGTTTTAGGAACAGAATTCTACAACTTCAGGTCTTGGTAACTGAAGACACATTTGCCAATGTAGAGCAATGAAAATGGAGAGCGGGTCAAAAACCCAAAACTGGGGAATGGCATTGAAGATCATGGGGCTGGTGGGGAGAGATAGGTCTGTGGGGAGAATGGGAGAATATGGAGATATTGACCAATCCATATGTAGATCAACGATCATGGGGCTGATAGGTGACTGGGACTTGCTGAGAGTTAGGACATAGCCCACAGAGTTTTAGATAACCACATATGGACAGGATAGGAGGAGGAAGACCAGCCAAAGGTCCACTAAAACAGTCAAGTTTAACCGTAACATTGGTACAGATTAGGGTTTCAGCAGAGGGGAGTTAAAGGAGGGGTGGAGACAGGCCTGGAGATAGTGCCCCCATGTGGCCTTGAGCTCAACTTGGGCACAATCCATCCAAAAAAGAATTTGCCCCCTTAATGACTCAATAAGGGGTCACTGTGCCATATGCCAATGGCATGTTCTAGACAAGGGGCAATCACAGCAAAATTCAAAAGTTATCAGGCTCAAGGCAGCAGGCTCCATTGTATGCTTTGGATTTGGGAGGAGAATGGGAGTAGAGAGGGCCATCAGTCAAGGTCCCCAATCACAGCCTGGGGGGGTGAGTGGTGGGAGAAAGGTTTTGACTGGATGTTGGGGTTTTGGAGGTGATGCAGGAAATGAAAAAAGACGCCCGAACATTAAATGCAAGTTTGACAAAGATTTTAATGGACACCTACCAGGATTGGGTTCCCGATGCTGGTCCTGGCCCTGCCCTTCCAAAGAGTACTGCTGCATGTCAAGGTTGGTTGTTCCAGGAGTGCTAATGGCGCATTCCTAAGAACAACATGGCCTAATTTCCAAGACAATATTCCAAAGGAACGTTGCACAGGATATCACATCATTCATGGATTAAGAACACAGAACATTATAGCACAGGAACAGGCCCTTCAGCCCGTGAAGTCATGCTGAACTAATTAAGCTAATGACACAAAACCCCTTCTGCCTGCATATGATCCATATCTCTCCATTCTCTGTATTTTCACATGCCTATCTAAGAGCCTCTTAAACGCTTCTATTGTACCTGCCTCCACCAACACCTCTGGCAGCGCATTCCAGGCACGCACCACTCTGTAAAAAAAAAACTTGCCCCACACATCACATCTCCTTTGAACTTTCCCCCTCTCACCTTAAGTTCATGCCTCTAGTATTAGACATTTCAGCCCTGGGTAAAAGACACCAGCTGTCTACCCTATCTATGTCTCTCATAATTTTATAAACTAACAGGTCTCCCCTCGGCCTCCGCCGCTCCAGAGAAAACAACCTTATTTTGTCCAACCTCTCCCTGTAGCACATGGAATTGGAATATTACTCTCACATGTACTGAGGTAGAGTGGAAAAACTTGTCTTACATACTGTTCATACAGATCAATTCATTACACAGTACATCAAGGTAGCACAAGGTAAAACCCCAGGTTACTGAGGGAGGTGAGAAAGGAAATTGCTGGGCCTTGACTAGTATCTTTGTGTCCTCTTTGACCACAGGTGAGGTCCCAGATGACTGGCGAGTGGCTAATGTTGTTCCTCTATTTAAGAAAGGAACAAGGGAAAATCTAGGGAACTATAGACCGGTGAGTCTCACGTCAGTTGCAGGGAAATTGCTGGAGAAAATTCTTAGAGATAGGATATACGAGCATCTGGATCCAATGGCTTGATTAGGGAAACCCAGCATGGCTTTGTGCGGGACAAGTCGTGTCTTACTAAGCTGGTTGAGTTTTTTGACAGGGTGATGAGAGAGATTGATGAAGGTAGAGCTATGGATATCATCTATATGGACCTCAGTAAGGCATTTAACAAGGTCCCACATAATCAGTTAATCAAGAAAGTTCGGATGCATGGGGTCAGTGGAGAATTGGTTGTGTGGATCCAGAACTGGCTTGCCCATAGAAGACAAAGGGACTTGTTTGGGCTGGAGGCCTGTGAGTAGTGGTGTTCCGCAGGGATCCATAGTGGGACCTCTGCTGTTTGTGATGTACATAAATGACCTGGATGAGTATGTTGATGGATGGGTTAGTAAGTTTGCAGATGATACCAAGATTGGAGTTGTGAATAGTGTAGAAGACTGGCAACAGATCCAGCGTGATATAGATCAGCTGCAGATGTGGGCAGAAAATGGCAGATGGAGTTTAACCCAGATAAATGTGAGGTGTTGCACCTTGGTAGGACTTATGTCAAAAGGCAGTACACTCTTAAGGGCAAGACCTTTAACAGTGTTGAAGAGCAGAGAGACCTTGGGGTGCAAGTCCATGACTCATTGAAAGTGGCTACAGAGGTAGACAGGGTGGTTAAGAAAGTTTATGGAATACTTGAATTTATTAATCGGGGTATTGAGTATAGGAGTCAAGAAGTTATGATGCATCTCTATAGAACTCTGGTTAGGCAGCATTCAGAGTATTGCATGCAATTCTGGTCACCTCACTATAGGAAGGATGTTGAGGCTTCAGAGAGGGTGCAGAGGAGGTTTACTAGGATGCTGCCTGGATTAAAAGACACATGCTATCAGGAGAGGCTGGACAAACTTGGGCTCTTATCAATGGAGCGGCAGAGGCTGAGAAGTGATTTGTTGAAAGTGTATAAAATTATGAGAGGCATAGATAGGGTGGACAAGCAATATCTTTTTCCCCATTACTGAGTGATCCAATACCAGAGGGCATGCATTTAAGATGAGAGGGTGTAGGTTCAGAGCAGATGTGAGGGGTACGTTTTTTTTTTACTGAGAGAGCAGTGGATGCCTGGAATGTGTTGCCTGATAGAGTGGTGGAGGCAAATTCATTGGAGGCTTTGAAGAGGGGCTTGGATGGGCCACATGAATGAGAGGAAAATAGAGGGAAATGGGCATTCTGCCGGCAGGAGGGAATAGCTATGTCAGCACAACATTGTGGGCCGAAGAGCAGTACTGTTCTATGTTCTAATATCAGAATGCAGAATATAGTGTTACGGAGAAAGTGCAGTGCAGGTATACCATAAGGTGCAAGGTTATTACAAGGTAGACTGAGAGGTCAAGAGTCCATCTTATTGTACTAGGGAACCGTTCAATAGTCTTATAACAGCAGGATAGAAGCTGTCCTTGAGCCCAGTGGTACATGCTTTCAGGTTTTTGTATCTTCTGGTTGATGGGAGGGGAGAAGAGAGAATGTCCAGGATGGGTGGGGTCTTTTATTATGTTGGCTGCTTTACCGAGGCAGCAAGAAGTACAGACAGAGTCCATGGAGAGGAGGCTGGTTTCCGTGATGTGCTGGGCCGTGTCCACAACTCTGTGGTTTCTTGCGGTTGCGGGCAGAGCCGTTGCCACACCAAGCCCTGATGCATCTGGATATAATGCATCAATAAAAATTGGTGAGGGTCAATGGGGACATGCCAAATTTCTTCAGCCTCCTGATTAAGTAGAGGCACTGGTGAGCTTTCTTGGCTGTGGCATCTATGTGGTTGGACCAGGACAGGCTATTGGTGATGTTCGCTCCTAGGAATTTGAAGCTCTCAACCCTCTCGACCTCAGCACCATTGATGTAGACAGGAGCATGTGTACCGGCCCCCTTCCTGAAGTCAATGACCAGCTCTTTTGTTTTGCTGATATTGAGGGAAAGGTTGTTGTTATGACACACATAACTAAGCTCGCCATCTCCTTCCTGTACTCTGACTCATCATACGGCCCACTGTGGCATTATCATCTGCAAACTTGGAGTTAGAGCAGAATCTGGCCATACAGTCATGAGTGCCCTCTAATCCAGGCAGCGTCCTGGTAAACCTCTTCTGAACCCTCTCCATAGCCTCCAGATCCTGTGGAAATGGTACCAGTGAAACCAGAAGTGCCTGGTTGAATTTACAAAATAGAACAATTCCCAAAATGGCCATTCGGCCACCTTGAACTTGAGTAATTTTCAGATGCATAAAATAAAGCACCGTGCAACTGAATTTCCAAAAGGTCAGCCTGTCTTCTTGGGTCAGATTTGCCTGTGGAGTGGTGATAATGGCAGATTTAATAACCTAACACTGATTGGGATAATGTCAGAGCAAAGGACAAAGAATGGGAGGAATGGTTAAAACATGGTTAGGAGAACTTCCTTAATTAGTATGCTTTTGACCCAACAACGTTGGAATTTTGAGCAGGGCTGATTGGTTCTATGGGTGCAGAGGGAAGAAATGACAAAGGGTCGCGGAGGGATAAGAAAAAGGACAAAACAAAGAAAAACAGGAAGAGAACTGACAAGTGCAGGTTTGAAGTGGCAGCTAAAACACGCACAAGGGAAAAAGCATGTTTAATGGGTTATTAGAATACATATATCTGGTTGTGTTTGGAATAGAAAAGAAGATTGGCTAAGTTCAGCTGGAATCAGGATGGAGAATAACCGCCATTTCATAGACTGCTGCGGAGGGAGTGAAGTCCAGGAGGCTTTTGGAAAGAGACACTGTCAGAGGTGGGGATGAAGATCCACATGGAAACTTAATCCTTTGTACGATTATGGAGCATTGACTCAAAGTTGGTTTGAGCTTCTCACTGATTTCATATGCAATCCACATCAATCACAAGTCAAAATCTAGCTGGCAAAGATCAAGTCTTGCAGTATGGTGGCTTGGAGTAAGTCATTGCAGTTGTCCCCAGTTCTCAATGTTGGCAAAGTTTGAAACACACAATGACCTGCATTCTCCTACAGTGAGGGATCACTCAAGGGTTCAACGTGAGGCACCTCATCTTCTGCTTAGGCATTTTATAATTTTCCAGCGATCACAATGGAGTTCAGATTTTTGTAACCACTGCTCCCATTTTCACGCAAAACAGTCACTGGCCAACCATAGTTCCATTGCTTCCATTTGGACCCCCTCCAGGTTCATCTTTGATTTTTTTTTCCAAAACAAACATTCCTCTACCATTCACTTTTGGCTCACACCATTAGCCCTTTTATCATTTAATGTCTCCAAGCACAGTTACTTAATTTTGTTGTATTCCCTCTCATCCCTTCCTCCTTGTCCCAGATTAGATTAAAAACTGTTTATATTAATCAAATCTGAAAGAAGTTGACAAACTCCATTGAACCAGATCATCAAGTCTAATTCTCGAATCAAAACAGAAACTGCTGGAAACACTCAGTAGGTCAGGCAGCATCTGGGGAAAGACAAACAGTTAATATCGTCAGTTCTTTGACCTGAAACATCAACCCCCTTTCTCTTTCCATAGTTGATGCCTGACCCGTTGAGTCACAGAGTCATACCCACAGAAACAGGCCCTTCAGCCCACCACGTGCATGCTGTTTACCACACTTGGTCCTTAGCCTTCTATGCCTTGGCGATTCAAGTGCTCATTCAGATAGTTATCAAATGTTGAGAGTACCTGACTCCTCTACTTTCTTGTGCAGTGTATTCCAGAGTGCAACCACCTTCTGGGCAAACTTCTTTTTCCCTTAGATCCCCTGAAACCCTCTTGCGCCTCAACTTAAACCAATGCCCTCTGCTTTTAGATGTCTTTGTTATGTGAAAAAGTTCCTTATCTTCCACCCTCTGGCCCTCATAAAATTTGTATACTTCTACCAGGTTCCCTCTTAGTCACCTCCACTCCAAGTAAAACAAACCTAGCTTATCCAGTCTCTCCTCATCACTGAAACATTCAATCCCAGGCAACATCTTGGTAAATCTCCTCTGCAGCCTCTTCAGTGCAATCACGTCCTTTTTACACTGCAGTGACCAGAACGGCACACAATGCTCTAGCATTGGCCTCACCAATGTTTTATTAAGTTGTAACATGACCCCCGCCATGTTCTTATATTCTATGCCCCAGCTAATGAAGGCCAGCATTCTGTATGCCTTGCTCACCACCTCATCTACCTGTGTTGACACCTTTAGGGATCTATGAACTTGTAGACTCCTCCTGCTTCTCAATACTCCTTAGGGCTTTACCATTCCATGCTCTTCCCTTATTCAACCTGCCAAGATGCATCATCTTGCACTTGGCAAGATTAAATTCCATCTATCATAGCTTAATCCATATTACCAGTTGACCAATTTGGTCAGTAGCCCAAGACTATCCTCCTCACTATCAACACCAGCAATTTTTGTGTCATTTGCCAGCTATATTCTCTTACATTCACATTCAAGTTATTAATGTTTCTAACACATAAGGGGCCTATACTAATTGTTGCCAGCATTTTCTGTTTTTTTTTGTTTCATCTTTTCTTTTTTATTTTCCAGTTTCTCGTTTTGAATGACCTGCCAGTACTACTAAACAAACTAAAGAGTGAGGAAAGCAAACAAAAACATTTAATGTGTATACCATGAATGAATTGTGACTGACACAAAAGTTAGAAAGGTCACCAGGTTCGATTATTTCCTTGTTATTATTCCAAAACATCTCTTCTTCTGATGTATTTGAAGAGCATATCGTCAATTTGATGTTCTGTCACTACTCTGCTCTTTCAGTACTAAGAATAGTTTCTCACTGTGAAGAACACGTTTATCAAGCAGCAACATAACAAGTTTACTGTGCACCAGCCAAAGGCATTATTCACAACCTACATGCCACCAGTTTAGTGATCCATGTATCTGGAGGAAGTCAAATTTATAAACAACAAATTTATGTCAGAGAACAAACAACGGGTCCATCATTACACCATCCATGAATTAAAATTGCATCTCCAATAAGTGATGGATCGAAATCCCAGTGGCAGCATGTCAAGCACCAACTCACCAAACAAGCTGTTCATTCATTGCTTTCAGATTACTCACAAAACAGTGAACAAAAAAATAAAATCAATATTCACTCAACAACCTTCCTTTACAAAGCAAGTAATAAACACATACATCATCCGTGATGGGTAAATTATACCCCTAAACCAGTTGTCACAAGTATGTCACCAGTCAAAGTTTATCCTGAAACTTTTCTTGCAGGAATCTTGGAGAGGAAGGGACAATCTTTCACTCCAAAGATTCAACACATCAGGTCATGAGGATAACTCAAATGGTAGCACATTTGCCTGATAGCCACGATCGCTTACAAAGATCAATGAGCATTATCAAAACTGATATATGTGATACTTAGAAAGACACATTGTGTCCTGAAACTAATCCATTCTGTGATACTCATACATTTCCAGTTCATCATTAAATGTTTACTCTGTTGCATTATAAATTACATCCTGCGATAACAGTGGCTCAGTGGATAACCAGTCAGTGGGTGGTACAGTGGCACAGCTAGTGGAGCTACTGACACACACTCAGGCAGCCCAGGTTTAACCCTGACCTCCGGTGCTATCTGTGTGGAGTTTGCAACTTCTCCCTGTGACTGCATGGGTTTGCTCCAGTTTCCTCCCATATCCCAAAGATACATGGGATGGTAGGTTAATGGCAACTGTGAATTGCCCTAGTGTGTACATGAGTGGTGGAATCTAGGAGAGGGTTGATGGGAATTTGGAGATTAGGAATAGGATCAGGTGAAAGAATGGATGCTTGATACCACAGACAGTGGGTCAAAGGGCCTGTTTCTGTGCTGATTCTCTGATTCCTGCCTCCAAAACAGAAAGCTGTGGCTTGAAAGACCCACAAGTCTCAACCACAAACTCCTGATGGCCTTTTCAGTACAGTGCCGAGGGAGCGCTGAACTCTCAGGACTGCTGTCTCCCAGATCAGACGATAAATTGTAGCCCTGATGCTCTCTTGGGTGAATGTAAAAGATCCACTTTGAAGAGACACAGGGAACCATCTTCCATGTCCTGGCCAATACTTGTCCAGCATCAGTCAAAAATGACATTCTCTGGCCAATGTAACAATGACATTTCCGGGAACATGCCACATTTCCTACGTTACAACATAGACTACACTTCAAAAGTACTTCATTGGCTGTAAAGGACTTCTGGACATTCCAAAGGGATCAGAAAAAGGATTACAGAAATTCAAGTCCTATTAAACAGTGAATTATGCAACTCAAAGTGTAGCGAATACAAAATAGCTGCTCACAATATAAAATGCCTAATAAACTAGACCCTTCTCCTTCAGCAGTCCCTCAGGATTGAGGATGACTTGCTTCCACTCCAGTTCTGTAATTTCTGAAGTGACTGATAGGCCAGTGTGGGAATCAGATTCTTCCACAGATGGGACAGGAAGTTTCAGATGGTTTTTCCAAGGAGGCTTTGAGATCATTCCTGAAACCTGTCTACCTGTTAACCTTTCTGTGTCAAAGAGCAGAGTCACAAGTGATGTGGCCTGCCCAGCAAAGCCAACCCAAGTATCATTAGGACCTCAATACTGGGGATGTTAGCCGAGGAGAGCATGCTGATGTTGGTGCACTTATCCTGCCAGTAGATCTGGAGGATTTTGAGGTGCTTGCTTGAGGTACTTGGTAGTCCAAGCATCAGAAGCACAGAAGAGGGCAGGAATCACTGTCTGCCCAAAAGGTGAGCAATGATCCCTGCGAGACTAAAGCATAGAAATATAAGGGGAATGTTGGAATTAGTTAGAATCATAGTGAAGATCAAAGGCAGATTAGTATCATATAAACATTTTGCACATTTACAGATGCAAGTTTAGCAAACAACTTTGATTTATCAATCTTCCACTTTCTCACTAATGGTAGTCTGAGACTTACTTTCGAGTCACAATGCATTGACAGCACTTCATTCTCCCAACACCCATGAACATAGGCAACAATACTTGTGTAAATGCACCACAGCAGGTTCATTCCCACCACATCATAGCCACCACCGGTCCGCCACATCTTAGCTGAACAATGAAGCAACAACTTGAATTGACTTAAAACTCAACAGGTTAGGCAGCATTTGTAGAGGAAATGGACAGTCGATGTTTCAGGTTGAGAACCTTCACCCTGATAGATAGAGGGGAGATGGCCAGTATAAAGAGCTGGGGGGGGGGGGGGGGGGGGGGAGAAGGGGTGGGGCAAGAGCTGGCAAGTGATTGGCAAATCCAGGTGAGGCGGAGTGACAAGCAGACAGAGGAGGGGAGAGTGGAAATAGCGATAGAGGCTGAGAGGCGATGGGTGGAGGAAATAAAAGAGTGCAGATGATTGGCTTTCAGAGAGGAGAGTAGAGGGAAGGGCTTAGGTAGGGGTTGTAGACAGTTCACGATGTTCAAACATTCTAATGCAGGGTCCCAGACCTGAAGCGTTGACAGCTTCTTTTCCCACAGATGCTGCCCGACCTGCTGAGTTTTTCTTGCCTTTGCTTTTATTTCAGACTTCCAGCTTCTGCAGTTTTCTTTTGGATTTTTTTAAAAAACACTTTCATCCTCTTTCCTTAGAACTGGCTCGACAAATGCAGAATGAAGAAGAATGAGACGGCGGCGGGTTGGTTACCAATAGAGTCGTATTCGAGATAAATGAGCAAAAGACAAGGTGAAGATAAATCTTGTTGTGTGGCCAGTTATGACCTGGGTTGCACTGCCTGGAATGGTGGTGCAAGGATCAAAAGTAACCAACTATTTATCCAGATCTGCTGCGAAAGAGGGAAATACTGCAGGATTATAGAGGAGAACAAAGTGGATGACTTATTGGATATCTCTTTCAAAATGGGACACAGATAGGGTGAATGCACACAATCTTTCTCCCAGGGTTGGGGAATCAAGACCTAGAGAGCACAGGTTTAAGGTGAGAGGGGAAAGATTTAATAGGAACCTGAGAGGCAACTTTTACTAACAACATTTAAAACATGCTTGGACAGGAACATGGATAGGGGAGGTTTAGATATGAGCCAAATGGGACTAGCTTAGATGGAAATCTTGGTTGGCATGGACCAGTTGGGCCGAAGGGCCAGTTTCTGTGCTGCACAACTCTATGCTGGAATGGGTAGGAAGGGATAAATGGCCACCTATTGCACTGCATCAATTCTTTCAATGGGATTGGTATCTCTGATACCTTACCAACAACCTCTGGAAGACTTTTCCTATTGCAAACCTTTATATTATCAGACCTATTTCACACGTCGCACACCCACACACACTTAACTCCTTTAAGTGCAGAGGTGAATGACTGTCAACTCCCCACCTATGCCACAAAGTGATTATAAACCCAGTCTGGCACAAGCAAACTTAAGTTTGAATCGAGCACTTAAATACGTACAGAACAAATGAAACAGCACTAGAGCCAAAAATTAAATTTAAAAAATGATACACTCTTCCTAATAAGCAATTACCACTATGGTCAAATTGATCGTAAACAAGAGACTTTTCCTATGCCCTTAAAGGTCAACATTCCCTTCAGTGCGTTTTAATGTATTAGAGAAACATAAAAAGAAAAATAACGTGCAAATTGAATCAAACCAGTCAAGATGTCCTTGCTAATGTAAAGTGATGCTAGATTTCTGACAACCTCCAAATACCATTCCTGTTCCCTTCTTGCATTTGAACTTTAATTAGAGCCACAAATCTTCGTTCCAGTCAACTTCATTTCATGAACGAGCAATGGGAGCTTTAAAATCTTATAAATGATTTAATGTATTTGCACTGGTGATGATCACATGTTGCTGTCAATAAGCTCTTCGCAGAGAAAGAGTTACAGTAAACAATTCAGGAGCTGAAGTTTGCTCTCATTCTTGAGAGTCAAAAGGAATACTTAATCCATCAGTACAAAAAACAAGTAGGAGCAAGAAATAATTTCGGTCAAACTGTACTTTCAGTTAGAATTCCAGTTTGGAATTGGGCAGAAACATTTTTTAAACTTGAATTAAAGTTTGGAAAGGAAGTATATGTATATAACCTCCTGAACCTGCTCTGCCATTCATCAAGTACTTGGCTAATCCTGAACCTTGGCTCCACTTGCCCATCCAATTCTTACTTCCCAAAAATCTCTCCATCTCGGTTTTGTACACTCAGAACTGCATGGCCAAATTCTGCTCTGATGCCATCTACAAGTTCGACAAGACAGAGTACAGGAAGGAGATAGAGTGCCTAGTAGCATGGCGTCATGACAACCTTTCCCTCAAATGTCAGCAAAACAAAAGAGCTGGTCATTGACTTCAGGAAGCGGGATGAAACACACACCCCTGTATGCATCAATGGTGCTGAGTTGGAGATGGTTCAAGCTCCTAGGTGTAAACATCACCAATAGCTTGCCCCGGTCCAACCATATAGATGTTATGGCCAAGAAAGCTCACCAGCGCCTCTATTTCCTCACAAAGTTAAGGAAATTCAGCATGTCCCCATTGACCCTGACCGAATTTATAAAATGCACCACAGTAAGCATCCCATCCAGACACATCATAGCTTGGTATGGCAACTGGCCTGCCCAAGACAGCAAAGAAATTGCAGAGTTGTGGACACAGCTCAGCAAAAACCAGCCTCCCCTCCATGGATTCTGTCTTCACTTCACGCTGCCTCAGAAAAGCAGCCAGCGTCATCAAAGACTCCACCCACACTACACATTCTCTCTTCTCCCCCTTCCATCTTGCAGAAGACACAAGAGCTTGAAAGCACATACCAGGCTCAAGGACAGCTTCTATCCTACTGTTATAAGACTCTTGAATGGACCTCTTGTACGATAAAGATGAACTCTTGACCTCTCAATCTACCTCCTCATGGTCCTTACACCTTATTGTCTGCCTGCACTGCACTTTCTCTGTAACTATAACACTATATTCTGCATTATGTTATTGTTTTTCCCTTGTACTACCTCGATGTACTTATGTTTAGAAATGATCTGTATGGATGGTATGCAAAGTTTTTCCACTGTATCTCAGAACATGTGATAATAATAAACCAATTCCAATTTAAATAGAGACACGAGACCTTCACACTCCCACCACCCACGCCACCCCCCCCCCCCAACCTCACTCCATCTGCCTTGCAATTTTTTTTTCCTGTCTGTCTGCCGCTATCATTCACCTCCCACTCTGTCCCAACTCGTTTCCTCTGGGTGCTCCAGTTTCCTCCCACATTTGAAAGACGTACAGGTAGGTTAATTTGGGGGTTTAAAAAATGGGTGGCGCAGACTCGTTGGGCCGAAAGGGCCTGTTACCACGCTGTAAATAAAATTTAAATTTAACCTCCACCACCCCCCCCACTTTGAGTAACCTGCCTGTCATCTTTCATCCCTCTCAATCCACCAATCACCTCAGACTCTTGTCTCACCATTCCTCTTCTTCTCTTTATACTGGCCACCTCCCTGCTCCACTCTCAGTCCTGATGCAGGGTTTTGACCTGAAACATTGACAATTCCTTCCCCCCACATTGATGCTGCTCGACACGCTGAGTTCCTCCAGCAGATTGCTTGTTGCTTCAGTTTTAAATATCCTCACTGACTGGGCACACATAGCTCTCTGGGGAAGAGAATTCCAAACATTTACAACCATTTGAGTAAAAGAACACCTCTTCATCTCAGTGGCTAATGGCTGACTTCGAATTAAAACTGTGACCTTCATTCTACACCCTGCAACCAGGGGGAAATAGGATCTACTACATCACACACAGTCTGAATCCTAAGTGTGACCACTTGCCATTCTTCTAAATTCCAGGAAGTACAACCCCCTTCGGCACAACTAGTGAGGTCTCATTTGGAATACTGTGTGCAGTTTTGGGCCCCATATCTTAGGAAGGATGTAATGATGTTGGAGAGGGTTCAGAGGAGATTTACGAGGATGATTCCCGGAATGAAAGGGCTTACATATGATGAGCGTTTGTCAGCTCTTGGACTATACTCACTGGAGTACAGAAGAATGAGAGGGAACCTCATAGAAACATTTAGAATGTTGCAAGGACTGGACAGAGTAGATGTGGCCAAGCTGTTTCCCTTGGTGGATGAGTACAGGACCAGAGGGCACAATCTTAGAATTAGAGGGTACAGGTTTAAAACAGAGTTAAGGAGAAATTTCTTTAGCCAGAAGGTAATGAATTTATGGAATTCTTTGCCACGTACAGCAGTGGAGGCCCGATCATTGGAGGTGTTTAAGGGGGAGATAGATAGTTATCTAATTAGACAAGGTATCAAGGGATATGGGGATAAGGCCGGAAATTGGGGCTAGAAAGGAATAGTCTTTTTTCCTCTCATGGACATTCCCCCATTTCTCATTTCTTTTTCCCTTTCTTTTCTTTGGAGCAGGCTCGATGGGCCGAATGGCCTACTTCTGCTCCCTTGTCTTGTGATCTTGTGACAACTTCTTATTTAACAACGCTTTACCAGCAGTCAATTGACAAAACTTTTGCTGCACTCCTTCACACACATCCTTCCTTAGAGACCAACATTGAACACTACTTGAGGGTGGTCTCACCAAAGCCCATGCAAATGCAGCAAGGTTTCCTCTTACTCTTGGACAATCTCTTACTCAGGAGGCTAAGGAAATTCAGCATGTTCCCATTAAGCCTCACCAATTTTTATAGATGCACCATAGAAAGTATCCTATCTGGATGTGTCACAGCTTGGTCTGGCAACTGCTCTGCCCAAAACTGCAAGAAACTGCAGAGAGTTGTGGACACAGCTCAGCACATCATGAAAACCAACCTCCCCTCCAATGGACTCTGTCTACACTTCCCGCTGACTCAAGAAAGCAGCCAACATAATCAAAGACCCCTCCCACCCTAGTCATTCTCTCTTCTCCCTCCTTCCCTCGGGCAGAAGACACAAAAGCCTGAAAGCACGTAACACCAGGCTCAAGGACACCTTCTATTCCGCTGTTATAATACTATTGAACAGTCCCCTTGTGCGATAAGATAGACTCTTTACCTCACAATCTACCTTGTCATGGCCTTGCACCTTATTGTCTGCCTGCACTGCACTCTCTCTGTAACTGTAACACTTCCTGTATTCTGTTATTGCTTTTCCCTTGTACTACCCTCAATGTACTGATGTAATGAAATGATCTGTATGGATGGCATGCAAAACAAAGTTTTTCACTTACTTCAGAACATGTGACAATAATAAACCAATTTATGAATTACCAAGGCCTTGCAGCTTTTCTCTGGGTGCTCCAATTTCTTCCAACATCCCAATGACAAGCAGGTTGACAGGTTAATTGTCCATGGTAAATTGCCACTCATATAGGTGGATGGTAGAATAGATGGGAATGTAGGGAGAACACATTTCAGGGAAAATTGGTGGGGAATGGGATTCCCCACCAATGGACTAAATGGCCTCTCCTCTGTTGCAAGGAAATTTGCCCAATGAATAATATTTCCTAAATTCAGTTTTGAAAAGGTCAAATTAAGAGGAAAAACATTCTCTCTTGGTTTCATCATTTTTCTCACAATCACTGTGGCATTATCCATTAGAATTAATGATTAGAACTAACTACGAGTGATTCTGATGAGACTTCATGAATCTGAAATGTACCTGTCCTATTCTCTGACCTACCGAGCATCTCCAGCATTTTCTGGTTTTATTTCAGATTCCCAGCAACCACAGGATTTTATTTTTGATTCACTAATTGGAACCTTAACATTTTCTACCAACATAATGGGTGATAAGTAAGTGATAATTAGAGACTCTCTCTCTCTCTCTCTCTCTATGGTTCACCCTTCATCTGACAAATGTCACACTTTGCAATGGTAATATGTTATAAGTGTCAATTCAATCATTGATAATTAAGTGGTAATTAAGAGGCAGCCTGGCTCAAACTTTTAACTTTGTTTTTGAAAGGTAGCCTCAAATAAGTGTTTGACTCTCTTACTTTCTCTGCAGTTGAAGTCTAGAGATTAGACAACCTAAAATGTGCATCTTCCTCTTTCTCACCTCGTTCCACCCATCACCTGCCAGCCCTTACCTCACCCCTCTTTTTCACCTCTTTATACTGGTCGTCTCCCCTCTACACTCTCAGTCCTGGTGTAGGGTCTCAACCTGAAACGTTGACTATCCCACTGCCTCCACAGATGCTGCTTGACCCACTGAGTTCCTCCAGTAGTTAATTTGCATCTGCAGTGTCTCTCATGTCACCATATGGTAGCTTCTCTTTCACACACAGCACAAAAAAAAGCAGCTATAAAAAATGACATCCACATTAAAAAGGTAACACCCAAGAGACAGGGGCTCTTTATAACTCAAGAAGAGAAAGCAAAGGGAAGACCTAACAGAAGTAATTACCATCTTGAAAGTTTGACTGCACAGGTATAATAACAGAGAACAACGATCCCAAAGTGGACTCATCAGCCACTTAGAACCCAGATAACTGGAATGGAAGCAAGTCATCCTCGATCCCAAGGGACTGCCCAAGCAGGAAGATGATGGTGGAGATAAAAACTAGGGTCTATTAATATGTCATTAATAAATGCAATAGATTATTCAGGCAAAACAACTTCACTCAGTAATTAGAGATGTAGAACTTGCTGCCACATGCCACAATTGAATACACTTCATGACTCGGCCTCAACAACTCCCCAGGACTGAGAAATTTAAAGTTGCACAACTTTGGGAAGAAGAACTTTCTCTTCCCCTTAGTGCTAATATAAAAAAGGTCTCAACAGGGTGGACGTGGAGAGGATATTTTCTTTTATAGGGGAATCTCCAACAAGACACTACTATTTAAAATTGAGAAACAAGACACTTCAGATGCTGGAATCTGGAGCAACAAACAAGATGCTGGAGGAACTCCTCAGGTCAGGCAATATCTGTGGAGGGAAATGGACAATCAACGTTTCGAATCTTGAAGCATCGACATTCCATTTCCCTCCATAGATGCTGCCTGACTCCAACTTCTTGTTTGTTGCTACTATTTGAAAGTAAGGCGTTGCAAATGCAAGATTTTCACCTCATCTCTGAGGGCCGCAAGCTTTTGGAACCGTCTTCCTGAAAAGACAGTGGAAGCAGAGCTTTTACATATTTTTAAAGGCAGAGATAAACAGATCCTTGATAAGCAAGAAAGGTTACTGGGGATGGAGTTGAGGTTACAGTTTGATCAGCCATGATCTTATTGAAAGGTGGAGCAAGCTCAACAGTTCAAGTGGCTTATTCCTGCTCCTAATCTGCAAGTTCCCTTCTTCCCCACTGTCATCAGGTCTACAAACCGACCTGAAAAACCTTAATACTACCTCAGACTATTTTTTTTCTCTCTCAATCTTACACGAGTGTCGCTATGTTCATTTTATTGTTTATTTTGCACATGCACATGTATAATTTACGTTAATTTCAGTTTGTGTTAATCGTTTGTCCTCATCTTGTAATATACTGTGCTGCTGCTGCAAGCAGCTAATTTTTCCATGGCATTTGTACTGTGTATGAATGCCTACGACAACAATAAACCTGAACTTAAATCTGACCCATGACCCTGAAACAATGCCCTTTACATACCACTAAGAGAATCCAAGCACTCACAGAATCTGACGTTTCAATGAGATCACCTATAATCTTTGAAACCCAAGAAGCCCAATAGAATCAGAGAGTCATACAGCAAGGAAAGAGCCCTTCAGCTCAACTCGTCCATGCTGTGTTGCCTAGAGACCTAGTTCTATCTGCCCCCATTTGGCCCATAGCCCTCTAAACCTCTCCTATCCACATACTTACCTAGATGGCTTTTAAATGTAACTAATGATCCCTCTCAACCATGATTTCTGGCAGCTCATTCCAAATACACACCACCCTTTGCCCCTGATGTCCCTTTTAAATCTCTTGCCTCTGATATGCCCTCTTGTTTTTAGCACCTCCTCACTGGGAAAAAGACAATGTGCTTTCAACCCTGCCTACGCCCCTCATGATCTCATATACCTCTATCAGGTCACCCCTCAATCTCCTACATTCCTAATCTACGCAGCCTCTCCTTGTAACTCAGGCCCCCCAAGTCCAGGCAACATCCTGGTAAATCTTTCCCACTCTTTCTAATTTAATGACATCTTTCCTATAACAGGGCAACCAAAACAGTACACAATACTCCAAGTACGACCTCACCAACATCTTGTACCACTGCAACACAACTTCCCAACTCTTGAACTCAATGCACTGACTGAAGGTCAGTGCGCCAAATGCTTTCTTCACCACCGTGTCTACCCGTGACCCATCTCCACTAACTCAACAAATTAAGATTTTTTTTCCCCCAAAATAGTGCTGAGTATCAGATATTTCTATTCCCAAGGAATAGCTGATGTTTATTCTTGCCTCCTCGAAGCTTTGCAAGTGATCCAAGAGTAAAAGTGAGATACCCTGAAGGACAGCCTATAGTCGACCATTTCACTACAGCATCACCTGCTAGAATCAAGGGCAAGGGTGAAAGAAATGCCAACCAGCTTTGCACATCAGCGTTCAACAGGATGCATTGGCCTGTGTAGGGAATATATTACAGGAAGATGTGTGCAGACAGTACTCTATTACAGCACTGCCAAGAAAAAGGAAATGGACAGAGAATAGATGACATAGATATCCGAAGATAGGTTGTCACACTGGCTTCAGCTGCACAGATTTGCTGCAGGTTATAAGTGCAATTTGCAGCTAAACTCATTAGCTCTCCTAATGGCTTAGATAATAGAGCCACAGCTGAGCCAGAGAGACAAAACGGTCTACAACTCAACTGCTGGTATCCACTAAATTACCTGCTGGATCCAGTAATACGTCCAAATTTAAATTCTTACAAAGCTTTTAGTTTGATAGGGATAAATCATTGTGGCCTTTTGATTCTGTGATGAGATTAACGTGCTGTTTTAAACTGCAAACAAATGCATTTGATGTGCTTTTTAGCCCTGACTGCACTCCAGAAAGCTAATAGTTATCATGTATGTTAATTCATACATCAAAAAGTTTGTGGGCTGAAATTGAAGTATTAAAAATATATCAAAGGATGTTTGGTCTCCCACAAACACAAATTCTGCCAGCTGTTTGGAACATAAACCTGATGGCCTAACAATTACAAATTGATAGAGAACAAAAGACTTACATTTATGCTGCATTTTGAGAAGTCAAACTAGGACAGGACTTTCACAGTGAACGGCAGGGTCCTGGGAAGTGTTGTAGAACAGAGGGACCTAGGAGTACAAGTACACAGTTCCCTGAAAGTGGAGACACAGGTAGGGTGGTGAAGAAGACACACTGGCCTTCATTAGTCAGGGCATTGAATATTGGAGTTGAGATGTAATGTTGCAGTTGTACAGGACATTGGTGATATCGCACTTGGAAGTACTGTGTACAGTTTTGATCACCCTGTTATTGAGGGGACACCATTAAGCTAGAAAAAGTGCAAAGAAGATTTATGAGAATGTTGCCAGGACGTGAAGGCCTGAATTATAGGCAGAGGTTGGGTAAACTGGGACTTTATTTCTTAGAGGGTAGGAGAATGGGGGGGGTGACCTTATCAAGGTGTATAAAATCATGAGGGACATAGATAGGGTGAATGCACTCAAGTCTTTTTCCCCAGGGTTAGGGAATCGAGAACTAGAGGGCATAGGTTTAAGGTGAGAGGGGGGAGATTTAATATGAACCTGAGGGGCAAGTTTTTAAACAGAGGGTGGTCTGTACATGGAAAGAGCTATTATAAGAAGTGGTTGAGGCAGGTACATTAACTGCATTTAAAAGACACGGACAGATACATGGATAGAAAAGGTTCAGAGGGATATGGGCCAAACACTGGCAAATGACACTAGCTTAGGTGAGCATCTTTGGTCAGCATCTTTGGTCAGCATGGAGTTGGGCCGAAGAGCCTGCTTCCATGACTCTATTTAAGGTACACATAGAAATAACGCTACAGCCAGGCAAAATAAAGATGATTAGTTATTGTCAACGAGCTTGGTAATCATCCTTTGTGAGTGACCAAGGTTTATTTTATGTACATGATTTATATGCAACTATACACCACTCATTGCACTTTTTCCAGAGAAATTAACCACTGTTATTGAGAGAAGTTGCTGTAGTTTCCATTTCCTCCACCAGTTTGCCAGTCTCTGCACACCTTTCCTTCCAGCAGGGCCCAGGATGTAGTCTTCCACTGGTAGACTAGCTCCCAGCACATCAGAGAGGTGCACGATCTCTCCCAATGCAAGAGACTGGATGCAGTGACAAGATCACTGAGAATAACAATACCCTGACCCCCAACTCAGCAGCTCCATACTTGCTGTTTAAATTGAATGTTTGCCAACATAAGAAGCAGAAGGTGGAGGAGGTCTTTTTGTTCTTTCCCCCTGATCATCCGTCATTCTGGAGTACAGGTTCAGTTTCCCAAATCTCTCACAGGTCAAAACCCCCATACCACATATCAATCTGTTACACCTTCACTGCAGTCCCTCCATCACAAGTACATCTTTCCCAAGGTGACCAGGTCTGTAACAATACTCCAAGTGTTGCCTCACCAGGTCTTTATCTAATTCCTGTCAGACATCTTTACTCTCATACTCAAATCCACTCCCAATAAAAGGGTAATATAGTATTCACCTTCCTAAGTGTTTTGTGTTCTTGTGGAATTAACTTTCAGTGATTCATGAACACGATACCCAAGTCCCTCAGAACACCAGTGTCTTTCAGTCCCTTGCCATTTAAAAAATACCCCGTTTTTCTATTTTGTTTTTCCCAAAATGGCCAGCTTCACATTTTTCTAAATTATATTTCTTCTGCCACATACTCACTCATTCAGTTAGCCTGTCAACATCCCTCTGAAGCCTTTCTGCATCCTCACAGCCTCACTGGCACCCAGCTTTGTATCCGCAGCAAACTTAAATATATTACGCTTGATGTCTTCATTAAAACTAACTGGGACTTTGTATTTTAATCAAATGAACCTACCCCTCTCTCGGTCCCAGCAACAACAGCGATCCTCCAATCTGCACTATTTTAGGTAACAGTTGTCATCTTTTTCATTAAATCAAATGATAGTATCATTAAAACAACAACAATCAGAAAAAGATCTGGTCTAGTCTACTGAAAGCAGCTTAGCTTTACCTGGGAGCAAACTCTAACTCACACATGGACAGCAATAGAGAGGGGCCAGAATTTACAAAGAGCATTAGAAGTTGAAGCTAGGAGTGATCACAACGATTCCCCTCAAGCCTGCTCCATCATTCAGTACAATCATGGCTAATCTTTTACCTCCACAGTGCTCAACATCTGGCCAATGGGATAGTTCCATCCAGCTCAACTGTGAGACTGGCTCTGCACCTGTGCTCACAGGTCCCTCCCTGCATTTAACCCCAGTGGCAACTCAGTCCAAAACTGGCTCCTGAATTTTGAGGTCTTATGAAAAATAGCACAACCACCACCAAGACCCCAGAAGTGCTTTGAGAGCTGGTTAAAATCATGCCAGCAGACTTGCTGGTTGTCAAAGCTATCACAACATTGAATGTCTATAAATCTTTTTGGCATTCACAAATGATTCAAACACACACAACAAAAAAAAAATCGAGTGGTCCTCGGAAGTGTTTTGGATTGTCAATCCATCTCACCCGCAACAAAGTTATTCACCGCTGTTTTACTTCAAATCCGTTCCACTCTTAATCCCCGTAACCCTCGATTCTCTACTCAGGGTTGTAAACCTCTATCAAAGCAAGACGTGAATTATAAAGATTTATAACCCCAAGTAAAGAAATTCCTTCACCCCGTCCTAAATCACTAACCCGTAAATATGAGACCTTACTTCCTGACTCCAGCTTGAAGAAATAACCTCCTGGCTGGCTTTCAGCTACGCAGAATCTTACTGAACCAATGAGATCACCTTTTTTTTTCCAACTTCAATAAATGTGGATATATTCTATTCAATCTCTCCTCACAGGACAGCCCCTCAAGCCTGCTCCTCATCTGGTACAACTACATGGCACTGTGGCCAGGGCAAGTTTACTCTTCAGTGTACACTCAGGATGAAATGAGGCCACAGTCCATCTGGTCCACACCGCTGCTTGTGGTCCACACCAAACTCAACTCTATCTCCCGCGTCGCCTTTGCCTTGCACTCTCTGGGCCATCAACTTCTCCTTAGGCAGTCCATTGGGATCGAGGATGACTGCCTTCCATTCAGGTCTGTAGATTACGAGGTGGCTGTTGAAGCCAATGTGGAAAGGCAGACTCTTCCACAGATGGGGCAGGAGATGGCTGATGGGGTAGATGGATGGATACACCAATCACCTTGAAACATGTGCCACCGTCTCCCTACTCCACCCTGCCCTCCCCTCCCTGACACAACCTGCCAGTCTTCAGTCCACCAATCACCTCGGACTCCTATATCACCACTCCCCTTCTCCTCTTTATACTGGCCATCTCCCAACTCTCAGTCCTGATGCAGGGTTTCGACCCGAAACGTCAACAATTTCTCCCCTCCTCCGCCCCCCCAACAACCCCCCCCGCAAACAGATGCTGTTTGACCCATTGAGTTCTTCCAGCAGATTGTTTGTTGCTCCAGATTCCAGCATCTGCAGTCTCATATCTCTCTCTAAACGAAGAGTTTGTGAGAATGGGGTGTTTCTTCCGCTGTGTACTCTGGGCTCAAGATTCTCGTTACCTTTCCGCTCATTACCTGCTCCTTCTCCACTTTGAGGACTCATGGGCGAGGGATTTCCGAGAGCCTGTGGGGATGTTGTATGCTGCCCCCCCCTCCAAGGAGGCTCCAAGCACATCCTTGAATTGTATTTTTCTGCTTGATAGTTCTCTTGCAATAACAGAGCTTGGAACACAATCAGTTTCGAGTCTGGTGTGAGGCAAGTGAACTACATGACACCAAACAACAAATTTCATGACATATGTCAGTGATAATAAACCTGATCCTGACCCACCCAATGGGGCCAATTGATTGTAACTAGGGCCCCAATGCCAGGGATGTCATCTCACCTACCATTCCAGTGAACTTGGAGGATTTGGAGTTGGTACCTTCCAGATAAATGAGGAAGGAATGCCCTGCAACTCTGCCATGAGTAGAAGTACTTCACTTTGTTACAAGGAAAAGTAATTAGCAAGATAAGAAAAGCAGAGAGAGAATCAAACTCTATGGTTTTGCACCAAGCAAATGACCACAAAAACTAGGGCTAAGAAGAATCGTAAGGAATGCCCTGATAGACATCAGAGAGATGATAAATCTACTCTGGCAGAGAGAGGCCCCAAAACCAGTGGAGGAATCTGAAAACAAGACAGATTATTGAAGGTTAAAAATGATGCAAGTAATGAAGACAGGAAAGGTAAGAATAGAAATTAAACACCCAAATTGTGGATGGGATTGGCACACTCCTATCATCAGGGTAGCAAGATCACAGGAAATGAGTGCAAAGCCAGTGTTGTGAATATGTCCCATCCAGGGAAACAATACAAAGTTTTAAGAGATAAATGGACAAATGTCAGTGGCACGGCTAGAAGAGCTGCTGCCTCACAACTCCAGGGTCCAATCGTGTCCTCTGGTGCTGTCTGTGTGGAGTTTGCGCATTCTCTCTGTGACTGCATGGGTTTCCCCTGAGTGCTCCAGTTTTTTCCCACATCCCAAAGTCATGCAGGTTTGAAGGTGAATTGGCTGCTTTACATTGCTCCTAGTGAGAAGGGGTGTAGGGGGCAGGGGTGGTGGAAAGAAGAGTTAGTGGGAAGGCAAGGGGGGGAGAATTAAAAAAAAGGGATTAGTGTACATGAGTACTTAATGGTTGGCATGGTCTTGTTGGGCTGAAGGGTCTCTTTCTGTGCTGTCAGACTCCAAGACTCTAAATGTTTGAGGAAGTAGGTAATTGAGTGGTTCCTAATTTTTGGGAACAATTGGGTAGGGTGAGCTGATACGTAGAAGAACGAGAGGTGATGTTAGTAAGATACAAGCTTGGCAAGGCAGATGCCAAGAGGACACTACACTTCTTACTGGGGGGGGGGGGGGGGGTGGGCGGGTAAGAAGAAAATCTAAAACCGAGGGGCAAATGTTTCAAAACATGAGGGGGGGGGGGGGGGGGGAGAAGAGAAAAAAATAAAGAGGCTCATTTAAAATGAAGATGAGAGATGAATTTCTTCCCTCAAAAAGTTATGAATCTTTGGAATTCACTACCAGAGAGAGAAGGGGAGGCAGAGTTGTTGCATGTAATCAAGATTGAATGAAAAATTTTTTGGACTGTAGGGTAGTCGAGAGTTATGGGAGTCAGCCAGGAGAGTGGAATTGTCAAGGTCAGATGGACTGAGTACCTCCACAGACTGCACAGCCCATTCCTACTCCTGCACTGAATGGACAAGCTAGATGGGATCCGGAGTAATATCCCCGTCTGTACTTCATTACACTCCAAGCAGCACCACAAGAGGCTGGAGCAACACAAAAGGTGCTGCTGTGAAGGGTCTCAACCCAAAACATCAACTGTCCATTTCCCTCCACAGATACCTCCTGACCTGCGAGTTATTCCAGCTTTTTGTGTTTCCCAAGATTCCAGCATCTGCAATCTGTGTCTCCAGGGTTTGTTTGTGACTTTTATGTGCTACTTATAATGATCTGCCCATCACTGGCTATGCCAGCATTTATTTCCCATCTCTCATGCTCTGGAGAAGGTGGTGGTGAACTGAATTCTTCAATTGCAGATGTCTTTAAGATGAAGGTGTACCCACAGTTCTGCAGGGTAGGGAGTTTGACCTCAAAGATGAACTGTTGCATATTTCCAAATCAGAACAGTACATAACTTGGAAGGGAAGCTGTTAGTGGTAATGTTTCCCTGCACCTGCTGCCATTGTCCATCTTGGTGGTAGATGTCATGGGTTTGGGAGGTGCAGTCAGAGTAGCCCGGCCTAGTAACTGCAATGCATTTTATTGGTGGTACTCATTGCAGCCAGTGTACCAGGGGTCAAGAGGCTACCAATCTAGCGTCCTGAATGATTTTAAGTTTTGAATGTCATTGGAGCTGCACTCAATCAGGCAGGTGGGGAGAATTCCATCACACTCCTGGCTTTTGGCATGGTGATGATGGAAAGACGCCAAGATGTCAGGAGACAAGTCACTCACCGCAGGATACCCAGCCTCTAGGAACCACAGTATTTATGTGGTTGATCCTCACGAGCCCTACAATGCTGATGGAGTAAAAACACCATCATGCTCTCCTCACACTGAGAATTTTATTTATTCACCAGATGTGGATATCACTGGCAAGGCCAGAATTTATTACCAAATACTAATTACTTTTTGTTTGTTATCAGAGGACAGGTTAGAACACCCACATTAGTTGAGTCACAGAGTAACACAGCATGGAAGCGGGCCCTTCGGCCCAACTTGTCCATTCCAACCATGGTGCCCACCAAGATAATCCCATTTGCCCACGTTTGGCCTGTATCCCTCTAAACCTCTCCTATCAATGTACTTATCTAAATCACACATGAACCCGATCAGGAAGGGACAGCAGACTTCCCTCACTGAAGGATGGAGATTAGATGGAATTCTGCCACTTCACTTCCACCATTACCAATCTCAAATTTACTTAACAATTTGAATTTAAATTCTCCAGTTTTCCTGGTGAGATCTTAACTCTGCATCAATGCCACAAAGCTCGAAACAGCATCCAACAACTCCACCGTATAACTATACACGTGCCTTACTCTAGGTAGAATCAACTAACACTGCACATAAAACACACCCAATCCCCTTCAGTATGTACTGGCCTGTTTTCTCCAAGTATCCTTATTCCTGTAGTCCAACTTATTTATTTTTAGACAATGAAGCATTAATGTACAATCAGCCCACTGTTTTGAGGCATGTGATTAAGATTAACAAGGTATCTGAATATTGACCCTTTCCCCACTTTTAAAGCACTTTATTTTTCTCTTTACAATTCAAAATGCTCAGTAGAACCCATTGTCCCAATGGGGAGGATGAAGGAATGATGCCAGGACATGGCGAGAGGGAGGGGAGGCAGGTTAGAAAGACCCCCTGTCAGTTCTCTGCTCTTACCTCCACTCACTCTGCACGTTCCTGGAGACATTTTGGAACTGCAGCATTCTCACGAGACTTGCCAACAATGGAGACCCAGGAGGCGATATCGAGACCTAGTGGCACTGTAATTTCAAATAGGAATGTCCAGTGGGCCAGCAGGTCTGTTTGTACATGGAGTATCTCAAAAGATATTTTAGTAATAAATAATTTCAAAAATAATGCATCTCCAGATCAAAGATGAGGGGTCTACTTTCACACAGAGCCTCAAGTGAATTTCCATGAGAAATTTCATGTAATGTCCCTACCCAAATTATTGACACTGCTTTCATCAACTCTCTGCTGTCCAAAGTTTAAACATCTCCAAAGGTTAAAATACATCCAACTTCACCTTGCCCACTCTGCTCCTTCTATGCTTCCTAAACCTCTTATGGAAACTCTCCTATAATTGTCCCTCGACCTGCTATCTCATGAAGCTTGTCTGCTCCCAATATCTCGAACACCGACAAAGACGTTTCAGTTTTCCTCCTTGTATTTCTCACTCTGCACTTCCTCCTTTCTAGTCTCCTTCCTCTACACTTGTTCCCTGGCAAACAAAACTTTCACACACACACACACACCCCCCTCCACAGAACTTTCAACCTTCCAACTGTTCACTCAGCTAATCTACTCTGCTGTTCTTAAAGAGAAGGTGGTTATAGCAGGTGTGGGCTTGGGTGCTGCTGTCAAAGAAAGTCTCTCTCACACACATTATCTTCACCTACACCTACCTTGCCAACCTCCAGAATCCATGAGCTTGAACTCTTTCAAGACTCTCCTGGCTGCTTCCAAACTTACACACTGGACTATTCATCCCAATACTCCCTGGCCTGGCTTCCAGTCCACCAACATGAAATTCCAACACTCAAATCCTTCCCCCACTTTGCCCTGCCTAGTTCTGGAACCACATCCAGAACTGCAACCCTCCAGTCACTCTGCACTCTGCCAATCCTTGCCTCTTGTATATCCTCTCCATTGACCTCAATTCCTTCCACTGGCTGGGCCCAGAGTTCCAGAATTCCCTCCTTTCCATCAAGGACACTTTTTAAGAACCCAACTTAGTGACCAAGGTTTTAGCCACCCATCCCGTTATCTTTCTCTTTGTTTTTGCTTCAACCTCTCTCTCACTGCTCTCCTATGAACTGCTTTGGAAGGCTTTCTCTTGCTAAAGGCATTACAGACAACACGTTTTTGTAAGTTTGCAAACACTAACCAGTGAAGTAAGTGACAGGAACAGATGGCACATCTTTAGACGCACAAACCCACAATAAAAATCTAAAGTGTTAGGACAGAAATGAAATTAATTTTCAAAAATTGCAGCCTATACGAATGTGGAGCCTTATCACATAACAAGGTGCAATATTATGAGCCAAAAACAGCAAACAGTCCATTACCAAACACTATTAACCACAAGAAGAAAGCAGCCCAACCCAACAAGTAGTGTTTAAAAGAACCAATCTTCATTTCTCCTCCAAAAAAAATGAAGCTCAACAAGGTAGACGACAGAGCACTTACCAGGACGAGCAGCAACTAAGTGAGTTGTCCTGTTGGGGTCTTTGGGATTCAAAGATAAGGTTTTGCTAACCTTGGCTCCAAGGGCTGTGGCATGGTACCACTCTCTTGTCTTTTCCATGGGGTAGTTTGTTGGGTAGAGTCCACTGAATATTATCCTTGTGCCTTCAAGAGCCTTGCTCTTCAGTTCTGGGACAATCTTCCTCAGATCGGGCACTTGCCTCTCCTTTTTGAGGTACTTCTCATACTGAGCATAATACTCAGTGTGGACATGGACCAGGATCATTTCCAAGTGAATCAAATGGTCATCCTCATCTTGGTCCTCCTCCTCCTCCTCCTCCTCCTCCTCTTCCACGTCCATGCTTTGATCCAGGGACTCGCCCATGGTCACGCCAGACTGTTCGCTGTTCTGAGACTCCGTCTCAGCCTCTTTCTTGTCGGTGCACCCATTCCCTACGTCGCCAAGCAAGTCCTGGTCAGCATCTGCCTCAGGCTCCTGGTCGGCATTCTTGTCCTGCGAATCGGACTCCAGTAAATCAAGCACCTTCTTCTCTGAGTGGTTAAGTTTTGCCTCTGTACACCCCTTTCGCTGCTTCCTCGTCTTTTTCTTCGACACGTTCTTCTCGCTGTCCAAGCTCAGGGTGGGCGAGGGAGAGGTGGAGCCTCTTTTCCCCTCCTCCGGTTCACTATCGCTGTCACTCGACAGGTCAAAGTCAAGCTCACTGCTAGCCGCCTTTAAATGACTTTCGCCTTCCTTGGCAGACTGCCCCAAGCTGCTCTCTGCTGGCGTAACTCCACACTCTGACAACTGTTCAGACTCTTTTGCTTTATCAGAAGCATCAGCACTAGCAGTTTTTGTGTGGGATAGACTAGCGTCACATAAAGGTATCCTTTCGTGTTCTTTATCATGTAAGGTGTTTGCACTAGGACCACATTTTAAAGATTCATCCTTTAGGACACTATTGCTACCATTTTGCTTCTTGGAACACTCCCCAAGGCCATTACTTTCCTCTGTTCTCTCCATTCCCTCACTACATCTGTTGCTCGTACTGAGAGCGTCTGTTGAAATGGGCACTGGCTGCTCCAATCCTTCTGTGGCCTTCGAAGAATGATTTACTGTGGAACAGAGCAGGAAAAAAAACCATACTAAAATTAGAAACGCTAGTAAGATTACTAAAAATCGCTATCTAGAATAAAGTAAAAACACACTTTCAATCAATCAATCCAACCATTCTAAATGGGGAGACAAAAGATTGCAGATGCTGAAATCTGGAGCAAATTGTAATTTTTGTAAATGACTTAGATGCGAAAGTGGAAGGGTGGGTTAGTAAGTTTGCAGATGACAAAGGTTGATGGTGTTGTGGATAGCATAGAAGGTTGCCGAGGGTTACAACAGGACATTGATAGGATGCAAAGCTGGGCTGAGAAGTGGCAGATGGAGTTCAACCTGGAAAGGTGTGAAGTGATTCACTCTAGAAGGTCGAATTTGAAGGCAGAATAAAGAGTTAATGGCAGGATTTTAAGCATTGTGAAGGAACAGAGGGAGCTTGGGGTCCAAAGTCCACAGATCCCTCAAAATTGCTGCACAAATTGATAGGCTTATTAAGAAGGCATGTTGGCCTTCATTAGTCGGGGGATTGAGTTCAAGAGTCATGAGGTAAATTTGCAGCTCTATAAAACCCTGGTTAGGCCACACTTAGAATACTGTGTTCAGTTCTGGTTGCCTCACTATAGGAAGGATGTGGAAGCTTTAGCATGGGTGCAGAGGAAATTTACCAGAACGCTACCTGGATTGGAAAGCACATCTTATGAGGATAGGTTGAGCAAGCCAGGGCTTTTCTCTTTGGAGTGGAGGAGGATGAGGGGTGACCTGATAGAGGTGTACATGATAAGAGGCATAGATCGAGTGGACAGTCAGAGACTTTTTCCCCAGGGCAGAAATGACCAACACAAGGGGCATAATTTTAAGGTGATTGGAGGAAAGTACAGGGGGGATGTCAGAGGTAAGTTTTATACACAGAGAGTGGTGTGTGCATGGAACGTGCCACCAGGGGTGTTGGTAGAGGCAGATGCATTAGGAACACTTAAAGAGACTCTTAGACAGCCCTTTATTTTCCTATCATCCATGTGGCTATGTGGGAGGGAAGGGTTAGATTGATCTTGGGTTAAAAGGTTGGCGCAACATCATGGGCAGAATGGCCTGTATTGTGCTGTAATGTCCTATGTTCTAAAAAAACAAACTGCTGGAGGAACTCTGGTCGAGCAGCATCTATGTAGACAAAGAACTGGTCTACTTTTCAGGTCAAGACCCTTGTTCTACTGGGTTCTAGATATAGAAGGCAGCCATAACTTGTTCAACAGTAACATCTGTTTAGCAAATTACCGTACCTTGAGGTCCCATTTTACAATTGGCTTGTGTAGTATTCCAAACACTAACTTTGTGCTCATTCTCTAGGAACTTTCAGCCTCAGTCTCATAATAGTCATAGAGTCATAAGGCACGGAAACGGGCCCTTCTGCTCAACTGGTCCAAGCCAGCCAAGATTCCCATCTAAGTTGGTCCCATTTGCCCAAGTTTAGCCCATATCCTTCTAAACCTTTCCTATCCATGTACCTGTCAAAGTACCTTTCAAATGTTGTTAGGATACCTGCCTCAACCTCTTCCTCTGGCAGCTCATTCCATATACTGACCATCCTCTGGATCAGAAAGTTGCCCCTCAGGTTCCTATTAAATTTCTCCCCCTCTAACCTTAAACATCAATTGGTTTATTATTGTCACATGTACTGAGGTACAGTGAAAAACTTGCCATCCATACAGATCATTTCATCACATCAGTGCATAACCTATGCCCTTTAGTTCTTGATTCCCCAACCATGGGCAAAAGACTGTGCATTCACCCTATGCCTCTCATGATAACATACTCCTCTATAAAATCACTCCTCAGTCTCCTGCGCTTCAATGAAAACAGTCTCAACCTGCTGAACCTCTCCACTATTAAGCAGAAAAGCTCTCAGCAAAAGCTGGATGCAAAGACCATTTTTGATTCAGAGTATGGGCATTGCAAGCAAGGCCATCACCTTTTTACCTATTCCCAAAGTGCCCCTGGATCCAGTGGCTTGCTATGATCATTCTAAAGGGCTCATAAGATTCAAACAATTGCTGAGGGTTTAGTGTCACACACAACCATGGCAGTAAGGATGGTGGATTTCATAATGCATATTGAAAAGGGTTTTTTTTAACAACAACCTAGATTGGATAGGAGCTTTTAACTTCCAGAATTTATTAACAGATTTTGTATTCCATAGTGAAATTTAAACTCCAGTAGCTTAACTATATTGCTTCTGTATCCAAGAGGGCTATTTAAAAAACTCTTGCAGCATGCTACATACACTGATTAAGACTCACCCCTCTTCTTCACTGGTACATCTTTTGATCCTGGTGGAGCATTGATATCTCCAGTTCCTTGAAAATAGGTGTATTTTTTAACCACTATTAAGTTTGGTGCAAACTTCCAGACATCTTCCCGATCATCAATGATGCAAACCATCGAGTCACCACATGGAAAAAGATTTCTAAATTGATGAATAAAATATAAAATCAAAGACTAGAAATGCTGGCAATCTGAAATATAAACAAAAACAGAAAATTCTGGGAATTTTCAGCTGGTCAAGTAGCATCTGTGGAGACTGAAACAGACTTAATGTTTCAGATCAATGACCTTTCATCAGAGTGGTTCTGATGAAAAGTCATCAACCTGAAAGTTAACTGTTTCTCCCTCCACAGACGTTGCCAGACCATCTGAATGTTTCCAGTCAAAGTACAAATGCTACAAAAAAAAAGTTTCAATCCTCCACTTATTCCTTAATCCACTTTTACCAAACATTAATTAAATTGGATGGCTGAGAACTGAGAGTTTGAGGAACATTGCTCATCATTGCCTCCATGGCATTTCATGTAATATATGGCAGCTCCAGCACTTGCAATGAGTGAGTTTGCTCACTGTTCAAAAACAAAGATGACTGGTGGAAAAACCATAGGAAAAGTCTGCAGATCCCATTCTCAGTTCAACAATCATTTCTGTCGGTTAGCTCAGCTCATCTATACCAGTGCACAGAAGTAAATGCTGCTGCTGTTGTTATTATTTACACATTTCATCTACATTACCTTGCATCACTTGCAACAAAAACTATTTTTGGCTATGCCTAGAATATATCGCTGGCGATTGCTCAGTTGACAGTACTCTAGCCACTGCATCAGAGGTTTGTGGTTTTAGACCCCAACTCCAGCAACTCAAATGTGCAGTTCAGAATGAGAGCTTCACTCTGGAGGTACAATATTTCAGATGAGGCATCAAACCAAGGCAGCCATCTGCTTTTGCAGGTGCACACAAATATCTTGCAAAGGGTGGCACGGTAGCATAGTGGTTAGTGTGACACTATTACAGCGCCAGCTCTCGGGGTTCAATTCCCATCGCTACCTGTAAGGAGTTTCTACGTTCTCCCCTCGTCTGCGTGGGTTTCCTCCAGGTGCTCCAGTTTCCTCCCACTTTCCAAAGACGTACGGGTAGGTTGACATGAGTTTAAATGCGCGCAGTGGACTTGCTGGGCCGGAAGGGCCTGTTACCATGCCATATAAATAAAGTTTTTTTTAAAAAAGTTTTAAAAAAACTAGTTCAAAGAGGAGGGAAATTATCCTGACCAATATTAACCAAAAAAAAACCAAATTAACTGGTATTCATCACATTGATGTCTGTGCAAACTTGCTTTGTGCCAACAAGCTGCTATGTTTCTTACACTGTAAGAGCAACTAACCCTCAAAAGTAACTCAAGCAATTTGACATGTTTGGAAATGAGTATGACAGCTGTTACCATCGATTCATACAGATTCATAGTGTCACAGAGCACAGAAAATGGGTCTTTTGGCCCACCAAATCCATGCTGACTATTGCACCCATCCATACTGACCCCATTTACCTGCATTAGTCCATAACCTTACATACCCTGGCAATTCACGTACTCGTCAAGACGGTTCTTAAATGTTGTGAGAGTATCTGCCTCCATCACCTCCTTGGGCAGTAACTTCCAGACTCCAAACACCCTCTGGATGAAGAAATTTCCCTCCAAGATCCCCTCTAAACCTACCACCTCTCACCATAAACCTGTGCCCTCTAGTCTTAGACACCTCTACCATTGGGGAAAATTCTTATTATCTACTCTACCCATTATTCTTATAAATTTTATACACTTCTGACAGATCATCCTCAGTCTCCTCCACTCTCGGGAAAACAAACCCAGCATATCAAATCTTTCCTTTTAACTGAAAAAGGTCCAATCCAAGCAACAGCCTGGTGAATCTCCTCTGCACCCTCTCCAGCCCAAATCATTCCCATAGTGTGGCAACCACAAATTCATATTTTACCCCCTTCAAAACAGTTTGCACCTTTATTATTTCTATCAAAAATATGTAATTGTAGAAATAATTATAAACGTTAAACAAAACAATTTAATTGTCAGTATTAACTGAAATACTGACACAGTAGATGTTTGCAATTTGTTGTGTTACTGTCAATGGTTGAGGTAAATCCAGTTTAAAACAACTTCCAGCCAACTATATCCAGAGGCGATCACCTCCACGGAATTGTCCATTTCGCCGCATCTTTATTAATTTTTTTTTAAAAAATCAACTCACTGATTCACATGTGCCGAGCTCAGCATCGGCCTTCCACTGATCATCCACTTCTCTTCCCACTGCCACAAGTACTGAGATTGCTCTTCCCCAACACTCTGAACACCACAGGGTACACAATACCCCTAGAAAGCTGCCAAACTTGATACAATAATGGGTTTAGATCAAGAGAAGAGAGGGACGTGCAGGCCACTTTGCCTTTCAGGCCCATCCTGCCACCCAATGGGATTGTGGCCGATTGGCTACTCAAGCTCTATCCAACTGCCCAAATATTTAGATATCCTGGTGTTGCAAGAACCTACTGATTTCAGATTTAAGTTTGTTAACAGCTGGCAGCTTTGGCTTTTTGCAGCTGTGCCCTACATTTCCACACTCTGACTCATGAAACATATAAATACTAGCAACAACTAGTTGGGCTGAATGTTTTCCAAGTGAATAGTTCTGTCCAAGATCATTGGTGTAATTTTGGTGGAATGTTTCTTCCAATAAGGAGACAGCCAAGAGTTGCAGTGGTGCTTTTATTCACACTTACCACAAGACATCATCTGACACAGGCTTATATTATAAATAAGAGTAGGCTATTTGACCCTTCATACTTGCTTGACCATTCAATAAAATCATGATCCTTAAACTCAACCATTTTCCAACAATAACTGCATTTCCCTCGATTTACATTAATTATTCTAATATAATTTGTCTTGAATATAATCAAATGAACCTCCACAGTCCTCTTGGGTAGAGAATTCCAAAGGCTCACTTCTTTCTGGGTGAAGAAATGTTTGCATCTAAGTGCCGGATGACCAACACCTCATTCCGAGACTTCAACCCCTGGTTCTGGGCACTTCAGCCAGAGGAATACATCACTCCACATCTATCCTTTCAAGCCCCTTTAGAATGGGGACATCTCTCATTCTTCTAAACTCAAGGAAGTATAGGCTCAGTCACTTAATCACTTCTCATGTGACAAACAGGCCATCACACCAATCAATCTGGTGAAGTTTTGCTGCACTCCCTCTATCATACATGTATGCTTCCTTACACTGTACACTATATTCAAAGTGCGGTCTCGCCAGGGCTCTACGTATCTGTAGTAAGATGTTACTTTTGTATTCAAATCCTCCTGTAATAAAGGCCAACACGTCATTTGTCTTTTTAAAGATGTAATAGCACTAGAGAGAGTGCAGAGGAGATTCACCAGGATTTCAAGTCAAGTTGAGTTGAGTTTATTGTCATGTGCACAAGTACGGCAAGATACAGGTGCAATAAAAAAAACTAGCTTGCAGCAGCATCACAGGCATGTAGGTACAGACAACACAGAATACAAATCATACATAAATCATACAAGAAAGTGGAGAGCGCGAGAGAGAGAGAGCACGCGCGAGAGAGAGCACGAGAAACTGAGCAACAAGAACTTAGTGCAACACCAAGCCACAATCAGAGAGGAGTCCATGGTAATGTAAGAGGTGGTCCATAGTGTTCTTTTGTTGAGGTTGGTTCAGGGTTGTGCAGGTTGGTTCAAGAACTTGAGGGTTGTAGTATTTTGCCTTGGATGGAGTGTTTCATTGATGAGGAGAGACTAGGGAGGCTTGGTCAATTTTCCCTGGAACGGAGGAGGTTAAGAGGGGACACGACTGAGTTTAATGAAGTTATGAGGGATAGATAAGTCGACTGCAGGAAACTATTCCCTTTTTCAGAGGTGAATAAAACTAGAGGATATGGATTTAGGTTAAGGGGTAAAAGATTTAGAGGAGATCCGAGGGGGACCCTTTTCACCCAGAGAGTGGTGAGTATCTGGAATGCACTGCCTGAGAGAGTGGTGGAAGCAGGAGTCACTGACATAATTTAAGAAAAGTGTAAGAAGAGCACTTGAATTGCCTGGACAGAAGGCTATGGGCCAAGTGCTGGAAGATGGGATTAATAGAGGCGGATGGGGTGGTCTTGGTGGGCCGAATGACCGGTTTCCATGCTGTATGGCTCTATGACTCCAATTGCTTGCTGCAAATATACACCAACTTTTAATGATTCGCGTACAAGGACATCCAGTTCTCTCTGAACAAAAACACCTTTCAATCTTTTCTCTCTTAAAAAGAATGCTCCGCTTTCTATTTTCTCTGAACAATTTCCTTCTACACTATTACAGTTCCAAAGAAAATGAAGCCATCACTCATAAATGGATGATTGTCAAGGGGCTGGCTGTCAATTAAGTTGCTTTAGGCACCCATGAAAGCAGCTGCACACATCATGCTGGACGACGTATCACTCAACAACCTTGCCCTACAGTGACCAGCTGAATAGGAAAAAACACTGAAGTACCTCTGCAGTCTACCACTTATTACTGTAGTCCTGGTGCTGCTTGAGGTTTGATATTGAAGTTTGAAATACACCTGCAAATTTTCAGAGAGTCAGAGTTGTACAACATAGGAACAAGCCCTTCAGCCCACCACTTCCGCACCAAACCTTTTGCCCACCTACACTGATCTCATTTGCCCAGATCAGGACTGTATCCTTCCATGCATTGCCCATTTAAGTGTTCATCTTTCTACAGCTTAAACATAGTAATTGTATCCGATTCCACACCCCCACTAGAATGGAATCTATGGAGTAGGAAGATCACACTTTACAGATATCAATCACTCTCTGAATATATATAAAAAACTTTTCTCCAAGATCTCCTTTCTGCAATACTTCAACTCATTTATTTTGAAAATGACCTAAGAACTTCCTGAAGTGAATGTTGCGGCACTATGTTATGTTCCCGTTGGGAACCTCCAGGAGGAAGGGAGCAGTTGATAACATGCATCTTGCTACTGCCCTACTGGGAATGGGAAGATGAGACGAAGCCAGCCAGGTAGCACAAGCTCCTGCGCTGAAGTTGTGCGAGGCAGAGCCCCTCCCCACTGCCGCTATAAGACAGCCTGCTAGTGCCACGTCCGAGAACCGATGTCCTTGTGTTGGTGGGATCCAAGACCACAGGGTGCAGGGGATTGTGTTTCATTTTGAACAGCCATTTAAAAATAAAAGATGGAAAATAATACTGGGAAGTGAGAGATGAAAGTGGCTGTGCTCAATTAAGTTTGCCAATAACAACAACAGCAGGGAGGCAGTGATCAGGTTATATTGAGGGGTGGGAATGGTGACCATGGAGAGATCAGGGTAATGGAATCTGTGATGAAAGAAGATTACACTTTCCAGGGCATCAGCCAATCCCAAAACAATTTACAGCCAATGAGATGAAGACATACTAGATTCTGACCTAGAAACATGACAAAAGTCATTAACCTATTCACAAGGCCTATCAGCAATACTGCAGCCGCACTTGCTGACTCCTGACCGATCCAAACATTTTGTAGACAATGCTCAGGAACAAGAAATGCTTCTAAAAATCTCATCCTTGTCTGCAAAAGGATCAGCTGCAGCACACATTTGCTCATATGCTCCCCTAAATACCCACTCCCACTACCATGGTTGTAGCATGTGCCATCTACTTGATGCAGTGCACCAACTCACCAAGGCTTCTTCAAGTGATACTCTCAAACCTACAACGTTCACCATCTCTAGAAGGATAAAGGCAGCAGGCACACAGGGAAAGGCAGCAGGTACCCCTCCAAGACACTCTGACCCAAATATGTATAAGTAGAGGGTTATAAACACTTTGCACAGTACTCACCGTAGATTGCCAGTTTTAGAATATGGATCAATGCACTCATCTCTTGATAAAATTCGATGCGAGAAAAGTTTCTTTTCCGGATCCAGAAAGCCTTCAGTTAAAAATAAGGAGAAATAGGAAAAAAGATGGAATATTAAATTTGAGTTAAACATGGGTGGAAATGAAGTCACAAGGTACAAAGTTTCAAGTACAGGCCATCTACGGGTTACGAACACCCAACATATGGACATCCCCTACATATGAACGAGCTCCCATAAAATTATTAAATTCAAAAGTCCAACATACATTCCTTCCTATGAACGACAACATTAGTTTCCCCTCTCTCTCTCTGCACTTACAGTAATTTTCTTTGTGCTTTTGATGCTATTCATTAAAATACTATGGAGGCATGGTTACCATATTGAGTGATCTTTGTGCATTTTCTGACTCATGGACATCCGTAAAATTGGAACCCACTCATTACCCGAGAGCATAGTCAATCTTTACAGGTCTGTAAACCCAAGTGTTCAATCATAAAAGTGCAATGCTACAGAAGTAGGAAATCTGAAATTAAATCAGATTAATACAATCAAATTACAAGAATATTCAGGAGATCAGACAGCGTCTGTGGAGAAGGAAACAAGAGTTAACGTTTTCACCCACTGCCAGTATGCCTTCTTTTTATTTAATATCAGCCATTCATAAAATACGGCTCAAGTGCTGGACGAGGACTAAACCAAGAATGAAACAGCACAGATGAGCAGATTTCTCGGAGACACAAGAGACTGCAAATGCTGGAATCTGCTGGAGGAACTGGCCATCTTCCCTCTCCAGCCTCAATCATGATGCAAGGTTTCAACCCGAAATGTCAACAATTCCTTTTCCTCCATAGATGCTGCTCGACCGGCCGAGTTCCTCAGTGGATTGTTGTTCGAGTTATTTCTCATTAGAACATAGAACAATACAGCACAGGAACAGGCCTCAAGGGTCACAATGTCTGCCCCAAACACGATGCCAGATTAAACTAAATCCCTTCTGCCTGTAGGTGATCCATAGCCCTCCATTCCCCACGTATTCATGTGTCTGTCTAACAGCTTCTTAAACGCCACTATCATATCTGCTTCCACACTACACCTGGCAGCCTGTTCCAGGTACCCACCACTGTGTAAAAAAAAAACTTGCCCTGCGCATCTCCTTTAAACTTTCCCCCTCTCACCTTAAATGCATGTCCTCTAGTATGTGACATTTCTACCCTGGGAAAAATATCAACGGCCTACCCTGGGAAAAATATCGACTGCCTACCCTATCTATGGTTTCATAATTTTACAAATCTCTATCAGGTCTCCCCTCAGCCTCCAATGCTCCAGAGAAAACAACCCAAGTTTGTCCAAACTCTCCATATAGCTCATACCCTCTAATCCAGGCAGCACCCTGGTAAACAACTTCTGCATCCTTTCCAAAGCCTCCACATAACTTCCCGTAATGGGGCAATCAGAATTACACACAATACTTCAAGTATGGCCCAACCAAAGTTTTATTTAGCTGCTATGTGATTTCCTTACTCTATACTCAGTGCCCTGTAATTATGTTTGAATTAACTTGTTCAAGTATCTTTAAAGCGATGAAGACTTAATCCCAAGTACATAATATGAAAAGATCTAAATTATTTTGCTTCACCCTGGTTCCAAATCTGCTTCCCCCTATTTCATCTTGTGGTCATCTCAGGTACAAGGAAAAAAGACTTGCATTTGTATAGTGCCTTTTACTTCAAGGTGTCTCCAACCTCCTAGCACCAATCAAATCCTCTGAAGTATAATCGCAGTTGTAATGGTAGAAACAGAGTGGTTAATATGTGCACAGCGTGCTCCCATAAAGAGCAACACAATAATCACCACAGTTTATTTTGGTGGGATAAAATGAATCAGGATATTGAATACTGTCATTGCTCTTCTTTGATTCCAATGCTTTGGGACCAACATCTACCCAAGGAGACAAATGCAGCGTCGCTTCAATTGTGCAGGCACCCCCAACAAAGCAGCTCCCCTAGAGTACTGCACAGCAGCAGCAGGGCAGATTTGTATGCTTAAGTTTAATGCAAGCAGAGGTTGGACAAACTTGGATTGTTTTCTCTGGAGCATCAGAGGCTGAGGGGAGACTGGATAGAAGTTTATAAAATTATGAGAGGTATAGATCATGTAGATAGTCTTTTTCCCAGGCTGGAAATGTCAAATACTCAAGGGCAAAGGTTAAAAGGTGAGAGGCGAAAAGTGTGAAGGAGATGTGTGGGGCATTTTTGTTTTCCACACAAAGAGGAGCAACTGAAAAACACGATTATGCTGGAGGAACTCAGCAGGCCAGGCAGCATCTGTGGAGAAAAGCAGGCGGTCAACGTTTCGGGTCAGGACCCTTTTTCAAGACTGAAGATGGGACTGGGGAAGCCCTATATATGGGAGGAAAAAGCAGAGCAGTGATAGGTGGATAAAAGAGGGGGTGGACCATCTTCAGTCCCAAAGAAGGGTCCTGACCCAAAATGTTGGCTGCCTGCTTTTCTCCAAGGATGCTGCCTGGCCTGGCCTCCAGCATCCAGCATCATTGTGTTTTTCATCTAGATATTCCATCATCTACAGTCCTTTGTTTTTCCATAGAGAGTGGTAGGTGTCTGGAACTCTGACAGGGGAGGTGATAGGAGCAGACATGATAATGTGTGTCATTAATACTGGAAGGCATGCATTTAAGGTGAGAGGGGGCAAGTTTTGTTTTAAAAAAGTTGTGGGTGCCTGGAAAGCACTGCCAGTGGTAGTAGTGGAGGCAAATACAATAAGAGACATTTTAAGAGGCTCTTAGATAGGCACATGAATGTGCAGAGAATGGAGGCATGTGGACATTGTGTAGGCAGAAGGGATTAATTTAGTTGGGTGTTTAAATTAGTTTGGCACAACATCGTGGGCCAAAGGGCCTTCTCCTGTGCTATACCATTCTACGTCCTGTAATGGTGGCATTTGGACAGGCAGGGAATAGAGGGATATGGATCATGTGTAGGCAATTGGGATTTGTTTAATTTGGCACCATGGTCAGCACAAACATCGTGGGCTGTAGGGCCTACTCTTGTGCTGTACTCTTCTACGTTTTGTGTAAGGCAAGTTGAACTTGTGACCTGACTCAGCCAGAAGAGCTGGCAACTGAGCAACAGCTGATCCACAAATGTAGGTATCCAACTGAGGGCAGACTTTATAGAGAACGAAAAGGCAAGAAACCGGGTCCAAATCAGCAGTTTGTTATAATAAGGAGCCTTAATCCAATAGCAAATCTGTGGAGCTGCTATTTTATATGCCGAGCATAAAATGTTTTCTTTAGCTCATTAACCAACAACTTAAAGTAATGATTCTGCAATACCCAATTACACTTCCTCCAGACACACCTTTTCTACTAGTTACTGCTCTTTTTGGCAACATTATAAGCCTTTTCCTTTGATCTAATACTATCTTTAACTCTCCTGCATAGCCATAGCTGGACCACTTTTTCTATTGGGTGTTTGTTCCTTACAGAGATAACTAGTACTTGTAATTCCAGCCACTGTCTGTAAGGAGTTTGTACGTTCTCCCTGTGTCTACTTGGATTTCCTCCAGGTGCTCCGGTTTCCTCCCACATTCCAAAGACGTACGGGTTAGGAAGTTGTGGGCATGCTACGTTGGCGTCGGAAGCACGGAGACACTTGCGGGCTGCCCCGAGAACATTCTATGCAAAGAGATGCATTTCACTGTGTGTTTCGATGTACGTGACTAATTAAGAAATCTTATCTATTAACTTTTTTTTAAATGTTGGCATTGCTTGTTCAGTCTCATATCTTTTCTCAATTTATCATTGACAACTCATGCCTCATTTCTTAGTAATTTTCAGCCTTTAAATTCTATTATGTCATGTTTGCCAATTGCTCCTTAACCAGAACAACATTCTTAATTCACCCGTTTTCATTGGAGAATACCAGATCTAAAAAGGAAAATGTAAAAAAAAATCCCACAGATACCAAGAATCTGAAAGAAAAACTGGAAGTGCTGGGAATACTCAGCTGGTCAAGCAGCACCTGTGGAATGTTCCCTGTAGCCTATTACTGGCTTTATCTCCATCTTTTCCCAGTTCTAATGGGAGGTCCTCAATCTAAAATAGAGAGCTTTGTTTTTCTCTCTCCACAGATGACACCTGACCGGATGAGCAAATCCCACCCCACCCCCGCTGCCTACCCCAACACCCCCACCGCCCCCCAATTTCCTAATTTTACTTTGGGTTCCCAGAACCTGCAATATTTTGCTATTGTACTGGCAGAGAACTTGCGCTTCTCAAATGCATACATATAACCAGTGGGAATGACATTAAAGGGAATTCGAAATTCTTAAAATTAAGCACATGAAATGAGTGGGTGGCTTGCCAAACAAGAGAAAGGGATTGCAAATTCTCATCACTACCCATATCCCACTATTTTAATGATGAAAAACAACCCACCATGCTGCAGTGCTCCCAACACTGAGAACTGAAGATTCCCAACTGATCCAAAGAAAAAACAAATCAAATTTTAAGCCTTCAGATTTGATTGGAAATTCAGAACTCGTGTGGTTTTAAAATATAAAAACCTGCCCAAATGCAGATGTAGCACAGACATTGCAAAGATACAAAAACGAATCCCAAACAGCTTCAAAGAAAAAATTAGCCATTCTCCATACACTCAGAGATGCAGAGATATTAGAATGTTAATTATTAACACAAAATGCTGCAGGTGACTGTCAAATGAGCCAAAGTAACAAATTGTTAATTTATTAATTTGAGGACTGCAGACTTTGAAATATCTAATAATTAAGAAGCAATGCAACTCGGTTTAATTGCCTCTGCAAACAGGAATAGTAAAGAGAAATTAAAATGTGGATATATTTTCCTACAGACTGAAGTCCAAAACACTTTTACCCAACAGAAAACAGATGCCAGAAATGTGCAGCATAAACAGAAAACGTTGGACATCCTCAACAGGTCAGACAACACCTGTTTCAAGATCGTGACCTTTCATCAGAATCCAGAAATACTGCAGACGCAATGAGTTTTTAGAAACCAGTGGTTCAGGGAAGGGAGGAAAGGAGAAAAGAAAGAACAAAAAGTAAGACCTTGTGCCACAGAAAGGAAATGAAAGAATGATTTAAGGAACAGCAGAATTATTCCCAGCACCTGCTGATAAATGTTATCACGAAGACAAAATGCTCATCCAACCATGAAAATGTTTTGACATCTCCCAGTGTCATGTCTGCCCCTCACTGTGGGGCTGCGTTACAACACATATGTGATTGCATGCATATTTGGCGGGGGGGGGGGAAGGGTAGTTCTTGGATGACAGTGCTGCACTCTGCAAGTTACCACATACACTTATAGGAAGAAATTAAGAACGTTTCACATATCCAGTAAGATTTCTTCTGCAATAGAATTTACAGTGACTATGCAACCAATTTTCTCAGCAACTCACATGGTTCTTGCAGTGAACAATCAAACTACCTTGGAATGCACAAAAACCATTGTTAGCTGTTTGCCATTTACCAAATGCTTTCAGAAGGCTAAACTCACAAGGCTACTCTCAAAGCAGAGAGTGTGTTGCCTTCAACTCAGTGACTGCACATTAGCCTCAAGTCAAGGATTCTACCCTCATGAACATTACCAGGTGTGGTTTACATACTGTGTAATGTATTCAAGGCATAATTTTTACTTTTCATAGTAGAATCTTTAGATTGATCTGCCAATAGATGACTAAGGTTTTAAAATGAGTTGTAATTTGACCTGTTGATTACATTTTTTTAAACTTGCTTTGTCTGTCCGAGGCCCAAGCTCTGAAATTTCACCCACCCGTGAATTTCTCTACCACCCTTACACTAAATTTGCTCCTGAAGACTTACCCCTTTGACCAACTCTTGGTCACCTGCTCCAGTTTCTCATAACAATCTATGACCTATAGGTGTTTGGGAAAAACCGTGACTGACCACTTCCTTCCCCACCCCTCTTTCTCCCGTAAGAGCCGTTATAGAGAGATACAGCAGAGAAACAGGCCCTTTGCTGCAATGACCAACCTTCCACATGCACAAGAGGCTGTAGATGCTGGAAAATAGAGCAAACAAAAAATCATACTGCTGGAGGAACTCATTTACACTAATTCTATATTAATCTCATTTTTATTCTCCCCACATTCTCATTAACTCCCCCAGATTTTACCACTCACCCACACACTAGAGGAAATTTACAACAGCCAATTAACCTACCAACCCGCACTCTGTGATGTGGGAGGAAACGGGAGTACCCCGGGGAAAACTCACACAGTCACAAGGATCGCGAGCAATCTCCACCTAGACAGCACCAGAGGTCAGGATTGAACCCAGGTCACTGGAGTATAAAAGGCACAGCTTTACTAACAACAGCTTTCTTTTGTTTGACCCCTGCTCATTCCTGTAAAGCAGCTTGAGGTGACAGTACCAGAAGCGCCATGCAAATGAAAGTTGTTGTTGCTGACAGTACATGCACTACGCAAAGCTAATAGACAGCAGATGGAGCACAGTTCTATAAACTCAGGTGACAGCGGTACCAATGAAGTAGGATCCACATCAACTTATGTATTATGCTCAGTTGTGCAATTCTCATTTCTTTCTTTATGACACAGGAGACCATTTGCTTCCTGATTCTAAACCAGCCCCGAGTCTCACCATTCTCCCACATATCTCCCTTAACATATTCTCTCTCGCATTGCTCTCAACTACCCCCAATTCTCTTGTCCCCCTCACCTACACTAAAGGCAATGTACTGCAGCCAATTAATCCACCAGCCAGGATGTGGGAGAAAACCGGAGTACCCAGTAAAAATACATGCAGTCACAGGGAGAACATGCACACTCCACACAGACAACACCGGAGGTCAGGATCAAACTTGGGTTACTGGAGCTGTGAAGTAACAGCACCAACAGCTGCACCACACTGCCCATCACTTCACTGTTACCCATGAAAGCTGAGTGTAACTGGCTACCAGGCTTCTCACTTTAAACCAACGACAAGACCCAAAGTAGTACTTTGACAGTAAAGCACTTTCAAGCAATCCGTAGGGCAGGCACGGTAGCATAGCAGTTAGAGTAATGCTATTACACCGCAAGCGACCTGGGTTCAATTCCCGCTGCTGTCTGTAAGGAGTTTGTACGTTCTCCCTGTGACTGTGTGAGTTTCCTCCAGGTGCTCTGGTTTCCTCCCACATTCCAAAGACGTACCGGTTAGGAAGTTGTGGGCATGCTATGTTGGCACCGGAAGCGTGGCGACACTTGCGGGCTGTCCCCAGAACACACTGCGCAAAAGATGCATTTCATTGTGTGCTTCGATGTACATGTGACTAATAAAGATCTTGATCTAGTTTTGAAAGGTGCAATAGAGATAGAAATTCTTTTATTCTGGTGCTCAGCTTTGTTTCTTTGGACAATTTTTGTCTCTGATTCAGAAGATCATGGGTTCAAGCCAGTTCCAGGTCTTGGTCTAGCACATCAGTGCTGTTTCCAAGGTACTCTACTTCTTCGGAGTGATTGTATTCTGCATTGAACTATGGTGTTTGATTAGTACAGAAGGATATTCTCCCGGTGTCCTTACCAACATTCTTCCCACACATCATCATGGAGAAGTTGTTGTTCAAAAGCATTATCACTGCCACGTCCCTCAACGTCAACATCCTCAGGGGAGGGGGGGGGGGGGGGGGGGAGAAAAAAGTCATCAAAACCCAGAATGCCAACTGGACAACTACATCCAAACTGCAGTCACAAGAGCAGATTAAAAGCTGCATATCCTGGGATGAGCACCTCAAATCTTTTCCAGCATCCACAAGGCACTAGTCAGGAGTGTGATGGAGCACTGCTCACCTCAGCTACTCTAACACCACCTTCCAAACCCACAGCCTTTACCACCAAGAACGCAGGCAGAAGGCACATGGAAACTCCACCATGTGCAGCTCATACAGCATCATGACATTGAAATATATTGCTGCTTCTTCACCATCACTGGGTCTAAATCCTGGAAACACCTATCCAACAGCACTGCAGAAATAACATAATGAAAAGTGGATCAAGGTGACTGCTCGCCACTACTCATAAGGGCAACTAGGAGCGAACAACAGGTGTGGGAAAATGTGTTCAAAACCAGAAGACAGAATGAAGATCACTTGTTCTTTAAAAAAAAGAGCAACAAATAACTTGACTTTGAGGTAGCAGTGAAGGAAGATTCAACCATGGCACTTGAGGGAGACCTAGACATAAGCTAACAGAACCACTGCCTAGCATTGACAGAGATCCGGGTTCAATCCTGACCTCAGGTGCTGTTTGTGTGGAGTTGGCCCATTCTCCCTGTGACCACGTGGGTTTTCCCCCCAGGTGATCCGGTTTCCTCCCACGTCCCAAAAATGTGCGCGTTGGTAGGTTAATTGACCACTGTAAATTACCCCTGGTGTGTAGGCGAGCGATAGAATCTGGAGGAGTTTGAGAATTTGGGGAGAGTCAAAAAATGGGATCAATGTGGGATTTGTGTAAATGGGTAGTTGATGGTCAACACCGGCTCGGTGAGTTGAAGGGCCTGTTTCCGTGCTGTATCTCCCTAATGACATGAATGGAAAGAAAATGGAGGGTAGTGAGAAGAGGGTAGGGTAGTAGGATTAGTTGGAATGATCTTGCAAAGAGATGTTATGGGCTGAATGGCCTGCTTCCCTGTGGCAATCATTTCATGAGTCATTCAGATTGTTTTTAAGGGAAGAAAATGAATGCATTCTTTTCCAGGATGTTTTATTAATGGAACTACTGGAGGAGTTCCAAGATCCAGGTTGATGCTGCTGTCCTGTGTTCAGTTGCAGCAGCACAATTCATTCCAAAGATTAAATATAAAATCCCCTAAACCAGATTAAATTTAAATGCAGATACAAGATGCTGGAATCTGGAGCAGAAAACAAGATGCTGGAGGAACTCAGTGGGTCAAGCAGTATCTGTGGAGGGAAATGGGCAGTCAATGTTTCTGGTCAAGAAGAGGGAAATAGGGTTAACATTTCAGATCAATGATCTTTCATCAGCTTTCTGACTCTCCAGCATTTTTGGTTTATCATCAAAGAAAAACTGCTTGATTGGAATAGGAGACAGGATGTAAATGAAACATTAGACAACAGGCACAAGTAATGTGGCTCCTTTCTCCAGATCTGTATTTATAATTTCTTTTGCAAACAAACACAAACCTGCAGCACTGCAGGAATAGCACTCAACTCTTTTTTGTAGAAACTTGGAAGTTACATTTATTTTGAAAGTTAATGAAGCAAGAAAAGGCTATTCAGTCTATGACGGCTGTTCCATTATTGTAACCACTCCCACACTGACTTCTGCCTTTGGCCTTCTGCACTACTCCAATGAATTCCAATACAAACTCAAGGAACAGCACCTCATCCTTCATCAGGGTATGGTACAGCCCTCGGGAATCAATAATAAACTTAACCATTTCAGATATGAAGATTTTCCTGTTGGTATTAGAACTAGCAAGTACTGTTGCAATGTTACATCCACCTGTAATATTAACTCAGTTGTCTCTTCACAGGTGCCGAATGACCTGCTGGATATTCGCAGTGTTCTCTTTTGTTTCAGATTCCCAGCAACTGCTAGGTTCTGCCTCACTCAGCTCCAGTTTGTTCTTTTACCCTCTGTCAGCCTCATTCACCTATTAACTAGACAGCTCTGAAAGCACCTTGCCCCTTGGATAAACTTGATCTCCACTCTAATGCAGACATTTCCTTTGTTCTCACCACCTCTCTCACCTTTCCTGTTCTGATGAAGGATCATCAACCCAAAACATCAAGCCTATTTCTCTTTTCCTTTCTATTTCTCAGTTTCTTCCCCCGCCCCCAACAGATGATGCTCGACCTGCTGATGTCCTCCAAAGGACTGTTTGTTACTCCAGATTCCAGTCTCATAGAACAGGGCCTTCAGTGCATGATGTTGTGCCATCTCTTGTGTCTCAACTCTATTTTGCTCTCCATCAACGTAGCCTCACCTACAAAGTATCTCCAGTATCTCCTGTTTTCATTTAGAATTATTCCACCATGAATTTCCATTCCATAGCCTCTGGTCAGCCTCGACTTGAGGGAACAAGTGTAAATATGTTTCCATCTCTAGGAAGCTCAACACTGACAACCAGTCACTTTAAATACTGTCACTGCCTGGAATTTAGCCTAAAAGGTGAATCACTGTTCAAAACAAAATTTCCTCAAAACATTTGGAAATATTCAAAGAGGGAATGAAAAAGAACGTGCCCTTCCAAGACAGTTTCAACTTCTATTTAAATAAAACTATTTGTTTCAAGGGACAGAACTGCACATTTCAGAAACAAAGGAGCGAACTGTATCATAGGTTGCCTGTATATTATTGCAAAGTCAGTTATTATTATAGGGAGGGTAGTGTCTTCACTCAAACAAAATAGGACAAGGCCATTCAGCCCTTCATGCCTGATCTGCCACTGAATTAGATCATGCTACTGTACCTTCAACCAGTCCCAGTTCCATAATCTTTAATAATCTTGTCCTTAAGCCTTTTAACCTCAGTTCTGACGTTTTCAAACCGAGCTGGTTTGAAGTTTACATATTTTCTTCAGGTACTTGAAGTCCTGAAGGGTAGCCTTGACAAAAAGTTGGTGGGCCGAAATGTTACCTTCTTTACTAAAAATCTCACAATTCATTGCCAGGTAGGAGTCATCTGAATTCTGAACCAGGGGTCCAATGTGATGCACGGTTCAGACTGAAAGTCATCCTCTGGGCTCCACAAACATCAATGGCTTAGGGCCAGATATTGTCTTGTATGGAAGTGAAAGAGCACAAATTAGAATTGCCACAGTTCCTGAACTAGACTATAGGCCAGTAAATAAAGTAACCACACCAAGGCACCCAACCCATTACAAAAGCTTCAAAAGTTGGTCAAAATTATCACATCACGAAACAGCCGGAATCTAGTGCTACAGAACAGGGTCCCTCGCCCACTGAAACAGAGGCAACAACCAACAAGTATCACACACAAAACCTCTTAAATGCTTGCACACAAAGATGCCCAAACTCTCAGAGGAAAAAGGCAACATCCCTACCCTTCCTCCCACACTGAACACCAGCTGGAAGCAGCACTAACAGTAGTATTGGTTCAGAATGTACTCAGGGTTGTAAAGGTCAAGGGGAGACCATCACTGATGAGGTAGCACCACCACTGGCCAGGCCCCAAAGGGAATAGTGGCCAACTGGGTATGCGACAGGTAGTGACAGAGTCACAAGACTGCAGATGCTGGAATCTAGAGCAACAAATAAGGTGGTGGAGGAACTTAGCCGGTCAGGCAGCATCTGTGGAGGAAAATGGACAGTTGATGTTTCAAGTTGAGACCCTTCATCTGGACTGGAAGAGTGAGGGAAGATGGCCAGTATAAGAAGGTGGAGGGAAGGGATGGAGCAAGAGTTGGCAAGCAATGGAAGGATCCAGATGAGGAGGGGAGATAGGTAGATGGAGGAGGTTAGAGTGGATAAAGCAACAAAACCTGAGAGGTGACAGGTGAAGCAACAAAGGGCTGAAGCTGATGGAATCTGATAGGAGAGGAAGGTAGATCATGGAATAAAGTGAGGGAAGTGGGGAGGGCAGATGAGAACAGTGGAGGAGAGGAACCAGTGGGAGGAGTGTGTGGGTGATGAGGGGCTGGGGTGAGTGTAGGAAGAACAGGGTAGATCAGGAGGAGAGAGGAAAGGGACAGAGGGGGAGCAGTCCACCTGAACTTGGAGAATTTAATGTTCATGCCGTCGGGTTTAGACCACCCAGGCGAAATACGAGATGCTGTGCGTTGAACCTCACTCTGGCAGTGGAAGAGGCTGAGAACAGACATGTCAGTGTGGGAATGGAGAGGAGAATTAAAATGACCTGCAACTGGGAGCTCCAGACAGCTATGGCCAAAGGAACGCATGTGCTCAGCAAAACGGTCACCTAGTTTGCATCTGCACTCATCCCTGGTCTAGTGGCTGAACCAACACAAGGAAAGAACTGCTTGACCTCTTCCTCACCAGTCTATCAGTTGGGGGCGCACTTGTCCATGACATTCATGGGAGAGTAGCCGCCACACAGTACCCATGGAGACCAAGTCCCATCTTCACACCCAGGACACCCTCCACCACAAATGTGCTCAACAGGATAGATTCCAAACAGATCAGGCATTATCAAGACTGGGAATCCAAGAGAAGCTGTGGACCACCAGCAGCAGAGTTGTATTCCATCTCAATCCATAACCTACATAGCCTAGCATCAAGCCAAGGGACCAACTTGAGTTTAATAATATGTAGAGGTATGCTTGGAAGCAACACCAGGCATAACTAAAAATGAGATACCAAACCGATGCTAAAATCTAAAGCAGCATGACACAGACAGAGCAATGAAATCCACAACAAATTAAGTGGTGAATGGCAACAGAAAGTCAGACAGCTAACAGGAAGAGGTAGCCCCAAAAACATTTATATTCTTCGCAATGGTGGAGCCAGCAACTGATTATAAAAGGCAAGGCTAAAGCATGAGCAACCAAGGTACGCAAATGAATGATGCATCTCAGCTTCCTCCCAAGATCCCCAGCATCACAGAAGGTGGTATTCAGCCAATTCAATTCATTCCAAGCAACATCAAGAAACAGCTGAACACACAGAGATAATAAGGGCTATGGAACACTGGTGGCCAAATTACCAGTAATTAACTTCCTGAACTTCTGATCTGGAGACTGGAGTTTGAATCTCATTTGGACTAGTGTGGTATCTTAGACCAATTTACCACTCACCGTTGCTTTTCATTTTATTTTCGTAAACTACCAGCCTGTCGTAAAAACACACCAGCTTCACTCAAGTCCATCAGTGAAGAAAACTGCTCTCCTCAACTGGCCAGCCCCTGACCCTCTGACCCTCAATTGCCTCCGAAATGGCCCAACAACCAATTCGATTCAGGAGGCAATCAGTGGTGGACAATGTCTCTCCCGCAATGTCCTGTGAACAAATCATTTTTTTTTAATTCCCAATTTTTGACGGCACTCTGAGAAGTTAGTTAGAAGCTGTTGTCCACCTTGCCCTGCATACCTGCGATAGTATGCGCGTAGAGCCTGCTCCCAAAGGTGAATACGTGCAGCTCGTAGAGTTTGGCTATCTTTTCCAGAAACTCTTTGCAATGCGGTCTCAGGCGTGTATGTAGCATCGGCTCTCCTCTGCCTAGCTGGAAGTGAAATATTCCCTGCAGGTGATAATAGAAATCAACACAGATAAATTGGTATTGGTTTACTATTGTCACTTGTACCGAGGTACGGTGAAAAACTTGCCTTGCATACCAATTGCACAGGTCAATTCATTAAACAGTGCAGTCACATTGAGTTAGTACAGAGTGCATTGAGGTAGACAAGTCCACCAATTTTCAGATCACGCATAAATTACGAACACCAAATCATGTGCACCGCAAACCCAATCATCATCTGCTAACCAGCTCATAAAAATAGGAAAAAGGCAAGTTCTACACTGGCCACAGAGCTTCGGACTGAGTTGACGTTCATGATGGTGTTTGCTAAGGAACTTACAGAGCAGCCTTAACATTGTAAAATAATGCTGGGCACTGCACGGCAACACCAGCAATAAAATGCGACACTGAGCTCTTTATTGAGACATTATACCCAATGGAGTACTGTCACTGTAATGCAGGAAGCACAGCAATGTCTTTGTGCACAGTAAGCTTCCACAAGCTGATCATAATAATGACTAGATTTTCCACTTTTGGTTGTGGGATAAATATTGGCCAGGACACACTGCTCCACTCTATCCCAAAATAGTGCCTTAGGATCCAAAGCATTCATCCACAAGAGCAGAAGGGGCCTCAGTTTCATATAATTGGCTGTGGGGTGACACCTCCAACAATGCATCATTCCCTCAGTACCATAATGGTTGTCAGTCTGGACTTCTGTGCTGAAGCCTCCAACTAATACCCAACATTCTGGCTCGGAGAACAAAGTGCTAATAACTGGGTCACAGCCGATGCTGTTTTGTTACTGCCTCCAAACAAAGATACTCTTCCACTTTTTTTAATCCAGTGTCTGGGCAGTAGACTTCTCATCACCTCCTTTGAGTTGATTTTATCGTGGCCAAGGGCTTCAGTCTGCATTTCCCATGTTATTTCCACACCTCTCAGCAAGATTTCTGTTTTAAAAATGTGTCCTGCCCGTTACATTATAACTTCATCATTATCAATACGAAATAGCAGGACCATGAAAAAGATTACAGGTGGTTGTAATTATCTGAGAGCACAGAGTACAGAAATACAATTCACATGGAGCAAGAAACAAGCTGCTGGAAGAACTCAACAGATCAGGCAGCATCTGTGGAGGGAAATGAACAGTTGAAGTTTCAGGTAGAGAGCCTTCATCGGTCCAGATGAAGGGCGTTGACCCGAAATGTCGACTGTCCATGTCCCTCTACAGATGCTGCCTGACTCGTTGAGTTCCTCCAGTAGGTTGTGTTTTGCTTCAGATTCCAGCATCTGCAGTCTCATGTCTACACAATTAACATGTTCCACAGATAATCAATACTTTTACCAATTAATTTGGTCGTGGGCATCGCTGGCAAGGCCACTGTTTATTGCCTGTCCCTACTTGCCCTCAAGAACGTGGTGATGAGCTGCCTTCCTGAACCGCTGCAGTCTTTCTAGTGAAGGTAGTCTTACAGTACCATTGTGGAGGGCATTCCAGGACCTAGACCCAGTGATAAGTTTCCACTCAGCAAGAGCTCACCTTGTTGGACATTTTTTGGCACAGCTGCTCTGTTGTGTGGATTAAAGTCTGATCCAGATCCACCATCAACACTAGCTTTCTGTTCTTATGTAGCCACTGCTGATCCTCTCGACCCAATTGCTCAGCTTGCTGTGTGATGAGGGGGGCAAGAAGAAAAAATTTTAAAAATTCATACATATCTATTAACATATCATGTACAGAGAAACTTCACAGCACAGTAAAAGGCTATTCAATCTCCATATGCATGATGGACTTTGTACTCTGTATAAGCCTCCTTCAAATGCCTAACCACATCAGCATATTCTTCTATTCTTTTCTCTTTCACGTGGGTTTCCATTAAAAGCACCTGGTAAATACCTCAACTACTCTCTGGTTTAATGAGATCCACACTCCTACTGTTCTCTGGGTAAAGAACTTTTAGAGTTCATGACTTAACAGTGATCATCTTAAATTTACACCTGCAAGTTTTGGACACCCATAAATGGACACATTTTCTCTAGTCTGTCCTGTTCAATACATCACAGGCACATCTCTCCCCACCATCGGTAGTATCTACAGGAGGTGCTGCCTCAGAAAGGAAACATCCATCAAAGATCCCCACCATCTGGGCCATGCCATCTTCTTGCAGCTACCATCAGGCAGGAGGTACAGAAGCCTGAAGTCCTGCACCACCAGGTTCAAGAACAGCTACTTCTCTTCAACCATTCAGTTCTTGAACCAACTGGCACAACCCCAATCACTACAACACTATGACCACTTTGATCACTTTTCACTCCAATGGACTTTTTTTTTGTTCTAATTGTGTTCTCTCTTATAAAAATTGGGTGTAATTTATGTTTAATTTATGTTTTTTCTGTGAATGCTGCTTATCTGATGCTATACGTCTGTGATGCTGCCACAAGTAAGTTTTTCATTGCACCAATGCATACATGTACTTACTGTATGTATGACAATAAACTCAACTATTAAACTCAATTATTGACTATTCAACCTCTTCATAATTTTGTAGGCCACTTCTTAAATATTCGCTTTTCCTGGGAAAAGAGCACTGTCCAATTCAGTGTTCCCAGAGAATTCTGGCATCAGTGCTCGACATCAACTTTTTCCTGCTCTTTGAATTATAAAAAGGCACAGTGCAGAATGAAGTCATTCAACCCACTGGCCTGTGTCAGTTCCATATTTTCTCCCTCCATAAGGAGGGTAGCGCAGTGTGATCCATGAGCACATCAGTGATTGCTGGATGCTTGAGAATGTCAGAAGAACCTGCAATGTGTAGTGCAGCCTATCCTGTCCAATTTTCACCGTGAAGTTAACTCCCTTCACCAGCATATCAAGATGGTATATCTTTGAGTAGCAGACAGGTTATTGTAATAACGGAATGGATTAACACAGATCAACTCTGACCAACCAGGAATATATTTCATGCCAGCCATGAAATATGAAAGACGTTAAGGGAAAAATAAACCAAGTGATGTCAGAAAAAGAATCATGATAGATTATTCAACGTTTTGAGTCTGTCCTACAATTCAGCAAGATCTTGGTTAATCTGTATCTCAACATTAACTGATACCCTTGCCCATGTAAATCTAATAGTCTCAAGGTTCCAATTAAATCAGGAATATCAAAAAGCTGGTTGTTGTCTTCTATTCTTATGTGTAGGGGGAATAAACGTGCTCTCTGATTCACTTCAGAACAGCACATCTTTCACTTTAAGAAGTTGATTTCTTACTCTGGCTATCACACCACTAGGAACAGCTTCACTCCCTTCCCAACATAATCCATAGGAATACAAAGCAAGTTTTGTAACCCATCTTCATAACATAACCTGTTAAGCACTAGATATCTTTTCCAGTAAATGCGTTTGTGGAAAGATGCAGAAAAGGAGCAAGAATTAAAACACTGCTGGAAACTCTGCAGCAGTGAATACAAAAAATTAGCACGACTTTCAAAAGGATTGAAGGAAATACAACAAGGAATAAATTATGCTGGCAACAATACAAGCAAGAAGATATTTTTTGTTTGCAAATGACGTGGATAAACATGCCAATAAATGCAAACTCAAATGTCAACTGGAACAGCCTCTCTGCTGTGCAATTACTGAGCGACAGCACCACCTATCGATAATAGGTCAGGTACACTGAAGGAAATACAACAAGGAATAAATTATGCTGGCAACAATACAAGCAAGAAGATATTTTTTGTTTGCAAATGACGTGGATAAACATGCCAATAAATGCAAACTCAAATGTCAACTGGAACAGCCTCAATGCTGTGCAATTACTGAGCGACAGCACCACCTATCGATAATAGGTCAGGTACACTCGAGAGTGCCACCTACTGGGCTCAGGAACAGCAAGAAGAAATTCATGGAAAGGAGATTAACTTGAAGATCGTTCTAAAAAGACACAGGCAGGAATGAGAGGCAAGAGGGAGAAAACCAAAAAGAGAGAGGAGACCAAGAGAGGGGCAACACACTGATGTGCAACACAAACACTGGGTTTTAATTTCACTATACTCACCTCAGAGCTCACCATCAGCTCTGGAACACTGTGAACCATGGAAACTGTTGCTGTGGCTACTGGCACCATTTGCTTCCCATTCTTCTTCTGTAACCTGAAGACAAAAAGGCAAAACAAAGGATGAATCACCATCCAAGCAGACATGGATCAGAGGAGAAAAGGAGTGTTGTCTGGCCCAATATTCTCAGCCCTCCTTTGCGATGGTTCCTGGTGAAAGGTGGCAGGGATGGTGAGGTATTTAGGAATTTCTTATTACAAAGGGTGGTAAATCTCTGAAATTTTCTACTCACAGGTTGTAGAGGCTAAATCATTATGGTTATTTAAAGAGGGAGAAGATAAATTTATGAAAGATTGAGGAATTGAAGGTTATGGGGAATTGGCACAGAAGAGGCGAGGTTTGGGACAGATCAAGCATGAATGGTGGGGGCAGGTGTTTGAGGAGCTGAGTGGCCTACTCCTGCTATTTTCTCGTGTTCATACACAGGTGACTTCCAGTTCTGGCCTCCTCTGTGAAACATAATATCCACACCCATGTTATCAACCCCTTCCATTATCAGAAAGGCCACTCAACCTTCCCCTTTCTAGAGAAAATAACTCCAGCCTTCGCCTGGAAGCACGAACTTACTCGAAAATCATTTCTGCACCCTCTACTATCCCAGTGTCCTTTCTATAAATTGGAGACAAGTTCAGTACAACCAAGACAGTAAAAGCTCAAAAATCCAGACAGAAAACTGGAGGAACTTAGTGGGTCAGACAGAATCTATGGAAGGAAATGGACAGTCGATGTTTTACTGTACACTCAATTTGCAACACTCCTTCGAAGGTCACAGACATTACAAAGACAACTAGACAGGCTACGACACAGAGCTATTTAGGAATTCCAATATGGGACTGGTGCCCTCCTTGGATTAAAAAAGGGATGAGTGAACAAAGTGAGGGACTGTGGAACAATTGTGTACCCATTTTCAACCCCTTCAATCATGGTAATTTGGCTCTTCTCCCATGCTTCAGATTCCTTTACCTGCCAAGGAATTCACTGCTCAAGGTGAGCCTGACGATAACAGCACTTCATGCCTGCCAAGACTCACCTCTGAGTCAGAAGGTTACAGAGGCCATATCTCAGTTTGGACACAGGAATATTTTGGGCTGACTAATGCTGCACCTTGGAAGTGCTACATTTGCAGTAGCACAGTGGGCAGAGCCTCACCCTCGCAGCTCCTGACCTCCAGTGTGGTCTGTGTGCAGTTTGCTCATTTTCCCAGTGAACACACGGGTTTCTACCAAGTGCTCCAGTTTCCTCTCTCAGGGAGGGTTGGTAGGTTAACTGCCTACTGTAAATCGCCCCTAGTGTGCAGGTGCATGTTTGAATCTGAGTGGAATTGATAAGAATGTCTGGAGAATAAAATAGGTTAGGGTAGGATGAGTGACGGTCAGCAGGACCCCAGTGGGCTGAAGGGCTTGCTTCCAAGTTGTATTATTCCATCAGAGGCTCTGCCTTCCATGAGATGTTAAACCAAGAGTCCACCTGCTCTCTCATGTCGATGACAAGGATCCCACAGTAGTATTCTGAAGAGGAACTGGCAGGTGGGATGGGAGTTGCTCCAGAGCCAATATTTACCCTTCCCACGTCATCACCTCTAACTGCAATCTGGCTCTCAACAGGTTACTGCTTGTCAAGCACAAAGTGACTTCTAATAGCACATCATTGGAAGTAGAACACATTGGGACATCCTAAGCCTTTCTTTCTTAGAGTCATGAAGTCATGATACAGGCCCTTCAGACCAACCAGTCCATGCGGACCATGGTGTCCACCCAGCCAGTTCCAATTTCCTGCATTTGGCCCATTTCCCTCTAAGCCCTGCCCCTCCACATACCTATCCAAGTGCTTCTTAAATGACACTATTGTACCTGCCTCAACACTTCCTCTGGCAGCTCATTCCATATACTCACCACCCTCTGTGTGAAAAAATTGCCCCTCTGGTCCCTTTTAAATCTTTCCCCTCTCACTCTAAACCCATGCCCCTGGTTTTGGACTCACCTGCCATGGGGAAAAAACTGTCACCATCCACCTTATCTATGCCTCTCATAATTTTAAGCACTTCTATAAGGTCGTCTCTCATTCTCCTCTGCTCCAAGGAATAAAGACCTACCCTGGCCAACCTCTCCCTATAACTCAGGCCTTCTCGTCCTGGCAACATCCTCGTAAATCTTCTCTGTACTTTTTCCAGCTTAACCACATCTTTTCTAGAATCAGGTGACCAAAACCGTACAGAGTACTCCAAGTGTGGCCTCACCAATGACTTGTACATCCAGAAATACCGGAGAGAAACAACTCCACTTTGGTGAACCAGTTAGGTTGAGGCAATTCCAAACAACCAGAAGGGAAGGTTATTCTGCAAAGACTCTGCTTCGGATCTCACTATGATGTACATTTTGAAACAAAGATAAGTGGATGCAAGGGGGAGAAAGAAACTTACTGTGTCAAGTCTTGACCACATGCTGCACAGAGACCTTTCATGATGACAGGATGATTGCATCCTTCAAGTCGCACTAATACAGCTCTGCAAAGATCAAAGGAGAGATGTCATTAGCATGGACGCAAGGAAATGTTTTCTTTAAGAAAAGGTACTGCTACAGGTGGGGTGAAAATAAGAAACAAAACTGCAGACACTGGAGACCTGGACCTGATCGGCATGGATGAGTTGAGCCAAAGGACCCATTTCCATGCTGTACAACTCGAAACAAAAAAGTGCTAGAAAAAGAAACACACTGCAGGTCAGGCAGCATCTGTGGAAAGAGAAACAGAGTTAATGTTTCAGTTCAGAGACCCCTCATCAGAACTGGAAAAGAGAAATAAAAAAGATAATAAAAGAAAATAAAGGAGGATAATTTTAAATTGTAGAGATGGCTGCATGAGGGACGGAAAGGACAAAGGAAATTGGAACAGGTGTCAGCATTCGGCCACTCACACCTATTTTGCTCTTCAATAAGATCATGACTGATCTTCTATGTCAGTTCACTAACCTGCCAAACTCCACTATCCCTGGAGCCCAAAGATAAATTAATCTCTGCCCTGGCTATGCTCAATAACCAGTATCTACAGTTGACTGAGGTAGAGATTCACAGCATATTCCCCCCACATCACTTTCCTAAATGTCTGGCCCCTTAACCCAGAAGACTCTCCTCTTGTCCCAGACTTGCTTGCCTATCAGCACCCACCCCGGCAATCCTCTCTCCACCAGAAATGCCAACTGTTCGTTTCCTTCCACAGACGCTGCCTGACCCACTGAGTTCCGCCAGCAGCTCATTTTTTTTGCTCTTGATTCCAGCATCTGCACTCGTGTCCCATCTCTCAATGGGATCACCTCTCATTATTCATAATTCCGATAAGTATAGCCCAATGTTAATCACCCTCTCCTCATGGACAGCACACCAGAATTTATTCTGTGAACCGATCATTCCTTTGCTACAGAAATCCAAACTTCAAGTGTGGTTCTACAAGAGACCTCTCTGACTGCAGCTAGACTCACTCACTTCTGTCATCAAAGGGCAGAACAAGCCAGAGGATCTGAAAGGGATCCTGGAATCCTCCTGGTCCTTCACTTGCAGTGACCAGGGCAGCCAGCTGCCTCACCTTCTGCTTGGATTTTCCTTCACACAAGCTGCACAAGCAGCCAATGAACAAACTTCCTGCTTAATAAACAGTTTGAGACACCTACATTTCCCAGCAGCTGTACTTCTTCGCTAAAGGTGTTGGGAACTTCCTTGGAGATCAGATCTCCGCCAGCTGCCTCCAGGTTTACAGCCCTGATGCAAACAGCAACACCACAAGCCGTGTGCAGACAAGGAATGAGTTAGTAATTATCACCGTCAATCTCACCTGGACACTGTCTAAAAATCAATCCCAGCCACTTTGCACTGTTTGCATTGTATGACCTTACGCCAGTCACCTGCACTCTGCTGCAGAAATCACAGATGATAATCAGGAGACACTGCTGCAGCTGTGGATATGAATCCTGCGTGCTGGGCGAGACTGGTGGCAGCTGTGGCTCAGTGGGTAGCACTCTCGGCTCTCGGTCAGAAGGCTATGAGTTCAAGTCCCGCTCCAGAGAATTGAGGACAATAATTCATGCTGACACACCAGCTCAGTACTGAGAGATGGAGGTGCTGAGCTTTAGGTAGGGCAGTAAACCCAAGCCCTGTTTGCTCTCTCCTCACTGCACTACATTGAAGAGCTGCTACAGAGCTTTCTCCCCTGTTCCGCCAAACACTTACCCCGCAATAAATTAACGACACCAGCTTGTAGTGGCAGGGTACTGCATTGCAATAGCAGCCACAGTTTTAAAGTACTTCACTGGCCACGAAGCACTTTGTGACATGGAAGTCAGAAAAGGCAGTGGGGCTGGGCACAGCAGGAAGAGAGCAGCGTGAAAGTTTAAAGCATGGGAGATTGGCGGGGGGTGGGGGGGAGGGGTGGGGTGGGGAGGGGAGTCAGCAAACCTGGGCAAAAAGTATACAGGCACTCGTATCAATAGGACATGTTACACTCAACAGGGCTGGGAACCAGTAACCTCACAGGGTACTTTAACAGGGGTGAGTCTAAACAAGCTTGACCCTTGGAATTCAGGGAGCAGAGAAAACAAAGCAGGAACTGGAAGCTAGAAAAATAACAAGCAAAATAAAGCAGAGGAAACTACAGCAAAGCATCAAAAGAAATTAAAATTATAGAAAAGTGTTAGGAGGGCAAAATTTTAAAAGTACTATTTCTGGATGCATGCTGCATTCACAAAACAAGAGGAATTAATGGCACAAGTGAATGGATCTGATCCAACTGCCATTACAGAAACATGGCTGCAATGTGACAAGAGGCAGGAGCTGAATGTTCAAGGGTATTCGATATTCAGGAAGGACAGGTAAAAAGGTAAAGGAGGTGGAGCAGCACTATAAAGGATGAGATCAGTACAGGGGTGAGAAATACTTCTGGCTCAGCAGATCGTGATATAGAATTACAGTCAGTTTGAGTGGAGCCAAGACACAAAGAGGGCAGAAAACATTGCTGGGAATTACTTAGAGGCCACCAGATAGTAGTTATCAGGCACAGCATAAAATCAGAAAATTAGATGCGTGTACAACAAAGTTAATGTAGTAATCATGGAGGCATTTAACCTACACTGAGAGTGGACAATTAAAGTCAACAGTAATAAGACCAGGGACAATTCATGGAATACATACAAGACTGTTCTCCAAATCAATATGTTGAAGAACTAACTTGGGGAAGAGCTTTAGATCTTGCATTATGCTATGAAAAATGGTTAATTACCTTGTCATCAATTACCTTCGAGGAAGATTTAAGGGTCTTTAAGTGACCATCATCTGAAAGAATCTTACATTGAGTCTTAAAGTGATGCAGTTCAATCTGAAACTAATCTTAAATCTAAACAAAATAAACTATAAAGATATGAGGGGCAAGATGGCTGTAGTTGTTTAGGAAACTTCAATCAGAAGGCATGACGATGATCCAACATTTGAAGAAATACATGATTTCCAAAATAAATATTTTTCTAAGGCACAAAAACACAAATAGAGAAGTGGTGCATCTATGGCTGAAAGGAAAAATGAAGGGTAGTATTAAGGAAGAAGCTTATAAAGTTTCTAGAAATAACTGTAGTCCTAAAGACCGGAAGTATTTTAGTAGATGACAAAGGAAGGAGCCGATAAAGGGAAGATAGAATCCGAGAGTAAACATAAAAACTAGACTGCAAGAGTTTCTATCAATATGCAAAAAGGTAAAAAGAAACAGCAAGGGTAAATGCTGGTCACTGATGGTCAAAGAAAAGAGAATTAAAATGGGGGGGGGGTGAAGGAAATGGGTGAGGAATTAAACAAATACCGTCTGCCTGCTTTCACAGAAGACAAAAAAATCTGACAGTAATATGGGAGCATCAAGGGCCTTATGATCTACAATTTTCAAAAAGGTGGAGTTAGAGATGGTGCATGCGCTGGTATCATCTTCCAAAATTCTATGAAGCCTGCACTGGTTCCTGTGGATTGAAGGATGGCAAATGTGACCCCACTGATTGAGAAAAAGAGAGACAGGAAGCATGGAACTACAAACCAGTTCTCTAAATGGTAGGGACAATCATGGAATCTATAATGAAGAACTAGCAGAACACCCTGAAAAGAATGATGGTATTGAGTGGAGTCAGCATGGATCTATGAAAAGAATACTTCAAGGATGTAACTGGCAGAATAGATACGGGTGTATCAGCGTGCATGGTGTAATTATATTTTCAAGAAGGCTTTCCATAAAGGTCCCAGAAAAGGAGATTGGTCAACAAAGTTAGAGCACATGAAATTGTGGGGTAATTAATTGGTAATTAGTTTATTGCCACATGTACCAAGATAGTGAAAAGCTTTGCTTTGCATGCCATTCATACAGATCATTCCAAAACACAAGTATATCAAGGGAGTACAAAAGGGAAAAGCAGTAACAGAATGCAGAATGTAGTATTACAGTTACAGAGAAAGTGCAGTGCAGGTAGACAAAGTGCAAGGGCCATGGCAAGGTAGATTGGGAAATCAAGGATATCATCATCATCAAAACAAGAGGTCCGTTCGAGGGTCTTATAACAGCGGGATAGAAGTTGTCCTTGAACCTGGTGGTGTGTGTTTTCAAGGAGGAAGAAGGGAGAATATCTCAGGTGGGAGGAGTCTTTGATTATGCTGGTTGCTTTTTCAAGGCAGTGGGAAATGTAGACAGAGTCCACGGAGGGGAGGCTGGTTTTCGTGATGGACTGAGTTGTGTCCGCAACGCTCTGCAATCTTTTGCGGTCTCGGGCAGAACAGTTGCTATACCTGTGATGAATCCAGAGAGAATGCTCTCTATGGTGCATTTTAAAAAAATTGGTGAGGATCATTAAGGAGATGCCACATTTCTTTAGCTTTCTAAAGAAGTAGAGGTGCTAGTGTGCTTTCTTGGCCATGACGTCTACATGGTTGGACGAGGACAAGCTACACTGCTGTGGATTAAGAGTTAGTTAAGAGACTAGAAGCAACAAGAAGAAATAAACTGGTCTTTCTCAGGCTGCCAGGCCCTGACTGGTGGGTACCACAGGGTTGGTACTTGGGTCACAGCTTTTCAATGACCTATAATCGATGAAAAGATAAAAGAAATAACTAAAGACGCAGGAAATCTGAAATATTTGCTGAGCAGACCAAAACCACATTTTCAAATTTGCTGATGGTACAGAACTAGGCAGGATTGTGAATAGTGAGAACAATACAGAGAGAATAGAGACAACCTGAGTCATTGGGTTAGAACATGGCAATAGGAATACATGTAAAAATATGTACTTAGATGCACAAACAGAACATTTTTTTAAAAATGGTGACATATTGGGAAATGGTGACACGAAGTACACCGAATGCCCATAAGCAGGTGCAAAGGGTACACTGGCTCTTATTACAAGAGGATTTGAATACAGGAGTAAAGAGGACTTACTACATGTATGTAGAACACTGGTGAGACCGTATCTTTTTGGTCTTGTAAGTTAAAGAAAAAAAAGATACATTTTCCAAATAGGGAGTACAGTAAAGATTCACTACATTGGTTTCACGGCTGGTTATAAGCCATAGGAGAAGAGATTAAGGAGAGTAGTGAATAGAGTTTAGAAGAATGACAGGTGATTTCATTGAAACTTGCATAATCCTTACAGGGCTCAACAGGGTGGATGCAGGGAAGAGGTTTCCCCTCGTTGAAGAGTCCAGAACAAGGAATCACCATCTCAGAAGAGGTCAGCTATTTGGGACTTGGATAAGGATAAGGTTCTTCATTTGATCTTTGGTATTCTCTACCCCAAAGGGGCTGTGTAGGCTCAGTCAATGAGTTCATTCAAAAATCAAGATTGCTATGTTCTTTTTTTTAAAAAGGGAATCAACAAATACAGGGATAGTGCAGGAAAAGTGGTGCTGAGGTACAAGATTAGCCATGATTTTGATGAATGGTTTGAAGGGCCAGATAGCCTACTCCTAATTTTAATGTCATTAGGGAAATTTTTAAGTTTATGAGGGACAGGTATTCAAAATAATAAGGGGCTTGGGTAAGGCAGATGGCAAGATATTTTACCCCATAGCAGAGGTGTCTAAAACTCTAGGGCACAGACTTAGGGCAAAAGGTAAAGTGTTTGGAGGGGATCGGAGGAGGAGCTTCCCCCCACCCTCCCACCAAACAGGGGGTGACTGAAATCTGGAACACACTGCCTAAGGAGTTGGCAGAGGCAAGTTGAAGAAGCATCCAGACAAGCACCTGAACTGCCCAGGCTATGGACCAAGTGCAGATAAATGGGATGAGTACAGATGGGTTCTTGATGGTCAGCAAGGATAGTAGTCCAAAGGCCGTATGTCTCAATGACTCTATCACTTGGTATGACTGCTACCTTAAGTTCCACCTACTAGCTGACAGGTGATGCACTGACTCAGTTGCACAACAACATGAGCACTGGAGGGTGGTGTTCCAACCGAGCATATTTCTTTATTTACAGTTGTTCACTGACACATTATTCTCAAATGTCAATCCATCTAATCGCATCAAATCTAACACCCAAGGCAAAGCTATAAGGATTATGCAAATGTATTTCTTGAAATGCAGTTTATAAAGAAAGGTGAATATTGTATAAAATAAGCGACTAAGCTTATTTTGGATAAATTGTTTATTATTTGAGTTATTTTTGGGCAAACTCTTTATGAGCTGTCCCCAGAAGATTCTCTCATTACATTTATTAGAATCGTTCTACTCTTAATTCTCAGCTTTCTAACTACCTTGATACACTTACATATGGCATGCATCTGCCTGGACAGCACACAAACACAAGTTTTTTCACTGTATCTTAGTACATGCGACAATAATAAACAAATACCAATACAAAATATATTATTTTGGCTAATTATTGGGGAACTATTTTGAGGTTATTTTGGTTAAATATCATAAAAGTAGGTATATATGAAGAGACTTGCATTTAGACTATTTTAAATCTGGTGTTAATTAACCCTCTAAGTCATTGTTCTAAATGCTGTCCGAGTTCCCAAAGTTTTTCCTTCCTTCTGCTTGAGTTTGTCAGTACTCCAAGAGCTTTTTTTAAAACCAGAACCAGCTTTTAACATTCCACCATTAAAAGAGAAATCAAATTCTCAATTTGGCACAGTGGTATTTCACTCCACCCTCCCCAAGACAGAGTCTAGTAATTTAACCACAAGGCTCATGAACACAATGCCTTTCAAAGTAAAAGCTGCACATCACCACATCCCTCAGTCCTCGGAATACTGTTGTAACTGTGAACCCTGTTGCTAAGATGGCCTGCAGCTCCACATATCCTCCAGATGGAAAGCAGAAATTGAAGACATTTTTAGGAAGTGCACAGGATTTAGATGAAGCACTACAAAGGAGAACATCTACAAGTTTCTCTTTTAATGGAGATCTGGAATGTTAAAAGCTGGTTTTGGTGCAAAGCTCTTGGAGTGCTGACAAACACAGGAAGAAGGAAGAAAGACCTTCAGTTAGGAACTTGGACAGCTCTTAGAACACTGCAGAATACTTTGATTTTTGCATTAAAGCATTCCGTCAAATTTATACTTCAATCAAGAAATGCTACAGAGATTAAATTTGGTCCTCATCACTGAAAATTGAAGTTAAAAATCTAATTAAATTGACTCTGAACTTTGCAGTTGTGGAATAACTCCATGCCTGAAGTCCCAAATGAGTTATTCCCTCAAATGCTCAAGAAAGTGAGCAAGACTCCAGATAAGTTTTTGTTTCAAGAAGTCTTTAAAAACATGTTCTACTGACTGCTTTCTTGGCTCTGAAGGCTACTAGATGGCAGATATCACTAAACAGCAATGAGGTAAAGATAAGATTTGTATTACAAAAGGACTTTCACAATCTCAGGAATTCCCAAAACATATTTATTTGTAAAGTGCAGATATTCCTTTAATCTGGAAAAGATGACAGTCAATTTGCACACAGCAAGCATTCACAAATAGCAAAGTGTTAATGAGCACATTACCTGCTTTTAGTGATGCTGATTCAGGAATAAACATTGGCTCCCACGCAACAGAACAAATGCCCCTGTTGTCTTTGAAAAATGCCACAAGATCAACTATAACTGCCTGAGAGAGCAGAGTTTTAATGCCTTGTGTGAACAAAAGTACTTCTGACCATACAGCACCTCTACTCTCTGTTGATCTTCCAATCTGCCTCATTGTGGCCCTTGCCTACTTACACTGCACTTTCTCTGTGACCGCTACACTATATTCTGCATTCTGTTTTTCTTTTTACTAGCTTGATGTATGGAATGATCTGTCTGGATGACAAGCAAACACAAGCTTTTCACTCTATCTCAGTACATGTGACAATAATAAACCAATACCCTCTGACCCTGGACAGAACAAGGATACAAAAAAATGCCAGGAACACTTTTCCAGTTCTGGCAAAGGATCTCAGATCCGAAATATTGACTGTTTCTCTTTCCACAGATGCTGCCTGACCTGCAGAGTATTTCTGACATTTTCTGTTTTCATTTCAGCTTTCCAGCATCTGCAGGTTTTTTATCCCCCCCCAGAGCAAGAACAGGGTTCCCCTGATCCTCACCTTCTATCCCAGCCTCCTCTCTCAATGCATCATCCTTCACAGTTCCTGCCAACTCCACCACCAGATACATCGTCCCCTCCCCTTTCAGCATTTCAAACAGATCAAGGCAAAAGCAACGGCAACTGCGGCTTCTTTGATTTAAGGATACATCTGCTGTGTGCTTTAATGCAAATCAAAATACACTACAGAGATTAAATTAAGTCCTTATCACTAAAAATTGAACATGTTACGAATCTAATTAAACTGACACTGAACTTTACAGAGTTGTGAAATAACTCTGTGCCGAACAGTCTTTCCACGTGAAGCAGCAATGTGGTCTCCTCTATAAGGGGCAGGCACAGTAGTGTAGCGGTTAGCGTAACGCTTTACAGCGCCAGCGACCAGGGTTCAATTCCGGTCGCTGTCTGTAAGGAGTTTGTACGTTCTCCCCACGTCTGCGTGGGTTTCCTCCCACATTCCAAAGACGTACGGGTTAGGAGGTTGTGGGCACGTTATGTTGGCGCTGGAAGCGTGGCGACACTTGCAGGCTGACCCCCAGAACACTCGACACACAAGATGCATTTCACTGTGTGTTTTGATGTACATGTGACTAATAAAGATATCTCATCTTATCTCATACTGGAGAAACCAAAGGCAGATTGGGTGACTGTTTTGCAGACCATCTGTATTCAAGTGACGGGGACAACCATGAGCTTCCTGCTGCCTGCCACTTTAATTCTCCACCCCACTTTCACTGCAATTTGTCTGTGGCCTCTTGCACTTTCATAACAAGGCCCAACATCTGAGAAACAGCACCTCATCTTCCTTCTGGGCATGTTGCGGCCTTCTCGAATATCAGATTCTCCAACTTCCAATAATTTGCTTTCTCTGCATCAGAACTGGCCAGATTCACTGCAACTGGCCCGTTATAGTTGATCAGTATTTTTTTCCTCCTCTCTATCAGCACACCAACCTATTTTCACAGCACTCTCCTAATCAGTCTCCAGCTGCTCCATTAACAACTTATTCCCACATCAACCCAGGCCTCTCCTTACCACAGATCTCTCCTTTGTCCTAGCCATCCCTCCTGCCCACCACCACCTCTGGAATTGAACTTTTTTTTTTCCCCCTCTTTCCCCAGATCTAATGATGAGTCTTCAACTTAAGACCAACTCAGTCTCTCTCTCCACAAATGCTGCCTGAACTGCTGAGCGTTTCCAGCATTTTCTGGTTTTGTTTCATATTTCAAGCACCTGCAGGTTGTTTTTGATTTCCTGATTGTACGCCACTCCCTCAGGACTGGCACAGGAAGCACTGGCCTAGACTTTGTAATTACAACGTTTCAATCAGAGACAAGACTGCTACTAATTGAACCGTCAGATTACTGTATCATGAAGCTGGAAGGGGATGGTTACAGGAGTCAACTGAACTCTATTGGATCAATGTGAACCTTTTTGAAAGTTCTTTGGGGTGCATTGCACATGTAGAAGCATCTGCCCTTCCACCATGCAACCAGAGGCTATTGAAATGTTTGCAGTTCACAGCGCAAGATGGTCACGGAAGCTCTGTCAGTACATCCAAGGCAGAAATTGAGAGAGTCCTGAATATTAAGCAAATTGAGCGACATAGAGTTAGTGCAAGAAAAGCAGTGGAAACAAAGTCAGCCATGATCTCGTTGAATGGTGGAGCAAGCACATGGGGCTAAATGGCCTACTCCTACTTCTATTTATGTCCTTACATTACGTAGGTCTCAACATTTGGCTATGCACTGGGATGTTCTCTGTTAAAACCTGTTATAATTATGCAACTAATTGTTCTAGCCAACAAAAACGCTATCCCTCCATCACTTATGTTCTAAATCTTTGATGTTAAATCCACAGTTTTCAATTCTATCGGTAGAGTTCAATCTTTGAAATAAGTTTTTAGAAAAATAAATAGGCAGGATTTGAAGCAATTGATAATATGAACCTACAACGACCCATTCACTCAATCAACTGCAGGCTTTCTTATACCAAGTCCCAATGGAGAAATGCCCTTAAGGGCATATTTCTGAAAATTATAGGTTGCTGTGGCTTTAAGTGCAAACCATAAATACATGGTTTACATATGACAAATTACTACATCACAATGTAAAACATCAAGTTGACTGGACCAGGAGTGCCAGATCAAAGAACAATACAACATATTTACATCGTGCCTTTGACTTGTCAAACATCAGATGTTTCTATTAGTCACAGTGTCTAGGATCTAAGGGCACAGCCTCAGAATAAAGGGATGTCCCTTCAAAACTGAGAGGAGGAGGAATTTCTTCAGCCAGATGGTGGTGAATCTGTGGAATTTGTTGCCACAGAGAGCTGTGGAGGCCAAGTCATTGGGTGTATTTAAGGCAGAGACTGATAGGTTCTTGATGGTAAGGAGGTTAAGGGTTATGGGAAGAAGGCAGGAGAATGGGGTTGAAAAAAAAACTGCCATGATTGAATGGCGGAGAAGACACGATGGGATGACTGGCCTAATTCTGCTCCTACATCTTATGGTCTAACCATTTACTGGGATCAAATATGGTGCAGTACCCAATTTTTATTAATCCTGGGGTTTACAAGTATCATGGAATTCACAATGAGGATAAATCCTTATCAAACACTGGTCTGGCCACAACTGGAGGCTTGCACCCAATTCTGGTCAGGGTAGCAGAAGATAGGAGCAGTAGATGGCCACTGGGCTCTCCAAACCTGCTGCACCATTCAACACAATCATGGCTGATCCTTTACCTCAATCCTATATTCTTGTTCTCTCTCCATACCCCTTGACACCTATGTGTATGAAAATTTACTTATCCTTAAATGTATTCAGTGACTTTATTCACTGGAGTGAATAAGAATAAGGGATGATCTTATAGAGGTATATAAAATCATGAGGAGCATAGCTAGGGTGAATGCACAGGGCTTTTTTCCCTCCTCAGGGTTGGAGAATCAAGAACTAGAGGGCATAAGTTTAAGGTGAGAGGGGAGCGATTTAATAGGAACCTGAAGGGCAACTTTATTCACCCAGAGGGTACTCCGTATAAGGAATGAGTTGTCAAAGGAAGTGGCTGAGGCAGGTACATTCACAACATTTAAAAGGAACTTGGGCAGGTACATGGATAGGAAAGGTTTAGAGGGATACAGGCCAAACATGGGCAAATAGGAATCTTGGTTGGCATAGACCAGTTGGGCTGAAGGACCTGTTTCCAGGCTATGACTATTACATAAACTAAAATCCATGAACTCATAACTAAAGAAAATTATTCAGCATTCCACATTAAGAAAACAATTGAGTATTGGAGGCTGAGGGGCAACCTGATAGGAGTATATAAAATTATGAGAGGCAAGGATAGGGTCGAGAGTCAGGGTCTCTCTCCCTGGGTGGAAATGTGAAATATGAGGGCAGAGTGCCAAGATCAGAGGGAGAAAGTTTACAGGAGATTTACAAAGCAGTTTTTTTCCCTCCCCCACACAGAGCGGTAGGTGCCTGGAACACACTGCCAGAAAAGTGATAGAAGCCGATACTATAGCAATGTTGAAGAGGCATTTAGATAGTCACGTGAACAGACCGGGAATGGAGAAATATAGACTATGTGCAGGCAGATGAGATTAGTTTGGATTGGCATCATGGTCAGCACAGACATCATGGGCTGAAGGGCCTGCTCCTGTGCTGTACTGTTCTAATGTACTCTAATGAAAACAAAAACACATTCCGGGGAGAGGAAAAATCCTTTCTGATTGAAAAATACACAGGATGTGAAACTAACTGGATAAGCACCAACTATAATTGCAATCTTACCTTTCTCCATCATTCATGTTATATGTGAGTGCTCGAGCATTTTCCACTGTCTTTCAGAAATCTGACTGCTAAATGAAAAGGCATCCGGCTAAGCTCTCCACCAGCCCCACCTAGGCTTATGTTTATAAACAAGTCCCGAGGAAGGAGAGAATCCCAAGAGAACAGTGGACCCAGATTTTCCACCTGGGAATAGAAACAATCCATTCGCGGAATACCAAGCAGTGTTTAAAGGCAAGCCTATTGTGCTGGTATCACAAGCAGTGTCCCATTTAAGTCTCATGTTCATCACCAACCTGAGACAGGTGGCAGACAAAGTATATCCAGTCCAACAAGAGATCTAATAGTCCAAAATCCAGCACTCAATCCAGAAGGCTACCTGACTGCATTTTTTCTGGATTAAATTATAATTACATTTTAATGCTTTATGCAGTCTTGCCCTATGTAATGGAAATTCACTCTTATGGAATTCACAAATCATTACCAGGAAATTTGAGATACAGAATAAAATTTAAAGAACTCATACAAAAAAAACTAAATACAAAATGAGAAAGAAACAAATTTTGTCAATACTCCCCCCCCCCCCCAACAAGTTTGTGATACAGAAAATCATGATATGGACAATTTTTTTTTAGGAACACCACCTCTGAAACACGGGGGTGTACCATACTGTTTGCTACTTGACCTTGTTCATAACCTATTATGCAAAATTCAGTTTGAGATGTGTTACCACGAGGGGTTTTGCAATGAAAAACAACACTAAAGGCTTTATACGAATGCAAGCTGCAGTCATCAATACTTTTTTGTAAAAAAAACACAAGGATACAGCAGGAAATATGGAGAAACACAGCAGGAAATATGGAGAAACACAGCAAACTGACTGTTCAACAGCTACAAACCAAATATAAAAACCATGAACAAATGGAAACCAAACTTCACTGAGTGTAAATAATAAGCCAATTCTTAAACACAATGCATTTTACTGATAGAGCAAATTTGCAATTGCATAAAAAGTTTGCTTTCATGACCACTGCATGTCCCAAAGCAGTGAATTACTACTGAGGCACAGTCAAGTGTTATAAAATGGGGTACTGGGCAACCCATTTGTACACAATAGCCCATGAACAGATGAAAGAACTTACAATCTTGGCTGAAAAAGAACATTCATCAAGTCCAATAGAATCATCAACATCAACCCAAGAGGGTAGAGAGCACCTCAGTTTAACACCTTAGTAGCATAACGTAATACCACACAGTGTTACACGAGATTATGCTCTCGATCCTCTGGAGTGGGTCTTGAACCCAGAGCGCTCTGTCTCTGATGAATTTGCCAGAGCCTCAGCCAATGCTAATTATAGAGAGTTTAAATTTTCCAATTATTATCAAGTATTTTTAATTATGGAAGCTGGGAGGGCTTCAGCATTTATCATAGGTCCATAAGGAATCAGAGACGTAACCCAATGTACTGCACCGTGCAATGAATTGATCTGTACGATCGGTATGCAAGACAAGTTTTTCCACTGTACCTCGGTACAAGTGACAAGAATAAACCAATACAGCACAAAGACGAGCCCTTTAGCTCACTGAGACTGTGCCTCTCGTGAACAATAATGGTCACATTTACACTAATCCTATCCTAATCTATTTTACTCTTCCCACATTCCCATCAACTCCCCTTCCCCCAGCACCCCTGCACACTACGGCCAACTACCCTACCAACCCACAAGTTTTTGCAACATGGGAAGAAACTTGAGCAGCCGGAGGAAACCTGCACCCAATGAGAGACGTGCTTTGTTGTAGACCCCGAACACTTTACATCAATCCAGTGTAGTCAATATAGTAATGTGGGAAAATGAGGTCAGATTCAGGTGGGACATCAAGTGGCCTTCATGCCCCCGGATTAGAAAAGGGGTTTAAAATAAAACCTACCCTGGAATTACATCCACATCATCATTCTACAATCCTTCCCGACAGCACGTGTATCCAACAGTCTCGGTTTACATGACCACCTGTCAGCCTCCTGTGTGTGCCCAACCTATACCAGCTCACGTGTCCACCATCACCTCAGCGGCATATACTGAAAATGGGATTGGTCTCCATGGCTTTGCAAATTTCCAGAATTACTGGTTAACAGCCAAACAGGCAGACTGGTGAAAAAAATCTCCACAGACACGTCCCCCTTCTGGGGTTTAAACTTTCGAACTGGCATCTGCTAGCAAAGGAGACGCAAAAGTCCTCGCGATTCAATCACATGACACAAACCACCACGGTGCCACACAATTAGAACCACTGAGACTGCATCAGATTTACTTTTCACTGAACGTTAAATGAAGTTCCGGTAAGCATTTCAAAATTAGAACAGTAAAAGCAGAAGGTTTCCACAGCTGGCTTTGAACAGCATGTTCCCCTCCACTGTGCGCAGTAACTGCAGACAAAATTACAAAATAATTACTTTTAATCTGCCATTTGCAACTGCGCTGAAGCCATTCTTTAAGTGCACAGTATATTGATGTTAGTTTAAGATCTTTAACCCCCTTACCATCTGGTGCCCTCTGAGTGACCTTCCCCATCACACAAATCAATTAGCCGCAGTCACTGATGAGAAACTTACAACAATGCAACGATGCTGGAACCAATCCAGATACTGGGGAGACAACACTTCACTGAGCAATGGATTCCTCAGTGCCAGCTGTGGCTCACTTGAAAGCACTCCTGCCTCAGAGTCGGAGGGTTTCGGACAAGTCCAAGAATTTGAGTCAGACCTTTCAGGAGTGAAGTGAGGAGACAGTTTGTACCGTGGGTGTGTGTGGGGGAACAATTGAAGCTCGTTAATGCTACCTTTAAATCAGCGATTAGGTTCTTAAATCAGAGCTACTTAGATGTGGAACAAAGGGTGAATGGAGTTAGAGCCTAGGACAGGCATGATCTCATTGAATGGGGCAAAACAGGCCTCTTACTCAAGGAGACTCCACATCCTTCAACACCTAGGTTGGCACTAGTAACAGCATAGGATCTGCTGCACACACAGAGGGATCATCTCCACTAAAACTCCAACAATCTGCTTTCTGGTGCTTTGTAAATGGGATGGTTCCTGATGATTCGACATCTGGCTCACCAGGTCTCTGGTTCCGGCACTCTTGAAGTTCCATGGGATTCCATCCTCCCTTGGAACCTACCTGGTTCTTTTCCCCGAGCTTCCCTGAGATTTAGCGGGTTCACTGGAAAATTTATTTTGCTAATTTACTATGCAACACCTTTTTATTAAAAAAAGTGAATTAAAAGTGTGTTGGAGTATTAATTGGAATAACATCCAATTGTCCAAAAAAATCTGCCAGTCCAACAACAAAGTCCCAGATGTGCCGGATTAGCAGACTTTTACTGTATTGGGCAACATGTTAACATAGAACAGTACAGCACAGGAGTGTGCCCCATGGTCCACGATGTTGTGCCAAACTAATTAAATGTTTAACTAAACTAATCCCTTCTGCCTACACAATATCCATAGCCTGGTGTTCTCTACACATTCATGTGCCTATCTAAGAAACCCTTAAACACCTCTATCACATTTGCCTCCACTACCACCCCTGGCAGCACATTCCAGGCACCCACCACTCTGGAAAAAAAGACTTGGCCCACACATCTTTCAACTTTCCCCCTCTCACCTTAAATGCATGCGCCCTAGTATTAGACATTTCAACCCTGGGAAAAAGATACTAGCTGTCTATCTATGCCTCTCATAATCCTATAAACTTCTATCAGGTCTCCCTTCAGCCTCCGCTGCTCCAGAGAAAACAACCTAACATTGTCCAACCTCTCCTCCTATGCCCTCTAATCCAGGCAGCATCCTGGTAACCTCTTCTGCACCCTCTCCGAAGCCTCCACATCCATCCTATAATGGTGCAACCAGAATTCAATGCAATACTCCAGCTGCAGCCTAACCAGAGTTTTATAAAGCTGCAACGTAACTTCCCAAACTCAATGTCTTGATTAATAAAGGCAAGCGTGCCATACACCTTCCTTACCACCCTTTCAACCCGTGCAGCCACTCTCAGGGAGCTATGAACTTGGACCCAAGATTCCTCTGTACATCAACATTGTTAAGGGTCTTGCCATTAACAGCGTGTGATCCCTTTACCTTTGATCTCCCAAAGTGCAACACCTCCCACTTGGCCAAATTAAGCTCCAGCTGTTAAACTGAGCTCTCTCGGATAGACACAAAATATCCCACGGCATCCTTTTAAAGAGTAGTTTGGAAGATCTCACCAGGGTCCCAGCCAATAATTAACTCTCAATCAACATCACTAAAACAGATGATCTGATCATTAGCTCAATATTGTTTTGTGGGAGCTTGCTGTGTATAAATGGCTGCTGCATTTGCTCCTTGACTACCCTGCAAATGTTCTTCAATGGCCACAAAGCACTTTGGGATGTCCTTGAAAGGGAAATGGAAGCCACAACATAAAAAGGCAAGACCTCTAAAAATACTCTGCTTCCAAATCCTTCCAATGACCTCATCCTCCTCTCTTTCCACAGGCTAACTCATCAGGAGCCTCAACGCAACTGTATTTTACACTCCGAATCTCAGTGTACTCATTCAAACTCACCTAATCATACTTGTGCAACTGCTTCTCAACAAAGTTCTTGAATGCAAACCGTGATCAAGACATTTTCTGCTTTACCTCAGCACTCACTGGTGCTGATAGCCCTGATAATCCCACCTTACTGACTAAAAGGTTGGAAAATACATTGAGGAAAACATATTTAAATTGCTTTATTTTTGACTGGACAAAAATCTTGGAAAACATTTATCAAAGTCTCTCAGAAACACCTTCCTGCTGTGCAGATCTCATTCCAGGATGCATTTGCGGTCTAAAGATCGGTTAGATGGTTCTCAATTGCCCATCAGTACTGCACCAAAATCTGCAAGTACAAGGGGCAAACACATGCCTTTGCATTTAAGATACAGGGACAAGAATGAAACCAGAACCTTGGTAAAGAATGTGGAGTTCCACTACTGCACTTTTCCGATTCATTCATTAAAAAAAAACACACCCCAGGTTTCATTCTTCTGCATTCAAATGTGTACCTTTAGTTTTCTCTCTTTTCTCATCCGAAACAAATCCAAGAAAACTCTTAAATGTGAAATGTTGCAAGAGATGCATTATCTTGCAATGTTGCAGGATAAAAGGGAGTTGGAGACATTGCAGGTTCAGCATGGAGGAGGAGGAGGAATTTCTTCACTCAGAGGGCTGTGTACCTTTGGAATTCTCCACCCCAAAGAGCTGTGGGTGCTCAGTAACCAAGTGTATTCAAAGCCAAGAATAAAAGATTTATCAGACACCAAGTAAAGGTTAATGGGGTTCATGCGGTGAAATGGACTTGAGGCACAGGATCAGCTGTGATCTTACTGAATTGCAGAGCAGGCTCACAAGACTGCACGGGTCACTCTAATAAGTTTCTAAATTAAGCAGAATAAAGAACTTTGCACTAATAGACACATTTGAGGAATTTCTAGGTGTGTGTATATTTTTTTTAAAAAAAAACAATCATTTCACATTCACTTCCTCACACATGGAGCCAGAAATTTACAAATCACCACCAAATAACCTCAAGCAATTAACCACAGGGGATTTAAAGCTGTAGACTGCATACCCATTAAGGATCAGATCAGTCAAACACAGGAGGAAAATCCAACCCTGTACATGTGGTAGAATGCTATTTGTGGCAGCTTGCTGTGCACAAATTAATCACTGCATTTCCTGCATGCTGCAAAGCCCTTTTGGTACATTCTCCAAGTACAAATAGTGCTGAAGAAATTTGTGATCATAACAACAGCAAAAGCCCAAAATACTAAGCAGGTCAGGCAGCGTGGAGAAAGAAACAGAGTTAAAGTTTCAGGTCAATAAACCTTCATCAAAATTCATCAAAAGTCAGTTCTGACCTAAAACATTAACACCATTTCTCTCTCATTGGCTGCCACCTCACTTAAAATATTTTGGGTATTTTCTATTTTTATTTTGGATTTCAAGCATTGCAGGTTTTTGCTTGTCAACAAAAGAAAGGCATATTTTTTTAAAAAGTTAAACAGCTGTAATAAATACATTTCCATTGGAATTAAACTCAGTTCATAGAATGGAAAACAAATGCATTTTGTTGTATCTGCCACATTTCTAATCAACACATATCTGCCTCCATCACCTTTTGACTACGTCACAAGATATCCAGTGAACACAGAAGGACATCTGCCAAGAGACAAACTTTGTCCCAAAAGCCATGTGCCCTTTTACGATGGTAAAATGGGCCGTTGACTGCTTCTGTTACCATCAGAAATGGAGGCCAACAACAACCTGGCCCACACCCACCAACAACCTGCAAGTGGTGGGGGGGGGGGGGGGGGAGGAAAGAGACTTACATCGTCAAACACTATGTGGCACAACTGCACAGCTGGTAGAGCTGCTGCCCCACAACTCCAACAACTTAGGGTTAGGTGCTGACCTTGGATGTTGCCTGTGTGGAGTTTGCACATTCTCCCTGTGGCTGCATGGGTTTCCTCGGGGTGCTTCAGTTTCCTCCCACCTCCCAAAAGAGATGTGAGTTGGTAAGTTAATTGGCCACTGTAAACTGCCCCTAATATGCAAGAATGTGGGAGAATAAAATGGGATTAGTATAGTGCAGACTCAATGGGCTGAAGGGCACGTTTCCTTGCTGTACGACTCTATGACCCTACAAGGGTTTGATGGAGAAAAATGCTTGCTGGATATAATCAGAGGACACAGACTGAAGATGATGGGGCAGGAGAACCAGAAGGGGGAAGGCATTGAGTCAAGAGACACTGAGTTCAAGAGTCAGGCAGCTATATTGCAGCTTTATAAAACTCTGGTCAGGCCACATCTGAATTCTGGTCATCTCATTATAGGAAGGATGTGGAGGGCTATGTAAAGGGTGCAGAGGAGGTTTACCAGAATGCTGCCTGAATTAGAGGGCATTTGCTATCAGGAGAGGTTGGGCAAACTAGGGTTATTTTCTCTGGAGCGGCAGAGGCTGAGGGGAGACTGATAGAAGTTTATAAAATTACGAGAGGCATAGATAGAGTAGACAGCCTGTATCTTTTTCCTCCAGGGTCAAAACGTCTAATACGAGAGGGCATGCATTTGAGGTGAGAGGGAGAATATCCAAAAGGAGATGAGCAGGGCAAGTTTTTTTCTTATAGAGAGTAATGGGTACCTAGAATGTGTTGCCGGGGTGGCAGTGGAGGCAGATATGATAGAGGCGTTTATGAGGCTCTTAGATGGGCACATGAATATGCAGAGAATGGAGGGATATGGACATTGTATAGTCAAAAGGGATTAGGTGTCATTAGCTTAATTAGTTCAACACAACATCGTGGGCTGAAGGGCCTGTTCCTGTGCTGTGCTGTTCTACGTTTTAAGACAACAAAAAGTTGCCTACTGCAACTTGTTGCAATCTGGAACACATTGCTCAAGAGAGCAGATTCAATCAGAACTTCAACAGGAAATTTGGAACAGAAACACATCCAAGGCTGTGGGGAAAAATAAGTGGAGTGGGACGAATTGGAGAGCTCTTGCAACAACTTTCAGTTGCGTAGCATCTTTAATACAGCAAAAAAAACGTTCCAAGCTGTTTCCCAAGAACATTATCAGATAAAAAATGTTGACAAAATGGGTATTAGGACAGGTGACCAAAGGTTTGATCAATAAAGGGAGACGATTAAAGGATGACAGAGGCAGAGAAGTTTAGGGCAGGAATTCCAGAGCTTATGGCCAGCAGTGGTGAAGCAAGGATGACCAAGAGGCCAAAATTGGGATGTCACAGCAATCTCAGAGAGTAGTAGGACTGGAAGAGGTTACAGAAATATGGAGGGGCAAGACACAGAGGAATTTGGAAACAAGAATGTGAATTTTCTTATCAAATTAACACAGAGTTGGCACCAGCATGAACAGCTGAGAAGTCTCCAGTGTTGTATCAGTTACAATTCCATATCTGTACACGCCATCAGAAGGCACTTTTTGTTCAGGTTATATATTTAATAGCATGCAGAAGGACAAATTAGCAGATGCAGTTTATATCGTGGATCACAACATAAAGAAGAGTTTCATAGGCAACCATGGCAAAATTTACTTCATATCTGAACATCAATTAAATTTACTGTTCTGAGATACAAATATGTAATGGGATACTGGCTTTTCAAACCTCCCTTTGAAACAGTGGCACATCACACTCTATGAACCATCTACTTATACACACCACCAAACAAAAAAATTTGGCTATCCCACTATAACTTCCACTTCCTTAAGGGCATGTAGACTGCAAATGTTGGAACCTGGGAGCAATAAGGGAGAGGCTGTGGATGCTGTGTATTTGGATTTTCAAAAGGCCTTTGACAAGATGCCACACAAGAGGCTGCTAAATAATATGAGAGCTCATGGAATTACAGGTAGGATATTGGAATGGGTGGAGCATTGGCTGATAGGCAGAAAGCAAAGGGTGGGAATAAAGGGATACTGCTCTGGTTGGCGGCCGGTTACCAGTGGTGTTCCGCAGGGGTCGGTGTTGGGGCCGCTTCTTTTTATACTATATCGATGATTTAGATTATGGTGTAAATGGTTTTGTGGCTAAGTTTGCAGACAACACCAAGATAGGGGGAGGAGTAGGGAGTATTGAAGAAACATTAAGGTTGCAGAGAGACTTAGATAGTTTAGGAGCATGGGCAAAGAAATGACAAATGAGATTCAATGTTGAGAAATGTGTGGTTGTACACTTTGGAAGAAGAAATAAGCGGGCAGATTATTATTTAGATGGGGAGAAAATTCAATGTACAGAAGTGCAAAGGGACTTGGAGGTCCTCGTGCAGGATACCCTAAAGGTTAACCACCAGGTTGGATCGGCAGTAAGGAAAGCGAATGCTATGTTGGCATTCATTTCAAGAGGTATAACGTATAAAAATAAGGAAGTGTTGATGAGGCTCTATGGGGCACTGGTGAGACCTCATTTGGAGTACTGTGTGCAGTTTTGGGCCCCTTATCTTAGGAAGGATGTACTGACGTTGGAGAGGGTTCAGAAAAGATTTACGGAGATAATTCCCAGAATGAAAGGGCTAATATACGATGAGCATTTGTCAGCTCTTGGACTGTACTCACTGGAGTACAGAAGAATGAGAGGGGACCTCATAGAAACATTTTGAATGTTGCAAGGACGGGACAGAGTAGATGTGGCCAAGCTGTTTCCCTTGGTGGGTGAGTCCGGGACTAGAGGGCACAGTCTTAGAATTAGAGGGTACCCATTTAGAACAGAAATGAGAAGAAATTTCTTTAGCCAGAAGGTTGTGGATTTGTGGAATTCATTGTCACGTACAACTGTGGAGGCCTGATCATTGAGGGTGTTTAAGGAGGAGATTGATAGGTATCTAATTAGTCAAGGTATCAAGGGATATGGGGAAAAGGCTGGAAATTGGGGCTAGATAGGAATAGTTTAGCTTATGGTGAGGTAGCGGAGCAGACTCGATGGCCTACTTCTGCTCCTTTGTCTTGTGAACAAACAATCTGCTGGAGGAACTCAGTGGGTTGAGCAGCATCTGCGGGAGGAAAGGAATTGTTGACGTTTCAAGTTGAAACCCTGCGTCAGGGCTGGATGTAGGGTTTCCATCCAGAGTGTCAACGATTCCTCCCCCACCCCCTGCTACAGATACTGCTCGACCCACTGACTTCCTCCAGCAGATTGTTTGTTGCACCTTAAGGGCATATATTTCAGGTCAGGTTTTGTAATTATATAACAAAGCAATATTTAGGGTATTACCTGGAACTGGCATAGGGAATGGTGTGGGAATAAAGGGGCAAGAGGGTGTGAAGAAATCCAGAGCCAAAAGATTCAAAGTGTTATTCAATGGAAATGTTAATAGCCACGTAATATTCCAAGAGGACCTTAGCAAGATATAGGTAATGGCCCAGTGGATTACAAAACAAAGGGTTTGCAGTTGGGTAGAGAAAGGTTGAGATTAAATATTGAGCCAAAAGATCACTTTCTATTTCAAAATACTATGCAAATATCAAGCAAAGACCCCCAACTGCTTATTTTTCTGCATCAGGTAATATTTGGGATCAACAATAATATTATTGCTTGTGATAAACAGAAGACAGTAAACTGCATGAGCTGCACTCTGATGTCTTCCAAATGGTGTGAACCTTGTGTAACAAAAGCACATGGAAACATCACTACTGTCTTTGTACAAGAAAGCTACAATATACACACTTCCATTTCCACTTAAAGCACAAGTTGCAAAAATCTCATCAAGACAAATAATGGGGCTGTGGGATATTTATGGCTTTAATGAGTTCTCAGGCTGTGGGCTTCAGAGCAAAGCCAGCATTAATTGTCTGTCTCTGACAGCCTTTGACCTGACTGGCCTGCTAGCCATTCATAGGGTAGTTAAGATTAACCAGGCTACTGTGAATCTGGTATCATAAAGAGGCCAGACCTGGTAAGATTTCCTACCCTCAAGGTCAGTGAAGTAGAAAGTGGCACAGCAGACAGTGCTGCTGCCTCACAGCTAGAGCAACCCAGGTTCAATCTTGACCTTGGGTGTTCACCAAGAAGATTCTGCATGTTCTCTGTGGCAAAATGGACTTGAGTTAGGTGCTCTGGTTTTCTCCCACCAAAGGAAGTGCAGATTATTTAGTTACTAATTGCAAGTTACTCCTAGTGTAAGTGGATATCAGGAGAATGTGGGAAGGTGATGTTCAAATGGCAAGTTGGACTGATAGGAATGTGATGACAGTTAGTAGATTTGATGGACCAAATAGCCACCTTTATATCAAAGAAATACGAGATAATATGATAGTTTTCCAACAATCTGATAGCTTTCAGGCCATTATAACCACTATTTCTTTGTTCCAGATTTATACAACAAAGCTACACAAAACTTTGGTTAGGCCACACGTGGAGTATTGTGTGCAATTCTGGTCACCCCGTGACAGGAAGGACATAGAGACTTCGGAATAGCTGCAGGTTTACCAGAATGCTGCTTGGATTCGAGGGTATGAGCTACAAGGAGAGGTTGGACAACCTTGGGTTGTTTTCTCTGGTGCAGAGGCTGAGGGAAGACCTGATAGAAGCTTTTAAAACCATGAGAGGCAAAGATAGACAGTCAGAATCTTTTTCCTAGGGTAGAAATGTCAAATACTAGAGGACACGCATTTAAGGGGGGGGGGGGGGAAAGAGCAGTTTAAAGGAGATGTGCGGGGCAAGTTTTTATTTTACACAGAGTAGTAGGTGCCTGGAACAGGCTGCCAGGGGCAGTGGTAAAAATAGATACCTTAGTGGTGTTCAAGAGGCTTTTAGATAGACATATGAATATGCAGGGAATTGAGGGATATGGATCATGCTGAGGAAGAAGAGATTTAATTTAATCTGGCATTGTGTTTGGCACAGACATAGTGGACCGAAGAACCTGTTCTTGTGCAGTACTGTTCTATTGAATTTAAGTGTCCCCATTATTATGGTGGGACAGTTGCTTTAATATTTAACATGTAACTGACTCAAATACACCTCTGAAGGTGACAGAGAAAGATAGCAATACATTGTAATGGAGACTAGTTTGTTGGAGAATGTCAACAACATGTATTATTTTCCAATGAATAAGACAACTTGGAAGGACTACATGGCAACACTGGCATCAATGGAGCCAAGTCATTGCAAACTCAGAATGGAACTCTTGAGTGCTTCACAACAATCTGCTGTTTTCAGAATTAAAGGAAAGCAAAGAAACAAAGAAAAAGAAGAATTAACAGGATGGAAGCAGAAGACTGAGACAGAGGTTTCAACTACTTTTGTGCAGTGCTGAGGAAGTGCTGCATTGTTGCAGCTGTCATCTTCCAGAATAGACAAACGTGTGTAGACTTAAAAGATCTTCATTCTTTCACAGAACTGGGTGCATTTCCCAGCATCTTTCATCCTGCACAAAACACCACTAAGAAACTATCTGGTCATTATCTCCCCAGGGAGGGGGGAGTCCAAAACTAGAGGGCACAGGTTTAAAGTGACAAGGAAAAGATTTAAAAAGGACCCAGGAAGCAACCTTTTCCACCAAGATGGTGGTGGGTTTATGGAACAAGCTGCCAGAGGAAGAGGCAGGTACAATTATGACATTTAAAAGACATCTGGACAGGTATTGGTATATTATTGTCACTTGTACTGAGGTACAGTGAAAAACTTGTCTTGCATACCAATCGTACAGGTCAATTCATTACACTGTGCAGTTACATTGAGTTATAGGAAAGGTTTAGAGGGAAATGGGCCAAACGCAGGCAAACAAGACTAGTTCTTTCAGACAACTTGGTTGGCTTGGATGAGTTGGGCCGAAGGGCCTATTTCCATGCTGTATGACTCCATAACTGTATGCTGTTGTGAGATCTCACTGTATACGACAACTCCCCTATTTCCTAAGCTATTATAGTGCCCATGTCCTATTTACTTCAGGATGCACGAAAAAACACTACATAGGCATGTCTTTTCTTTCTTTCAGAGGCAGCAGGAGAAAGTGACCAAATATGTCAAAATACTGTTTAAATATGATGGGAGATCGACCAGTGGTATGGATAAGCTTTGTGTGATCCCAGTAGTCCTGTGAAGGAATGTATTAAGTGAAAGTAGCAAGGAATATTAGATATTCTGATCTTATACACTATATAGGCCAATGTTAGCAAAACAGGACAACATCCAATTTGCAACTCCACAGAAAATCTGCTAGTTATGGTTTTTAATACAAAACCATGAACCAACTGATTTACAAATCCACTTAGGAACTTAAAAACCATTTGTTAGATCCTTTAGCACCATCTAGTCAGTGCTGTGGAGGGTTCTTTTCCTATTTATAGCAACAAATACTGAGACTGAGAGAGACTGAGAGAGACTGAGAGAGACTGAGAGAGACTGAGAGAGACTGAGAGAGACTTGCATTTCTTCACATTCCTTTCAGAAAATCCCAAAGCACTTCACAGGCAATGTAGTACTTTTGAAGTCAGCTGCTATCTGGCCGATCACGGCAGTCAATTGGCATACAGTTTGCTACTATGAACAGCAATGTTCAGATTATCTCTTTCTACAGACACTGATTCAGGGTTAAATGCAGGCTAGTAATTCAGGTAAAACAAAACCCTGCTCTTCTTCAAACCAGTGCCATGGGATTTTTTTTAAAACAAGTAACCCAATAGGGCCTTGGATTAACACCTCAGTTAAACAACAGCAAATGGTAGAATGCAGTACTTGTTATTACAACACTGTCAACCTAGGACTTCATGCCCAAGCCTCCATAACAGGATTCGAACTCACACCCTCAAATAACACTCCAGCAAAGTGCATTGTATCACTAAACCATGCAACTTCCTAAAATCAATGAATGCACCATCAACGAAAGTAATTCTACACCACATTGGTCACATATTAGCCACAATGTAATGACAACCAATTCAACACTATAAATGCTCCTGAGCTGTCCAATTGTCTGGTAAACAGCTGCACAAAGTTTAATTTTAACACTAATACACAGCTATCCCGGGGGGCCTTTGTCAACACTTGGCTGGCAGCAACTGAAGTAACCACACACTTAGCGAACTCAATTCCCTGAAGAGAATGACAAGAACTTAAAAGTTTACATCAACTCTGCCGACCCCATCTGTAATGTTCTAAGCATAACGGTGGCTAAAGTGGGAGGGACAAGTTTTGCTTCCAGAAACCGCAACTTCTGTTTAAATCAAACACGAAGTTGACAGTCCTGATATGCACCTCAGTCTCTGGTGACTTATTCATCAGTCAATTGTGTAGAAATGTTTGAAACCTTCCTTTCAGTTATCACAACAGTAACGCGAAGAGTTAAAACGACAGCAAATGGAAGTTCGTCTGCTGAAGGATCCCGGACCTGAAACGACAACTGGTTCTCATTCCGCAGATGCTTACTATCCTGTCCAGTATTTTGCTGTTCGACTTAAAAACTATTCCATTCGCGAGCTTCAATGACACGAATTTGCAAAACACTTCGCCACTACCTATCCATAACAAAGATAATTTGTCGCTGAAATGCAAGTTACATCTCAACTTATAGTGCTAGGTTGGCAACCTCCAAGATGGACGGGACAAAAGTGACAAACACGACAGCCTTGGATATCAACCACGAATAAAAAGAGTGGCTTTACCCGGCTCGACGCAAATTTGAAGTTATTGGGAAAAAGTAGACGGGAATCCACTCTACAGTAATCACGTGTGTTCAATTTCATTTCGTCTCACCTGAGATGCATCTCAAAGAAATGCATGTCATCTTGTGCACCCTTTAAATCCTAAACTTACACTCGTTTAGTTGCATACCCATAACTTAAAAACTCAAGTGCTGTTTAAGCCCTCCCACGGAAGAAACACACCCCCTTCTCCGAGCAATCAACATGCATTTTTGGCCAAACATTTTGCTTCTTGCAAGTGGCCCGTGAAGTGGGTCTCTCTCCGCGCGCACTCCGCCACCACTTGTAGACAGTTGAGCTGTTTCGCCCCTCGCGCGGACGTTCCATCCCCGGGCCACGTTCCATTCCCAATGTAACGCGCTGTGTTCCATCCCCGGGCCACGTTCCATTCCCACTGTAACGCGCTGTGTTCCATCCCCGGGCCACGTTCCATTCCCACTGTAACGCGTTCTGTCACGCGTTGCAACTCCTCGCCTGCCTCTTACCCGCTGGGAACCACTTGGCCCGGTTGCCAGCAAAGCTCCTTCACCACCCCAGCCCGGTCCGACTTCACCCGCTTCTCCTGCGGCCGGGACCGGGGCCTTTCGCGTTCGGCGCCGCCGTCGTCTGATTCCACGGGGAGGCAGTGGGCCAGCACCGAGCCTATCTGCACCGGACAGCCTACTTTCACGCTCCATTCCAGCAGCCGTAACGGTACGGAGCCCGGGGCCGACACTTCCAGCACGGCCCCGGCTGCAGCTGCGGGCGTCTGGTCCTGGTCCTGATCTCCTTCTCGGTCCCGGTCCGACTCCCCCGCCTCCGCCAACGTCGCCATCTTCTCACCGCTAGGAAAAGGGCGATGAGACGATTTCTCCGCGTTCTGTGTTTTGCAAATCCTCAGCCTCCAAGTGGGGAAATATTCAGAGGCAAAAGTGTAAGAAAAGGTTCACTCTTCCCGCCTGTAAACAGGAAATAATACACCCGGAGCCTGCACAGGGAACTTCCGGTACACATGCAGGGATCTTACAGTACGTCTTCCGACTGCACTGTCCCAGCGCTCAAACACACACAGAAGCGCGTATAAACTCTTACTTTGCAGCCTGACCTTGCAATCACAGAGGATTTTTTCACGCGCGTAGGTTTGACAGCACTGCATAATGACACCAACATTCATATTGCATTCAAGGAAAGCTAGCTCAATGGTTTCAAGTCAACGCTGGCGACAGTAACTTCTCGCCACGATAAGAAAAAAAGAGAAAACGGCGACAATTATCAGGCCCGAATCATTAAAGGTCAAAATAAGGAGGTGGTCTAATTGCAGCTGATCAAGGGCTTGTCATTCGGCCGTTTGGTTGGTGTCTGCTGTAGGCTCGGTGATTCAGCAGGTTCCAAACTCAAAACTCCACCCCAAGAAAGTGGAATGCAAAAAATCCAGGCTGTTGCACCCGTTGAATATCGAGGGAGTGCAGCACTGTCCGACGTGCTGTGTTAGGAGAGCGACTTTAAGATAACGTTTCACCTGTTTTGGGGTGGATGTAAATGATCCCCAAAACAGATGAAACTTCTGTTTAACGTCACTCTCCCAACAAGGCAGGGCAGTTATTTCCACGACTAGACTAACTTAGTGTGGGAAGAAACAAATAAAAAAAGTCAAATGAGTCTCAAAAATGAAAGCTATAAAAATCATTAGCTGCAGCAGTTGACAAGTTAAGCTGCCTGCATTGCCAGCGCTTCGCTTAAATTGTAGGGAAAAATAGTAAAATAGCAGTGGATCGAAGTGCCAGTGTGGAGACCAATGGATTTTAATTTTAGTGAAAGGCAATGTGAATGACGTGTAATGTAGCTTCAAGGAGGGTAGTCCTGCAGAAAAGGTTGAGTTTGCATGCCTTTTTCACATTTCCAGCTCGGTATAATTTTACCTTTTAAGCTAAAACTCTGCCCCCAAAGGATATTAAATGTTTAAAATATGGGAATAAAAATAGTATCAGGGACATTAGTGTAACTTGAAAGATCTGGTGAACTATAAAGCAGTTTAGATACGTAGAGTTATACAGCATAGAAACAGTTCCTTCAGCCTAACTCATCCATGCTGACCAAGTTGCCTACCTGAGCTAGTCCCATTTGCCTGTGGTTGGCTCATATCCCTCTAAACCTTTCCTATCCATGTACCTGTCCAAATATCTTTAAATGTTCTAATTGTACCTGCCTCAACCACTTCCTCTGGCAGCTTGTTCCATCTACCCAACACTGTGAGAAAAAGTTGCTGCTCATTTCCCCTTTAAATTTCTCCCCTCTCACCTTAAGTCTATGCCTTCTAGTTTTAGACTCTCCTACCCTGGGAGAAAGACTGTGTGAATTCACCCTATCTATGTCCCTCATGATCTTATATACCGTACCTCAATAAGGTAACCCCTCGGCCTCCTGTGTTCCAGGGGAAAAAAGTCCCAGCCTATCCAGTCTCCCCTTATAATTCATGCTCTCCAGACCTGGTAACATCCTGGTGAATCTTTTCTGCACCCTTTCCAACTTAATGACATCCTTCCTATAGCTAGGCAACCAGAACTGCACACAATACTCTAATTCTGGTCTCACCAACGTCTTGTACAGTTATAATGTTCCAACTCTTGCACAAAATGCCCTGACTAATGAAGGCAAGCATGCCAAACACCTTCTGTATATCTGTGTTGCAGCTTTCAGGAAGCTATATACTTGTACTCGAAGATCTCTCCGTTCTACAACACTCTCCAGGGCCCTGCCATTTACAGTGCAAGTCCTGCCCAGGTTTAATTTACCAAGATGCAACACTGAACAATAAAAATGAAAAAAAAGGAGCATATAGCACTTTGAGTCTGCTCTGCCATTCAATAAGATTATGGTTTTTTGCCTATCTTGTCTACTTGATTTACTTGATTCTCATATCCCCTGATTTCCTTAGTGCCCAATAATCCATGGCCCTGGTCTTAAAATGTAAACAATTACTGAACAGCCACAGCTGTGTGGCTGTGCTCCAAAAATTTACAACCTTTTAATGAAATTACTCCTCACCTCAATCCCAAATGGCCAAGTCTTTATCCTTAGACTTCCCCATCCCCAGTTCTAGGCTATCCAGCCAGAAAAAGGAGCATTTTCTCTGAAAATTACTCTCAATATCCTAAAGTTATCATTGTAACCACTTTTCAGTCTTCTCAAATCCAATAAATATGTAACAATCGGATGGAATTTCTCTTCATAGGCAACTCCCACATCCCAGGAAACTGGTGTATGGTGAATCAACAATGCACAAGCACCAAAGTGCACTCTTCCTTTAGCATGGACACCAAAACTGCACACAGTACCATGGATGAGAGCTCCCCAAAGCTTTTACAGTTTCAATAAAATTTGCTTATGTTGTAGTACAACCCGCTTACCATAAAGAGCTATGTACCATTAACCTTCCTATTCGTTTGCAGTAGATACATTGTTAAATTTCCATAGCTCATGAACCAGTATACCAAGGTCCTTTTGAACACCAATTTACACCTTATTCAGTTTTTTTATTCTTCCTACCAAAGTCAAAGAGTGAAGTTCATTGTCATATGCACAAGTACATGTGTGCACAGGTGCAATGAAAAACTTACTTACAGCAGCATCACAGGCACATTCCATCATATAAGCAGCATTCACAGCAAAAGCATAAATTAAACATAAATTATACACAATTTTTACGAGAAAGAACACAATTGGAACAAATAAAACAAATTCCATTTTAGTGCAAAGTGATCATAGTGGTCATAGCGTTGCTAAACTGTAGTGATTAGGGTTTTATCGGTTGGTTCAAAAACTGCATGGTTGAAGGGAAGTAGCTGTTCTTGAACCTGGTGGTGCGGGACTTCAGGCTTCTGTACCTCCTGCCTGATGGTAGCTGCAAGAAGATGGCATGGCCCGGATGGTGGGGATCTTTGATGATGGATGTTGCCTTCTTTTTTGCAGATTATATTGCATCTGCCCACTCATTAATATCCTTATCCTTCTGAAGATTCTTTAAGTCCTCCTCTTGCCTCAGTTCTTCAGATAGTTTTGTATCATCAGCAAACTTGGATAAATTATTCTGTCTTTTCATTTGTCATTAATAAACATGATGAATAGTTGAAGACCCAATATTGATTCCTGTGGAACTGAAAAAGTAATTCCGTGAACCTAAAGATTTTCCATTTATCCCTGTTGTACTTTCTCCTCCTTCAAGCAATCCCTGCTACTGTATACCCTACCTCCTGAGCCCTTTTGTGAGTACCTTATCCAATGACTTTTGAAAATCCAGATATACTACATCCACTAGTTCCCCCTTATGCATCACAATAGAATATATTGCATTTGACTCCACCAAATTATATTTTGATTTTCTAAGTGCCCTATCACTATGTCCTTTATAATGAATTCCCACATTTTCCCAACAGCTGATGTCAACCTAACTTGTCTGTGGTTTCCAATTTTCTTTTTCCATCCTTCCCTCCTATCTTCTAATATGCTGGGATGGTTGCAGAATCAAGAGTAAAAGAACATAAAAAACTGCAGATGTTGGAGAACACCCAGTAGGTCAGGCAGCTTCAGTGGACAGAGAAACAGAGTTAACGTTTCTGGGAAGGAGAGGTTCTGATGAAGGGTTTTCGACCTGAAACATTAACCCTTTCTCTTTCCCCAGATGTTACCTGTCCTGCTGAACAGATATAGCAGCACACAAAATGCTGGAGGAACTCAGTGGGTCAGGCAGTATCTGTGGAGGGAAATGAACGGTTGCCGTTTCGGGCCGAGACCCTTCATCAGGACTGGAATGAAAGAGAGCAGGAGCCAGAATAAAAGGGTGGGTGGAGGGGGAAGAGCACAGGCTGGTGGATGACAGGTGAATACAGGTGAGAGAGGAAGGTAGGTGGGGGAGGGGGAAAAGTGGGAATGATGTGAGAAGCTGGGAGGTGATAGTGGAAGAGGCAAAGAGCTGAACAAGATGGAATCTGATAGATGAGGACAGTAGACCATAGAATAAAGGGAAGGAGGTGGGGAACCAGAAAGAGGGAGGTGTGGGTGATGGGCAGGTCGTGAGGGCGGAGGAGAGAAAAGAGAAGGGATAAAAGGGCCAGAGGGATAAGGGTAAACCAAAAAAGAGGGAGTGGTTACCGGAAGTTAAAGAAATCGAGGTTGATGCCATCAGGTTGGAGACTGCCGAAATGGAATATGAGGTGTTGTTCCTCTAATCTTCGTCTAGCTCCAACTTGGCAGTAGAGGAGGCCATGGACAGACGTGTCAGTATGGGAATGGGAGGTGGAATTAAAATGGCTGGCCACCGGGAGATCCTGGCGCTTCTGGTGGTACTTCTTTTATTAATATTTTAATTAATAAAAAAACAGTACTTCTTTTGTTAATATTAAATATTTTGTATCCCTCACATCAACAACTTTTGGTCTCCCTATTAACTGGTTCAACTGAGCGGGTGCAGAAAAGATTCATAAGGATGTTGCTGGGACTGGAGGGCTTGAGTTATGAGGAGAGACTGGATAGGCTGAGACTCTTTTCTCTGGAGCAAAGAAGGCTAAGGCATGACCTTATAAAGATTTATAAAATTATGAGGTGCGTAGATAAGGTGGATGGTCACAGTCTTTTTCCCAGGATAGGGGAGTCTAAAACTAGAGGGCACAGGTTTAATTTGAGAGGGGAGAGTTTTAAAGGGGACCTGAGGGGCAAGTTTTTCACACAGAGGGTAGTGAGTATATGGAACGAGCTGCCAGAGGTGGGTACAATTACAACATTTAAGACAGTTGGACCAGTTCATGGATAGGAAAGGTTTAGAGGGATATGGGCGAAATGCAGGCAAATGGGACATGTTCAGGAAGACATCTTAGTCAGTATGGACAAATTGGGCCAAAGGATCTGTGCAACTCTATAACTCTAATTATTGGCTCTCCTACAATCTTTATTTAATGCCTTAACTGTTCCTTTATTCCCCATTATAATTTCTCTTGTCATTCTCTTCATGGGACCTGGATTTATTTTGGAACTCATTGTAGAAACTAGTATAATCTTTAGATTTCTCACTAATTTACTTTCACGTTCTATCTTCTCCCAGATCTGCTTCATGACTCTATACCATAAGTTTAATTTCATAATAAGCAACAATAAGTCTTAACAAGTTGAATTCTACAGGATTCATAACTGCTATTGCATGGGAGCCATTGTTTTTAATGAACAATTTGCTTATCATATATTCATCAATCAAGAGTATGCAAACATTTGATCCTGATCCAAAATTTTTATCTGAACAACAATTTAAGATGAACCAAAAATATGTTAATTTTCCTTTTATTCTGGAAAGTATGAACAAAAATTATTATAGTGCTTTTACTGCAGTAAAATTTCATAAGACAGTTCGCAGGAGCCATTATTAAAATGAATTAGCAATGAAGGTTATCAGGGAATATTGGGTCAAGTAACCAAATGCTTGGTCAAAGGTTTAGATTTAAAGCATGCCTTAAATGAGGAGAGTAAGGTGGAGGGGTTTAGAGAGGAAATTCTAGAGCTTAAGTCTTGATAATTGAGGACATGGCTACCAAAGGTAGCGCTTTTAATTTCAGAGATGCATAAGAGGTCAGAATTAAAGAGTTGGAGGACTGTGGAAGACGTGAGAAATAGGGAGGTAGAAGGCAACAGAGGAATTCACAGACAGGAATGGAAAATTTAATTGTGTTGCCAATTAATGAGCCAGAGTTAATCAGCGAGCAATGCTCTTATGGGTTGGTAGGATGGTATGAATTAGGAGCAAAAAAACAAATTTCTGGAAGAACTCAGCGAGTCAGGTAGCATCTGTAGAGTGAAATGGACAATCATAGTTTTGACTCTTCATCTGGACTGAAAGAGGATAGGGGAGATAGGCAGATAAAGAGGAGAGGGGAAGGGGTGGGGCAAGAGCAGGAAAGTGATCGGTGGATCCACATGAGGAGTGATAGGCAGATGGAGGAGGGAACAGTGGAAATAGCAACAGAGGCTGGGAGGCGATTGGATGAACTCAAGTTTATAAGTAGAGCAGTTTGGGAAGTCATCCACTGTGCCACCCTATTACTCCTCATTCCCCTGCACTAAGTATGTAACGTAGTGGTGGCTGTGTTGAAATCTGTATTTGAACTGCAGGTTCCTTGACAGAACAGATTTTTGGAAGCTGAGAAGAGCCACTGATACCATTATATGGAAGTGCATAGTAAATGCAATCAAAGATGAATTTTCACCCAAATCTTTATAATTTAGAATAGACAAATGTTTACAATTTAGAGTGGCACAGCAAAGCAACTGGTGGAGCCACTGCCTCACTGCTGCAGTGACCCAGGTTTGATCCTCACCTCCGGTGCTGTCTGTGTGGAGTTTGAACATTCTCCCTGTAACTGTGTGGGTTTCCTCCAGGTTGTCTGCTTTCCTCCAACGTGCCAAAGACATGAAGGTTGGTAGGCTAATTAGCCACTGTAAATTACCCCTCTTGTATAGGTGTGTGATAGAATCTGGGGGAAGTTGATGAGAATGGAGGGAGAATAACATGGGATTAGTATAGGTTTAGTGTAGCTGGGTGGTTGATGGTTGGTGCAGACCCGGTGGGCTGAAGGGCCTGTTTGAGCGCTGTATGACTCTATGACAATAGAGCTAACTGGGAAAGTTCCAATAATGGTTTTACAGTTTTGGAATGATATCAGATTGGACCCACCATACCAATCTCCACACCGAGGATCTTCAGAGATTGGAAGCTCATGAACCAATATGATTCTGTTTCTTTAAATTTAGCAAAGGGAAGGTCGGGGGGGGGCAGGGAGGGGGTTTACAGTAGATGGTTTTAATTTGCAGATAAGATTAGAAGCAGGGGTCATTAATGTACAACAGTCCACTAACAAGCCCAATAGGGAATTCAGGAGAAATCTGTTCACCCAGAGAATGGTTGGAACATGAAAGTTTCCAACTCCTTGAGTCAGCAGATTGAACAGGAATTTAAATTTGCAGGGTTTTGAAGACATGTGTGTGTGCCTTTAATTCTGGAGGAAAAATGTGCACTGTTCCGTGTGGATGATTATTGACAGTCTGTACTCCTGTTTCTCCCCTTCCTCCTCCCACATATGATTGGAGCAGTTGAGGAAAATTATCTAAATGTGTACGTTTAAAGTAAGGTTGGATAGGAGAAAAAGAAACAAAAGGAAATCTTGACAGGATGATCCATCAGCATGGTCCTATAGTGTTAGGTGGTTTGTTTATGTGCTGTAAGTAATTCATCCACTTTGGAAAGAGAGTACAAATGTTTTAGGAGCCACCTGATTTATTCTAGCACTTAAAAAGAGAATAGATTGGCTGTTCTTTGCTCCAACAATCTTCCTGTTGCATGGGCTTCATTTTATCTCCTATTACCTTTGGCATCATCAACTAAGACTGCAGAGTACAGCTCCAACCACCAATCAATCCTGGACATAGAGGGGAAGGTATGTTGGATTGGTCCATGAGGAACTCTTCACAGCAACTTTCTGGACTGGAGGGAATTCTGTGCAATTTTTGTGGTTGTTCATATCCTACAATTCATTGAGTGAAAGCTTTTTCTGCTCACAATATTGTGGGAGTTTTCAAACAGGGCTTTGAATGTCATACACATTCAGTTAATTGCTTCCTTGAAATCTTTGTAACCATGTTAGCCAGACTCACTTGATTTAACTTAAATGTATCAGTGAAGTCTCTTGGAGAACCGTTATAGTAGGCAAGATGCATTAATACATTGTTAGAGTCATAAAATCATAGAGAAATACAGCAAGGATACAGGCCCTTCGGCCCAATGAGTCCATGCCGACCATGGTGCTCACCCAGCTAGTCCCAATTTCCTGTGTTCAGCCCATATCCCTCTAACCTTCGCCCCTCCACGTACCTATTCAAATGCTTCTTAAATGCTACTATTGTACCTGGCAGATCGTTCCATGTACTCATGACCCTCTGTGTGAAAGTGTTGCCCCTTGGATCCCTTTTAAATCTTTCCCCTCTCATCCTAAGTCTATGCCCCCTAGTTTTGAACTCCCTATCCTGAGGAAAAGACTGTTATCATCCACCTTATCTATACCTTTCATAATTTTAAACACTTCTATAGGGTTGCCCCTCATTCTCCTATGTTCCAATGAATAAAGACCTAGCCTGCACAATCGCTCCGTATAACTCAGCCGCTCTGGTCCTGGCAACATCCTCGTAAATCTTTTCTACACTTTTTACAGTCTAACCACGTCTTTCCTATAACAGGGCGACCAAAACTGCACACGGCACTCCAAGTGCAGCCTCGCCAACGACTTATACAACTGCAACATAAGGTCCCAACTCCTATACTCAATGCCCGGACTGATGAAGGCCAGCATGCTAAACGCCTTTTTTCATGACCCTGTCCACCTGTGACATCGCTTTCAACAAACTATGCAATTGTACTCCTAGGTCCCTCTGTTCCATTACACTCCCTAGTGCCCTACCATTCATAGTATAAGTCCTACGCTGGTTTGACTTTCCAAAATGCATCACCTCATACTTATCTATATTGAGATCCATTTGCCACACCTTGGCCCGCTTCCCTAACTGATCAAGATCCCTCTGAAATCTACAATAACCTTCTTCACATCAACAACACCTTCTAACTTCATGTCATCCGCAAACTTACTGATCAAGCCTTGTGTATTCGCATCCATATTATATATATAAATAACAAATAACAAGGGTCCCAACACTGACCCCTGTAGCACACCACTAGTCATTGGCCTCCATTCCAAGAAACAACCCTCAACCACCACCATCTGCCCACTACCTCCAAGACAATTTTGAATCCACTTAACTACCTCTCCCTGTATTCCATGGGACCTAACCTTCCAGACCAGCCTGCCATGTGGGACCTTGTCGAAGGCCTTACTAAAGTCCAAATAAACAACATCCACTGCCCTACCCTCATCTACCTTTTTGGTTACCTCTTCAAAAAACTCTAAATTGTTTGTCAAGCACAACTTTCCATGCACAAAGCCATGCTGACTGTTCCAAATCATACTCTGTCTATCCAAATGCCGGTAGATCCTGTCCCTCAGAATTCCCTCCAGTAACTTCCCCACTACTGATGTCAGGCTGACAGGCCTGTGGTTCCCTGGTTTGTCCTTGGTACCCTTCTTAGACAACAGAACAACATTAGCCATCTTCCAGTCTTCAGGAACTTCACACCAATGGCTAACGATGAAGCAAATATCTCTGCAAGGGCCTCTGCAATTTCTCCTCTAGCCTCCCACAAAGTCCAAGGTTACACTCAGTCAGGCCCTGGGAATTTATCCACTTAAAGCACTGTAAGGCTGCAAATACCTCCTCCCTGGTAATATGAATGTCCACCATAACATCTCCACTTGTTTCCCGTATCTCTTGAGCAACCATGATTTTCTCCTCAGTAAACATCGAGGAGAAATAGTCATTAAAAATCCCACCCATCTCTTGCGACTCAAGACATAGGCGGCCCTGCTGATCTCTGAGGGGACCTACTCTCTCCCTGGTCACATTTTTACTCTTAATGTAGCTACAGAACCTCTTGGGATTTTCCTTAATTAATCTTACCTGCCAGATCCATCTCATACCCTCTCTTTGCCCTGCTGATTTCCCTCTTAAGAGTATTCTTAATCTTTTTATAGTCATCAATGGATTCACTCATCCATGACCTCCTAAACTCAATGTATGCTTCCTTTTTCTTGACCAGAGCCTCAATATCCCTCGTCAGCCATGGTTCCCTAAACTTGCCAGGCTTACCCTTCACGCTAACAGGAACATGCTGCTCCTGGACTCTTGATATCACACTCTTAAAAACCTCCCACTTGCCATTCATTCCTTTCCCTTCAAACAGGCTCACCTTATCGACATCTGCTAGATTCTGCCTAATTCCCCCAAATTAGCCCTGCTCCAGTTTAGGACCCTAACCTGTGGACCTGTCCTATCCCTTTCCAGCACTATCTTAAAACTAAAAGAATTGTGGTCATGAGAGACAAGGTGCTCCCTGCCTGCCACTTCAGTTACTTGGCCTGCCTTGTTCCCTAAGAGGAGGTCCAGTATTGCACCCTCCCAAGCAGTGCCCTCTATGTATCATCTCAGGAAACTTCCCTGGACATATTTCACCAATTCCACCCTGTCCAGGCCCTAAAAACTCTGGGTGGCCCGTTCAATACCAGGGAAATTAAAATCTCCCATTAATACAACCCTATTATTCTTAAACTATGAGCAATTTCTCTACACACCTGCTCCTCAAGTTCCCACTGACTATTGGGGGGGGGGTCTATAATACAGCCCCACTAGAGTGACCCTCCCCTTCTTGTTTCTAAGTTCTACCCATATAACTGCACTGTGTAATGAATTGACCTGTACGATCGGTATGCAAGACAAGTTTTTCACTGTACCTCGGTACAAGTGACAATAATAAACCAATACCAATATGGCCTCATTGGACAATCCACCAAGAATGTCATCTCTACTGTTACGTCCTCCCTTATCAAAAAGGCAAAACTCCCTCCTTGCTTACCTGAACCTCTGTCACGTTCGTAGCATCTGTATCCTGGAATATTGAGCTGCCGGTCCTGCCCTTCTCTCAACTATGTTTCTGTTATGGCTATAACATCCCACTCTTCAGAGCCAATCCATGCTCTGAATTCATCCGCCTTACCTGTTAAACCTTGGGCATTGAAATAAATGCATCTTAACTGAGTATTCCTTTCCCTGTCTTTACTGTGCCCCTGTCTATCCTGACTACTAAATATGCTCTCGCTGGCTACTGCTTTATCCCATGACTTGCTCCTGCTGAGTCCCAACCCCTTGCCATTCTAGTTTAAACCCTCCCACGTGGCACTAGATAAAATAAGATATCTTTATTAGTCACATGTACATCAAAACACACAGTGTAATGCATCTTTTGCATAGAGTGTTCTGGGGGCAGCCCGCAAGTATTGCCACGCTTCCGGCACCAATGTAGCATGCCCACAACTTTCTAACCCGTTCGCCTTTGGAATGCAGGAGGAAACCCATGCAGACACAGGGAGAACATACAAACTCCTTACAGACAGAGGCTAGAATTGAACCTGGGTCACTGGTGCTGTAATAGCGTTATGCTGACTGCTACACTACTATGCCAGCCCTAGGAAATTTCTCTGCAAGGATATTGGTCCCCTTCTGGTTCAAGTGCAACCCGTCCCTCTTGTACAAGTCACCTCTACCCCAGAAGAGATCCCAATGGTCCAAGAACCTGAATCCTTGCCCCCTGCACCTGCTCCTCAGCCATGAATTCATCTGGCCTACTATTTCCCTTTCCACCACAACACAAACAGCACTTCAAAGAAAAGTCATGTCCTGTCTATGTGTAGCTTTTTCCATATCTAGAAGAGTAAAATCCTTGGCAGGTCATACATATGTTCAAGGAGCACTGGGCAACATAGGAGGAAGCTGGCCAGATTTACAATTGGTATGTTATTCCAGCACTGTAGTTTATTCTCTGGAGTTTACTAGCTGCTTCTGGTAGAATCATAGAGACATACAGCTCATATATATTTAAGCCAATATTATGGTAATCCCTCGATCACCATTGCTAGAATAGATTACCTGGCCATTGCTACACTTACCATTGGGGGTAGAAGATTGGTTGTCACAAGAGTTGGGACAGTTCAGGAATATTTCATTGGCTATAGAGCACTTTGGGGGATCTGAAGCTGTGAAAGCTGTGAAAGTATAAACATTTCAATTAATTCAAGTATTCTTAGAAATACCATTTATTCGCCTTTAACATGGCAATTTAAAAGCTTGCACTTATATAGCCACTTTTCACTCAAGACCTGCTTTTAATCATCGATCATTCAGTTCAATACAAGATTCTCTTTTTGCATGAAATGAAAGATTGAATGATGGAGCTTATGATAGACAGCATGAAATGACCTTTTGGAAGTGCTGCATGGAAAAGGCTGAGTTAATTAAAGAGTCATAGAGTAGAGTTATAGAGGACTACAGCACAGAAACTGGCCCTTCAGCCTATCTAGTCCATGCTGACCTGATCTTCTGCCTAGTCCTATCTACCTGCACCCAGACCATATCTCTCCAAACCCCTCCCATCCATATACCTATCCAAACTTCTCTTAAATGTTACCATTGAAACCACATCCACCACTTCCATTGGCAGCTCATTCCACACTCGCACCACCCTCTGAGTGAAGAAATTTCCCCTCAGATTCTCCTTAATATTTCACCTTTCACCATAAACCTATGCCCTCTAGTTCTAGTCTCAACCAACTTTAGGGGAAAAAGCCTGCATGCATTCACCCTATCTATACCCCTCATAATTTTGTATACCTCTATGAGATCTCCCCGCATTCTCCTGCGCTCCTAACCTATTCAACCTTTCCCTATAACAGGTCTTCAAGTCCCAGAAACATCCTTGTAAAATTTCTCTGCACTCTTTCAAGCTTGTTGATATCTTTCCTGTAGGTAGGTGGAGCTGAACTGCACACAATACTCTAAATTCGGTCTCACCAATGTCTTGAACAACTTCAACATAACATCCCATCTCCTGTACTCAATGGCCTGATTTATGAAGACCAAAGTGCCAAAAGCTCTTTTTATGACCCTATCCACCTGTGACGCCACTTTCAAGGAACTATGGATATGTATTCCCAGGTCCCTTTGTTCTACTGCACTCTGCAGAGCCCTACAATTCACTGTGTAAGTCTTACCCTGGTTTGTACTCCCAAAGTGCAACAACTCACACTTGTCTGCATTAAATTCCAGCTGCCATCTTTCCGCCCATTTACTTAGCTGGTCAAGATCACGCTGCAAGCTTTGATAGTTTTCCTCACTGTCCACTGTGCTCCCAATCTTGGCATCATCCGCAAATTTGCTGATCCAGTTCACCAGGTTATCATCTAAATCATTAGTATAGATGATAAACAACAATGGACCCAGCACCAGTCCCTGCGGCACACCACTAGACACAGGCCTCCAGTCAGAGAGACAACCACCTACTACCACACTCTGGCTTCTTGCATTAAACCAATGTTGAATCCAATTGGCTACTTCATCCTGAATGCCAAGCGACTTAACCTTCTGGACCAGCCTCCCATGTGGAACTTTGTCAAAGGCCTTGCTAAAGTCCATGTAGACAACATCCACTGCCTTTCCCTCATCGCCCTTCTTGGTAATCTCCTCGAAATATTCTATAAGATTGGTTAGACATGACCTACCGTGCACAAAGCCATGTTAACTACCCCTAATCAGGCCCTGTCTATCCAAATATTTATATATCCTGTCCCTTAGAATACCTTCGACTAACATCAGGCTCACTGGCCAATAATTTCCCAGCTTATTCTTAGACCCTTTCTTGAACAACAGAACATTAGCTATCCTCCAGTCCTCTGGCACCTTACCCGTGGCTAAGGATATTTTAAATATCTCTGCCAGGGCCCCTGCAATTACTGCACTAGCCTCCCACAAGGTCAGAGGGGGCACCTTGTCAGGCCTTGGGGATTTATCCACCTTAATTCGCGTCAAGACAGCCAGCGCCTCCTCTTCCGTAATTCAGATATGGTCCATGACCTTTCTACTCTTTTGCCTCAGTTCTATAGTCTCTGTGTCTTTCTCCACAGTAAATACAGATGCAAGACATTCATTTAAGATCTCCCCCATCTCTTTCGGCTCCATGCATAGATGACCACGCTGATCTTCAAGAGGACCAATTTTGTCCCTTACTACCCTTTAGCTCTTAATGTAACTGTAGAAACCCTTGAGATTGTCTTTCACCCTGTCTGCCAGAACAACCTCATGTCCTCTTTTTGCCCTCCTGATTTCTCCCTGAAGTGTTCTCTTGCATTTCTTATACTCCTCAAGTGCCTCATTTGATCCTAACTGCCTATACCTGACATGCGCCACCTTCTTTTTCTTTACTAGGGCCTCAATATCCCTTGATAACCAAGGTTCCCTAAACCTGTTAGCCTTGCCTTTTATTCTAACAGTAACATACAGATTCTGTACTCTCAATATTTCGCTTTTGAAAGCCTCCCACTTACCAAGCATCTCTTTGTCGGAAAACAGCCTATCCCAATCCACACCTGCCAGATCCCTTCTGATATCATCAAAATTGGCCCTACTCCAATTTAGAATCTCAACCTGAGGACCAGTCCTATTCTTATCCATAATTATCTTGAAACCAACGGAATCATAATCACTAGATCCAAAGTCTTCGCCTGCACACACTTCCGTCACCTGCCTTGTCTCGTTTCCAAAGAGGAGATCCAGTATCGCACTCTCTCTAATTGGGACCTCTACATACTGATTAAGGAAACTTCTCTGAACACATTTGACAAACTCTATACCATCCAATCCCTTTAGAGTATGGGAGTCCCAGTCAATATGTGGAAAGTTAAAATCACCTATCACAACCTTATTTTTCTTGCGACTGTCTGCTATCTCTCTACAAATTTGTTGCTCTAAATGCTGCTGACTATTAGGAGGTCTGTAATATGGTCCCAATTACATGGTCATCTTTTTCTTATTTCTCAATATGAGCCCACTCATATTGCCTCAGTAGATGAGCCCTCCAGTATGTCCTCTCTGAGCACTGTTGTGACATTTTCCTGATGAGTAATGCTGAGATCTCCCTTATAATCACTGTGCCACATTTTCCTGATGCACACTTGATGAATGTCTCTTGGACATTCCAGAGAGCTACTGCAATGTATCAAATGATAATGCATTATCACAAACTCTAGTAAATTTTAGCATTAGTTGACTTTGTCGTGAAAGGAGAAAGCTATTAAAAATAAGTGACTTTCATTAAAAGGTTAAAGGACAAGGAATAGTGGGAACTAATTCTGGATGAAGGTGTAGCATTTTTGAAGTTCTAGGTCACTTCTTATACATGTTACATTACATACAAGGAGGCTATTTCAGCCCATTAAGTCCATGATAGCTCACAGAACAATCCCACTCCCACTAATTTCTGCTGTAAACCTTTGTCCTCATATTTCCATCAACAATCTTCCCCCAACCTTTGGTTCTACCCCTCATCTACTCAATAGGGGACACTTACAGCAGTCAATTAATCTACAAATCCACATATTTTTGGGATATGGGAAAATACAGGAGCACCTGAGGAAAACCCATGTGGTCACAGCTAAAAACATGCAAACTCCAAACAGACAGCACCCGAGGTCAGGATTGAACCATGGTCGCTAGAGGTTTTGCACCGCTGTGCTGCAGGGAGTTAAACTGAGAGAATTTTATGTTGCATGCAATTAAGCTGCATATTTTGCAATGATTATTCCAGTATAAGGTCATAAAAACACTTTGTAATTAGCCTTCATTAGAATTATCAATGTGTGGCAAATTGTAATGCAACTCCCACATGACGGGGTTGGGGTGGGGTGGGGCGGGCTTGCATTCCTAGAAAACAGTCCATGTCGTGATATTCAGTAATGTAAGGCAGTGCTATCTCAAATGCCAGTTGGAAAAAATAAACTTTGTGGTTCTAGGCTGCAAGACATAAGACTGACAAGAAAGAACAATTACCAAAAGTGGACAGAGAGAGGAAACTAGTGCTGCCATTTGTAGCAATAAACATGTGTATTTACATTAGATGTTTGAATTTAATGATATTATGGAGCTCGTATGTATATAGGTAGTAACCAGGGGATGGCCTGTATTTATTTACTTTTTTCACATAAATTCCATTAGAGTGAATTTTATTCCTTATCTCAAATTTTTGGGTAGTGATTTGTGAATTTAGTGGAAGTGAATTTCCATTACCCGAATGTCCGTCACGCAGGGATCGCCTGTGAGTATCTATGTGCAGATAGAACCTACTGTAAAAAAAATCAGGGATGTAAGTGAAATCAGTGTTTAAAATTCATAGTCTTGCTCCACTTTACTAAACTTCCACAAGTTTATTTCTTTATCATCATAAAATTAAACCTAATTTTTTGTTTTGCTCATTCATGTGATCTGGGCCAGAACTTATTGCCCATCCCTGATTGCCCTTGCGAAGGTGATGGTGAGCTGCCTTCTTGAACCACTACTGTCCTTCTGATGAAGGGGCTCTCACAGTGCTACTGGTCAGGGAGTTCCAAGACTTTGAGCCAGTGACCATGAACGAATGGTGATACCTTTTCAAGTCAGGATTTGGTTTTTACATCCCCTACCTGCCCTTGTTGTTCGAGGTGGCAGGAATCATGAATTTGGGAGATAATTTGGCTTTTACTATCTTTTTCCAATTATTTATGACAAACTGGAATTTTGCGTGTATGAAGCCATATTTAGAAATTCACTCATTTGTATTCAAACAATTTTCATCCTTATCGCGTCTAAATGTTGAATACAAGACCATATGTTGACCATGCATATGATCATGTCCATTTTATTGGCACTTAGTGCATTGTATTTCACTTTCTCCATTACAGTTCACTGCGGTAATGCAGTTTTAGCTTAATCACGGAGACACAAAAGACTGCAGATGTTGGAGTCAGGAGCAACAAAGAAAGTCCGGATGAAGGGTCTCAACTTGAAATGTTAACTGTCCATTTCCCTCCACAATGCTGCACAACCCACAGAGTTCCTCCAGCATTTTCTTTGTTGCTTTAGTTTAATCACGCTCATTCTGATCACATTGGTCTTTTATTTATAGACCACCTGTTTTAAAGTAACTTATGCTCTTTCAAATATGTAAAAAATAAATAACCAGGACTTTGATCATGCTAATTCACGTCAGTGGAAGATTAATTCAGGGAATTGCAGTGGATTTAATATTTCAGCCCTGCAAATGAGGAGTTAATTAAACATTAAAACATTTTGAATTTTTCCCAGGAACACATGCCTCATTTTAATACTTCCTGTTTGTATCACCTAAGATGCAAAGCACTAATAAACAGTCTCTGTGGGTGGACAGTCTGGATAAGTCATTGCAGAAGCGGCTAATAATTATTAGGTTAATAAGACAGAGGCTTGCCTCTATGGGAAAGCAAGTCTTGCATTTACATACAATCTTTCAGAATATTCCACCATGCTTTCTATCCAATGAAGCACTCTCAAACTTTGTTTGCTGCTGTGATGTCGAAAATGCAGCAGTCAATTTGTACATGGCAAGATCCCACAAACAGCTGTGTAATAATAATCAGTAATCTCTTTTAATGATGCTGATTAAGCAATAAACATTGGTAAGGGCACATGGAACAATTTCCCTGTTCTTCAGAGTATTGCAACAGGATTTTATTTTAAATACATTTGTCTCTGAAGGTCAATGGGGACATCATTTAATATTTCATCTTGAAAGGGGAAGTCACTGAGAGTGTAGCATTCTCTCTGTACTGCATTAATGCATCAACCTGGACTTTCTAGTTCATGTATTTGGAGTGGGAATTGTGCCAACAAGCATGCTACCCACTGAGCTGAAGACTAGCCACTGATGTTGTAATTGGTGCCTTACTCTTTGAGCTTTGTAATACAGAAACCGAAGCCATTCCTATAATGTCACATCATCCCAGGTGGTGGTCCCAATGCACAGCATGTAATGTCTTGGGACAACCCTGGAATCAAAGAGCAGGGTATCCAACCACCAGCAGAAACCAAGGAATGAGGAAATAGCCTTCCTCCTTGATCAGTTGACTGAGTGATCCATGCTCTATGACTGAGACTTTATAGAGGTAGGCAACTGGGGGTTTAAGTTATCATCAGTATCAATAGATTAGAACGTAGCACAGTAGTTCTTTCCTATACTTGTTAAGTTATACAAGATGACTCAAAGCGTGGGGAAACGTGGCATATTCATTATTTTTATTATTATTGCAGAGCGACAAGTTGAATCGGATAAAAACGGTGATTAGAATCATAGTGAGATATAGGACAGAAACAGGCCCTTCAGCCCACTGAGTCCACATCAACCATCAAGCACCCAGTTACACTAATCCTGTTAATCCATTTTTAAAGTTTTTCCCACAATCTTATCAACATTGTCCCATATTCTACCACTCACCTGTATGCTTGGAGCAATTTTACAGTGGCCAGTTAATCTACCAATTTGCACATCCTTGGGTTGTGGGAGGAAACCAGAGCATCAAGAAGAAACCCAAATGGTCACAGATAATAAGTGCAACTTCCACACAGACAGTCCCGGATTGAACCTGGGTCTCTGGTGCTGTGTGGCAGCAGCTGTGTTTCTTCTATGCTTATTTGCTATGAGCCAAAGCTGGCTATCAATCTGCATCAGATTACATCTTCTCAGGTGTTTGTCTTTGGATAAGTTAGAGAGGAGCATGGAAACTTCTGGAATAGACATAAATCTCGAATCCAAATGACATGAGGCATAACTATTAAACTGCTGGGTTCTCCGAGTATGTAAGCAGGCGTCGGGTTCGATGGTGAATACCAGCCACACAATGATTGTGAGATCCATTGGCAGGAACATTTGATGCTAAACAGGATTATATATTCAATCCAATCTCCTAACATGGGCCATGAGAAGCAAATAATGAGCTTAGGTGTAGGTTCAAGCTAATCTCCCTGCCACAGGGTCAGGATGCAGGGTCCCGACCCAAAATGTTGACTATTCCTCTCCCTCCACAGATGCTCCTCGACCCACCAAATTCCTCCAGCAGTTTGTTAATTGCTCCAGATTCCAGCATCTGTAGTCTTTTCCCTCTCCCTAAACTCCCTACTGTTTGTTCTCTCCAAAGGAAGCAACAACTGGACTGTTGGAATAGTAGCCAAAGAATAGTATATGTCACAGTTATTATTTTGAAGCTTTAGAGACCTTTTGAGGCAGAGTAGGCAAAGGTGCTATCAAGCTATTCAGGCTTTTATTCCTGAATGCTTGAGTAGATGATAATCACAATACATTTTAGGTGATCAGTCTTAGAAAGATATGCTTCGAAGTTGCTTCTTGAAATCAGTATATTTAGCTTTTATTTTCCCTTCATAAACCAATGGAAAAACATTAAGGATTCCGTATAGGAAGTAGTGGTACTTATTTCTACTTATACTTAGTAAGGCTGGAGAAATGAGAAAATAAATAGTGTATGAAGATAAATAGCAGATTGAATGAACAGTTTGCCAGAGTGAATTCTGATCATCACTTGTGTCAATTCTCCACCCCAATTTGACTCTTGCCTCCTGGTCTTTTGGCTTGCCACACAGTTTAACAGAAGCTCACGGCTTAAGGAAAGACACCAGCTTTTAGCCAGGCACATTACAGTCTTCTGGGCTCAATAGTGAGTCCAACAAATTTCAATGATGGTTCTGCTTCTCTCACTTAAACCTCCTTGACATCAGGAGGTCCCAAATTTTCAGAAGGAAAGTGCCCTTCTGTTCAAGTTGGCAAAAATACTTCCCCCTCCCATTGACACCTGATGACATCATGGAGATACAAGAGAGATTGCAGATGCTGGAAGTCTGGAGCAACACATGCAAAATGCTGGAGGAACTCAGCTGGTCAGGCAGCATCTATGGAGGGAAATGAACAGTCGACATTTTGGGCCAAGACCCTTCATCAGGACTGGCAGGGATGACATCATGGGTCGTTCCTTTTAAGGGCAACTACTATGCCAACTTTATTTTTGTTTTATTTTTACTTTACTTATGAACTTTCCAGCTAAATTGTCTCAATTTTATTAAGGGTTGCAGACTCCTTGTAAACCTTTGGCACAATTCGTCCCAGGGGTCTCTTCTCATGACTGGAACATTCCATCCCAGGCAACGTCCTTGTGAATCTCCTTTGCGTCCTCTCCAATGCAGTTATGTTCTTCCTATCGTGTGGTGACCAAAACTGCACACAATATTCCAGCTGTAGCCTAATCAATGTTTTTTACTGAAGTTGTACCATAACCTCTCTGCTCTGATATTTTATGCCCTGATTAATGAAGGCAAGTATTGCATATACCTTCTTCACCACCCTATCTACCTGTGCTACCGTCTTTAGGAATCTTTGGACTTGTACACCAAAGTCCCTCTGTTCCTCAATACTCACTGAAGCCCTGCAATTAGTCCTATTAGTCCTTCTGCAGTGCATCACTTCACATATATCAGGATTAAATTCCATCTGCCATTGTGCTGCCCATTTTACCAACTCATCTACATCAGCCTATGACTATCCTCCTATCAACAACGTCACCAATTTTCATGTTATCTGCAAACTTACTGACTAAATGTACAAGAACTATTTTTTTTGTGTGGTTTAATTCAAACAGAAAATGCCAGAAACACTCAGCAGATCAGGCAGCATCTGCGGAGAGAGAAGCAGAGTTAACTTTTCAGGTTGATGCCCTTTAACTAGAGCCTGGTTCATTGACTGGAAATGTTGATTCGGTCCATGTCGGTTGACGTCAGCACATCAAGAAATAGGAGCAATGTTTCTTTATGTCAGTATGTGTAATTCCGACCTTTGGAAAATCTACATTGTCCAACTATGCAACCCAGAATGTTAATGTTTCACTTAAGTAGCTCATGTCCTCCTCTCTCATGTGAAAGTTTATTTTAATTTTTGTTTACCACTCTTTTTTATTATTTTGGCTACATTATATTAGCAAGCAAAGCACATGTTCTCTTAAACTAAACCTTTCTCAGCCAATGGTTTTTTTGGCCAAAGCCAACAGTATCAAGAGAAATGGGTCACTTTTACAGTTACAAATTCATTACCACTGAATCTTTGTGGGATAGATTAGAGAGGCTGGGACTGTTTTCTTCGGAGAAGAATGAGGGGAGATTTGATTGGATAAGAAATACTGGGGGGTCTTGGCAGAGAAGATACTGGCAGTCTGTTTCTTTTGGTGGAGGGGCTGAGGATTTGAGGTCACAGGTACAAAATAAAGGGAAGTGGATTAAGACTGACATGAAGAAAAGATGTTTTACACAGCATGTAGTTGGAATCTAGAATGTGCTGCCTGTAGATTTGGTGGAGACAGGTTTCAATGTGGCCTTCCAGAGGGAATTGAATAAATGTATAATGAGGAAAAGTTTGCAAGATGACAGAAAAAGGGACAAGGGTGGAATTAGTAACTTACACTGATAGCGAGGTTGTGCGGATAGGCTCAATGGGCTCCTTCTGTGCTGTAAATTTTCCACGATTCTCTGATTCCTAAGAGTTAATGTGCCGTAAGATTAGTCCACTTTCATAAGTAAAATTCTGGTCCCAAGCATTTGGCAGAGATGCTAGTGATCTGAATAATGATAGAGCATTGAAACCTTTTCATGGATGGTATCCTAAATACCTCCTTTATGTTTATGTTATCAACAAGAACTCTAACAATGAGAGCACTGGATGGAAGAGTTTCAATGAAGAATATAATTCTTTCTTCTGTGATTTTGCACCCAGATTAGGTGATTGTCCCGATTCACCACCCCTTTCTATTCTATGGTATTGAATCATGAAACACAGATGCTTTGCTGAGATACTGTGTATATGCAAAACAAGGAAGTGGATGAATCGTTATATTACTGGTAGCTTTAAGCAAATTTGAGCTATTGTAGTTTATCAGTCTTGCCACTGGATGTCACCATTCCCCCCTCTCTCAGGCAAAATGAAAACAGAATGCTGGAAATACTCAGGAGTTCTGTTGAAGAGTCATTGAGAATAATTTGTTTCTCTCTCCATGGATGCTGCCTGATCTGCTGAATATCTCCCAGCATTTTCTGTTTGACTTCAGATTTCCAGTATCACATAGGATGTGGTTGAGGTGAATAGTAGAGATGTATGGAGGGCAAGATGAGAAAAGACATAAGGGGAAATGGAATTGAAGGAAACATTGAGGGGTGCTAGATGAGGAGATGTAAAGCATTAATGCTAGTGTAGACCAGTACAGTAGAATGACATTCTGGGCTTCAGATCATCCGTACCAGAGTGGACCCAACACAGCTGTTTCCTGCTGGTTTTAGGCCCCAAATCATTTCCCAATCTGTCGTGTTATTAATTTACTAAAAGGTTACTGGGTTTTGGTGAGGCACCCAATTGAAATCAGAGGATGGCACACAAATAGCAACTTTATATAGACAGCAACAAGCACAATGATGGAGGAACTCAGCGAGTCAGAGACCCTTCGTCTGTCCATTTCCCTCCACAGGTGCTGGCTGACCCACTGAGTTCCTCCAGTATCTTGTGTGTTGCTCCAGATTCCAACATCTGCAGCCTCTTGTGTCTCAACTATATGTCTGTACCTGTTAAAGATCACAAAGTAAATCTAATCCAGAGAATCTAAAACTATACGTAAGCCTACAATTCCACATGGTGAGCTCTGACCGTATTGAACCACAAACTGAATGGTATCTTCAACTCAGGAATAGGCTACTTGAGCTAATTGATTTGCCTTGGCTTTTACTCTATAGATGATTCCTCCACACCCTCACTCACTTTCATCTAATCTTACCAATATAACCCTCTGTTTGTTCCTCCCTCATGGGTTAATTCAGGTTCTACTTCAATGTATCTCTGATAATCAAGATATTTATTTATTTATTAGTCACACGTACGTCAAAACACACAGTAAAATGCATCTTTTTGCGTTACTGAGAATGTGCTGGGGCCAGTCTGCAAGTGTCGCCACTCTTCTGGCCGCAGCATAGCATGCCCACCCGAAGAAACCTGCGTAGACACATGGGGAGAACGTACAATCTCCTTACAGACAGCGCCGGGAACTGAATCTGGGTCGCTGGCGCCGTAATAGTGTTACGCTAACCACTGCTGCTCATGCATTCTTTCCACTTTCTTCACAAAGACATTTCTTTTATTGGATTTATCAGTGGTCGTCCGATATTAGTTTTGATCTCCCAACTGGTGAAAATATCTTCTTTGCTCACCCCAACAGTACTTCCACACTCCTAAATATCTGTATTAGTTCATCTCTCAGTCTTCTGAGAAAAAGAAACTATTTAAAAAAATTGTGTTGTGTGGCACCATGTGTTATGAATGTCCATCAATGAGAGGTTAACGCTTACAGAAGCATCAAGCCATATGGAAAAGAGCCACCAGGTGGCAATGCATACCCATGTGTCACTGCATTGCCGTCCATGAACTGGTTTTATATTTCAAGAAGATCCCTTAACTTTCAGCTTGACTGGCAAAGTACTTTCATACCTAATTTTAAAAAAATGCATCAAAAACCCAATAATCCGTTATCCGACTATTTAGAAACCCCGATGGCTCAGCATCTAGCTCACATTTTCTGTGCTCCCCTGAAACTCACCAGTGTCCCAGTTCCTGTGCACTCTTTAAATCTACCGTGTTCACTGGAAATTTATTATCATACAGCGCGACATCTAACATAAAGTGAACTTGAAGTATGTTGGTATACTAATAGGAATACCATCCAATAGTCTGAAAAATCTGTCAATATATCACCACCAAGTCTCAAGCTGGATCATCGGAGTTTTACTGTAATGGAAGCTTAACATGTTATTCAGAGGTATTAACTTGCCCAGTGGAAACTCAATAAATTAGAATGTATGATACAGAGGTGTTTCCTGTACAGACTGCTTTTGCACATTCTCCACTTCCTTGCCCTTGTCTGCCCTCTGGACATGCAGTGGTGGTCTGTCCTGCCATCCGGCAGTGAATGGGGGTCCGCAACGATGGTCTCTCTCAGCGGGAGTCCTCCCCCTTTACATCAGGTACCTGGGGTGGAGAGTGTTGCACAGAGCAGTGCCGTGCAATAGGTTTTGAAGTTGGTTCACAGACTCCCAGGTTGCCTGCCATTTCTGTGGCCTGGAGGAGTCCGTGTTCCGTGTATGCATTGAGTGTGAGAGATGGCAGCCCCTGTTTGAAAATTTTAAGGGGCTGCTCCTCAACTTCTGGTTGCACTTCAGCCCCACTCTTCTTATCTTTGGAAAGATGTTATTAAATTTGAAAGAGTGCAGAAAAGATTTACAAGGATGTTGCCAGGACTCGAGGGACTGAATTACAGGGAGAGGTTAGACAGACTAGGACTTTTATCTTTGGAGTGTTGGAGACTGAGAGGTCATCTTATAGAGGTGCATAAAATCATGAGGGGCATAGGTGGGGTGAATGCTCTCAGTCTTTTTCCCAGGATTGGGGACTCAAGAACTAGAGGGCATAGGTTTAAGGTGAGAGGGGAAAGATTTGATAGGAACTTGAGTGGCAACTTTTTGTTTTACACAGAGGAAGTGGTTGAGGCAGGTGCAACAACAACTTTTAAAAGACAGTTGGACAGGTACACGGATAGGAAGGCTTTAGAAGGTTATAGGCCAAACACAGGCAAATGGGACTAGCTTGGCTGGGCATCTTGGTCAGCATGGACAAGTTGGGCTAATGGGCCAGTTTCCATGCTCTATGACTCTATGACCTGGTGTGGAGGAGGATGAGTCAGTCAGAAGACCTCCTCATCGGTCTGCTCCTGGGCCTGGCCAAGGTGGTCATTCACAGGTCCAGGTAGTGGGCCATCGAGAGCTCCACCCAAGCTGATTGCCTGCCCTTCTTCCGAGGGTATGCCTGTACATGGGTGTCCCTGAAGAGGGAGCACACTGTACCCACTGGTTCTCTGGAGATGTTCCAGGACCGGTGGATGCTGCAGGGGCTGGAGTGCATCCTGGACAAGGATGGCAATATGGCAATGTTTTAATTTGCTGTACATTTTGTAAATGCTGAATTGAAAACAATGAAAACATTGTAAGAATGCTAATAAACCTTTTTTTTCTAAATAATATGTTGATCGCCAACTGTCAGTACTCACTGTTATTACTTAATGAAATTTGCATTAAATTCTTGCCTCTGCACATGAGAACAATATATAGAAATCTACTGGTTGCTGTCTAGAGGTTCCTTGGGGGCACCATTGCAGTCTTACAGGGCTCAGCAAGAGGCTGAGGAGTGTAGAACCAGGGCCACAGTCTCAGGATTATTTATTAGTACTGAGATGAGGAGAAATTTCCTCTCAGAAAGGGGTGAATCTGTAGAATTCTCTATTCTGAAGGACGGTGGAGCCTCAGAGGTAGAGTTTAATCAAAGCAGAATTCAAAAGCTGCCTTTATCTTGAGAGAATCAAGTGATATTAAATATTAAATTTTATTTACAGCGTGGTAACAGGCCCTTCCGGCCCAACGAGTCCGCGCCGCCCATTTTAAATCCAAATTAACCTACCTGTATGTCTTTGCAATGTGAGAGGAAACCAGAGCACCTGGAGGAAACCCATGCAGACACAGGAGAATGTGGATATGTGGATAGGGCTGGACAGTGGAGACAAAGTAAAAGATCAGCCATAACCTTGATAAATGGCAGAGCAAGCTTGAAGGGCCAAATGACCTACTCCGACACTTCTGCCATTCATCTGCACACGAGGGCCAATTTACATTGGCTAATTAACTTGCCCAATTTAATTGCCTTCAGGATATGGGAGGATACTGGAGCACCTGGGGGCAAGGAGTGAGAGCACAGGGAGAATGAGCAAACTACGCACAGACAGCACTGGAGGTCACAATCGAACCCGGGTCAATGGAACCGGGTCACTTGTACCAGCTGCACCAATGTACCATCCATTGTGCAATGAAGTTCTAAGATTCTTTAACTGCCCCCTTGTGAGTTAAACAAATACCATTCAACAATAATTATAAAGAACAATTCATGTTGCAGCTTTATAAAGCTCTGGTTAGGCTACATCTGGAGTATTGTATTCAATTCTGGTCACCCCATTAAAGGAAGGATGCGGAGGCTTTGGAGAACGTGTAGAAGAGGTTTACCAGGATGCTGCCTGGATCAGAGGGCATGTGCTGTAAGGAGAGGTTGGACAAACTTGGGTGTTTTCTCTGCAGCGGTGGAGGCTGAGGGGAGATCTGATGGAAGTTTATAAGATTATGAGAGGCATAGATAGAGTAGGCAGCCGATACATTTCTCCCATGGTCGAAATGCCTAATGCTAGAGAGCATGCATTTAAGGTAAGATAGAGGCAAGTTCACAGCAGATATGCGGGGCAAGTTTTTTTACACAGAATGTGGTGGGTGCCTGGAATGCGCTTCCAGTGGTTGTAGTGGAAGCAAATATGACAGAGGTGTCTAAGAGGCTCTTAGATAGGTACATGAATGTGCAGAAAATGGAGGGATATGGACACTGCGTAGGCAGAAGGGATTAGTTTAGTTAGGTGTTTAATTACCAGGTTAAGTAGTTTGGCATGTTCTATGTCCTAAGAATCATTTTGATATGAGGGAGAGGGATTTCTTTTGCTCATGCATATTGGAGGTTGAGCCACTGGATGTGGCTGTCACCACGAGCTCTCCTCTTCTGGGATGCCCACCATCTCACTTGTCTTTGGTGACCACCTTACTCCCTACACCATCCCAGGCCATTTGATGAGGGAGGGTGCAGCCCACGAATGGCTGGAAACTAAGACCCAGACCGCAGACCGCCCTGATGACCTTTAGACAGCCCATGTTGTCAAAGGCATTTTCACAATGACTCCAATGGTCAGCGATATTTAGAAACTGATGAAAAGCTTTGCAATAATTACAATATTTTATTATGATAATAATATAAAAAGTTAAAACTAAATTAATTTAGCTTGAATAAATCAACTAAAAATTGTACTATTAATTAAAATAAAGCAAACACAAGAACATAGGAGCGGGAGTAGGCTACTTGACCCCCTCAGTGTAGCCCTGCCATTCAATATGATCATGGTTGATTTACCCTTCTCATCCTTTTTCAAGCTGTTTCCCAATCTACCATGGCCATCTCATACACTTGTAGTTTGATTTGTTTAGATTTAAGACTCTAGTGTCAGATTGAACTAAATCATGTTCAATATTTATATGAAATTCTATCATATCATGATTTCTTGTTCCTAAAGCTCCCTGAACTGCAAGATTATTAATGAACCCTTTCTCAATGCACAAAACTAGATCTGAAATGCCTGTTCCCTCATTGGTTCCTCAACCTACTGATCTTCTACACTATGAATTCATCTTCCACAATCTTATTGCCGATGTGGTTTGCCGAGTTTATACACTGATTTAAGTCCTCCATGATTAACGTATTGCACTTGTCACATGTGCCTCTCATTTCCTGATTAATGCTTTCCCCAACTATTTGGGAGACAATACACAACTTGCACCAATATTTTCTGGCTTTTGCTCCACCCAACTGATTCTACTTCTTGATTTTCCGAACAATGACCATTTCTCTCCACTACGTTTATCCCATTCTTTATTATGAGCAACAGCAACAACAGAAACCACTGTCATTAACCACAAATTATACTTGGAGCCTGTGAAGCCACATGTATGAATTCTGATTGGAAAATTGGGTGGGTCCTGTCTCAGACAGTACTGAAGCAAAGTTTGTATCTGGGGAAGTAGTACATTAACAGAACAATGACTGGCAAGGAACTTTCAGCTTTTGGAATACTTGCATTCCTAAAGAATAGGTTGGAGGCACAACAAGTTACCATATCTACCAATGACAGGGATGGCAGGATGATGACACCATTTTGTGTGTGATATCTGTATCTGTATGGGAAGACAAGTGGAGACTGCATTGGGTTCTCAGTGGAGCAGCTGGTAGAACTGCTATCTCACAGCTCCAGCAACTCAGGTTTGACCCTGACCTCTGATGCTGTCTGTGTGAAGTTTGCACGTTCCCCCTGTGGCCACGTGTGTTTCCCCTGGGTGCTCTATTTTCCTGCCACATCCCAATGATGTGTGGGTTGATAGGCTATTTGTCCACTGTAAATTGCCCCTGGTGTGTAGATGAGTGGTAGAATCTGGGGGCAGGTGATGACAATGTCGGGAGAATAAAATGGGATCATTGTAAATGGTGGTTGATGGTCAGCACAGAGTTGGTGGGCCAAAGTGCCTGTTTCCATGTGTAGTATGAAAGGCCAGGGGTCAGATGACAGTGACAACACTACTGAGCCCCCATGGTCGGATGATAGCATTGCCTATCAGGTGGGAGGCTACACCACTGTCAATCAGGGGTCCGGCTCCGCCCCAACTATTAAAGAGCACACCTGAGGATTGGCTTGTAACCCACCTTTGTTATTGACCCTGAGCCATTTGCTTGTTTCACCTGAGCAGGCTCCACCCCACTACAGCCCTATAAAAGATGGTACATGTGGGCTCTCTTCCTCTTTTTCTGATTGCTGTTGGGGTTGAGACCACAGGTGAGAGGGTGCACTTCCACGGGGGTCTAGGAGCGTCCTGAGTAGACTCCCAGTAGTGTAGAGCCATTGTTTGTCCCAGTTCAGGGGGTCCAGACAACGTACTTGTTCGTACTAGTTCGTTGTGTGTGTGTGAGCGTGTGTGCACTTCACCCCTGTTGCGACTCCCCCCATGTTTCGCGATCACCCTAGTGCGAGTGTATGAGGGTGCATTTGTTCCTTCACATTCTGTTCCCCTGTTGGTATTTGTGAATAAAATCCTCCTTTTAAAGTACAAAGACTGTGTGTCCAGATACCTTTACCTTTAAGATACCAAAAGAACCTTTCTCATAACACCATTGTCTTGGATTCCATGACCTAGGTGAAAGATATCCCTTATTGTGAGGCATAGATTAATCACTGGAGTGTCTACAATCCACAAATTATACAGAACTGATTAAATTAAACTAAATTAATCAGTGTAACAACTGACCTTGCCTTGACAGAACCTCCAGTAACCCTACATATGTCTTAACTAATGTGAAGAAAAGTGAAATTCTATTGTTTAAGAGGGAAATTTTTACTGTACCACATTTCTGAATAAGCAATTTTAATACTTGTTATTCTTTTTGTTCAGAAATTTTAAAGGTCTTTGACATTTCGAGACACTGGATCACTGGAGTTCTTATTTCAAAACACATTGGGCCATATTTTGTGGTCAGTTGTGTGAGAGTGGTGCTGAGCTTTACACTCTGGGACTCTGCATTAGAACTTTCTGTCATTAGGAAGCCATTTTGCTACAGGGAATACCATGGATTACTTAGATCTAGCATGAACTCAGCAAGAAATGGGCTTTGTCCATAACCAACAAAATTGAGTTAATTGCATCTGACCCAATCAGTTAGAATATCTAATTCAGTAAAAAAAGCATGTGCAGAAAGTTATATTAAAAGAGGGAAAAGGCTCAACTCAGAAAGAGTGATAAGAGACAAAAATAATCAATGAACGTTGATATTTTTATACATTTTTACAACATCCAATGATAGTTAAAATTTAAAGGTATAATCTTCCACATCTACAAAAGAAAATAAGGTAGGAGACTTTGTAACGGTAGCTTAAATTAATTCTGTTGTTAAGAATTATGTTGACACTGCATTCTGATGAATATTCTGATGAGTTTCGTACCTATCATTTTCAAGCCCCTCTGTGTATATGAATTCAAAACTATTATATCATAGTTTGTGGGAAAACTGAGAAGCTTGAACATGCAAATTCCGAATTCCTGTATTTAGCTCCCTTCTATAGTTACTTAAAGCTGTCTTCTAATTGACACACCAATAATGAAGAGTACTGACAGTCAGAGTCCCAGAGCACTGAAGCAAATAAGGGAGGAAACAACAGAGGTTCTGACTGTATTGTCTAACACATATGAAATGGCAGAGGACTTAAGGATTTTTAATGTGGCACCATCATTTAAAGTGGCAGAACAGGATAGATTCTTTAATTATAGGTCAGTCAGTGTAGGAGGCTGAGGGATGACCTTATAGAGGCTTACAAAATCATGAGGTGTTTAGATAAGATAGATGGTCTTTTTCCCCGGGTAGAGCAGTTTAAAATTAGAGGGCATAGATGCAAGGTCAGAGGGGAAAGATTTAGACCTGAGGGGCAAGTTTTTCATAGAGGGTGGTGGGTACATGGAATGAGCTGTTAAAGGAAGCTGCAGGGGAGGGTTTAAAGACATTTAAAGGATATTTGGACAGTGACATGAATAGGAAAGGTTTAGAGGGATATGGACCAGTTCAGACAGGCAGCTTGGTTGGTATGGACGAGTTGGGCTGAAGGGCCTGTATCCATGCATTTTAACTCTGGCTCTTTGACTCTAACGTGGTTGTTGGGACAAGTTATGGAAACATTTCTGAAGGACAAGGTTAATGATCATTTGCAAAGACTTGGAGTAATCAAGGACATCTAGCATGAATGCCTGATTAAATCAATTGATCGTTTTGGCATTGCATGTGAGATTATAAGAACATAAAGACAAGGAAATAGGAGCAGGAGTAAGCCATTCGGCCTCTCAAGCCTGTCCCACCATTTAATATGATTGTGGCTGATCTGCCCCGGGTCTCATCTCTTCTTCTGTGCCAGCTCCCCATAGCCCTCTGTTCCCTGATCTTTCAGAAAGATTTCTGCTTCCTCTTTGAATACTCCCAATGATCTATCTCCACAGCCCTCCAGGATAGAGAATTCCAGAGATTCACCACTCTCCGCAACAAGAAATTCCTACGCACCTTCATTTTAAACCTTCATAACCCCTTATCCAGTCACTATGTCCCCTCATTTGAGATTCTCCCATCAGTGAAAAAAAATCTCAACGTCTACTCTGCCATGCCCTTGAAGGATCTTGATTCAGTAACATCTCCCATCATTTTTCTAAACTCCATAGAATATAGGTCTAATTTCTTTAGTCGCTTTTAACTACTTTGAGCAAAAAAACTGTAGATGCTGGAAATCCAAAACAAAAACAGAAACTGTTGGGAACACTCAGCAGGTCAGGCAGCATCTGTGGGGAAAGAAACAGAGTCATGGACCCTTCATCAGAACTGGAAAAATGAAAAAGCAAGCGTGTTTTAAGCTGCAGAGAGGGTAGGGGTGGAGAGAACAGGGGGAATGTCTGTGATAGGGTGCACAGCAAAGTTGCCAAGATAACAATTAACTTAAGTCGGAGATAGAAAAGAAAAATGAAACACATTGAAACAGGAAGGTACAACCACATCCGTGTAGAAGGAGAGAAAAAAGGGGCTTACCCAAAACTGTTAAGTTCAATATTACCTCCCAATATTCAGACCAAAAATGAGATGTTGCTCCTTAAGCCTGCACTGGGCATCATTGGGGCAATGTAGGAATCGGAAGACAGAGAGGTCAGGGTGAGAGTGGGGCAGTGAATTAAAGTGACTGCAAACTAGGGCTCAGGGATAGGCTTCTAAACTGGAACAAATAAATTCTGCAAAGTGAACTAGAGTGCACAGGTTTAAGATGAGAGGGGAAAGATTTAAAAGGCAAATTTTTCCACACAGAGGATGATGCGTATATAGAACGAACTGCCAGAGGAGGGGGTAGAGCTGAGTACAATTACAACATTTAAAAGACACCTGGACAGGTACATGGATAGGAAAGGCTTAGAGGGAGATGAGGCAAAGGCAGGCAAAAGCGAGTAGCTTAGATAGGCATCTTGGTTGGCAGGAGGAGTTGGGCTAAAGGGCCTGCTTCCATTCTGTATAACTCTGTGACTCTATGAATCTATGATTCCATTGTAATTATTCCAATTTAGCATGTTGTGTTTGGTGCTTGTGGTGTGGTCTCCTCTGTACTAGAGAAATCAAATATAGATTGGGTGACTGCTTTTAAGGACATCTCTGGTGGGATTTGATCCCACATCTGGGCCAGCAGTTTGGGTCACAGGGCTACTAACTAAGGCCATGTTACCACTGTTTTACATTTTACATTTTTGTATGTGTCCTGAAATTATCTACTTTTAATCATTAAAAAATGTAAAACATTGCCTAAGAATGTGTCATAAAGCCTGTTGAGACCACAGGTGTGTTTTATTGTTAGACCCTAGTTAGACAATGGGAAATATGGACTCACTTGGATGTTGGTGGGTCAGGCCTCATAAAAATGACCATCGCTCTGTAACTGAGAGAATATCTGTCAGACTTGAAAGGTTTAACCACAGACTTTTCCTTTGCAAAAATAGAACTGGGAGAAGGTGGAACATGACTGGAAATTACTTTTCTGTTACTATTCTCTTTGTCCTTACCATGATTATAAAACCTTGCAGGTACAGACCCATATTAAATACCTCTGCTTCAAGACCAGCCGAATTCAGCTGTGGCACCAACATGAGTTAACGTGATGGCATATTATTTCCAAATAGTCCTGGTGAATTGAGTCTTTTCTCTGTCATTAGGTTGAAGGCATACAGAGTGGGCATGACAGCTAAAGAGGTGAGATGCATATCTTTTATTCATTCAGGATGGTGAATGGTAAGGGGGTAGAATCCCTTCACTTACCTGAACCCCCCTTATGTGATCATTAAACCTCTTCCTGCACTACGTGGCAGCCTGTGAGAGGTAAATGGAGGCTGCAATAATCTTCTCTTGCACCTCCCTCCGGAACATTACACTCATCCTCTCATGGGACTTTCTATCTTCAGATACCAGAGGCTTTTCTCCGCTTTCTTTATAAAACAGTGAATCTTAATCTGAACACTGTCCCTGCTCCCAGCACCCACAGTGGCTGTTTCATCCTAATCCAGTCTAATCTAGCTCACCAGATTGTAGCATTGCAGACTTAGTACTAACATTGAATTTCCCACTGGCAATTCCCAATTGCGTTCCAAACATTCCGACCACATAGTGAACCCAACTTTAGAGAAACCCAGTGAGCTGGAGAAAATGACTTGTTCTCCTATGGTATCTTTACCACAGCAAAAAATCCGAAGGTGGTTCACAGGAGTGACAATCAAACAAAATCTAAATCCAACCAGCACATTGAGGTTTTACATAGAACATAAGACATTACAGCACAGTACAGTCCCTTCGGCCCACGATGTTATGCCGACCTTTTAACCTACTTTAGGATCAATCTAACCATTCCCTCCCATATTTTTCTATCATCCATGTGCCTATCTAAGAGTCTCTTAAATGTCCCTAATGTATCTGCCTCTACCAGCACCCCTGGAAGCGCATTCCACGCACCCACGACTCTCTGTGTAAAAAACTTACCTCTGATATCCCTCCTGTACTTTCCTCCAATCACCTTAAAATTATGTCCCCTCGTGTTAGCCATTTCCGCCTTGAGAAAACGTCTCTGGATGTCCACTCGACCTATGCCTCTTATCATCTTGCACACCTCTATCAGGTCACCTTTCATCCTCCTTCGCTCCAAAGAGAAAAGCCCTAGTTCACTCAACCTATCCTCAAGAAGCCATGCTCTCCAATCCAGGTAGCATTCTGCTAAATCTCCTCTGCACCCTTTCCAAAGCTTCCACATCCTTCCTATAGTGAGGCGACCAGAACTGAACACAATATTCTAAGTGTAGTCTAACCAGGGTTTTATAGACCTGCAACATTACCTCATGGCTATTGAACTCAATCCCCTGACTAATGAAGGCCAACAGGCCATACACTTTCTTAACAACCCTATCAACTTGCACGGCAACTTTGAGAGATCTATGGACTTGGACCCCAAGATCCCTCTGTTCCTCCATACTGCTAAGAATCCTGCCATTAACCGCGTATTCTGCCTTCAAATTTGGCCTTCCAAAGTGAATCACTTCCCATCTTTCTAGGTTGTACTCCATCTGCCACTTCTCAGCCCAGCTTTGCATCCCATCAATGTTCCGTTGTAACCCTCGACAACCCTTCTACACTATCCACGACACCACCAACCTTTGTGTCATCTGCAAACTTACTAACTCACCCTTCCACTTCCTCATCCAAGTCATTTATAAAAATCACGAAGAGCAGGTGTCCCAGAACAGATCCCTGCGGAACACCACTGGTCACCGACCTCCAGGCAGAATACACTCCATCTACAACCATTCTCTGGCTTCTATGGGCAAGCCAATTCCGTATCGATACAGCCAAGTTTCCCTGGATCCCATGCCTCCCATCCTTCTGAATGAGCCTATCATGGGGAACCTTATCAAACACCTTACTAAAGTCCATATTCACCACATCCACTGCTCAACCCTCATCAATGTGTTTTGTCATATCCTCAAGGAATTCAATCAGGCTCGTGAGGCACAACCTGCCCCTCACAAAGCCATGCTGACTAACCCTAATCAGACTATGCTTCTCCAAATGCTCATAAATCCCGTCCCTCAGAATCTTTTCCAATAATTTTCCCATCACTAAAGTAAGACTCACTAGTCTATAATTCCCAGGGTTAGCCCTACGCCTTTTCTTGAACAAAGGAATAACATTTGTCACCTTCCAATCATCTGGAACTACTCCTGTGGCCAGTGAAGATGCAAAGATCATTGCCAAGGGCTCAGAAATTTCTTCCATTGCTTCCTGTAGTATCCTGGGATATATCCTGTCCTGTCCTGGGGACTTATCTATCTTAATGTTTTTCAAAAGTTCCAGCACATCCTCTTTCTTAACATCGACATGTTCTAGCTTATCAGCTTGTTTTACACATTCCTCACAAACGTCAATGTCTTTCTCACATGTGAATACTAAAGCAAAGTATTCATTAAGAACCTCCCCTACCTCCTCCAACTCCAGGCACATTTCCTTCTCTATCCCCAATGATCCTACCTTCACTCTGGTCATTCTCCTGTTCTTCACATACAAGTAGAACGCCTTGGGGTTTTCCTTAATCCTACTCGCCATGGCATTCTCATGGCCCCTTCTAGCTCTCCTAAGTCCATTCTTAAGCTCCTTCCTGGCTACCTTGTAACTCTGTCTGAGTCCTGTCTGATCCTTGCTTCCTAAACCTTATGTAAGCTTCTTTCACTAGATATTCAGCACGGTAGTGTAGCGGTTAGCGCAACGCTATTACAGCGCCAGCGACCCAGGTTCAATTCCAGCTACTGTCGGTAAGGAGTTTGTACGTGCTCCCTGTGTCTGTGTGGGTTTCCTCCAGGTGATCCGGTTTTCTCCCACATTCCAAAGACGTACAAGTTAGGAAGTTGTGGACATGCTATGTTGGCACCGGAAGCATGGCGACAGTTGTGGGCTGCCCCCAGAACACTCTACGAAAAAGGTGCATTTCACTGTGTGTTTCAATGTACATGTGACCAGTAAAGATATCTTATCTTATATTCCACATCCCTTGTCAACCGTGGTTCCTTCACCCTACCATCCTTTTCCTACCTCATTGGGACAAACTTATCCAGAACTCCATGCAAGTGATCTCTAAACAACCTCTTCATTTCCATTGTGCATTTCCCTGAGTACACCTACAACCAAGTTACACTCCTAAGTTCCTGCCTAATAGCACCATAATTCCTCCTCCCCTAAATAAATACCTTCCCATATCGTCTTCTCCTATCCCTCTCCAAGGCAAGGGTAAAGGTCAGGAAGTTGTGGTCACTATCTCCAAAATGCTCACCCACCAAGAGACCTGACACTTGACCAGGTTCATTGCCTAGTACCAGACCCAGAATGGCCTCTCCTCTAATCGGCCTGTCTACATATTGTGTCAGGAATCTTTCCTAGACATATCTAATAAATTCCGCCCCATCCAAACCTTTTGCACTAAGGAGGTGCCAATCAGTACTAGGGAAGTTGAAATCACCCATGACAACAACCCTGTTATTTTTGCATCTTTCCAAAATCTGCCTCCTGATCAGTTCCTCAGTGTCTCTGCTGCTATGGAGGGGGGGGGGGGTCAATAGAATACTCCCAATAGAGTGATTGCTCCCTTTCTGTTTCTGACCTCCACCCACACTGACTCAGTAGATGATCCCTCCGGGACGTCTTCCCTTTCTGCAGCTGTGATACTATCCCTGATTAGCAATGCCACTCCCCCACCTCTTTTACCTCCCTCCATGTCCCTTTTAAAACATTTAAACCCCGGAACATACAGCAGCCATTCCTGCCCTCGTGACAGCCAAGTCTCTGTAATGGCTGCAACATCGTAGTTCCATGTACTGACCCATGCTCTAATTTCATCACCCTTGTTCCTGATACTTCTTGCATTAAAATAGACAAACTTCAACCCATCCAACTGATTGCAATTTTGCCCTGTCAACTGCCTATCCTTCCTCACAGTCTTTCCCCAAGCTGTATCAACCTGTACACCAACTGCCCCACCCTCTGACCTATCACTCTGGTTCCCATCGCTTGCCAAACTAGTTTAAACCCTCCGCAACAGGTTTTAATGCCAAGTAAATAGGTTTATTATTGTCACATGTACTGAGGTTCAGTGAAAAACTGTTTTGTATGCCATCCATACAGATCATTTCTTCGCAACAGTACATAGGGGGAAGGCAATAACAGAATGCAGACCAAGTAACCAAAAACTAAGTCAAAGGAGAGTGCCCAGAAATTTGATGGCAAAGGGATGTTTAATTCAGCATTATGGGATTGCCATTTGATTTAACCTGCAATCCATTTCCAAGGCTATTGAGAATAGAAGGCTAAGTGCTGGTATGAACCGGTACCCATGGTCAACATGGACAGGGTGGGCCGAAGGGCCTGCTTCTGTGCTATCTGAATGTCTAAATCTATGCTTAAAATGATGCATATCATGCATATCATGACATTTGACTGCTCTTCCTGTCGTGAGACAACTTCCTCACCAGGGTTCACAGCCTGACATTGTTCATGAAACTTATTTTTGTGTATGGAATCCCCTTTACCAGTGCAACAATCACACTTCCCTCCCCACAGCAAGTGCCACATTAACTCCCACACACACAGTCTACCTGCACTGCATTTCCTCTGCAACTGCAACACTATATACTGCATTTTGTTTTCCATTTTACTACCTTGATGTACTTATGTATGGAATGATCTGCTTGAATGGCATGCAAACAAAAGCTTTTCACTGTACCTCAGTACATGTGATGAAAGTAAACTGATACCCTTTCCCCCTCACACCACAAGAAGTGGTGTCCTGTTCCCTCATCACTCTCCCTCCACAAATACTCTGCTGTCTGGAGTTTCGGAACACTGGTGATGAATCAAGTAAGTGGATGAACTAAGTGTCTCCCCCACCCTGGCCACTGATTGGTTTTCTGGACTCTGGGGTGGAGAACTGGGCAGCAGGCTGGGAGCTACTGACAGGTTTCAACTCAATCACAGAATAACTCCAGCATGGATGGAGGCCATTCAGCCAATTGACTGCATCCCAGCTTCAGATCAGAACAATCCAGCCAGTTCCATTCCCTCGCTTTCCCTGTATCTCTGTAAATTCTTCTCTTTCAGAAACAAAGTCAGCTGCCTTTTGAATGCTACAATTGGATCTGCCTCCACTACAGTGCATTTCAGAATGTCAACTGCTCTGCCCAAGACTGCAAGAAACTGCAGAGAGTCGTGAACGCAGCCCAGTCCATCACGCAAAAACAACCTCCCCTCCATCGACTTTGTCTACACTTCCCGCTGTTTCGGGAAAGCAGCCAACATAACCAAGGACATCTCCCACACTGGTCATTCTCTCTTCTCCCCTCTCCTGTTGGGTAGAAGATACAAAAACATGAGAGCACGTCCCACCAGGCTCGACAGCTTCTATCCCACTGTGGGAACGAACACCTCATACGCAAATAGATGAACTCTTGATTTCCCAATCTATTTCGTCATGGCCCTTGCATCATATTTGTCTACCTACACTGTGTTTTCTCTGTAACTGCAACACTATATTTTGCATGCTGCTTTCCCTTTTACTACATCGATGTACTTATACATGGAATCTTCTGTCTGGATGGCATGCAGACTGAAGCTTTTCACTATATCTCGGTACATGTGACAATAATAAACTGGTGCCAATACCAATACCATCTAGAAAAGTTATACCTTACGTCATTTATGGTTCTTTTGCCAATCACATTGATCTTTCTGTTCCTGGGTTCCTGACCCTTTACCAATGGGAACAGAATCTTAATGCAATGGAACTATGCCCAAAACAGTTGTTGTTCATCTTGTGTATGCACTGGAATTTCCAGGTGGCAAGTTTGGTCAAAGGAAGCAGAGATTTCGGGAGGGAATTGCATAGCACAGAATCCAGACTAGTCAAGGAATGTGCAACAGGTCAAAATTGGAGGAGTGCAGATTTCTCCAGAGGGATATGAAATTGAAGAGATTATAGAGATAGGACTGAGACCAGGGAGGAATCTGAAAACAAGCCTGAGAACTGTGGAAGACTGGGACATTCTTGCACCATCACAAGTGTGGACCCATCTTTCCATGTCTCATCTATTCACAAAGTGTACACAAACGGACTAAACCAGTGAGTTCCTCAGTCTCAGTTTCACAGCAAAGTCAATCTTTCCAAGGAATTGTTCATTGACTTCCCCCTCATCAATATTTTACAGAGATCCTGGTTTCTCGTTCCACAATTTGCTCTGCACTGGTGTCAATGTGCTTTCTTCTGTGTCCAATCCTAATTTGGAGCCGTGTAGTCAAAGCACATACCTATAAATTATAATTTTACAACATTATAACAGCTATTTAAATAGCACCAAGCTAATGAATAGCTCAAGTCCTGTATACAACACTTGCCAATTTTTCTTTAAAAAAATCTGGTGATTATAATTTCTCAGCAAGCACATTATCAGCAAGGCCTCAGTTCTGAAGTTCTGGTGCTAACAATGCTTTTTCTGGGGAGGCATCATTTTTCATTCAGTCTAGTTCTGGGTGAACAATTTGGATCAGTACAGAAGTAATGACTTGTTGGAGAAAAGGTCACCTGATACTAAGCAGATACTTCTCTCTTTTTGTTCAGCCAATGCACTGGGGAAATATTTTCACATAGTTTTAAATTTCTCCAGCAATTATGCTTCCCTTCTGGGAAGAGGGAAGGGGTTAAAAAAAACAGGGCATTGTAAGCTTGAGCAATCTTGGGAGATGACCGTGGTCCAATCTACATCCAGGACAGGCAATGAAGTCTGGTTCAGGAGAAGGGTGAACTGTTTGGAAATTTGTGCCTTGTTGGAACACTATTAGTGAGCTGGTCAGTGCTTAATGTACCACAACACAAAAGAAGCTGGAGGAACTCAGTGGGTCAGCCAGTATCTGTGGAGGGAAATGGATTGTCGATGTTTCAGGTCGAGACCTTGATCTGGACTGAAAGATAGAGGGGAGGTAGCCAGTATAAATAGGTGAAGGGAAGGGGTGGAGCAGGAGCTGACAAATAATAGGTGGATTCAGGTGAGGAGGGGTGATAGACAGATGGGGGAGGGAAGAGTGGAAATCATGACAGAGGCTGGGAGGTGACAGGTGGACACAACCAAGGGCTGCAGATGATGGAATCTGATAGGAAAGGAAGGTGGAGCATGGAATTAAATAAGAGAGGTGGAGAGGGCAGATGGGAACAGTGGGCGAGGGGTCCCTGTGGGAGGATTGTGTGGAGGAGGGGAAAGAAACAGGGTGTCGGGTTGGGGTGAGGGTAGGAGGAACTGGGTAGATCAGGAGGAGAGAGAAAAGGGACAGAGGGGGAACAGGTTACCTGAAATTGGAGAACTTAATGCTCATGCTGTCTGATTGTAGACCACCCAGGTGGAATATGAGGTGCTGTATGTTGCCTGACCTGCTGAGTTCCTCCAGCTTTCTGTGTGTTCCGGCATCTGCAGTCTCTTGTGTCTCCAATTTAATGTGCCTTAACAGACAGCAAGATGGTAGAAAGGCATCAGGCTGAAAACCCCTGTCTCCTTTGTAGGCCCACACTGGAAGTATGTGACCCACTAGGAAAGGGAACAGAAGTGATGTATGGTAGCATGTCATCCAATGGAAGGCTGTGATGTGTTTATGCTCCAGGTGGAAACTTTCTCCCAGTGGAAATGTTTATTGAATGGCTTTCAGCAACCTCTCTACACTGGGACAAAGTGAACACAGCCATCTCTCTCTCTCTCTCTCTCTGTCTCTCTCTCTCTCTGTCTCTCTCTCTCTCTCTCTCTGTCTCTCTCTCTCTCTCTCTCTCCATTTCTTCTGCTCTTCCCCACTCCATATGAAAGAAGTCTTCCACCTGCTTTGGGCAGGAGTGTTGGTGACCAATTTGAGACCATTTAGAATTTGTTTTAGACTGTCCAAATGGTTGTTAACCAACCGGCTTGGGATTGAGATTTGCCTTCTGATTTAATTGCTAAATTTGTGATGTTGGAACCGAGTTGCAGGAACAAGGTTCTATACAGGTACCTTACACCGAACCTGCCTTTGATAGTTATTTACTTCCAATGTAAACAGTGCTGTTGAAAATCATCCCCTTTTCACTTCTGTTAAATCAAATTGTTAAATGATTCTTTTTTTTGTTTATTCATGGGATGTGGGCAACACTGGCTTGATTGGACTCCTAATTGTCCCTGGACTGGGACAGGTTGTTAGACCATTTCAGAGGTCTGTTATTGTCATATGTACCAAGATACAGTGAAAAATATTTATTTGCATACCATCCAGACAGATCATGTCATACGTAAATACATCAAGGTAGTGTAAAGAAAACAGAATGAAGAATATTGTGTTCCAGCTACAGAGAAAGTGCAGTCTGGGTAGACAAATAAGGTGCAAGGGCAAAGATGAGGTAGATTGGAAGATCAAGAGCTCACGTTTAGCATATTAGAGGTTCGTTCAAGAGTCTGATAACAGCAGGATAGAATAGGAGAGGGAGAAGAGGGAATATTTGGGGTGAGAGGCAGTTAAGAGCCAATACCCTTCTTGACCAGGGTGGTAAGTAAAGCAGAACCAGGTGGGTTCCACTTTCACCATTAATTCCAGACTTATTTAATCACTTGAATTGAAGCTCCCCATTTGTGATGGTGGGATTCAAGCTGATGTTCGCATTCGATCACCCAGGCCTTTGGATACTAGTCCAGTAACTTAGCCATTATACTCCTGTATGTAACTGTATTACGTACAATCTGAACAGTGAGGGCAACATCCTGGTCTCCTTAGGAAGTACAGGACTTTGATTGTAGGGACTTACAATGATGTGTTGGTACCAGCACTGTGATGGCCTTATCCTGCTGCCTTGCTGAAGTTCTGATACCAGCTGGTCTTAAAAAAAAAACAGAATTCCAGAGAGGAATTGCAACAGTTCTATTTGGAGATACATGGAGATAATATTGCAGTGTAATCTGACATTACATTGTGGTGTATAAGGAGTCCTTCAGTGTTTTCTAACCTCACTCCTAGCTGCCCTTTTATAACATTGAAGCATAGGACTAATGTTTTCTCCTTTCAATTCCAGGCATCTTGAGATCAACTCCTGTGCTCTTACTGTTCCCCTGTGTGAGGTGAATAAACTAGTAATTGAACTTTTAACATTACTGCTTCACAGGGCTCTGTGGCTCACCTTTGAATCTACTGAGGCTATTTGGGCACGTGGAGAGATAGGGAAAACACTTCCTTCTTCTTAAAGTAGTCCCACTTCATGGACCTTTCCAGTCACTGCAAACATTCCAGACAATTGTGACTTCCAGCTATCATGGGTATTGTACTAAAACTGACTACCAGGATGAGTATGGGCAAATAACCTTCAAGAGCTTGTTTGATGCACAAACAGGTGATTTTTTTTATACAAAATAAACTTTATTCATAATAAAAGACAAACTATATACAATTACAAAACAGTGCTAACCTTTACATTCTTGTACAGATCACTCATTAGTGTTACCTTTTTATAATGAAAACAGCACCGATGCCACACATGTGGCTCCCTGGAAGCTACCCGGTCCCATATTTACAATATTTAGGGGCTTTCTCGCCTGTCCCCGCCCCTCCCTCTCCAGTGGCAGAAGAACCCTAAACTGTAGTCCTTCCCCACGGAGCCTTTGATGTCATTAAATGAATAGAGTTGCACATCTGTTGGGCTTGCTGTTGCAAAGGCAAATTGCTGCTATTCCTCAAGTTCTTGTACTATTATAGTGGAAAGGGATAGAGAAGAGCAGAAACTTTTCCTACCCAAGCAAACGCATACGCTCATTATGCACACACAGCCACACACGAAAATAGCCACAAATCCAGACGACAACACTCACGAACCCTGTGACCATACACATGCACACACCTACCATATGCACACACACACATGCAGGTTTAAAAACACACACACACACACTACCTATATACATACCCAACCATGTGAGCAAATAACACAGACACAGACACAGACACACGCACACACACGCACGCACGCACGCACGCACGCACGCACGCACGCACGCACACACACACACAGACTCCAATCTCTCGTTTCACTCACACACATCATTTACTAGCCAGATCAGAGTGGAAATGGTAGAACTTTAGATAGATTATTAGTTGACCCTCTTTGCTCTAGAATAGGATGAAAATGATGAAGTTGTTATTCTCCCTATCATTAAGAAGCTGATGATAGTGATTAACTGAATGGCTCCACCAAAGGGCAAGCACAAACATATTGAGCTGATTGGCCTGGTTCTGTGAGCGTAATTCTATGATTCAATGTTTTGTGCCAGAAAATTAACCAAAGAAGACCATTTTTGTCCATCCATGGAAAGACTTGCCATCTGCCAGTATGTTGTTATTCATGAGCCATTATAACCACATTTTGAGGCGGGGCACCACTTTTCATTGAGAAATTTCTCACTGTGCCCAGAGTGAGTAAGTTACACCTAGCAACTCAGATGACCTGGTTTTCACTTATACGCAAGATCGGAGGAACAGATTTCTTTTTTGTTTTGAAACAGATATAAAGAAATACAGGAAGCCTTTGTTAGTCAATGCTCTTATTCTCATGAAGCTTAGTTACAAAGTGAGGAAGTCATTGCAATGAGTTAACTAGCGCTACAGAAATTATTTACAACCAGGGCTTCCTGTACTTAGATACATCTCCAGGAACAGCTGTTGTTTCCACTCTGGACTAATGAAGCTTCTGCCAGTTACAATGCCGAGGTAATGGTCTTCCTCAGCTGGAACTGCTCGAGGAAAAAATATTGTGTTATTGTTCAAGGATCAAATCCCATTGACTCGCTTCCTTCTGTGGTCACTGATCAGTCTGGGAATACATGATCTTAGAAGCAGTATTAGTATAGAGTCTTACAGCTAGGAAATAGACCCTTTGGGCTATTGAATCCGCACCAACCCATTTACATATCCCTCATATCCTACTTTATTCCCATTTTTTATTCTTCCCACATTCTAGTAAACTCCTCCCAGATTCTACCAGTTACCTACGTGCTAGGAGCAAATTACGATGGCTAAATAACCTACCAACTCTCATGCCTTTGGGATGCAGGAGGAAACCAGAGCACCCGGAGGAAATCCAGATGGTAATGTGGAGAGCATACATACTCCACACAAAGATGGAGGTCAGGATTGAACCAGGGTCTCCAGCGCCGCGAGTCAGTGGTTTTGCTAGCTGTGCCACTGTGCCTCTCTAAAGAGAGTGCTGTTCAGATGCAGATGTTGGCCTTTAAATTGAGCCCCATCTGTTCTACCAGCTGAATGTAAAGGAAAAGAAGGGCTTATCCCAATTATCCTGGCAAATACTTATCACTCAGCAAACTACACAAAAATAGATGATCCGGTCATTATTGCATTGCTGTTTGTGGGACCTTGCTGTGCACAAATTGGTTGCCACATTTCCCTCATCGCAGCAGTGACTAAACTTGAAATGTGTCTGTAAAGCACTTTGGGACATCTTGTAAAGGACATAAAAGGTTTTATTAGTGTGTCTTTCTTCCTTTAAAATACTTATCCTTCTTTGTCAATATCTCTGTGGCCCTGCCCTCTCTTTCCATCCTCTTGCAGACTGACAAGATCTCTGCATTTTCCACTTCACTCCAACCAAGACCCTATGCTCCAGAACTTACTTCCCAAACTTCTCCACCTCCCTAGCTTTTTCCTGCTTCAGGAGACATACTAAACCCACCTCCAAAAATTTTGGCTATTTTTGGCCAGAACTTCCTTGTGTGGCTTGGTATTAAATCTTGTTTGATAATCGTTCTTGTGAAGTTCTTTTGATCAAGCTGCTCTGGTACAGATGCTCCATAAATACAAGCTGTTGAAGATAAAGTTGATCAATTTGTGTAGAAGGTTAGCCAAGAGTACACGATGTACTGTTATACATCCCCGGCACTGTTATAGAAAGAGGGGTAAACACATAACGGTATACATCTCATCCCCTATAATGTGTGGTTGTAGCCTAGAAAGTGCAGTCTATGTACTCTTGTGGTATTTGAGGTTACTCCTAAACTTTGGTTTCATAGAACTTTCACCTGCCTGTTAACATCTGATAATCTTATTGTCAGCAGACTGTGTAATTCTTGCAGCCTTCCAGCTGGATGTTGAATAAAGTGTTGGAAATAATTATTACTGTTGAGGGAACTTGGATTAAGTTGACATTTAATGCTTGCATTGGCACAGGGCAATACACAGTGGGTATTAGTGCTACAATATTTCTGTGCAGGAGCCTACCAGTTCAGAATCTGACTGAATGCTGATGTTTGCTATCCTTGGACTTAAATACTCAGTAGAAGGATTATAGGGGAATTATAGAGTCATAGAGTTATACAGCATGGAATCAGGCCCTTCAGCCCAACTCGTTCATGCCAACCAAGGTTCCAACCTGAGCTAGTCCCATTTGCCTGCATTTGGCCTATATCCCTCTAAACCTTTCCTATCCATGTGCCTGTCCAAATGTCTTTTAAATGTTGTAACTGTACCCGGCTCTACTACTTCCTCTGGCAGCTCATTCCATATACCCACCACCCTGTGGAAAACTTGCCACTCAGGTCCCTTTTATATAATTTCCCTCTCACCTTAAACCTCTGCCCTCTAGTTTTAGACTCCCCTACCTGGGAAAAAGACTGTAATCATTTGTGGGGAACGATCTTCACCCACAGGTTAGCGATGGTCTGGAAATCTTTGGTGGTATTGGTCAATACCCTTATTACTTTTAAAAACATAGAGTCTTGGAGTCATCCAGCATGGAAACAGGCCCTTTGACCCACTGAGTCCACACTGACCATCAAGTACCCACTTACACTTAACCTGTTTTATTCTCTTCACATTCCCATCAGTTTCCCCCAGATTCTAACACCCACCTGTACACTAGGGGCAATTTACAGCGGCCAATTAACCTACCAACCTGCACACCTTTGGGATGTGGGAGGTAGCTGAAGTGTCTGGGGTAAAAAACCCATGCAGTCACAGGGAGAATGTACAAACTCTATATAGGATTGAACCTGAGTCACTGAAGCTGTGAGGCAGTAGCTCTATTAGCTGCAACAGTGTGTCGCGGTACTTGAAACGTGAGCTTGAGAGGCTGTGACTCACAGGGCTACAGACGTGGTGCTGGAAGGTGGGATTAGGTTGGGTAGAGTCATGGAGACATAGAGTAACACAGCACGGAATCTGGCCCTTCGGCCCAACTCATCCACGCCAAGCAAGATGCCTATCTAACCTAGTCCCAGTTGTCCGCATTTGGCCCATCCCCCTCTAAGCCTTTCCTATCCACGTATCTGTCCAAATGTCTTTTAAATGGTGTTATTGTACCTGCCTCAACCACTTCCTCCGGCAGCTCATTCCATATACGCACCACCCTCTGCATGAAGAAGTTGCCTGTTGGATCCCTTTAAAATTATTCCCCTCTCACCTCAGACCTACGCCCTCTTGTGTTTGATTCCCTTTCCTTGGGAAAAAGACTGTGACTATCCCCCTCATCTGTGCTGCTTGTGATTTTATAAATGTCTATGAGGTCAGCCCTTAGCCTCGTATACTGACTGGCTCATGATTAAAGAATCTATCCTGTTCACTCTATCTATGCCCCTCTAGATGGGTAGTTCTATATGCACCAGTGTGGACATGATGGACTGAGTGGCCTCCTCCTGTTCTATGATTTGATAAAGCACAGGGAAAGGAAAGGCTGAAGATAAAGGTAAGTAGAACAACGTCCCCAAGAATAACACTGCTTAAATTTCTGACAGAATCAAAGCATTTCTAAGAACTCAGGTTGGGGAAAGCTTTCAGGCCACACGAACATGCAGAGAGGGATACACACAAAGAGCTGCTCTTTTCATACTGACTTCATGTCTTGCTAGAGGTTTGTCTCATGTGGCTGTGACACCACACAGATGGCCATTGGATGCTGACACCGTATGTAACAAAAGCCAAATGCAACCAGCAATTTGTAGCTGAAACTTCTAACTGTGGTCTAACAGAAATTTTGACACAGTAGATGTAGCTACACGTGCTTTAGGGAAGGAAATCAGCTGTACTTACTCAATCTAGTCTTACTAGTCTATGAGTCCAGACCCACAGTAACGTGGTTAATTCTCAACTGTCCCCAGAATAGGCCGAGCCAGCCACAATATTGTATCACAAACCACCTTGCAGCTTCACCACAGGGCTCCAACAGTTTATGAAGGGGTTTTACCACCACACTTTTAATGGCAGTTAGGGATGTGTGTTGCTTGTGAGGGTCATACCCTGCGGATGAGTAAAAACTTAGCAAAGTTTGACCAGAAGAGGAGAGAGAATAAAGATGAACAGAGATGGATTTGAAAGGGACTCAAACCCAGACGTCATTGGGGGAGACATTTTCAAGGGAGATGGGTAACTTGAAGGGCCAGATGTCTTTTACAAACCAGGATTATGCTAGTTCCATTCCAGTTACCCTCACTCTCATACTGACGCACAAACATGCTATCACAAACATCGCACACCGCACATTGCAATGTTTGGATGGCATTATTTGTGGTTTATGTTCGTCTCGTTTGAGTTTGTAGGCCAAGAACTTTGAACAAGCCAGGAGCTGGAGACATCCTGTAAGTGTCTCCAACCTCTTCTGCCCACAAGCCAGGGAATGTGGTTAATATGCCAGATGAGCTGCACTGTTAACAGAGGAAGAGCAAGTGGTTCTGATGGAAGATCAACAGTGTCACTTTCTTCGTCTGTGGTGCAAAGGAATTCTGGCAGCAATGTGCTGCCTTCTGAAAAGGATTTGTGAGGCTGCGCAGAATAAGAACATAAGAACAAATTATAAATAGAAACAGTAGTAGACTATTGAGCTTCCTGTGCCTGCTCCACCATTCAGGAAGCTCATTGCCAATCCTGTACCTCAGTGTCACTTTCCTGCACAAACCCCATATTCCTTAGTATCTATGAATTCCATTTTAAATATACCTCTGCCTTTCCCAACATCCAGGGACTCACACACTCCTTTCAGGTGAAGCAGTGATTCAGTTGGACTTCTTCTAATCTAGTGTACTGCACTCAGTGCTTCTGATGTCATAGAGCTATACAACAAGGAAACAGGACCTTCAGTCTAACTTGCCCATGCCAACCAAGTAACCAAACTGAGCTAGTCCCATTTGCCTGTGTTTGACCCATATCCCTCAGACCTTTCCATATCCCTCTGCATTGGAGAACCCAAATGTAGATTAGGTGACCATATTAAAAATAACCCCCATTCAGTCTGCAAGAGTAGTGTATTCTGAGCCGCTACAGCCCTCTTGGGTAGAAAATTTCAAAGGTTCACTGTCATCTAGATAAAGAAATCTCCTTCTATCTCTCTTGTGGGAAGGGGTGGAGCAAGAGCTGATATCTGATAGGTGGATCCAGCTGAGGGGGTTGATAGCCTATTGCTTGCCAGCTCTTGCTTCACTCCCTCCCTCCATCTTTTTATACTGGCTATCCACCCTCTGTCTTTCAGTCCAGATGATCTATCCATTTCCCTCCACAGATGTTGCCTGACCAACGAGGTTCCCCCAGCATCTTGCTTGTTCATGTGAATTACCATATTTGTTTTGGTAATATTGTTTATGGATACAGTTCAGCTGAAATGGTGTGGGTAACTCATCTTTGAAATAGTGGAGTGGGATCTTTTGCATTGACATGAGTAGGTATATCAATGTCTCTATCAGAATGGATAGAGAGGACCTCAGTTTAATGACTCATCTAAAAGAAAACACCCCTAACAGTGCAGCATTCCATTAGAATGTCATTAAATATTTGTGCTGGAACAGGTCTTGAGTCTACAGCCTTCTAGACCAGAGACAATAATACAACTCACTGAGGTGCAAGGATTGCAACTGCAAATAACTCAGGCCAAGCATTGTGTAATTGCCACATGCTGTGCCTCACTGGAGAGCTCCTTGGTCTGTATCTATAGTTTTGTAGATCATTTAGTTACAGTTTATAAAAGAAGTATTATTTTGTTTAAAGTTCATGTAACATGCTTCTATTTATTTCTAAATTGGCTTTTAATAAACTCGAATTGGTGGTTTAGCCATGAGCTGACTGCTGGGAATAAGAAGGTACGACTCTGTCTGCAACACGCCGCTGACACTGAGGAACAAACGTGCGAAGATTGAGGCTAATGTTAAATGTTGATGCTGGTTGCATTTTAAAAACAAAAGGACATAAAAATAATTGAACCATTTAGATTCATTAACCCACTCCTCCATTCAGTAAGATTATGATTGAACCAATCCCTCAAGCCCTCTTCCACCACACACCACCACCCATTAACATTTCCCTTGATCCATTTAGTTTCCAATCTCAGCCTTGAATTTAACCAATGATTGAGCACCCCCAGCATTGTGGGACAAAGATTCTGCAACCGCCACATAAAAAAAGTTCTCACCATCTCAGTCCTCAATAATCAATTCTTCATTCTTGAATTCTAGACCTTGCATTGAGAAGGAGCAGCCTTTCAGCATTGTTTGGTCCCATCATCCTAGACAAGTTTGCCTACACTGTGCAGTGGTGTAGTGATTAATTACAAGGATGAACAAAAGGCCTGAAATAAAATTCTGCAGAGATCTCAAACCATTATTGGGTCAGAGAAGATTGCAGACACAGGAAGCAGTGAGGGCATGGAGTGATTTGAAAATAAATTGGAGAATTTTAAAACTGGAGCATCGTTTAACAAGGGGACAATGAATGGAGGGGTCGTAGATGAATGGAACTTAGTGCATGAGCTCAGATAGTATAGTGTGGAATGACACCAAGTCTATGGCATGTTGATGGACATAGGATAGATAGGAGAGTGTTAGAATTCTCAGATCTAGAGGTGACAAAGGTGAGGATGTGGTTTTCAGCAGGAGATGAGCTGAGTATTTTTCCATAAGTGGAAGAGAAATGGTAAATTGACGGTTCTTACAATGGGTTGGCACTCATCCAAGCTCTTAGCTTCCTCGATAACCAATCTCTGGAGAAAAACTATAGGTTGGGATAAAACACAAATTATTATTGCTGTAGTCCTGCCAAATTATAACAACCAGAATTGACCTTGTCCTAGTTAACATGTGGTATTTACAGCACTAGGGAGTTCCAGCGGTCTGCTGAAAGTGGACTTGATCCAAGTTTAACTCCTCAGAATCACTGACCTCTAAAGAAATGTTGAAAGTCCACAAGAGGTTGTTGGGTTTGCTTGACTACAGATCCTCAGATATCTGGATTATGTCTCAGTTAGAGGTAGAGGCAGTGCCCACTCTAAAGCAAACTGTCTCATCCATGGCTACAATCTAATGCAGCATGATATTGGACAACAAAATAAAACCACCAAATGTTGGCTGGACAAACTTTGACAGTCTGCCCCAGCAAAGACTGAATGACATATAGCTTCCAGTGTTACATAGAGCCAGAGAGAGATACAGCATATAAACAGGCCCTTCAGCCCATCAAGTCTACATCAACCATCAAGCACCCATTGTTATACTAATCCTACCCTAACCCATTTCATCCTCTCATATTCCCATTAACTCTTCTCAGATTCTATCACTCATCTGCAAGCTAGGGGTAATTTACTGGAGCCATTTAACCTACCAGCCTGACCATTTTTGGGATGTGGGAGGAAACCAGAGCACCTGGAGAAAACCTACACTGTCACATGGAGGTGTAAACACCACACAGACAGCACCGGAGGTTAGGATTGAATCTGGGCCGTTGGAGTAGTGAGGCACAGCTCTACCAGCTGCACCACTGTGTTGGGGCAGATGGTACATTGTTACAAAGAGACTTAGAGAATGCCCTTGAAATATAGAGTCATAGAGTTATACAGCATGGAAACAAACCTTTGGCCCAACTCATCCATGCCGACCAAGATGTCTATCCAAGCTAGTCCCTGTGTTTGGCCCATATCCCAATAAACCTTTCCTATCCATGTACCTGTCTAAATGTCTGGCCCAATAAAGAAGTTTGCAGATCATAAAACAACTAGCCACATGGTTGACAGAGCAGAGGAAAACTTTAGACTGCAGCAAGACATTGATGATCTTGTCATGTGGACAGAAAAGAAACAAATAAAATTCAATCCAGAAAAGTTTGAGCTAATGAGGGAGTTGCAAAAAGCAAGGGGAATACACAATAAATAGGAGAATATTGAACAGTGTGGAGGAGAGGGACCTTGATATGATCTGTGCTCTTGAAAATCTCTTGCTGTGATGGAGCTCAGAGTGGAGGGCTTGCTTCTGGACTCTGTGGTGTTGGGTGTGCAGATGATGTGACCCACCCACTACAACTATTTGATTGTGATTAAGTCTCGATGTTGACAATGTTGGCCTAGGAGAAAACAATGACATTATTTTGCTTATCCTGTCAATAGGCTTGGAGGAGTTGGCAAAGACAGTGGTATTTCTCATGCTTTGAGGTGCCCACTGTAAGGTGACCATGTCTTCAAAGTATGTAGGGATGTGGAGACCATTGCTGCCTGTTAGACCATGAGCTTGGTACCAGGCTTGTGGTTTTGCCTTCTAACCCTCTTTCTCAAATAGCCACTGGCTGTACTGACATAATGAAGGCCAAAGTGAATTTTAATCAATATCTAGCTTTGCCTGGACATGTCTCCTGAGATATGGAAAGTAATTCATGATTTCTCTGGAGACACAAATGACTGCAGATGCTGGAATCTGGAGCAACACACAAAGTCCTGGAGGAACTCAGCAGGTCAGGCAGCATCTATGGAGGGCAATGGACAGTCCATGTTTCGAGTCGAGACCCTTCATCTGGACTGGAAGGAAAGAGGAGAGATAGCTCATATAAAAAGGTGGAGGGAAGGGGTGGAGCAAGAGCTTGGCAGGTGAGTAGCAGAGATCACAGAGGGGAAGCAGTGAAAGAGGGTCTCACAGAACTCCCATTGAAGAGAGGAGGAAAACTTCTTCAAGGTAGGCATACCTTGAAGAGACTTTGCAGTGGAGCAGCAAAATCTCAACGCAAGAGAATGTAGATACTGGAATCTGGAGCAACACAAAACGCTGAAGGAACTCAGCGGGTCATGATTTCTCTGGTCTTGCTTGTTGGGGGAATTGGGGTGTTGTATGGTGGTGGCTGATCACTGAAGGAATTTTGTCTTCTGACTATTAAGTGCAAGATCCATCCTTTTATCCTCATCAGTCAGCAATGATTTGGAATTAGGCATCTGAATGGGCACATAACACAAGCTTTATCTTGGAACTTTAATCAAGCTTTATCTTAGTTGATGTTTTGTGAGGTGTGAAACTAATTCAGTACAAATTCAGGAGATCATTTCATAGACTATGCATCCTTTGTAACACTGCTGATAGTAATTCCACGCTAAATCTGCTTACATTTACGGCTCCATTCTGCTTTAAATTTTTAAACATCTTTTTTTAAAAAGGGATTAATTGGCTTTGTACTCTTGTTCAGGGCCAGTTCCATTGCCCAATTTTCCGCCTAAAAAATGTGTTTAATTTTAAATCTTAATTAAAAGGATTCAATATTCTAATTACTTTTTCCAGACCTATGTGATTATATTAACAGCTTTATTCTGATTGGATTCAGTTTATTGCTAATAATGGTGCTGATGCCCTTTCCTTTTTCCCCTTTGCTAACAGCCACTCCTTTGCTCCACTTCCGCTGATATTTCTGTTTTGTTTTCATCAGTGCTTGATTTTTTGTTATCAGTTTCGGGTGGGTCAGGTCCTTGGTGTATTACAAGAGTGGCTCACCCTCTTCAGAGGAAGTCATCTGATGATGCAGCTCCATGGGTTTGCTGTCGTTGAACCTGTGATCCATTGGGTATTTCAGTAAAGGACCCCCTCTTGCCCATTTCCTCATTCACTTCCTCTGAGATAGTAGAGTATTGGTCTCGATGCCCCAAATACAGTCAATTACTGAAATTTCTTCGCACAGTGCTTTGCTGATGCCCATTTATAAATTGTTGACAATTCCCAGTTTGAGTAATTTAACATTTCTCCTTTCCTGATAATTATTCCACCCAATGGTCTATTTTGCAACATAACAAAAAAAAACTTGTCATGTTGCAATCTAGAACTTGTATTTCCTGATGCAGGGTTTCGATCTGAAATGTTGACAGCTCTTTTCCTCCCACAGGTGCTGCTCGGCCCGTGGAGTTCCTCCAGCAGATTGTTCGTTGCTTGTACTTCTATCATTCTCTAAGTCTTTTTAAATATTGTGTTCTGTTGTTTATAATAGATTGTATTTTCCACTATCTTGCTTCCTTCCATCATTTGAAACCTTCATTTTTGTTTTATTCAGGGGATAAGAGAGTTGTTGGTTTGGCAAGTAATTATTGCTTATCAACTGTGTGACTTGCTGATAAAATCAACCACATTGCCTTGAGTCTAGAGTCATACAGTGGCATGTAAAAGTTTGGGCACCCCTGGTCAAAATTTCTGTTACTGTGAATAGCTAAGCGAGTAAAAGATGACCTGATTTCCAAAAGGCATAAAGTTAAAGATGACACATTTCTTCAATATTTTAAGCAAGATTACTTTTTTATTTCCATCTTTTACAGTTTCAAAATAACAAAACAGGAAAAGGGCCCGAAGCAAAAGTTTGGGCACCCTGCATGGTCAGTACTTAGTAACACCCCCTTTGGCAAGTATCACAGCTTGTAAATGCTTTCTTGAAATGCTTTCAATTCTTGTTTGGGGGATTTTCGCCCATTCTTCCTTGCAAAAGTCTTCTAGTTCTGTGAGATGCTTGGGCCGTCTTGCATGCACTGCTCTTTTGAGGTCTATCCACAGATTTTCGATGATGTTTAGGTTGGGAGACTGTGAGGGCCATGGCAAAACCTTCAAGCTTGTGCCTCTTGAGGTAGTCCATTGTGGATTTTGAGGTATGTTTAGGATCGTTATCCTGTTGTAGAAGCCATCCTCTTTTCATCTTCAGCTTTTTTACAGACGCTGTGATGTTTGCTTCCAGAATTTGCTGGTATTTAATTGAATTCATTCTTCCCTCTACCAGTGAAATGTTCCCCATGCCACCGGCTGCAACACAAGCCCAAAGCATGATCGATCCACCTCTGTGCTTAACAGTTGAAGAGGTGTTCTTTTCATGAAATTCTGCACCCTTTTTTCTCCAAACATACCTTTGCTCATTGCGGCCAAAAAGTTCTATTTTAACTTCATCAGTCCACAGGACTTGTTTCCAAAATGCATCAGGCTTGTTTAGATGTTCCTTTGCAAACTTCTGATGCTGAATTTTGTGGTGAGGACGCAGGAAAGGTTTTCTTCTGATGACTCTTCCATGAAGGTCATATTTGTGCAGGTGTCACTGCACAGTAGAACAGTGCATCACCACTCCAGAGTCTGCTAAATCTTCCTGAAGGTCTTTTCCAGTCAAACAGGGGTTTTGATTTGCCTTCTTAGCAATCCTACGAGCAGTTCTCTTGGAAAGTTTTCTTGGTCTTCCAGACCTCAACTTGACCTCCACTGTTCCCGTTAACTGCCATTTCTTAATTACATTACGAACTGAGGAAACGGCTACCTGAAAACGCTTTGCTATCTTCTTATAGCCTTCTCCTGCTCTGTGGGCATCATTTATTTTAATTTTAAGAGTGCTAGGCAGCTGCTTAAAGGAGCCCATGGCTGCTGATTGTTGGCACAAGGTTTGAGGAGTCAAGGTATTTATAAAGCTTTGAAATTTGCATCACTTGGCCTTTCCTAACAATGACTGTGAACAAGCCATAGCTCTAACAAACTAATGAAGGTCTGAACCCTTGGTGAAAGTTATCTGAGAGCTCAAATCTCTTGGGGTGCCCAAATTTTTGCATGGTGCTTTTTTCCTTTTTTCACTCTAAAATTGTACAAGACAAAAATAATACACTAATCTTGCTTAAAATGTTGAAAATAATGTTTCATCTTTAACTTTATGACTTTTGGAGATCAGTTCATCTTCTCCTCACTTAACTATTCACAGTAACAGAAATTTTGACCAGGAGTGCCCAAACTTTTGCATGCCACTGTATATAGGCCAAACTGGGTAGGGATGGCAGCTTGCTTTCCTTAAAGGGCTGTAGAAAAATATTATTTTGTTTTTACTCCATTCCAGTGGTTTCATGGTGCTCACTGATATTAACATTGGTAAATAAGTAAATTGGTAAATTATTGTTAATGTACCGAGGTACAGTGAAAAACTGCGTGTGTTCCATGCAGATCATTTCATCACATCAGTACATCAAGGCAGTACAATGGAAAAACAATAACAGAATGCAGAATAAAGTGTTACAATTACAGAGAAAGTGCAATGCAGGTAGACAATAAGGTGCAAGGCCACGACGAGGTAGATTGCGAGGTCAAGAGTTCATCTTATCATACAAGGGGACCATTCAATAGTCTTATAACAGCAGGGTAGAAGCTGTCCTTGAGCCTGGTGGTACATGCTTTCAGTCTTTTGTATCTTCTGCCCAACGCGAGGGGGAGATGAGAGAATATCAGATTTTAATTCAGGTTTATGAAACTACTTGAATTCAAATTTTACATTTGTCATGGTGGGACTTGACCTTGTCTTCAAGTCGCTAAATAAATTAATGTATTAAATTAATGTAATTTACCAAATTACATGAGTTAAGTTATTGGCCAGCGACTTGGAGACAATGTCAAGTCCCACCATGACAAATGTAAAATTTGAATTCAAGGAATTTCATTAATCTGGAATTAAAATCTAACATCAGTGATGACCGTGAACTACAGGAATTATTTATTTATGCTCTTAATCTTGTTTCTTGCTGGTCTATTTTCTCTTATGAAGACATGACATATTCTCTGTTCCCTATAATAATTTTGAAAATCTATTTTGTTTTTCCAGTTTTACACATTCCTTTACAGAACTCTCGTCACAGACTTGGAATTTGTCCATCCCAGGGACAGTGCACTTATTATTCTTGGCCTTCGCATTTATTTTTATATCAAATCTAACTACGCAGAGATCACTAACATCTGAGGGCACCACCTACTTCCAGGTTACCAGTCATTTCTGGTAGCCTGCAAAGTGTTCAATCTAATTGAACATCTGTCCTAGAATCCTGCTTCAATAACTAATTCTGTGTAAACAGGAAGCTAATTAATTTACACTTGAAAATATGCAATGATCTTATTTTTAAAATATTTTTGCTGCTTCTTTCACTTGACAGATCAGATCTCCGTCATAAGTGAGTAGAATCAGAATCAGGTTTATTATCACTGTCTTATATGATGTGAAATTTGTTGTTTTGAAGCAGCAGTACAATGCAAAGACATAAAATTACAAAATAAATAGTGCAACAATAAGGAATAATGAGGTAGTGTTCATGGACTGTTCAGAAATCTGATGGCAGAGGGGAAGAAGCTGTTTCTGAATCATTGAATGTGGGTCTTCAGGATCCTGTACCTCCTCCCTTGTGGTACTAATGAGAAGAGGGCACGTCCTGGATGGTGAGGGTCCTTAGTGATGGATGCTGCCTTCTTGAGGCACTGCCTCTTGAAGATGTCCTCGATGGTGGGGAGGGTTGTGCCCATGATGGAGTTGGCGGAGTCTGCAACCCTCTGCAGCCTCTTGCGATCCTGTGCCATTGGAGCCTCCATACCAGGCTGTGATGCAACTAGTCAGATGCTCTCTACCATATATCTATAGAAATTTGCAAGAACCTTTGGTGACATACCAAATCTCCTCAAACTCCTCATGAAGTAGAACCGCTGCCATGCCTTCTTCATGATTGCATCAATGTGTTGGGCCCAGGATAGATCCTGTGAGACATTGACATCCAGGAACCTAAAGTTGCTCGAAACTTGGATATGAATGTATTAATTTGAATGCCATATTATAGAATCACAAAAATTTATGGTATACAAGTCCTTTCAGCCCACTTTCCAGCTCTCAGTCCATAGGCCTGCAGGTTATGGGTCTTTAAGTACTCATCCAGATCCTTTTAAAATGTGTGCAGGCTTCTACCTTCACCACCCTCTCAGGTAGTGAGTTCCAAACCCCCAACTCTTGGTCATCAACATTTTCTTAACTCCCCTTTAATCTTTCCATCAATTAACTTACATCAATGCCACCTTGTCCCCTCTCATTACTGACCTCACTGCTAAGGGAGATAGTTTCCTTGTTATCACTTCTAGCCTTCCCATAATATTATACAATCACACCAAAAAAAAAATGGAAAAGATGTATATGAAAAAGAAAGGTTGGCCACTGTGTTTCAAAAATTGCAGCAGATAGCAAAGATATTCAAATGAATGATGGATGCTCAGGTCTTTCCACAAGGGAGTTTGATTGGTACATTAATTGGCCACAGTAAAATGCCCCTGGTGTGCAGGTGAGTGGTAGAATCAGGGGGAGTTGATGAGAATGTGGGAAGAATGAAAAATGGGATTAATATAGAATTAGTATAAAAAGATGGTTGAGGGTTGGCCAGAGCTTGTTGGGCTGAAGGGCCATTTTCCACACTGTATCTCTCTTTGACTAGATTCTGTGACTCTATGAGATAGCAGCAGAGAGACTGAGGGAGGAAATTCCAGAGGTTAGAGCCCTCTTAGCTGAAGGCATGACTGTCAGAGGTGGTGGGAAGAACAAGAGGCCATAAATGGAGGAGAGCAGATATCTGGAGGAGATTACAGGATAGGTTTAAAACAAGGATGAGATTTAACAATTGGAGATGTTCCTTCACTGGGAGTGGTTGTGTCAGCAAGTACAGTCATCACCACAAAAATAAATTAACAGGTCGTTATCACATTGTTGTTTGTGGGATCTTACTGTGTGCAAATTGAATGCTGCTTCTCCTATATTACTGCAAAGGCCACACTTTCATTGGCTGAAAGTAATTTGGGATGTCCTGAGGCTGTGAAAAATTTTTCATTCCTTTTTCTTCCTTACAGAAATGGAAAAAAGTCAATTCTCACCCAGGCTGATAGAAAACAATGTAGAGTATGATAGTTCATCTTTACCAAACTCCCTGTAAAATGGAGAAGTGCTTTCTAACTGAAAAATTGAATAAATAATTCCTTGTATGATTATCAAAATAAAAGTGGGACACCGAACATAAACTGCCAGCAAAACCTAATTTATAATTATCATCTGCACATCAACTTCAGAATTGCATTGTAATCATTCTAAAGTAGTCTGTTATTTCTTTCGTCAACAAAATACAGAGGGGGTGTTTGCAAAATTATACTGACAGCTGAACTTAAGATATTCATGCTATAGATACAAAATATAGTGACTATGGGTTAGAAGCACAGATGTGGTCAGTTTGGGGGGGTTGCTGTGGGATTGGTTTGAAGCATAGAATATTTCTGCACTTGGATGGGGAGGATTGGGCTGTCCTGGATATTGGACCTCAGGCCTCATTTCTATGAAGCTGGTGAGATGTAGTGAATCTCCAGAGGAGTGATTGAATATTGGTCTGCCTGCTGTGAGTGAGGACCAGGGTGGAGGGATTTTGGAGGACAATTATGGAGCAAGGGAGGGAGGAAAAATTGGGATCCAAGAGGCCCAGGTTGACTCAGGGGAAGAAAGTGGAAGAGTGTCTGGGTAAAGGCTTTGTAAATGGGAAGGGTCGGGAGTATGAGAATTGGCGAGCAGTCTTCCATTCAGTTAGTTACATGTCAAATTCTTACCTTGATAGTGAAGGGGTGTCTGAAAGCCTGGCTTTACTGCTTTAGGCAAAGACACAAGTACAGCAGTTTCATCCTTGCTCAGTGAGGAACTCGGTGCACTGTTCATGAGGAATAAGTGGTCATTTCCACATGTTCATTGGTGCCCAGGAAATGGAGAGTGGTGGCATTTAGAGGCTAGTTCCTACAGGTCAGATTGCTTACCTCACACAAGCAGCCCTGTGGAGAACCATTGGGGATCTGCAGTCCATTGCATTGCATCTCCTGGACTTCCATTGCACATTAAGTTCAGTGATGGAACAGGAGGTCAGGCCTCTGACTTGTCTTGGACATATGTACCTGGCTGCACTTGGATTGCTGAGCCATGGGCTGCCTATGGATGGTGGTTCTTCATGGAAGTGCCGGCTGAAGGCAATTTCAATGCAGCTGACAGAATCCAGTGACAACTGAGGAGAGTCCTGGTAAGCACTGAGAACCTTGAGTCATTCAGTGGGAACATGCAAATCACCAAATGGCAGGAGGAGCTCACCACCTCCCACAGTACCCACTTTCCTACTCCATCAAACGTTCCTTGCCCCATATGTTATTGTGTGCAATTCTGGTTGCCCCATTACAGGAAGGATGTGAAGGTTTTAGAAAAGGTCTACAGAAGAGATCTACTGAGATGCTAACACAAGTGACTGCAGATGCTGGAATCTGCAGCAACACACAAAACACTGGAGGAACTCAGCAGGTCAGGCAGCATCTATGGAGGGAAATGGGCAGTTGACTTTTTGGGTCGAGACTGGGTCTTGACCCGAAACGTCAACTGTTCATTTCCCTCCATGGACCTTACCAGGATGCTGCCTGGATTAGAGAGTCTGAGCTATAAGGCGAAGTTGGACAAGCCTGAGTTGATTTTTCTACAGCATCAGAGGCTGAGGGCAGACCTGATATGAGTTTATAAAATTATGAGAGGCATAGATAGGGTAGATAGTCAGAATCTTTTTCCCAGGGTGGAAATGTCAAATACTAGAAGGCATTGCTCTAAGGTGAGATGAGGAAAGTTTAAAGGAGATGTGTGGAGCAGTTTTTGTTTTTACCACATAGATTAGTAGGTGCCTGGAATGGGCTGCCAGGAGTAGTGATGGAAGCAGTTACGATAGTGGTATTTAAGAGGCTTTTAGATAGACACATGAACATGCAGAGGATGGAGGGATGTGGACCATGTGCAGCACAGACATTGTGGGCCAAAGGGCCTGCTCCTGTGCTGTACTATGTTCTATGTAGCAGAATCTGCAGATCCCACATTGGCCTCTGTCACTTCACAACTTGAGTGAAAACAAATCACCTTTGTCCCCTGGGACTGCCTAAGAACCTACGTGAACTAAATTAACTCACCCTTTGATACCTCACAATTTTTGATTGTCCATTCCAATTCTGTAAGAGAGCCTGGGCTTGAGTTATGAAATTGTCTTTAAGATAAGAAATTGTACACAGTAACAGGGAAAATGCATTCCTTGTGAAAACAAAATTAAATGTATCAATTATCTATGACAACATTTTGCAGTAAATAATAATAATGCTACTCAAAGACATGTATTTGACTGTGTCTAGACAAATTCTGATTAGCTTCACCATGCATGCACTCCTTGAGCTTTGTTTTACCAACCAAGCTGGTGACTAAGCAACAGAATACTCCCACCTCTGAATCAGATCAATTGGACAGCCTCCAAGCCATCTGACAACTATAAATTCAGATTTGGCTACTGAACTAAAGTTAAACTGTTTCTAATTAAAAAAAAGGCCACAGTTGTGTTTTAAATGGTAAATGGAAAGGAAAACAGAAATTGGCTTTTGTTAAAGGAACTTTATCACTATAAAAAGAAATGAGTCAGTCAATGCAACTGGGGAATAATCAGATTTCTTGAAATTGCAATAATTGGCTTCGGCCTGAATTCAGTTCTAAGGGGTAAGGAAAAGGTCAGGAGAAAATAAAATGGGCTGCATAGGATCTTGGGTTGTTAGGAGGGCAATGAATAAATGTTCAGTTTTTTAAGTCAAGATCATAATTTCTGCAAGAGGAGAAGACAAACTATGATTAAAGAATATATGGTGTGTGCCATCCACTAGTTGACTAAAGGTTCCAAGCAAACTGTGGTTCCCAAACGTTAGCTACTCCCCTTGTCCCAAAGCATATCTGGGAAGTGGTGTTCCTGAATCCTACATTCCTGAAGGTGTTTTGTAATGGAAACTTCAGTGGAAAGGCTCAAAGGGAGAGGAGATGTTTTGGAAGGAGCATAAGATGCCAGAACCTGCCTTTTTCACAGAACTGTCCAATAGTTGCACAGCAATGGTCCAATATGAGAATGACATCAAGAGTCAATTGGTGAAGGGTAGTTCTGACCACTGAGGTGGCAGCATAGAGTAAGGTGAGCATTGCAAAGAGAAGGACATGTGTTTTTGCAGAAGTGGATTCCTGCACCAGAGGCATGCCCACTTTGGAGCTGAGATATTGAGAATAACTTTCACTGAATGGAACTAAACTAATCTGGAATAAATAAAATGGTATCACTAATGGTGAAAATTCCTTTTTGTAGTAAAGAAAAACTCACTTGGTTCACTAATGTCTTTCAGGAAAGTAAATATGCTATCCTTACCTTGTTTGGCTTGGGAATGCACAGCAACGTAATTAATTTTTACCTCCCTCTTATGCCCCAGCATACCATTTCAGATCAAGGCAGTAAAGAATGTTTGATTCAATGTTGAAATACAGGTTCTTTAAGTTCTGATCTTATTCCGGATCTCTGTATGATGTGCTCCTTATTTTCCACAGAGTTATCAATGAGGCTTGTAGGTGTTTCCCCCAAAAGTTCCAATTGCTGCTAACTCTGAAGGAAAGACACACCCCATGATCTATAAAGTCATTAAGTAGACAATTAAAGCTAAGCAACCGTCAGCTTTGCTAAGGTGAAGTGTCTGAATCAGTTTCCTGATGGGTACTATTTGACCCAGAAGTGACTGCTAGCACAACATAATCTGGGAAACATTGCTTTTATGTGCCACATGTCCTTAAAACCTACTCAGATGGATCTGGTTTTGAAGACACATCTCCAAACCTCTCCACACCAATCTGAATCTGAATTTAAAGCTGCGTCCCTTGCTTGAGTCAGTAGCAGGGGTAGGTGGGGTTGAGGAAAGAAGGATGAATTCTCCCTATCCACCTTCTAATTTCATAAACCTCTGTAAAATCCTCTAAACCTTCCAGACTGAAACATAAATTACGTAATTCCTCCTCATAGTTTAACTGGTGAAGTCCCAGTAACATTCTAGTGAAGCTTCAACAAACTCTTTCCAAGAATATGTTTCCCAAAATAATAGATATTATTCAAAACATGGTCCATCCAGCAATCTGCAAGAATGTAACCAGACAGAATTTGCTGCTGAGTCACAGATATGAGGATTGCTGGTCAAAGGCTTGGGGACAGGAAAACTGCCAAACTCGTCATGCAAGATCTGAAGATATTTTGTTTGTGATGCAGGACCCAATTTTGCACAAATCTGGCGAATGATCATCATTTTCTGGTAGCTTCATAGCAGACGTGTTCATTGAGCCTTGGTAAGCATGGAACTTTGACTCTGCTCAGCAAGAGTTGAAAATTCCAATCTCAGGTGGCAATTATACACAAAATATTACAGCACAAGTATTGGAGAACTCCCCTAGTTACAGCACTAAACCTTCCAAGCTTACCAAAAGAAATATATTTACTTTATATACAGAGCAAAGTACATTCCAATTTAGTTGATTTTCTGACCTTGTCCCTTGATCACCAGTTTTTCTTCTGGAATAATGGCCAAGAATTCTCAAAATTGCTGAAGTATGTCTGAATTAAAAATGCAAAACAAGTTAATAAGCAGTACTTAGATTAGGATTCCTTGTATAAATTAATTGCCAGATGCGTAAAAATTTCAGAGATACATGTAGTCACATATCCACAGGTTCTTTTCAGGTTATGGCTTCCAACTTATGTACAGCCCATACACGTGACTGAGTTTCTCAGAGACCGGCCAGATGCATTTGCCAGGTGCTGTGGGGCTGCAGGCATCTTTTGCCATGTAGGAACTTGGTTCATGGCAATATTTGTATGGTTGAATTAAACACCCTGGTTTAACTACACCTTGTACTTGGATGGCCTACATTTTATTTTAAATATATTGCAAGGCGACTGCATTTCCAACTTGAGAACCGTTTGGGTTACGAACAGTTTTCAGGAATGGAACTGTCATAACTTCGGGAGGATCTGTAATTTGCTTTTATAAGTTCAATGCATGTTTTTAAAATATCATTCATGGGCAGTGGATATTGCCAGTAAGCCCATCATTTATTGCCCATCTCTAAAAGGATTTTCTGGAGGTTTTTGAAATTCAAAAAGATGGATAGGGAGAATTTGTCTCCTCTCTCTCATCTGGCAGGGGACTTGAAGACAAGAGCAACAGGCTTAAATTCAGAACCATTTGATTGAGAAGCATGCTAGCAATTACTTCTGGGTGAAATAGCATCCATCAGGAAATTGGTTCAGGCACTTCACCTTAGCGTAGCTGACATTTGTTCAGCTTCAGTTGTCTATTTAATGACATCATAGATCACGGGGTGTGCCTTTCCTTCAGACCCAGCACCAAATGGAGCTTTTGGGGGAAAAATCTACAAGCCTTATTGATAACTCAGTGGAAAGTTACTAGCACATTGTACAGGGATTAGATATGAGATTGGAACTTAAAGGAGTTGCACTGCAACATTGAACCCAGCATTTCCCATCCTTAATGTCCAATAGTTAGCATTATTAACCAGTGGGGATTCCTTCAATGATTGTAGCCTTTGACTTAAAAATCAAATCATGTTGCAATCTGCAGTTCCTTGATCAGCCCTCATCTCACAGTGTTGTCTGGACTTGATCTATCCACTTCATCATGGAGGATAGTCAGACACGCTGGAGAGTGCCATGTCCCTCTCTCCAATATTCCCCCTCATCTCCTTGGAGGCTCTTTCTGCCATTGTGTGGCTGCAGTGGGGAGAAATGAGCACTGGCTCAATTCCTAACAATCAGTGCAGCAGCAGTGCACCAAATGTAAGCTCTACATGCAAGAACTGCACAGGACCTGTTTTAATGCACAGACCTGTATGCAAGATGTTATAGTTTTTCTTTTAATGGATTTTTGTTCAATTTTGGAAATCTTTTCTGGGGGATTTGACTGGATGTTTTAGGCTAGATGCAACACATCCTTAGTGTACCCAAAATAAAAATGTGAAATTGGCGCAGAATTCCTTGGTGCACCCTCCACATAAAAGACAACAGAAGTATGGAACAGTAACTGGACATTTAGTTAATCATTTTATATCTGAACTCATCAAAGATTTGATAGCCTAGGATATTAAGGAATCTGGGACCAAGGGCAAGGGATGGAATTGGGATACGTAAAAGATATTACCGAATGGCAGAGCAGGCTCAAAGGGCTGAATCAAAAACATAGCGCTGGAGGCAGTCAACATTTGTTGAGGCAAATGGGGTAAGTCGATGCTTTGGGTCAAGAGGGAAGTGGAAAGATTAGCTAGTACATAGCAGTATGAAGGGTTGGGAGATGGGTCAGAAGCTGTTAGGCGATCATAGAGAACCAGATGGGGATGAGGTGATGGACAGATGGAACCAAGTGGGGAGGGCACGGAAAGGTGAACCAAGGGAGAAGAAAACTAGGTGGCCAGGTGTGTGTGTGTGTGTGTGTGTGTGTGTGTGTGCGCGTGTGTGTCTGTGTGTGTGTGCGCGTGTGCGCACATGCACACACACGCGCTGGGGGAGAGAACACTGGGGTGAATGGCCTACTCTTTCACTAATGTCATTGTTTATTTCATTGTTTAATTTGCACGTGTAATTTGTGTTAATTTGAGTTTATGTTGGCTTATGTTTGTCCTCGTCTTGTAACATATTATGCTGCTGAAAAAGTTCATTTTCATGGCACTTATAGCCCGTGCATGTGTGCCTATGACAATAAACTTGAACTCATGTTAAAGTTGACTATTCCTAGAATGAATTGGTGCTGTTAAAGTTATGCATAGGAAACTAGTTATTACTACCCCTTAAAAATGGAACAGAGTCTGCAAACAGCAATTGGTGCTAATGAGTGGGGTCCATCTAACCTATCCTATCCTTCAGCCTATAAGTGGGGTCCAACTAACCTATCCTTCAATAGATTTGGCAGATTTGCAACTGAATATTTCTACTTCAGCTGATGCCAGAAGACAGCTAGGCCCCTCTATCTGAAAGAATAAAATCTACACAGGGAACAGCTTTGCACGGCAGTCTGGGCCTTAGATAAAATAGAACTCCAGCAATGGATGGTTACGAGGTGATTACTTCCAGGTTCCTATGGTCTTCTTCCCAACTCACCATTACCTGACAACAAACATCCCAGAATAGCCCACATTACCTCTATCAGGTACTTCTTTCAATGATAAGAAATCTCCAATTGCTTATGACTCATCATAAGCAAAGGAAGCTGTTGAACACACTGATTAATAAGACAAGTCATAACTGAGTTTGACAAGCTTCCTTCATAAGTGGAAAAAATAACCTGTCCAATAACTTCCTCTACAACATCCTATTTTCACAACATTGTGTCCAGTGCCATGTCGATCCAAAAGTAAACTCTGAAGAAGCCTGCTCTTTTACAATGGAATTTTTGGAATTTGTCCTTCTGTCCCAGGATTGCATTTGTGAATTTGTGGAATTATACCACGTACTTCTCTGCCTACATCTACCAGCTTCTCAAAAATCTGCTCAGATGGCCTGACACACCTTGGCAATATCTGATAATAGACGGCCAAGATTATCTTATTTAAAGTTAAAGGAGGCTAAATGTCAATGGAAGACCCAGAAAGCATTGTGGCAATGTTCCTGGATGCAGAACTGATTAAAATTGTAGAACTAAAGCTCCTGAGGAATGAGTTCAAATTACAGCTGGGGAATTTAAACAGTTGTTTAAATCTGGAATCAAAAATCTACTGAGCTATAATGGTGACTATAACTGTTGAAAAAATGCATTGTCCGGGAAGAAAACTATGCTATCCTTACCATTTCTGCTTCAAAAGTCAGTCTTGGACCTCAATAAGATGGTTGACTCCGAGATTGCCCTCCGAAGCACTGAGCAAACTACTCAGTTCAATGGATAATAAACACTAGCCTTGTCAGTTTTGGCCACTTCCTGTAAATAAATAAAAAATTCAAATAAGCAAATTTGTAAAATCCTTGGACTAGTTTACAATAAGTAAATATTTCAAGAGCATGCCTTAAGAAATGTGCCCCATCTTGAGAGATAGTGCAAAATGAATGGAAATAAATGAAACAGATTGTAACTGTTACTAAATGTGGCTGGATCTCTCTCTTATACATCAGAAAATGTCTATACAAGTGCACAAAAGAAACATTGCCTTAATGGCCTACATCAAAATCTGAATGAAATTTGATAAAAATTGGGAAATTTGATAGAAGTCTGCTCTGCTATTCAATAGTATCACAGTTGATGCACAATCCCTGTAACATTTAGACAGAGGTAGATGGATGATTCCCTTTTATTCCCAAAATCTCAGGCTGGAATATACTTAATGACACAACTCCACAGCACTTTGGAGTAGAGAATTCCAAAGATTCATTACCCGGTGAAAAGAAAATCCTCTGTTTCTCAAGTTTAAATGAGTGTCCCTTTACCCTGAGTCCATGACCTTTAGTAATAAACATCCCCTCCTGAGGGAACATCTCACAGCATTTCTTATGTCAACCCTTCAAAATTTTACATTTCAATAAGTTATCTTTGTTGCATTGGAATTACATCCAAGGTAACATGAAATGGCAAAACTTTGAACATAATACCTCCATATTTGCAAACCAATTTAAATAAAACAAGTTGAACATTAAGGTTCATATATTTTGAAAGTTAAAAAAAGGCAATGATTGGTTATTGATTATATATGAAGATAGTTTGCTCCATTAAGAATGTTGCTTTTAGAAGGTTAGTTTGTTTAGTTTTTGCCTCTGGTTTTCAGTCCAGATTGGCCAGAGATTCCACAACAACCACAGGAAGCAAGATGCACAGAAGGAAAACATCAAGAAAAGAGACATGGTCATCACATGCTGGGAAAAGTGGGTCACTGACTGATCTCAAAGCCTCTATTAAGCATAAGCCTGCTTTGTAGAGAAACAGCTTATCGTTGGAGCTAAAAAGAAAGGGCATTAGAAGGAAAAGAAAAGAAATTTAGACTAGTGGATAGCTCTCACACAGAGCAGCAACTTGAAATTTTGGAGAGGAATTTGCCTAGGATTAGATTATTGAGTTTCCACAGGATCCACTAACAAACCACATTAAAGGTCATAGAGTAATATTGCATGGAAACAGGCCCTTTGGCCTAACTCGTCCATGCCAACTAAGGTGCTCACCTAAAGTAGTCCCAAACCTTTCCTATCCATATACCTGTCCAAATGTCTTTTGAATGTTGTTATTGTACTTGCCTCAACTGTTTTCTCTGGCAGCTCATTCCATATACTCTCCATCCTTTGTGTGAAGAAGTTACCCCTCGGGTCTCTTTTAAATCTCTCCCCTCTCATCTTAAACCTATGCCCTCTAGTTTTTATGTCCCTTTCCCTGGGAAAAAGACTGTGTGCATTCACCCTATCTATGTCCCTCATGATTTTATACACCTCTGTAGGGTCCCCCCTCAGTCTCATATGCTCCAAGGAATGAAGTCTTAGCCTGCCCAACCTCTCCTATAACTCAGGCCCTTGAGTCCCAGCAAAATTATTGTTAATATTCTTTGCACTCTTTCCAGATTGGTGGCATCCTTGCTATAACAGGTTGACCAAAACTGTACACGATACTCCAGGTGTGGTCTCACCAGTGTCTTGTACAACTGCAACATAATGTCCCAACTCCTATACTCAGTGCCCTGACTGATGAAGGCCAGCACACCAAGTGCCTTCTTCACCACACTGTCTACCTGTGATGCCACTTTCAGTGAACTATATACTTGCACTCCTAGGTCCCTCTGTTCTACAACACTCTCCCGGGCCTTATCATTCACTGTACAAGCCCTACCCTGGTTTGGTTTCCCAAAATGCATCAGCTCACACTTACCTGAACAGATCATCCTTAAATTAAGAGATGACAGCCACTGCTGGTGAACCTAGAGTTCTAAGGTCATAGTTACCTCCCATTGTTAGCTGCAATGGGAAGTAAGTTCTACATTTACAACTCATTTATTAAGTTCTACCAATCTACAGGCATAAGGTTATTCCTTAATAGCAAAGCCTCACAATGACAAAGGTTGGAAGAAAGAAAACTGAGAATGGTCCAGCATGGAGCAATCTAGGGTTGTATTACCAGTGAGTGGATTTCACCCGGTTTACACATAACACAATAGAAATATTTGCCAGTGATTTTAAGTGTAAAAAAGAGGAAGCATGCATTGATGAATCTTTGCAATTCCCAAATGCCAGTGAATATTTGTCTGCAGAGTATATTCGAGATTGGGGCTGATAGATGTTTGAATGTAAAGGGAATAAAAAGTATAAGGGAGTAATGGTTGAGAGTAGGGCCCAGATTAATTGAATGGCGGAGCAGCCCAAACCTTATCGAATGGCAGAGCAAACTTAAGGGGCAGATTGGCTATTTCTAATATTATTTCATATTGATATTGATCAACATGGAATCAACCAAAAATTTAAATTATAAAGTTGCTTTGGTTTATAATTTCCATCCCTAGAATGCGGTGATGATATTGTATTTGGAGCCAGAATCTGTTTTTAATTATTAGCCATAGCTGGAAGCAGTCTTTTTATAGTGCATACACTCACTTCACTACCAGACATAAAATGCGATTGTATAACTGTATGGGTGGCAACACCCACAAAAAGTGTTTGAACAATAACATTTGCAGGCGTGTCTAAAGCAGTCTGGAAAACTATTTGTGATGCTCAACAGTACATTTCCTTTCACCACCTCTAACTCAAAGCTTTCCTAAACAGAAAAATGGATTTCCTGCTGGAATGTTGCTTTTACTCTGAAGTGACTAACTTTGTCCTGTAACTGAGCCATGCATTCACCATTAATTCCTGTATTCAAAACACTCCTGCAATTTTATTGGGTAAGAAAGTATGAGCCAAGAGAGAAACAAAAACTGTAAATGGTAATATAGTAGATAGAGTTTAAATTAAATGAGCTCCAAATTATTATTTTTTTTTAATTATAAATTAAACCACAAAACCTCCTTCAGAAACTCTAATGCTTTGAGTTCATCATCTGTTGCCTTCTTGATCACTTATTAAATCTTTTTTCCCTTGCCTTCTAAGTGGTTTGTTGCCTCCACAACCCAGAGCTGAAACCTTTTACTGGTTCTTTGAAAAAAATTAAAAGTTAATATTTACCAACTTGTAGATGCTGGCAAATAGTTGTCATTAAATGGTCACACATGTGCAGAGATTCCAACCCATAATTGGCTGCATAAGCAGCTGCTACCCAATATATTTGAGTGCATTATCAATCTGAGCTGTGGTGTTTGCTACTTAGAATCACATCTGAAAAAAAATGTACAATGCAGAGCATGTGATTGTTCATAACTGGATTACCATGCCCAATCATTTTGTACATCATTTAAACCAAAACAGTTTGCCTTCCCTTTCTCTGGATGCATCCATCACAAAATTTGTTGCATTAACAAGCAAATAGTGTTCTGGGGGCAGCCCGCGAATGTCGCCGCGGTGCCAACATAGCATGCCCAAAACTTCCTAACCCGTACGCCTTTGGAATGTGGGAGGAAACTGGAGCACCCGAAGGAAACCCACACACACACATGGGGAGAACGTACAAACTCCTAACAGAGACAGTGGCCTGAATTGAACCTGGGTCACTGGCGCTGTAAAATGTTACGCTAACCACTACGCTACAGTGTGTCCAAAGTTAAGATCCCAACATCCCAGGACACCCTTTCCAACACTGAATGGGAACCCCTCAAATGTAGACTGTGGGGAAATTGTATGGAATAGAATGGGTGTCCTGTGACTGCAAGGGTTAAGTGGTGTCTGTTTGAAAGTCAGGAGTAGGTCAGAGGCTACTCTACCAAAGGCTCCTCTTGGGCTGAAGAGAAATTTGTCTGTCTATTCCCAGTGGTCTGTGTTTAAAGAGAGCCTCTTGTACTGGTGACAATTGGGATGTGTCTTCAGACAGCAGGTTGTCATTTCTCTTGGAACTTATCTTTTCACCATCCAGCACTTTATGCACCACAAACCCCCAAGGACCACACGCCTCTGATCAGCCAAGGGTTGGAGAAGGTGAAGTGAAATTTCTTCAATTAGTTTGCTGGAATTGGAATCTCCCTGCTTTATCACAGATGCCCAGGAGTATGACATCCTTCTGTTTAGCCACACTGGTAATAACAAACACCAGACATGTTCTGATTATGCCCGTAGCTAGCCAGCAAGCTGGGGCTGAGTGGAAAATGTCCAACTTGCTAAGTGGCCAAGCAATGTTGATCTTTTCAAAGAGCCCAATGATGCCAGCTTCTACACAAATTCACATCAATTGGATTTAATTTAGTTATACACCTAAATTAACCCAAAATGATTTAGTTTTTTTTTCCATTCTCAGTCCTTCCTGTTGTAACACGAGCTTATTGAAGTGACCTTTGTGAATTTGGGATTAAGTGAACATGTAGCACAATTCCTTCCCCCTCAAAAAACAATGAAGTTAATTAACCCAAGACCAGGCGATATATATTTTATGACTGCAATAATGTTTTATCTGAATTCATAACACCAATGATGACGTATACATCTGCATTCAAAATCCTAAATAAACAGAAATCCTTATCAGGATCAAATAAAATCCAGTATTGTGAATTTAAGTTGTTTGGAGTTTCTGACCAGTATTTTTAAAATTACAGACAGCTCACAAAAACTTGAAATCTGGTTCATGATGGAAACCATGTTCTAAGTTTGCAGAAAGGTAGGGTGTGTGGGGCTGATTTTGGTTCATTCAACTACATGTTCAAGACAAGGAAGATGATTCCATAATTAACACTAAAGAGCAACTCACATGAGAGTAAACTAAACTGATACAGCTAACCACACAACAACTGTAAAATGCTTATATATAATAGCTTTTATGATTGCATGGTTGCTATGTTATCAGCTGTGGCTCAGCTGAAAACACTCTTGCTTCAGAGTCAGGAGATTGTGGGTTCAAGTCCCGTCTTAGGTGCTTGGACGCAAAGATCTCAGCAACATTGTACATCTTTGGAATGTGATGTGAAACAGAGGCCCTGTCTGTTTTCTCCTGTGGCACAATATTGAAGAAGAAGAGGGGTGCTTTTGTGCCAATGCTGCCAAAATAGATTGTGTTGCAATTTGTGGGATCTTGCTGTGCACAAACAGGCAAACGGGTGTTTCGCATATTTGCAACAGTGACTATATTTCTAGAGTAGTTTGTGTTGGATAGAAAATATGGTGGAATGTTCAGAAAGGAATATGAAAGTAGACTTCCTCAGGAGGCTAAAGAAATTTGGCATGTCCCCTTTGACCCTCACCAATTTTTATTGATGCACCATAGAAAACATGCTATCCATATGCATCATGGTTTGGTATGATAACTGCTCTGCCCAAGACCGCAAGAAACTGCAGAAAGTTGTCGACACAGCTCAGTACATCACAGAAACCAACCTCCCATCCATGGACTCTGTCTATACTTCTCAGTACCTCACTAAAGCAGCCAACATAATCAAAGATCCCACCCATCCCGGACATTCTCTCTTCTCCCCCCTCCCATCAGGCAGAAGATACGAAATCACGTACCACCAGGCTCAAGGACAGCACTATTGAACGGTCCCCTAATACAATAAGATGGACTATTGTCCTCACAATCTATCTCATCATAGCCTTGCACCTTATTGTCTGCCTGCACTGCACTTTCGCTGTAGCTGTAACACTTTATTCTGCATTCTGTTATTATTTTCTCTTGTACTACCTCAATGCACTGTTGTAATGAAATGATACATATGGATGGCATGCAAAACAAAGTTTATCACTGAACCTTGGTACATGTGACAATATTAAACCAATTTAAATATACATTTTTCTCTGAAGGCTTTCTGGAAAAAAAAACATAGAAAATAACCATATTTTAAGAGAGTAAAGTTTATGAAGTTCATCAGGACATTTATGCTAAACAAAGGATGCGGTGTGGAAGGGTTATAAAATTCTATTCCTTTGTCTTCAATGCAAAAAGTATGATGGAATGGCATCGTGTGCAAAACATACTTCAAATTGTGTTGGAAGAAGTTATCAGAGACTGCGGCACTTGAAATTATTCCTAACAATACATCAGTGTGTAGAATCAAATTCTGTGATAGTCAAGTGTTGCTTGACAAATTCAACATTTTGGAGAGTAAGGCTGGACAGGTGGTAGAATGGTTTATTTGGTTCTTGGAAATTTGGCCCAATTAATAAAGTATCTCAGATTTTGTATGGTGCTACAGATAGGTTTAGATGCATCATGTCTCAGACACAAGGGTCTCAATATCCTAGAGTTGGAATTTAAAACAATTACAATCACAAACAATTACAAATAATTAATAATTCTTTAGTATAGGCAGTGTCATAGTGGCAAAATAAATCAGATTCAAAGATACAAGTACTCCTTACTCTCTGCTGTGTGAATATATCTTTTTCAACATCGCAATTGATTATTTAAAATAGAAAACGATCATATGGGGAGAACTTTCCTTCTCCAGTCATTTTCTCTCCCTCTATTCTTGTTCTGCAACTCTTCAAAAATTACTGCAGGGAAAATCTTGCTCCTTTTAAATAATAGCAGAAAAAAGTCTTGACACAGCTCTACCACTGACTCACCTCTACTATTCAAAATTTCCAAAACCTAAAGTGAAAACCAAAATGTGTAAAAATTGCAAGGAAAAGTCACAATTTACCCTTTTACTTTCCAAATTAATTCGCATGATTAGAAATCCCACCCTGATATTTCAAAGCTGAGGGATTCTTACTAATCAGACCATTAGCCCAACTGAGTTCCAATTTTAGTAACAGATGAGAGGTACAGGATAAGAAATCATCCTTGTTACTTGAACTAAACATGTGATATAGTAGAAGCTGAACATTATTTCCAGCTTCAGAATTTTGGCTCCATTGACTGCAGTGGATAAGCTGGGGACTTTACCTGGAACACAAGGCTGCACTCTTTGCCTAACCTTTTCGGATGCGAGGATGAGTGGTGGCTGGCATTTTTCCTGAAACTTTTGCAGTCTTTATTGATATTTTGAGCTGTGTCTTCCCTCCGTGACAAAAGGTTGTGTGTTCTAATTACTCTCCAGAGACACAATGTAGGCAGATGCTTCAATTAAGTATTGGATGGCTGCACTGTTTGAAGTGCTATCCCTTGGATGAAATATTAAACCATGATTACTCTAGTGGATAAAAAAATTTCCCATTGCCTTATTTCAAAGAAGAGCAGGGAAGTTCTTTCCAAAGCCTTGGCCAATATTTAACGTTCAACCAACATTATCAAAACAGTTAAAACTGGCAGTCATCATGTAAGTGTTTCAGAAAACTGTTCTCCACTTTCCCCACGTTAGAACAGTGACTACACTTCAAAAAGAACATCAAGGTTGTGAAAGACACTATATAAATAAAAGTATCTTTATAGGTTTTGGCAGAGGATTTCAGGATTTTGAATTAATGACATCAGAGAAAATGTATATCTGTCATAATCACCTATGATTTGGAGGAAGTGGTATCTCTGCATCATTGCTGGTCTTGAGATCACAGACATGCTGCTGTTGAAGGATCCTTGAGGAGATGACATAGATTATACACTCTGCAGCATTAGTGTGCTGATGGTAGAAGGGGGTGTGATATTGAGTCCAATGGGAGGCGCACAGATCAAGCTAACTGCTGTGTCGAGAATGGAGTTATGTAAATAAACCAATTACTACAAGTTAAGTCATAGGTCGGCAAGATCAAAAGAAAAGCAAACTAAATGCTAGTATATATTCCTAGAGCAAGACAATTGAAAAGTAGGGTAGTTATATTAAACCTGTAACAAACCTTATTCAGAGCACAATTAAAGTACTAGATACAGTTCTGGATGTCATATAAAAAGGTTAGAGGCACTGGAGAAGGTCCAGAAAAGATTCTTTGTTTTGTTTTGTTTTTGCACTGAGGTCTTGTTTTTGCACTAAAGTCTTTTTTTCTCTCTTTCTTCACTGCCTTGTATAATTTATATCCTGTGTGGTCTGCACTTATGTGCAGATGCAAGCAAGTTTTTCATTGTACCTTTACCTCACTGTACTTGTGCACATGGCAATAAACTCAACTTGGCTTGACTTGAGAGACTTAAAAAGTGATGCCGGAAATGTGAGGGTATTCACATCAGGAAAGGATGAATGGACTGTGTCTCATCTCTGTAGAAAGGTCAAGGGTGACCAAATGGAGGTCTTTCAAATGATGTAAGGCTTTGATAGAGTGGATGCAGAGAGGAAGACTGAAGACTGTTAATGCAAGATAGTTGCCAAAAAATCCATGTTGTAGTCAGAAGGAACCTCTTACACAAAAGGTGATGAGATTACAAAGCTCACTTCCTTAGTGACTGGTTGAGATGAACTGCATTGAAGCATTTGAAGAGAAGCTGGACAAGCATGACAGAAAAGGAAATAAAGAATTACACTGATAGATTTCGATGGGATGCAGCTTGAGTTGGCATGAACTGGTTGAGCCAAATGGACTGTTTCTGCATCTTACATCCCATGTAATTCTTTAAACTGAAAGACAATTTAGCAGACATTATGAAATTTGGTGATGTTAGAGATACCAGAGAAACAGGAACTACTGGTTGTATAGCAGAGATGGTTGGAGGGGTATCTATTAGCATACTAATTTATGAAGTGCATATATTTACTACACCATGAAGAACAGGAACCAGAGGACAGAGATGGAGGGTTGGAGAAATAATGGGACAATTAGTTTCAGAGAACTGGCACAGAATCAGGGCATCAAATAACTCCTGCTGTTATATGTTGTTCAATAAAATTTCTTACAAATATAGATTGGATTTCCTCCAGAAGAAACCCAGTCAGAAACATTCACAGAGAAACTTTCCTACCAAGAACAAATACATTGGATTAGTTGTAGCACAGAATAACTGAAAATAAAAGAAACCCACATATTACAACTTAGATACCCTCTTGCCAACATAAAGGACAAAATAAAAACAAAAAGTGCTGGAGACACTCAGCCATCAGGCAGCATCTGTGGAGAGAGAAACAGAATTAATACTTCAAGTCAATAATCTAATAAATAGTCTTCAACCTTAACTCTGTTCCTCTCTCCACAGAGGGTGCCTGATCTGTTGAGTATTCCTTGCATTTTGTTTCTAATTTGGGTATGTAGCATCTGCAAATCTTGCTTTTCTTTTAAAGAAGGATCATGTTTTGCTTCACCTCCTCCTGTATACTTAAACAATTAAATCTTATTAACTCTGACACCAGTTTCTAATTGGTCCACAATTAGGCATTTGAAGAACTTAAATTACCTTAGTTGAACAACACATCTTTTAACCCCTTTGGTCTTATAATCACCCAATTTGCCATGAGCAATGCCACATCAGAGCAGCTAATTACAGCAACATCATTTGGTTTTGTCCATCACTTTATTGCAACCCAGATGTTGCACTGCAAAATATCAGTACAATGTCCAAGGACTATATAATGAAGAGAGATCACATAAACTAGGGCTGGAACTTAGAAGTAAGTGAGTCAAAAAAAACTGCAGGTGCTGGAAACCTTAAATAAAAATTAAAAAAATAATTGCTGGAGATACTCAGCAAATTGGACAGCATCTGTGGACAGAGAAATAGTTAATGTTTCAGAATAGTTGTAACAAGGGGTTGAAAACTTGAAACCTGATGTGTTTCTCCAGCATTTGCTTCTTTTATTTTGGAATTCAGAAGGTTAGTGAGCAATGTATTCAACATTTAACATAAAAGAAAACTGCAAAGTTGGATAGGAAGAGGTGGGGATCTAAGATTAGGGGGCGTGATCCAAATATTAGAGCCGGGTCTTTCGGGAGTGAACTTGAAAAACACTTCCGAAATGCCTTTTTAAAATGGCGCAAGAGAGGGGTGACTTTTTGTGTGCCGCTCCCAAGGGAATCATCAAGAATTCCCGTTTACAACTACTGCAGCTGAAATCTGCAGTCACAGACACTGCAGCAAGCAATATTGTTTCAAGTCACTTAAATGAATCTTCAGAACCGGCAGACTTGGGACTTCAGACCACCCAGGGAGTGAGTGCAGCAGCCAGAAGCTCAGGGAATGTCTCCATTGTCTCAGAAAACCTGGCTGCCAGGGATGGCTGCAGGTAAAACTGAAACACAGGGCCCTAAGGCCCCCCTTCCCTACCATCCTCCCTGCCAATGTAAGGTCTGGAAAATAAAATTGAAGACCTCAGAGCAAGACTGCAGAGGGACGTCAGGGACTCTGCTTCACAGAGACATGGCTCACCCCCAGCACTCTGGATACAGTGCTCCAGCCTAAGGGCTTCACCATCCACCGTGAGGACTGGTTGGTGACATCAGGTAAAGGCAGAGGTGGCGGCGTTTGCTTCATGATTAACTCATTGTGGTGCACAGCTGTGGCGGTTCTGTCTCAGTCCTGCTCTCCTGACGTGGAATATCTGACAGTCAAGTGCTGTCCGTTTTACCTGCCAAGGGAGTTCTCCACTGTCATCCTTGTTGCAGTGTACATTCCACTCCTGGCAGACGTCAGGCTGGCACTGGAGGAGCTGAGCATTGTGATCAACAGCCATGAGACAGTGCACCCTGACAACTTCCGCACAGAACTTCAACCAGGCCAGCTTGAAGAAGTCTCTGACAAACTACCACCAACACATCACCTGCAGAACCAGAGGAGCCAACACACTTGATCACTGTTACACCACCATCAAGGATGCTTACCGTGCCATCCAGTGCCCACACTTTGGCAACTCTGACCACCTGGCTGTACTTCTACTCCTGGCGTATAGGCGGAGACTGAGGACCGCAGCATCAGTGGTGAGGACCACGAAGAGGAAGCGGAGGACCTTTTACAGAACTGCTTTGAATCAATGGACTGGACCATATTCAGGGATTCATCTTCGGATCTGAATGAATATGCCACAGCCTTCACCGACTTCACAAAGTCCCGCGTGGGTGAGTGTGTGCCTTCAAGAACATACTGAGTCTTCCCAAACCAGAAGCCCTGAATGAAACAAGAGATCCTCAGTCTGCTGAGGGCTAGATCTGTGGCGTTCAAGACCAGTGATTCAGAACCCCACAAGAAGTCTGGGAACAACCTACAGCCATCGTGAGAGTGAAAAGGCAATTCTCTGTGAAATTAGAGACACAATCAGATGCAAGACGGCTGTGGCAGGGTTTGCATGCCATTATTTCCTATAAGGCAAAACCAAACAGCATAAGTGGCAGTGATGCTTCACTCTCCAATAAGCTCAATGACATTTATGCACACTTTGAAAGGGAGAATAACACTACACCTGTGTGAATCCCCACAGCATCTGGTGACTCTGTGATCTCTGTCTTGGAGGCCGATGTCAAAATATCCTTCAAGAGGATGAACCCTCACAAGGCGTCAGGCCTCGGTGGTGTACCTGGCAGGGTACTGAAAACCTGTGCCGACCAACTGGCTGGAGTGCTCAAGGACATCTTCAACCTCTCACTGCTGTGGTGGAAGGTTCTCACCCGCTTCCAAAGGGCAGCAATCATACCAGTGCCTAAGAAGAGCTGGGTGAGCTTCCTCAATGACTATCGCCCAGTAGCACTCACATCTACTGTGATGAAGTGCTTTGAGAGGTTGGGCACGGCTAGAATTAACTCCTGCCTGAGCAAGGACCTGGACCCACTGCAATTTGCCTACTGCTGCAACAGGTCTATGGCGTACGCAATCTCACTGGCTCTCCACTCTGCCTTGGAGCACCTAGACAACAGCAAAACATACGTCAGGCTGCTGTTCATCGATTACAGCTTGGTGTTCAACACCATAATCCCCTTGGTATTAAACAACAAGCTTCAAAACCTGGGCCTCTGTACCCCCCTCTGCAACTGGACCCTTGACATCCTAATCAAGAGACCACAGTCAGTACAAATCGGTGATAACATCTCCCCCTCACTGATGATCAACGCAGGCACATCTCAAGGATGCGTGCTTAGCCCACTGCTCTACTCCCTCTGCACTCATGACTGTGTGGCTAAGTACAGCTTTAATGGTATCTATAAATTTGCAGGTGACACCACTGTTTCATCTCAGATGGCGATGAGGAGGTGCACAGGAGTGAGATAGATCTCTCAAACTATATCATGTTTAAACTTGGAAAAAATTAGGAGTGGTACTGTTGATCCTTCGCTTAAATTTGAGGAAGTTGGGAGTCCATTTATTCAATATTTTCACATGATATAGATCCCCTTGTAATAACCTTTCAACTTAGAGGAATGGAGTTGAGAACATAATATTGCTGTTTCAACTAGAAATTTTAGTCCAGTTTTTTTTTCTGTTTGTTTTCTTTTTGAATTTTTTTTTTTCCTTAGCTTAGTTTGGTTTGATATACTGTTTATAAATTTTCTTATTGTTTTGGGGATTTTTTTTTTCTTTCTTTTATATTTTATAATAAATCTTTTTCTTTCCTTTCTTTTATTCATTCACTAAGAGATCATTGGATATACAGATTTTTTTATATACTTTATTGTTTTTTATGATTATCCATGCCATGATGGTTCTCCCGATCTCTTTGTATTACATGTACAAACATTGATGTTATATATTAATCTGTATTTGAAAACTAAAAAAAAATTGAAAAAGAAAGAAAGATCGGCTGATTGAGTGGTGTTGCAACAAGAACCTCGCACTCAGCATCAGCAAGACCAAAGAATTGACTGTGGACTTCAGGAAGGGGAAGCTGGGAGAACATACACCAGTCCTCATTGAGGGGTCAGCGGTGGAAAGGGTGAGCAGCTTTAAGTTCCTGGATGTCAACATCTTGGAGGTTCTGTCCTGGATGCAATCATGAAGAAGGCGTGCCAGCGGCTCTACCTCGATAACAAGGAAACTATCTCCCTTAGCAGTGAGGTCAGTAATGAAAGGGGACAAGGTGGCGTCGATGTAAGTTAATTGATGGAAAGATTAAAGGGGAGTTAAGAAAATGTTGATGACCAAGAGTTGGGGGTTTGGAACTCACTACCTGAGAGGGTGGTGAAGGTAGAAGCCTGCACACATTTTAAAAGGATCTGGATGAGTACTTAAAGACCCATAACCTGCGGGCCTATGGACTGAGAGCTGGAAAGTGGGCTGAAAGGACCCTGTATACCATAAATTTTTGTGATTCTATGATATGGCATTCAAATTAATACATCCATATCAAAGTTTTGAGCAACTTTAAGTTCCTGGGTGTCAACATTTCACATGATCTATCCTGGGCCCAACACATTGATGCAATCATGAAGAAGGCATGGCAGTGGTTCTACTTCATGAGGAGTTTGAGGAGATTTTGTATGTCACCAAATTCTTGCAAATTTCTATAGATGTACGGTGGAGAGCATCTGATTGGTATGGAGGCTCCAATGCACAGGATCACAAGAGGCTGCAGAGGGTTGTAGACTCAGCCAATTCCATCACAAACACAATCCCGGTGCCACCACCGAGGACATCTTCAAGAGGCAGTGCCTCAAGTAGTTGGCATCCATCACTAAGGACCCTCACCATCCGGGACATGCCCTCTTCTCGTTACTACCATCAGAGAGGAGGTACAGGATCCTGAAGACCCACACTCAATGATTCAGAAACAGCTTCTTCCCCTCTGCCATCAGATTTCTGAACGGTCAATGAACACTACCTTGTTATTCCTTTTTTTTGCACTATTTATTCTGTAATTCAAAGAAATTTTATGCCTTTTCACTGTACTGCTGCCGCAAAGCAACACATTTCATGTCATAAGACAGTGATAATAAATCTGATTCTTCTACATGTGGTAGAAGTCTGGAATCTTCTCCAAACAACAATTAATAAGGGACAATTGTTTATTTTAAATCTTTTTCATTTTCATAACTTAAAAATTACAAAGGAATTGGGGGAAGGCAGGTACTTGGAGCTGGGGCACAAGTTGGCCATGGTCTCACTCAATGGGGGAGCAGGCTTGAGGAGATAAGTAGCTATTCCTGTTCTATGTTCCTTTCACATTAAGTTAGGGATGCAAAGCAACAACACAATGACTATATTGAACCTTAACGTGTTTCATGAGCACCTTAACTATACTTGACATTTAGTGAAAGGCAGCCATTGTTGTCATTTAAGTGAATGCAACAGAGCATTTTGTACACATCAAGATCTCACAGATAGCTTATGGGGCAAAACTCCCCAAGTCAGGCAACTGCCCAGAATTGCTACCAGCGTTCCCCACCCACCCACACTACCTGGGCTGGAAATAGAGGAGTGATTGCTGACTCTACACATCGAGGTATTGAGTGAAGAGACATAGAAACTTCAGTGGTAGGTCTCTTGCAGATTAGTTGAGGCTTTTGTTATTGATAGTTGTTGAATCTCAATTAAAATTAATAATTCAAAGTTACACTTATGAAAAGATAATTAAAGATAATGTTTGCTGATGACACAAAGATTGGAGGTGTTGTGACAGCGAGGAAGGTTTTCAAAGCTGGCAGAGGGATCTGGACCAACTGAAAAAGTGGGCCAGAAGATGGCAGATAGAATTTAATGCAGACAAGTGTGAGGTGTTGCATTTTGGAAGGACAAATCAAGGTAGGACATACACAGTAAATGGTAGGGCACTGAGGAGTGTGGAGGAACAAAAGGATCTGAGAGTTCAGATACATAATTCCCTGAAAGTTACGTCACAGGTAGACAGGGTTGTAAAGAGGGCTTTTGGCATTCTGGCATTCATAAATCGAAGTATTGAGTATAGGAGTTGGGATGTTATGGTGAGGTTGTATAAGACTTTGGTGAGGCTAAATTTAGAATATTGTGTGCAGTTCTGGTCACCCACGTAACTATAGGAAGGATATCAGTAAGACTAAAAGAGTGCAGAGAAGATGTACTAGAATGTTGCCGGGTCTTCAGGAGTTGAGTTACAAGGAAAGATTGAACAGGTTAGGACTTTATTCCTTGGAGCGTAGAAGAATGAGGGGAGATTTGACAGAGGTTTACAAAATTATGAGGGGTATAGATAGAGTAAATGAGGGTAGGCTCTTTCCACCTAGGTTAGGAGAGATAAGTACGAGAGGACATGGCTTTAGGGTGAAAGGGGAAAGGCTTAGGGGGAACTTCTTCACTCAGAGAGTGGTGGGAGTGTGGAACGGGCTGCCATCTGACGTGGTAAATGCGGGCTCACTTTCAAGTTTTAAGAATAAATTGGATAGATACATGGACGGGAGAGGTCTGGAGGGTTACGGACTGGGTGCAGGTCAATGCGACTAGTGGAATAAAGTTTCTGCACAGACTAGAAGGGCCGAATGGCCTGTTTTCTGTGCTTTAGTGTTCTATGGTTCGTTCTAACAGTGAAAGAATTAAATCAATAAGCATTAAACCAAAGTAAAATCATTTTAAATAGTGATTACCTTCCTTATTCTCTAGGCTGACAAACCCCACTGAAATGAGTGGGGTCTCTGATCCTACACCTGGTCTAACTGATGTAGGAGCAGAGTTGAATTCTCCATTCTGGAGCAGGAATTAGCTTTACTCATTTGTTCACATGTGGAAATCACTGCCAATGCCAGCATTTATTATCCATCCCTACCTGCCCCCAAACTGAGGAAACAGTTAAGAGTCAACCACGTGGATTGGTCTGAAGTCTCATTAGGTAATGATGGCAGATTTCCTTCCCTGTAGGACAATGATCCAAACAATGCAGTAGTTTCATTATTATCATTAAAAGATGAAACTGGCCTTTTGTTTTCAGAACTAATTACTCACATATAAATTCCCCAGCTGCATAGGTGGGATCTCTAGATTAGTCGGCTAAGCACAGTAACTTAATCACTGTGCTACTATGTCCATAATAATGGGGAATTGGTAATTGATTTATTATTGTCACATGTACTGAGATGCAGTGAAGAGCTTTGTTTTGCTTGCCATCCAGACAGATCATTCCATACTTAAGTACACTGAGGTAGTACGAAAGGAAAACAATAACAGACCGCTGAATATAGCATTAACAGATACAAAGAAAATGCAGTGCAGGTAGGCAACTAAGGTGCAAGTGCCATGATGAGGTAAATTGAGAGACAAAGAGTTCATCTTTATCATATAAGAGGGCCATTAAAAAGTCTTACAACAGAGGGATAGAAGCTGTCCTTTGGTGGTACATGTTCTCAAGCTTTTGTATCTTCTGCCCGATGGAAGTGGGAGGGGTGGGGGTGGGGGCAGGAAGAAGAGAGAATGACCGGGGTGGGAGGGGTCTTTGAGTACATTGGTTGTATTCCTGAGACAGCAGGAAGTGTAGACAGAGTCAATGCAGGGGAGGCTGGTTTTTATGATAGACTGGGCTGTGCTCACAATTCTCTGCAGGCTTGGACAGAGCAGTTGCCATACCAAGCTGTGATGCATCCACATAAGATGCTTTCTATGGTACATCTGTAAAAATTGGGGAGGGTCATCAGGGACATGCCAAATTTCCTTAGCCTTCTGAGGAAGTAGAGGTGCTGGTGCGCTTTCTTGGCCATAGTGTCCATGTGACTGGACCAGAACAAGTCGACACTGATATTTACACCAAGGAACTTGAAGCTGTCAACCGTCTCCACCTCAGCGGCATTGATGCAGATGGTGGTGTGTATTCCAGAATTCCAGCAAAACGTGGGAGTCCAGTGTCAGACAAGAATGAAGGTGCAGTGGCATCTACCACACAACATGATCCAGATTCACTGTAGGTCCACTTTGTTTTGGAACTTACTTGTGTTGGACTGGCTGAATCCTGGCTGTTGGACTGGCTGAATCCTAGCTGTTCCCTTTGGAACTGTTGGTGACAGCCAGCACAATTCAGCCCAATGAAATGAACCAGAGCTAATCAATTTTTTTTTGGGTGGTGTTGTTTGAGCGAGGAACATTAGCCAGGAAAAAATAGTTCAATTACCTAGGATTTCCCCCATGGGCAACATTTGAGAAATAGCTTGAAAGAAACAGGGCAGGTTAACAGCTATATGTCATGCAAGAACTTGGACCGTAGACTGCTTGTTAGCATGTATGGATACAAATTAACAGTTGAGCTAAATTACAGATGTGTCTATGAGTTGCTGATTGCTTTGTGGTTTGTGTAATTGGACTTTGTACTTGTGAGCTCACCATCCTGTCAACGCAATCAATAAAAACATCATGATGCCTTCCTACAGCAGAATATGATACTAATATACAAATAATATAAGACATAGAGATGTGAAATGCGTAGTGTGTACACTTCCACAAATTAAAGCTATTCCAAATATAACCATGTCTTTTTTGACTTTATTGCAAGATAAGCCACAACTACAGTACTGTGTACAGTTCTGATCATTACAGTACGGGAAGGATGTGATTGCTCGAGAGAGGGCGCAGAGGAGATTTATGCGGCTGCTGTCAAGCCTGGAGAAATTTTGTTAGGAGGAAAGACTGGCTAAGTTGGACTTGTTTGCTTTGGAACAGAGGAGGCTGAGGGGAGATATAATTAAGGTGTATAAAATTAAACGTGGCTTGGACAGGATGAAAAATAAAGATCTATTTCCCCTTCGCAGAGAGATTGATAACAAAGGAACATCGTGTTAATGCAAATGGTAGAAGGATTACTGCAGTGATAAGGATATGAGTTTGTTACCAAGCAGCTGAAGATGGGAAACTCACAGCCTGAAGTAATAATAGAGGAAGAAGCCCCCATGGTTCGAGTCTGGATGAGTGCTTGATACGTTGTTACCTGTCTGCCAACAGCCGGAAAGTGGGATTGTCTCAATAGCTCTTTGGCTGGAAAGAACAAAACAGACTAAATAGCCTTCTATGCCGTAAAGCTCTCTGCTTCTGTGATCTGAACATTAAAAACAGTTCTTCCTAGAATCAGTTCCAGCAGCAGTAAACTTGTCCATGAAAGTCACTAGTAAAGGCCTCTGTCAAATGCAAGATAGTGCAGACATTATGATCAGTGGTCTGCCACAATGCATTTGGACAATTCCATTTTACCACAGTTCCTCCGCAAATTTTGAAAATGAAACAATGCTGTAATTATCCACATGGTTGTTACTTCAGTTATGTGAAGATTAAATTTAGGCTCCATCAAAGCTATAATGCAAAGCAGCAGTAGATAGAGATAGAATTGAGTATCCAGGAGACAGGATGAGCCTTCTTGGATTAATGAATGCTTGTGCACTTCATCCAATCACTGGGCTTGGAAAAGATATTTTTCATGGGACATTGTCTGGACTGACACATGGAGAATGCTAACTTGAGTGAGCTGATGGGTGCATTGTGGAATACACTCCACAAAGCCTCTAATGTGTTCAGCATGTACAGAAGAGATAATCAATAGAGCAAGACAAATACATTTAAGATTAAAAAAACTATTTGCCTCCACATTCGTTGTAGAAGACTAACTAAGTTATCAATTTTCAAAGTGGATGCAAAAACTAACCAGAAGATATTTTATAAGTGGTTATTTAGTTATACAGATCGATTTTAGACAAATTAGGTGTTATACCCTGGAATTTTACATAAATAATCCCCTAAATTCTGCATAGCATAAAAATAAAAACTTGTTTTACAGTTTGGAACATCCATTGTCATAGCTAAAAGCCTGAAGAGAATAACTATGGGTGTGGAGGACAATGAATTCTCCTCCCCCCAGTTGTCATGCAACCACTGTTGGGTTTGGAATGGTTTCTAACCAATGACTTCTGGAATCCATTAGATATTGCACAATCCACTATGGATTCCACAGCCGAGGACTAGAATGGAAACTTGGAGAGTGCAGAGCTAAATTAATCTCGCAGTCACCGTTCATCCCTAAGGGAGCTGGTTGGGTGGACTGTGGCAGGGTGGAGTGAGAGAGGTGGAAGCAAATATCTTCTGCATATGCTCTCTTATGAAGCAATTCAAAGTGACAGTAAATCTGAGGTGTTGAAATAATAGCCGTTGTATTAGCAGCCAGGATCTAAAGCAATGAAGCAGGGGTGTTAGAAGGTCTAAGATTGGGACTAGCTAAAATCTTTTAGATTACTGAGATGGACTGCATTAAAGCTATAGAAGCTGGAGCCAATGAAGCCTTAGAACTAGACTGGGGGAACTATAGATCTCCCAGGTAAAAAGAGCAATAAGAAAAACTCTCAAATTCATTTTTGTTGACCACTTTGATTTACATCACCCAAGCACGGTACTTGGTGTGGAACTTCATTTGACCTGTGGACAATATGGTCTACCTGTGCTATCTAGCTTTTCTTCTCAGCATAGGCACCAGCAGGAGCTTTGCTGAAGCCAAGGTTTTAATAAACTGATAGCATAGAACTCCATTTGATGTGTTGTTTTTGTGGAAGAGCTATCTAATTACAGTTCAACTACCCAGGAACGGAGACAGCAGCAAGAACATTGGGAGAAGTGATTTGGAGCCAACCTTCAGCTTTACTAAAGCAACTGGGAATTAAGACAAAGCTGATGATCTTCCTCAGAAGTCTTCAGGGCATTGATATATCGCTCAGTGCTGAAAACGTATGACTTGAGTAGCTTACCAGTCCAAGGTTTTCCAAGGCAAGTTCCTGTGGAATATCCTCAGTTTTCTGGCTGAGAAGAATTTTAAACCAGAGGCAAAGGCGAAGTCTTTTGACCAAATGTTGAAAAGGAGCAGACTGAGGTCCATGTCAAATGCTACTGGCTGCTCTTCCCAGAACAGCTGCAAGGTGGACACCAGTCAGGATATAGAAAATGGGTCGTCCAAAGAAAACATGGTGAAGGACAGTGGGAACAGGTGGTGTGTAGCCAAACATGTGATTCCATCTGTCAGGACAAAATCTGGCATTGAGGTTCTCTTACGCCTGAAGACTCAATAAATGAATTTACCCGTTTCACGTTCAATTGCTACTGTTGAATCTGCTTCTATCATCCTTTTCTAAATCAGAACAACTTCCTGTTAATTTTGTTACATATCATCTAGTTCTTTTGCCAGTTACTATATCCTCTGGTCACTGACTACCGCCTCTGGAAACAGATTTATTCTGTCAAGGCTGGTCGTGATTTCAAACATCCTTCTCAAATCTCCTCAACTTTTTCTTCTTCAACAGTTCCCACTTCTCCAGTCCCTGTGTATAACCAAAGTCCTTCATCTTGTATACAATTCTAGGAAATCTCTTCTGCACTCTCCCCAAGATCTTGACATACTTACTAAAATGTGCAACCCAGAAAGGAATACTATTCCAGCTGAGGCTTAACTGGTGGTTTATAAAGGTTTTGAATAACTTCCTTGCTCTTGTAGCGTGCCTCCATTTATAAAGCCAAGAATTCAATTCTTTAAGCATTCTACACAGCTGTCTCGCAACCTTCAAATATGTATTCATGCACACGATTTCTCTTTTCTAATTACTCTTTATACTTCTTACTGAAAATATATCACTTCACATGTGCCTGTGATAAACTTCATCCCCATGTCTATTTATCAAAACTTTCGGTTTAATCAGGGCAAATGTCCTGAAGACAAAACTTTGCTACAAAGAGGCTTAAACTTCAAAGAAAAGCTCAAAATTATGTTGCAGAATAATCGAAAACAATCTTCCTCTAAGAGAGCTTGGCACAGTATCATAAAGTGCTTAATGAAGTCAACAAACTACTAAAGAACTGAGGTCCAGACTCAAACCACAACACTAACCATGAAATGACTGATACCTATTGAAGAAAATGTTGGAATACTTTCCAGTGAGCAATCAGATTTGCAGTCCTGATGCAGGGTTTCGACCTGAAATGTCAACAATTCCTTCCCTCCCTCAGATGCTGCTCGACGCGCTGACTTCCTCCAGCAGATTGTTTGTTGCTCCAGATTCCAGCATCTACAGTCTCCTGTGTATCCAGATTTGCAGTCAATTGTCTTGGTGGGACATTGTTGATAAGATAAGATAAGATAAGATAAGATAAGATAAGATCTTTATTAGTCACATGTACATCAAAACACACAGTGAAATACATCTTTTGCATAGTGATTTTTGGGGGGCAGCCCGCAAGTGTCGCCACGCTTCCGGCGCCAACATAGCATGCCCTCAACTTCCTAACCTGTACATCTTTGGAATGTGGGAGGAAACCGGAGCACCCGGAGGAAACCCACGCAGACACGGGGAGAACATACAAACTCCTTTCAGACAGCAGCCGGATTTGAATCTATACAAGTTTTTATTTTAATCCAAAAGTAATATACTGCAGATGCTGGAAATCTGAAATAAAATAAATCCTGGAAATGCCCTGGTCATCTCCATGTACCTGCTTACCTCATCACTTTGTCTTTCACTCTTACAATGACAAGTGCTAATGAGCTGTGGAAAATGTCACCTTTGAAGGGATGGAGAGAGATAAGTGTGAAATCAATGACCTTTTAGCTGCTCTTTAAGTCTGTTTAAATGCAAGTAATAACATTTCCTGATTTTATATAGCAAACACTTCACATGATGACTTAGTTTTAAATACAACAAAATACAAACTGGAATAAAGAGAGGAAATCAGATCTTATGCAGTGAATCGATTGTTCATGTGAAGCACCCTTCCTGATCCATAAGCAGCAACACACAAGTAGCTTAAAAAGTATCTTTGTTTGCAAAGAAAAAATGTTTATATAAATACATTTCATATCCCTTTCAGAATGTTGCAGAGCACCTTACAACCAATGAAACTACTCTTGACATATAGTCAGTAAAGGAGGAGACAGCAGTCAATTTGCTCACAGCAAATGCCGGTCAACAGCTAAGCTGATAAAGCCCAGATAATTGGATACTTCATAATGGATAAATATTGAGCGGGGAGTATATGAGTTTAAGATGAGTCTGCATTGCAGTGGGTGCCACTATAATGCATTGTATCACTAGTAGTTAAGTGGGGCTCTAGAAGGGAGACAGGATTGTGGAAAATGGTGACAACTAGGGAAGTTAATTTAGAATGATGCATTCATTGCAGGCAGACAAGGTGCCCATGGAGGAAAGCATTTTTTGTATCCATTTGATGAGGGTCGGAAATTCCACTGCAGCTGAATCCACCGGAGACTGGTAGTTGAAACGTGGGAAGTTGGTAGGTCATTTCTAGTGAGTTGTGGGAGCGAGTTGTAGCTCACCAGGCATGGTTCAGCACAGTGTGCAGGTGAGACAAACCCAGATGGCCTGCAGATACTTAAGGGAAACTTCACATTGTTTGATTGGAAAGGTGCTGAGAGGTTTAGAATTATATCTGGTGGCAGTCGCAAGACTGCCGGGCTCCTAACTTCATGGACTTAATTGTATTGGTCAATCCACAGGAGGCGGACATCGCTGGTGATATTTGCATTTATTGCCCATCCTTAATTGCCCCAGAAGTGAGGAGGCCATTAAAAATCAAACAGATTGATGGGTGTGGAATCATGCACCCAGACTAGGCAAGGATGGCAGATTTCTTTCCCTGAAGGACATCGATGAACAAGATAGGATTTTAAAACAAAGCAGGGTCACCATCACACAAACTTTTCTTTTTGGATTCCAGGTTTAATTACTAGTAGACCCACTGCCTCAGAGCACTGGCAACCCAGGTTCAATCCTGACCTCAGGTGCTGTATGTGCGGAGTTTGCATGTTCTCTCTGCATCTGGTTTCCTTCCAGATCCTAAGGACGTGCGGGTTGGTAGATTTATTGGCCACTGTAAATTGCCCTTAGTGTGTAGATTGATGGTAGAATCTGGGGGAGTTGATGGGAATAAGTGGGGGAATCATATGGAATTAATGCAAATGAGTGGTTGATGGTCGACATGGACTTGGTGGGCCAAAGGGCCTGTTTCCTACTATGACTTTATGGGCCTACTTGAATTTAAATTCTCTAACTGCCATGGTGGTGATTTGAACCTTCATTACTGGATCAGTGTTTCAGACCTCTGCGTAATAGCCCATAGATTAACACTATGCAAACACATGCATTAGTGAAGCTGGGAAATGCTTCACCTCACATTTTGAACAAGTTAGGGACAGAGAGCACAAGGCAGGTGCTTGTCAGTGTTCTATCAATGCCAGCAAGGTGGAACAAAGAAAGAATAATAAATGAGCTACGATGGTAAACCTGCTCCATTGCAATCCAAGTACCAGGTCAGAAAACTTAAAGGTCATTGACTTGAAATGTAATTCTCTCTCCACAGATGCTGCTTGACCTGTTAAGTATTTCCAGCATCTTTGTGTTTTAATTTCAGAAGCAATTTTTTTGTATTTTTTCTCCATCTCTCGTCATTTCAAGGTTTGATTCCTCCCTTTGCCTATCCTTAAGCCATCAGTTCCTTGCCTGCTTTATGAATGTCTGTTATAAAATGGACAAAACCCTTTGTTCTTGCTCTGAAAACCCATTCCTTCTATGTCTTTCCAAGCTCACTGCATTCTCCTGCCCTTATCATACATAGGCAGTAGGAACAGAGTAGGACATTCTGCCCCTCAGTAAGATAAAGGCTAATCTGATTTTGGTCCAAGATCCACTTTCCAGTCTGTTCCCCAGAATCCTTGATTCCTCACCACTATTTTCCTGCACTATCCCCTTATTTCTTGCTTCCCTTAATATCCTATTGATCTTGGTTTTGAACAAGCTCAGTGACAGAGCCTCCACAGCCTTCTGGGGTGGAGAATTACAAAAACACACTACCCTCTGTTGAAGAAGTATCTCATCTCAGTCCTAAGCAGTTTACCCCTTATTCTGAGACTATGATCCCCCTGTTCTAGACTTCTCAGTCAGGGAAATGTCCTCCCTGCATCCAGTCTGCCAAGCTCTAAGAACTTTGTATAAGTTTTAACGGGATCTCCTCTCAGTCTTCTAAACTAGAGAGTACCAGCCTAGTCTACTCAATCTCTTTTCAGTGCAAACCTGCCATCCCAGGAACAACACTGGTGAATCTTTCTTGCACTTTTATGGCACATGTATGCTTTTTTTAGGTGAGGAGGCAAAGACTGAACACAATACTCCAGGTGAGTTCTCACCAAAGCCCTATATAACTGCAGTAAGACCTCTTTGGTCCTGTTTTCAAATCCTCATAATAAAAGCCAACATGTCATTTGCTTTCTTAATTGTTTGCTGGACATGCACATTGGCTCCAGTGACTTGTGGACAAGGACATGTAGATACTTTTGAACATCAACGTTATACTTAAAAATTCTCTGCTTTTCTGTTGTGGATAACATCACACATTTCTACACTATCTTCCATCTGTCATCTCACTTGTGTTTATCCCACTGAACTTTCCTTACATGCTCCCCTGGAGTCACAATTCCATCTAGTTCTGCATCATCAGCAAACTTGGAAATATAACACTTGGTTCCTTTAGCCTATAGAGAGTGAACAGCTGGGTTCCAAACACTGATCCCTGTGGTGCCAACCTGAGAAAGATTCATATATGCCCATTCTGCCTTCTGCCCAACAGACAATTCTCAATCCATCTCAGTATATTACCCCCCACTTCAATTTTGTGACCGCAGGAACTTATCAAAAGCTTGAAAATCCAAATATTTACAACGTAATCAAAGATCCCACCTACCCCAAACATTCTCTCTTCTCCCCCTCCCACCAGGCAGAAGATACAAAAGCCTGAAAGCACATAGCATCAGGTTCAAGGACAGCTTCTATCCCACTGTTATAAGACCATTGAACGGTATTGGTATTGGTTTATTATTGTCACTTGTTCGATGAGATGGACTCTTGACCTCAATCTACCTCGTTGTGGCCTTGCACCTTATTGTCTGTCTGGACTTTCTCTGTGACTATAACACTATATTCTGCATTCTGTTATTGTTTTCCCTTGTACAACCTCAATATACTGTTGCAATGAAATGATCTGTATGGATGGCATGCACAACAATGTTTTTCCACTGTATCTCGGTACATTTGACAATAATAAACCAATTTATCATTGATTCCCCCTTGTCTATTCTACTACTCACATACTCAAAGAACTCCAGTAGATTAAACATGATTTTCCATTCACAAATCCATGCTGAATCTGCTCAAACCCATTATTCTTTTCCAAGTGTTCTGTTATTCATCCTTCATTACAGATTCCAACATTTTCCCCTACTACTGACATTAAGCTAACAGGTCAGTAGTTCCCTGACAAGATAAGAGTTCATGCAGTCAGGGTTACATTATGATGGATGGAGGATTAGTTAATGAATAGAAATCATTCTCACTATGGTGCTGATCTCATTTTCTATTAATAAAGTTACTCCAAATCCTTTTCTGTCTATCTTTTTTGACATGTTGCACCACAAAGCATTTTCAGCCTTGGTCACCTCACAACCATATATTGGTAATGCCAATCAGATCGTACCCATTTACTTCAATTTAGGCCATCAGTTCTTCTATCAAGCAAAATGGTGCTGGAGCATGGTGATTTGTTGCAAGCTGCTCTCTGTAGATCCTCTCATTATTTCTACTATAGTTGTTATACTCTTTTAAATCTAAATTCTATGACTAAGTATTACTAATAATGTCCTTTTAAATCTACTTACACGTCTGGCGATCTTCCAACCTCCCGGAGCACATGAACTACCAACCCGACCTCCAGACCCACATGGAACTGACCAGCGAGGCTGAGGATGGGCCTGTCCATGTGGAATCTTGCACAGAGTGAAGATCCATCCAGCAGGCTCAAGGACAGCTTCTGTCCCACTGTTATAAGATTATAGAACGGTCCCCTAGTACGATAAGGGGGCGCTCTTGACCTCACAATCTACCTTGTTATTGCCTTGCACATTATTGTCTGCACTTTCTTTGTAACTATAACACTTTATTCTGCATTCTGTTATTGCTTTTCCCTTGTACTACCTCAATACACTGATGTGATGAAGTGATCTGTATGGATGGCATGCAAAACAAACTTTTTCCACTGTACTTCAGTATATGTGACAATAGTAAATCAATTTGCTGTATTCAGATAAAACCTTACATTTTGTTCATTTACCATTTTCCCCCTACCTCTGAAAGTACATTGTCCCTTCTTGTTACACATTGGTTATCATTGCCCATTGATCACAGCCTGCATGATCACCTTGCCCTTTCCCTAACCTCCTAATTTTTGCCTCAGCTGATCCCTCCCCACCAGTTTTTGGTTTTAAGCCATATTGACAAGCCTCATTTGAAAATAAAAACAAACTGCAGTTGCTAGAAAACAAATAAAAACAGACCAGGTTTGGTAAATTGGTTTATTATTGTCAGATATACAGTAGGGGGCTGAGGACGCAGCCTTGTGGGGCACCAGTGTTAAGAATAATTGTGGCAGAGGTGTTGCTGCCTATCCTCACTGATTGCGGTCTGTTGGTCAGGAAGTCAAGGATCCAGTTACAGAGAGAGGTGTTGAGTCCCAGGTCTAGGAGTTTGGTGATGAGTTTTCTTGGAATTATAGTATTGAAGGCAGAGCTGTAGCCAATAAACAATAGTCTAACAAAGGTGCCTTTACTGTTCAGATGCTCCAGAGATGAGCATAGGGCCAGTGAGATGGCATCTGTTTTAGACCTGTTTCAGTGGTAGGAGAATTGAAGTGGGTCGAGGTTGTCTGGGATGCTGGAGTTAATGTATGCCATCCTGAAGTACTGCATGATGGTAGAAGTCCAAGCCACCAGGCAGTAGTCATTAGATAAGATGAGATTTCTTTATTAGTGGCTTGTACATCGAAACACACAGTGAAATGCATCTTTTTGCAGTGTGTACTGGAGGCAGCCCGCAAGTGTTGCCATGCTTCTGGCACCAACATAGCATGCCCATAACTTCCTAACCTGTACGTCTTTGGAATGTGGGAGGAAACCGGAGCACCCGGAGGAAACCCACGCAGTCATGGGGAGAATGTACAGACTCCTTGCAGATAGTGACCTGATTTGAACCCGGGTCACTGGCACTGTAAACTGTTACCTGCCATTAAGTACCTACCATTAAGGCACATTACCTTGTTTTTCTTAGGTACTGGGATGACAGTGGCCTTCTTAAAACAGATGGGAACCTCAGATTGAAGTAGGGAGAAGCTAACAACAACAGAAATGCAGATTAAAGTGTTACAGTTATAGAGAAAGTGCAGTGCAGGCAGACAATAAGGTGCAAGGCCATAACAAAGTAGATTGTCAGGTCAAGAGTCCATCTTATTGTACATTCAATAGTCTTATAACAGGATAGAAGCAGTTTTTGAGCCCAGTGGTACATGCTTTCAGGCTTTTGTATCTTCTGCCTGATTAGGGTGTGAGTAGGGTAGGGGGAGGGACGAAGAGAGAATGTCCAGGGTGGGTGGGGGTCAAAGGGCCTGTTTCCATGCTGTAGAACTCTCAGATGTGTTTCACTTGAATTGTGGTAGGACCTTGTAGTATTGATTTGGAGAGTTAAATACAAATTCTGGAAACACTCAGCAGGTCAGGCAGCATCTGTGGAGGGAGAAACAAAGATAATTCCTTTGTTCAAATTCTCTCTCACTCCAACTGCCCCCATTAACCATTGAACAGATTATCTCATTTACAGCTTATCCTCAGGGCTACCCCTGCCTCACATTATCACAGATATTCCCTTTGTCCTGTCCTGTCCATCCCTCCCTACCTCCCTACCCTCTCTACAATCTAAACCTAATTTGCTTTCTCCCTTTCCTAGTTCTGATGCAGGATCTTGGACCCAAAATGTTAACTCTTTCTCTTTCCACAGAGGCTGCCTGACCTGCTGAGTGTTTCGGGCATTTTTATTTGATTCACCAGGGGAATGGTAATTGGTTTATTATTGTCACATGTATCAATCATCTAGTTTTAAGATAGCAGTTAATCTTTATGAACTGATTTATTATTTAAAAGTAACCTTTAAGATGGATAGACCAATGAACTCCCAACAATGACCTTCACAGCTCCGTCTCTGACAAACAATACCAGAATCCATAGAAGTGAAAAAAAAACCCCAGACTTCATACTTGGCTAAAACCTCTGTATTTATACCAGCAGAAATTCCAAAAACCTAAGTCAGCCCCCTGCCAGCTGACAGCAATTAACAGGTAACAGGTTCCAGCCAGGTAACTGATTGACTGTCATTACAAGCAGCTTGTTCAGCACTGACTGAGATTGTGAAAGGAATTACAAGTTAAGGTTAATGTTAAGTTAAATGCAGAGTACTAACTGCAAAAGTTAACTAAATTATTAAGAAAGAATGTTCTCTAAAATCCTGATACTCCCCAGTGGAACGTAATTCAGATATTTGAAACCCATAGAACTGGCTTTGGTGCCACCATGACCAGCAGATCCGTGCATGATGATGGTCTGAGGTTCCATCTCCACCAGCAGTTATTTACCCTTGAACCCAGTTGAATGAGGACGTTACCCTTAGCAACATAGATACAGAGGTTAAATTGTATAAGGGTAGGGCATTCCAAAATGTAGACCCTGTCTAAAGAGGCTAGCCTTAAAATTTGGGCAGAAACATTATCCTTAGAGCCTGAGATTTTTCATAGAAGGTTAGCTCTCACAGCAATCCCTTGAATCCAATTTCCTACTTATTTTCCCTGTAGTTTATTCTTTCACACATATTCATCAACTCCATTCTGATTCTCTTATCACTCAATTGCACTTGGGGTACTTTACAGTAATCAATTAACCTGGTAACCTGCAACACACAAGATGCTGGAGGAACTTAATGCATCAGGCAGCATCTATGGAGGGAAATGGACAGTTGACGTTTTGAGTCGAGACCGTTCATCTGGACTGAAAGTTAGTGGGGAGATATTGGGATGTGGGAGGAACTCTGAGCACCTGTGAGAACCTATGAGGTCAGAGGGAGAATGTGCAAACTCCACAGAGACTGTATGGGAGGTCAGGATTGAATCTGAGTCACTGGAGCTGTGAAGCATCAGTACTACTGATGCTTCACAGCTCCATTAGTGGTGATACTAGATGCCTAGTTCAAGGCTGGAGTTTATGAGCAACTTTTTCATCTATTGTATGACTCTGCTTTTGATTTTTCAAATCATAAAGCTGTCTGCTCTTCCAAATATAGCAGTAAAAGTGATCTGATGCTCAAGCAGTCTCCATTCCAATGCCTTCTATTTCCTGGCCTCAAAGGTCAGACAAAATGCTCAAATGAATGGGCCACTGAAACCGATGCAGAAAACTCTCAATGGGAACTAATCTACAGTCTAACCCTGCGAAAGACCAGTTCTGAACATAAAGAATCAATGTGGCAGTGATTAGTGAACCAGATAACATACAGGCCACAAGAGGCAATGACAGAAGTGACAAAGGTAGAAGCTACTCAGAAGACCGACTCACATCCATGTTGTCTTGAAGAAGACCCAGAAACAGAATTCAGGGGCCAGAGCTTTGAAAAGCTTTTATGTATTATAGAGCATGTTTTAGATCATAAATTGATGGTTAATTTTAGTTGGCCACTTAATATACTTCTATCTTTTGCCCAAATATCCCCTAAATACAGCCTTGTTACTTTTCTTTTATAGTCAAGAGGTCAATAGTTTTCTGATCTTTCAGACCTATGTTAATGGATACATACCACAAAGTATTAATACTTTTGATATTTAAGAAGGTCACCAAACACTCTAACAATCTTTTACAGATGTACTATTTAAAGTATCCTGATTGGTTGCATTATGGTCTGGTACGGCAGTTCGAATCTGCAGGAACGTAAGAAGCTGCAGAGAGTAGTGGACTCAGTATAATACATCATGGGCAAATCCCTCCCCACATGAGGTGCTGCCTCAAGAAAGCAACATCTATCATCAAAGATCTCCACCATCCGGCCATGCCATCTTCTTGCAGCTACCATCAGGCAGGAGGTACAGTAGCCTGATGTCCCATACCACCAGGATCAAGAGCAGCTACTTTCCTTCAACCATTTAGTTCTTGAACCAACCTGCACAACCTGAATCACTACCTCAGTATAGCAACACTATGACCACTTTGCACTACAATGAACTTTGATTTTTATTTTGTTCTAATTGTGTTCTTTCTTGTATAATTTTGTATAATTTATATGTTTCTTGTGAATGTTGTGTCTCTAATGCTATGTGCCTGTGATGCTGCTGAAAGTAAGTTTTCATTGCACCTGTGCATAAATGTATGAGTGTATACGACAATAAACTCGACTTTGAAGTCTTATTAATATGCATCTTCTGCCATTGGGCTAATGATTTTTCCCTAGTCTTACTCAATATGAAAATGCATTTATTTCTTATTTAACATGAAATCAAAAAAAGTTGCAAGAAATAAATCGTTGTCATTTGTAGTTGGTGTAAATATGTTCATCCAAACAGGAGCTCAAATCAGAGGTGGAAATCTTCCCTGAAATTGGGAAGAAGGAAGGATTTTGTCTTAATTTAACTGAAAGGGATTTAGCAACACAGGGTGGGTAGGGATAGGTAAATAAGAACAATGCAAGGAGTCTGAGATAAGGATATGTTTTTTTTAGGATTGGCCTGGAGGTGGGTTGACACCACAACCAGATGTGGTACCCAATGACTCACAACAGAAGTGGCTTGACCTTTATGAGAAAGTTAACGTTAATATTTTGACAAACAGGGAAACTTTTGCAGCTGTGTGTCCTACCCACTGAGAATTTTCTGTAAGTTGTTTTCAAATGCTGATTGCAGAAGGTAGGGAACAAGGAAAGGAAACTGCTTGTTAGGTTTGGGAAAAATCCAAAGGTCAGCTTTTAAAAGTTAATAGGGGACACGTCACATTTTACAAATGTAGCCCTAGCTGTTACATAACTGTGCTTATCTACTTTGAAATCAAAAATAACTATTTTCATCTTCCATTTTATGAGTTATTTATTTCTGGTTCTTTGGAACTCTAGACAACTATATTAAATATTCAATTAAAAGGCACTCAAACAATGTTTTCCCAAACCTCTATGATGTGAACTAGCTGTCACAAAATGTGTGAGATTAATAAAGAGTGACTTACCCTGTGGTTTTCCTCTTTCAAGGATGGGCTTAGACATGGTCTTCTTTCCCAGTTGCAGTACACCAATTGATGACATTGGAAATGTCTGGTAAGAAGTGCTCAATTAAAGAGGTGAGTGAGCATTGGCATCACTGCAGCAGTCAATGAACGAGAGGTCGTTGGTTTACAGCAATGACTATTTATAAAGGGCCTCCTGAAACTACAGCAAACAGAACTCATGCAAAGAGTTTTGCCTCGCAGTTGATATGAAGCAAAAATACATTAAAAGACATCGGTGCCATTATCAACAATAGGAATGTAAAACCTTTGCTCTTAGCTATCTGATTAAGTTTAGAAATATTCAACACACAGAAAGTTTTGGGTATAGTCTCATGGCTTTTGTGTTACTCTACTGGTATCCAGAGGTCTGGAGATATGAATTCAAACCACACCATGACAATATGTGAATTTGAATTCATTTAATCAAATAAAATCCGCCATTAGCTACTATCGATGATTGCAATTATCAATAATGATAATGATGAAACTAATTGAATTTCATAAATACTTACCTGGTTCACTAATGTCCTCTGGTGGTCTGCTGTTCTCACCTGGTCTGGCATATTGGTGATTCCAGACTTAGTCACAAGGCGGCGACTTCTCTGTTGCCCTCTGCAATGCTGTGGCAACAGCAGTGAGCACTTAATACAAAGAAGTAAAAGAAGAATTACCACTGTCCCATCACAACATCACTGGGCCCCAAAACACACTCAAGGTAAGACAGGACACATAAAGAGAACTGGTGCATGGAATCCATGTCAAGCAGTCAAAAGTTCCAGCAGAGCAAGAGTAGAGGGGAGAAAAGTGAAATATAAAAACATTTGAAGTAAAAACAATCTACTAGCAACATACAGTTTGAAGGTCTTGTTCCATCATTGGCACAGCAAAACCCAATATAACTACACAGATGCATTTTTGTCTCAATTGGCTCAGATATGTCTTTGTAGGGAAACTACAAGCTGATATTCTGTGTAACTCTGTTACCGACAGCAGCTTTGGGATTTCCATGGAATCATAGCCTGACATGCAAATCCTAAGTTGCTGTCAGTGATTCCTCCACAGAGGATGTTGTTTGGAATTGCAAACAACTGTAGATGCTGGAAATCTAAAATAAAAACAGAAAGTGTTTGAACACTGAGCAGGTCAGCCAGGATCTATGGGAAGAGAAACAGAGTTAGCATCTCAGGCTGAAATCCCTTGATGTTGATTGGAGCCTTCTCCATGTGACTAAGAGAAATCAGTTGAATTGACATGAACTTATTACTTGTGGACCATGCTTAATGTAAAATACTTTGGAAATGTCTTTTTTTGTTGCATGTTGTCTAAGGGGGTTTTAGATGGTGTACTAAACAATAAATATTGATTCACAACATCATTGGTCCTATATATATGTGGATAGTAAAATATTACAATTTTTAAAAAATTAAATAAAAACTCACCTGGCCACATGTCCTCGTTTAGCACTCTGTTAAAGTTAATTAAAAATGTGTGCAATTGCTGCCTATAAGAATTCCTAATGCAACTGGCAGCCCAGACATTTTGATGACATCTCAGCTACTGGACATCAGTGAACCTACTGATTTGTCAGATTGAGAAAGTGGGAGGTTCACATTAGATCTTTGCTGGCCTCTTTCTTAAAGGTTAATAGTCATCCCTATTACCATTGATTCCAAAGTCCATGCCATTAGACAGGAATTAAATTGTTTTAAACTTAGTTGCATGATGGAAGTCAATGTAACACATGCAAGAGTAAATATTATCAATGCTTTAATAGTATCAGAATTAGCATTACAGAGAGTAAGATTGCCATGTTGGTTCTTTTTCACAATTGCATGTGATTAATCAAAGTGAATATAATGGGGCAGATTAGTTGTTGCCTTGTGATTGCTAACTACCTACCATGGCGCACACTGTGGGTTCCAGAGCAGCACCTGTACAGTCCCCTTGAGGAATCGAGGTCCCAGCACTTCAGTGAAGCCCATGCAATGCAAGGATCATCACAGTGCAGTCAGTTGCACTCACACAACGGCTTTGACTGTCGATGAGGTCCTGACCCCCAATTCATCTGCTGTCGAAAGGTTAACGTTAATGGCTATTTGCGAGTGCCTTTAACATTCAAGTTCATTCAGTAACACTTAGAACCTGTTTAAAAAATAAAACATATTGTTAAAATGTTGAAAATATTTGACATGTTGTATGTTTAAAATACTAAAAAAAACACACAAAACATCAATTAAGAATTGAAACTTAACTATTAATAAACAGTAAAAATTTCCACAACTGTTCTGAGAGCTAATCTTTCCTAATCTGAAAGTAGCAATCCTGCAGAATATCACACTGCCCCATCGAGCTCCACAAGGAGTCTGTCATGAAGGGCAGCCACAGCCTAACCAAAGGGGCGAAGATGTCACTGCTGGCTAAGGCTGACACTAGCACTGGAAACTGGGACTTCCAGGGGAATAGCTGGGTAAGTCCCAGTGTAAGCCCTAGAGTCAGGGTGGAAGATCTACCCTCATTGCAATATGGATGAGGAATTTGCCTGCTGTTTCTGATTTGTTACTTATTTAGCTCTTGCTTTTTGGCTTACAGTCAAACCATAATCATTGCTTTATCCTTTGAAATTATACGCTGCTTTTCACTTGGTTTATTGGAGAGACAATATTCCTTCCCCTTTGCATTTTGGATTACATGACATCATTCTTCACTGATTTTACTCTGCAGCTGTGTATTGCAACCACTAAATCTTGTCTCTTATATGGTGCTGAAGGCATATGGGACTATGCTGTGTTTTGTTTACTGAAAATGTTGTTGTGAAAGCCACAACCAATTTCAAATGCAGGGATGACTAAATGTCCTATGAAGGAATTAGAGCCAAACCCTGATGAAGTCTAAACACCAATAAATGCCACTTTCTTTCTCTTGCTCATTGCTAAAGAACTTGGCTTGATTGCACTGGCTAGATAACATTTGAAAATAAAGACCTGCACTTAAATAGTGTTTATGGCCGCAGGGTTTTCCAAAGTGCATAAAGAACTTTTCGCAGGAAATGATGTAGCAGCCTTTTGCACACAACACATATTAGTATTGGTTTATTATTGTCACATGTACCGAGATACTGTGAAAAACTTAGTTTTGCAAGACATCCATGCAGATCATTTCAAAACATAAGTACTCTGAAGTAGTACAAGGTAAAAACAATAACAGAATGCAGATTATAGCATTACGATTACAGTTACAGAGAAAATGTAGTGCAGGTAGACAATAAGGTGCAAGGGCCATGATGAAGTAGATTGTGAGGTCAAAGGTTTATCTTTAATGTACCAGACGTCCATTCAGGTGTCTTATAACAGCAGAATAGAAGCAGTCCTTGAGCCTGGTGGTGCGTGTTTTCAAGCTTTCATATCTTCTGCCTGATGGGGGGAGGTGGGGGGAAGAGATTGTGTGGGGTGGGAGGGGTCTTTGATTATGCTGGCTGCTTTTGTGAGGTAGCATAGCAAGGTCCTACAAATGGCAATGTAATAAGGATCAGATAATCTCTTTCTGTGGTGCTGAAGAATAAGTATTGACCAGGGGTAACTCCATAGGTCTCCAGAAATTCATCTCAGCAGGGAGCACTAAACACACTACATAGAAACACATTGGACTCTGCCTGTGAAATTCATTCCATTGACTTCACAGGAATGTTACTCTGAGGTATGTTACTCTGCAAGTATAATATGTGGCTTTAGCACCACCAACTAGGGATGACTTTCTAGGACCTGCACTTTGTATCTGCCTGAGAAGATGGATGAGGCCTTTGATAAATGTATCATCTGAAAGATGACACCTCTGTTAGTGAGGCTCTTCCTTGGTGCTGCTCTAGAATGGCAGCCAAGATTCTTGTGCTCAAGTCTCCAGAGTGGGACTTGAACTCACAGTATCCAGCACTGGCAAGAGTTCTACCCACAGCTGACAGACTTGGACATGCTTAAACTTTACACAGTGAATAGAGTGTCCGAGTTTTCAGTAATTTGAAAAGACTTCCACACATTGAGTTAATTATTGTCTGCAAAATGCCTTGCTTCATCCAGATACACATGAGTCTCGTCTTGGCGCGAACAAAGTGAGTGAATTGAAATATGACATTGTAAATCATCTTAAATATTCTTTTATTATAAGGCAGCACTGAGTTGCAACTCATTGTCCCATTGGATTTGACTTTCAGTTCCACACATGAGCTGAACTTGGCAATGGTGTTTGAAAACTATAAGCAAGCATACTATACTTTCTTCCACATATTAAAGTATAGATTAGTCAAGAAAAATTAGACAATGAAGTATACATTAGCTTTTAGAAGAAACCATAAACAATGTTCTATCAAGTGGACTTCACTTAATGGGGTTCATAATACCAACGTTAAAAGCAGGACATTTTAAAGAAGCCAAATTACATTTATAAGTAACATCTAATTCCTCATCAAATAAATTCTACATGTAATCTTATATCTAAGGGGTTTTGTTATTTGCAAGTGATTGCTAACATTTCCCTTCATATTCTGTTTTCTTTTATTATTCTGACCCTTAAAATTCAATGCTTCTTTCTTAGTCTTGTTCATTATTGGGGTTTTAAGGCCATTTATTGGAAGATTTCATCCACTGAACAGTACTTAAAAACTGCTGAGGAGCTTTTGTGATCAATTTCTAAACCTAATAACATTTCTTACAAGATTTTCTTGCGGTTAGTTGTATTTTTAAATAATCATCTATTTGTGCGTATGTTTATTTTCATTGCGATCTGTCTGGTCTCTTGAAATTAAGTGTGGAGACCACAGCCTTCATGAAAACTCATTTGCCACATTTGATTTGTCTGGGGAAGGAGTAGGATGAGAGACGTGTATGATGTTCTCACTTCAAAGTATATATGCTCTGGCATATTCATCTATAATATGCATAATATGTAATATTATAATATTATGCAAAATATATGTAAATAAATATCTTACAGGATGCTAATGTGCATATATGATGACACCATGTGTTGGTGTGGCTTGCTGTCAGACTGGGATTAAGTATGCTGTAGATATCATGGTGTTCTGCACATACCAACAGACTAACAGTACATAACAGCCTCCAAATACACTGCATACACAAGAATGGAACAATACAGAGATGATTAATATATCCCCTGCTTAAAAGTGCTATAAGCATAATGATTATGTTACAGGACTAACAATTCAGACATTAGGACTAAGGATTTGCTGGTATGAATTCACAAACGTGGTTAGAAATTTAAACATTCAGCTAAATAAATAACAAAAAATGTCCACGTCTCCACTGGTGATCTGGATGCTTCTGGATTGTTGTTAAAACCCAACTGGTTCACTTATCCTTTCAGAAGGATATCTCCTGTTCTTCCTCTGTGTTTCCATACATAACTCCTGATCCACATCAATGTGGTTGATTCTTAGAGACCCAAGAGACTGCAGATGCTGGAATCTGGAGCAAAGAACAAACTGCTGGAGGGATTCAGCAGGTCAGGCAGTATCTGTGGGGAAAACAAATTGTTGACGTTTCAGGCCAAGACCCTGCATCAGGTTTACTGTTAATAGCTCTCCTGAGGGCAATGGGCATTAAATGTTGGCCTTGTTAGTGATGCCGAAATCCTGCAAATGAAAACTGATAAAAAATATTATAGACCTAAGTATGATATACATCATCATATTATGCTTTTAAGTCTATGTAAAAGGTTTGGCAGATAATTTTGAGTGAAGATGGGTGTGCTTTAAGTGAAAGGTGACTATTTCTGATTGGGATTGCTATGTAGTATAGAATTGTACAAGCATGTATACCAGATGCACGGAGCTTTGTGTACACTGCAATCATACCATTGTGCCTTGTGTGTCTCAGAATTCATCCCTGGTTGGTAGAATTATTTGTGCTATATATTATCATCAGTATGTTGTATTTAAATGGAATTAATTCTGGAAGCAGTGTACAATAGGCTGATGCCACAATGTTTAATATTGACCAGGCACTCCTTTTGACATCAGATCTGGGCCTGAACCAAACACTGAGAAAGATGACTATTTTGCTCTTTTGAAGTTTAGCTTTCATGTGAATTTTGTTCTATTTCATGTGGGTGTATGTGGATAAATTGAATTATGGTGTAGCAAAGAGCATGGATGTGAAAATAGTTTACCTGGGATGATAAACAGTTTTGATTAATAATTAAAATGATGTACTGGATGCCTTAATGTTGTGATATGACCATCTTCTGTAAAGCAAATGTTGGCAGTTAAAAAACTGTAGTTTACACAAGCAAGAACATTTGCTGTTAAATATGGATGGCATTTTCGTATCTAGTGTTTATCCATGTTTTCCTTTGAGCAGTTTAACCTTTTTAGATTTTACTAGCTCTGAAAGGAATTTTTTAACCTTTTAAGGACACTTTGCTGAGTTTATGAATATAAACAAGATTAGATGACATTGACATTTTAGGACAACTGCCATCTCCCATGGAGGTATTAGAAAGCAGCATTACAAATTATCAAAGATGATCTCAAATTATGAGAGTATGTGATTTCATATGACTGGGTGATAACTAATTCATTCTTTGCCTGCTCAGTATTGTATGGAACTTACAAGATAGAAACAAACCATTTAGCTCAACAATGTTTATGGCCTACAGGAACCTGCTTGCTCGCAGTTAGAATCGTTTTACTTTAGAGTCATAGAGTGATACAGCACAGAAACAAGCCCCTCAGCCCAACTCCTCCATGATGAACAAGAGGTCTTCCTGAGCCAGTCCCATTTGCCTGTATTTGGCCCATATCCCTCTAAATCTTTCCTATCCATACACCCATCCAAATGTTGTTTAAACATTATAATTGTACCCACTTCTACCACTTCCTCTGGCAGCTTGTTCCATGTACCCACCACCCTCTGTGTGAAAAAAACTTGTCTCTCAGGTCCTTTTTAATTCTTTCCCCCTCATGTTAAACCTATCTACATATCTTTCCACTTCCTTATCTCTCATGAATTTACTGACTTTCTTTAAATACACTGATGCTAAATGTGGCAGCCAGTTCCATGATCTTACCTTTCTCTGGATAAAGATGTTTACCCTAAAGTCCTATTGGATTCATTAGTGACCATTTCCCATTGCAGTATTTCTTTGTATTTGAGGCTCTAATTTATTCATGTATTCAAAACCTGGAATTTGCACTGAAATGTCAGGGATGTTAGGATCTCCAAGTGGACAGAAGAATCCTCAAGTTGCAGCTAATGACTTGATGCCATTTCTCTTGCCATAACCCAATCATGTACAATGAGTGAGGGCAAAATTGTGTGGTTCCCCAGCACTTATGGTGGGGAATCTGCACGAACAAATTTTTGGGTTGGAGCTCGAGTGGAACGGATTGCCCTCAATTCAATGGAGGGGCACAGCTGCAGGGGACTGGAGGAAATATTAGTTATTTTGAATTTCTTAATTGCTCATGTATTTTTAATGTGTTTTTGGATTCCTAATTTTGTCTTAAACTAATATTAGAAGATTTTAGTAACATTGGGTATAGAAAACTACTTTCAGTAGAAATGGTCATTAGACCATCAGATGGTTCAAAATACTTGGTTGATTCACCCTTGTCTTTTCAGGGAGTAAAATGTGCTGACCTCCATCAATAAATCATCTACTTCTACCTCTGTAGCATTATTCGTCTCTGCCTCATTCTTAGTTTATCTGCTCTTGAGACCCTTATTGTTACCATCAGACTTAACATTTTGTTCTTGGACAGCCGCTCACATTATACTTCCTGCAAACTTGTGAATATGCAAGACTCTAATGCCTGCTACTGCCGTTTGAGAGGCATATGGGCAGACACATGAACAGGCAGGGAATGGAATGCTATGGACTAAGTGCAGGCGGATGTGCCATCGAAGTTGGTATCATTGCCAGCACAGACATGGTGGGCTGAAGAGCTTGTTCCTGTGCTGTACTATTCTATGTTTTATGTTTAGCAGTTTAAATGTTTATTGAATTGTTTTGCACATCAGAAACATTCAAAATTTTTGTGATCTTTGACAGTCAGCTATTCCAACTGTAAGACAGTACCAGAGGTCAAAGTTTTTTCACTCTTTCTGTGCAGTCACTTCCCTCAGTCACTGCACCCCCAACACAGGATCCCAGTATGGAATAGACATTTCTTTCAGCATGTAGGTTTCAACAGTGAGGATTCCAGCTGGCTCTCCATAACAACTGTTGGTTAATCCCATCTTTCCACTATCACCTTACCCCACTTATAAACTGGAACTCATCCAAAACTCTGCCGCCTAGTATTATATAATTTGCTCATCCATGGGTTCACCGCCCACATTGATCCACAGACTGACAATACGTGCATTTTAAAGTTTCCATCCTTCCCTATGCCAACTTCAATATCTTTGCATTCCTTCAATTCTGGCCTCTTGTGCATCCCAGATTTTAATTATTCCACCACTATGCCTGGCTCCTAACCTTTGGAATACCCTACCTAAACGTTTTCATCTCTCTAAAAACTTTTTGGTCAACAACCTTAACATTTCCTTATGTGACATGGTGAGAAAGTGATTTGGGCAGTTTCATTAAGATAAAGATACTATATCAATATAAGCCATTGTTAAGGTAGAATATAATTGCAAAAGGATACTGTTCTTTGTAAAAGAGTTTTAATTAAAGAAAAAAACCCCAGCAGAATAAAGATAATTTAAAATTTGCACAGACCTATGCCAGCATTTTCTTGAGTAGAAACACAAAAATAACAATGGATTACTTCAAACTGTGCTTTTATTATATATTACATGTAGAAAATATTTGCATAATTTCCATTAAACAGGTTACACTAACAGCAAGAATGCAAAAAAAAACACTGATACAAATATACAGGAAAATACAAGCTTTGGAGAACGAGAGACACAACACACAACACAGGAACTTTGTCTATTTAACTTAACAGCCATTCCTGAAATGAAGTGAAAAAGTGGTGTGTGTTTTGCTCAAGAGATTTCAACCAGTAATTCAGAGTTATTATACATTCTAATGTAGATTCCAAGTCCAGCCTCTCCTCTGGTTTCCTTCTGGGAATACTCATAGAAAGACAAAATGGTCTTTCCCCTATAAAATCCAGCGCAAATGCGAATTCAAACAAAGCAAGGTTTACTTCTATAAAGGAAAGAAGGCAGCTGGTGTTTTAGGAGATTGGAAATGGCTGCAACTTATCAAGGGTCTGTTGTCTGGGACCAGTGGAGAGCCTTGTAGTAAACTGCAAGTATTCACTTATAATGCAATGCAGTTATATTGCAACAATAAGCTGCCTTTTTAAAGCCTTACACCAGCAGATAAAAGCAGTTTTGCAATTTGTGTTTTTGCATTGCTGTATCATGCTTGCAGGACTTACTGCTCAGGCATAGTTGAAGAAAGTTATCCTGCTACACAAGTTGTATAAACAACTATTTCAGCATTCCTCCTAATTATATTTCTACATGACAGGCCTAGGGTAATAGTAATGTTATAAAACAAATTAGTAACCTTGCATTAAACAGCATAAATAAAATGGAGAAAATGCATGAGGTTTTCCTCATACATAATTGAGCATCATTTTCTCTTTTTTCTTAATGTCACTCACATAAGTTGGTCTTCTCTTGCCTAGCCTACACTTTTATTTGCTGGAAGCCACTATTTGAACAGCAAACAGACAAACCTCATCCTAAACGAAGCTAAATTTGTGTGAGACACAGATGGGTGCAAAAGGCTACAGCGGATTAGAGGCATCAGGAGAAAAAGAGACGTCAAACAACATGACGGCAGTCTGCATTAATTGAACATGTAAGATGTATTGCATACAATGACTCAGACCAGGAAACATACCCTCTCCTGGAAAGTAGGACTCTCAGAAGCTTGTCCCAGTTAGAAGTCTTATCCTGCCACAATATGTTCTAAACATTTCACAGTAATCTACTGGTTTGGCTTTGTGGTAAGATTTGCAATAAGGCAATAGAAGGAGCACAAACAATCTGTTACTATTTGGTTTTTCACTTTATTGATGAAGTAATGGGTGTGGTTGTTCACCTCACACCTGTCCTCTGTGGTTCATGTGTACATGAACCAATAAAATGACTTGGTACATTAACCTAGTACCACAACTAAGTAATTCCCGGGCAAAACCTAGAGAGGGCACTAATGGTTAAGGCACTCAAAATAGAAGCAGTTAACATTTGCCATATGAACTCAGCTCAATCTATTATGAAAACATAACCTAAAGGAGAAATTATTTAATTTTAGTTAAACTATATAGGTCAATATTCTACATTAGCTATAAAGCTGCGACCACTATTACTAAGAGCACAATGGTTAAAGATTTAACACAGCATTAATGTAATAGTTCAGTAGAAGTTGCATTTAAGATAAAGTTTAAACATTTTTCTACAGCATAGTGAGCTGAGAAGTCTAAGTTTGACTTGAGATTTTTTTAAAAAATAAAATTAAAGTTACCTGTTGAGGCAGATTACTTTGTACTGTTCCGTACTGTACTTTCTAAAGTGCTTACACAACTGGAAAAGTTAAGGAAATGCACTTTTAGTCTGCTTATCCTAGCTTCGTAAGTGAAGAGACGAAATACCTACTAACCTATCTGATCCAGAAATTGCATGGTATTAAGCAAACTGGTAACTAGATGGAGCATGGACTGAATTCCTGATGTGCAATGAATATTTTAGATATGACAAAAAGGATAATCTCTGTTAATGTATTGAAACTTTGACTTTTTTTTGCTTTTCAAGATTTGTGCGCATAAAGTCTGAAATTGCTTTCCTCATGATATATTTCCTAACTTGCACTAAAGAAGTAACAACTATAAAACCATCCTATGAACCTTATAACATATCAAACTCAAAAGTACACCAGTGAAAGATAGCAGGTTTCAACATATCTGTGAATGTACATAGAAGAGCAGCAAGCAAACAATTCAGCACAAAACATCCTAAATATCTAGTCACTTTGTTAACACATTTTGGAAAATTAATCCTTTTATCCTATGAAGTGTACAATGACATCTTACTATGGTCTGCATAGCCGAGTCTCTGGAGGTATTGGTAGTATTTTTATAAGGCCATCTCCAGAGTCTCTTGGAATTTCTGTAAGGTCTCATTCATTTTGAAGTATGACATTACATCCTGGCTCAAGCTATGAATCAAGCAGCTGAAACCAGGGGCCCTCTTTGGAGTAATTGATGGATTTACAGAGTCACTGAATAGATCACAGAGTTGTTTTGAATTGAAATGCAATGTACAGTACAATTACACACATTGTTGGATACCTCCTTTCACTGAAGAGCTATGCATAATCTTCTTAGTGAAAACATTGTAAATCGCCTACTAATTCACATTAATTTCTTTTATATATTTTTGCTAACAAAATATTCCTACAAAGAGCATGTTTTAATATTCACTTCTATAACTGTGATTCTTTTAATTGAAGCACAATACAAAGAACCCCTCCCCCCTTCTGTAACAAAAGTAAACATAAGGCACTTTTATTTGCATACTTCCAAACACCTAATCATTTTGACTGCATGTATTCCTTTGCAACAATATTGATTCTTTGGAATTCTTTAAACATTTTCACGTGGGAATGATCCGGGAAGACAGTTTGTGGTGGAACTGAGAATTCATCCAAATGATCGTTCACTGGGAATATTGGCTGGTCATCAGCCGACACCCTTGCGTCATTACAAAAGAGTAAACAGTTTGCATTCTGTTACCTGAAGTGAATTATTTCTAGAAAAGCGAAACAAAAGCTTGATTTTTACACCTGGTGAATTTTCTTCGAGGCAGTGTAGCCTGTGATCTTCACATGGTCAACATCCTGATGCCCAAAATGGACCATCTTCTTTTTCTCCATTGTCTTGACGCTAATTTTAACTATGAATGTCCATGAACAGAGGCACTTGAGAGATCATTGCGTATGATTTCATTTACTGAGGAGAATCAAAAGAGAGGTTATTACAAAGAGTCCATCAAGCTTTCTTTAATACACTTTTTTTCTTGTTCATTAACAGAATGCAGACTCATTGCCCAACCCTAATTGTACCTTGAGCAAATGGTTGTTAGTTTACTTCAATTAAGATTCACCTCTATTATTGTCACTTTGGAGCTACATCCATGTAAGGATGAGAGATTCCTTCCTGAAAGGGTATTAGTAAATGAGATAGGGTTTTTACAAATGTCCATAAATCACAAAATTGCAGATACTGGGAATCTGAACATAAAACAGAAAATGTTGAAAACACTCAGCAGGTCAGGCAGCATCTGTGGAAAGAGAAACAAAGTTGACATTTTACACCACAAATCCTTCATCAGAACTGGGAAAGGGAGAAAGCAGATTAATGTTATGTTGTAGAGAAAGTGGGAAAGGGATGGATAGGCCAAGGTGGCCATGTTGGGGGGGTGGGGGGGGGGGGAGAAGAGCGAGAGAGAGAGAGAGAGGGAGAGAGAATTAACAGGAAAATAAACATAAAGGCAATGAAATGAGGGCTGTTGAGACAGATGGCACAAAAAGAGGAATGTAAAAGTTGTGAAACACAGAGCTGTAGGAATTACACGCCCACAGACTCCCACAGCATTCTCAACCATACTTCCTTCCGCCCTGCCTCCTATAAGGACTCCAGTCCATTCTCCCAGTTCCTCTGTCTCTGCCTTTTCTCCTTTGGTGATGAGACTTTCCACACTGGTGCCTCTGAGATGCCTTCCTTCTTCCTGAACCATGGCTTCCCCTCTACAAATAGTTGGCAGGGCCCTTGACTGCATCTCATCCATTTCCTGCACCTCTGCTCTTACCCTCTCTCTTCGTGGACAGAGTAAGGATGAAGTTCCCCTGGCCCTCACCTTCAACCCCATTAGGTACCATGTTCAACAGATCGCCATTAGCATTTTCTGCACCGTCAACAAATTTCCACCATCAGCCATGGTTTTGCCTCCTCACTCCTTTCAGTATTCCAAAGGGAACATTCTCTTCTTATGCCCTGACCTGCTCTTCCATCTTCACCAACCACTCCCCTTCTCTCGTCCATTTAACTGCAACACCTGTCTTTTTATCTCTCCCCTTCTCACCATTCAGGGACCCAAATAATCCTTCCAATGTAGCAGTGATTCACATGCACTTCTTCCAATATAACTTACTGCTCACAATCTGATCTCCTCTTCATTGGAAGAGCCAAATGCAGATTAGGTGACAGTTATGTAAGCAATTACATTCAGTCCGCAGATACAACCTTCAGCTTCCTGTTGCTTGTCACTTTAATTCTCTATCCCATTCCTACTCTGATCTATATGCACCGTTACAACAATGCCTGATGAACCTCATCTTCCCTGTGAGCATGTTGCAGTCTTCTCAACTCAATATTGAATTCTACAACTTCAGATAACTGGCTTTCTCTGTTTGTATCAGAACTGGTCTGTTCTGCTGAAGGTCACCCATCTGTAACATTGGCTCAGTTTTTCTGTTTGCAGTTCCATGGTCTGACCCGCTCTAATTGCCTTCAGTTCTGCATTTTGCAGCTTGTATATTCCTTTACTTGTGTACTCTCCCTCTAACTGCCCCCATTTCATTGCTTTTATGTTCTTTTGTTTATGTTTTCTCTCTCTCTCTCGCTCTCTAACTTCCCTCATCAAAATATCAACTTCATCTGCAGCTTATCCCCATGGTAACCCTGGCCTTACCTGAACCAAAATCTTCTCTTTGTCCTGTCTAACCCCTCCCTCAATATCACCTCCCCAACCTCTCACCCTCAATTTAAAACTAACTTCTTTGCTCTTTTTCCCAATTCTGATGAAGGGTCTTTGACATGAAGCATTAGCTCTATTTCTTTTTCCACAGATGCTGCCTGACCTGTTGAGCGTTTCTAGCATCTTATTTCACAAAGGCCCACTGGTTTCATGCTTACTATTATGGATAATACCTTTCTTTAAAATTCTGGATTTTTATTTCATGAGCTTAATTTAAATTTCCTTGTTCCTGTGGTGAGATTCAAACTTGGATTTCTGGGTTGTCTGAGTTACTGGTCTAGTGGCTTGTCATACTTTGTTACCACTACAGATGCCATTCCCACAACAGTCTTTCGTTACAGAACTCTGCCTAATCAAAATCTTTTGCACTGACTTGTTTCAGACTTTTGCCTGCTAGATGCATGTATTTGGGACCTACTGTGCAATAAATGAACCATCACACAGCTATAATTTTTAAAGCTTGCTACTGCAAAGTTGAGTTTCTTAACTTAAAAATGCAGGCATTAAGCATACTGCCAAGAAAAAAAGGTAAAATTACTGAGTGACATACTTCTATTTTGTTCAGTTTCAAAACACTATTAAAAACAAAATCGAACAATCAGTCAAGATACCAACCTTGCAATTCTAATATGTGTAGTACATTGCCCAAACTATTAAATAATATCTGTAAATCCAAGCCCAATACTGAAGGTGAAAACGCCCTAAATATACAGTGTGACCAAGAACCTTCTCCCCTCTCACTTACATTGGGTAGGAACATTAGAAATTGGAGGAAATGCAAGTTAATCAGATTCAACTGCAGCTGCCTTTGCTCACTGACTGTAACAGGGACATATCTGTGTGATTAATTACTTGGTCATATTAGAAAGAATTGGTTGTGCTTATAAATAGACCTTGCCGATACAGGGGAGTGAATTTTCTTTCTTTTAACCACATTGCAGAGTAGTTGCTGGCACAACACTTATCTTTATATTACCTTTGAGCCTATTCCACTTTTCCATTAGATCATGGCTGAACTATATCTTCACTCTTGTCTTCCCCGCCTTGCTCCCATATTTCTTAACACCCAGCCCAACAAAAAACCTATCAAGCTCAGTTAAGTAATTGGCAATTGGCAGCCAGTCTTGCTGAGGGACAAGGTTCCTTATTTCCACCATCCTTTGTGTGAAGGAGTCCTTCCTGACTTCCCCCTCAACAGTCTACCTCTCATTCCAAGGTAATGCTCCCACACACCTCTGACAGTGCAGCACTTCCCCAGGACTGCATTGAAGTGTCACCCTTGAGTTTAAGGGCAATGGAACAGATTTCAGAATGCTTTGGTCAGCCAGAGTTAGGAACAGTTTTAAAAGGATACAAGCTTCTGCTTATAAAATGGCAGGTACAAAGTCTTTGCACAACCTTTGTTCTGCTTTTCACATTAAGTAGTGCGAATGGAAAGACTGAGATGCCATTTTCCATTCTTTTTATGATTCAGAAATGATAGTTATTATTTTGATCTTCAGGACTATGTGAAGCAGTGCTCTCTTATCAGTTAACATCAGCTCACAGAACTGCTCATCCCCTGCCTACTTCCCTTTGTTAAGATATTTTTTAATAAAGCCCCATTTTTTCTGCACAGTGTCCCCACAGCGCTTTCCCACACTCAGACTATGTGCATTTATCTTTCTGTGTTCTTTGGCAGTCGAGAGAGGAAATGACTAAATGTGGCAGGATCAAGTTAACACCACACAAACAATCTCATATCTCTTGTTCTGATTTAGTTATGATAACCAAAATGTCAGTGAAGATGTCACTTGTTTGCACTTCCAACTGTTGCTTAAAATAGTTTTTTTTTGAAGAAACGTGTGTTAGAATGACCACGTCATGGAACCAGCACCGGAAAATGTGCTGGCATTTCTGATGTGGCCTGTGTCCCTATCTCCTCTGAAGACATTGAGATAGCATCGCATTGGAAGACCGTGACTGACTTTTGATACCACAGCAGCTGCGCTGACTTAAGATGTGAAAAATAATATTGGGCCTTTCAGTGAAAAAAAACACCTTCAACCATACATGAAGAGAAGAACATAGAGTGATACAGAATGAAAAGAAGCCACTCGTCCTATTGTACCTGTGCCGGCTCTTTGAAAGAGCTATCCACTGTTCACCCTTTTCTTTATATCTCAGCAATACTTCCTTTTTTATCCAATGCTCTTTCAGGCAGCATGTTTCTTATCATACAATCTTACTCCTCATTCTCTCTCTGGGTCTTTCACCAATTGTCTTAAGTGTGGTCTGCATTACCCTCCCGCCACTGAAGTCAGTTTCTCCACTGTAGCCCTTCATAACTTGGAACATTTCTCCCCTTAATATCCCCATCTCCATTGGGAACCTGAGGTCCTCCACATAACTGCAATCCCTTGTAACTAGGCACCTTCCTTATGAAGTAACAAAGAATCTGCTGGAGGAACTCAGCGGTCGAGCAACATCTGGTTGGGGGGTGGGGGGGGCAAGGTGCGGAAGGAGGAATTGTCAATGTTTAGGATCAAACCCCTGAATCAATCCTGATGAAGGTCTTTGAACTGAAATATTAACTCTTGCAACATCCTCGCCTCCAGGTTCCTCCTGACTGATGATCACTGGGCCAGAATCCTTGAATTATCTGCATTAACAATATTGGGAGATCACCCATCATTACAAGGACAGTAAGAGTTCAAGAAGGCCAGCTCCACATAAGTCAACTAGGGGTGAACAATATATGAAGCCCACCTCCCCACGTGTAAATAAAAGTCCCAACACTGCCTCCTGGAGGACAACTGTTATATTTGTCTGACTCATGTTACTTTTTGTCCTGTTATCCATCCCTGATATGAGTGACACTGAATATAGATCTGAAATATGAATCTGGATGCTAATGTTATATTGTATATAACAGAGTATCAGAGTATGTGCTAGCTTCCCAAAGAGGGAATAACTCCTTGAAATATAAAAATGTAAGATCAAGATAAGACAGATATATTCCAAGAAAAAAGAAGGTTTTGAATGGAAAAAAGGCACAGATGTGGATAACGAGGGAGGTGAAGGATAAAATAAAAGCAAAAGGGGCGGCGTACAAAGTAGCAAAAATTAGTGGGAAAACAGAAGATTGGAACGATTTTAAAAATCTGCAGAGAGAAACTAAGAAGGTCATTAGGAAAGCAAAGATGAGTTACGAAAGGAAGCTGGCGGACAACATTCGGAAGGATTCTAAGAGTTTTTTTAAATACATAAGGAATAAAAGAGAGACACGGGTTGACATAGGACCAATTGATAACGGTGCAGGAGGTATTATAATGGATGATAGTGAGATGGCAAGGGAATTGAATGAATATTTTGCATCGGTCTTCACCGTGGAGGACATAAGCAATGTGCCCATTAGTCAGGAGTCTCACGAATTGGAGCTGAGTTCAATTGAGATTAATAGGGAGAAGGTGCTTGGAAAACTAAAGGGGCTTAAGGCTGATAAGTCTCCCGGACCGGATGAGGTGCATCCCCGGGTTCTGAAGGAGGTGGCTGTGGAGATAGCGGAGGCGTTGGCGATTATTTTTCAGGAATCGATAGATTCTGGCATGGTTCCGGAGGACTGGAGGGTAGCGAATGTAGTTCCGTTATATAAGAAAGGTGGGAGGCAGCACAAAGGCAATTACAGACCTATTAGTCTGACGTCAGTGGTGGGAAAATTATTGGAGTCTATCCTCAAGGAGGAGGTTACCGAATACCTAGAGGCGCAAGGCAAGATAGGACCTAGTCAACATGGTTTTGTGAAGGGGAGGTCCTGTCTGACCAACCTATTGGAGTTTTTTGAAGAAATCACAGGTAGGGTGGATAAGGGAGAGGCGGTAGATGTTGTGTATTTAGACTTTCAAAAGGCCTTTGATAAGGTGCCTCACAAGAGACTGATTAATAAGATGAGAGGTCATGGAATTATGGGCAGGGTAGCAAAATGGGTGGAGAATTGGCTGGTTGGCAGGAAGCAAAGGGTGGAAATAAAAGGATCTCGTTCTGGTTGGTTACCGGTTACTAGTGGTGTGCCGCAAGGGTCGGTGTTGGGGCCTCTCCTTTTTACCTTGTACATCAATGATTTGGATGATGGAATAAATGGTTGTGTGGCTAAGTTTGCGGATGACACCAAGATAAGTGGAGGAGTAGGGAGCATAGAGGAAATAGAAAGAATGCAGAGGGACCTAGACAGTTTAGGAGAATGGGCAAGAAAATGGCAGATGAGATTCAATGTTGAGAAATGTGCAGTTGTACACTTTGGAAGTAGAAATAAGCGGGTAGATTATTATCTAGAAGGAGAGAAGATTGATAGTGCGGTAGTACAAAGGGACTTGGGGGTACTTATACAAGATACCTTAAAAGTTAACCACCAGGTTGGATCGGTGGTTAAGAAAGCGAATGCTATGTTGGCATTCATCTCGAGAGGTATAGTGTATAAAAGTAAGGAAGTGTTGATGAGGCTCTACGGGGCGCTAGTGAGGCCTCATTTGGAATACTGTGCGCAGTTTTGGGCCCCGCATCTTAGGAAGGATGTGCTGACGTTGGAGAGGGTTCAGAGGAGATTTACGAGAATGATTCCAGGAATGAAAGGGCTTAAGTACGATGAGCGTTTGTCGGCTCTTGGACTGTACTCGCTGGAGTACAGAAGGATGAGAGGGGACCTCGTAGCGACATTTAAAATGTTGACAGGTAAGGATAGAGTAGATGTGGCTAGGCTGTTTCCCTTGGTGGGCGTGTCCAGGACCAGAGGGCACAATCTTAGAATTAGAGGGTACAGTTTCAAGACAGAGATGAGGAGAAGTTTCTTTACCCAGAGGGTGGTGAAATTGTGGAACTCCTTGCCACGCACAGCAGTGGAGGCCAGATCAGTGGGGGTGTTCAAGGAGGAGATAGACAGATATCTAAATAGTCAGGGTATCAAGGGATATGGGGATAAGGCTGGCAAATGGGATTAGAATAGTTTTTTTTTTCTCTCTCTTTTTTTCCCACCCCATTTCTTTTTCCCTTTTCCTTGGAGCAGACTCGATGGGCCGAATGGCCTGCTTCTGCTCCCTTATCTTGTGATCTTGTGATCTTGTGATCATGATTGAGGGTATATTAAGTGAGGGCAAGGGGTTTACAGGTAGTACCACAAGGTTACTGGTCACCCATTCTTATGCGTTCTTTTTGCCCTCT